>NC_053152.1:16155203-17647703 GCF_016808335.1 Panicum virgatum
GATGCAACTGTCAGCACTATTTTCTTTTGTGCTCTTAGATATGATACAATTGTGTTCCATAAAAAAGTTTTTCCGGTTCCTCCATGACCAGATACGACGTAAAATTTTGGTTTATTATCTAGAACACTCTGTACTATTTGATGGAAAGCAACTTGTTGATCTTATTTAACTGAGAGTATAATTTATTTGCCTCTTCTTCTAGATGTTGCACATTGTAACACATTCTTCTTGAATTAATTGATTGTGGATGTCTACTTTGGAGCATTGTGATCTATATGGAAGGTTATAGTTATGTGTTTTGCCCATTTCTACAAAATATTTGTTCCAATTCTTGGAGTAACAGATTTTGGAGCTCAATTTCATTAGGAACATATTTAATCGGATAATATTTTTGTGCTAGCTGATGTTCAATATCATCTACCATTTTACACCAATTTCTATCAAAGAACTCTCTTTCATCTTTTAACTCGCAAAATGTAAGCATTGTTGCAAATAAGTTTCGAAGGTGTGATGGTGTTGCCCACTTAGTAGCTTCTTCAAATGTATTATACCACTCGTTGTCATCATTTAGTAATCCCCGTGCGGCACATGCTTCTTTGAAGGTCTCGTATACTATACCATTATATGTCCGTAGATCAGCATAGCTAGTTGCTCCTCCTCACTGTCATTAAGAGAATGCGCAGGTAAAATCGTTCACCTTCTGCTAGGTTGACATAGTATAATCTTCCTATTTTAAATCCGTGTTGACGTTGATCCATTTCTTATTTGTTTCATCCCATCTCCATTTGAGGGAACTCACAATATGTAAGTTCTTTAGCTTCGTCGTATTCTTTGTTTGTAACAAACCATTCTGTAAGCATAGTTTTTTGCTTCTTTGGATCATTGATAATATCACTTAATTTAGCATCTTTCTTATTTTAGTTAAGTTCATTAGTGGTAGATGAACAGGAAGTCTTTCAACCGGTGGCCAATGGTAGTGTATCTCATATCCAAGTAATCTCCATAGTGCATCCTGTTCACATATATATCTACAGTCCAAATATTCTTTAATTTCATCGATGTCTTTGGTTTGTTCATTTACTGGGGTATCTTGTCCCTTCTTTATTTGTTCAAAAAATATATGTGCTTGCTCCGGACCCTTGTTTACATATTTGCATAAATATTTTAGGACTTTGCTTTTATTTACATATTCCACATTTATATGTGCTTGGTATTTTTTGAGAAGTTGCATATTGTGAGGAACAACCAATTTATTATCTAAGTTGTGATTATCTCTACGTATGTATATACCCGTGTCTCGACTTCGATACAATGTGAAACCTGTATCTGTAAAATTGGTCTCTTCTTGAAATTCCATAGGATAGAATTCGAGCATCTTCCTTTTTTCATACATGGGCAATTCCAATTTTTTTCTCCACATGGTCCGTGCATCATGTGTTCGGATACAAGTATGTATCCTAAAGGATCTTTTATAGGATCAGGTATTTCAGCAGATATCCAAGTGTTTATTGTATCGGTTGTTATTTCATTTCCTTTTTATCTAACCAAACTAAGATATGAACATGAGGTAATCCTCTTTTTTGGAATTCTATAGAATATAGTATTGCTGATATAGGACCAAAGATCGAGCCAGACCGTATGTCTTCTAGTAATTGTTGTAGTTTCATATGGAATACACGGACTATAATATCAGGTCTATCATTAGGATGTTCGCTTTCCAAGATTGTTGAAGTTATTTCTGGCCATTTAGGATTACATGTGAATGTTATGAAAAGATCTGGTGGTCCATACACGCGACATATTGCTATGCCGTCATGGTAATTTTGTATCACATAACGTTTGCAGCCAACATGGTTAGAAGGTAGAAGTACTCTTTTTCCTATTTGATTTGCTTGTGTCATCCCTTTTCCTATTGCATCAAATTCCTTGAATATATTCAGCTCTTAGTTTTTCTTGATTTCTTGCAATAAATTGAAGTCTATCTTCATCCTCCATTGCTCGTGCATCTACTATCACTTGTTTCGATAACCGGCCATAGCATAAATAAGGGTTTGGTTGATTATTCCGATAATGCATATGGTATTTAAAAAATTCATGTACGGTTACCTTGTTCCTCTTCTTTTTACCTCTTTGAATTGTTATAGCATCATGATAACATATACCAAACTGATAGCCTCTTTCTCCATATGGAAATAGCAATGGATATTGCAATGGCAAATATGCAGGGTGAAATATGGATATCCGTTGTAGTCCCCTATTTCGATTAGTAACAATAATATCTCGTTCATATTTCTCAAGTGTCACATCACCTACTATTAACATTGCTAATTCTTCTAGATGTGGCATTTCATATTGTACTGGATCTCCTTTATTAGCACCTATGATTCTAATACTAACATCTATATTTCCATGTCGTTCAAGTAGATCGCGTGCATGCCGGAATATTTTTACCAATGGATTATGCTCATCAAGCATTTTTTGTAATCCTCTTATTATACGGGTTAAGGTCAGCTGCATCAGGATCTTCTTTAGATATAGCCCGTATTCTATTTTGATTTCATTTTTTGTATCAAAGATATATAGTTCAGCAAACTTGGAATTTTATTTGGTTCGGGTAAAAGTGATCCTATACGATGGTGTACTTGGCCATTTATTCGAAATACATATGGGCCTTCTCTTTGGTTATAGTTTTGTCAATATTACCTCCCATTGATGTAAAGCGAACATGCTATTATATTGACGTATCTTTTGTAGGAAATGTCTTGAGTATCCATCTCCTTTGTGGTCCAATAATCTTTTTAGAAATTCAGGGGTTCTTTGAATGGTGGTATTTTGATTCTTCATATTACAAACAATTGGAGTACAATATTTCTCCATGGCCTCGTTCGGTATCATATTTGTTGCATTCTCGAACCAAACTATTGCATTGCAATATTTGCAGGTGTATTTAGGTATTCCCCAAATAGGATCTTTGCTCATATGTCTCTTTCAGGTATTGGATTTGTTCAGATGAGAAGTATACCATACCATGAGGTGAAGACAAGTATGCATGTTTTCGGTCATGTTGCAGGCATCTTCGTTTTGTAACTTCTTGTATAATTTGATTTTGTTTCCTTTCTTCTATCTTTCGTTTTCTTTGTTCTATTTTGCTCACTTTTGATATTCTTTATTCACATTTGTATTGTCGATACAACATATTTGTTTATGTCTTTTATTATGGTTGGTACTAAGTTCTTGATCAGATTGATACGGTCTTTTGCCCATTTCTATTTATGAATAATACATGACACAATTAGTACATAGTAGGAAATAAACAAACAATTAGTAAATGTGAATGACACAATGGGTAAATGTGATGATGGAACAATAATAATGCAAAAGAAAATAAAGTGTGAAAATAATTAGTTATTCTGAATGTCGTACTAATTGAATTTAGATAAAGGATATTTACTTATCTCATTTATTATTAAATGTATTGGCAGTAGTAATGCAATTATAATCATGTTGACAGAATTAATACATATGGTGGGTACATACCTTTTGGAATTTGATTGTTGCTTCTTTTGTACCTCTTTTCACTTTTAGTACTTTTTGTAGCTCTTTATCCTGCATGAATGATAGTGGTAAGAAATATATTTGTAAAAATTCTCAGATAGTCTTTTCACTACAAGAGGAATATCATATCATGGTTACTTAAACATTCCAACATGACACACATATATATCGGATAGAGAGCTACATCATGATACATAATTCTTTTAAGGAGGCTACATTGACAAATAAGCATGGGAGTAGTTGAAAGTTTCTGCGAAATAAGCCTCAGCTACAGTACAAATCAGCAGCCATAGGCCACGCCTTAAGATCTGAGCAGTCATTGCTCTCAAGGAGGACATACGTCATTCAGTTGATTCGAATAGGCGGTAGTTCCTACCACCCTCTCGCAATCCCAAACAGGCTGTCATTCACATGCTTTAGATATTTGTACTTCTTCATAGGCAATTTGTTGAGCACATGGTGTGCATCTGCTTTTACACTATGACAGGCACTATGAGCAGATGACGAACTTGACATCAGGTAAGTTACAGAGGGGAGAGGTGGGAGGCTTGAGGCTTCAGGTTTGGTTTGAAGAATTTTTGTTAGAAAAATAAACTTCAGCTGCAGTATTGTTAAGCTAAACCAGCTTGAGGTCCAACGTCAATGCCATTTGAACAGGACTATGGAACTTACGGTGCTAAGGGCTACACATTTTGTTGAAGGCAGAAAGGCAATGTGGCTGTGCAATGTGCCATGGCATTTGTTTGCTCTCACACCAAAGTAGAAACATGTCATGTGATTCATCCAACAAGCTAAATCCACATCAAAGATACAGCTGGAATTAATTGATAAAGCCAAATTCAACCCCGACCAACCTGAAGGTTCTCTCGAATGGCAATCTGGTTGCTCTCGCAGGAGCACTAGAGCAAGCACCAGGGCATGGAGTGAGGGTGCTGCCTAGCTTGCCTGGGGGAGGCTGCCGCATCCACTGGTTGGAGTGGGGGACGAGGCGCTAGGCCCCAGCCTCCAGGCACCAGTCCCCGGCGCTGACGCCCAGACAGCGTCCCCAAGAGCGGCGCCGCCGGGGAGGTGGAGGAAGGCGCGATGGGGGGAGGGGACGGATGAGGGAGGCTGGCGGGCGGAGGAGGGGCACCGCGTGGCGAGGGCTTGCCGGAGGCGCAGTGCCGGATGGCGCGGCGTGGAGGCGGCCACGACCGGCGAGGACAGTGCGACGCAGGAGGGGAGGAAGTGGCGCAGTGAGGAGCCCGCCGTGCTCGGCGAGCGCGACGCAGGAGGAGGGTGCGGTACGGCCGCTGGTGCACGGTTGCGAGGGTGGCGGCCGGCGTGATAGATTAGAGAGAGATGAGGGGGAAGAAAGCCACGAAGAATCGGAAAGGATTTCAGATACGCAGTTACCTGCTTATATGTGGAGTCAATGGATGGAGTCGATCGTGGGCGAAGATCGCAGAAGGGGCGCAGCGCAGGAGCGTTGGCTGGCTGGGGAGTTGTTTTTCGGAGTGATGCGGATAGAGCCAGAGATGAATCGATGAGGAAGTTAAGGGGGTGTGTGCTGCCGACAGGTATCGCGAAAGGTCGAGAATCTCCGACTCGACTCTACATGCTCTGTGCTTGATTTTGATCGTCGATGCAAGATCCGACGGTGCTAAAATAGCAGTGACGTGGCCCAATCTCCTGCTGGATCTCGTGGTGCTGCTTTCGTTCTTTAGAGATTATCGTACAGAGAATATAAGGTAGTGCTTTTTAAATGTGACTGGTATGATGTCCATCACCGTGTTGGTTTACAAAAAGATGATTTTGGATTCACTCTTGTGATTTTTTCTCGAAAAATACATACTGGAGAAAAGATGGAGCATGATCCATTTGTATTTTCTTCACAAGTGGAGCAAGTTTTCTATGTTGAAGACCTGAAAGCTAAAGGATGGAATGTGGTGGTGAGAGTAAAGCCACGAGATCTTTTTGACATGGGTGATGAACTATCATCAGATGGAACAGATTAAACGAGCATGTGCTTTCAGTTCCTTTAAGGCTCCTAGAATGAATAATTTGAGCATTTTTCTTTTGATTTAGCAAAGAATTTCAGCATGTTAAAGACATGCATGCATTGCTTATCTCAATGTTTATTAGATGATTCATAACCATCAGATTTTTTTTATGACCAGTACTGTCATATATGAAATGTCCCTCCCTATGATCTGTTTCTGTTGCACAGTAATGTGTATACCAGGGCAAAAGGCAGTGAATTATTTCTCAAATCTGAAGCTAGGAACAAACTATCATATCATGGCATATACTTTTTGGATGCGTAATGCACACATGACTTCAAGCAATCCATTGTTCAGTGTTCAAAGACACATTTCTTAGCATGTTTCCTATAATGTTCTGTTCTCGAGTTCGTGAATGATGTGCATTTGGCTTGGCAGTATGCTGTGCCAAATAAAGATTATGGCTGAACAGTAGCAGCTGGGAGGAGTGGAGGCATTCACATGAAGTCTGCCTGGATGTAGGCATAAACAAAATTAATCAACAAAAATAGGTCTTGAGGGAGGAATCGACCCTCGGACCTCTAGAAAATTACTGATTGAGGTTAGCCATTGAGCTAACAACCTATACTGGCCTATGGGCACTTTTAAAATTATTATAATGATATTTATCAAGATTTAAGAATACATAAAAGATCAAATGATACAGCTATATAACAATGGCTCCACAGCATGGGGCGAGAGGAGTATCACATTGACAAACTCGACCTCCTATGGCATGAGTTGGAGCAACAATGATAACGCAGAAGAGATATGTTAAGAGGAGAGAGCGTGATGGTGTACTAATAAAAGAAAAAAAAAGTTAAAATAAGGTGCGTTTCCGATCCATCCCTATATTTTAGTTCTTAACTCTATTATTTCCAACTTTCACATCAGTCAACCTAATCCCTTAGCTTTTGTTTGTAGTCAAACTAGTTCTTATGCTCATTCAAACTAGTTCTTGTGCTCATGTGGTATTTCTTGTTACTATGAGAATAATGCAAGTATCCTTTGTCATATTCACCTCGCCCCCCCCTCTCCCCGCCACCGCCCCGGCGCCACGACAGCCGGCGCTTGCGCTCTGACTCCACTGGTGCTTCCTCTTCCATTACCGTAGAGCGACCGGGCTCAGGCCTTGCCTCTCACGCGTCTTGTGCATGCTTTGCGCCTCCCGTCTCCCCGCGCCCCGCGTCCGAAATCACTTGCCATGGTTGACCTCACGGCTAAGAAGAGGCCGCGGTCGTGAAAATTATAGTAAATTCATATTGTTTAAGGTAAAGTACACTTTTTTGTGTTCACTAATAGGTGACCGGATTTGTTACAATTTAGAATCAGGCAATGCTTTTTCAAAACACGTGCATGCCACACGTGCATTTTACTACTCCCTTCGTTCCAAAATATAGCTACGTTCAAACTTTTTCAAAGTCAAATCTTTTCAACTTTGACTGCAACAAAGTAATTATAAAGATTAATAATATAAAAATTATGTTAGTAGATTTATTATGAAATCAACTATCATAATATGTAACATTTTCTATATAATTTTTTTATTTTTAGAGATATTTTTTGGTCAAAGTTCAAAAAGTTTGATTTTAGAAAAAGCTATAAATGTAAATATATTTTGGATGGAAGGAGTAGTATATAATAAAAGGATGGACAGCTTTTCAAAAAAGCATACATTTTCACAAAATAAAGAATTCACGGTAAATGGAGAGCAGCCACATTAGTGTTTTGTTTTTTTTTCCCGCGAGCCACCACTCCATCAGTTCTCTTCTGAATATTTTTTTTCATTTGCCGCCACAATTTTTCTTTCCTTCCCGCTTTTAATTTGGGAGGGAACAAGGATCTAACTTACAGTCCTTATCTCATCCCACGAACCCCTCCATCTCCCCGAAACCCCATCTCCCGCATCCTGCTCTCTCCTCTTCTCCATGCCCAGGGTGATCTGAACTCCATTCTCCGGTTGTATCTTCTCCATGCACAGGTGATCTCAATTTCGATTCTCCTTTTCCTCTTCTCTTGTTAAATCAATCTAGGGTTTCGGAATAGATTCCCAATGTGTCCAATCACGGTTTGTAGAATGCAGTGCGCATGAGCGATCTTGGGGCAGTCGTGGAGAGGGGACCCAAAGCCGAGGCGATGGCGATCCCCTACCCATATCTGCGCGACCCTCACCTCTGAACAACACATGCACAACAATCCCCACTTCGGCCCAACCTGTGCTCCTACCTAGATTGAGGAGTCTGCTTTCGTAGTTCAGATTGAATTAATCAGATGTTTTCTTAATCATAGACTAGTTAGTTGGTTGTTCCAGATTTTTTTTTTGCATCCTCATCCTTTACTTCTGCCGCATCTCCACATGAATCCCATCTCTGAAGTTGAACCATTAATCTCTGATATTTGTGTCACCACCATATAGATCGAGACATCTCTCTCTCTCTCTCTCTCTCTCTCTCTCTCTAGGCCAAATTTCTGCCGTGGTTGCTGTATCTATCATATCTGTTAGCTCACTTGGGAAGTAATTATGGCCATGAAAGACTGGGACGGGAAGTTATTTAGTTATGTGTGCTGGATGCTCATTTGTCTCCATATATACACCATTATAAATAATAAATGGTGCATCGGTTGACCTAGACCTGCAACATGCAAACCTAGTTTTTGTATTTTCTGTGGTATTAGACCAATGGTGGCAATGTTGTGTGTACGAAGTACTTGATTTAATTGGTTTTTGTTGCACACATTTCATATGGTTTCAGTTCTTAGTTATGATTGAAATTTTGTAACCAAGGTGTTTAACAGTCCTTTGGCAGGGTACAAGTTCTACTATCATTAATCCACTATTGATTCCTATTGTTTTTCTTTACCAAAGAAATTATGGCGAGAGGGCCTCTACGAGTTCGAAACTTGAACCTTGATGCTGCAGTACTCATGCAAGGGAATAATGCCTGCAATGAGCATGTCAACGAGGACAATTTACAGGGACCTCCAGTGGTTGATAATGCTTTACCTGGGTTGCCTAAGCCACCTGCAAGGCCTATTAAGATGATCTGTAAGTTTGACATATTTTGTTGCACACAACTATCTTTCCTTGATGTTTAACATTTAAGGATCATATTATGTTCCATGCATTAGGGCCAAATGGAGAGGTGCGACAAATTCTAGGGGATTTTAGAGTTTCAGATTTGTTGCGGTCACGTGGAGGAAAGGTAATGGTGGGGACTGATGAAAATGGGGTGCCAAATGAAAGATCAGCTTCTATTTTTGGTCAGTACCTTGGAGACCTGGCAATGAAACCAAACTTTGCACCATTGCACATTGAAAGATGGGACAGTAAACTATTGTGGTTATAAGCAGAGCATAATTAGAGATGTTGAGGTAAATCCCTATTGCCAATGTGATTCTTATGTTTGATATGGGTGCTACGTGCTAACATTTTGCTATTTCTATTGAAGGAGAAATTTATCTATCCTGCTGAAACAATACAACTTACGAGGGACTGGATCCTACGAACTGTTAACAATAGATGGAGAGCATTCAAATCTAAGTTGAGGAAACAATACTTCAATCCACAAGAAAGGTCCCTGGATGAAATAATGAAAGATAAGCCAGAAGATGTCAATGAACATCAATGGAGTGCTCTTGTTGGAATATGGTGTGAAGAAAAACATATGGTGAGCCTCAATATCTACCATTTATATTGTGTTCCAATACATGTGATATAGAAATTACAGATTTAGTTTACTATATTTGTAGCGATTATGTGCAAAGAACTCTCGGTGCACAAATGAACAGAAGAATCCACACACAACTGGAAGAAAAAGCCATGCTAGGCTGAAAAAGGAGATGGTGATACCTGCTCTCTTGTAAATTTTGTTGTTATATGACAATTTAAGAGGGTCTTCTAATTGACAATTATTGGAACTTCATCTTACCATGTTTTGTAGGAAGAACAAAAGAAAGGAAGGGTCCACAGGATTGAGTTATGGGATAAAGCTCATATGAAAAAGGATGGCAGATATGCTAATCGCAATGTGCAGATAGTAATAGTATTTTTCCTTTCTTATTATCTGCATTGAATCTAAAATTAATTTTGTAATTTAATGCCTCTGCATATGCTCATTTCAAGACGGATTACTAAAGATAGCACAAACTATTAGTTGACCAGTTACTACACACATGCCTCCCCATAGTCCTGCAAACTCGCATTAGCCATCTAATTTATAGGTTGCCTTGGCTGCTAGCTGCTGCTATGTCTTACTATCCCCATTAACTCTTCTTTAGGGCTCTCTAGCATTTTTGTTTTCAAAGCATGCATATCAAAATGTGGAGCTCATGCACAATGTCCTCATGTTCAACAGGATACCTCTTTTGAAGAACTAGCAAAACGGAAAGAGCAGAACAATGGCAATATTTCAGCTGAAGATTATGATGAGGTGTTTGATAATGTCATTGCTAAGGAATCAAAACCACGTGGGTACTATGATGATAAGTATTGGAGCCACATAAAGGTCTCTCAAGGTCTAGCTTTTATCAGGCAATCTGTGAATGAAGTCAATCACTCCGAAATAAAAAGGAGTGAAAAATCAGATGGAACACATGAGTGATAAGGTGGACCGCATAGATGCATTCTTGAAACAAAAGTTTCCTGGAGAGGATTGGATAACCAAAATGGTGGCATCAAAAAATGATAATGTAAGCACCTGTGCCATGTCTTTCCTTTGGAAGAGATGACTGAGATATATTTATGCACTATGTGCCATGTTTCATGTGTTGTCTTTATTCTTATTTTTTAAGTGATGTGCCCTATTTTTTTAGGTTGAAAGACTGCGTGACAATGATAACTAGTCTGATTCTAATGATAGTGATGAGCATGATTCTAATGACAACCATGAAGTATCCAGTGCTAATGCTCAGCCTCCCAAAACTACTGTGCAGGTGATGCAGTGTCTAATTCATTTAGTATTTTATCCACAACTATCAAATGTAAGATCTTGTTAATTGTTTTGAAACTATCATGGTTAATTACAACATGCAACCATCATGTTTGCAGAGTAATATTGAAGCCACTAAAACCAACAAGAGTTATGCTAATTCATCTTCACATGAGAGCATGGCTGCAAGGGTATGTTAGCACATATTCTATCATAGTATAGACCATGCCAATAACTTTTTACAATACTTTTTAAAGCATGCAACTGATCTGAACATTAATTGCAGCCTGTGTATATTGAGAATCGTAGTACAGGAAATAAGAGCTATGCAGGTTTAGCTTTACGTCGTGAGTACCTAACAAAACTAGTACAGGTATGTCCAGAGCATGACTTGAAGTAACTTGACAGTACAGCTTCCTATGGACAACAAAATTACATGTTGATGATTCATTTCTATTACAGGGATCTCAAAACAAAAAAGTAGCGGATCATAGTCGGCCAGTATCCATATGATTCTATTTGCATTGTTATTATTTTAAACAAATGTGGTTACATGTTCAGATAAATAATAGAATGCAATGTCTCCAATATGGTAGGAACAAAAGCAAGTCTATTTGATGTCAATGAGGCATGAAAACAAAGCTGTGGCCAAAGGAAATTTAGTGGCTACCGATAGCACACATGTGGTCGGTGGAAACATGCTTGGAAATGAATATGTCGCTGTTACTGTTCATGTTGTCAGTGACATTGGGGATGAGAATTTGCCTAGACCATTTGAAAATATTCACACAGTAAGAGATGCCATAGGCTATGTTATTGCTTGGCCAAAATCACGTGTAAGCTTATTTCCATACTGATCAAGTACACTCCAGTTGATTAATTTTACTAAATCTTGTTACTGATTTCAATGGTTCCATATTTTTTAGGTGAGAAGGCCTAAGATCTCAACTCCAAGACGTGCATGACAACTTGGTGATTTGCATTCTTCGGTTGTTCCCACAACCTATTATGCTTGATTCTTCGTCACTTTAAATTGTTATAATCTCCTCTCCTTTTTCTCTTACTTTGCAGACAAAAGATCTCATGGACTGAAGATGGTCGATCAGCTATTATACTGTTTTCTGTGTAAAGAAAACTCATGCATACCTAGGGATAGTTTCTAGATAGATTTATGCTGCTTGACAAATCATGCAAGCCTAAAATGACTGTGTATATACTTTATTTCGATGGATGTTTGATTGTATTAAATGCACTTGTTCGTAATACAAGTTTATTGCCTCTAGTGACTGCAATGGCCTTATGTTTTGTGGACCTATACTGAAATATTTATTGCAAATCTCCATGTTTGTCAAAAATTGTTTGAGGGTATATTCATTTTTAATACGAGCACAATATGCCAATGTATTAGCGTGGACCACTATTTCTAAACACTCAAGCACAACGTCTCTACATAAGTAGATACGGATGTAAACACAGTTCTAAAAGCACATCTATGTTTCTTAGCACGCAATAGAATGTCACTACATAATGTGTCTACATTGGTAGATGCGCAATGTAAATGCATGTACTAAAACATGTTTATATGTGTAGACACACATCTAGTGTAGCTACAAAGCGTCTCATCATTTCTAGACATGTTTAAACAAGCGTCTCTACAAATCTTGACACGGTCCATGCGGAGACACTGCAGATACACTTTGCTAAAACATATCTACACTCCATTAGAGATGAAGTAAAGCATAGCTATGACAAAATTAAAGCGTATCTATAGAGGTTTTTTCTTGTAGTGTAACAACTCGTACAATATTGAGAAAAAATCATCACATAGTTCTAAATTTTAGTCTTGAGGCGGTTGTCTCGCAAAACAACCACTTTGTTCTCTCTCCCCTCTCTCTCCACCACCTAATTAAAAATCCTATATGAACTCGCATGAGGCGATCTATGAGACCCGCTGATGTTCAGCAATGTACTTTTACCCCAAGACTGGCTTAGCTGCTCAATTCGTGGATAAATTCTCTGTCTAGTATAATACAATATCCATCCTACTCTATCCATAAAATCCGGGATCCTAGCTAGTATTCCATATGCATATATCCCAAAGCCTAGATACTTTCATACTTCATAGCCATTTTTACATTTCAGCCTATGCGTTAAATCGAATCCTAGCTATTAGGTAGGCAGAACTAATGGCGAAGGAAAAAGAATTCCTCTGTTCTGAATTGGAAACCGGTTATTAGCTACTAGCCCCGTTGCTACCATGTTCCAAAAAGCAACTGCAGTTCATGTGCCTGCCCAAAAGGTGATGGATGCAGTGCTCCCCCACTCCGAGCTGAATCCTGAACTGACAAGGCGATTAACAACTTCAGATTTGCACAAGTGAAAGCGTTTGCAGGAAAGCAAGAAAGATGAGCAAGCACTGGATGCAGGAAAAGATCCCTTTTGATCCTTTTGGCCGCAGCAATGCACATAACGAACCATCAACCATGTCAACATCACTAACCCTTTCAAGGATGCAATCATTCAATCAACCAATTCACATGTTTTTAAATATATCTGAGCCTTGGTGTTTATACAGTGCATGCTGTTCATTCTGTTGCAAGCGGAAGAAAAAATTCCGTTCAATGAATAACGGACATGAACAAGTCCTAGTAATCTTCATTGGGGAAAAAAATTGAAGCAATTGTAAATCGTGATCCTATTTTCTCAATCTCTGTCACTGATCTATCTATTCACATTGGTAAAGAATCTGGAAACCGCCGGAGAGGGAAATGCCGAAAGCAGAGACACAACGAATACACCAAGGGAGAAGAAAAGGGGAGAGAAAGAAAGAAAGAATGATCTTTCCCGTCGTCGTGCCGGGTCCCGTCAATTCGTTTCACCCGCACGACGGCCATGCCGGATCCGGTGCCGCGTCGCTGTGGAGAGGTTGTTCGCGAGTCAATCGGACCAAGGTTTGTCCCACGAAGAAGAAATCAGACCGTTGATTTCGCAGCGGCGCCGGGGAAGATGTCGGCGTCGGATCTGTGGCTTCTGATTCCCCTGTTGCTTGATTGCCTTTTTCCTTTTTTTTCTTGTCAATGGAGAAGCCATGGCCCAGGGACAGGACGATCTGGTGTCCCCAATGGCGACGCGCGTGCGTCGGTTTGCAGTTGGCGGGCACTAGGGCGCGTGAAGTGCCCGATGACGCGACGCGAACGGCTGCGTTCCGTCAGCAATGGCGACGGCGGCGGCGGCGGGCTAGTCGGTGTCGGTGAGGTCGAACTGGTCGGTGCCGGAGCGGGAGAGCACGGGGCGGCGGCCGGTGCCGGCGCGGGAGAGCGGGGCCGCGCCGCAGGCGGCGAGGGCGCGCTCCAGGGCGTCCACGACCTCGGTCATGGACGGGCGGTCGCACCCAATGGGGCCCACGCAGTCGGCCGCGAGGTAGCCCACGTAGGCCAGCGCCTCGGCCTCGTCGGGCGTGGGCGGCGGCAGGCGCGGGTCGAGGACCCGCGCGACGTCGTCGGCGAGGATGTGCGGCACGGCGAACTCGACGACGTTCTTGGGCGTCACGCTCTCGGCGTAGCGCTGCACGACGCGGCACCCGGACATGAGCTCCAGCAGCACCACGCCAAAGCTGTACACGTCGCTCTTGTCCGTCAGGTGCTGCAGCCGGTAGTACTCCGGGTCCATGTACCCCACCGTGCCGCCGGTGTAGAGCGGCTCCCGCGGGGTGCCGCTGCCGTCGCCGCAGGCGCCGGCGGCGGGGTCCAGCACGGAGGACAGCCCGAAGTCGGCGATCTTGGCCGTCCACGCGTCGTCGAGCAGGATGTTGGCGGACTTGACGTCGCGGTGGATGATCGGCGGCACGGCGTAGACGTGCATGTACTCGATGCCCCGCGCGGCGTCGAGCGCGATGGTGAGGCGGCCGCGCCACGACGCCACGGCGGGGGCCATGGGGGTGCGGCTGTGGAGCTGGTCGTGCAGCGTGCCGTTCGCCATGAACTCGTACACAAGCACGCGCTCGCCGGAGTCGGCGCAGCAGCCCAGCAGGCACACGATGTTCTTGTGGTTGGCGCGGGCCAGCGCGGTCAGCTCCGAGTTGAACGCCGTCTCGCGGTCGCGCCGCCGCGCCGGGCGCGCCGCCGAGCTCGACGCCTTGGCCGAGTCCTCGGCGCGCTTGATCGCCACCTCGCGCCCGTCGGAGAGCGTGCCGCGGTACACGGACCCGAAGCTCCCCGTCCCGATCCGGGACTCGTCGGAGAAGCCGTCCGTCGCGGCGTGGAGCATCTCCAGCGTGAAGTGCTCCACCACGCTGCCCGGGCCCTTGCTCCTGCTGGACCCGAGCCGCGGCGGGATCAGCGACTGCTGCACGTTGCCGGCGGCATCCTGCTCGTTCCTGCGGCGGCGGCGGCGGCGGCGGCGGCGGCACCAAAGGAGCACCGCGAACTGCAATGCCACCAGGAGCGCGAGGAGACCAGCCGCCCCCGCCGCGACGGCGATCCACACGGCCCTCCTGCTCCGGCCACCCTGCGACGCGTTGGGCACGGCGAGGTTGAACTGGAAGGCGCAGTCCATGCAGACGCAGCTCCCGGCGGGGCAGATGTTGGCGGAGCCCGCGAGGACGCCGCATTTGCAGGAGGACATGGGCGCGCAGGGGCCCGGCATGACGCGGCGGAAGACGAGGCGGTTGGTGTCGTTGAACTCGCGGCCGCCCCAGCAGACGAGGGAGTAGTTGGCCATGAGGACGCCGCAGAACGCCTTGCCCTGCGCCTTGACGTCGAGGTACTGCGCGCCGGCGAGGCTGCCCGGCGGCGAGGCGACGCCGCGGCCGAAGCAGCGGATGGTGCCGTTGGTGCGCAGGCCGCAGACGCCGTCCTCGCCCAATGCCAGCGCGGCGTACCCGGCGGCCGCGCCGCCGCCCGCGAGGCCCGGCCTCCCGCGGCCCCAGCACGTGAGCGCCCCCGCCGTGGAGAGCGCGCACGCGCGGGTGCCGCAGGCCGTCACCACGTCGTAGCTCCCGCCCGCCGGCGCTCCGGCGACGGCCGGGTCCGCCGTGTCGTTCCCGAAGCAGCGGATGGACGCCGCGTCCCGGAGGATGCCGCACACGAAGCCGTCCCCGACGGCCGCGGCGACGAAGCGGAGGTCCCCGGGGATGCCGAGCCCGCGCCACCGCCAGCAGTGGAGCTCCCCGCTGCGGAGCACCCCGCAGACGCGGTACTCCCCGGCGGCCAGCGCGCGGAGCGGCGGGCCGGAGTAGACCCGCTTGGCCCGGCCGCCGGCGCCGGGCGACAGGTCCCACCAGCGCATGTCGACGGCGTCGGCGCGCTCCCCGGACGGCCCCACGGCGCAGAGGAAGTCCTCCCCGCCCGCCAGCGCCGCGAAGGGGTGCGACGACGGGTAAGTCTCCTGGCGCGCGTGGTCGCCGCCCGCCGCCGTGCAGTTGAGGTCCGCCAGCAGCGGCGAGGACGGCGACGGCAGGAGGCCGCACACTATGGTCGCGTCGCCCGCCCGTGCCAGCGCGAAGGTCGAGAGCGCGGACGCCGCCGCGGGCCGCCACCGAGCGAGCAGGGGCAGGAGGAGGAACACGGAGAGGAAGCCATGGAGCAACCGGCGCTGCGGCGGCGGCATGGGAGCGCGCAGCGGCGTGCGGGGCGGGAGCGGGGGAGGGGGAGCGGCAGGTGGGGGGACATGGTAAGGCGGGAGCCGGGACAGGTGTGGCCGCGTCAGGTGGTGGATTTGGTGAGTGGCATGCTCTGGCCTCTGGCTGCTCAGCTCAACCGCCCGCCCTTGTCACTCCGCTGCTCTGCTCATCCCCACTCCTTCACCGGCTGCATCCATCCATCAAGATGAAGCGATCGAGCTGCAGTGATCAGTGGGTGACGTTGGCGATTAGCGTCGGTAATTGGTTACTAAATTGGCGACGATTAGGGCAGGACAAGATTGCGGTGTCAGGCGGCGCATGTGGCAGGGGATCGCGGCTTGCTTCCGGTGGGATGCGCGCGGATCTGGGAAAACAACTGGGCACCCGCCGGTCAGGTTACGAATTCTCAGGTTACTGTTGCAGGGAGGTCATTCGGGCTCTGGATAGTGGATTTGGTCATGTTTGGCTAAAAACCGCGATATTTTTCACCAAGGAATGTTACATGTATAGCGTATTAAATGAAATTTATTTGTAAAAATTTTCACAGATAGATGCAAGTTTGCGAGTCGAATCTAATAAGCTTAATTAGTTCATGTTTAGATGCAGTAATATTACAATAATGATGCTCTAATCATTTTCTAATCGTACAATCAAAGGTCTCAGTTAAATACGGTAACTGCTACAGTACCATGATTGTGGAAGCGGTTCTGTAATTAGATTTCATTTAATATCTCTAATTAGTGATCAAAATGCTGAAAAGTTTCACCAAATTTTTTTCGCGCCCAAACCAAACTACTCCGTTTGGAGTGATTGAAAGGTGAGGTGACTGATGAGCTGGTTTATTTGGCTCATACTACTCGTCCTACCAACTAATCAGCGAGGATGGGATTTTGCCATACCACAAATATTCTCCTCTTCTTGCTCTCTCTCTTTCTCTCTGTGTTTCTTAACATTGGTAATGCATAAATATAATTTTTTAAAGTACTCTCTCCATTCTAAATTATTAGATATTTTGATTTTTTAGATGCATAAGTTTTATGCAATTAGATATATATATGTTATGTCTAGATGCATAGCAAAATTTATATAGTAATATAGCAGAAAAATACAAGATTATGACTCTGGGAGGCCATAATCAGGCAAAACAAAGAGAAAGTAGAGAAAAATAACTAGCAACTAGCGGGTCGGATTGGGACATCAACACCGCAACACACATACAGCCCCAGAAGGTTGGATTGGGGAAGCATCCCACCGGAAACACTTCACGTCGCCAATGCTCGAGCACCAGAAACGCACCACCATCACCATGGAGAAGGCCCACAGAGGATAAACCATTGTCACCGCCAGCGCCGTTGTTGCTGACGATGCCCCACACCGGACTAGCCACTGTTATACAGGGTTAGCTGCCATGGTCCGCTGCAAGCTGTGTAGCTACCAGACCATCGAGTCCGCTTGCGTCTCCTCACAAAGTTGCCCTACACTGGACCAACACCCGCCGAGCAAGGCTGGCCGCCATAGGTCGCTGCAAGCTGTCAAATCGATAGTTGAATAGCTGCTGCAAGCCATCCAGCTGCCGCACAACGTCCACTAGATCTGATAGAACACTTTTGGAGCCCAAGCCACCCAGCCATCTCGTCAAGAAGCAGCAATGTCGCATAGGGCCTCCGGCAACCAAAAAGACCACCGCTGGCCACCTCCTACCACGCCGGCCTCTGCCAACTTCGTGGTCTCCTCTAGCGCACGGTCCGGCCAAACCGTCGCCCTCAATGCCAAGCGGAGGTCCTGCCCTCACCACACTACGGCAACGTCCACTTCTTGGCCGCCATCCGCCACCGCGTACACCCACCCCTCGAGTCCAAGACTTGGTGTCCGCCCACAGTTCCACATGACCCGTTGACCATGGTTGGGGTTTAGCACCGACACGGCCGACGCTATGCGTGACCGCTCGCCGCCAAACCAACAAGTGAAGGCTCCAACACACTTGGAAGAAGGGGAACTCCAAAGGCGGCGTCTTCAAGAAGAACATGACGCAAAGCTGCGCCAACGCCACCCGCCCGAGCTGGGCAAGGTTTTCACCCGGAGAATCCACCATGGAAGCAAGGAGGGGTGCCTTGACAAAGTCCTCAGCAGGAATACGAAGCCCAAGGCGTCGCCTTTGTCAGCTCAGCGTCCGCCGAGCAGGATTTCTCCCGGCACCCAACTGCCCGCAGCCGCCACAAGCCCAGTTCACTGCCAGCCAGGGCCACCACCACCACCAACCTCGCCTCCCAGACTGCCTGTCGCCGTCACCACGCGGGCATTGCTGAGCGAGCCGAACACTGCTGCCAGGCGACCACCTCTCCTAGGTCGCCGTCGCACGGACGGAGCACGCCCGCCACTGAGGCCGCCGCCGCGCGAGGGCAGCACCTCCACGCCGAGGTAGCTACCGCGCTGTTGTCATCCGAAACACACCGGCGAGCAACGACGGGCAACACGAAGAGCCGGGAGGTTGCTAGGGCGCTAGAGGCACTGCTCCCTCATCGACGGCCCGCAATTTCCGTCACGCGCCCGGAGGTTTTGTGGAAAACCGGGCGTGCCACCAGACCTATACCCGATCAGGAGGGTGCAGACGTACTCCGAACAGTTTCCTGCATGCAAAGACACGTGTAAACGTAAGTCCGAGCTGTGGTCGGCTCCCCGGGATGACTCTTGCATCGGCTTTGAAGAGCCGATCGAGTCCCGGTGTCAGACGGGATCTGATTGTATCCGGATATGATAAATAGAGCAAATTACTATAAAACTGCTTCAGTCAAATCTAATTGATCTAACCCACGATGGTAACAGCTTCACTGCTAGATCGGAACATCTTACACGTGACTAGGCCTAGCGAACGTAACAGACAACTAAACCACAACCTAAAACAGAGGCCTAAGAACTAGCAAGAGCCGATTCCCGGAACAATCCCTATCAAGGCTAAGATAAAGCATCTACTATGCCACCGGATCATCCAATCCGTTTGCAAGGCCTAACCTAGCAGATATTATGCCAACTCTTAAGATAAGAGCAAACCACAACAGATTGGATCTACTAAATATGAAAGAAGCAGGGTGTTGCCCCTGTGCGACTAATTCTATGCAATAAGAACTAGCGTGAGATCGGAACGTGATTGCACAGAGACAACATGATATTCGTAGATGATAAGCAACAAAGCACAATGGATCTACTAATAGCCATGCTACGAACATCAAGATAACTAGTACTACTCGCCATCAAAAACGCTTCAGTACGAGTAATACCAAGGTAAAAGCAAGAACAATACTGCCCTGATCGCAAGAAGCGATCAGGGCAGCATGGCACTTACTTGGATGAAACCCTAGGGTTAGGGGTGGCGATGCGCCGAGAGTTGTTGTTTGTGAGTCGTGATGACGCCCTCTTTCATGAATAACGAAGGGTACATATTTATAGTCCGGAGACTTGGAAAACAATCTAAACTAATCTTGTCCTGATTGGACTCTATCTCTAATCTTAAACTAAATCTAAGGATACACGGGCAATGTGGCCCATATGCTCACGCAGGAGCCGATTTACAAGCCTTCTTTAGTCTTCTGCTTTAAGCCCATCTTGATGTCGGCCCATAAATTAACCCTGTTAATTTATGGCGATAACACATGCCCCCCTGGTTTTGGCAATGATAGTTCCAAAACCAATCCGTCGCCTCATCTTCCCGTTAATGCTCATTAAACATACTGTAACCACCAAGGAAGACGCAACGTCTCTGCAACTGGCTCCTCGTAGAATGTGAAAACTGCCGATCCATCTTCCACCTTTTCACTATTTAATCTCACCCGAATCGGCTCTTCTCCACAGCAAAATTCCTTCTTCTTCCCAAAACCAGTAGCGCAGAAACCCCAATCTTTCACCACTAGCAATGGCGATTTCTTCTTCTTCCGGCTCCAACTCCTTTGGAGACTCCTCTTCTTCCTCCTCCTCTCCCCCTTCTTCTTCTTCCCTCTCGGCCTCCTCCATCGACTCTATCCCAGAGAGCCGAGAGCCGACCCCTGAGTGGGACCCGACAGCAGCCTATGAGGCGCTGGCTCCTCTGCACTGGGATGCAGAGGAGTTCGATTTCGGGGTCGCCTCTGAGGAGGTCGAGCCCATGACTGAAGGAGAAGACCTCCGGCTCCTGTTCCAAGAGGAGTCGGAGAAGAACGAAGAAGAAGACCCCTCTTCGGACGGAGTCGACTCTTCCTCGGAAGAGGAGATCGACTCCCCCTCCGATGACGACGAGCCGATGGGCGGAAAGCCCTTCCGGTTCCTCGGGTCCTCCGAGGAGGATACTGAGGAGGAGAACAGCGGCGACGACGACGGCTGGAGCGACTCCGGGTCTGAAGGCGGCAGCAGCACCTTCAGCAGCGACGACGACGACGGCAGCGACGACGATGGCAGCGGGGATGTACCGGCCCGAAGCCCCAAGCGTCGTAGGTACTAGGTACCTACAAACAGTAGTAGTAGTAGTATCGTAGGGGTAGAATCACAAAGCCGAAGGATTAATTCCTTTTGTAAAATCGGCTTTCCTTGTAATGAACTTTCCTTTAATGAAATCGAATTTCTTCAATTTTGTGTGTCTTCATTTACCTTCCAAAAAGCCGATGGCAACGCATCAGGTTTCTATAAATATCCAAGAGCCGACGAAATTCAAACTAGAAGCAACCCGCAGAAGAATAACACTTCCAGTCTGAACCGAACTCGACGAACCCTCAAACTCGAGTGTGATTCGAAAACCAAGCTCTACAAATCCGAGCAAGAACTCTCCAGGCAGCCGGAATTCGAACCAGAATCTCCAACAATCAAACCCTAAGTCAATAGATCTGACCATGGCAGATTCTACAGCTCAAACGACAAGCTCTGCAGTCCACGATGCGGCAATCCACGGCCTGAAGGTAATATACGGCCTAATCTTTCAGTTTTCTTCAGCTTACCAAGTTTCTGAAACTGAAACTCTGAAACATGACACCATACACATATTTCTGAACTTCTGAACTTCAGGTATCAGACATCCTTTTGCCGCATCCTTCTAATCCAAAATCTTTCTGTCTTGGCCCACAAACTCATGAAAACCCCACAGATTTGATCTCTTGTGAAGCAAATAGGATTCCTTTTGTGAGTCAAAACATCGATTTGAACCTCTGGGCCGACTGCTTAAGAGCCTGGCCTAATCCACCTGAAAGCTGGATAACATGGTACACCAGAGTAGCAAAAGCTCACATGCCCTTGTGGCAAGATTTAAACATAGCCGATGCACTTAGCTTATCACTGTCACCCCTTGACAAAGATGAAAATCTTCTGAAGACCATCGGCTATTTCTGGTCTGATGCTCTGAATTGTTTCCTTTTTGGTCATGGACCCATGACTCCCACTCTGCTAGATGTTGTCATGATCACCGGACTAGACATTAATTCCCCCAATCCTGCTGCTCACAAAATGGCAGAAGTTCCCTTCAAGCTCTCTTCCAAAGTCAACTGCACAAATTGGGGTACTTACGTGAATCAGTACATGAAAACAAAAGGTCCAGTGACTGAGAAGGAACACACAGCCTTCTTAAATCTTTGGCTAGAGCACTTCATCTTCTGTGGCCCTTCCTTAGCTCCGACCAAGAACTATCTCCCTTTGGTCTACCACCTGGCCCATGGTAATCACACCGGCCTAGGCAAACTCTTTCTTGGAGAAACATACAGATATCTCCATCTGATGACATCTAACTTGCTCAACCACAAGAAACTGAGAACTGGAGGCCCTTGGTGGTTCATCCAGCTGTGGGCACAACTGTACTTCCAGCACCATATTCCCAACTTCCAAAGCCTAACCAAGAACTCCTTTCCTGATGAAAATGGCAATCCAATCAGATGTACTAGTTATGGCCAAGCTTTATTCAGTCTCCCTGGCAGTAAACTGAATTCGGCAGATGCAGCAAATTGGTTCAGGGTCTTCTACAAAGGACTAGATAATCCTCTCTACCTTCCGTTTACTGAATCTGAATCCTTTGAGAACCCAACTGCCTTCAGATTAGATAACTTTGCCGATGACGACAGCACTCGGCATCTGTATTCATTGATGATTCGACCTGGCTTCCTCCCCGTTGGCATTAGTACTTCTAACAGAATTATTAAGCCAGGCTATGAATCTTACCAGTCAGTCATAGCAGCTCGGCAATTTGGCCTAGGACAGGTCCCTCCCCACTTCCATATTTACCACTTGGTGGAGAGTAGAGCCGATCTGCCTGATGGTCTCACCAGCTCGAGATGCTACAGCATGATTGACAACCTCCACATTTCAATACCAGCCGATCTGTTTTTCACTTCCACATCAATCGGCTTTGATACTTGGTGGAACATGTGGAAAACTCATGTTTTCCGAAAAGCTCTAGGTCCTCGACTGCAGCAAATCGATCCTGAATATGTAATCCCCAAGGAAGAGGTACTGATTTTATGCATCCATCCTTTTAAATCCTCTACTCCTTTCTCTTGGCTTAACCTGCTCATCCTGTCAGCAGCAACAAGATGGTCCAGAACCCACGACCAATACTAGGGAGCTATTTCACTTTCTTCCAATTGCTCCTGATGTACTTTTCTGCAAAGGATCACCACCAATGAAGAAAGTGATAATGTCTATTCAGCCAGACTTGCTCCAGTCAGCTTTCAAGCGAAGACAAGCCTCTGCAGTAGCTGCCCCCCGAGTCTTGACCAAGAAAAGGAAGATGATCACAAGGCGAGTGATCAAGAAACCAGCACCAGCATCTCCGAGTCCATCAGATTTCAACACCAACCAGGTAACTCTTCTTTCAAAGCCTTCTTCTTTATTTTAGACATATATGCTCTGGTTGACTATAATTCTATTTCCAGGATGCAGCTGAAGAAACCTCCAATGTAGAAGGCCTGAATCAACATGAGACGACTGCAACTTCCGATGCACTGATGGATACAAGCGAAGAACAAGCTGATACAGTCGAGGTTCTTGACGCTAACACCAGCTCTGATAGGACGATTGCTCCCGAACCGACCAACACTTCTTCTTCAGAACAGGTAACCTCATAAAACCAATTCTGAACTAGCCGATAACTTCATAAATGTATATTGTTCTAACTCCAGAGATGTCCATAGAGCTTTGACATTTCAGGTTTACTCTCCTTCGACCCAGCATCAATGGGCCTGATTGCCCCTGGAACAGAAGCATTATCTCTGCAGCAATCGGCTAACTTGTCACATCAGCTTCGACTCATCAGGGACTTTCTATCTGCTCCAATTACCACTCTGGTCGATGATTCCAGCAACATAAAGAACATCTTTGAGCAAATAGAACCCCAACTCCCGGAACCATTGCAAATCAAGCTCTGGTCAGCCAGCAACCTCCCATTCTTTCGGATAGAAGTCAGTAAAGCACAACGAAGGATGAAAGCACGTCGTTCCCAAACTTCTCTGAAAGCTGACATTACCCAAAAGTGCCAGGCCCTCAACCAGAAGAAAGCAACTCTAGATATCAAAGCTGACGTGTCTGCCAACACGAACCGACTCAACCTCCTGAAGAAAGAACTGGCGGAACTCGAAGAAAAGGTCCGCAGCACCAAAGAACTTATCCAGGCCAAGGAAACCTCCATCGCAAACTCTAAGCAAGAAACCCAGGAAATATCCAAGCAGATACAAACAGAGTTTGCAGAGATCAGCACCTTGAGTCGGTAGATAGTTACAGGCGACGACAAGAATGACGAAGCAATTATAGCACGAGCAGACTCTGTCCGAACTGAAGCCATCCATGCCATAGAAGAGTTCCTGAACCAATAGATAGGCTCAAGAGAGAATTAGTATCGCCTGTTAACTTGAGATTTGTAACTGTCCTTTTAAAAACATCTTAAGTCGATGGTCACACATCGGCTGTTTGTTTTTCATATATTTCACTAGCCAACTCAAAGTGTTGGCCTGTCATGATGATTTTTTTTTACTGGCCAACTCAACGTGTTGGCCTTTCATGACTCTTTTTATTATTATTATTATTTTTTGCACGGCCAACTCAACGTGTTGGCCTATTACACTGCAGCCAGATAGATCTCATCGGCTTTTCGTTACTCGCCTTCCCACATGCTCGGGAAATACTTCCTGAGATGCTAACCATTGACAGCAACGGGAAACTTGACGCCATCTATTTACTCGAGCATGTATGTGTTCCCAGGCAAAACCTGATCAACCTTATACGGCCCATGCCAAGTTGGAGACCATTTACCAAACTTTTTGTCTCTAGTTCCCAATGGCAATACCGCCTCCCAAACCAAATCTCCAACTCGGAAATTTTTAGGCTTGACCTTCTTGTTGTATGCACGGGCAACCTTAGCTTTGTTCTCTTTGATTTTTTCCAGTGACCAAAGCCTTAGCTCTGTCAGGTCCTCCACATTATCGTTCATCAAGGCTGCATACTGTTCAGCAGATAGATCATTCTGAAACTCAACACGCCTTGATCCAGCCGTGATTTCCCATGGTAGCACAGCATCCTGGCCGTAGACTAGATGGTACGGCGACGTCTTGGTGGACCCATGACACGAAATACGATATGCCCACAAAGCTTCTGATAACACCTCATGCCAACGCCTAGGGTATTCATCAATCTTTCTCTTTATGAGCTTGATAAGGCTCTGGTTGGATGCCTCAGCTTGTCCATTAACTTGGGCATAATACGGAGATGATCTGATCAACTTAATCCCCATGTCATCGGCAAACTTTCTGAATTCCTCTGATATAAAGACCGATCCTCCATCAGTCGTAATGGTCTGAGGGATCCCAAATCTATGAATGATGTGTTCTTTGACAAAGCTGATCACATCTCTCGATGCTACTGTCCTCATGGGCACTGCCTCTACCCACTTTGTGAAATAATCTGTGGCAGCTAAGACCCATTGGTGATCCTTGCTAGACGACGGGTTGATCTGTCCAATCATGTCCATGCCCCATCCTCTGAATGGCCAGGGTTTGATGATAGGATTCATCACTGATGCTGGCACTATCTGAATTCTGTCAAACCTCTGACATGCTTGACATCCCTTGTAATATTTGAAACAATCTTCAAGCATAGTGGGCCAGTAATAACCCGATCGCCTAATCAGCCATTTCATCTTATGAGCCGATTGGTGCGTACCGCAGGCTCCTTCATGAACCTCATGCAATAGCCGATTTGACTCTGACGGTCCCAGACATTTAAGTAATAGTCCTTCCAAGGTTCTGTAGAACATATCATCCCCTATCAGAACATACTTCATGGCCTTGAGTCTTATCCTTCTGGGTGCCCCCCGAGCCGAATCCTTCAAGTAATTGAAGATATCGGCTCTCCAGTCTCGGGGTTCTAGAAACTGGACCTCCACCTCGACTCCATCGGTTGTCTCCTTGTAGCCAGAAGCCATCTGTGCTAAATCATTGGCTTCATTGTTTAGAGTCCTGTGTATCCAGTGGAAATTGATGTATCTGAATCGTGACATCAACTCACGGCATTGCATCCATATCGGGAAAAGAGCCTCGCTCTCACACCTATATTCCTCCGTGAGCTGAGAAATCACCAGCTTCGAATCTCCAAAAATTTCCACTGCTTCTGCACCGGCTTCGAGAAGCAATTCCATCCCTTTGCAAACGGCTTCATACTCCTCCAGATTATTGGTGCACGGGGCAGTCATTCTGATGGAGAAGGAATAAGTCGCCCCTCGAGGTGACACCAGCAGAATTCCCACACCGCACCCATCATCACAAGCCAATCCGTCAAAGAACATAGCCCAAGCACGAATGAACAACGCAGCAATATCAACGCTGATCCTATCCGCAACAAGATCCGCCAGTGCTTGTCCCTTGACTGCTTTTGCAGGCTGGTATCGGATATCGAACTCTGACAATGCAAACATCCATTTTTCGAGCCGGCCTTTAAGGACAGGGGGCGACAGCATATGTTTTATGACATCTGATTTGCATATGACAATCGTTTCCACCGAGAGCAAAATATGGCGAAGCTTTGTACATGTAAAGTATAAGCAAAGACAAAGCTTCTCGATTTCAGGATACCTGGTCTCGGCGTCTAACATGCGTCTGCTGAGGTAGAAAACCACCCTCTCTTGGCCATCATGCTTCTGGACTAGCACCGAAGCAATGGAAGTGTCACCAACGGATAGGTACACATAGAACGGCCTATCTTGCTGAGGAGGAACCAATACTGGAGGCTTTGACAAATATTCTTTGATTTCATCGAAAGCTTGCTGCTGTTCTGCCCCCCAGCGAAACTCATCATCGGATTTGATCTTTACTAAACCCATAAACGGCTCAATACGTCCGGACAGATTAGAAATAAATCGCCTGACAAAGTTAATTTTAACGATGAGTTTCTGCAACTCCTTCTTTGTAGTAGGTGGCTTCATCGTCTTTACGGCTTCTTGACTTTTTAGGCCGATCTCGATTCCCCTTTTATGCACTAGGAATCCCAGAAATTGGCCGGCCGATACACCGAAGGCACACTTCTTTGGGTTCATTTTGAGCCCAAACCTTCGAGTCCGCTCTAAAACTTGACGCAAATCTTCTAAATGCCCTGCAGTTGACTTGGACTTGACCACAACGTCATCAATATAAATCTCTATCAGCTTGCCGATGAGATCATGAAAAATGTAATTCATAGCACGTTGGTACGTTGCACCGGCATTTTTCAGTCCGAAAGTCATAACCAAGTACTCGAACAAGCCAACTGCACCTGGTACTCTGAACGCAGTCTTGTTCACGTCCTCTGGGGCCATGAAGATCTGGTTGTAACCGGCGTTGCCATCCATGAAACATCATTTTGTGGCCAGCAGCGGCGTTGATCAACGTCTCTGCAACAGGCATTGGGTATTCATCCTTCGGAGTTGCCCTGTTGAGATCTCTAAAATCGACGCAGACACGCCATCGGCTGTCTTTCTTTTGTACCGGCACCACACTGGAGATCCATTCTGCATACCGGCACGGCCTGATGAACCCAGCATCCAGCATCTTCTCCACCTCTTTCTTAACTTCTTCTAGGACTTCGGCCTTCATCTGACGTGCTCGTTGCTGAAACGGCCGAAACCCTTTCTTGAGCGGGAGCCGATGCTCGACTATACTTCTATCCAATCCAGGCATCTCCGTGTAGTCCCATGCAAAGCAATCCCGGTATTCTTTTAGCAATGTGATCATCTCCTCTCGCAAAACCGGATCCAACTTACTGCTGATAAATGTCGGCCGTGGCTTATCCCTAGGACCGATGTCAACCTCTTCCAAATCATCAGCTGATGTGAACCCGTATCCGAGTTTGCCGTCATCTAAAAAATCGTCCGCGAATGCGAGCGAATCTTCACTATCCACAATGTCAGCAGCAAACACAGGGAGATGACAAGAAAGATTACTTGGCCAACCGCACGGGCTGGCCGCTTCTATACTTCTATTATTTCTCAGAGTCAAATAGTCAATAGATAGCCAACTGCTAGAGGAGGCCATCACGTGTACACGATGTAACAATTCCGACCAAAAACAGAATTTTTCTATTTTTTGGGGCCGATCGCCGGGACCGGCCTTTCTATTTCCCTTACACCCCGTGGCTAGCCAGGGTGCATATATTCTGTGAGGCCAGTGGATAAGACCAGCCTCAATCCGTTTTTTGTCGCCTCAATCCGATCACAGTCTTCCAAGGCGATCCCGGAAATCGGCTCTTGTCCTTCCGCATCACAGGCATTCATATCTGCGACCGAGACCTCGCTGGAATCATCTGCAGGGACCACCTCTACTTCATCGCCGTCCCATTGGACGAGGTACTGGTGCATTGTGGAAGGGATACAACAGTTGGCATGAATCCAGTCTCTTCCAAGCAGCACCGTGTATGTGCTCTTGCTGTTAACGATGAAGAATGATGTCGGCACAGTCTTGCGGCCCACTGTCAGTTCCACATTAAGAACCCCCATCGCCTCTGATGGCTGTCCATTAAAGTCGTTGAGCATCACATTGGTCTTGATCAAGTCGGCAGAAGAACGACCTAATCGGCGCAGCACAGAATATGGCATCAGGTTAACTGCAGCACCAGTATCGACCAACATCCTGTTCATAGGTTTGCCGACAATGAAGCCCTTGAGATATAACCCCTTCAGGTGCTTGTAGCTCTTCTCCTTGGGCTTCTCGAAAATGATTGGCCGTGGGCCAAGATCCAGCTGCGCGATGGCCAATTCCTCCGGTTGGGGTGCTCGAAACTCCGACGGGAGCACGAACACCATGTTCACGTCAGCCGATGACTTCTCATCGGCTTTTGTCTGCTTGGGGCGCCACTCCATCCTCGGGGGGCGCCTCTCTTCCCTCTGCGGTCGCCTAACTTGCTCCGCAAGATCCGGACGCGCTTTCTTCAGCACGTCAAGATACTTTGCTTCTGCGTCTTCGAGGTTGCGCAAGCGCTGTATTCTGCGCTTCTGCGACCGATTGAGCCTGTCAGGACACCACCGTGGGCGATGGTATCTGTCTTCTTCCTCTGGCTCGGAATCTCCTCTGGATGGTCGCCTCACATGATTGTCCTGACGTGTCCTGGGCCCCAAACGCCGGAACACCGATGTCTTGTCCTGTTGGTGCTCTCGCGACCTGCACTCCAAGCAATCATCTATAGTAGGTAATCGGCTCATGCCGGAGTTCCAACAGTACCTGAAGAATGGGTAGTGCCAGTGGTCTCGTATAGCCTGGCGCCTTCCCAACGTCCTTCCAGTGCGGTGCTCGTACTCGTCTTCTTCCGATTCGCGTCGGCGGCGCAGGTTGTACTGATACTGGTATTTCTCCAGAAGCCGATTAGAAGCTGGAAGCTGATTGCGGATGTGACGCACTTGCTCTTCGGTCACATGCTGCTGTTCCAACTCGTGTTCCTTCTGCGGCCACTTGCCAGAAGCGGCCTCTCTCCTCTGCTTGTCATGGCGGCGCATAGGTCCCACCATGTTGATGTGGAATGCCAAGTCCTGGCCCTCGGACCTGAAGTCTGACAGTTCCACCACGTTAGCTTGTGGGAAGGGCTTCGTGTCCACCTTCATAGTATGCTGCGCCAGGATTAATCGGCCCTGCTCGATAGCCGATTGGATCTGGTGACGCAACTGCTTGCATTCGCCAGTGGCATGAGTAAACGAGTTGTGCCACTTGCAGTATAGCCTTCCCTGCAACTCTTGTGCCGTCGGCAGCTTGTGATTTTCTGGGAGCTTCAGCTATTTTTCTTTGAGGAGCAGGTCGAATATCTGCTTTGTTTTGGTTACGTCGAAGTCGAAGCCCTTCACAAGCCCCTACTGCTTGATCGACTTGCATGGGACAGGATTTGCCCCCCCGGGTCCACTCTGCCACGGCTACTTCTTGCTCTTCACCCGAGTCGTCAGATTCTTCAGCTTGTGCCATGTTTACATGGCGCTTGAACTTGTCCTGGTACAGCTCGGGATGATAATGCTCGTATGCGGTAAGCTTCTGCACCAGATGCGCCAGAGACGTAAGCTCCAACTGGAAAGCCGCATCCTTGATCGGCTTAGCAAGTCCCAGGACGGCCAGATCGACTGCCTCTTTCTCTGTGATACATGACGAGTAACATCGGTTCTTGACCTCCCTGAAGCGCTGTATGTACTCTGACACAGCCTCTCCTCGCTTCTGCCTGACTTGAGCGAGGTCGGCAATTCCGGCTTCCGCAGCTTCCGAGTGGTACTGGGTATGGAATTGATCTTCAAGCTGCCTCCATGTCCGAATCGAATCCGGAGCTAGCGACGCGTACCATCCAAAGGCTGGGCCTGTTAGGGATTGGCCGAAGAATCGGACCCTCAATGGGTCCGACACTGAGATCATCCCAAGCTGCGTTAAGTATCGGCTCACATGCTCGATGGAGCTGGCTCCCTCCAATCCATTGAACTTGGTGAACTCAGGAAGCCGGTACTTGGGTGGCAGTGGGATCAAGTCATAGTCGCTTGGATACGGCTTGGTATAGCCGATCGTTTTTCTCTTGGGCAGGATGCCGAACTGGTCTCTGAGTATTGCACTGACCTGCTCCACACTAAGAACTCCTAGGGCCGATGGCTCAGCACTCGGCCCAGTAGCGTACTTTGCCAGCCACGCTTGTTTTTCTGCATCTGCTCCAGGAGCTCCTGGGTTCGCCATCTGTACTGAGCGTGCTGGACTGATGCTGTCAGGGATGTAGGCGCACGTGTAACCGTGCGGAATCTCCTTAGGTGGCTCGGTGAGGAATTGGCCTTCTCCAGGATCACCGCCGATCCTGTGGACGACGTAGATCGGCGAGCTCTGCGGTCTGGGAGCTGCAAATGAGAATGGCAGTTGCGGCCTAGAATGCAGTGTAGCTTCCTCTGTGTGACTCCCCAGGGTTGGCCCCGATGGAGAGTACTGGTTCTTGATTATCTCCTGGATGACGCGGTGCGCCATGCGCTCAAGCTCGTTCATCAGGCTCTGAGAGTGCCGATGAAGCGCATGGGCCACCATGTAGTTCATCTCCTGACGCAGGGCTCTGGTGCGTTCTTCAGATGGTACAGACAGATCCACATTGTCCAGAGCGCCTTCTGGTGAGAACCCCTTCCACTTGATGCCATGGCTGCGAGTCCTCTCAAAAGAGCCGATGAGATCGGCTTCCAGCAGAGCTTTGATCTCGTCATACTTCTTCTTGTGTTCAGGAGGAAGCTCTTCATATGTGATGGGCTTGGAAGCGGGATCTTGATCTTGAGCTCCGGTCATCATTGCGAAGGATGTTGTTGCCGAGGGTCCCACCAGGCGTGCCAGAATGTGTTGTCGTCCGAAACCCACCGGCGAGCAACGACAGGCAACACGAAGAGCCGGGAGGTTGCTAGGGCGCTAGAGGCACTGCTCCCTCGTCGACGGCCCGCAATTTCCGTCACGCGCCCGGAGGTTTTGTGGAAAACCGGGCGTGCCACCAGACCTATACCCGATCAGGAGGGTGCAGACGTACTCCGAACAGTTTCCTGCATGCAAAGACACGTGTAAACGTAAGTCCGAGCCGTGGTCGGCTCCCCGGGACGACTCTTGCATCGGCTTTGAAGAGCCGATCGAGTCCCGGTGTCAGACGGGATCTGATTGTATCCGGATATGATAAATAGAGCGAATTACTATAAAACTGCTTCAGTCAAATCTAATTGATCTAACCCACGATGGTAATAGCTTCACTGCTAGATTGGAACATCTTACACATGACTAGGCCTAGCGAACGTAACAGACAACTAAACCACAACCTAAAACAGAGGCCTAAGAACTAGCAAGAGCCGATTCCCGGAACAATCCCTATCAAGGCTAAGATAAAGCATCTACTACGCCACCGGATCATCCAATCCGTTTGCAAGGCCTAACCTAGCAGATATTATGCCAACTCTTAAGATAAGAGCAAACCACAACAGATTGGATCTACTAAATATGAAAGAAGCAGGGTGTTGCCCCTGTGCGACTAATTCTATGCAATAAGAACTAGCGTGAGATCGGAACGTGATTGCACAGAGACAACATGATATTCGTAGATGATAAGCAACAAAGCACAATGGATCTACTAATAGCCATACTACGAACATCAAGATAACTAGTACTACTCGCCATCAAAAACGCTTCAGTACGAGTAATATCAAGGTAAAAGCAAGAACAATACTGCCCTGATCGCAAGAAGCGATCAGGGCAGCATGACACTTACTTGGATGAAACCCTAGGGTTAGGGGTGGCGATGCGCCGAGAGTTGTTGTTTGTGAGTCGTGATGACGCCCTCTTTCATGAATAACAAAGGGTACATATTTATAGTCCGGAGACTTGGAAAACAATCTAAACTAATCTTGTCCTGATTGGACTCTATCTCTAATCTTAAACTAAATCTAAGGATACACGGCCAATGTGGCCCATATGCTCACGCAGGAGCCGATTTACAAGCCTTCTTTAGTCTTCTGCTTTAAGCCCATCTTGATGTCGGCCCATAAATTAACCCTGTTAATTTATGGCGATAACACGCGCGCGGGCACCATGCCGACGCCGACCAAGACCCCGCGCTGAAGCCGCCGCCGCGCGCAGGCCACGCACCTCGCACTGTCGTCGCCACCACCGCGGCCATCGTCGGACGCCGCAACGAGCACCACATCCTGCGCCGAGGCTGCCGACACCGCTACCGCCGGGGAGACGGGTCCCCAGACGCCGGGCTGCCGTCCGCCATCGCCGTCCGCCCGCCCGCCGTCCTCGCGCGGCCGCCCCCCATGGCCTGGCAGACCCGGCCATGGGGGCGACGGATCCGGCCGCCAAGTCGCCGGAGAAACCCCGCTGGCCAGCCTCACAAAGCTCCATAACGGCGTCCGCACATCCCACGCCTGCTCCAGGTCGCTGCACTGGTCGCTGCACTGGTCGCCGAAGTCCCGGCCGCCGCCGTCCTTGACACCCACCGGACTTCCGGCCTCGGGCTCTGGCGGCGGCAGGGAGGAGGACAGGTGGGGAGGCGGCCTCTGGGCACCGGGGGTGAGTCACCGCCCGGGTTGCCCAAGGAGAACGGTTCGGGGGGCCCTGTTCGCTTAGCAGAGGAACCCCGGGATATATTAAATAAAATAAACGACTAATACTTTAGGTTGGAGGGAGTAATATTAGTTTCTCCAGATTTGAGGGTTCTTTGGCAAAGTATGTACTTTCCACTTTACTATTCTTCATTTTGTTTTATATCATGGGGTTATGTGTTTGGATAAATGCTTGGTTGGGAGCAACTTGAGCGCACCAACGGGGAATGTCGGGCCGATCAGAATTATTAAATAAGTTTTCCACATGGTCTTTTTAAAAAAAAAAGATTTTGGTCTCGGCGGCCAATTCGGTGGAGTTCGATCATTAACGTGCACATTAAACTATATGTATTGGCCAGAAGGAAAAGCGTAACAGGATTTGTTACAATTACGAGGCTAAGAGCACACTTAGAAAAAAAATATTTTTTCTACTAATTCCTTTTGTTTTTAAATATATAATAATTAGCACAAACTATTTTGTTTGAAAACCACATGTGTATCAATTATCAAACATCATTTAGTTCGAAATAAAGGTAGTTATTAATTATCAAAGTTCAGACCATATTTTGACCCTAGCCTTCAGAAAAAGTGAAAATGCAACCAATACAATAACAGGCGATTTTTTTAAAGATGGACAGAATTTAGTTGCAAAGTGCCATTTTGAGGGAGGGAGAAACACTCATAAATAAATGAGAAAGCGAGGGTGACCGCACATCTTATTCGTTCCTCTTAATGGCATGACGAAAACAGAGCACGAGGGTCATCGTCCCCGGCGCTGTTCGATCGGGTCACTTTTCTCTTTCTTGAAATTTGAGCACGGCAAGCATGTTCGCTGCATCTCCTTCCCCTAGAAAGCTATCCATCTCATACGTGTACATATATATTATTATATAATAAACAGGGAATGGGATGGTAAGACTTGACTCCGTTTGGATCCACTCACCTAATTATTTAGCTGATTAGTTTAACCAGCTTATTGGATAGTTGCTATTAAGCTAGTGTATTAGCTACTCCTTTTGTACCAAAAAAAAAGTCAGTCTAGGATTCAAAATTTGTCCCATAAAACAAGTCATCTTACCCTATTTAGAAAATACATGTGCATGTAACAATTAATTAGGGCTAAATATAGATAATAAATAGAGGTAAACATGGTCATTTTATCTTATTGTTAATTTGTCCTAAAATTTTTAGAATGACTTGTTTTTTTAGGACAGAGAGAATATGTATTAGCCGGTTCTGTTTGGATCCACCATAACTAAAATCTACTCCCTCCGTCCCACAAAGAGTGTAGTTTTAGAAAATTTCAGACATATTACTCATCCAAAGAAATGAGTTTGTTGCCCTTAATCACTTCTACAATTATGATTGAAAACCGTGCTATTTATTTGGTTTTCTGGATCCTCAATGAATGCATATGCATTGGAACTAGGAAAGTAATATCTACTAAATATTTGATTAGCTCTTTGCATTTTCCTAAGCAATGCTTTCTTGGTACTTGATATTACTTTAATTAAATTAATCTCATTACAAGCTAAAACTACACTCTTTGTTGGACAAAATTTGAATGCTAAAACTACACTTTTTTGGGACGGAGGGAATATTAATTAGCTGTTGATCCATACATACCCTTGGTTTGGTGTTGGTGACAGGTTGAAGGAGGATATGGATGCATGGGTGACATGGATGGAACCTTGCTGAGCAAGGTTCGTCGGAGACGTACTCGTGCAAGGAACTGAACGTCCCAGTCGGGCCAGCGCAGCCGAGATCGGCGCCACCAACGACCTGACCGTTGGCAACTCCCCACCATCCATTTTTGCTTTGCTCGCGACGGCAGCTGCGAAGGAATTGTGGAGCTGATGGCGATGTTACAACGTATGTAGATGGATTAGGGTATTGAGTGTATGGAGGGGCATATATGCACTCGTTCACCATGCATTGACTTCGTCTATGTATGGGAGGCAAAGCCATGATTAGAACAGAAAAATGTGTCTATTCATGGGGGGGGGAGGGAATTCCCATGTCTTTCTTTGTTTTGAATTTTTGAATAAAGTTTTTCTTAAAACTTATCTAAAAGTAAATCATGCAAATAAGTTTTCCAAACAAAGTTATCAAAGTAACTATTTTGGAATAGTTTTTTCAGATAAATTTTCAGAAAACAAAGTTAGCTCAATAACAGATTCTGAGGAAACAACCGTGGTAATGAAAATGTTTTTTTGTCTACGTTTCTAATAATTTCCGACCGTTTTCACCTGTTGGAAGAGTCAATGCAGTATTATTGGAACCCTTTTGTCCCACTGCTAATGACCGTTCAGTTTTGGGTGTGCGTGCTGTAAGGATCGTGGCCCAAGAAGGGGTTGAATTGGGACTTTTTCAAATTTTTATCTAGTCCTTAACCTAGACTAGTATTGCCCAATCTATAAATTTGAAACCTATTCACTAGAGCATGCTAGCACAAGGTCCTTAGGTAGGTAAACACACTATCAAGATCATGTTGCTTAAAAGATATCACACTAGCAAGATCAAAACCTAAGCAAAAGATCACACTACCATACAAGTTGTCCTAGTCAAACTACAAGCAATCAAAGACAAGAGTAACAACAAAAGAATTTAATTGCTTGAAATAAAAGTAAGAGACACGAGACAACCGGATTTTTACCCGTGGTATCGAGGAGTTGACGCTCCCCCCTAATCCACGTTGGAACACCCACACAAGGGTATAGCCCCCTTGCTTCACCAAGGAGCAAGTGATCACTAAGAATGCTCTTTCTCCATCTCCGGAACGACGAGATTCACACCGTGTACAATCTTCTTGTCTTGGGGCTCCCACAAACATCAAGAGCTCACCAAGAACCTCCCGATCACCAAGACCGGCTAGGTGCCGTCAAACACCAAGAGTAACAAGCTCCTAAGCCTTCACTTGACCTACACTCAGTTGGCCCTAGCTCAAGCACACTTGCAACACTTGCAAAGGATGGATTCTTCAAGGTTTGAGCACAAACAAAGTGCTAGATCTTGTCTTGTTTGCTCAAAGCACTTTCTCTTCTTCTAAAGGGTGGCCTCAAGTATTCAGGGTGTCAAAGGCAACTGAAATGAGCCATGGGGTGCTCTTATATAGAGTGGAGAGAGTTACATAGCCGTTGGAAGTCCACTGCAGAAAAACCGTGAGCACCGGAAGAACCGATGGGTGTCAGATTTGAGGCGTCGGTTCAACCGGTCTCTCTGTGTCCAAATTGTAGCCGTTGGGGTTCTGACACAGTATCCAGGCTTGCGTCAATGCACCGGTGCATGCTCCGTAGGGGCATCGGTTCAACCGGTGATGAAGAGTTTCACTAATCAACACAAACAAGCTCTCTGGAACATAGGACGTCTAATGCACCGGTGCTTTGATTCTAAAGCGTCGGTTCAACCGGTGCTGAAGAGAAGTTGAAGTCCACCAAAACATGCTCTCTGTAACAAGGCACATCTAATGCACCGGTGCTTATCTTTTGACCGTCGGTTCAACCGGTGCTATAGAGTTCTTGATTTGATTCCTGCCTTCATCCAGAGAAGATAGACCGACAGGGCATCGGTCCTTCCGCCAAGCATCGGATGCTCCGACGCTAGGGCACCCGTTCGACCGGTGCTACTGTTTTTCATTGTTTTCAGCTGAATTGACTTGGATTCGAATGTAACTTCGATTGTTTCTTCTTCCAAGTGTTGTGTTGACTTCTATTGACCATCTTGGGCTATTTTTGAGCGAGTGTGCATGATTTCTAAGGCCAACTCAATTTTGATCAAGCTACTAACTCATGAACCCCTCTTAATAGTACGATCAAGAACTAAAAACTATAAATCCTATCTAAATCAAGTGTCCTTCATCTCCTTGTGACACTTGAGACTAGAAAGGTCCTTGATCTTTGAAATTGAGTCCTTGGCACGCATGGTTGTTCCGAATTGAGGGGTCTCTTTTCACATTTCATATGAGACTAAATTAATCATTAATTTTTCCTTCAAAACACACGTTAGTCGCATACGGTTGTCATTAATCACCGAAACTTACCATTAGCATCTCTCGGCCTAGATGCACTTCAATCTCCCCCTTTTTGGTGATTGATGAGAACACAAAGTAGAGATACATACTATAAGAAATTGAAAGCGATAAACAAGCATGCATTACTCGAAAAAAAAGCACATGTAGGGACATGTCAACACAGAGCATACTCAATATCCAAATAACATGTCCATACACAAAATCCATGAAGATCCAATCACGCCACAAACCACCAAGCTCCCCCTATCTCTACTCCCCCTATCTATCTCCCCCTTTGGCAACAAAGTACCAAAAAGAAAGACAATCTAATCCTAAGCTGGAGAAGGCGGGGTCTTCCGGCTGGGTCCGGTGGAAAACTGAGCGGCGGAGTCATCGGCGTCGTCGTCCGTCCAGTCGTCGTCGACCGAAGAAGACTTCTGCTCGACTGGAGTCGTCGGAGCAGCAGAAGTAGCTGGAGCAGCGGTAGAAGCTGGCTCGACGACGATCGTGGAGTCCGTCTGAGGAGCAGACGTGACGGGAGTCAGGTCTGGCTGAGTGGGGCGCACGACGGACGGACGGAGCACCTCAGGCTGTGAAGGTGACTCGAAAGTGAGAGACTGAGCCGAGGGGTGCTGGAGCTGGTGTAGGATCTGCTGCTGCCTAAGAAACTCTGCACGCTGCTCGGCAGTCCAAACACTAGGCTGTGGAGCAGGAGCCGGAGCAGCAGTAGGAACATGACTGGCAAACAACCCGGTCTGAAGAAATGGTGACATCGGGAAGGATGACAAGGGTGTCTGCACAAAACCGCCAATAGGAGGAGCGGGAGCAGTGGGGTTGAACTGGAGCTGCTGGGGTGTAGGGAGCTGAGGCTCAGGCAGTCCAGTGTGACGGTACAGCTGATCGAAGCATCCCGAGAAGAAAGTGAACATCTGCTGCTAGATCTGGGACTGCTGCTGAAGCTGTAACCTCATGGCCTCCTGCTGCTGCCGAATGCCCTCAAGAACAAGTGTCTGGGCCTCCGGCTGGCGAGCCTGCTCGACTTGCATGGTCAGCTGAGCTGCAGCAAACCGGTCCTGCTGGTCAGAGAGCTGAGTAAGTATCGCTGCAAGAGAGTCTGGCTGTGTGACCTGTGCAGTGGTAACTGGACGAGCAGGGGCTCGTGCTGCACCGGAGGATCCTACCTCATCGTCATGAGCACCTCGAGGAACAGTAACAGTGGGAATGAAATCCTCGTCATCCTCCGAGTCCTCTGAGTCTGTGATCAGGTAGTGTGGGAGCTGGGCCTCTGCTGCTGCTAGTGAAGCGTCCTCGGCTGCTGTCGGATCGTCTGCAACTCTGCCCTCAGCCAAGATACGCTCATCAAGAATCTGATGTGCCCTGCGCTGGCCTCTCGAGCCACGACGACCGTCTCGAGGAGTAGCAGGTGAGTAAAAATTGAAGTGTGTTCTCGAGTGCTCCAGCTCATCCATATGCTCATTCTGACTGAGCTGAGCAAGAATCCAGTAGATCCAATGAGCAAAAGGATGGCGACGGTGAACTGTCATCCCATCCAGAATCACGTCCTCAAGCTCGCAGATAAAGAAGTCGACGAAGTCAAAGTCTCGTCCTGTCATGATATACAATAAGAGCCACTGCTGCAGAGCTGTAATCCCCTCGTTGTATCCAATCCGAAACAGCAGACTCTTCCTCAGAGCTAGGTGAATAGAGTGTGCCATGGGAGTCAGCCTGTCCGGAGTCCTCGGTGTGCCAGGCAGGAAGGGCTGCTGAAAGAGAACACTGATCTCCTCGTCAGATGGAACGTGAGACTCATGAGGACGTCGAGAAGGCACCGTGCTGCCATAAGCCTAATAGTGCACGAAGTGTGGCTCCTCGGCAATCTGAACTCCAAGGAGGGTAGCCAGTCGAGCTCGGGTCAAACGATAGTGCCTCTCTTGGAACATGAAATCAATAAACTGCCGGTCCTCCTCAATAAACAGAGTGGCGTAGAAGACTCGGACCCACTCTCGAATATATCTGGACCTCTCACTGAGTAGAGCAGGCAATCCATCATATCTCTCGAAGAGAGGAAGCACTGGAGTCCCACCTGCTGCTACACGCATAGCCACCCAGTGGAGCATCTTGTGCTCACTGATCTTGATATCCAACTGGCAGTAGGTGTGGTAAAAAGACTCCTGAAGCAGAGTGTAAAAGCGACGATCAACCCCAACGTCTCTCTGCTCGGGAAACCACTGCTCCGGGGTGACAAATCTCAGTCTCTTGACCCTAGGTCCTGGAATACCCCTGAGATCAAATAACTCAACCTCGGGCAGCTCCTCACCACTGTCCTGACCTCCTATCTCAGTGCCACTGCCGGTGTGCTGCTGCTGTGCCTGACCTGCTCCCCTCTGAGTACCACCACCTCGAGTCCGTGGACAAGAGCGGGACTCAGGTGTGGTCTGAGCTGTCTAAGTACGTCCTGAGCGATGTAGCTGCTGCTGTGGCTCCCCCTGAGCCTGAGGATCCCTGATCCGAAGTGATCCCTGCCTGTCTGCAGCATCTGCAACTGCCTCAGCTTGCTCTCGCTCGCGGTCCTCACGGGTGCGCTTCTTCTTCTTCTGCGCAACCATCTTACCCTTGCCCTTCTTGTCACCAGCCATCTGTCATAGCATGTAATGATATGAGCCTAACATGGTGAGATCTAGTGGATAACAACTTCACTAACACACTAAAAGGACTATTGAAGTGACGAGATTAGATGTGAGTGATCCAATTAGCATGTGAGTGAGTAAGGCAAGGATATAGGAAAACATGTGTGTAAAGGATAAGAAAACTAAGATACAACACATGCTAGGAGAGGCAGCACCATACCCTTGCTAAACCGAGAAACGGTCGAGAGGAAGTCGAAGAAGAAACCCTAAGAGGCCATTCCTCGAACACCTTGCGTGCACTCAAACCAAGGGAGGAGGGATCAAATCGATCTTGAATGCACGAGCGTGGGAGGCAGATCGGAGCAGGAGAGGCTGCGCGCGTGGGGAGAGGCCGTCGGCGGCGGTGAGCGGCGGCGCGTGGGTGGCACAAGCGTGGCGTGGGTGCGCGAGCGGCTGCGGAGCAGCAGCGCAGGAGCGGTGTGTGGGCGCGCGCGGGCGGCAGCGCAGTGGAGAGCTTGGGCGCGGCGGCTTGGAGTGGAGAGCTCGGGCGCGGCTGCGGCGGCGGATGAGGAGCAGCGGCAGTGCGGGGGCGACGGTTCGCGAGGTAGACGAGAGAGAGAGACTGACGCGCGGGGCCCGCGGAAAGGTTAAGTGAAATAGGACGAGCGGGCCTGCCAACCCTAAGGCATCGGAAGTTCCGATGGTTCAGAGAAAAGAGCATCGGTGTAATCACCGGTGTAACTTTGACCAGATCTGATTGAGATGAAAACGTGGTCAACAGGGGCACCGGAAGAACCACTACTGAGGCGTCGGAACATCTGACGGGCGTCGGTGCATTGGCAGGAGTAAGGTCCAGAGACGCTGCAAGGGCCAAAACTCCACGCAGTAGCACCGGTTGAACCGATGCAAAGGCGTCGGTTCATCCGCCAACCATCGGATGCACCGGTGGCCATCGGTGTAACGGTCGGAGTTTGTTCCAGAGACAATGCAGAAAACCAAGCCACGAAGTCTTAAGCACCTGATATTTTTCTTCACGAAGCTTTTTAGAACCAACATAGATAGCTTCAAGTGCTTCCCAAATTTCATGAGAGGTCTTTTTGATATGAACACGAGCAAAGATCTCCTCACTAAGAGCATCAAATAAAGCATTCTTTGCTCTAGCACCATATTTAACTTGGTCTTCATTCCAAGGACCGACTATAGGTTTCTCCGTGACCGCCCAAGCGATGGGATTAATAGCCTCAAGGTAACCCGCCATGCGAGCTTTCCAATAAGCATAGTTTCTCCCATCGAGCTTGGCTGGACCACCACATCCCCCGGCCATACTCTAGGATTTTAAGCCTAAAAAGAGAGCCCTTGCTCTGATACCAATTGTAAGGATCGTGGCCCAAGAAGGGGGGGTTGAATTGGGACTTTTTCAAATTTCTATCTAGTCCTTAACCAAGACTAGTATTGCCCAATCTATAAATTTGAAACCTATTCACTAGAGCATGCTAGCACAAGGTCCTTAGATAGGTAAACACACTATCATGATCATGTGGCTTAAAAGATATCACACTAGCAAGATCAAAACCTAAGCAAAAGATCATACTACCATGCAAGTTGTCCTAGCCAAACTACAAGCAATCAAAGACAAGAGTAACAACAAAAGGATTTAATTACTTGAAATAAAAGTAAGAGACACGAGACAACCGGATTTTTTCCTGTGGTATCGAGGAGTTGACGCTCCCCCTAATCCACGTTAGAGCACCCACACAAGGGTATAGCTCCCTTGCTTCACCAAGGAGCAAGTGATCACTAAGAATGCTCTTTCTCCATCTCCGGAACGGCGAGCTTCACACCGTGTACAATCTTCTTGTCTTGGGGCTCACACAAACACCAAAAGCTCACCAAGAACCTCCCGATCAGCAAGACCGGCTAGGTGCCGTCAAACACCAAGAGTAACAAGCTCCTAAGCCTTCACTTGACCTACACTCAGTTGGCCCTAGCTCAAGCACACTTGCTACACTTGCAAAGGATGGATTCTTCAAGGTTTGAGCACAAACAAAGTGCTAGATCTTCTCTTGTTTGCTCAAAACACTTTCTCTTCTTCTCAAGGGTGGCCTCAAGTATTCAGGGTGTCAAAGGCAACTGAAATGAGACATGTGGTGCCCTTATATAGAGTGGAGAGAGTTACATAGCCGTTGGAAGTCCACTGCAGAAAAACCGTGAGCACCGGAAGAACCGATGGGTGTCAGATTTGAGGCGTCGGTTCAACCGGTCTCTCTATGTCCAAATTGTAGCCGTTTGGGGTTCTGACACAGTATCCAGGCTTGCGTCAATGCACCGGTGCATGCTCCGTAGGGGCATCGGTTCAACCGGTGATGAAGAGTTTCACTGATCAACACAAACAAGCTCTTTGGAACATAGGACGTCTAATGCACCGGTGCTTTGATTCTGAAGCGTCGGTTCAACCGGTGCTGAAGAGAAGTTGAAGTCCACCAAAACATGCTCTCTGGAACAAGGCACATCTAATGCACCGGTGCTTATCTTTTGACTGTCGGTTCAACCGGTGCTATAGAGTTCTTGATTTGATTCCTGCCTTCATCCAGAGAAGATAGACTGACAGGGCATTGGTCCTTCCGCCAAGCATCGGATGCTCTGACGCTAGGGCACCGGTTCAACCAGTGCTGCTGTTTTTCATTGTTTTCAGCTGAATTGACTTGTATTCGAATTAATGTAACTTCGATTGTTTCTTCTTCCAAGTGTTGTGTTGACTTCTATTGACCATCTTGGGCTGTTTTTGAGCGAGTGTGCATTATTTCTAAGGCCAACTCAATTTTGATCAAGCTACTAACTCATGAACCCCTCTTAATAGTACGGTCAAGAACTAAAAACTATAAACCCTATCTAAATCAAGTGTCCTTCATCTCTTTGTGACACTTGAGACTAGAAAGGTCCTTGATCTTTGAAATTGAGTCCTTGGCACGCATGGTTGTTCCGAATTGAGGGGTCTCTTTTCACATTTCATATGAGACTAAATTAATCATTAATTTTTCCTTCAAAACACACGTTAGTCGCATACGGTTGTCATTAATCACCGAAACTTACCATTAGCATCTATCGGCCTTGATGCACTTCACGTGCATAATCTTTCAATGGTTGAAGCTTCCTCACTTTTATCCCATCCACTATATGAATTCATGTAAGTGGCCATCATATACTTATTCTAAGTGACTGGGTGGTAAAAAAAGAAGGTTCCCGGAGCACACGTCCTGACTCCTAGTCCCAGACGGAGACGCAAATTTTCGTCTTGCAGCGTGGATGACCCCTGACGTTTCCTTGTTTGCCATGTACTCTCCAGAGAAGGTGACGGCGCTCCCTGTTTCTTGTACTACTAGTTTGTTCTTTGCAGGGTTGGGTGACTGGTGACGCTGACGGGTCAACTGACCGGCTACGCATGCCCGGTGCTGCTAGTGTTGAGCCGATGCATCAGCGTCGTCAGATTCCAATTGGGTTCTTTCCTCTGTACCAGAACAGCAGCCTCACCTTGCTAGGTTTGACCACTGCACCATCAGGTCAATGCCGCCACCACTCGTGGCCTTCCATCAGGTAGCTAGAAATTCAACCAACAACGAGAAGAAGAAAAGAAAAAACTTAACCGTATGTATGAAAAATAATGTGCTAATAGACAAAGACTGATTTTTTTTAAAAAAAGATGTTTGGATGATTATGTTGATTCCTTTATCGCCCAGGTCAAGGCTAGGATGCCTTGTCTGAAGATCTTTAATTGGCGGAGTTGTTGCTGCTGTTGCGCATGCTGATCCGCTCGCGGTTTCTTTTGCGATGGCGACGGCCGGCCGGCGACGGTCATCATGCCGGGGCGAAGCCAGCTGAAACACGGCTTCGGATAATCAACCTTGTGGGCTAGGATCTGAAATATAAAATAAGTATACAGTTAGTGACAGTAGGATTCCACTGAATTTTCGAAAACTGCATGTCTGCAGGGATCAGCTTATCCTGATGACAGAGGGGCCTAGCTCTGCCCCTGTCATTATGCTAATAATTGCATGTTAATGGGTCCATCAATGATTCACCGGTTCTAACGATGAGGATTGATACGTACACGACTGGAATGCAGGCATGCAGCTAGCTCGGCATGTTTGTGTCCCAATAATTGGGTTGCGACCATGGTTCACCTTTTCGTTTTTTTTACGAATCCCGCCGATCACCGGAAACGGAATTCCGGACGAAATTCCGCCGAAAACCGCATTTTCCGAACGGAAGGTGAATTCAAATTTAAAAAACGGAATTCCGGAAATTTCGGGCGAAATTCCGCTACTTTCCGGCGGAATTCCGCTACTTTCCGGCGGAATTCCGGACTTTCTGGTGAAAAATGTCATTTTTTGACTACAAATGCTCCAAACATATGAAGAATTAAATAATTTAATAGAATATTTTTTTGTATCTATTGTATATTGCAATGTACAATGCATATTAAATATATTACACACAAATTATTCATAACAAAAGTATATTGTCACATGAAATCACAAATAAAATGCATGAAAACTAAATTTATCACAATAACTTAAATTGCATAGACCATAATATAAGTTTATAATACATAAATTGCATAGTCTATATAAAAACCCAAGTTCAATCCAATAAACAATGTTTATGTATATCACGTAGTACTTAATAATTAATGAAGATATGATGAAAGTGTAAGGATAAATAAAGGAGACCTCTCATTCCATTCAAAAGGTATATTCTTTTAACCCATTGATAGTACGGATATTAAAAAGCTATAAATCCTACCTCATTAGACTACAAATAACCTTGTTTTTCAACTAAAATATAATTTTAGTCTAGCAAATGATCTTAGATTTGAGTGTGTTCTAGTCCTATTTGCTCAGAAGAGCACCTAGTTTTTTATTATATTTTTCCCAATTTTTTACAAATATTTTTGAATTTTTAAATTTGAAAACGGAAAATGGCGAAAAATACCGGAATTCCATTTCCCGGCTACTAGCGGAAACTGAAAATTTTCCGGTTTTCCGGCGGTTTTCCGCCGGAAAGTTGAACCCTGGTTGCGACTCGTGCCTGCGCTAGCTGTTTGTATGTAGTGATTGAGGAAACTGGTGGCTGCAGAACGTGTGTATCTTTTTGTCGCCTTGAGCACGCATACCTCCACCTCTAGTACGTACTGATCTCTACAAGTATCAAATCTGATGTCCAGTTGTATCGTTTGTCTTCATGCATGCAGACGATTGATTGCAGTACATATTGTTATATCCAAGTCGGTTTTTTTAGCTTCATTTCCCACGACTCTCCCTCGAACGGAAAAGACAAAATAGGCATTTTGGTCCCTCAATTTTGATCTGAGGATCAAATTTATCCCTCAACTTTCAGAAAAGCCAATATAGTTCCTCAACTGTTATTTTTGGTCAAAGTTATCCTTTTGCTATATATATTGCATAATAACATGAGATTTATGCAAAAAGTCATCTTTACCCTCGTCTCCTTCCCCTTCTAAATTCCTCATCAACAGTTTATTATTACAAAAAAATATTTAGCAAATTCAAGCAAATAAGTCTAGTGGCATGATCACCACTGCATTTAGGAGCTAACATCACAAGTGTTAAATTTGGAACATAGAGTTTTATTTATGAATGCATCACATTGTATTAGGGTTGCATGAAGAGTGGAAATTAAGGAGTGGAAGAAGAATCTATGGGTAAAAAGGACTTTTTGCATTTATCTCATGTTATTATGGAGTATAATATCAGCATAAGGACAGATATGACCCTAAAATAAAAGTTGAGGGACTATATTGGCCAATTTAAAAGTTGAGGGATGAATTTGACCCTTACAATAAAGTTCAAGGACCAAAATGGATATTTTACCGACGGAAAACATTGCATTGGCGGATGCATGTAGCTGCCGAACCTGCAGTACCATGTCCCGATGACCCAACGGAGAATTGGCAGACAATTGCTATTGCTTATTTGGCGTTTCCCACAGTTGCTTAGTATTTGCCACTTGTGCTCTCCAGACTCCAGGGGAGGTAAGACAGGTAAGTCAATGATGTACGCAAGGTAGTGATGCATGCTAAGTTTTCAATTAACGAGTGGTTAGTACTAATTAACGGAATTTTTTTGTTCTTTGGCGTTCTTTTTTACAGTGGCTCGTTTGTCAGTTGTGTTCTCTATGGGATGTGAGAGCTAGCCTTATCCTACTTGGTTTTTAGATTCGGGGAGGATTGATTGGGTACACGTCCAACTTGGTTCGTATATATTTTTAGTTCAAAATTATATGAGATTAGAGTCCAGTCCTTTTAAACTAACAATAATTGGCACTGACGATGACAATTATACAAGATGAACTTAGTGCAGTTTGGGCATCCATGGCAGAGTTGTACTAGTATGTGCCAATAATTGGCCTGCTATTACTTTTTTTTAAAAAAATTCTTATTCCAATTGTAGTAACAATCTGGTAGGGCTCTCTTTATCCCTTGGAGCACATGCATGGCTCCACTTGAGGTGTTAGAATAACTTAGTTTTATACATATAGGTGGTGAAAGATCTTAAAATTTAGCTTAGATAATCTAAAGACGGATCGGATTTGGCGGATTTGACCGGAGCACATGCATGGCTCCACTTGAGGTGTTAGAATAACTTAGTTTTATACATATAGGTGGTGAAAGATATTAAAATTTAGCTTAGATAATCTAAAGACCGATCGGATTTGGCGGATTTGACCGATCTTAAAATTTAGCTTCAATTGGTGGAGGAGTGGTGGACCATGATCGGGCGGCGGCCTTCAAACGACACACAAGGTTTGCGAACCCTCATCATTTTGGTCATTTGGGAGATTTGGTTAGAACGCAATGCTCGGATTTTCAAGCACAAGGAAACAGCATGCCCTGTTCTGATCTCCAAGATTAAAGACCATGCGAGTTGTTGGATGGCAGCGGGCGCCAAGCGTTTGTCGGCACTTCTGGCTTAGTCGAACCATTTGTCGGCGCTTCTAGCTTAGTCGAAACTCGGCTTTCTTTCTTTCTATCTCTCTTTTGCTGTTCTTTATGCTGTTTTTTTCGTTCTTGCCGGCCGATCTCCTTTTTCCGACGATCCGTGCCTTGAGCTTTGTTTAGTGCTTCCTCTGTTGTACTCGCCCTTTGGGCACCCTTCTTTTTAATATAGCGGGCAGCTCTCCTGCCGGTTCGTTAAAAAAAAAGACCGATCCCTAAAAGAGACAGTATCTAATCTTATACAATTTTAAGTAAAAATATATAAGGACCAAGTTGGATAGTGTAGAGACCACTAATAAAGCCATGATCCATTACCACCCCTAATTATACCTCGAACTTCTTCAATCTTCTTTACATGAACGCCTGGAAGTGGGCACGACAGTTCCTTGAGATCAGTGCTTCTTACAAAGCGGTCATTCCTGGCTTCTTGCTCATTTTACTCTCACGTGTGTCAACAAGCGAGGTGCTCGATCTTTAATGTGCTATATGGTTCAACTGTTGCATCAAGATAGAGGGTGGTGACGGAGAAAGCTTGGTCCCCAAGTGCAAAAATACCAATCCTCCTGCAAAAAGAAATGCGAGTAATGCCATAATGTTTTTTTGGAAAAAAAGATGTATTTGTTCAACACATAAGTGAAGAATGGGACGTTTTTCTAGTTGCGCATAACGGTAAATGATAATAAATGTTTTGTCCTAGAAAACACGTACACTTGCACAAATACACGGTCGTGCACCTAGCTACCTTGTCAGAAATAAGACCGAGAAAAATGCAGCCAGCTCATAGACATGACAAAATGTAACAATTTTATTTATTGGAAAATTGAAATCTACTAGTGTAACGAGCACGGCCCCATTTAGGCTATTTCGAGTGATTTTGGTGATCGTGTGACAACGCAATCAATGGGACTAACGAGTTTGCGAGATCATACTTGTAGAATTTCTTAGGTCCTTTGGATGACGTCCAAACCATATCCGAGACGTCTATTGCACCGTCGAGATGAGATGTCCAATGTACCGTCAAGATGAGGTGTCCAATGCACCGTCGAGACGAGGTGTCCAATGCACCGTCGAGACGAAGCGTCCAATCCACCGCAAAGATATCAAGTCGCAGTGAAACAACAGAGAAACAGGAAGTTTCAGTAGGGTCGGATAATCCGAATGACCTGGGTCGAATAAACATATCAAAGCACCCAGATTATCCGACACAGTAAAATACAAGCTTGGACAGTGAGTCGTAGCATCCTTCAGAGAGCTTGTTTCGCTGATTGGAAATTGGTCTGTGGGCTCGGATTATCCGACGTGAAGGAAATGAAGGTCGGATTAATACTCGAATCATTCTTCGGAGAGGCTGTTTTCAGTGAAGGAAAATTCTCTTTAGGGTCGGATGATCCGACGTGGCAGTTCAAGGAGCATCGGACTAATGGGCAGTAGCAATGATCAGTGACCGTTGTTTGGAATTCAAATTCACAATTGATCCGGATGATCTGACGCATAGTTAAAAGAGGGTCAGACTAATGAGTTGGACAAATGACGTCAGCAGTTGGTTTGAAACTTAACGGCTACCGTGGAGATGATATGGGGTCGGATGATCCGACGCCTTGGTCACAAAACACGTCGAATTATCCGACGCTATGCAGAAAAAGCAGTAATGACTACTCAATGGCTAATCTGAGTTGGTGGCCTATATAAGCGGCTCTCCACGGTCATTCGAAGCTTGCTGGAGTTCAGAGAGACCCTAGACTCATTGAAGAACATCTCCAAGCCAACTAAAGAGAAAATTGATCACATCTTTAGGTTTAGCACTAGTTTAGCTCTTGAGTGAGTGAGCGAGCAAGGTTGTGTGCCTTGTGCCCTGGTTCTTGAGTGAACAAATGTGTATCTCGGTGAGCCGGCCATCCTTGGAGTCTTGGTGACTCGCCGGCACGTCTTCGACCCTCCGACTTGGTGTGGAGCGGCGACGACAAGCTTTGTGCGGGAGACGTGGAGACCCCCTTCCTTGGTGGAGAAGCTCCTTAGTGGAACACGGGATCAAGGTGACCGTGGACTCGGTGTCTTCGGAAAAGACTTGATTACCGAGAAGCAACTTTTTGTGAGTGCTTCAACAACGTGGATGTAGGTGTGCCTTTGTGGCTAACCGAACCACGGGATAAACTCTCGTGTCACAAGAGTTTGCATTCTCTCATCCCTCTTTAAACTTCCGCATTTACTTATTGTAATCTTGTGTGCCTTTACTTTCTTAGAGTAGATTCTTGATAGGATTGGCTATATGTTGCACAACTCTTTTAGGATGAGGGTTTTCACACTAGTTAAACCATAGTTGCACATCTAGATAGCATGATCTAGTTTATTTTTATGTGCAAATAGTTGGAGCCATAGGTCAAGGTTTTTAGTTTGCCTAATTCACCCCCTCCCTCTCTTAGGCTATGAGCACCCGATTCCTTTCAACTAGCAAACAGGAGAAAGTAAGGGGGCATTTGTCGTACTGTTTGTGTTTGGCCGTGGACCGACGGCTGCCTGTCACCTAACAGCTCGCAATGCAACTCCATGCATAATGCAGCAATTATTTGATCTCAGCTGCTGGATGGTAGTTAGCATTTCTTAATCCCCACTTTTCTTCTGTTCAACCTGTCAATGCCATGCAAGATGCAGCTCTCAGAGTCAACACCTAATCGTTTGATTTGCTCCGGTACATAACTCATGCCCAAAGAAAAAAAAGCCCAGATGCCTAATTCACGTGCAAACTGTTTCTGGACATAAGAAAAGTCAAGTATAAAAGAACCATCTCACTGGTCAGTTCTCTTGCGTTTCTTTAAAATTCCAAAAAATCTGTACACTGTACATATAAGAATGTTGGTAGCTAAAACAAAGAAGGGCTCAAATTTGCTTCTTCACCGATATATAACGGTCACCAGCTCTAACTAACCTGCTCATACAATGTGACTGTCACTCGCTAGCAACGCTCTAACTAACCTGCTCAGACAATGTGACTGTCACTCGCTAGCAACACGCGAAGAAAAAGGGGTGCACAACAAAGGTAGAAGAGACCATTGCAAGCCACATGACAGGACCCACTGCATTTCATAGAACATGACGTACCATCTCATATTCTTTGGAAGGCACTATATCAGATACAAAGGGGAGGGGGATCTCGAGTGGCAGACAACACAACAAATGCATGGAACAAAAACTGGCAAAAGGTCTCACCTCAAAACGGTGCGTGCATAGAATGTGGCAACGGACGGTGGAGGCACGATTAGTGGGATCCTAGCTGGTGAGATGACTGGGAGAGCTCTTGAACATTGTATGCCACATGTACGCCCGGGAGAGGACCATCTCGAGTTCGTGGTGTCCCCAGGTCCTAGTCGGAAGGCGCTGAAGGAACATCACCATCTCTTGGAAATCCAGTTTCTGCAGCTTGTCTGACCACTAGGCCTGATCATTCGTCGGGTCGGGTCGGAGTTGGGTCGGGTCACTTCGGGTTTTGGGTAAAAAAATGTTGGCCATGCCCGGCCCATGACATGGTCGGGTTGGGTCGGGTTCGGGTTGGGTCGGATTGGCCCGCAATTTTGTGTGTAATTTTCGGGTTGGATCGAGTTTTTTTAGTTTCAGGTCAAAAATTTCTACCCGTACCCAATCTGTCACTTGCTCGGGTCGGGTTGGGTCGGGTTTTTTTTTCGGGTGGGTCGGGTCGGGTTTATCGGGTCGGGTGACCCATGGTCAGTGGGGAGGATAGAAGGGGTTTAAACTTGACATGAGGAATTTGAAAAATCTAGCATGCATGACAGAGACGTTGCTATTCCTGTAATTAAAACATGTGAACCTCCTTTAATTTTAAGGTGACCAAGTAAAATATGTACTTTACGAGTAGGATCTTTTTGGGAACATTACGTAACCTAAGTACTGTGCTGGTACTAACGGACTCGAAAAGGATTTGCAAAAACCAGTTATGAGTAAGGGTGCCCTAACTTACTGTCAACAAAAAGCTAGCTGCTATGTACAAAAGGAAATCTGGTAGATAGTCTCCTTCAGCAAGATATGTATCCCACAGCCGCGTAGCAAGATGGAAGGGTACCTGCAAGGTTAGGTGACAGGACAGCAATTTTGGTTTAATGTGTATATGGAGTACAAAATCAAGTGTTGCAAGACAAACCTCCCGTATCAAAAGGCAGTTGAACCAACGGAAAAAATTGAAGAAACTCTAGCCCTTGTTCTTCAATTTGCTTTGATAAAGGTTCTGTGTACACCCCCAAAAATGGAGGTCAAAAAAACTGTTTTTCCAGTATATAGGAAAAAGGACAACAATTAATTACAAGCAGATCTCATGCCCACAATTATTTTTGTTGGAAGGGGCATTAAATGTGACAGTTAATAAGTGGGGAAAAAATTGGCAGAAACCAAACCAGAATTGGCAATGCATAAGAATCAGTAGAACATTACTGTCTATACGACGAACTAGCTCCTTCAATCTGAAAACAAGGCGCTGAATTCCTGGTTGTGCAAATGTGTAATGATCTTGCATTACATCAAGAAACTTTGAAAGACACCAGTAGCAGTCTGCTTCTATGTTAGAAATGTCCTGTGGTGAAAGGTCATCCGAGGACCAGGTGTCTATGTTGCCCTCCAGGTGCTCTGATAAGAACACGACCAAGAATGGTGTAACAAGATCATTTATTCCTTGGACATAGCCACTTGCTGGGTGACGGATGGACCTGGAATTGCCAAATCAGAGAATGGTGAATAAATTAATATAATAATCATAAGATGACTCTATCAAGCAAAAGTGACATAGCCAAAACACCAATTCAGAAGCTATCCAATTGTGATCAAAGGCATATTTTTCTACACGCCAAGAAGCATAATTGCATCGGTAAATTTCACAGGGAGGAAACTCATGAATAAAAAAAATGTGAGAAAAGGCATATTTCCCACTGATTAAGCAATAGAAATGATCCAGCCAATTTCACACCTTACCATGTATATAGAATGCGTTCCAGAGATTTCTGAATTTGCAGGTTCTGGAAAAAGGTAACATCAGGTGCGGTTCTTGGGCAATCGACAGCAATCTACAGACCAAATAACTTTTAAGATGATTGATTACAGTCCTTTCCAAAAAAAATATTATAGGATTTTATAAAAAGAGGCAGTAGGCCAATTTCAAGTGGATAAAGGTACCTGTCGAAGCATATCAATCTCTTCATCAACACGGTCACTGTCTGGGATATCATAGTATTGAGAAACATATTCTACATACTCGAGTCTTTTCCTTGTTAAAACACTATCTCGTCTCTCTTTATTAGGTGGTGCGTACCCCTGTAGCCAGCTATATTAAATTCAAATTTTGATACCGCAAATTAGAAAGAGGTTACATGATCTTACGCAGAACTTGTTCACTAACCAAAAGAAGTCTCCATATGTTAGGTCGCATATATGGGGGCGCACCACTCCAAGACAATTCACGTAATTTGTCTACACAAATGGAGGAAAAACAGCTGATGTCAAAAGACACGAAACATTGGAAGATGAAAAATTATCTAGAACATAATAGTAACTGAAGTAAATTAAAGAGCGATGGTTGTTCTTTTAGTGTACTGATTTAAGCACATTTAAGGCAGAGTTAAATGGAGACAAGAATAAGCAGCTACACCCAAATGCTCACTATTAGAGAACCATTCTACATATATTTACTTCTAAAAATCAAGCGGACGGCAAATTAATAATCCATTCAATCTTATATATGAAGAAGAACAATCTGCATACCTAAAATAACAGCAGGCCTTGAAAGTTCCTCTGTGAATTTAGCAATTCTTGCAGAATCTGTTGCCCTAGCGCCAAAAACTATTCCTTGAGCATCTGGTAGTGGATTTGTGCTACTTGTTGATGGACAATTTGATTTCTTTGCACTTGTGTTATCAGTTGAGTTCCCAGATGATGGGCCTTCTCCCTGGACAATTAAAATTTCATTAGTCACAATGTATCCTTTCATACGTGCTGAAAGGCCAAAGGGCCTCTACCTGAGATGGTTAGAGGAACCCAGCGGCACTCCTCAGGTCCTGGGTTCGACTCCCCGTGGGAGCGAATTTCAGGCTGAGGTTAAAAAAATCCCCTCGCTGGCCCTGTGTGCCAAAGCACTGGTTGTGAGCCGGCCCCAGGTCGGCCTGAGGACCCTTACATGGCCCAGGCAGGTAGTCCCCAGGGGTTACGTCTCCCAGTGTCAGGGCAGGGCCAGGGTTCGGGGATTTTCTCGGTCGGGGAAGCCGAGTCTTCTCTTAGATAATACCGGTGGGGCGGTCTTTCCCAACCCGGCCGAGTTTTTTTTTATATGTGCTGAAAGAAATCAAACTAATAGAAAATACCTCCTGTGAACCTTCATTAGGCTCATCTTCATCACGATCGAGGTGTGAAGAATAATCAGGAGGAGAAAGAGGTTCCGATTGTTGGCAGAGCAATACATTTCCTGGAAAGCTGCGCCCTTTAATCATTCTGACTAAGAGTCCAGACCAAAGAAAAGAAAAGAAAAGTTCCTTTACAAGGTTAGAAACAGATAGGAGCCATGATAATAAATACTATCATAACAATAGAATGATTTTAGAATGAAACAATACATGTTATCTTTTAGCCCTTTTCTGACAGAAATCTAAATCACATGGCATTTCATAAATTAACAGGTCAAGAACATTTCTTTGAGCACAACCAACTAACCAAGAATTGCTAACATGTTAATTACAAAAGGTTGAATAATGATCAGATAGGTTTAGGTAGATATTTTTTTTCCAAGGAAAGTCAGTCTTTTTATAACTCCCTATGGAGGGAAAATAGTTATGACAGCAGCCATGCCTTCTAATATCATTCCATCAGCAAGCACTAAAAAAGATCATCTCTAAAGTATTTGGACTTCAGCTAGTTATCCCCAACATTGCCCTAGCCGGAGCCAGATTGGGTGCCTTTACTCAGCACCGTTACTTTGTCACTTTCGTGCGATCTCCACCCTCCAACCACCATCTGACGGCTACAGTGACTTTCCCCAAACTAGTACTCGCTTTCCAACCCACACAAGTGCTAATAGATGGGATTTCAGGGAGCAGACACGCGGGAATGGCTCCACAACTCCCGCCCACGCGCTCCGCGCCGCCCGCGCTTCCTCTTCCATCGCGACGAGTCCACGCTGCCATGCCGCGTCGCGCCGCTTCCTTGCTGTTACCGTGCTGCTGCGCCGTCTTTCTTGTTGCTTCCTTGAGTGCTTGGCTGCGCCGCCCTTCGTCCAGTGCCCGGCCGCGTCACCCATCGTCCGGTGCCCGGCCGCGCCACCCTCCGCGCCTCCCTGGGGAGGTGGAGGCCGCGCCGGCTGGGAGAACAGGCGGCCTACCCCGATCGTGGAAGAGCTCTCCTGCGTCTCGCCATATCCATGTACGAGCTTCACAGCCCCTGTAATGCAGATGGCTGCGAAAATTTTCTTTTGTTTTAGTGCCCAGCGTGCATGGATCCTTATTAATCCACCTCAATTATCTACCAAAATGCAAAATATAATGCAGCCACATGTTTCAGTGTCATCTGATTTGAGAACCCATGAGCAATAAATGATTATTTTGCTGAATTTCATGTCAGGACTATTAGTTGTTGTAGCTTGTTTCATATGTTCTGCTGTTAATTATTGTTTGTACTTCAACAAAGTTTTTATGTGTTCTTATTCGTTAATTATTTGGGCTGTTGAACTAGTTCATGTTTGGGTCACAGAACACAATGCAACTGTGAGTGGCGTATAAGGCCATGGCAGAATTGAACAAGGAAACTCCTCGAGTTGGTTTAAGGTTCAAAAGTGCAGATGAGGCTTGGCAGTTTTGGTTGGCATACGGGGTTGCACAGGCTTTGATGTGAGAAGAAGATACTCAAATGTCAGCCCCTTTGATGGTAAGGTGACCTCATGCAGATTTGTGTGTTCCAACGAGGGCCTTAGAAGTAAAGGGCAAACAAATCGTGCGACAAAATGCTTTAGAGCTGAAACAAGGACTGATTGCAAAGCTCGAATTAGCCTTATATTGGATCGTGTTGCAGGAAATTATGAAGTCAATGATGTTGTGCTTGAACACAATCACCTTCTTCACTTGCCAGAAACTCGACACTTGATGGCATCGCAGAGAAAAATTTCAGAACTGCAAGGTTTTGAAATAGAGACCGCAGATGATTATGGAATTAGACCAAAAGCTACACATGAGTTGGCTAGTCATCAAGTTGGTGGACCATGTAACGAACATGGCACCATTGATGCCATTTCGAGTGATTTTGGTGATCGAATGACAACACAACACTTGGACTAATATGATTGTTAAGATAATCATTCTCAGGCTTTTAGGTTCAAGTGATGACAAAGAGAAAGAGAAGATAGGCGTAGCAAGGCCCGATGGACTGCCCCTACGGGGGTTCCGCTACCCGGTTAGCGGACGGGGGTACCGGAAGAACCGACGCCAGGGGCACCGGTGCATCCGACGCTTGTCGGAAGAACCGACGCTACGATGTTTGGTGCAGGAGGAAATCGAAGCCAAGTCAGCCTACAGGCACCGGTTGAACCGACGGGTCAAAATGGGGCATCGGTGCATTGGCCGTCCTTTGTACCAGAGGCGATGTCAGTGCCCAGAAGAAGTTTCTTCAGCATCGGTTCAACCGACGGTGCATCGGTGCATACCACCGGTGTAATGACGTCAGCATCCAGGAGAAGATTCTTTCAGCACCGGTTGAACCGGTGAGGCATCGGTGCATTGCATCGGTTCAACCGGTGGTCTCTGCGTCAGCTGTCAGGACTTCAACGGCTACTTCATGTTGTGAGTGACCGGATGAACCGACGCTACCCTGCCAAGAGGCATCGGTTCTTCCGGTGGTACGCAGATTTTCAGCTAACCGTTGGAGCAACGGCTACAAGACTTGGTGGCCTATATATACGCCTCACCCCGGCCATTTGAAGATTGCTGGAGTTGCTGGACATCCCACACACACCCAAGAACATCTCCAAGCCATACAAAAGCATCAAGATCATATCCTTAGCCCTTAGCACACTTTGAGAGTGTTGTGTAAAGGATTAGCTCTTAGTGAGTGAGTTTGCAAGGCTTAGAGCCTTTGTGCTGTGGTTCATTAGTGAACCAAAACAAGAGCTTGGTGCGCCGGCACCTTGGAGCGTGAAGCTCGCCGGCAACGTCATCGACCCTCCGACTTGGTGTGGAGCGGCGACGACACCTTTGTGCGGGGGACGTGGAGACCCCCATCCTTTGTGGAGAAGCTCCTTAGTGGAACCCGGGGCCAAGGTGACCGTGATTGTGTTCACGGAAGAGACTTGGTGGCCGAGTAGCAATACTCTTAGTGAGTGCTACAACAACGTGGATGTAGGTGTGCCTTTGTGGCTAACCGAACCACGGGATAAACACCCGCGTCAAGAGTTTGCTATCTCCTATCCCGCTCTTTAAGCTTCCGCATTTCTTTCTAGTATTTTGTATGCCTTTACTTTCATAGAATAGTTTCTTGGTAGGAAAGGCTATAGGTTGCTAAACTCTTTTGGGATAGGGGTTTTACACTAGAACAACCTAGTTGCACATATTGATAGCATGTTTTAGTTTAAGTTTTGTGCAAACTAGTTGGAGCCATAGGTCTAAGTTTTTATTAGTGCCTAATTCACCCCCTCCCCCTCTTAGGCTAGAGCACCCGATCACTTTCAGACCACTAACCTTAGCTACACTTGCCGTGATCGCAAAAATTATTTGCAAAGCAAACGACAGAGGGATTGGATTTCGGACAAGCTGGAAGTAAGTTGAAGTATTTTCATGATAAAATTGTTGAAAATCCATCATTCCAATATGTTTTGCAGTTAGACTATGAGGAGCATATAACCAACATATTTTGGGCTGATGGTAAGATGATTCTTGACTATGCACACTTTGGTGATGTGGTTACATTTGACACTACTTTTGGCACGAACAAAGAGTATAGGCCTTTTGGTGTTTTTCTTGGGCTGAATCAGTTTAGAGAAACCACTGATTTTGGTGCTGCAATTCTCTTTGATGAAACAGAGGACTCATTTATATGGCTCTTTCAGACTTTCATAGCTGCACATAATGGAAAGCAACCTAGAACTATCTTTACGGATCAAGATGCAGCAATGGGAAAGGCTATCCTTAAAGTATTTACTGAATCATATCATGGGTTGTGCATCTTTCACATAATGCAAAATGCTGTCAAACATTTATCTTCAGCCAAGGATAAAGATGGAGGTACAGAGGAAGGAGAAGAAGGAGAAGGCGAAGGAGAAGGCGAAGGTGAAGGTGAAGAATCTCATATTCTATCCGATTTTAGTGCTTGTATGTTTGGCTATGAGGACAAGGTAGAATTTCAGGAAGCATTTGACATTATGAGATCTAAAGTGTATAAACAAACTTGGTTAGATAGTATATACAAGGTTAAAGAAAAATGGGATGAATGCTTTATGAGAGATGTCTTTAGTTTGGGAGTGAAAAGTACACAACTAAGTGAGAGCTTCAACAATGCATTGAAGAATCATTTAAAATTAGATTTTGATATTGTTCGCTTTTTGAAGCATTTTGAAAGGACAGTGGAAGACAAAAGAGCTAAGGAATTGGAATCTGAATTTGAGGCAAGGAAGAAAATACCAAGAAGACAAATGCGCACACATATGTTGCTGCAAGCAAGCGAAGTGTACACTCCAGTTATTTTTGAAGCTTTCCAAAGTGAATATGAAAGATCCATGGCTGCATGTAGTAAATTATTAGATGAAAATAAATATGCTATTGCTATTGGGAGATTCCATGGTGATTTGCATTTTGAGGAAGAGCGGATAGTGATAGGTGATCCTCTCAACCAAACAGCCTCATGTAGCTGTGGAATGTTCAATAGGATTGGAATATTGTGTGCACATGGTCTGAAAGTTCTTGATTTGATGAATATAAAGATATTGCCAACACATTATGTGTTAAAGAGATGGACTAAAGCAGCAAGCAATGGGGGTGTACAAGATAAGGATGGAAGGAATGTGATAGCAAACACAAGGCTGGAGTCTCAACTTCGCTACAAGAACATGTCTCATAAATTTCACAATTTGGCATATAAAGGAGCCCACTTTCCAGAATGTTGTTTGATGGTAGAAAATGCACTTGATTGCCTTGGTACACAGCTAGAGGATAAACTCAATGTATCTGCTTCTACTATGAGCAAGCCAAGCAATGACCAAGAAAATGCTGAACCAAATGTCCAGCAAGGAGATGAATTGCTTAGTGCTGCACAGTCGAAGAAAAAGGAGGTCAAATCCAACAATTCAAGGCGAAAAAGAACTTGGCTCGATAAATTTAACAAGAGGAAGCGCAAGCCAACAAAAAAGGAGCAAAGGTATGTTTATAGTGTGCAGCCCATATATGCTACTATAATTCATTCCTAAACTAATTAACTAAATTTTCATTGCCAGAAACAAAAAGGAAGTGATGGAGTACAACCCCAAGTAGAAGTAGAGAATAGTTGCAGCAAAGGAACAAGTGTGCAGCCTCAAGAATGCAATTTTATTGACAGTTTCGGAAGTTTTACCCAGCTGCTAACAGCCCCAACTTATGATGATGATGATATTCTTGAAGATCATGATCTGTTCTAGCGTGAACAAGATGGTTAGATAGTCTTTTGTATATGGCTAACTATAGCCTTTTGTGACCCAAATATAGTCTTTTGTGGCTTAATTGTATAAGTGAAATGGCCCAACTATATTCTTTTGTGGTCTAGCTGTGGTCTTTTGCTGTATGTATTTATGCTCTGAACCTGAAACTCTCAAACCAGAAAATGCCTACTGATAATTATAATATAGATGGTCCCTTGTATTTATTTGTTTTGCAGTCTTGAGAGTACCTGTTGGCTGCTGTGTGTATTTTTACTTGTATTTCCAAAGTGTTGGTAGCTGTGACCTGCAGGATTGGTTCTAAAAAGAGAGGCCGGCGGCTGGCCTGTCTGCCTGCCTGCAATTTTGGCGGGTAAAGGAGGTGAGCTGCAGTGTCTGTGCTTCTGGATTGGGCTGAAAAGTAAAGTCCAGGCTGTAGTCGCTCGATGCTATCTGGATGTCTGAGATTGAGCCAAAGTGACAATGTAACTTTACTCTATAAAGGCACCCAATCTGACTCCGCCCTAGCCAAAGAAACTGGAACAATATCCAGTCAATCAAAGTAGAACACAAAATCCAAATTCCCCACTCCAAAGGCCAAACATCCTATTGTACCATCTAACTTGCCAAATAAACATCCAAAAAACAACGTGATTTCAGATCACCAAATGCATCGGGGCCCTCAGCTACATTGCCCCATATCTGCGGGGTCAAGAACGCCACCATACGCCAAGATCCACATTTAACTGCCGATCCTCAATAAACGCCGTCCCTCTCCGGGAACACACCATCTCTCACCCCATTTCGCAGCAATCAGATCCAAGAGAGGGGAGAGAACCGCGCAAGAGGGAGGAAAGGAGACCGGCTAACCCTTGCACGTTGCGTAGCGTCTGGTTGAAGCGCCAGTCCGTGTTGCTGGAGCTGCCCCCGCCGCCGCCGCTCATCGCCGCCGGTTAGCTGGGCCCCCTGGAGCGGTGGTCCGGGGAATGAGGGGGAAGAAGCCACACACAAATGGAAGCGGTACAATTACTTACAAAGCATTTGATGATGGCCCAACCCGGCCCAAACTTCAGAACGGCCTTAGGCTGGATTTGGGCCCACTTGAACATCAACAAACTTTGTCGCTGCTCGTCTCATCATGCAGAGGTCACTGATCAGCAGCTCTGGGAGAAGCTGCACAAGGGAGAGCTCCTGCAAAAATCCTTCTCAATTTGATCATCGCTTCCGTTTCTTCATGAGCTCCTGCAAAAATCCTTTCTTTTGGTAGTGTTAGTTGCAGGCAGTTATCTCTTTTGTGAACAACCTATTGTTTCAGGTAGCTAAGCAATGTTCGCCAATAGCTACTATAGGGGAGCAGCAGGTAAACAATTTTTCCTACAACAAGGTGATGACCACATCATGTATAAACTCAACACGACAAGAGATGATATATCATATAAAAGAAAGTAGCTAGAAGCATTGTTTCTTGAGGCTAAAAGAAGCTTCCATAGTGATACATCATTAATCCAGTACAGCACGGGTTCTTCTAACACACAACAAGGTTCAATTTATAAGGAGTTCAACTTGCATGCACTGCGATCAAGTGCGCATATTATGAGGTGACAAAACATAGTTCAATCAAGGAAAACGAGCATGAAGTAGAAACTATGGTGATGCATTTGAAGCTTGGGTTATAGTCTGCATATGCAGCAACAAAAAAATGGCATCCATGGTTGCGTTACTGCGTCTGCAAACCAACCCAAGCGTCAAGCACAACCGTGTGTCATGCAGCTTATTCTTCATATTTGTTGCCTACTCCTCAGAAGCTCAATCAGCAGGAGTATTTGTAGCATCTCCATCATCAGCAACCTCGTCGTCGTTAGCAGGGATATCATCTCCATCAGGGAGAGCACCAGAAGTAGCAGCAATGTCACCACCATTAATTTCTCTATCTTCCTCTTCCTCCTCGTTGTCCGCAACTGCTAGCAATAAGATTTGTTACTTATAGAAGTATAATACACGAACAGGTAATGCATCTTCTAAGATAATGAGAACTGTTTCAAGTGTTTCACAATATAATTTCTTCAGGGTTGTGTTTGTCTGACTGGAAACATGTAGTAAAGTATGTTACTGTGCGCACCATTCTCTTCATCCCGTGGAATAGGAACAATGTAGATCCTCTTCACAGAAATGGTGAAAACCCTGCAGTATTAACTTGTTATTACTACGTTTTTTCATAACCAAGTAATTTGAAAAGGAAAAAAGGAAACGAAACACACATATATAGAGAGAGAAAGAGAGAGATTAAGATTTCACGACTCACTCACATGGGACTTCACCAAGGAAGAAACGATCACCGTCCACATTATCATAGAAAAGAATGAAGTTGTCATCTAATGAACCATCATCTTCATTGTTTGCTAACCCATTAAGTTCACACGATGGCACTACACAATAAAAAAATGATAAAATTAATATCATCATATTTCAACTTCTTTAATTATATATTTTAAATGGTATACAGATTTTTACACAAGTTGTATTTGTGTGTAATTTAAATATATAATGTAACATGGTTATATAGTCACTCCATCCTAAAATGTAAGACATTTTGGTTTGTTCTAAGTCAAGCTGTCCTAAGTTTAACGTGTAATAATATTTTTGATATCAAATGAGAATAATTAGATTTATTATGATATATATTTTCATAATTTACTTATTTGATGTGTTAGATGTTAATATTTTTCTCTATAAATTTGGTCAAATATAGACTACTTTAATTTAGGAAAAGTAAAATACCCTACAGTTCAGGATGAAGGAAGTAATATATAATGGTTATGTTTAATAAAAAATGGAAGTGAAAGTGGATCAACACACACGTGTACTCTTTCAACACACAAGATGCTTATATAAAAGGAAAAGAAAAGCTACCAGCTTGATAATTTCTATATTAAGAGAAAAAGTGCAAAAATAGAGATAAAGAGACTTGAACCTACCTCCTCCATTCCAAAAAAATAAGACATTATATATAGGATTCAAATTTTGTCCTACCAAAAATGTTATTGTAGCATCTGGACATGTAGTGGGCCCCATAAACATTAATTCCCTGCCTATTAAGTCATGAGTGCATGGATAATTCCTCTACAGCTAAGGAAGTCTACTCCTTCCACTAATAGAGAAACATAGCAAAGCAACGCGTGTAATAGAGCTCCTGGATGTATGATCCCAATTAAAACATGTAAGTTTACAAGAAAATCTTTCTTTACCAAGGATTTTACAAGATACTCTTCTGTTAATTCCTGTGCGTCAAAATTTTGCGTACATCAAAAGAAAAGATTGACTCAAGATTGTACATGTTTATATATCATAATTAGTAGTTAGTATGTACAATCGAGATCCTCTACAAATTGATTACTTTTGGCACATACTAGTTAGAAACAGGGATACAGGTGTAAACAACTTTGTTGAGTTGGATGGAACATAGTAAATTATTACTAGGAACAAGCTGTTGCAATTGATTTATGAAATACAGGCTATAGATCTAAGTGAATCAGGAACAACTACATGAACAGATTGAACCAAAGATGTATATGGGAGGAAAGTTCAACTTACTGGAATAGTTATTCCCTAGTCTTTTTAGGGTGAAGGACAAAGAGGCGTAATTCTGGTGTGTGGCCAGATTTATCTTCCTCCCAACAACTCCCCCCTGCATGAAAACCTTCACAAACCTTGATGGTGACAATCGAGGCCGCACGTCCACCTCACGCTCAACACAAGTATCTGTACTCCTCATCCCATCCATAAGAGATTAGTCGCAGACTCCTGTTAGGAACAAAAATAAATTAGTTGTATGTTCTGAAATATCCTTTCAAAAAACTAGAGACTAGTGACAACTAGCTAGGCCAAGTTGTCTATCCTATGTCGAAGAGAGAAATATGATTCTAATATTAAAAAATGAAACTAGGAAGGAATGAAATGTAGGGACATGTGTTGCTCCCAACCTCGACAGATGCTATTCGAAATATGTGTAGATTATAGTCATACCCAGGAGAGGATGCCATCGATGGATATTTATACACAAGGCATGACCCTACTATTAAATGAAGTCAGTTGGCATACCCACTTTGTACAAATCCATCCTTGTATAGTATAGTATTTCAAAATATATTCAAAGTTACATGTCAATCTTGTGTGAATTTGTAGAGTAGATATCCAAAGGTGTATAGTATATCAAGACCACATCGTATTAACAATTCATCACTTGTGTGATAATGCTTTAGATCCAAATCAAATGCCTAAATAATTTCTTCAAAATTTAAGCTTCTACTTTCAATTACTTACTATTTAAATCTTGTAATATTAAGTTTAATAATAAAAACTGATTATAAGTACCTTGATATGATGGTATGATAAGGTTGTTCATTGTCATAATGCATGTTTACATGTTATTTTCATATTACTATATCATCAGATCTAGATTCAATAGTATCTGAACAAATTGTAAAATGAAAAGTGTTAGGGTCTGACTAAAAGTCACTTTTGATGACCAATAACTTTGAATTGGAAAAGATACAGGGGTGTGAGTGAAAATATGTTATTGGTACGCAAGCAAATATATCTCCAACATTTAATGTCGTAAGCATATCTTACACTTTCAGATACTGTGCTAGACTGCATTTATATTACATAATAATTGAACTTCATCTGTACAGATGCAGCCAGACATTTGCTTGTCCTCTTCAAAATTTAAAGTCAACTCATTCTGTTTTATTATATTACTTTCCTAAATGTTATAGACATGGTGACAAAATAGGATCCTCGAGTACTCTATATTTGTTTTGTTGATGGATTGGAACCACACTTTTGTGCAAATATTTTTTTCCTTTGTTTCACAATAAACGCAAAGTACAAATCATGACGTGTTTATAGAAAACTAATAGAAGTATTACTCCATACTTGAAACAATTATTTCAGTATTGAACTATGTTATACCAAAAGTTTAATAGGAAATTGGACGGTAGTAACTACTTGTGGGAAATGTTCAACTAATATGTAGTAGGTGGAGAAATTGTTTAATTTAGTGAGGTCATATTTTCTCATGTCCATGTATGTGTAAATCTAGGTGTGAGGAGGACAAAAGAAATAAATCAATAGGAGACAAATGTATATTAATTTAGATTATGGTAGATATGTAAGAAATCTAACTGAAATAGTAGAATAAAAATATTGCTAAACTAGACTGAGTCTTTCCAAAATTTTGCAAGTGCCAAAAATTCAAACATATCCACATGTTATATATACTCAATAGTGTCGTATAAGCTGACAGTACTAGGTAAAGAAGAACACTATATAGCTAATGAAAAAACAATTTCCACAAATCAATAAAAAGATATATTGCATTCGAGATTTCCTATGTTTACTCTGGTAGGTGTAACTTGGGTAATTACAAATAGAGCAATCTGTTAGTAAACATTAACATGAACAAGAGAGGCAATAGAAAAATATGGATTTGTATACATACTTTTGGATTTCATCTCAATGTGGTTAGGTAGGATTATCAGGCCAGCCTTGACATGTGCACCTTCCCTTGATTTGTCCAACAAAGGAACCTTGATATTGGTCACCTCCTCTTCACAAGATTTCTTCTCTCTTTGAGTTGAACAATCCTTGCCACCATATAGGCTAATGAAGCCCAAAGTTGGCACTAGTACTGTTGACATTTCTTAACATCGCCACCAGGAGTTGTTAGTTTCCGGCAACGGCGCCAGAAATGCTTGCTAGCTTTCCTTAGCATAATCAATAGGAATGGGGGATTTAAGCCCATCGCTAGCAACTACACCAAGAAACGCCACTCTCGTGGTATAGTCTATACGATTACAGATGGGATCCACAAGCACACGGATATACCGTTGTAGCATTTCACCTAGAGAGTAAGGGTATCGTTATTTATATTTTCCCAAAGGATGGCAATGGCAAAGGTATTGTACTTAACATTAATCATGACATTGTTCCTCAAGTAATAGGCAAAACTGTAGCAGAGGTAAGTCGTAAAGAAGATAAATCAAGGTAATGTGACACGAGCACACAACTAACACCCAAGAAAGAAAAGAATAAAAGAACGAAAGAATAAAAGAACGAACTAAACTATCCTATGTTAAGTTAGCTGGAGCTTAGGCTAGGTTAGGGGAGTGTATCTATTCAAAGCAAAGGTTATGTTAGAACATGGTTAGGACTGCAGGTGCTAGGAAATTGGGATACCGGGGAGACAGTCCTGCACTGGAGAACATCCAGTCCTGTTACCTCTTTGCATGAACTCCTACACCATACCCGAACATCGGGGAATGCACTAATCGCAACACAACTGTTACGACAGACGGACATGGCTGTCACCTCCTACAGTCTACCCTAGTCACACTAATGAAGACTAGGCCCGATCTTCCGAGAGGTAGAGGTAAATTCGATTGGTGGAGTGTGTGACGTTGGCGATCCGGCTTCTAATCAGCACGATTCGAAGTCAAGCAACTGTTACACCACTGCTCTATTGGTTATCAACCAAGCACAACTTGATTGACCTCGCCGAGAAGGCTTTTCCTGCAAGCGAATCGAAGAACACAAGCAAGAAAGGAAAAACACGCAATCTGAAATTGCAGATGTGTATGAAGCAAAAATCAAGTGGGGTTCAAGAACTCGATTCCAAAGGACTAATCAACACAGTGGAGGAGATCAAGAACGGGGGCACTTGATTAATGTATAAGGACTTGTCTCCACAGATACAACGATGCAATGTCTCAAAGGAAAACTCAAGACTAAACAAAACCCAAGTCTAAAAGGCGGCGGCTACTGAGTTTATATCCTAAGGGAGGTCCTAGGGTTGCTGGTGGAGGCTGAGGGGGCGTCCACCACTTTGGCCAACACGGTACACGGGCCAACAGCCCAAAAGATGGTGGCGCAGCGCCCTGACAGATTCTAGATGTCATATTGTTTTGGCGATTCCTGTCCACTCCGAATGAATTTAGGCCTCAAACTAGTGCCATTGTAAGCTCCTTGAAATTATATTTCCATCCATATAAATAGCATCTAAAACGGACTCCGTATGCGGCCTGGGCATTGATTTTGGTGCGGGCTGCTCCTGGACTCCGAAGCAGACTCGAACTCGACTTGGATTGGGTCTCCAACTCCGCTTGGCTGCCCTTGCTGGTCCACCATGGCTCCAAACTCCTCCCCAATGTCCTCCTCATCATCTCCTTGGTTTCTAACAATAATTAAATCATTTGGTAGTAATTTATTCTCAAATCTAAATGACAAATTTATTTGGAACGAGCTCACCTTATAATCAACGGTCGTATCCGAAGGTGTCGTGCCCTCATCATCCTCCCCTTCTTGAAAGAAAAGCCATCCTCGGCACCAATTGTACTCAAAACTGATCCTGTAGGCTATTTGATCCAAATCCACATGAGCTTTGTCAATACTATCCTGCAAAAGATTAGTACTAACAAAAGGCAGCATAGGAATAGATCGCGTATGAATATCAATAGTATCGGATCCACTTAGTTGATTACAATCTTGGACAACAAAAGAAGAATTCAGATTTGCACAAATGTAAACCCGATATATCAAATATTGTCTTTTGTTGTTATATTTGCAAATAACATGATATGTATGTCTAGACAACCATGACAAATCAGCACACATAAAAAGTTTCTCCTTTAAATTACTTAGAGTACACAAAACATCAAATTCAATGTAACCCAGGGTATGTAAAGAAGACAACAATTTCATCTCATTTGTATCACTAGCAACATGAATCAAATTTGTAAATTCAGCAAAAGCATGTGGTTCAGTGCTCTCAAGTTTATGATCAGGTAAATCATCTTTATCACAGAGAATATGAAGCAAATCATCTTGTGACAAAGGTAAATCAGGAGTTGGTCCCACTAATAGTTGCTCTGTCATAGCATGAGTGGTGGAAGAATTCAGCACATCAAAAGAAGCCTCACCATCCATATAAAGAGCATCCAAAACGGACTCCGTATGCGGCCTGGGCGTTGATTTTGGTACGGGCTGCTCCTAGACTCCGAAGCAGACTCGAACTCGACTTAGATTGGGCCTCCAACTCCGCTTGGCTGCCCGTGCTAGTCCACCACGGCTCCAAACTCCTCCCCAACGTCCTCCTCATCATCTCCATGGTTTCTAAAAATAATTAAATCATTAGGTAGTAATTTATTCTCAAATCTAAATGACAAATTTATTTGGAACGAGCTCACCTTATAATCAACGGTCGTATCCGAAGGTGTCGTGCCCTCATCACACACCGTGGAGCACAGTCATATCCGAAGGATCCCGCATATCCGAGCACCACGCCCGTGTATGAGGTCACTACTCTAGTGTCCCCGGATCTCCCACCCTTCGGATGGACAAGTAAAACACTAGAGCAAGCCCAAAAGCACAACGAACCGATATCCGTACCCGGATCATCTGGTCTAACCATACTCGTCACACAACTTATGATAAATAGAAGCATGGATTGACACTACTGCAGAAACGGTTCGTAGCTAACGGATATGAGAGCCGCCCCTGAAAATGCATTTCCAGGGGCGGGCGGGGGGGGGGGGGGGCGGTCACCCGCCTCTGAAAATAGATTTGTAGGGGCGGGTCACCCCCACCCGCCCCTGGAAATGAATTAGTAGGGGCGGTTAGGGGGATCGCCCGCCACTACAAAACGATTTTCAGGGGCGGGTGACCCCCCACCGCCCCTGGAAATCGTTTTCCCGCCCACCCAAAATTTTTGAATTCGCGTTCTTTTTTTTACGGGATTTGAATTCGCAATTTTGTTCTATCAATCACGTCCAAACTATTGTACGTATTTTGTTTCGTTAAAACGTGCCATCACATCGGCACTATTATACGTCTATTAGTGATAACTTCCGAACTTCAATCTTGTTCGCGATCGAGACATCAAATATGTTAGACATAAAATACTTACGCATACAAAATTCATAATAGATGAAAATTAAATATCAATATAGTACATCATTCCAATTCACCTCTTATACATATTTTCCACTATTCCCCTGGGACGCTACAGAAATGGTTAACAGTGCCCTTGATTGTGCCACTCATGAAGTGAAATGTATTTATCATCCATTGCTAATTCTTGTGTTTCGTCAAAAAAAAATTACCTTTCACGTTCACCACTTCATGCAGAATGAAACGACACAAATCATCGACTACATTTAGAAGTTGTCTCCCGTGGAGCTGGCATCCGTGTTTCTCCGGGTGAAGCTGCAATTATTGAATCCATGATAAAATTAAGCAAGTGGTAGTTACAGTAAAACACAACGTTCAAACATCTATCCATAGTAAAGAGTAGGCCCTTACGCGTTCAGGATCAGTAGTATATCTCCCTTGCAGCCTCATATTCTCGCACATGTAGTACCCGCAGTACACGGAACCTACCGGTTGCTTGTGGCACGGGAAATTTGTGCGAATAGTCATTTTCTTTGGTTTTTTGGCGGGATGAGGAAGTCCTTTATAAACGTAGAACTTGTAAGACCTGTTTTAAATTGAAAAAAATGGAAAGTTAATTTATAGAGGCATATTTCTGTAAAGACACAAGAGATAGATGTGCATAGGGAAGAGAAAATTCACTCACAATTGAAGAAGGTCTACGAATTTTTGGTATCTATCGGCTTTCCAGTCCAAGGAGTCATATACAATGACTCTTCCAAGCTTTGGCTTTAGTTCGAATGCAATCCAGTGACCTCTGCAAAACAATAAAAGTTTATGTACGATTTGTAGCCTTGGATATCAGAGTAATGGTTTATCAAATAATTGGTATTAGACTTACTTGACGTGGTATGGTGCATATATAGAATCCATGTCTTTCCACCGTTCCATCATAAGTGATATGTAGGCTGAAACCCTATTCATGGTCTCATTGTGAAATCTTTTTTGTTCCTCATCTTTGGCCTCCTTTGTTTCAAATGGCTTTAGATGGTCATTGTCGTCCTTCATCCATTTTGGCCCAGCGTGCACAGACTCGCAAATCGCTACGGGATCAAGGTACCGGACCTTTAAGTTTAAAATAATAGCATCCATTGTTTGCATCCTATAGAATATAATGTATGGCATTAAATATTTATGCATATACAGTTTTAGGCCGTAATACAACATATTAGTATCGATGAGGCACTTACATGCACCATAGTCGAACCATTTCAACACCAAGTTCTTTGAGGCAGAACATGCGCTGGATGTCTGGAAAATCAAACGTGATATCATAGACTTGTGGCCCCTTAACTTTGAATACATCTGGATGGTGCGAGGCATATATGGTTTTCAGCCCAAGTCTACATGCCCTCTTGTACCAATTATGCATCCTCTGCATGTAACTAGGGCAATCACATAGTATCCAGTTCGGTAGCAAGTCCTTTCTGTACTCAAACCTTAGAGGAGCATCTTCTAAGTTTGGAAGGTCATCAACCGCAAGCACCTTGTTGTGCAACGTGTCCGTGTGGGGCGTAGAAAAGCCCGACCTTCTACTGCCACTAGAAGTTGGTGGATTTTCCTTTGACTTAGCCTTCTTAGCTTTTCCATCAGACTTCTTGTTTGCGGCGTGCCATCTATTCACAGTTTCGGACCCTTCCTTTTCCTTTTGGTAAGACCGCAAAACTCGAGGTAGCACTGATGTGGTCAGAGGAGCCGAGGTCGGTGCCTGAGGTGATGACTCTCGTTGCCCTGGAGCCACAGGTGATGGCGGAGCCTTAGGTGACGGCTCTCATGTCACTAGAGCCGTTGGTCATGGCAGAGCCCGAGGTGAAGGCTCTCATTGCTCTAAAGCCGCAGGTGATGGTGGAGCCTGAGGTGATGGCTCTCGTGTCACTGGAGCCGCTGGTGATGGTGGAGCCTGAGGTGATGGCTCTCGTGGCATTGTAGGCACTGGTGATTCATCTCGTGGTTGTGGTTATGGGAGGGCATGTTTCATAGCAGGCATAGTTATCTGACTAACCAGTAAGATATCACGTTTTTGCCATAGAATTGTGCTACTGACACATTCTCCAAGGCAATTATTCCCATCTGCAGTGGGATTGTCTATCTCGTTATCCTCGAAGCTTGATTTCAAGAGTTCCTCCACTTCTACGCACACATATAGGGCCGGGATCTGGTTTCCCTCAAATAAATCCCTAGCCGGATGCACTCGGGCTCTAGCAACTTCCTTTGTTTTTCCAGCTCTGCCGACCGGATAGAGCAACAAGCATGGAGTAATACTCGTTATGGCATCCACCGGGTATGGTTGTGCTATGTTCGAGGCGGCACTACTCTGAGCACATGCCGAACTCGCTCGGCCAATTACTGGAGGGGACATGACCACCATCTATTGCTGTCCTACCTCCTGCGACGGGTTGAACATAATTAGCCATGGCTGCTGCTTCTGCTCTGCAAGTTCTGCTCTCAACATATCCTTGAATTTGGCCAGCATTGTGTTCCCTGCTGCTGCTATGATTTCTTCTTTGTAGCGGTCATGGCTCCTTTACCTAGCCTTGTCCTTCTCGAACCCATCCTTGATGCTCAACTTAGAGGACAAGCCTCTAACACGGCCTCCATGCTCTTTGGACCCAATGGCTATACTGAGCACATCCTACTCCCTTTGGGGTTTGAACTTTCCTTGAATCTGAAGCTCCGCAAGTTCTAACATCTTTTGTGCCACCGTGTCAGTCTTGGGTCAAACTTTGGTTTCCCTTCAACTAGCTTTGGCTTCCTTGCTTGAATCCATTGCCAGCCACGTTCGTCCAAACCGTCATATGGGTCGGGCTGCCCGGTAGCTATTGCTGCCTCTCTTTCACAGTGCCACTGGTCGAGCTTTCGTTGGTACCCACCCGGCCCAAGGTGCACTTTTTATATATTGATCTATGCTAGGTCACTTTGCTTCTGACTTAGGGCTAGAGCTTCTTCAGTGGTCTTCTGTCGAACATACTCTTCCCATTGTGCTGGTGTGATGTCCATGAAATCCGCAAAGGGTGTGAGACCCTTCTTGACATACCGAACATTCAGTTCGCTCTTCCATCTGCGGAAAGTTTCACCGAGCATATTCCTAACATGATATTTCACTTTATCTCTAGTTCCTCGGGGAAAAAATAAAAGTTTTGCTCAACAGTTGCCACATTGTTTCTTTCCCCCTCGAAAACTAGTGTCCATTTGGGGATCGTTGGATCCACAACCACTTTTGTTCTGATTATAGCTCCGATGGCATTACGAAACTTTGCTACAATCTCAGGGGGGTTCTATGGGCTCTCTTGCTGTGCTAATTGCATTAACCGTGAACTGTCCTTAAGGGTATTGGTTTCTTCCTCGCTGACCTCGTTTCCTTTTGTTTTGGCTGTCAGAGGTTGTAGGGTCCGGACGCGATCTTTCATTGTCTTCCTCTGTTGGGCTAGGGGGGTGGCATCATCGCCTACTTCTTCCTGTTGGAGACTCCTAATGTCGTTCTGGATCGTAATCCGGATCTAATGCCTCCTTTGACCATCTTTGTCTTGGCTAAATATTAGGATGTTCATCAACTGGGTCGACCCATACATTTCCTTGCCAATAGCCAGGGCCCTGCACTCGCCCCTGCTCATCCCCAGATTCTTCACTGTCGTCAGAGTGCTTGTTCCCAGATTGGTCGTTCTGCCACTCCATCTAAGATGCGATTCGATTAATTTCATCGTCTTTAGGTGCGGGATCATCCCTTCGTGGGGAAGATGATGATGGACGATCCATTATGACTTCTACAGTACAAAGCCATCGAAACTAATTTGAATTCATAACAAACCACATTATAAATTATAATTACTTTGAATAATAAATTCTGGAAGTACAAACTTTATTAATACAAGTCTGGAAGATACGAAAGCAACAAACATGAAGAATGGAAATTGATAATAAAAATCATACACATTGTATTAACAAATATGAAAGATTGGAAATTGATAATGAAAATCATACACTTTGAATTAACTACATTATAAACCCTAAATTATTCTAAACCCTAAATTATTCAAATTATTGGAAACCATAAACCCTAATTGTTCTAATTATTCTAAATCCTAAATTGTTGTAAATTCTAAACCCGAACATAATTGGAACCCTAACCCTAACAAGGGGCTTATAGCCGGGCCCACATGTCAGTGGGTACCCTGGCCCCACATGTCATTGGCCGGCCACCATGGGGAAGGAGGGGGTGGAGCTCACGGGGAGGAGGCGGGCGGCGCCGATGGCGGCGGGGAGGGAGGAGCCAGCGGGGAGGGCGGGTAGGCGCAGGCGGCGGCGTGGAGGAAGGAGAGCGCGGGGAGGAGGCGGGAGGGCGATGGCGGCCAGCCAGATCTGGGGCGTAGCGGGGAGGAGGCGGTCGCCATAGAGGAGACGGGGGCCATGGAGGAGGTCCGGTGCGGAGGCCGGCGGCGGCTAGGGCGGCCCGGCGCGGTGGAGGAGGACGACGCGGTGGAGGAGGTCGAGCGCAGTGGAGGACGGGTGTAAGGATCACCGGGGTGTCCGACCCTAGAGGGGGAGGGGGTGAATAGGGTCGGTAATCGCTTTTCTATCCTAGGGCTCAATCTAATTGCATAAGATAAACCTAACACGTCCTACACATGCTAGTTATGACTAAGGTTTATCTATGCTACCCTCTACTTACCCCAAAAGACTTGCAACCTATAGTCAATCCTAATCAAACTAACTAGGAAAGTAAAGGTAAGCAAGTAAGAGTAAATGCGGAAACGTAATGCGGTAAGTAAAGCGGTAAGGGAGAGGATATGCAAACTCCCGTGAAGACACCAAGACACACGATTTAACGTGGTTCGGTTAGGACACCAAAGTCCCTCCCTACGTCCACGGCCACTTGCTCACAAAGAACAAGTGTGATACCGAGTCTCTTCGCTTGATCACCGTCTTGCCACGCCTCCAAGGCTCCCGACAAGCAAAGGCTAAGTGACACCAAGTCACAAAGACGAGGTCACCGCCACCGTCTATCTCGAAGCGTCACCACGGCACCGTCTTCACTATCTTGGAGCTTTAACACCAAGTAGGGGCCTCCTTCCCCGCACAAAGTGTCGTTGCCACTCCACACCAAGTCGGAGGGTCACACGACGAGTACAAGTGTTTGCTTGCCGCAGCAAGACTTCTCTCAAGGGAGCTCTCGCAAGAACTAATCCCTAATCAAGCACTAAGCACTCTAACAAGTGTGCTTAAGCATATATGATGTACAATGAAGCTCTATGGTGGTTGGAGATGATCTTTAGCTCTAGTATACTTCTTTGAACTCCAGCACACTCAAATGGTGCGGCCTTGGGGGTATATATAGGCAGCACAAGCAAATATAGCCGTTGGAGAAAAGCTGCCAGAAATGTGCTTAACACCGGTTAATCCGATGCTCCCCAAATCGCCATCGTCGGTTTAACCGGTGATACTAAACTGCCCACTGAAAACTAGCCGTTACGTGTACGGGCAATCAACCGACGCAATCGACCGATGTATGTAATATTAGCGTCGGTTTAACCGGTGAGTGCAACTGTCCTCTGATCCTTAAAAAACAAACTCTCTGGACAACTGCACCGATGCCATTAACCGGTGCATCATCGGTTCATCCGATGTATGCATTTTTCTTGGTCTGCTTCTGCCATTGCACCGACGTATTCAAACTTCCTATCGTCGGTTCATCCGGTGCCAAACCCTAGCCCGCAGGCCATCTCTGTCATTGCACCGATGAGTACATTTTGCCTTACGTCGGTTTAACCGGTGATACTAAAACTCCCAGACGTGCTCAAGTCAATGCACCGACGTGTGTAATTTGCTTGGCGTCGGTTCAACCGGTGACTTGATTTCTTTTAGGTTTCAGGGCGCTGCCCTGAGACCCGCGAGGGGCGGCTCCCCCTCGACCCTTCGGGCCTAGCTTCGCATCTCTTCTCTTTGTCATCACTTGAACCTAAAAGCCTGAGTATATCATCTAAGCAAACACATTAGTTCAAGTGTTGCGTGTGTCATCAATCGCCAAAACATTATAATGAAATATGGCATGAGAGGCCATTTTCGCTACAACGGGGCCACCGGGGAGGAGGGCGCGCGCGGTGGAGGTCTGGTGCGGAGGCCTCGCGCCGTGGGGAGGAGGCTGGCGGGGAGGCCGCGCTCGGTGGAGGCGGGGCGGGGGAGGAGCAGGAACAGCGGCGGAGGGAAGAAGGAGGATCGGCGGCGGGGGGGGGGGGGGGGGTTCTCGGTGCGTCAGGGAGTCTGGAAATTTTTCGAAGTCATTGGGTATTTATAGAAGCATGATTTTGTAGGGGCAGGTGGGGGCCCTACAAATCGATTTCTAGGGGCGGGCGGTCCCAAGGCCCGCCCCTACAAATCTATTTGTAGGGGCGAGCGAAGCGCCCACCCGCCCCTACAAATCTTTTTCCATATTTAACAATTAAATTTGTGTAAACCATAAAATAAAATAAAAAATACAGAAAAACCTGAAAATTTTAGTATACGTGTATTTTTTGTTTAAAACATAGGAAAAATAGCAAATCTATTTGTAGGGGCGGGTGTACCCACCACCCGCCTCTACAAATCTTTTTCCATATCTAATCCGAAAATTCTTTTAAACCAGAAAATATAGTAAACAATATTAAAAAAACTGAATTTTTTTGCATACGCGTATTTTTATGTGTAAAACATAGGAAAAATAGAAAATTTACATTTCATTGTATATAAGAAAATGTGTTCAAACCCTAACCTCTACTATGCCACACTACTCTCATAATACTTAAGAGAAACTTTGCGTTTTGCACACTTTCAAACAATAAAAATCATGAGTCGTATTTTTAGAATTTTTCAACAGATCCACTAGTTATTATATGCTAATGGTAAAAATTTCACATTTTTTAGATGTGGTTTGCTATTTTTTTTTGGATTAAATATTTTTTCAGCATAAATTGGGAAACGATTTATAGGGCGGGTGGGGGCTTCACCCGCCCCTACAAATGGATTTCTAGGGGCGGGCCATGGCTCCACCTGCCCCTAAAAATAGGTTTGTAGGGGCCGGTGACGCTCCCACCCGCCCCTACAAATCTTTTTCCATATTTAATCCGAAAATTCGTTTAAATCAGAAAATATAGTAAACAATTTCAAAAAAGCTCAAATTTTATCATACGCATATTTTTTATGTGTAAAACATAGGAAAAATAGCAAATTTACATTTCAGTGTATATAATAAGAAAATGTGTTGCAATATGTCACACTACTCTCTCATACTATTTAAGAAATATTTTTTTCAGAAAAAATTGGGAGTAAGGCGTGATAAAATACAAGCAGTACCAAACATTAATATATCGCTTGTTTATACAAATTTGAAAAATACATAAATGCATTAGATATTGAAGCGGTAACAATTCTCGATTCGCCATCTTTGTGTGCCCGCGGCTTGTCATCTTTCCGTATGCCTGCTTCTATAATCTTCATCTTCTGTGGTAGGTCTGTGGAGAGGTTCATTTGATCATACTGATTATATTCTTCCACATCGTCAATACCCTTGACTCCTACGATATCTTGTTTTCCAGGGACGACAACATATTTTGTCTTCTTTGTAGGATCAGCTACATAGAGTGCCTGTGCGACCTGTGAAGCAAGTACCCTTGGGTCGTCTTTGTAATCAATATTATTGAGGTCAACAATTGTGAGACTATAGCCGTCCACCACAATACCTTTGGGGTGCTTCACCCAACGACACCGAAAGCCCAGGATTTGTATATTCGAACCATAGTGCACTTCCCATATATCATCTATGACACTAAAATGTGTTGTAATTTGACATGTTTTCTCATTCAAGGCCTCAATACGAACACCACTGTTCTGGGACACTGTCTTCTTTTCCTTGGTGCCAGTATAGAATAGATATCCATTTATGTCGTACTCTTGCCATGATGTGACCTGGCTAGATGGGCCAGCTGCCAATCTTTTGATCATTTGCTCCTCGACAGTCTCCCCATCTGGTAGATCTAGGTCATTCAACCATGTAGTAAGTCGACGTTTGTGCTCTCTCATGACCCAATCATCCAAGCGGCCATTACATTCTGCCCAAAGTATGCTCAAGTGTTCTTCGAGTAAAGGTGTCATTATCGTGAGATGTTGCATGATACAGTAATGTGCTTACCTTTGAAATCTTTGTCGATGAAGATTTTCCTGCCGACTGTGCCCATACCTTCCAACCTCCCCAAAGAGCGTGGAATTGGCAAACCAAGGGACACGTTATCCTTTAGGTAACCTAAGCAAGACTCGATGACTTCCTCAGTATTGTATCCCTCTATCATGGACCCCTCAGGATGAGCACGATTCAATATGTACCGGCTGAGGATAGACATGAAATGTTCATACATCCACATTTCATGTAGGTAAAGTGGACCAAGTGCTTGTATCTGATCGACAATGTGAATCATTAGATGTTCGGTTATATCAAAATAACCCGGAGGGAAACACATCTCGAGCTGCGCCATAGTCTCCGCAATGAATTCTTTAAGATCATGCAACTCATCTTCGTAGATCACCTTTTGTGAAATCCTATTGAAGAAGTAACACAATCGAGTGATTACCATCTTTACATATACTGGCTTGATCGCTCTGATTGCAATCGGGAGGAATACTGTCAGCAGCACATGACAATCATGACAATTATAGCCGCATAGTGATAAATCTTTCATCGAGACTAGTTTTCTTATGTTGGACGTGAAACGACTCGGAACTCGGATCCCTCTTAAGCTCTCGCACATTGCCTTCTTCTCATCACGTGTCAAGTTATAGCTAGCTGGGGGGAGTTCATATCTGCCATTCTTTCTCCACAGGGTGAAGATCTTATCTAATCTTCATGGCTACCAAGTCCTGACGCGGCTTCAAGGTATCCTATGTTCTGGCAGATGTCTCCAGGAGGAGCCCTATTGTGTTCCCAAACACATTCTTCTTCAGGTGTGTACCATCGATTGCATGACAAACCTCGAGATCCGCCCAATACGGCAAGTACTTGTAGAAGATGGATTGTTTCTTGAATGGCACGCCATCGATAGGTGCCTTATCTCTCTTTCTCTTCTTCCCATCCTCCTTCTTCCCATAAATGACTTGGATGGTCCGAACCATAATAATAGAAATTCTCTCTAAATTCTCTCTCTAAATTCTCTTCATTTCCTTCTATATATGAAATAACTAAATTCTAGATAATATCAAATAATGGCAAAAAAAATAATGACTACATTCTCTCTAACTAAATTCTCTCCATTTCCTTCTATAACTAAATTCTCTAACTAATGTATATAAATAAATTAACATGCGATACAAGTACATCTAAATTGCACATGTAAAGAAAAAGTAATAAATTATACATATATACATATATAATACAAACTAATTATACATAAATTATTTAAATTCTATCTAATTATACATTATATAGTATATACATATACATAACAAACTAATTATACTAATTATACATGAAACTAATATAGATAAATTATATACTATCTAGTTATCACTAAACAATTAAATTTTAAACTAAATAAAACTATACTATCTAGTTATCACTTAAAAAAATAAATTTTAAACTAAACTATACTATGCGTAGGAGGGCGCCGGTGTCGCAGTGGGGTGGCCGGCATGCTGCAGGGTGAAGGGGCGGCGCGGTGGAGGACATTGAATAAGGACATCAAATTCTAAAAATACTACATTTATAATTAAATTCTAAAAATATCTCTATATAATAATGGTAACACTATATCTATAATTAAATTCTAGTTAATATCTAATAATAAAAATACTATATCTATAATTAAATTATAAAAATATCTCTATAATTAAATTCTAGTCAATATATAATAATTGCAACACTATATCTACAACTAAATTAACACAGATAACACTGACATCTAACATGCACGAGTATTTTTCCTTCGAAGATCTAGATGCAACTAAACTAACAAAGTTGATTTTGTATGTTTACCATTTTTCTGTGATTTGTTATGCATTTTACAAAATCTCAGCCGAATTAAACAATTTTGGAAAACCCTAAACCCTAAATAGGGGCTGACAGTTGGGCCTCACTGGTCAGTGAGAGGCCCAGCCCAGCCCCAGCTCGCGCACGCCATGGCACGGCGGCGGCGGCGTTCCGGCCGGCGTAGGGTCGGGAGGCGAGAGTGCGGCGCGCGCCCGCGGCCAGGGAGGCCAGGTGGCTTTGGGGTGCGCGGCAGCGGCGTGCAGCCCCGCGTAGGGGCTGCCCGCGATCTGCGTGCGGGGACGGGACGCCAACCGCGGCGGTGCAGCTGCGCCCCAGCAATGCAGTGCCGGAAAGAGAGGGGAAAGGGGTCGGAGAGGATGAGGAGGGCGTGGGGAAGCTCACCACGAGCTCTATTCGGGTGGAAGTGGACCGGAGCAGCGTCGAGGCCGGTGGGCGGCGGCGCCTCTCGTACGCGGCGGTCAATGGGGCGTCGAGGGCACGCACGGAGGTCGAGGTGGCGGGTCGAGGAGATGCCGCGACGGCCGGAGCAGAGGGCGCGAGCGTCGTCGAGGCCGGAGGCGCAGTGAGGTGGCGAGGTGGACGATCTGAGGCCTGCGGCAATCGCGAGAGGAGGGGGGAATGGAGGAAGAAGGGCCGGGGCTTAAATACCCGGTGCCTTTGGCACCGGGTGATAATTCCAACCGGTACCTAAGAGCTCCTTAGGTACCGGTTGCAGTTCCACCCGGTGCCTTAGTGAAGCCATAGGCACCAGTTGCAGTTCCACCCGGTGCCTTAGGGGCCCAACGGGCGGGAATGAAATTTTCCTTTGGCACCGGGTGGAGAAGCAAAACCGGTGCCTTAGGGTCTTTGAAATTTACTTTTGTAGATTGCTGGCGGGATGAGATCTGAAATCCCTCGATAGCTCAATGGTAACTCTGTGTAATTTGTGCGCCGTCGCCATGGTTCGAACCCGCGGCCAACCCCTTTTTTTTCGAATTGCCTGCCTTAGGTACCGGTTGATAATTCTAACCGGTACCTAAGGTTTTCTTTTATTTTCACCTTTCTCGTTTTCAAATAAATCTGTTAATTCACTAATAAATCTTTTAATTGCCTAATAAATCTGTAAATTCCCTAATAATAATAAATCAAATAATTGCTACATAATAAATCATTTAGGTGCATAACTAATTATTTTAATTGCATAATAAATCATAATAAATCAAATAATTGCATAATAAATCATTTAATTGCCCAATAAATCAATTCATTGCATAAGAAATCTGATAATATTCACAGAAAATATTACAAGACATAATCATTCAACTAAGGGAATATTAACGATGGTTCGCTTTACAATCGTCCCTTCATTATGATCATGACATGCGTACGGAGCCTCCTCTTCGGCTAAAAGAATACTTATGTCAACCTCCACTGCGAACGGAGTCATATCTTCAACCTTATTGTATTCTTCTTCATCTGTGACATCGTCGACTCCCACAATTTTCTTTTTTCCTGCCAGAACAATATGGCGCTTTGGCTCATCTCTGGCACCAACAAAACTTGATTTATTCCTGGACTTGTCCTTTCTCTGTTTGCTAGACATGTCCTGTACATAGAAAACTTGAGTGACATCTTTAGCTAGAACGAATGGTTTGTCTCGATAGCCAAGCTCTTTGAGGTCTACCATTGTCATTCCGTACTCGCCAATATTGACACCTTTTCCTATGAGTTTAACCCATTGACAATGAAATAGAGGTATCTTCAATGGCCCATAGTCGAGTTCCCAGATCTCTTCAATGTAACCAAAATATGAGTTCGTTTGGCCACTAGAGTTGGTGGCATCTATACGGACACTACTATTTTGATTGGTGCTCTTGTTATCTTGGGCTCTTGTATAAAATGTGTAACCTTTAATTTCATATACTTGGTACATCAGGATTGAATTTGCCGGACCCCTGGCTAGCCAAGCTAGCTACTCATGAATTTGATCGTTGGCCATGACTTCCTTCTGCAACCAGGTGGCGAATGTATCGTTATGATGTTTTGTAATCCATGTCTCAGACTTCAAAGGGTATATGCTTCACACAATTTGCATGTGCTCCTCCATGTATGGAGCCACCAAGGCTGATTGTTGCAGAACTGTGAGATGTGCTTTGCTCAACGTGGCATGATCTGTGGCATTTACTGATTTTCTTCCAAGTGTGCCCTTTCCAATCGGCCGCCCCTCATGACATGATATTGGAATCCCAATTGGGCAGAGTTCTTCCACATAGTCAACACAAAAATTAATGACCTCCTCTGTGACATAACCCTTCGCAATGCTTCCTTCTGGACGAGCCCGATTATGAACGTATTTCTTTAGGACTGCAAAGAATCGTTCAAAAGGGAACATATTATGAAGGAAAATAGGACTGAGAATACCAATCTCTTTGACCAGGTGAACTAGAAGATGCGTCATAATATTGAAGAATGATGGAGGAAATATCATTTCAAGACTGACTAAACTTTGGACAACATCCTCTTGTAACCTGCTTAAACTCGATGGATCGATTGCCTTCTGAGAAATTATGTTGAGAAAGACGCATAGCTTTATAATTGTTGCTCGAACATTAGCTGGTAGAATACCTCTAAATGCAACTGGAATCAATTGCGTCATCAACACGTGACAGTCATGGGACTTTACGTGTGCGAATTTCTTCTCTTTCAAGTTCAGTAGCCTCTTTATATTCGAAGAGTAGTCTGATGGGACCTTGATACTGTTCAAATAGTCGAACATACTTTGTTTCTCTTCCTTACCAAGATTGTAGCATGCAGGACCAAGATAATGACGTCCTTTATCCCTTTTTTCTGGATGTAGGGAGGCCCGTTGTTTCATACGTTGAAGATCTTGCTGCGCTTCCAATGTATCCTTTGGCTTACCGTAGACACCAAGGAAGCCTAAAAGGTTCACACAAAGATTTTTTGTTAGGTGCATCACATCAATTGTGTGGCGGACATCTAAGACTTCCCAATAAGGTAACTCCCAAAAAATACTCTTCTTCTTCCACATAAGTGCACGTCCGTCATCACTCTGCACTGATCTGCTGCCGGGTCCTTTTCCAAATACTACTTTTATCTCTTTGACCATTTCAAACACCATTTTCCCACAACGGTGCCTAGGCTTGGTACGATGATCTGACTTTCCATCATAGTGAGCATGCCTCCTCCTTAATGGGTGCTTGATTGGAAGAAATCGACGATGACCCACACGATCTTACTACAGTGCTTGAGGTACGTGCTGTCGGTTTCTTCTAAACAATGGGTGCATTCTCTATAACCCTTATTGGATTGTCCGGAGAGGTTACTTAGTGCTGGCCAATCATTGGTGGTTATGAAAAGCAATGCACGAAGGTTAGAATGACCCTCTGCATGCACATCCCACATACGAACACCCTCCTCTTTCCACAACAATAGAAGATCCTCAATCAGTGGTTTCAGATACACATCTATATCGTTACCGGGTTGCTTCGGGCCGGGGATAAGCACCGGCATCATAATGAATTTCCGCTTCATACACAACTAGGGAGGAAGGTTGTATATACAGAGTGTCATAGGCCAAGTACTATGGCCACTGCTATGCTCACCGAAAGGATTCATGCCATCCGTATTTAAGCCGAACCTTATATTCCTCGCATCATTTGCAAATATTGGGAATGTTCTATCCACTTTTCTCTTTTCTCCACTGCGACCCATCAGCGGGGTATCTCAACATATTGTCTTGCTTACGTTCTTCTTTGTGCCATCGCATCAATTTAGCATTTATTTTGTTCATGAACAAATATTTCAGACGCGGTATTAGAGGGAAATACCACATCACCTTGGCAGGCACCCTCTTCTTGACACGCATCCCCTCAACGTCGCCTGGATCATCTCGAGGGATCTTATACCGGCATGTGTTGCATACAGGGCATGAATCCAAATTTTCATACTCACCTCGATATAGGATGCAGTCATTAGGACAAGCATGTATCTTCTGTGCCTCTAATCCTAAAGGACAAACAACTTTTTTTGCCTCGTATGTTGTCGCCGGCAAGGTGTTACCCTCAGGGAATAAGTTTTTTATAAGTTTCAGCAACTCCTCGAATCCCTTGTCAGACAAACCATTTGATGCCTTCCATTGCAACAATTCCAATGTCGTACCCAACTTCTTTTGGTCTTGTTTGCAATCAGGGTACAACAATATTCTGTAGTCCTCCAACATACATTTCAGATCTCTCGATTCCTTTTCTATTTCGCAACCTTCCTTAGTTTCGCGCAGCATCTGACCAAGATCATCTTCTACAACGTATCCTTCAGTATCTTCTTCAGGCTCACCCATTGCAGTGTCATTAAAAAAGACATTATAATTGGCTGCAAAGTCAGGAATCCTGTCCTCTTCTTCTATATTATTATCCAGCATAATTCCTCTTTCGCCATGCTTGGTCCAAATATAGTAGTTTGGCATGGAACCACTATTGAACAAGTGACTGTGGATGGTTCTTGATGATGAGTAATCCTTCTTATTCTTACAGAATTTGCATGGACAACGAATGAAACCGCCATTCTTGTGTTTCTCGGCCGCTTCTATGAATTCATGCACGCCATCAATGAACTCCTTTGAACGCCGGTCGGCCATGTACATCCATTGCCGACTCAACTGGGTCCACAATACATTTATATACATCATTGTAGTGTAGAAATAGTTCATTCATACTACCAATTTATAACTAATATTGAATACGCTATTAATAAAACTGAACTACAAAATTATAACGATGCATATGGCCTTCTGACTGCATGACTGTGTAAAAACTTTGTTTCTCTATATGGAACTTTATATTTTTGTACAAGAAACGACGCATGTGGTCTTCTGGCCTAGCTGAGCTGCGGGTCTCGAATTGGCGCAGCATGCATCTCGAATGTGGAATCTTGTAAAGTTTTGGAATTTTGAAGGGAACTAAATAAAGCACCCTTGCATATGTAATTGATAATATTTCCATTCAAAATTTGAATTCAAATATATAATTGATAATGCATATAACTATAATAAATAGATACTATTCACTTATCAAATAAATTGATAAAACATATAAATATAATAATTTGATAGTATTCACATATCAAATAAATTGATAACGCATATAACTACAATAAAATGCTACAACTAAAAATAATTATCACATGTATAAACTAAATTAAGTGATAACTGCTTCTAAAAACCAATTGCTAAGTTATGGAAAAAAATAACTAACTTTTTTTGAAAAAAAATAAAAATTCCCCTCCCCTCACTCAGCTGCCATGAACAGTGAGTTCACGGCAGCTTGGAGGGGGGAGGGGTTGGGGTATTTATAGGCGTGGCTCAAAGGCACCGGTTGGTGCTTAACAACCGGTGCCAAACAATAGGCATAGGCACCGATTGAAGTTACCAACCGGTGCCTTTGTTGTGGGCACGTGGCGGCACCGGGTCATGGCAAAACCCGGTGTCATTGTCCGCCCTTTAGGCACCGGTTGGTGCCACCAACCGGTATCTATTCCTCCTTGTTCTTTTGATACCGGTTGGTGGCACTAACTGGTGCCTATACTGGGGTTTTGGTACCGGGTAATGCTTTAACCCGGTACCAAACCCCTTATCTTTGATCGCCGCTGGCCAAAGGTACCAGCTGCTTTTGCAACCGGTACTGATGCGTGTACCGGTTGCAAAAGCAGCTGGTACCTTTGGCCTATTTCTAGTAGTGTTTTATGGGGATTAGATGTGTGGAATTTATTGGAGGTAGGGAGACAAAGTGTTCTTGGCAGTACAATGAGGTGGAAGATATAGAGAGGGTGTGTGTGTGGTGTGCGGTGGGGGTGAAGATGGTGGGTGGAGGGGGGGGGGTCGGGGTGGTGCTGCAAATGACAAATAGATGGTGGGATACTAGATGATTTATTAGAATTAGATGTATCGAATCTGGTTGGGGTATAGAGACACAAGTGCTGTGGGCTATCAATGTGAAAGATATAGGAAGGAGGCTATGATGTTGCATGCAACAAAAAAGGAATATCGAATAATCAGGTGATGGAGATATAGACACTAAATAGTAATCATTGTTGTCATCACCAAATGACGCCACCTAGGGTCGCAGTGTCCAAAGTTTGATGCGATGGAAATTACGGCGGGGCACATAAAAAGGAAGACTTGTTGCGTCCATCTTTGCAGCACTATGACATGCATTTTTTCTCTGTAAACTAACTTTAGCTTAGATGGTATGAATGAATCCATTATTTAATTTTATAGGATGTAATAGATGATAAACATAAAAATGAAAGAAATATGATAAACATAATGGGCTAATAAGTTATATGTTTCGTATGCATGACTATTCAGTCCAACGTTTACGACATGTTTTTCTTTTGTAGAATTCTTCTTACATGATGACCAAAACTATATGCACATTGATTATGAATCACCAATGGTACAAGACAACACTCCCTTCATAGCTACTAGTTAATTAGTACAAGAAGAACACTAGCTCAGAACTATATATGCCGAATCAAGAAATGCATATACACATATAGTCTATATGCATGATTATGTCCTCTGATCACTTGCTTGACAGGTGGTGCCTTCAGTTATTTATTGGTGGTTCTTCAGTTTTACCTTTTCCTCCACATTCACCATCACCTGAAAAATAATTATGTAATAACAACCACATCCTAGTATAAGCAACGTTTATACATGAATGGTAGATATTTTAGGAACACATATAGCGAAACAAGTAGCATACATATCCGTTTTGTAGTTACCTTTGTCTCCTGATGTTGGGTTTTGGACAATGTACAATCTTTTAGCAGAAGCTAGGAATAACCTACAATAAATTGACAGATGCATTATTTCCCCCCACAATGCTACAACTCCTAGTATTTCTTTGCGATGTTCTAAAAGTCTATAACAAACTCGAAAATAATGTTTAATATGAGCATTTTCTAATTTGTTTACCTTCAGAATCTTTAGTTACATTTTCTTTGTCACGAGTAAAAAAGTGTTGTTTTCAGCTAATCCAAAATGAAATCATTTGAGTTGTGCAAATATCATTGTAAAGGAATGGTTATCGAAAGTATTACTAATACAGCACATTATGAATTAGAACGTGTTGACAGAGGGACAGGTGAATTGTCATTTTGCAGTATCATGAATGCAGGCATTGCTTGAATCTTTATGTAGAATTTATTTATATTGCACTATTAATGATATGGTTGGCAGATTGTAAGACAATACTTACTCCCATGGAACATCACCAACCAGCATTCGATCACCCTCAAAATCTTCATAAAGAAATATGAATTTGTCACTATTGGGAAGATCTTCTTCTCCCGTATTAGACCCTGAACAGTCTGCTGCTGCATTTATGGAACCAAATCCATTTTTTAAATGATAATCAGTACCCCCAGCTTCGCAGAGAAATTGGTATGAATTTTTTGAAACAATGAACACATGCTTCGTTTGTAGTGAAGTAATTGTTTCCTATGCTCTCAAAAATTATAGTTCCTGAACGAGAGAAATCAGCCTAAATTGTCGAAACAAAATCTAAATGACATCCAAAACTATTGTTAAGGAACTATAATTTTCCATTTGATGTATTGGAAATGTTACAAAAACATCACAAAATTTGCTCACCATTATGTTTATAAGTATCAAGATTTTTCGGTATATGAAGATTTTCAGTCCTACTTTATTTTATAATGTACTCGACAAATAAAAACAAGTTTTTCATGGGTACTTACGACAAAAGAAATTCCTCGTCATCCTGGTGAGCACCCGAGATAAGGACTCGTAGCTGCCGTGGGCCCTCAGGTTGATCTTCCTGCCTATTGTACATCCATCCATGTGAACCTTGGCGAACATGTTCGCCGGCGGCCGTGTCGCTATGACTGTGCTGTCTGTCGGCGGCGCCGCCGCATTTATCTTACCACCGGCGTGTGTCGTCGTACTGCCCTTCAGCTCGTCTGCTGTGACGGTGGCGCCGCCTTCCTTTGTTACGTGCATAGAGGTGACGATGTTGCGCCGGGAGGTGTGCACTGGCGGCCAGCCGATGGCCGACGACAGTGGAACAACACGAGCATCACTGCTGGCAAAAGAAAAGGTAATTTGGAGGAGTTGGAATCAAATGAGGAAATTTCAAATGGCACCTTCATGGAACAACGGCAAGTTCAATGAATTTCTGTGACAAAAAGAATAGGTAGAACTTGTGCTAGAGTCTAAGACATACAAATTGTGACGATAAATGAAAAGTATGGTGACATTGTAGATCAGGAAACTGTACAGATATTTGACACAAGAAAAAAGTAGCATTACTAATAATAAGGAATGTATATGTATATAGTTGGCTCTGAAAAGATATATTTAAGAGGCGGTAAACTTAATATTGATTAATAACACTCTCAACTTTGAAGTGTCTAGCTGACCGGTTTCTTCTCAAAAGACTTGATAATAAGGATATCTCGAAACTCCTGAAGGACCGCAAAAGTTCCGCTCCATTTATTGCCTTATGGAACCATGTTCGTCCCAATTCTATTTTAGTAACGTACTCGGTATTATTTTTTTTCTTAAAACGACATCAACTTAAGGCAGAACAAAGGAAAAAAGCAACACACATGAACCCCTGAACTTTGATCATGTTCATATTGGAGTGTCCGAAATGTATCGAAATTTCAGTCACATGAAGATTAAACATTAGAGTCGCCCCAAAAAAATAAAATAAAAACACAAGAACAACATCATCAGCTCATCACATGGCCACAAGCATAGCTAGCTGTTCAATTATTGAGAGAGCAGCTACTTTAGTTAGCACACATCCACATAGGCACGGCCGGGGGACCCAAAAAGTCGTTTTTATCGAAAAGACTGCACTGCAATGCAGCAGAGGACGGGCGAAGATCAGGCCCGCCGTGCCTGCTGCGCCCATGATTGCTGCCTGCACGGCTGCATCCCCACCACAGCTGCCTTGGATATTCCCTTCCCTCTTGCAGCCCCCCCAAAGATCTCGTCTACTCGTCTCTCGCCATTGCCGGCCTCTGCTGCTCCTTAACGGTCCCAAAAGCACAAGAGAGCCATCCATTCTCTGAACTGTTCTTTCTGGCCCACCTTTAATTTGTCAATACACACGTATACTTACCTTGTCTTCCTATGTTTGGTTCCATTCGACATGCATTATACCCTTTTTTAGTACTTATTACATGCATGATCCTCAGTGGTTAAGATGGAGGATTGTAATAAACTGGGAAAGTAAAATGTTTTTATCTTCTTGGTGACTCTGAGAATGCTTGTACCTAGAGCCTGTTTGGTTTTGTAGCACAGGCTACTATAACAAAATTTGACCATTAATTAGGGGTATCTTATCTTATTATTACTAATTGGAGGCTCCTTTGAAGTCTCCATATGAAGTCACCTAGGATCCTAGGTGGACACTCTAAAAAAATAGAAAAATCCTATAAATTCTCACAAAAATCAGAAACATCTAGCCATCAATATAACAACTCTAATTATAATAGTCATCGGATATGTTATCTTTCCTTATAAATTACCCACATCTGCCATTATGAAAATAGACTAAAGTAACTCCCTAAACATGTATCTAAATTACCCACCTATGCTATTATAAAAAAAATATAAAGTAACCCCCTAATATATATTCGTGTAAATTACCGACCTATGCCATTATAATACAAATAGCCCCCTAAATTTGCATATAAATTATCCAATTATAATATTATTAGAAGTTAAATTACTCCTAAATCTGAATTTAAATTATTTAATTATAATAAAATATTAAAATATCAATATAAAAATCTAAATTACAATTTCTATCATTACTAATATTATTGTTTGTATAAAAATACTACACAAGATGTGTCACCATGTATTTATGTATGATGGAAGAGATAAGACTACAAATTCACAAACAAATAGTTCAACTAAATATATATATCGAATACATATGGAGGTGGGATGCAAAATGAAATCTATTGTAACTAAATAATAATAAATATATATTTTAGAGTATGTGTTAGAATATTTAATTGATTAAAAAGAGCTTAAGATACATAATTATAATTATTGATCTCATTCTTATATTAATTTTAATTAGCCCGTGCGGGAGCATGGGTTGATAGGCTAGTTAAATAAAATCAGTTTACAAGCCTAACTTCACAACTCCTATACTACTTCGCGTGACGAATCTAATGAGACCTTTGACCGTATAATTAGATGATGGTTACTGTATCATTACTGTAGACAATCATCGATTAATTATTGTCATTAGATTCGTCGCGAAAAGATACACCTATCCGTAAAATATTTTGCAAATAGACTCTATTTAGTACTGCACGCATACAAGGTTCCCAATTAATCTAGCTTGAAACTAATACCAGACTGGAGGTTAATAATAAGTAGCTTTCTAAATGGAATTCCATCTGATATATATTTAGAAACTTTACGTATACGTAGTTCTTGTCCATCATGAGCCCTTGGATAAGAATCTATTCGTAATCATTTATAAATGCAGTTCTAAGCACACGGCGGCTAGCTTGCATAGAATATACTAATCGATGAGTGGCGCAAAATATTAATGATTGCAATCAGTTGTATGTAGATCACTTTGATTCTCCTTTTCTCCACTATACTACATACATTCTTTGCATCATGATTGCAGCTATAGGCTATTGTCCTTTTAACGTCTATATATGCATGTCTATAACCCAATTTGAAACCAAGATGCATCATAAAATGAGAATGCATGGGAAGAACTAGATGCTTTAAATTTCACTTCTACTAATAAGAAGAAGCCCCCAATACCAAAACTGATGGAGCAAAGTGGTCGGATGTAGACATCAAAACTGCTAATTTTAGAGTACTACTAAGAATACCTCCCTTAACTTTGCTAGATGCAGTTTCTAAGTCAGAAAGTAATGTTTTACAGCTTCCAATCCCCTCGAAACCCATTTCAAAGTGCACTGATTATGACCTATATATAATCAGCAAACTACGAAGCTCAAGCAGTCAAGCTCAAACATGGAGACATACTATATATGGAATGCTTCAACTTAAGACTTAGAAAAACTGATGATTAATCACGCAGAAAATACTTCATTGTGTGTCGAGTAACAATTTATTAGCTCACCTTGGCACATACGTGGTCGGCGGCGTCAGCTTCTGCTCGGCGGCTGCCTTCTGCTGCCGTGCTGCAAGGCTCCATGGGTGCATGAAGCCGGTCGGGCTCAGCATGAACGCCGCTGCCCAACCACCTCGTGCTATCGAATCACTTACATGGCAATCATGCCCTGCGGTAAGGGCATTTGTGGTGGTGGTGATGGTGCCACTGGTCATGCAACCGAGGTTCTTGTCACCACCGCCGCCCTGTCGACCACCACAGCTCGCCTTGATGCCACTGCAGCCAGTTGCGTCGCAGCAGCTGCTGCCGCCATGAGACAAGGAGATGCCAAGGCTGAGGTCCAGATGGCTGTGGAAGCAAGTGCTGCTGGAGTTTGATTCGTTTGCCCTAGGGGGCGCTTTTGCGGTGATGGTAGTATTAGCTCTCTCTTTCCTTCCAAGAGGCGGTGTCTCAAATGATACTAGATTCATCATAAGGACAATGGTTAACAAACTGATGAGCTGAGATCAGAAGCGAAAGATAGAAATTGAGATAGCAAGGAGAAGAGGGAGGTGAGCTGCACAAGGGGTGTGTGTGTGTGAGCGAGAGAGAGAGAAAGAGAGAGAGTGACTGACTTGGGTGAGTGTTGGTGAGGGTTGAGGGTTTATGGTTGTAGAATAAGTATGTCGGCAGAATATGAGATGGTGCAGGAGTGCAGCGCGCTTGATGGATGGATACTGCTACATGTATCAAGATGGATATATAGATGTACAATTGAGGTGAAGGAGATGGAGAAGCGAGGAGCAATGATTCCACACAAGATTCTGTTAAAAGATGGAAATATTGTGTGCAAGAGAGCCACATGTGTGCCCATTCTAGCTAGGGTATAGTTTCATCATGTTGTTTGTGTACCTAGACACATCGATCATTTCATTTTTCATCTATTTCATTCATAGTACATCGGAATTTCTTCAAAATATATAATATGGATTCCGAAATTTGAAAATAGAAGGGCGCTACCAGACATTACACCTTTATTTTCTTTCCTAATGGGCCGTATTGTTCAACTTTTGCAGATAATAATACATAGTGGTTAAGAGTCAGGAATAGTTTCTTATGCCTGTTTTCGCACAATAAGATTGGGAGAATTTTTACAATGATTAAAAAAATAAGAGCCATACAAAAATATGGGACCAAGTACAAAAAAATTGGACTGAATACTAATTTAATTTTATTTTTTAAATACCTTCCATTAATCAACGGCCAGAAAAAATTTGAAGACAAAAGTACCTGAAAGTACCTAGTGGTACTTTACAATCGTTGTAAGACCAGCAAAGAATAATATATATTATGACAGTGAAAGATAGAAAATACAAACCTCTGCATAGAGAAATTAAGGTCCTTTAAGAGGTTACCTACACATATAAAATTTAACAAGAAGTATTCAAATTTTCGACTAGAATCAAAATGAGATCCCGCATTCCAAATACGGTTTAGAACGGGCGTGCCCTTATTCACTGAGCACCTACAGGAAGCTCTTTTGTTTCTGGGCCGATCTGCTTTTCTTCCTTGTCATGGATGTGCCGGCCGGCCGGCTGGCTCATTTCGTGGTGGGGATGTGACCATCATCTCCTCCACCACGGTGCAGTACTTGTTGTTTGTGTCCATTCCCTTTAATTATTGCTTGCAACCCTACTTTGCACCGGGAATTTCCAAAAGGGAGAGACCTACCTTAGCCAGCTCTCCAAAAATTAATGCTTCCACATTAGCATCTCATCGAATCCGATACGACACAAATGAGATCATATCCTCTTAATTTTTGCACATAAAAGCATTCTTGAACTTTTTGAAGAAGATTTATTAATTGAATTCTCATCATATATATTTGATCTGATTTGATTGTGATCTACCTTATTAAAATTATTATTGTTCTAGGTTCCTGGACGTCGATTTGTCCTTTGTGATCCTTGGTTTGGATACGGTGCTCTGATATTTGCACTTGCACGTGTTTGTGATGAGTGTGAACGTAGCTGCAGAGATATATGCCGCCGTTGGCACTTGTTAATTGTTGATGATAGGATCGACTACATCTATATGAGATGAGAATATGAGAGATACGGCCGGCAGACCGCATATCAATCTCCGCAAGGTACAATATATCAATTGTAGATATTGTTTAGAGGCCTCAAAATTTCCCGGATTGTCTATAGAGATATAGTGTGCCATTTATATACTTGTTCAAAGTCTGAAAATGTAACGCTGATATGCTGCTCAGAAATAAATTCTCCGCCTACGTCATTGGGAGCAAGCAGGGATGGAATGGTTAACAATACGTTTTGTTAGGGAGTAAGCTGCAATGAAATGGTTACATCCCAATTTGTTAACAATACGGTAACTTGTCACGAAGGCTCCAAACTTCGCATGAAATCGACCGGAGCAACATCTTTAATAAACTTCATAGCAACTTTCTCTTCTGAGCAGCATTGATTTAGCAAGGTGATTACACTTCTCAGCAACTATATGAAGAAATAAATGACATGCTACGCTTAAACAAGGATTACAGTTGGCTAATAGACTACTATTAGCATTTTCAAAATATTAAGTTATCATCATTAAACCACCCATACAAAGTATAGTAGCTAACCATGCTATCTAGAAACAAAGATACAACAAAAGGGTATAGATCAAGGTTGCCGTCGTATTAATGCTTGCATGCATAAAAATAAATTGATAAATGTTACTATGTCCAAAGTATGATTAAGGAATATACTTGACTTTCTGTCCTAAATTCTTAACATAGCTGCTTAGAGTCTTCAACTCTTGCTTTTGAAACTTTTAATCTTTAATCATCATAGCTCTCGAACTGCATTTTCTTATGATTGTCACACCAATCAATTTAGTTTATATTGTAAAGATGGGGTATGACTTAATCAAGTTTTATTTATGATTGTCTATGTATAACTTATATTAATTAAGTAATCAATTTCGAAAAGTAAACTTGTGAGAAGATCTAACGTTAAATTTGCCATCCGTGTTTGAGCTAAACTAGTCATATTAAAAGACACATCAATGTCGGTATTATTCAAATTAATAGTAATTATGAAAATAAGCGTATAACACTAATTAGCTTTTATTTGAAAAAGCTAGTTTAAATGGTCGCTATTCAAATTAATTCTAAATTTAATTTCACAACAACAAACTATTGTAAGACTATGCTACTAAACTGTAGATCACTCAAAAACGAGACCAATGGAACAAGAACATATTAAAACAAACATTAATCGTGGAAGTTATGAGTTATACAGGGTTTCAAGGGATTAAGCGACATAAACATAGATTACAGGAGCCAGCAGAGGAGATTTTCGAGACACATAAATAGTGCTCGTGAATACTTAGAAACTCAGGGTTAGATCTGATAAAGAACTAGGCCTGGCCTTGACAGAAGGAACCTATGGTTTGCAGGGGTAAAGAGGGCTTGGACTCAAAGATATTGATGGAAAATACTTGTTTTTCAGGCATCTAACTGCAAAGAGTTTAGTCTCATGGTCATGGCGGCTGGAGTGCCGACTAAATCGCCGGTGGGTTTGTGGCCTAGGGGCTCAGACAAGAGGGGGAAGAGGGGAGAGGAAGAGGATAACGTTATGGTGCTCACTAGCCGCATAGGAGGATTGTACCGTCCCGAAGAGGGGGGGTTGGAGAACTCTATGTGGGGGAACTTCTCCTGTAGCATGATGTTGATGAGGAGGTGTACGCGGAGAACACAGTGAAGACAATGAATTTGCTGAACGAGTGACGATCATAGCAAATCGGCAGTGGCATGTGGCGACCGAACGCTCCAGCAGCTTGGTTTAGGCAGAGTTGTTGTTGAGATGTCGGGGTGCTGCGCGAGCAAGAGAGAGTGGTGGAGGCGGTGCAGTGTAGGGGTGTTGGTGTCGCGCAGCTTCATGCGGTTTAGGGGGTGCATGGCCTAGGCCTCATGTTGGCACACATGCCGAGGTGGCGGTGGTAGCGGATCCATGCCAGGGTCCGGCCTGTGAAGATGTGGAGCATGCCGGGGTGAGCCTATGGTTTGTTGGGTCGGGCCTAAGGTAGGCCTTGTAGGCTCGGCCCGGCCCAATAGTAGGGTTTAGGTTTATCTTTTTTTCTTCTGGAGAATATTTTCTCATTCAGCAACAAATACGAAAAAGTCTAGTAAATACTTTTGAAACATGGAAAACATCACAAAAATCTAGGAAAAATTTTAGAGATAGTTTTGGGACAGGATGAGTACAACTAAAATAATTGGAGCCCGTGTGCTTAAAAAAAGTATTAGCTCTAGGAGAAACCGAGAATAAATTTCAGAGAAATTTGGCAAATTCCTGGGAAACCTAAATGATGGATGAACGAATTTGAAAAGATATTCACATTCTAAAAATGAAAATTTTGAGGTATGACAATGCGACAATTACGTCCCACTATGCATATTCCGTGAACCAAACACTACCTTAGATTCTTGATTTCCATAGATATATGGGTCCAATTTTAAAGAGCTATAAAGGTCAATTAACTGTTGGGTCCACTAACTTGCCAAACACTAAATGTTTTCCCCACCTCCCTCCGTCATTTGTCCGGTAGCACCATTGTTGTCTCGCCTTGCCATCCACCATTGCCACCACCGACCATCCCTCTACTCTCTTTAGACCCTGTTTGTTTCTAGAGACTTATTTTTAGTCCCTGTCACATCGAAAAAAATCTTACTATTTAGAGGTATTAAATAAAATTTATTTATAAAACTTTTTTGATAGATGAGTGCTAATTCGCGAGACGAGTCTAATAAGCCTAATTAATCCATGATTTGCTACAATAATGCTACAGTAACCATTTACTAATTATGGATTAATATATATACCTTATTAGATTCATTTCACAGTTTAGCCATAGGGTTCTGTAGTTAGTTTTGTAATTAGACTTCATTTAATACTTACAAATACCAATATTCTCTTTGATGTGACATGGTCTAAAGTTTAGTCTCTAAAACAAAACAACCCAACATTATTCTCTAAAATCGCTATCACCCCTCGACCTTGAAACCCTGATAAACTTAGGGCAGCCAACAGGCAAACACACAACAACAGAGTCATGCTATTATCTTTATTTAAAATTGAAATCAGCTTAGTGATTATCTCTATATTTGTGTAAGGTGTGAAACAGTTACAACCCAATTGGTTAGGTTTATTTTGGTGCGCTTGTCTACTCGGATTCAAGTCCTCCACTCAGCGCGAGTATTCTTAATTTTCTAGAACTATTTTATGAAATTTTATGAATTATTGGTTCTAATTTCTCAGCGATAGACAACATACCTGTCGGGAATTGAGTGACTACTGTTGCGGCTTCATCAATCTCTAGATCTGCTAGTCTATTGTCTCGAAGGTGCTTCTAGCCATAGGTGTGCATTGTTAATCATTGTATTCACTTGGCTTGTCAGCCAACTAGTCAGCAATGTTTTCTCTCATACCAAATCAGCACCAGTCACCCACCAGCAAACAGTACTATTCTCTCATAATAAATCAGCACTAGCCACCCGTCACAACCAAGTGAACAGTTAAGGATAAGTGTGCATGCATGTTTACGAGCATATCCATTCCTAAGAAGATTTGATACAGTATGCGCTCGTGCTACGACTTGCACAGATGTGCATCATTATTGATCCCATATGGAAAGAGAAGGTAGCTGCTACTATATACCTTCAGGTTGATATATCTTGATGGCTGCATGGATTCATGATGAGGCGCACATAACTGTGGTGACTCCTAGACATGTCGATTGATGCGACGAAACCATTTAAAGAGGGCATCGAGCACGCAATCACTTCGATCCGGACGATCCCACGCCCAACACTCGAGCGCAGCTGTGATTCTGTGGATAGGCTTGCGTCGTGTCGATAGATGGCGGGGATGACCTGATGATCAGCGTGTTGGCGGCCAAAATTAGCATTGTTGAAAGCCGACCGGTCTGACCAGTCGGCCCTACCGATCAGACCGGTCTGGTCCTGTGCAGTCTGAGTAGAGTTAGTGTTTGAATTATGAAATCTATTTGTAACTCAATTTGGAAGGGGTACGTCTTCCCCGGCCTATAAATATAAAGGCCACGGCCGATTGAGGACCTTCTACCCAATCGAATCAATCAATCTTCTATTTTCCTATTTTTCCCAAACCCTAGCTTTTCCAACCTCGTGTTGTTCTTTGCTCATTTCTACGGCGTTCAAGGGCGTCTTGGGTGGCCTGCCGACCTCAAGACAACCCTAGATCTTCGAGCTCCGACGGGGTTCCTCCCGAGCTTGAGGTTCTAGATCTTCGCGAAGCTCTCTACGCCCAACCGGTCTGACCAGTTGGCGCGACTGGTCTGACCGGTCGCCGGGGGACTTCGTCTGGTTGCGATCGTTGCGATCCTGCGCGTTCTAGCGCTTGTGTGTTGACCAATTCTGCATCAACATACTTTTTAGCGACTCCGCTAGGGATCAGATTTGAGTTCATCGGGCGCAATGGCCGGTGACAAGGTTGACTCCAAGGTAGATGCGACTCCCGTCGACATCCAGTACGAAGACATACCTGAGGATACACGCAAGCAATTTGAGGCTGCGTTCCAGAAGAAACAAGAGGATGCCAAGAATAGATTGCTCGCATGCTTCGGAAAGACTCGGCAAGGCGTGTTCAAGAAGGAAGAGTTCAAGATGCCTACATTCACACCGCCGCCGAACCCATCTACTATGGCTACAGCTGCTGCTTCATCTGCTTCCACTCCAAGCGAGGTAAGTTTTGCCTTCGATTCTATTAAGCAGTTTGTCGATGCCTTTTTGAGTCGATTCGAGCAGTCACAAAAGTTTACACAAGATATGCTTATCGACTTGACTATGCAAAACAAGGGGAAGAAAACTGTCAATGATTATTCCATTTTTTCCCCTAACTCTAGTCTTTCGGCCACACCATCAGAGAATTATCAGTATGGTATGCCGCCGAATTACTTCGCGGGACAGACACCCCCGCCGGGCTCAGTTCGGCCATCCAGGGCCAAAGCGGTCAGATCGGTCGCACCGACCGGTCAGACCGGTGTCCCGGCGGGCGGACCGGTCAGACCGGTGCCATGGTGCTCGGTTCTGCGTCACAGCCACGAGTCACGCCTCCTCCCGCTTCGGCTGATTATAGCCTGGAGCGAGAATTGGCGGATTTTGTGCCGACGTATACGACTAAGTCATACGGTGAACCACCTTTCCCTCCACCATTGCCCATGGATGTTTGGGATGATTGGCTTAGGGCTAATCCGCAGTATACCGCACAAACGATGTCCACTACTGATCCTGCGACACATCGTTTCGACCAAACATCCACGGGTAACTATGAGGCCGATCTTGCTAGGATGAATGAAGATCTGGACGATATGTTTAAAGAAAAGTTGGGCTTCGTTGCGTGTAGGAGTCGGCTATATCGTAGGCCGTATGTTGATGCTTTTGATTTTATTCCCTACCCCGCTGGTTGGCGTATTCCCGATTTTGTCAAGTTTAGCGGTGATGATAACTAATCCACTTGGAAGCATATTAGCCAATATATTGCTCAACTTGGAGAAGTCGGGTCTAGCAAGTCTTTGCGCGTTCGTATGTTTTCTTTATCTTTGACTGGAACGGCTTTTTCTTGGTTTTCTTTGTTAACTCCTAACTCGATTCGTTCTTGGGACAAATTAGAACAGAAGTTTCATGATCATTTTTATAATGGAGATAACGAAACTAAGTTGACGGATTTGACATCGGTTAGGCAGAGTAGAGATGAGTCTATCCAAGAGTACTTTAAAAAATTTAATGATATTAAGAACCGATGCTTTATTTTGTCGCTCTCTGAGAAAGACTTGGTTGATTTGACTCTTGCGGGTTTACGTTCTAATTATAGAGAGAAGCTTGATGGTTCGAGCTTTTATTCTATTAATCAGTTTCAAGCTAAAGCTTTGAATCAAGAGACCAAATTTAAGAAGGAAAAGGATACCTACAAGTCCCATCGTTCAAACACTCATATTGTTGAATATGATTCCGATTCATCGAACGATGAGGATAAAGAGGTATATGCTGCTGAGTTTGTTTGGCCCGCCTCGGCCAAACCATCCACTTGTACATCTCTTCAGCCGACTGAAAAGAATCGGCAAGAAGAGATGAAATTTACTTTTGATGTGTCCAATTGCGATCGTATTTTTGATGAATTATTACATCTTAGGCATTTGAAAATTACACATGTTATACCGCCGCTTGAGGGGCTAAAGCGGCGCGCTTATTGCAAATTTTATAATTCTTCATCTCATGCGACTAATGATTGTAATGTGTTTTGTCGATAGGTATAATCGGCCATAAATAAAGGATGATTGACCTTCCCGGAGATGATGATAGATAAAGCTCTGTTTCCCGTTCATACTATTGATCTCAACAATGCAAAGGTGCTGATTCGGCCGGATCAAGCCGAAGGATCAAAGGGCAAGAATGTGATCATTGGGGATGATAGGCCGTTGAATGTTGATAACAAGATTCTGGCCAGGGATGTGATTCAGGAGAAGACTCCTGATAGGAAGAAGAATCTGAGAATCATACTTAAGCCTGCACACTCAGGGGGCAAGAGGGTTCTTCTTCAGGCGATCGGTCTGCTGCTCAGCCGAGACCGGTCCGACCGGTTTCTCCGACCGGTCCCGGTCAGATCGCCCTGGTGGTCAGCCCCGGACATTCAAGCCAAAGTGTCCAGAAGTGGGTACATGGAAGACTAATCAGCCAAAGGTGCAGGGCTGGGTTGCAAATCAGAAGCCCACCTTTGGTCAGTTGTTGAACAAGTACTCAAAGGCCGTTCGAAACGATCGGCCCCTAAAAAAGAGACCGAGGTCACCTCCGTGTCAAGGCGCACCTTCATCTCCTAGGGGAGAATCAAGCAAGCGCAGGGGTGATGTGGTTACCTTGTTCTCTACTCAGCAAATGCAGCCGATGTATGCTACGATGCTATGGGCTCCACCGGTGTCGGATTCTCAGTTTCCCGCATGGGAAAATGGGGGAATTTGGATGCAATGCTATCCGATGCCGTATCCACCACACTTCCAGGGGGAGAGAAGCTCCAGAGGACCTGTATTTGATAGGTTTAGACAGCCGGTTCATGATCGATTGGGTCAGTACCAATTTGGTCAGGGGCAGAACCCCGGACCGGTCAGACTAGTCTACCCTGACCGGTCAGACCGGTCTCAGAAGAGGCCAGCACAAGTTCGTCCAATGCGCCAAGATTATCGTGTCAAAGAGAATAAGGACGAACCAGTGCCAATGCAAGTTGATTCTGAGAAAGCTCCAGCTGCTAAAGTTGTGCAAGTTGAAGACGCGAAAGGAAAAGCTCAAGATGTGCAAGAGGGACCGGTGATCATTGAAAAACCGGTCAATGTTTCTCAAAAGTTTGTGTTGGCCAATGTTCATGAGGCAAGTAGCAGCAACCTCAAGGACCAAGACAAGGAGAAGTATTTCCAGCCTAGGTGGTGCCCACCGAGGTTGACTCACACTCAGAAGAGGAGGTTGCAGTGTCTTCGCCGCCAAGAACAGAGGGAAAAGGAGGCGGAGAAGTTGAGGAATGAAATATTTGATGAGTGTAGGCCTAGGTTCCCTCAAAGTAAGGTGTGGTGGGTCAAGATAGTTGATCAGCCCACAGGATCGGTCGGACCGCTCCAGCCGACCAGTCAGACCGGTGTCCCAGACCGGTATGACCGCTCAGAGCAACTAGTCAGACCGGTCGATCCTGAGCCTGAGCAGAAGGTCGAAGAGGTTGTCTCCACTTCGGCTACTGGCGCATCAGAGGTTTCATCAGCTTCTCCATCAGCAGAGGACGAGGAGTTGGTGGATTACGAGGCTCTCCAGAATGCACAAACATGGAGATCAATATTGTGCGCTTTTCTGATGACTATTGGGCGATTCCGGAGGAGGAGACAGCACATCTGGACTTTGGGCCCCGCAAAGCTATTTTTCAGAAGCCCAAAGATTCGGATAATCTTTTGAAGCCTCTCTATGTAAGGGGGCACATCAACGGGAAGCCAGTTTCTCGTATGCTCGTGGACAGTGTGGCAATTATGAACTTGATGCCCTATTCACTCTACAAGAAGCTCGGCGGGACGGACGAAGAACTTATCAAGACGAACATGATGGCCAGCGGTGTTGGAGGAGGTGATCCCATTGGTGCCAAGGGGGTTGCTTCGATGAAGTTGACGGTTGGGAGCAAGACGATTGCTACGGCATTCTTCATCTCCGAGGTGAAAGGTAACTTTAACCTCATACTTGGACGTGATTGGATTCATGCCAATCAATGTGTACCATCTTGCTTGCACCAGTTTTTTATTCAGTGGATGGTGATGAAGTTGAGGTTGTGCATGGTGATGCCTCTTCCTTTATTGGTACCGCCGATTCTGAGTTCGTTGGTGCGCATGACAACATCAAGTGTTTATCGGGCCTAGACTTGACTGACTATGACTTGATCAGTTGCACCAAGGAGGGTTTTGTCTCTGCAATCTTAAAGCCGATGGAGAATTGGCTACACTTACTTCTATGATGCAGCAGGGAAACGACATAGAGGCGACCGGTCAGACCGCTACCTTTGACCGGTCAGACTGGCCAGGACCGACCGGTCAGACCGGTCCAACGCAGACTGGCTGCAGTAGCGCATTGAGCACTATCGGGACAAGGCGAACGATATGTGTGAGGCTATTGAAGACCTGGGCGACCTAGACAAGTTAGGCCAAGGTTTTACGTCGGCTGATCCTTTAGAAAAGCTAGATATTGGAGATGGTTCTATTCCTAGGCTGACTTTTGTAAATGCAAACTTATCGGATGATTGTAAAGCCAATTTAATAAAGTTATTGAAAGAATATGTCGATTGTTTTGCATGGAAATACTCTGAAATGCCTGGTTTGAGTCGTGATTTGGTTGAGCATCGGCTGCCGATCAAGGCCGGTTTTAGACCTTATAAATAACCTTCTAGGCATTTTAATCCTATTATGTATGACCGAATAAAAGAAGAAATTAATCGTTTACTAGATGCTAGATTTATTCGGTCTTGTCGTTATGCAGAGTGGATCTCTAATATTGTGCCCGTTGAAAAGAAGGATTCGGGCAAGATTAGAGTTTGCATTGATTTTAGAGATCTTAATAAAACTACTCCTAAAGATGAATACCCTATGTCTATAGCCGATATGATGATCAATAAGACTTCTGGATATCATGTTATCAGTTTTCTTGATGGTAATGCGGGTTACAATCAAATATTCATGGCCGAAGAGGATACGTCTAAAACGGCCTTTAGATGTCCTGGTTTTGTTGTTTTATTTGAGTGAATTGTTATGACTTTTGGATTGAAAAATGCTGGTGCTACTTATCAAAGGGGTATGAATTTGATGTTCCATGATTTAATTGGCATTATATTGGAAGTTTATATTGACGATATTGTGATCAAATCGGCCGGCTTGAGTCATCATTTGGCTGATTTGAGACTTGCTCTTGAGAGGATGCGTCAGTATGGATTGAAGATGAACCCGTTCAAGTGTACTTTTGGTGTATCAGCTGGGAAGTTCTTGGGTTTCATTATTCATGAGAAGGGCATAGAGATTGATCCAAAGAGAATTGAAGCCATGAAGAAAGTAGAGGCTCCTGCTTGCAAGAAAGACTTGCAAAAATTTCTGGACAAGGTGAATTGTTTGAGAAGGTTTATATTTAATTTGTCCAGAAAGATAGATGCTTTCACTCCTATTCTTCGGTTGAAGAACAAGGCTGAATTTACTTGGAGGTAGAACAGCAAGAGGTTTTTTAGAAGATCAATGAGTATTTGTCTTCACCACCGGTTCTCAAGGCGCCTAAGAGAGGTATTCCTTTTAGACCTTTTGTGGCTGCGGAAGACAAAGTTATTGGTGCTGTTTTGACTCAAGAAACCGAAGGAAAGGAGTATGTTATCACGTATGTTGACCGACGACTTATTGATGCGGAGACAAGGTATACATTTATTGAGAAGTTATGCTTATCATTGTATTATGCTTGTACCAAGTTGAGGCATTATCTTTTATCAAGTACTTGCATAGTTACTTGTCAAGCCGATGTTATTAAGCATATGTTACAAAAGCCGATTTTATGTGGTAGAATCGAAAAGTGGGCTTATGCGCTTGTTGAATATGATTTGGCTTATGAGTCTTTGATAGCTATTAAAGGCCAAATTATAGCAGATTTCATTGTTGAACATCGGATTAATGATGAGCATAATTTGGAAGTCGGGTATGTTACTTGCACACCATGGAAGTTGTTCTTTGATGAATCGGCTTGTGATGATGGACAAGGGATTGGTGCCGTTCTAATTTCTCTGAATGGTACTATTTTTGAGTTCTCAAATCGATTGGAAGAAGAGCGCACGAATAACTAAATTGAGTATGAAGCACTTTTATTTGGCTTGGAATTTTTGGAATCGATGGGCGTTAAACATGTGGAAGCTTATGGTGATTCACTTCTAGTGGTGCAGCAAGTGTCCAAGGTATGCCAATGCTATAACGGTTCTTTAAATGCATATCTTGATAGATGCCTTGATATTATCTCTTGCTTTGGTGAATTTGTAATTTGACATATTCCAAGAGATAGTAATCAGAATGCGAATGCTCTGGCTCAGTAAGCATCTGGCTATAATGTTACTAAGAAATATTTCAACATGAGAAAGCCAATGCAAGCAACAGCCGAGTTACTGGTTTTGGACGAACCGGTCAGACTGGACGCTTCGACTGGTCTGACCGCCCAGACCGGTCTAACCGGTCAGATTGCTGAAAACAGCAAGTCGGCCGCCACTTCCAATTCTAAAGGGAAGGCATAGGTTGCTGATTGGAGGGTGCCTATTGTGACATATTTAAAGGACCCTGATCATGGTGCGGAGAGGAATATTCAGCGTTTGGCATTTAAATACATCTTGATCGACGATGAGCTTTATTGTCGGACCGCCAAAGATGTTCTTCTCAAGTGCTTAGATTCTGATCAGGCCCGTGTTGCTATAGGGGAGGTTCATGAAGGCATCTGTGGCACATATCAATCGGCTCCTAAAATGAAGTGGTTACTTAGGAGAGCCAGTTTTTATTGGCCAACTATGATGGCGGATTGTTTTAGATATTATAAAGGGTGTGAAGAATGTTAGCGATTTGGTAATGTTCAGTTAGTGTCTACTGCGTTATTGCATCCTATTATCAAGCCATGGCCGTTTAGAGGTTGGGAGTTGGATTTTATTGGTCAGATTAATCCCCTTCTTCAAAGGGGCATCGCTTGGTGTTGGTTGCTACGGATTACTTTACTAAGTGGACCGAAATGGTTCCTTTGAAGAATATGACACACTGGGAGGTAATTGAGTTTATTACAGAGTATATTGTTCATAGATTCGGTATTCCTCAAACTTTGACAACGGATCAAGGTTTGTCTTTTATTTCAAAAGAGGTACGTGATTTTGCCGAATCATATAAGATTAAGATACTCAATTCATCTCCATATTATGCTCAGGCCAATGGTCAAGCCTAGTCTAGTAATAAAATCTTGATAAAGCTCATCAAGAAGAAAATAGAGGAGAATCCCAGGAGGTGGCATGAGGTTCTATCTGAGGCATTATGGGCTCATCGTATATCTAGACATGGCGCTACTAAAATTACTCTTTTTGAGCTTGTTTATGGTCAAGAGGCTGTTTTGCCTGTTGAGGTGAATCTGGACGCTTATAGATTGGCTAAACAAAACGACCTTTCTGCTGTTGACTACTATGACTTGATGATGGACAACATTGACGAAGTGAGGGACCGGCGGATGCAAGCTTTGAAGGAAATTGTGAAGGATAAGCTTCGGGTAGGCTGAGCTTACAACAAAAGGGTAAAGGCTAAATCTTTTCAGGTTGGTGAGCTGGTTTGGAAGACGATATTGCCTCCTAGGACAAAGAGCAACAAGTTCGGCAAGTGGTCGCCAAGTTGGGAAGGACCGTATAAGATTGTCAAAGTTATCTTCGAGAATTCTTATATGGTGGAGACGATGCAAGGAGAGCGTCTTCCAAGGGCTCTTAATGGAAGATACTTGAAGAAATACTATCCCAGCGTGTGACAAGATGCTTGAAGAATGAAGACGGCCGGTATAGAGTATCGCCCTTAACATTATTTTTAACCTTGTATATTCTGTATAAATCTATGTACTGGTACTTGTTTTTTTAGTTTGCAAAGCTTACTAAAAAGTAGGGGCATATGTTGGCAGTCAAAATTGGCATTGCCGAAGGCCGACCGGTCTGGTCCTGTGCAGTCCGAGTAGAGTTAGGGTTTGAATTATGGAATCTGTTTGTAACTCAATTTGGAAGGGGTACGTCTTCCCCGGCCTGTAAATATAAAGGCCACGGCCGATTGAGGTCCTTCTACCCAATCGAATCAATCAATCTTCTATTTTCCTATTTTTTTTCAAACCCTAGCTTTTCCAACCTCGTGCTATTCTTTGCTCGTCTCTACGGCGTTCAAGGTCATTTTGGGTGGCCTGCCGACCTCAAGACAACCCTAGATCTTCGAGCTCCGACGGAGTCCCTCCCGAACTTGAGGTTCTAGGCCTTCACGAAGCTCTCTGACCGGTTGGCGTGACCGGTCTGACCGGTCGCCGGAGGACTTTATCTAGTTACGATCGTTGCGATCCTGCGCGTTCTAGCGCTTGTGTGTTGACCAATTCTGTGTCAACACAGTGCACCGGGTATAAGCGTGCATCAACATGTACGTGTGCTCCACCGTACCTCATCGCGACCAAGCCCATAGCTACACGAACAAACATTCTAGTAGACAGTATCCGTCCTCCAAATGAGTTGTTTACACCTGCAAAAATTTGAGAGAAAATGATATATAGCTTGTGAGCTGTACAGAGAAGACAAATTTACACGGCTTTTTCATGGTAAACATCTCTCTTTTTTGCATGTGACCATATTGCATCATGTTTTGATCCTAAGATTTTTTTCCTGAATTTCCAGAACTCACAACTATACAAACTCGAACCTTGCGCTTGTGCTCATGAACCCTATGGTGAGAACTAGTTTGGCTTCCCTTATCAAAAATTTTCATATCAACGTGGCCAAGGGTTGTGAGGCTGCAGTGGCAGACCCAGGCGGTTTTTAAATAGTCATAGGTCTAGATTTTGTGCAATCTTTTGTTTACTAGTTAGATATCAACTGCTAATATAGCCAGCTCTTGTACTACTACTTTGCAGTCCTGTTTCAAATCTCTCGGTCAGGTAATCCTTAGGTTAATAGCCAGCTCTCGTACTACTACTTTGCAGTTCTGGTTCAAATCTCTCTGTCAGCCATACCTTATTAGGTTCAAATTCTAGGTCCGTTCTGTGTGTTTCCGTTAGTCCCAAAGACTGGTCATCACTCAATGTAGAGTTGCCGATGTCAAGGAAACTATCATCAAACCAAAATAACTTGAGGGCCATTTATACAAGCTAAGGATACAAAGTAATAATCCTATACTCCCTTTTGAACGGGATAACCCACTGAGATTTTTGGCATGAACTATAATTATTGTTTTATTTTTGGGGAGGCAAAATGAACTATATACAGTACACTATTTTCGGTACTAAATCATTACAAGCCTACGCTTAGTAACTAGTTAATTGTTACAGTAAGTGCATCCAATCAGTAATAATCACTCTCTGATAAAGATGACGATTATGAGATCTTTCACTATCATCATCTATTGACACATCAAAACTCGCTAAAGCTTGGAGACAAGAACGAGGTACATGAACAATTTTGACCTGAAAATGAATTAACTTATTGGCTGCTTTAAGCTAGCCAGCTAGGCACTACCGAGGCTACTCACGAGGCGACATGCGTACGAGAACACAATGATGACATTGTGATCGCTTTAGTTTCTTTTTCACTCACCTTTTTTTGCCAACTTTTCCCTCCTTTCTTCTAGCTCGTGGCCCTTTCCTTTCACCATCTCTCTTTGCCTGCGTTACTTTCTTTGTGTTACCGATCCAAATGACAAAAGCCGAGCAATCGAGCCGTGCATTACGGTAAGTGAAAAAGGAGACTTAAAGCAGGGAAAAATTAAACTGAAAGAGTGTATCAAAGGTTATGCTTATTTTGCATAATTCTTGATTCCTTCTTTTTATATATCTTTATATTTGGGCATGTGTTAGTTGCTGCTACGACAGTATTATTCAGTCTATCCATAAGCTATGCCGTACATCTTCCTCCAATAAACCATTCTGCTAAATGAATGGAAGCTAGAATTTTCTCAATCTCAAAAATATAAGGAGTGTTACAACTCAGTGCCATCTTCCGTACTGAGCTTTGATCCTTGTTTTCTCTTATAGAATGGACAACAACAACCATTATGTTTTAATTCTTACTTATTATGAATCCACTGCTACCATTTTTGGTTACATCACAGATTGTTATAGGATTATATGCAACACTTGGCGTTTTCAAAGTTGAATTCTTGAAATGATTGTGCTCCTTAATTATAAAAACGGTCGTACCATGTATTTTTCTTCTTTTTTGGAATTTTAAACTAGCCGTCGGTTCCTAGGCAGGGTGTAGCCAAAAAGAGGCATAAAAGCTCTAGCGCTAGACTGCTAGTGGTATGCACATGCGTGGCCAGCTTGTCTTGCACGAGGCATACTACATGCAGGTACAAACTCTGAGGTGGATACACGAGACTGTAGTAAGGATGGATGCAAAGAAGAACAGTAGCTGCAGCCTGCAGCTACCTCTCTGCAGGGCTATCCCAACCAGAAACACGCAGCCCCACATCACACATGCGCGCATCATCGTGTTGTTGGAATCCCGGAAGAGCCCCATGGAATGAAGAATTTACTGTACTTGTTTAGACTCCTTGGATTGCTCATTTTTATATTTTAGTTTAAATTTGAAATAAAGCATTTGGACTTTTCATCTGAATGCTCCAATAGAAATATTGAGAGAAGATTGCATATAAACTTTGGCTACCACTAATAAAATATTTTTTTCACTATATTGGCACGGCGCCCATAAATTCAACAGGTGAAAAGTTCGTCTATATATAGAACCCGTAAATTATGCCAAGAGGGCCCCTTTGGTTCGTCGCCGAACCTCACCACAACCTTGCCGCCACGCCCGCGCCGCTGTTTAGGTAGGCATTTGGCTAGTGACCAGGCCGCCACAAGCTGCCTATTAGGCTGCATTGCTCATCTGGCACGCCACAACGAGCCGAAAGTGTGGTTGGACGATGAATAATATAGAATATGTTTGGTTGAGCTATGACTATAGGAAAAACTGCTGTGAGTTGTAGTTTGTGGAATAAGATGCTTTGGGTTATGGGCTGGGAAAAAGCTAAAAGTCGTTTGGCTGAAACAGCCGTGGCTTTTGAAAACACTTATGAGCTGACCCCACATGTCATTCACTGTCCACCTCAATCAACTCTCTCCCTCTCTAACTGATAAGTGGACCCCACTCGTCGGCATCTTCTTCCTTCCGATAGTACACTGATGAGCAGAACTCGCTTCCGGGCGTGCGTTGGCAACGGCGGCGGCTGAGCTCGCACTCCCGCACCCACCCGCTCCCCCCGCCCCCTCATTCTCTTCCTCCCGCTAGGGGAGCAGCTCCCTCTCTGCACCCCTCTCTCCTACGCCCAATTTGAGGCCATCCATGCAGGATCTCGTGTGCGCCACTGGTGGTAGCTCCTTCGTCTAGGCGGACGGAGCGCGGAGTAGAATGGGGAGGCTACGGTGGAGGCTCCACAGGCAGCGCTGTGCTGGGGTGGAGCCTCCACGGGCAGCCTCCATTGAGAGCGGAGATCAGCCTCAGTGCCGCCGACGGTGAGGAGGAGCTTGTACTACTCAGCGTCATGGGGAAGGAGGTGGCCCCGGCAGGGAGGAAGGGGGGCGCCAGTGTACACGCCCCAGTGCTGCCACCGCAGAAAGGGATCCTTGCCTGCTCTATTACTTTTTGCCGAGCCGAGATAAGGATACTCCTACGTCGGGAAGGAGAAAATAGATCGACGTGCATTATGAATGGCAGGTGGGTAATTTTAAGGGGACGTTCCGCTCCACAGTTGGTAAAAATTGTATTCAGTAGAAGTTCTGATGGGGCATGACGTTTGGTTTGCTTTCAGTTTCTTTTTTTTTTGAAAGCCAAAGCACTTTAAAAGTCCAGCCAAACGGAGCCATATCGTCGCCACAACCCAAACACTCACTTAGAATACTACAAGTCATTTCTCATGGACTGTTTTGGAACCCTATGAAGGTCGTAATAGATACATTTCTGTCGCAGTTCGCAAAACGGATCTTTTTGGGCCCATTTTGGCGCCGGGATTATGTAATACTCCCTCTGTCTTGAAATATAAGTCATCCTGGGAGTGTTTTACTGTGTTCAGATTCATAGAATGTTCAATGAATTTGGACATACAGTTTGTCTAGATTCAGAGAATGTTCAATGAATCTGGTAAAATGCCAGAATGACTTACATTTCAGGATAGAGGAAATATATACCTTTGCAGCGCCCGTGGCCGTGGGCGGGCCTCCCGGAAGCGGCCTCCATGCATCTCGATCTCCTTCCTCAGCGGTATGGGCCCATGCGTTCTCTGTCCTGGGTGAAGAGATTTACACGCCGACCTGGCTGATTGATCACAACAGGCGCGGTGTAATGGACCATGATTCTAGTAGTCCCTTCACAATCATACGTGATCTTTATATATATTTAGTTGAAAATTGTATAGAATTAGAGCCCTACTCTTTTAGGGCCTGATCCTTAAATTACCTAAGTCAAATTTTAAGTCCCGTTATCACCCCTCATGAATGCACAAATTAATTAGCACCCGAAGACCAATCTCCAATTACAATTTTCTGGTACAGTTACAAGATTGAGAATTTGGTAACATAAAACTCTTCCTCCTCTCTTATCATAATTTATTATTATGTTAGCAGATTTGCTAATGTGATGTAACATTTAATGTCTATAAACTCCAGGTCTCCAGCTGAGATTGGTTTAAGTAAATGGAGTGGGAGGATGACAGGTTTGGGATGGGGGTGCAAACCATAAGATAAGGAATGCATTCGACTAGGAGTGTACTGGAGCATCATGTCTGTTCAGTGAACGTGCAACCGAGCTTCTTTAAAACAAAAAGAACCTCTGGCACATCAACAATTGCATAATCCAGGAACTCTCATGAGCCATCAGGTATAATGAAACCATCCTCACACAACAAACTATGGTGTAAAATCAGAGCACAAATTAAAGAAGGTGAGGACCAATGGTGGTCATCATTGGATAATAAGTGATTGAGGATTTGATGTACTTCTTGGCTCATGATGGGTAGATGTAGGATGTGACGTGGTGGCCAATAGCATGCGGTGAAGGGCGAGCTCTAGCTTGGGTGCGATGGACCATGTAGTGATGGCGGGCAAGCAAGAGGCTTGGCGCGATGCATCATACGATGGTGAAGGACAAGTGGAGGCTTGGCGTGATGAACTTGAGGACTTCGGGCGGAGTCATGGACGATCCACACGGTGCACGATCAGAGCAAGAGTACATGGAGAGTGAGATTGTGATGAAGACGATATTGACCAAGTCAAGCAGGAAGGTGATGGCAACCTCGAGTAGGCTGCCTGTGCGGCGGGACTACGAAAGACTTGTAGGCGTCGAAGCTTAGAGGATGCCGGGCACATGTCGACATCAGAGGTGGCAAGTTTGCCCGTTGGGGGTTCAAAACTAGCCATCAGCAGGTTTACCAGTTTGGACCTCAAAACTGAATGACAGTGGTGGAGGGCACGTGACGTCATAAAGGAGCTTGCGTCGAGGCGAAGTGAAGTCGTAAAGGCGGCGTGTCTGTCCGGTGGTTCGGTAAAAACTTAGACAGTTTTACCCCTAAGAGGTATTTTTGTTGTATGCTTCATGTAATAATATTTTGGTCATTCGCCAGGTGCCTCTTTCTCTCTCTCTTATATATATGGAGGGATTATGTGGGCAGCCCACCTCTTTGCATCTCTCATTTGGAGGTCCTCTTATTTGTTTGTGAGAGAGATTTTGCTTGTGTAAGACAGAGAGAATGGATCTTTGATTCGATCTTTTTGCCATTTTAGTTTTGAATGTGCTCAAGAGTGGCTTTTAACTGGACCTCGTGGAGTGATCGAAAGATCAAATTCTTGTCCTTTTGTTTCTTCCTGAGCTTTTTTCTTTTTCTCATTTTTTTCGAGTGATTTTTGTTCTTCGCGTTTAGCTCGAAATTTTATGAAATTTGCTGGAGACTTTTGTTGCTGGATCCTTGTGAGCAATTTTGGCGAGATCCCCTTCAAATCCCTCATAGATTTGGTGCGAATTTGAAGTTTTCCTAAATTGTGTTCTTGGAAGGGGTGTTCGCAATCTCTTTCTTGGATTTACTACATCTTATAATTGTGCATCTATGGTTTAAATTTTGTTCGAATTCATGATGGTTTGATGGAGTGATTTGCATTCGAATTTTTGAACTTTCCCTTGTCTCTGTTCCCGTTTCTGCTCTGGTTCATGTTGCACCAGCAGCGGTAAATATTAGGAGTCACACATGTGACTGACAGTCAAACCATTATACATGGTAGAATAATTTGTTATGCTGGAGTAAATTTTTTTGTTGTTGGAACAATTGTTTTGTCAATAAAAAATTATTCCACGTTTCAGAAAATATGATCCAATTTTTTAATGCTTATCACAAACTAATATATTAGGTTAATCAACTTTTTTACTTTCAGCGTACCTAAAAAGCAAACAGCCACCTAGCCTGGATCCACTAGGGTCACGCGAGCGCTCACCAGCAGCTTCACCGGCAGCAGGCTTGCTCGTGCGCTCAGCCCAGCGCCACGAGGGGCAGCAGCCCCAGCACCGGCAGCTCAGTGCGGGCCCAGCAAGGGCGCTAGCAAGCGGCGGCCCAGCAGCTCGCGCGCTCGGCCCAAGCGCGCGGAAGCACCCGCGGCCCAGCTCCCAGCATCAGAACCTGCAGCCCAGGAAGGGAGGGCGGTTTTTCTTTTTTATATTTAAAAAAAATTAAAATTTCAAAAATATATGTCACATCTTTTTGAAATGCTGGAAGAGCACTGCTATTGGGTTGTCGTCTTTTGTCACGTATGTCTGGGTAAAGAATGCGACATTTGGGAAACCCGTGATCGCCGTGCTGAGCAGTGGCAACCTGTGATCTCGTACTCGCAGCTCGATACACTATGGTTCCTATTTTGAGCTATTCGAGCTTTTTAGCAGCAGACCCTGATGTATTTCTTAGTTCTTAATTCTTATCGTTATATTAATAAAATGTGTGCTTTTTAGTATTCTAGTGACATGGAAAGCTCCGAAAATATTAAGGAAAAGTTCAAAGATTTCATAGACTCTCGGATACAACTGCAAATTAATGGTAAATGCTACAACACACAGAGTTAACCTCTCAACTTAAAACATAAACAACTAATTGCAGTGGCATGTGCACGCGACAAGATAATTTCTTGTTGCATCTAAACCTACCATGCCTTATGGAATGTAAAATGCCGGGATTATATGGTACTACTCTACTGAGTGCACCTAGGATATTTTTCCTTCCTAATTGCTTCGGGCCCGGCTTCCTTCGCACGGCGTGCCCTCTCTCACTTTCTCTCCCTATCAGCTTCACGTTCGGCCGCCGCCTTACGATCTACCTCCTCCATCCTCTTGCGGATCTCTTCTTGCTCTTTATTGCGCTTCTCCTCTTGCTGTTCCTCGTGCTTCATTCGGCGCCAACGTTCTGCAGCCCACCTTGCTTTTTGTTCCACAATGTCCTTTGCCTGCTGTGACTGCACGGTGTCGAACCACTGCATAAAATCACAAAGAGGCGGAGGAGACTTTGTCCAACACAAGTTAGAATCATAACTCAATGTTAGGTCACAGAGAAAAATAGCGTATGTTGTCCTGCTACCTTGGCCCGGTCTTTGCCATATCGCTTAGGTGGATCATATTCGTAGTTCTCACACATAAAGAACCTCATGCCGTAGTCATCTCCTAAAATCTCAGATTGCATGAACTTGCATAACGAACTGCAGAAGCACATTGGCACATCAATTTCTTTGGGTACGGTGGCTTTACACTTGCTCCACGGAATGTAGGTTGATCCTGACGAAGACATTGGCGCTATAGTGTGGTGCGCCAAATAACAAACAATGATTTAAGCAATGCACATATCGTATACCAAATCGATGCGTGAAAATATAAGTATTGTTATAATTCTATTGTCTTATACTGCAATATCAATAAGGTACTATCATAATTCTATTCTAATGTATAATTATTTTATTTGAAAAAGTCTGTAATAGTACTCAAATTGTAATACTAAACCAGTGTTCTAAAGCACCAAATCTAATTCAGCTAATCTGCTAATTAAATTAAATTGTTATACAATATCAACGAATTTATACGGAAGTTACCGGTAGATCACAAGTGCGGAATTCGGCAGAGTTTCGCCGCTTCCCTTCTTCTCACCCCTCTCTTTTTTCTGGATTTTTTTGGTTTTTTGAGGTCAAATGAGGAGGGAATGAGGGGGGAGGCCTTATATAGGCGGACTGACCCGGTCGCCCGGGGGGGGGGGGGGGGGGGGGGGGCGACAGGTCCCCTGTCACCCGCAGGAGGGCGACCGGCCCCCCTGGCAGGCCCACTGGTTGGTCGCCCGAGGGGTGGGCGACAGGCCCCCTCTTTTTTTTCCCAGAGACTTCGTTGCAAATTTGAAGAAAAAAAATTACATTTGAGCCCTGTCGCCCCCCATAGGGCGACCGGGGTATATTTTTGAAATTTTCCAAAACGGACATATATTTTTGAAATTTTAATTTTTTTTAAATATAAAAAAGGAAAAACGCGGAAGGGAGGTGCGGAGAAGGCCTGTACGGCTTGCTCGGCCGGCCCAGTGGCTGCTTGCATCCGCGCGCACACGTCAGCCAGCAGGCGTGCAGCTGCACGCGGCCCAAGCAGGAGGCAAGCAGTGACGCAGTAGCCTAAGCAGCAAGCAGGCCGGTTGGTGTTGCAGGCCAGAAGCTACACGCACGCAGGTGTGCACAACAAACCATCCGTTTCAAATTATAAGTCATCCCTAAAATCTTCGAATGTCAAAAATTTTCAAGTTTGACTAAATTTATACAAAAAATAATAACACTTATGATACTAATTAAGAATTATTAGATTCTTTGTTAGTTATATTTTCATAGTATACCTATTTGATGTCATAAATCTTTGTATTTTTCTCTGTAACTTTGGTCAAACTTTGAAATGGTTTGACTCTCCAAGATTCCTGAAATGACTTATAATTTGAAACGGAGGGAGTACCATGCTACAGATCTAATCATTGCCTAATCGTTGCTTTTGCTATTCACCTCTATTAGTGTATTCATTTATTGCTATTCTTAATCTTTGTGATCTTGATGTTTCAAATAGTTTAATAATGGATGAGATTGATCAGCTTGATGTTGTTTGCAAATTGTTTCGAGCATTACATTTCGTATCACCTCCGTATTGGTATGAGAATTTGCTTTGACGTGAGAATTCCTAATCATTCCTAGGATCAACACATCACAAGTTCACATGTACGATCTTGGCAATTAGAAGAGAGATATTCTGGGCAGTGAATTGGAGTCAGTTTTTCGAAGAATTCATTAAACACTCCTATTTATACCCTCTGATCGTTCGTTCCACTACCTCATAATACTATATTAGTGACGGCCGTAGACCAACATTAGTGACGGCTAAAATACGCGTCACTAAATTTTTTTTCACTGATGTGAACCACATTAGTGATGCGGGAAAAGCCGTCACTAATGATTCACAAAGGTGACGTGGGAAAAGCCATCACTAATGACTCACAAAGGGAAAATCTTTTATATACTTAGTGAAACCACCAAACGCAGAAGCGTGTTGGGCCTACTACGATTGCACACAGCACACGCTTGTGACATTGCATCATACGCGCTGGTTGCGATTACATCTTTACTTATTGGGAAATTTGTCCACGGCACACTCTAAAAGAGTGATTTTTTGTACAACACACCGTGAAAGCTGATTTTGGCTCAAGCACAAGCGTATCTTGGTCTACAACACACTACACCGAGTAAAATAATTTTTTCAGCTTATAGATGGTGTAAAAAGTCCATTTTACTCTCGAACCCACATGTTATCTTCTTCCCTTCTCTCTCATCATCCTTTCTTCTCTGCTAGCCACTCTTTCTTTTCTTTCTTCCTTCTTCTCCCGTTGCTCCCTCCCTTCCGCCGCCATCTCCCCTCCCTCTTCCTGTGGCGCTCTTCCCTCTAACTCTCCCCGATGCCACCTCTACCGCTTTCCCCTCCTCCAATCCTACGACGACTGACGTGTAGGGAAGCCAGCACCGGGGAGCGGTTGTGGTCCGTTTGCGTGAGCCGCGGCCAGAGCCGAGGAGCGGTGGCCGCCACCGCGAGGGAGCAGGCGTGAGGGAGTGGCGGTAGTCGGTGCGCAGGAGCTGGCGTGGGGAAGCGGTGGCGGTCAGCGCACGGCTGTAGGCACTTGGGAGCAGCGGCAGTCAGCATGCGGGAGAATGCGCGAGGAAGCGGCGGTGGTGAGAGCATGAAAGCAGGCGCGAGAAAATTGGAATTTTACCCCTATCAAAACCAGGTTTCGCTGGAATGCTATTGAAGTTGTGGGTCTCACTGTGATGCAAAAGGGTCCATGCATGGCAAAAGATGAACTAAAGAATTTGTGAAGTTGTCAAAAATTGATAAATGGCAAAATATCGTGAAGCACAATGTTCATAAGGGCATTATAGCGAAGCCCACAACTTCGATGGAATTCTAGCAAAACCCATTTCTCATAGGAAAAAATTCCAATTTTCTCTGTGGCAGCGGCGGCGGCGGAAGGCCTGCAAGCGGCGAAGAGATGTGCAACTGTAAGGAACATGGCCCCATTTAGGCCATTGTTTGTGATTTTGGTGATTGAGTGATAACATAATCAATGAGACTAATGAGTTTGTGAGATCACACTTGTAGGAGTTTTTAGGTCCCATGGATATGAGTCAACATGTCTAATTCATCGTCAAGACGCAATGTCCAATCTATCGTTGAGACGCCAAGTCTAATCCGCCATCAAGATGACAAGTCCAATCCGCCGTAGAGATGTAAAAGCATAGTGGAAATCCAGAGATAGAATAAATTTGAAGGATCCAATTGATCACTGCGATGCATTGGATGAGTTCGGCAGAAAACAGAGGCACCGGTTTAACCGATGCATGAGCATCGGTGCATCCGATGGTTGTCGGAAGATCCGACGCCCTGTCATCAGTGCAAGTCTGAGCACCTCTGGAGATCAAGGGAAGATCAACTAAAGAAAGAGTGCAGCACCGGTTGAACCGACGGTCCATTCAGAAGCATCGGTGCAATCGATGTACCATGTTCCAGAGACGATGTCAAGCATGCAGCAGCTAAGCCTTCAGCACCGGATGAACCGATGGCCATCGGAGCAATGCGTCGGTGCGATGACGTCAGCAAGGTGTAACGGCTATATGAAGATCAAATGTCACCAGAAATTCCGACACTATAACATCGGTTCATCTGATGGTCCCTGAAGTTGCTGCAGTAGTGTCAGAGAGGCCAACGGCTACTTCAGAGCGCAGAGTGACCAGAAGAACCGATGCCCTATGCACCTGAAGTTCCGATGCCTACGCAGAAAACTGGCCAATGGCTAGTAATGGTTCTCTTGAGTTGGTGGCCTATATATACACCTCACCCTGGCTATTTTAAGTTGGCTGGAGTTGCTGAACATCCCACACACACCCAAAAACATATCCAAGCCATACACGAGCATAGTGATCATATCCTTAGTTTTTAGCACTAGCTTTGTGAGTGTAAAGTGCTAGATTAGCTCTTGAGTGAGTGTACAAGCAAGGTTTAGATCCTTGTGGCTGGTTCTAGAGTGAACCAAAAGTATATCTTGGTGCGCCGGCATCCTTAGAGTCTTGGTGGCTCGCCGGCAAGTCTATGACCCTCTGGCTTGGTGTGGAGCGGCATCGACGACATTGTGCGGGGGACGGAGACCCCTCCTTCGTGGGCAATATCCCTTAGTGAAGATCGGGATCAAGGTGATCGTGATTGTGTTCACGGAAGAGACTTGATTGCCGGGAAGCGATACTCTTCGTGAGTGCTTCAACAACGTGGACGTAGGGGCGCCTTTGTGGCAATCCGAACCACGGGATAAATCCTCGTGTTGAGAGTTCGCTTCCTCTCATCCCTCTCTTTAACCTTCCGCATTTCATATTGCAACTTGTGTGCCTTTACCTTCTTAGTGTAGTATCTTGATAGGATTGGCTATAGGTTGCAAAACTCTTTTGGGATGAGGGTTACACACTAAGGTTGAAACCGTAGTTGCACATCTAGTTAGCTTGTTTTAGTTTAAGTTTTGTGCAAACTAGTTGGAGCCATAGGTTAAGGTTTTAATAGTGCCCAATTCACCCCCTCCCCCTCTTAGTCTAGAGCACACGATCGCTTTTAATTGGTATCAGAGCTGGGACTCACTTCTCTCACAAAGAAAGCCAATTCCATTGGCAAATTTGTATTTACCGGCTCATTAGATCGGTAGGCTTCACCACCTAGTGATTAGCTCTTATGGGGAATGGATGGATCCTTTTAGACCCACTCCACGGTTCGACGGCACGGGCTTCCAACGATGGAAAGTTTTGATGCAAGCCCATCTCCAAGCGACGGGGCTAAACGTTTGGAGAGTAGTGAGTGAAGGGGTAAAAAATAATGGTTAACAAGAGAAGCAACCTGATGTCACCGCTAAATGTATTATCTTGTCTTCTCTTAGTGACAATGTGTTCAATCGTATTTTTTCTTGTGAAAATGCTCAAAAGCTATGGAAGACTATCATTGAGAATCATGAGGGCACGGAGGATGTTGCTAACGAAAGATATCATGTTCTCATTGATAAGCTTAATAGCTTTAAGAAACTTGATAATGAGAATGCCGAATCTATGTACTCACGTTTGAACACTCTTATGAATGAGATTAATTCCTTAGGTGTGAAGCAAATTAAAGATTTGGAACTCATTCGCAAGATCCTTCACTCACTCCGAAGGCCGGACTGTGATTTGGTGACAACAATTCTATATGAAAAAGATCTCAGCACAATGACACCAAATCAAGTCCTCAACAAGGTGATCGCCCATGAGCTACGCAATGACATCAAGGCAAAAGTGTCTTCTTCTTCACTAATGCATAGCGCTCTTGCATGCAAACAACTCAAGAAGTTGAAGAAGATGGCCATCAAAAGTAGCTCAAGTGATGAGGAAGAAGAGGATGCAAGAAGCTCCTCAAGTGATGATAAAGAGCCAATGAACCCCAACCTCTACAAGTAAGTAAAGAAGATGAACAAATGCTTGAAGGAAATCAACTCAATGGGGTATATGGTCTTCCTCAAAGATGGGCCTCACCATCAACTTATGAAGGTTGAGAAGAAGTTCAAGAAGAACAAGCAAAAGGAAGAGAAGAAGCCCAAGCATGAATCATTTGCCATATTTGGTGAATGGGTTAGCGGTGGTGAAGAATCAAGTTCAAGTGATGAATCAAACAAGAAATTCACCACTCGCATGGGATCATCATCCAACACTTGTTTTATGGCCAAAGGTACGGATAGCGATGTAAGTGATGATGACTCCGACTCTCCTTCAATTGATGAACTTCTTGACCTTATTCATGAGCACCAAAAAGTCATTAAGAGGCAATCAAAAGAAATTAAAAATCTTAATGCTCTCAAAGATCTAAATGCTTCTCTTGCTACAAATTTTGAAGATTTGATGTGCAAATTCAAATTTCTTAGCAAGGACCATGAAGAGCTCAAATTAAAATTTGAGAGCATTAATAATACTAATTACTCTTTGGAAATGAAGCAAACTATCCCTTGAACAACGTGGACGTATGGGCGCCTTTGTGGCAATCCGAACCATGGGATAAATCCTCATATCGAGAGTTCGCTTCCTCTCATCCCTCTCTTTAAGTTTCCGCATTTCATATTGCAGCTTATGTGCCTTTACCTTCTTAGTGTAGTATCTTGCTAGGATTGGCTATAGGTTGCAAAACTCTTTTGAGATGAGGGTTACACACTAAGGTGAACCGTAGTTGCACATCTAGTTAGCTTGTTTTAGTTTAAGTTTTGTGCAAACTAGTTGGAGCCATAGGTTAAGGTTTTAATAGTGCCTAATTCACTCCCTCCCCCTCTTAGGCTAGAGCACCCGATCGCTGTCAGCAACAACAAGTGGGCCCGAGGGAAAAATGGTCTTTTACACTTCGCTCTGCTAGGCAGGGCTTACCGGTGCTGCGACTAGGAGGCACGTGGGGTAGAGGAGTTCGAGAGCTACCTACCAATGCCGACGTTTGGGGTTGAGGTGGTCGGAATCGAGGTCGCCGGCGTTAATGGCGGCGGTGGTGTTCGGGTCGCCGGCGTTGTGGCTGAAGAAGGCTCGGGATAGTCGAACGTCAAGCGCACGAGCACCGTGAGAGTGTGAGGAAGCTATTGGGGTAGATCTCGTGCTTGATTGTCACCGGAATCAACCGGTCCACGGCGAGCCTCGAGCTCACCGGCGGCGGCGCAATTGGGCGGCGGAGCGTGGGTGGCTTCAAGTGGGTTTCTGGCGTGCGTGAGCTTCACAGGAGCTAGGAGAGGCTACTGGTGAGGTCGGATGGGGGAATGTGGGTCGGTGGTGGCCTGTCGGCGTGAGCTCGAGCTCGCCGGCGATGGCGGACGGCGGAGAAACGGGGAAAAGAGAGGGGTCGCGCGACAGAGGGAGCTCTGGTCCTATTTTTAGGCTAGAGGGCTTGGAGGCGACGCAAATGAGCTCTGGGGAAGGTCGGACCAGGCCAGAGGCGCTTGTCGGCAAGGTGGCGGCTGGAGGGGCGGCGCTGCGCATGGCGGGGCGGCATGGCAAGCGCCCAAGTGTCCAGGGACACGTGTGTGCGTGAGGAAAAGCCAAGGGGCCATCCAGGTGTCCCTGACGGGCTCTCCTGGGTCCAGTTGGCCGCGGATGCGCCGTGGACGAGGTCCACTAGCGGCGTACGGGCGGGCGGCGGCGAAACAGAGAGGAAGATGGAGATAGGGACCAGTTTGTGATTTCTAAGAAGTTCAAGGACCTTTCTGTAAACTAAATTTTTCTCTATCTTCCTGGGCTCAAATGTAAAAGTGTTGAATACCAAACTTGCATAACTTTTCAAGATCTACAACTTTTGTTTTAGGCAAATTTTTATTTGAAGTCCACATTTTGAACTATTTTAAATTTCAAAACTTGCAAATAAGGGCTTTGATTTTTATTTCAATTTTTGATGGGATTTGGCTGAAACTTGAATTCAGCACATGTCATTTAAGGTACCATCTACAACCCAACTTATTTTTGTGCATATCTTTAAATAGGATTTCAGTATGTTTTTCACATTTTTACTCTCACATTCCATGTTCCAAATGTGTAGTTTGAATTTTATTTGACTTTTTCTTTCCAAATTAAATTTCCAAAACCCTTATATAATTTATTTGGGTTAACTGAATTGGCTTTTATTTCACAAACACTAGAGGTGTCACACCCTACATCCAGAAAAAAGGGATAAATGACGTCATTATCTAGGTCCTGCGTGCTACACTCTTAGTAAGGAAGAGAAGCAAAGTATGTTCGACTGTTTGAACAGTATCAAGGTCCCATCACGCTACTCTTCAAACATAAAGAGGCTACTTATCTTGAAAGAGAAGAAATTCGCTCACGTAAAGTCTCATGACTGTCACGTGTTGATGACGCAATTAATTCCAGTTGCACTTAGAGGTATTCTACCAACTAATGTTCAAGCAACAATCATAAAGCTATGCGTATTTCTCCACACAATTTCTCAGAAGGCAATCGATCAATCGAGTCTATGCAGGCTACAAGAGGATGTTGTCCAAAGTTTAGTTAGTCTTGAGATGATATTTTCTCCATCATTCTTCAATATTATGACACATCTTCTAATTCACCTGGTCAAAGAGATTGGTATTCTCGGTCCTGTTTTTCTTAATAATATGTTCCATTTGAACGATACTTTGCAGTCCTAAAGAAATACGTTCGTAATCAAGCTCATCCAGAAGCAAACATTATGAAGAGTTACGTCACAGAGGAGGTCATTGTGTTTTGTGTTGACTATGTGCAAGAACTCTGCTCAATTGGGATTCCAGTATCACGTCATGAGGGTGGCTGATTGGAAATGGTACACTTGGAAGAAAATCAGTAAATGCCACAGATCATGTCACGTTGAGCAAAGCACATCTCACAGTTCTGCAAAAATCAGCCTTGGTGGCTCCAAACATGGAGGAGCACATGCAAATTGTGCGAAGCATGTACCCTTTGAAGTCTAAGACATAGATTACAAAACATCATAACGATACATTCGCCACCTGGGTGCAGAAAGAAGTCATGGCCAACGATGAAATTCATGAGCAGCTAGCTTGGCTGGCCAGGGGTCTAGCAAATTTAATCCTGATGTACCAAGGATATGAAATTAATGAATACACATTTTATACAAGAGCCCAAGATAACAAGAGCACCAATCAAAATAGTGGTGTCCGTATAGATGCCACTAACTCTAGTGGGCAAACGAATTCATATTTTGGTTACATTGAAAAGATCTGGGAACTCGACTATGGGCTGCTGAAGATCCCTCTATTTCGTTGCCAATGGGTTAAACTGACAGGAAAAAGTATCGATATCGATGAGTACGGAATGACAAAAGTAGACCTCAATGAGCTTGGCTATCGAGACGAACCATTCGTCCTAGCTATGGATGTCACTCAAGTTTTCTATGTGCAGGACATGTCTAGCAAACCAAAAAGGACAAGTCTAGAAATAAATCAAGTTTTCTAGGTGCTGGAGTTGAGCCAAAGCGCCACATAGTTCTGGCAGGCAAAAGGAAAATTGTGGTAGTCGACGATGTCACAGATGAAGAAGAATACAACAAGGTTGAAGATATCCATTCACAGTGGAGGTTGACACAAGTTTTCTTTTAGCCGAAGAGAGGCTCCCTATGCACACCATGATCACAATGAAGGGACGATTGTAAAGCGAACCATTGTTAATATTCCATTAGTTGAATGATTACGTCATGTAATATTTTCCGTGAACATGCTAATAATGATTATCTCTGATTGTTATGGCAATTACCAGATTTATTAGCAATTTAATGATGTATTTAAATGATTTAATATGCATTTACTAGATTTATTATGTATTTAATTGATTTATTAGGCAATTCATGGAATTATTGTGCATTTAACGAATTTATTAGGTGATTTCCATATTTATTATGTATTTAATTGATTTATTAGGCAATTACTAGAATTATTGTGCATTTAACAAATTTATTAGGCAATTATCATATTTATTATGTATTTAATTGATTTATTAGGCAATTAATACAATTATTGTGCATTTAGCCAATTAATTAGGCAATTACCAGATTTATTATGCATTTAAATGATTTATTAGACAAATAATTGAATTATTGTGCATTTCAATGATTTAATATGCATTTACCAGATTTATTATGTATTTAGCTGATTTATTAGGCAATTAATAGAATTATTGTGCATTTAACCAATTAATTAAGCAACTACCAGATTTATTATGCATTTACATGATTTATTATGCAACTACAAGAATTATGTTGAATGGTCTATTGGTACCGGTTGAAATCTTCAACCGGTACCAAAGGGTTTGCCAAAAAAATTAGGTGCACGGGAGTCGAACTCGGGCTGCGACGCAGACAAAATTTAGGTTTACCACTGAGCTACTCGGTGAATTCAGTCCTATAGGCGGCAAAACACTTAAAATACATATGCCTCAAGAGCCTTAGGCACCGGTTTTTTCGATTCAACCGGTGCCTTAGGCCCTTTTCATTTCCTGCCCTTTGGAACCTTAAGGTACCGGGTGCTTCCAAAACCGGTGCCTATGAGGTACCTAAGGTACCAGGTGGTTCGCCAACCGATGCCTTAGGCCCTCTTAGGTACCGGGTGATCTTTTCACCAGTTACCAAAGGGCCTGGTGTAAATAACACAGTGCCCTGTTCCTTCTCTTCACTTGTGCCCAGTCGGCCTCCACAGTGCCGCCACCAGGCTCTGCCTCGACGCCCCCGCACCACCAGTTCGCCGCGCTGCCACCAGTCTTCGCTGCCTCCGCCTTGTGGCTGCCGCCCCGTCGTCCGCGCGCCGCCGTCTCTGCCCCGGCCTCCTTGGACGACGACCCCGCCAAGCCGATCACCGGTGCGCCGCCGTCCTTCGCCCCCACGCCGCCTTCTGCCGCATCGTCTTCGCCGCCCCCAGTCTCCACTGCGCGTCACCGCGCCGCCATCTCCGCCTACACGCCACCGCACTCTCCGCTGTACGCCGCCGCGCCGCCAGCTATGCTTCATCCAGGGCCGCCGCCCTTCCCCCGCAGTGTAAGTGTGGCCGTCGTTTATTTTTTCTTTTAACATTTTATGTTTAAGTATAGATATTTTAGAATTTAATTATAGATATAATATTTGTATTATTAGATATATTAACTAGAATTGAATTATAATTATATATTTAGAATTCATTTACGGATATAGTGTTTTCTTTATTATATATTAAGTAGAATTGATTTATAGAGATATTATTAGAATTGAATTATGGATATAGTGTATTCTTTAGTTATAGAGATATAGTGAGAATTAGAGAGAATTTAGAGAGAAATAGAGATGGAAATAGAGAATTAGAGTGAATTTTTATTATCATGTATTCATTATTTAATTATGTCATTTAAAGACTTGTATTTATCATGTATTTATTTTTTAATTATGTCATTTAAAGACTTTAATTTCTCATGTATTCATTATTTAATTATGTCATTCAAAGACTTTAATTTATCATGTATTTATTATTTAATTATGTCATTCAAAGACTTTAATTACATGTATTCTTCATTCTTAATTCAAAGGTGTCATTTATATTACTTCTCGAGCTCGCAAACTCGCGCTAACACGCAAACACACGCTCGGTCTTTCGCTCTATCCCTATAACACACACACACACACACTCACTCACTAACTCTCGCTCGGTCTCTCGCTCACTCACTCACCGACGCTCTCTCCTTCTCACCGACGCTCGATCTCTCGCACAGTCACTCATCGACGCTCTCTCCTTCTCACAGACGCTCGGTCTCTCGGTCATACACAAACACTCACTCACACTTGTACACACTCACACTCACACACTCACTCACACCCACACCCACACACACTCACTCACTCACACACACACACACACACTCTCTCTCTCTCTCCCTCTAACACACACACTCTCTCTCTCCCTCTAACACACACACACTCTCTCTCCCTCTAACACACGCGCGCACACACACACACACACACACTCTCTCTCTCCCCCTCCCTCTAACACACACACACTCACTCACTCACACACACACTCACACTCTCTAACACACACCCACACACTCTCTCTCTCTCACACACACACATTTGTTCAATAAATTTAATTCTCGTGCTTCAGTTAAGGATAGACACATACTCTAACACATTTTTACGGTTTCAGTTAAGGATGGAACCCTTCGGTGATGAGGAGGCCGCCGGGCAATACATGTTGGACGCAATAAACAAAGATACGAGGGCCAACACCGCCCAACAAATCAGTGAAGAAGATGCTCGGACAGCTGATTCGTTTCTGAATATGTCTGGAGATGGTGATGAAGAAGATGATGACTATGCGCTGCCACCCAATTAGCAGCATGTTCCAGTACATATCTTAATTATGCATGGTGACTTAGGTAGATTAGTTTTGCGATTAACATATCTTTTCTGTAATTTAGTCGACCTCTGCATCGACTTCGTTGAGCCAATCAAAAGGGAGACGCAGGCCGACCAAGAAAATGGAGGGAAGACAGCACAGAAGTGGACGCAGAGGGCTATCCAAGTGCTCCAGAGGCTGCTAGCACGAAATTTGTGAACCAATGTGGGATTATTGTTCGGGCAAGAATTCTGATCACCACAAGACTATGGAAATCGAGCAAACTAGAAGAATAGCAACACGTCGTGCCTCCACATCAGAAGGAAATGCTATGGACAGAACTCAAGGATATGTTCACTCTTCTTGAAGGAGTTGACCAAGAACTTCTAAAGAAATGTGCCTTGAAAAAGATGGCCCTTGCCTTTGCAACTTTCATGAAGAAGTTGTACACCAATTACATCAAGAAGGATAAGGAGCCGAACTGGGACGATCTTCCTCAGGTTAAACCATACTAGGAGGAGTTCAAACAATACAAACTATCAAGGGAAGCCCAAGAAAAATCCGAACAGGCCAAGATGAATGCATCAAAGAAGAAGTACAACCACCACCTTGGGGCTGGCGGGTACAAGAAGGCAGTTAAGAAATGGCAGAAGATGGAGTAAGACCTTATGAATAGAGGCATCAGGCTGGCGACTTGGGATTGGCCGGATAGATCCAAGTAGTGGTTATTTGCTAACAGCGTGACACTAATCCAGTTGGATGGAACTTTGGTCCCACGATCTGGTCACAACAATAGATGAGGCCCGACAAGGAACATTCCAGCCTCAAAGGGAGAATAATGAACTGACCAGAGCATTAAAGAATCCGGAACACCCTAGACGATCCCGTGGCATCGGCGTGGTCCCATGGAAAGTTGCTTGGGCCGGAGATTGCTCTTACAAGACTCACCGAAAGGGCAAAGCCGAACAAGAAGAGAAACTCCGTGCCTTACAAGAAGAGATGACAAGGAAGGTTGCGTCCTTGGAATCTCAGATGGACGCCAGGGTCAATGATGCAGTGCAGCTAGGTTTGAGCCAAAGGGGCGCTGCTGGGTCGCACCCGGATGTTGTGATAAGCCCGGCCTCTCAGTGACGCAGCAGCTGTGCATCCACGGCGGCACCCGATGTACAAGCTGATCAGCACCCCCAGATTGAGCCACCGGCGGTAGATGACCAAAGGTATCCAGTGGATGACATCACCATGCCGACAGCATGCGAGCTACATGTGTGAGCAAAGAATATATCCATTCATGTAGCATACGGGTCAGCCCTGCCATTAAGTCCTTGTACTACAATTCATGGAAGGCCGATACCCCCTTGCTACGCCTCTGTCACAGTTGATGAGATAGTTGGAAATAATGAGGATCTTGAGCTCGACTTCGTTGGAGGGGATGGAGAGAAGAAATTGGGAGATGCACTGCACGGGGTCGTTCTATGGCGCAAGGCCGACAATCAAACTTATTGCAAGCACAACGGCTCCTGTGGAGACCGATCGTCCATCTCCGCGACTTCTCTCACCACCGTCCCCACAACCACCTCCCTCACCACCGTCTCCGCCGGAGCAAAGGGCCACGAGTACTCCAACTCCTCCAGCACCGAAAAAAGGAAAGAAAAAGACATCATCCCTCCCAGCGGCTGGACCCTCAAAGAAGTAGCAGAAAACGGTCGAAAGAAAATTAACCTACGAGAAGACTGCTGAGGAGTTGGAAGAGGATACTGCTCGATATATAAAAGAATAGTTGAAGCCTAAAGTTCCCCCGCCGAGGGAAAAGGTACCTCTAGAATTTGGGAAAAAGCTTCTCGCAAACCTAGACAATCCACTAAAACCAAAAAGCTTATCCTCGGACTATGATCGGACTTTGACAAAGGCCCACAAGGTGAGAAATCAGAAGAAATGTGGCAAGACTATTCTTCAGCTTAGCACACAACAAAAACAACTCGAGCCCCTCCGGGTGCCAAAGTTGCCAGTCCTACACGAGGCGGACCTACAAGCGGCGCAATTTCTTGCTGAATTATGATTAACGTTAGAGCAGGAAACGGGGCAAGAGGAGGATATCCCTGTCGCTCCCATTGTTGCTCCATTCGAGCATGGAAAACCTTTTGTCACTGAGGAACAGGAGATGAATCTGGGCACGCAGATGTTCAATTTGCATAGATGGTACCTGCGAATGTCGAATGATGAAATGAAAATGTTTGGAGCCAAGTATCGTGACCATGATTTCTTCTACGGGGAGGACGACTTCTGGGTGTACTTTGACAATATATATCACATATACCATCGACAAGCCCTCAACGCCTCTATCATCACCATTTGGGTTCTGTAAGTATCACTTACCTCTACATTAATTCTTTTTGTTAACAAGCAACGTAATTATCTATGTGCATTATATAATTTCTATTGTATCGTTTAGTATGGAGATTCAAAGTAGCCGAAAAGAAGGATGGCAACATCAGATTGGCTTCATATCTCCATTGCTAGTCAACTAGAAAATGCTCAACGATAATTACTAGGAAACGTGCCAAAACATGTACGATTCGTTGACTAGGCAAAATTACAAATCATATATATTCATACCATACAACTATGGGTAAGTCTTGGTCAACTCAATCCTCTTTTATATTTCTAAATAAATACTATATCATCTAATGTATGTATGTATATATGCTATCTATATCTGCAGTTATCATTGGGATTTTCTCATACTTGCCATAGAGACCGGCAATCTTGTAGTGTTCGACTCAATGAGAAAACCAAAGTCCACAATCCAACATATCATAGACCCCTTGAACAGTTAAGTTCAGTTTGCACAATCAAATTCTTTTTCACTTTATAACAATTGTTGAATATCAAATTTAACTTTGAGCGCAGGGTGTGAAAAAAATTTGTGAAAAAGAACAAAGGACGTGGTCAATGGAGCCCCGAACTGAACGTTAAAATGGATTATCCGGTATGTTGATTCACGGACATTTTTCTAATTAAGTAATCCCAAATTGTTCTGTATTGAGTAATTTATTTGTTTCTCCTTAAGTGTGCGAAACAAAAACAAGAAACTGATTGGTGCGGGTACTACATATGCGACTTCTTGCACATCATGACTCCATGCGGGAAGCCTACTACGGAGGACCTAAGAGTACATACAAACCGTTCACTAGTATATTTTCCTAATTATACTAACGCGATGAAATAAATATATCATTCCTTTTTTTCTAAATGATAGATGTGTCCAATCGCGGATGAAGTTTATTCTACCGATCGGATCAACGCCGTGTGCGAGCAACTCGTCGGATTCATTTTGAATGAGATCTTGGATCGTAGAGGCGAGTTCTACCATGACGGTCACATCCATAGAGGATTTCCATCGACGTCCTGAGGGGCCCAGTAGTTGGACTATAAACATGACTTGTACATTTGTAAATATTTCTAAACGTGATGCCTTGTTGTTTGTAGATTTGTGAATATATTAGTTTAGCTAATTAGCTTAATTATATGCTTGCATTTGACTTTTAGTTAGTTTCAAATATTCTGTGAAATCGAACATGACCAATGAATATATAGTACTGTAGAGCTCGGGTATGCTTAGCAATTATAAAAGAATAAACAGTAATAAATAAAACAAACAAAACTGAATTTGGGGAAAATAGGGAAAACTCGTTGGTACCGGTTGGAAAGACTAACCAGTACCAAAAGGGCTGTCAGATTGCGTCAGCGTGGCAGCCTCTTTGGTACCGGTTGGTCTTTCCAACCGGTACCAATGAATGTCTAAGGCACCGGGTGAAAAACTCGGTGTACTAGGGCGAGACCATTACACTACTAGAAAACAGGCCGAAGATCTAGGCCAAAGGAATCACTTGTTGCTTGAACCGGTACTAATGAGACACATCAGCACCGGCTGCATCAATAGCCGGTACTCTTGGCCAGCGCCGAGCGCTGGCAAAGCGCGCCACGGCACAAACCGGTGCCAATGCACTGACAAAGGCACCGGTTAAATCCATCAGCCGGTACCAAATTGGCCATGCATCAATGGCACCGGGTGGTGGCACAACCCGGTGCTTATGAAGCAGATATTAGCACCGGTGGAAGAAACCACCCGGTATCCATGCCTCACGCGTCTGATATTTCTAAGTGCTGGCAGTCCTCTCTCTCGCGTCTCTCTACCACTCTCATTTCTCTAGCTCTCATCTCTCTACCCCCCTCTCTCTCGTGCGGGCGGGGCTCCGGTAGGCCTCTGGCGATGGCCTGCAACTGGCGCGCCGCGGACCAGGCCCGGGAGACGCTCCACGACAAGGACCGCTGCTGCTCCGGCGGTGGTGCCCCTAGACCTGGGGGCGGGCGCGGTGGATCTGGGCCTCCCCGAGCGGCGCGGCGGGGGCGGAGAGTATGTCGGCGGCGATGGGGAGGGTAGGTGGCCGCGCTCGCCGGAGTGGCACCGAACGGCCGAGCTCGCACCGCCGGATCTGCTCACCCTTGGAGGCCGCCGGCGGGGCGCCATGGCCGACCGGAGCTTGCGCGGGCGGGCGGGCGGGCGGCAGATCCACGTCGTGCGCTGCCCCTATATCTCCCGAACCCGCTCTGCTCCTCGTTCCTCGCCCGCCCGAACCCCCTCTACTCCTTCCTCGTCCTGCGCCGGAGAGGATGTGCCGGCAGGGGGCCGCGCCCTGGCTCACGTGGAGCAGCACGCCGGCAGGGGAGCGCTCGAGCCCTGGCTCACGCGGAGCAGCAAGCCGGCGGGCCATCTCGGTCGGAGCAGCGGCGGCCCGCGGCGGATCTGGAGTCGCGGTCGCTCTGCGCAGGCGGCGTCCATGGCGGCCGGCGGCGCGAGCGGGCTTCCTCCCTTCTGGTGGTCGACGTCAGGTCCAGTGGCGGTCCTGGCGTGTTCCCCCTCCTCGGCCCCTCTTCTCCCACCTCCGTTGGGCGGCGGCGCACCCCGCGGGCACGGGCCGGGCGTGGCCTTGCCCGGTGGCGGCCGCTCTGGGGCGGTGAAGGGCAAGAGCGCCAGAGTAGGGGCGCGAGGACGACGGTTCTTGGCGGCGCGGCGGCCAAGGGAGGAGCGGGCCCGAGCGCGGTAGCAGGAGCGGCGGCCGGCATGAGCGGCTCGGAGCGCGGCAGTAGGTGCGGCGACGGCGACGAGGCGAAGCTCCGGGCCCGAGTGCCGGCAGCAGGAGCTCGGAGCCGAGCGCCGGCAGCAGGACGCCTGCTTATTTTTTTTGTTTGCCAAAAATGCTTTGGTACCGGTTGGTCTTTCTAACCGGTACCAATGGATGACTAAGGCACCGGGTGAAAAACCCGGTGTCCTAGACTGAAGCCATGGTCTCGGTTTTGGGGTACTGGTTGTAAAACCGGTGCCTAAGCACCTCTTCAACCGGTTCTGAAGGCTTGTTTTCTATTAGTGTTAGTCTCGGTTTGCAGGAACCAGTTGGAAAACCGGTGCCTAAGGTCATTTCCAACCGGTTCCAATAACCTGTTTTCCAGTAGTGCGTGACCGTGTCCCACTCACCATCCGTCATTTGCGTCAAATATAGCTTCATCTATCCATCCCACGAACCCACAGCGTGCCCCCCATGTGTCCTTGTTTGTAGTGACAAATTAGTAGTAAAAAATATACATTTCTGCATTATAGTTCCGAGTGGCTCAACCACCACGCGATCCACGCTGCAATAGTTTATCAGTTTATATGATATGATGCTGTACTCAAACTCAACTACCCCTACCCACAATCAATGTCAAAGATGATTTGCAAATAAGTAGGCAGTAGGCTGATAGGCACTATATTATTTAATCACTTGGTAGGCCACTAGCAACAGCAGCACATAAAGAAACAAAGATAGAGTGACGGAGTGACAAACCACACCATCGGTTGGTGCTAAGATCAAGATTAATAATTTAATCTGTTGTTAGCGAAATGTAAGTGCCATGTCATATAAAATTAATAGTATAGCCAGCTCATATGATGATTTTTGGCTACTAGATTGGCTAAGAGGACGAATATGCATATGATCTTTTATGATCTATACTTTGTGACTACAAATAAAGAGTAAGAATAGGAACAAAGATGGCAATGGAGCAGAGGATCACATGGAGCAAGATAAAGGTGGGTGATACGTATCAATTGGCTGGGAGCAAGCTTCCTTTCTCGATCCATGTGTTTCAGCCGGCCGAAATGCACAGCGCCGGCTAGCCTCTCTCTCTTCTTCTCCCTCCGCCAGCTAGGAATCTTGTGACGTGTCCTGCTATTTAACCTGCTGAGCTAGCTTTATAATACTTGCTCTAAGACGACCGTGCTTGTTCCAACTGATGCTGACCATACTCCGGGGTCACAAACAGACCTACGGCGCCAGTCTACTACCTCACCTCGCGCTCAATTGTGCTGTCAAGCTCGGCATTCCGACTGCCATCCATAACCTCGGAGGGTGAATACTATAGAGGTAGGCAGTGGGATGAAAATGACTGGCGTTAAATTTTCATGGAGGTTTTGGATGGGCTAAAATTCAATGCTAAATTCTCATATGCTAATATTTTTTTAAAAATTTTGGCTAAAGTTTATCACATCCCATTAGCACTTCTATTTGAATGAGCTAGTGCTAAGCAAGTTTCATACTTTCAACCTTTAGCACTTGGATGCAAACACCTCAAGATTGTTATGGAAATGGGAGCTCGTGCTGTCATTGGAGGTCAACCCGTATGATTACTGCTGCACTCCTAAATAAAATTGTGGGACCCAAGCCGGCGACCAGAGGGGGGGTGAATGGGAGCCGATCAAAAATTTCTTTCGAAATCGATCCGTCGGCCTATATCCCGAAAATCACCACAAGACCTCAAACCTAGGATATGAGAGAATAGCTATGGACTAGCTATCTCTTTACAAAATGCCCTAGGAAGATGCGCGGAAGCAAAAAGAGGCAATTTGCAGAACAGAACTGCAGGGACCGGTCAGACCGGTTCAGGATACCAGTCAGACCGGTAGGAGCCACCGGTCAGACCGGTACGACACACCGGTCAGACCGGTCCTTTCCAGACAGCTCGAAAATCAACCTCCAAACGATGAATCTTGACCAAATGACCTTCAAATCTAACGAAACTTGGAGGATACCTTCACAACTATTCCGTAAACATATCCCCAAGAGATCTTTCCCAGAAGATTAACGGATCGTGGGAAATCAAGGAAAGATCAAAGTGGATTGGGTTTTCCCAAGAACTCAAGAACAACAATTCGGGTGCACTCGCGATTCCAGGGGATTTAGCACTTGGCTAGAGAGATCAGAATCGCCACAAAGAGTCCAGCAAACCACGAATCAATGAACTTGTCTCCTCCAAACACTAAACACACCAAAAGAGGAGAGTTCAAGTCCAAAGTGCGAAAGAGGAGGGGGAGGACGAGAACTCAGCACACAAGAGTGAACTCATCAGATTCAAAAGCCCTGAGGGCACGAGGAGGGTAGGGCCTCCTTTCCCAAACAAATCCAACACAAGATCTCAACAATCCATGGACTAAATCTACTCTAAAGAGAAGAACAGGGGGAGAGGAACACAGGGGCGGCGGCCTGGGGAAATAGAGAATTCACGGACACAATACAAAAGCCGCAATTAACCTAACACAAGTGAAGGGGTATTTATACCCGCGGGACCGGTCAGACCGGTACGCTGGACCGGTCAGACCGGTTGGCCTGCAACACCCCCTGTACACGATCTCATCCGACGGCCGAGGTTCTTTCTTCGGAACGAAGTCTTCTCCACGATGCCACCGTCTTGATGAAGATCTATTCCGCGGTTTTGGAGGGTCCGCGAAACCCGGGTAGGTGGCCGGTTTTGAGAAAACCGCCAAAACCTCACGCGCGGGAAGATTCCCGCCTCCACGCCGTGGCCCTAGACGCCGTTCCCGCCTCGGCCTTCTGACGGCCCTAGACGCCGCCCGACGCCCGTCACCTCCTCGCCCGCAGCGAGGCCCTAGACGCCGTCGACGCCCATCGCCTCCATCAGTCCCGAGACCGACGCCCGTGCCTCCACGACTTGGCGTCTTCAACCGCCGTCCGCCTCCTTGGTTTTGTGGCGCAAACCAAGAAACCCGCCTTCCGTCGCCGCTTGCGCCCTCGATCCAGGAGTGGACGCCACAGCTGCCGCCCGGTCCGAGCTCCGGTCCCGGCTGCCCTTCACCGCCGTCCACCGCACGGTCCATCGGCCACAGCACCTCCACGGCAGCTCCCCGTCAACACTTGACGCCCGTGTACCTGCAATCCAAAGACCAAGCGCACGATTACACCGCACGGTTGACAATTCACTCATCACAGGCAGGATAGAGTACTCTCATTCCTCAATCTCCCCCTTGATGAGTGCATTGTCAACACACCACAAACAAACCAAGAGAAGTGAAACCAAAGAAGAACAAAGAAGCACGAAAGAGAAGAACTCAAGCAAGTGATGAAAAGCTCAGAAAGGCAAGAACAATCACTTACTCAAGCAATCGATCAAAAGCCAAAACATGACTCCTCAAAGACAGAGGTAACGCTCGACGCAGTCATGCAAGAAGCAGAGGGAAAACGAAGAAAACCAGGAGCCAAGAACAAAGCAGAAACTCCCAAGTAAAGCTTTTCCCTCTCACAAGTGCAACTCTCCCAAAATAATGCACTCTCAAAGCCCTGTGCACAACAAGTTTTTCAAAAATCAAACAAGTCTCCCCCTTGTTCGATCACTTCTCTCAAAATTCTCCCCCTTGTTGGCACATGCACACATCAAGCCTAAAAAGACTCCCCCTGAACAGATGCTATGCAATGAATGCAATGCAAGAGGTGTAAGTGAAAGCATTCAGAGATACAAAGATATGAGCAACATCTAGTCACAAGCACGTGTGCATCCATAAACAAGACCTGCATCTAGCTCAACAGGGTATATCAAATCAGTCTAGAGCTAGGCAAGTTCAGTTTAGGAGAAATAAAAGCATCACCCATGATCTAGCACTAACAAGTAGGAAATGGAAAGCAGTGCTAATCAAACTTATACAGGTGAGCCAAAGCAGCCAAAACAAGTTGCCAACATTCATTTTTCAATCAAATTTATATCAAGCAATTCTTAATGCCAGGGGTTGAAAGCTTGTCATGCTTTACTTAGCAACGAGGCCAAGCCTATGCCAAAAGATAATCAGAAGCTTAAAGCACTCGTTTCAGTCATGCACAGCCTTGCCCGGGTTCTCACAAGTGCAAAGTGAGCCGTCCCGAAAGCTCGATCAGTGTGACAAGCAATCCCACCTGGATCTTTTCAATCCAATTCAAGAACAGTTCAAGCAATTTTATCATATTTAGATCATTTCAAGTATGAATTGCTGGACGAAAAAGGCACACTAGCATGAATAAGATAGCAAAGCACATCAACACGCCCTAACATGCTAATAGCCAAGACAGGGTGATCATGTTTTCAGATTTTCAAATCAAAATAGCTTAACTCAGATGATGTCATATACACAATGGAGCAAGCTATACATGATCAAGTTTATCAACTCACACTAGCAGGCACTAGAGGATCATAGCAATGTATACAAGAATGCTAGTGCAAGTGAGACAATGCAAAATGCAAAATGTACAATGCATATGCACAAGCAACTAACCTAGCTAAAACTTAAGAGAAAGACACCGAAAAGCCAAAAGCTAAGCAACTGAAGAATTCAGCAAATACAACGGCTCAAAGACACACAGGACTAGACCAATGAATCCAACTGAGTACCATGGAAAAGGCAACAATCAGAAAACCACCTGTCCATCTTGAGAGGAAAACGTACAAGCCGAATGCTCTCATACCTCGATGAAGATCCCGCTGGACCTAGAGCATAGAAAGCTCGAGGTCACCTCCCCTGTGTCCTCAGCGGATCCATCTTCTGCTCAAACAGGTTCTTGTAGAGGTCAACGATCGAAGTGGAAATAGTGGTACTGGATCGTCCTCCTGAGCTGAGGTAGTCGAAGCAGAAGGGGCCGGAGCCTGCAGCCGGCGCAGTAACTCCGGATCATCATCGGCACCTGAGGTAGAGCTCCCCCTCAACAAGTGATACCTAGCACAAGAGAAGCTAGGACACAAGAAAATAGCAAATTCCAAAAATCCAGAGCAAAACTCAAGAAAACGATTAGGTGTTAGTCAAGCTACATGCAAAAGTATACCAAAAGACACTCTAGAACATATCAAGACGAAAGATATTCCTAGAAAAGTCTAAAGGCACTCAACAACATGAACCAAGGCAGCAAGACTATATGAAAAAGATACTTGAGCTAGCAACCAGACCTAAGGAGTACAAGCTACACAAGCATGAGGGGAACTGAACAAAGCACACACCCTGAGCTAGCAAGAGTCATGACAATATGAAAACCACAAAAACTAGCATACAGAGTGGCTAGTCCACCATAGCACAAGTACAGACCTAGCAAGCAAAGGAAGTATGAGATATAGAGTCTACAACAAGTCAAAAGCAGAAAGTGTACAAAGAACTCAAGGAGCAAACTCAAATGTACATATGATACACAAACCACCACGGGCTATCCATTAGCCTTGGAGAACCATCAAGTCTTGATCAAACCTGCATAAGACCAAGATCCATGGAGCACTTGTTCTCCAAGCCACCAACCTGCATCACCAACGAGACATAGGGGGAGCAAACATCTCGACACTGGGGTTAGCAAAGTGAGAAGCAAACCAGTGACGAGCCATTTGCTCTACAGAAGGGTAACCAAAGTCAGGCAAAGCGTATCCCCTGTCCCGTCTACTACGAGGCTGACGATCACCACTGCGAGGAAAGCGTGGAGTCTCAAAACCTCCTCCAAAGCCTCGGTCCCGTGGTCCATAGCCGTACTGAAAATGACCAGGAGCACGACCGGCAAAGCGACCACCCGCTGGAGCACGGTAACCACCACCGTCTCCCTGACCTCCACCTACACGGTGCGCCCTAGCATCTCGCCTACCACCACGCCAAGAAGGACCATGCACCCGAGCAGAGTACATGTCCGTGTTCCATCTCTCCTGCTCTCTCCTCACAGCCCGCTTCCTCCTGAAGCAAAACTCCTCCAGGTGACCTTCCCTGTCACAGAACTCGCAGTGGTACCTCACCTCACGCTTGGGAGGTGGAGGCCTATCCTGCGGACGGGGAGGAGCAGCCCTCTTCTTCTGGGCAACCTGGGCTGTGGCAGCAGGGAGCGTGTCGAGGGAGTTCCTCAGCTCATTGGGTTTTGGAACCCAAACCTGCTTCTGCGGAGGTGCTTTCGGTGGTTCTTTAAGCACACCATCCACGGGGTCAACAAGCGAAGGCTGCGTGCTTGTGCTAGCAGTGTTTCCAGCAGCCTTGCCAATCTTACCATACAACCTGTCAAAATCTGACTTTGTGTATGAATAACCGACCCCAAACCCATCACCACGCTTGAACTGCTTGATCATCATGCCCAACTGCGGCTCACTAGCAGAAACCCAACTAAGAATCGCCCAAAGATAGGTATTCTCATTCTCCAGGTTGGCTTTCTCTAATGCAAGATTATCCAAATCAGAGATCAAACCAGGGCAAACAGAGCAGTCAATAGGTGGGCTAGACTCTATGACCTTAGTCTTTCCAAAAGACTTGATCAAAGCGTTCTTCTCCTCTAGCTCCAACCTAAGCGTGGGACAAAGCTTACAAGGGCCAAGCAAAACTGGCCTAGACTTCATCTCCTCTAGCTCACACACAACAGTAGCAAACTTAGACTGCAACGAAGCTAGATCAGACTTAAAGATAGGACACTCCTCGCATTCAAGCACATCGCTAACAATAGGAGCATCCTTAACCAGTTCTAGTTCATGCTTGGCCTTAGCGAACTCATGAGACACGTCAGCAAACGAAATCTTAGCAACATCTAAGTTTGCGACGTTCTCATCATGCTTGGCATGGAGAGAAACAAGATCGTTCATGTGAGATATGCAGCCAGCGCACTCATCCTCACTAGACTTCTCCCTAGCACAAGCCAGCTCAGCCCTAAGCTTTCTACGCTCTCTAGCTGCTTCCTTAAGCAGCCTCTTCTGGTTGTCGAGAGCGGCGTACAACTCCCTAACCTCTGTATCAAGCAGGTCGATCGTGGAGTTTACCTCTGAATCGCTCTCGGATCCATGAGAAGAGCCGGAGTGCGTCGGTGTAGCGTGTCCACCGGAAGACGCACGAGCACCATTGGCTTCGCCCGCCATGGTGCAGAAGCTCTTGCGCCGACCGGCCGCCAAGCAAAGGCCAATGAAGCCGGTGGCTTCCTTGTCCCGCTTCTTCTTCTTCTTGTCGTCATCGTCGGAGGTCGGTGAAGAAGAGCGGTCGGTGTCGGAGCTCTTGTCGAGGTCGCTGAGCTACGCCAGTAAGGCCTTCTCCCGCTTCTTGGCCTTGTACTGGAAGCGCTTCTTGAGCGACTCCTTGTCGAAGTGTCCTCCCCGGTCACGACTGCGGTGCTTGTGGTGCCGACGCTCCTTGTTGGAGCCTTCCTCGTCGCGGTTGCGGTGGCGGTAGTAGTCGAAGGAGTTGTTCTGGCCACCGCCGGACTTCTTGGGGCAATCGGCGACGTAGTGGTTCAGATCGCCGCAGTTGTAGCACCCGGGGTTCTTCTTCCTCTGCCTGTTGTGGTAGACGCGCTGGAACTTGCTGATCAGGAGGCACAAGTCATCGTCGCCCAGCGTCTCTAGCTGCTCATCTGAAACAGAAGGCAAAGAGGCAAGAGAAAAGCCAAGAGCAGAGTTAGCGTTAGAGCCCGATCCACCACCTGGGCCAGTCACAAGAGCGACGCTCTTGGAAGGAGGGGCACCATTGAGCTTGGCTCGTGTCTGGTTATCCAGCTCCATGGCCTTGAGCTTGCTGAAAAGCTCGTTCACTGTCAGAGTCTCATAGCCAGCAGACTCAATGATGGTGTTCACCTTGAGATCCCACACAGAGCGATCAAGTGCGTAAAGCAGCTTAAGGGCCTTCTCATGCTCTGTGTACTCAAGGGCACCAGCAGATCTGTTTGCATTGACCTTGTTCACAATCGACTGAAAACGACTGAACATCAGGTCAATGCTCTCACCCGGCTCATGTGTGAAGTTCTCGTACTCACGCCGGTGAGTCTCGAATAGTCTAGTCTTCACCTGAGGTATACCCTCGTGGTAGTTCTCAAGGCACGTCCAAATTTTGTGGGCTTCCTGAAAACCCTGGACGCGTGACAACTCCGCACGAGAAACGCCAGCGAACAAGGCATTGACGGCCTTGGCATTAGCCTCTTGCTGGGTCACCTGAAGCGGTGTGGTCCGAACAGCAAGCACCTTGTAAAGGTGGTTCTTGGTAATCTCCCAGACATCGGCTCCCATTCTCTGCAGGAAGGCTCTCATGTGAACCTTCCAGTAGGCATAATCCTCGCCGAAAAACACCGGGATCTTACCAAGACTCATCATGGTCGCCGAGTGGTTTTCGAACCGGTTAAGATACTGAAAACCTCAACCAGGCTTTGATACCAATTGTGGGACCGAAGCCGGCGACCAGAGGGGGGTGAATGGGAGCCGATCGAAAATTTCTTTTGAAATCGATCTGTCGGCCTATATCCCGAAAATCACCACAAGACCTCAAACCTAGGATATGAGAGAATAGCTATGGACTAGCTATCTCTTTACAAAATGCCCTAGGAAGCTGTGCGGAAGCAAAAAGAGGCAATTTGCAGAACTGAACTGCAGGGACCGGTCAGACCGGTTCAGGATATCGGTCAGACCGGTAGGAGCCACCGGTCAGACCGGTACGACACACCGGTCAGACCGGTCCTTTCCAGACAGCTCGAAAATCAACCTCCAAACGATGAATCTTGAGCAAATGACCTTCAAATCTAACGAAACTTGGAGGATACCTTCACAACTATTCCGTAAACATATCCCCAAGAGATCTTTCCCAGAAGATTAACGGATCGTGGGAAATCAAGGAAAGATCAAAGTAGATTGGGTTTTCCCAAGAACTCAAGAACAACAATTCGGGTGCACTCGCGATTCCAGGGGATTTAGCACTTGGCTAGAGAGATCAGAATCGCCACAAAGAGTACAGCAAACCACGAATCAATGAACTTGTCTCCTCCAAACACTAAACACACCAAAAGAGGAGAGTTCAAGTCCAAAGCGCGAAAGAGGAGGGGGAGGACGAGAACTCAGCACACAAGAGTGAACTCATCAGATTCAAAAGCCCTGAGGGCACGAGGAGGGTAGGGCCTCCTTTCCCAAACAAATCCAACACAACATCTCAACAATCCATGGACTAAATCTACTCTAAAGAGAAGAACAGGGGGAGAGGAACACAGGGGCGGCAGCCTGGGGAAACAGAGAATTCACGGACACAATACAAAAGCCGCAATTAACCTAACACAAGTGAAGGGGTATTTATACCCGCGGGACCGGTCAGACCGGTACGCTGGACCGGTCAGACCGGTGACAGGGACCGGTCAGACCGGTTGGCCTGCAGCACCCCATGTATATGATCTCATCCGACGGCCGAGGTTCTTTCTTCGGAACGAAGTCATCTCCACGATGCCGCCTTCTTGATGAAGATCCATTCTGCGGTTTTGGAGGGTCCGCGAAACCCGGGTAGGTGGCCGGTTTTGAGAAAACTGCCAAAACCTCACGCGCGGGAAGATTCCCGCCTCCACGCCGTGGCCCTAGACGTTGTTCCCGCCTCGGCCTTCTGACGGCCCTAGACGCCGCCCGACGCCCATCACCTCCTCGCCCGCAGCGAAGCCCTAGAGGCCGTCGACGCCCGTCGCCTCCATCAGTCCCGAGACCGACGCCCGTGCCTCCACGACTTGGCGTCTTCAACCGCCGTCCGCCTCCTTGGTTTTGTGGCGCAAACCAAGAAACCCGCCTTCCGTCGCCGCTTGCGCCCTCGATCCAGGAGTGGACGCCACAGCTGCCGCCCGGTCCGAGCTCCGGTCCCGGCTGCCCTTCACCACCGTCCACCGCAGGGTCCATCGGCCACAACACCTCCACGACAGCACCCCGTCGACACTTGACGACCGTGTACCTACAATCCAAAGACCAAGCGCACGATCACACGGCATGGTTGACAATTCACTTATCACAGGCAGGATAGAGTACTCTTGTTCCTCAAAAATGTTCTTATAGTGTGGTTCAGTGCGGAACATGTGCTGTGAGCATTTAATTAAAATAAATGCCCTTGTTCTTGAATAAAACTATATGAATCTTAAGGTAACTGAACTTTAAGCTTTTGTTACTCTGAGACTAATGTAGCCTCTGTTTTATAATGTATTAGAGCACTTCTATGCACTTTGTGTGCTATTTTCGTTCCTCGACGAAGAGAAAGTTAATTTGGTGCTTGTTGATATGTATTTGATTGAATTCCAGAATATGCCATCTATTGCAAGCTCAGGAAGCTTCCTACGAAAGTACTGGGAGGAACTATTGTCACGAACATGGCACCATTTAGGTCATTTTGAGTGATTCTGGTGATCGAGTCACAACGCAATTAATGGGACTAACAAGTTTGTGCGATCATATTTGTAGGATTTTTTAGGTCCCATGGATGGTGTCCAAACCATATCCCAGACGTCCAATTCACCGTTGGGACGTCCAATGCACCGTCGAGACACTCAAGATGAGTTGGACAATTGCAAGTAGAAACAGAGAAAAACTAGTAGCACCGAAAGTTCCAGTGGACCATCGGACGTTCCGATGACCATCTGACCGGAAGGTCCGATGCCTAAGGACTGGGCGAATAAACTGTGCACCTTGGATTCAGTTGGAAAACTCAGTACCACTGGAAGTTCCGATGCCCCCCAATATTAAGCATCGGAGCGCCACACAGAGAGCATGTAAAGGGCGCAGTAGTAGAGCCTTCATCACCGGATGTTCCAGTGGCCATCGGAGCAAGGTGTCAGAGCAATGATGTCAGCACTATTGTGCAACGACCAGACAAGGTTCAGCACCGAAAGGTCTGATGCCCAGTCGGAGTATAGCATCGGATCTTCCGATGGCTACTACATCAGCTGTCAGATCGCCAACAGCTACTATTCAGGCGCAGTGTGATCGGAAGTTCCGATGTGTACGCAGAAAAAGGCACAATGGCTACAAAATGGCTAGCTCGAGTTGGTGGCCCATATAAGCGCTTCATCCCAGCCATTTTCAAGTTGCTAGAGTTCAGGGAGACCTCAAACACATTGAAGAACACCTCCAAGCCAACCCAAGTGGTTAGTAATCAAATCTTTAGGTTTAGCACAGGCTTTGTAAGTGAGAGTGCTAGGCTAGTTCAAGTCTGAGTGAGAGAGCAAGGTTTTGTGCCTTGTGTGTTGTGCTTGAGATCAGCTCAAGTTTGTACTCGGTGTGCCGGCCATCTTTAGAGTCTTGTTGACTCACCGGCAACGTCAACAACCCTCCGGCTTGCTATGGAGCAGCGTCGACATCCTTGTGCAGGGGACGTGGAGACCCCATCTTTCGTGGGAAAGCTCCTTAGTGGAATCCGTGGCCAAGGTAACCATGGTGACTTGCAAGCCTTGGTGGCAAGGCTAGAAGAGTCTCGGAAGAGATTTGGTGGCCGAGAAGCAATACTCTCAATAGAGTGTGTCGGTATTTACTGCCAAGCCTGCTCAAGGATACCCTTAGCAGTAAGGTTTGTAGGTAGGGATCGACTGCTCTGGAACTCGATGGTGCAAGGAACACAAAGATTTAGACAGGTTCGGGATGCGAGTTGCGTAATACCCTATGTCTTGTGTAGTTATTTGTATTGCCTTAGGTGTTGATGTGTTTCGAGGGGGTCCCTGCCCGCCCTTATATATCTGGGGGGATAGGGTTACATGAAAAGTCCTAGCCGAGTACAATTGGAGTCCTACTATAATATGATCGGGTAGTTTCCTTCATACTGTAGCTAGTTCTACGCCTATCCAGGTAGATACAAGAGAGGTATGGTACATCCATGAGCTATCCTTACTCTAGAACATTCTATGCCTATAAGCAGTCACGTTGCCCCGGGTCTGACAAGTCCCCGAGCTCTTCGTAGCCAAGTCCTGTAGGCGTCGAGTACTTGGTAGGGCGTCTTCGAGTACTTCAAGTAGTCAGAACATCCTCCTGGGCCTTCCTTCAAATACATCGAGTAGTCCTCCAAGTACTTCCGGTTGCTTCGAGGCTCTGAGGTGCTCATGCCCCGAAATCTTGATCATATATGGTGCGCGAAGTATTCGCGCTCCATGTAGAGTAGCCCCCGAGCCTTAGGTTGAATCGTAGAATCAGGCTGAGGGTCACTTCAGTCTTTTTCCTTCATTATTTTCCAAAAAATTTGAAAAATAAATCTCTGATGCACATATCTTGCAGCCCCCGAGTCTTGAATTTAAATCTTTCAATTTAGATTTAAGGATCAAAAACTCGTGACAAAATATGTGATAAAACTTCCCAGAAAAGTAAACAATCCATTGATCTTCTAAGTATTCACAGAATTGCCATCGGAGACCATATAAACACGTGCGGTACCTTCTAGGGTTTTTATCCTTTTAACTCCTGGCCGCCATCAAATTTAGATTCACACTTCCCAATTGCTTGTGACATCCGTTAACCCCTCTCGTAGCCCCCGAGCTTAAACTCGTGACACTGAGATGGCTTCCAAGAAGAACAAGTCCAAAGTCGAAGATGAAGCGGTCGCCAATCTTTCCACGGGCTGGTGCAAAAGCAAAATGTCTGAAGCAGCTGTTCAAGAACTGGATAATATGAGTCTTCTCCAGACTCAAGCTGTAATCCAATGGCGTGCAGGCGAAGGAGAAGATTATCCTTTCGAAGGTACACTTGAAACCGTTGTGTTCCGTGATTTCGTGGAATGCGGTTTTGCAGTTCCTGTGACTGAGTTCTTCCATGCTCTTCTGCAATTCTGGGGAATCCAATTGCATCATTTGACTCCCCAATCCATCTTGCATCTTTCTATATTCACTCATTTCCGCGAAGCATTCCTTGGTATCCTTCCCTACTTCCATCTTTTCCAACATTTTTGACCCTCATACCCATTCCAAATGCTGCCAAACCCGCCGTCGTTGGGGGTGTGAATTAGTGCTCTGTCCTGAGAACCGAGACGAGTACTTATCTTATGATCCAGCGGGTAAAGGAAACGAGTGGAAAAGTTTCTGGTTTCATGTCGGGAACTTCGAATCTCCACTTCCAGAAAGAGTTGTTGGTGCCCCCCAAGTCCAAGCAAGCTGGTCGAGTACATGACCTGTGGCAAACAAGTCGAATGTATTCTTGGCGTCATTGCCAAATTCAAAGACAAAGGAGTTACTAGTGATCATGTAGTCTTTTCCTTTGTTAGTCATCGAATTCAGCCTCTTCAGCGTCGAAAACATCCTACCTTCAGATATGAAGGCACACAAGATCCCACCAGACTCTCTCCAGAAGCAATGGCTTGTTCTGAAGTAGTTAAGAGATGTTGCAAAATACTTGATAATTTTGACAAGTCTTTGATACTTCCAACACTCTTCTTGGCAGTCAATCCACCCGAAAAGACCTGGGCAAGTGTTAAAAAACGCTATCGAGTACTTGTAGATGAACATTTATGACCTTCTGATGAATCCTTGCTTTTCCTTGTAGAATAATTATAAAACATGGTACTGCATGCCTCCAACTTTGGAAGATGCTGCCCCTTCTGACGACAGTAAGAAGCAGAAAGCGGCTCCTGGAGCTTTGTTGTAGAGGAAAATGCCTCATCCCGATAGTGGCCAGTAAGAATCTGATCTTTCTCAAATTAGATCCTATTAGCCTCAGCTTTCTTATTTTGAATCTCGCTTGGCTACGATCCAATATCTTTTGGCACATGAGAAGGATCAGGTTTAGGTCTTCCGTAATTGGATGCAGAGTGATCCAGAAACAACTACTCGATCAGCCCCCGAGTCGCCAGTAATTGTGTTGATCGAGAACTCAACTGCTATATGTCAGAATGTAGACACACCTGGGACATCAAATGTTTCGAATCCTGGGACATCAAATGAGTCGAATCATGAAGCACCCAAGCTTACTACTTCTGCAGCTACTGAAGGTACCTCAAGTGCTGCTGGAATTGGCTGTGGTGGAGCTGAAGGATCAAGGGATCCTACTATTCGAGTAGTACCCTTTTAGACTCTGCCACAGTCTACCCAAGAGGAATTGGGAAAGGAACTCTTTGATGACCCATTGTTAACTATAGAAAATATAAAGAAGCTCGCAGATTATATGCAATGGAGGTTCAAATATACCAAGGTAAACCTTCTTCTGCTGCTGTTGCTTATATTGAGTAGTTGGTGACATCTGACCCATCTTACGTTAAACTTATAGAAAGTTGCCAATTGGTCCTTCTTGAAGTCACAAGCTTTGTATAAGACTATTGACAATCGGAAAACTTTGACCCAGCAAAATGCACTAATTGCCAAATGCCTTGATGAATCCCTTGCTGCACGGAACAAGCTTTATGAAGCGAATCGAGAGCATACTCGAAAACTTTATAAGATGAAGCAGCAGATCAAGAGCCTTGAAGAGGAGAAAGCCAAACTCCAGGAACAACTACAGACTGCTCAAGCCTGTAAGTACTTGATCCTTCTCTTGACAGTGCTTCGCTAATGATTGAATAATCATTGAGATGTCCTTTTATCAGGTTCTTCAAGTGACCATACTCGACTAGTAGTAGCAGCTCAGGTCATTGTGAATATGGTAGATTCTGAAGAGGGTTCGTCGAGTTGTAAGTCTCTGGTAGAGTGTTTAGAAAAGGCTCCCAAGAAATTCTTCGATGTCATGATGGCCACCTCCAAGAATTATCGGACCCATATGATTGGAGTTGTCAAGTCTTACTGGCCTCAGCATAACTTAGCTCCCATAGCCAATGGAATAGCCGCTGATTGCTCTGATGAGAAATTTCAAAGCTATTGTAAAGAGTCAGAAGTAATTGCTGAGGAGATTTTGAAGAACTTAGCAGAGTAAACTACTTGTAACAGCTCATGGCATCTTCTGTAAGAACTCGTCTTTGTATATATCGCTTTTATCCTGTTGGTGTATCTTTAGAAGCATGATCTGATACCGTAGGATAAGTACAAACTACTCGAATGATCGAGTAGAATGCTCACATGGAGTAATCTCCATAGTTAATCAGTTAGGATGAATCCCGTCGGACTATCCAGATAGAAAAAACTTTGTAGAGATATCCGTAAACTACTCGTGCAAGCGAGTAGGGTGTCCTTATCAAGGACTGGAGTACTTTTTAAGATAGATCTATTAGGATGAACCTCGTCGGGTTACCCAAGATGAAACCAACTTAAAAATATCCTAGACTTATTCGAGCCAGCGAATAGGGTGTCTAACTTGTTGACTGGGGTAACTACTAAGATTGACCAGTTAGGGTGAACCCCGTCGAGTTACCCTAGTAGGACAAATTTTTTAGTAGTATCCAAAACCTACTCGAGCAAGCGAGTAGTTGTGCCTTTAACACAAGGCTGGAGATCCTTATAGTTGACCTATTAGGATGAACTCCGTCGAGTTACCCAAGTTGGACAAACTAACAAAGGTATCCACAGATCTTCTCGAGCCAGCGAGTAGGTTGTGTCCTTATATTGAGGACAAGGATGTGGCTTGTATAGTTATCCCAATGGAAGAAACTGTGTGTAAGCTATCCCGATTAGGTTATCCATGTCGGTATGAATTTGTGGAGATTACCTTGGTTGGAAGAACCTATTAGAGAGAAGTCCAATATGATGCTGCCAGGATGAAGACTGCCTTTAATGTAACCAAAAAGTTGATAGAAACCTTTGATTTACTAAAGAGATCAACTGACATTATCATGTAACTTGGATAAAGGATAAAATCTGCACAAGTGCTTGATGTTCCAGGAATTGGGTACCTCATTACCGTTTGCATTAGTGATTCTATATGATGCGGGTCTTGTAACCTTAGACACGATGAAAAGTCCCTCCCATCTGGAATTTAACTTGTGCAAAATTGTTTCGTCTTAAATCCTTCATAGGAATAGATCTCCTATACTGAAAGATCTTTGCTGGACATTGCGATCATAGTAGCGTCTGACTCCTTAAAGATATCTAGCCGATTGGGTCAAAACATTGATCCTGGCTTCTTCGACTGAATCCAATTCAAGTTGTCAAGCTTCATCTGCTTCTCCTTCTTGATAGGCTTCTACTCTTGGGGATTTCCACATGATATCTGCGATAGTATAGTCTCTGACCCATAGGTGAGGAAGAAGGGGGACTGTCTAGTCGCCTTGCTAGGCTGCGTTCGTAGCCCCCATACCACATGGGGTAGTTCTTGGATCCACTTGCCACCTTTCTTAGAGTTGGCGTCGTAGAGTCTCTTCTTCAAGCTGTCGAGTACCAAGCCATTGATACGCTCTACTTGACCATTTGCTCGAGGGTGAGCTACTGAAGCATATTTGACTTCTATGCAAGAATTGTCGCAAAACTCCCAGAAAGACTGCGATGTAAAGTTAGAGCCAAGATCTGTGATGATGGTGTGAGGAAATCCAAACCCATGTATGATGTTGGAGATGAAATCCATTGCTCTATCTGATGAGATCTTGACAATGGGCTTGTACTCAATCCACTTGGTAAACTTGTCGACTGCTACCAGCATATGATTGAATCCTCCCGGAGCTACGGTTAGAGGTCTGATCATGTCCAGACTCCAATAGGCGAATGGCCACGACGGAGGGATTGTTATCAAATTGTGTGCTGGAACATGAGTCTTCTTGCCAAAAATTGGCAGCCGGGGCATCGTCTGACAAGGTCTTCTGCATCTGATACAGCTGTTGGCCAAAAGAACCCTGATCTGTAAGCCTTGCAGACTAGTGTCCGTGATGCGGTGTGATTGCTGCAGACTCCTTCATGTATCTCCCTGAGGATGTCTTTGCCTTCTTCAAGGGTAACACACTTCATTAGGATGCCAGAGGCAGAGCGCTTGTATAGGTTGTCGCCAACGAGAACGAAACCTTTGCTTCGCCTAATAATGCGAGCAGCTTCGGCGCTCTTGGCATCAACATGTGGTGGAAGCTTGAACTCCTTGATGAAGTCGATGAACTGAATTTGCTAGTCTTCTTCAATCATTAACACTTCTCTGACTGTGGCTGGGGCCTCCTCATCAGTAGCTTGTTGACTTTCTACCTTGACTGATGGATGGTGTAGTTCACGAACAAAGACTCCAGGTGGAATAGCTACTCAAGTAGATCCAAGTTTGGATAAGACATCAGCTCCCACATTATTGTCACGGTCTACGTGGTGGATTTCCAATCCTGAGAACTTGTTCTCGAGCTTTCTGATTTCTTCAACATATGCGTCCATTGTATCCTTATTGATGTCTCATTCTTTATTTACTTACTGGACGATGAGTAGAGAATCGCCGTAGACATGTAGTCGATTGATGCCGACAGAAACTACTAGGCAAAGCCCGTATAGCAGTGCCTCATATTCTGCTTCATTGTTGGAGACTTTAAACAGGATTTGGAACACATACTTCAACTGTTCTCCCTTAGGGGAGATGAACAAAACTCCCGCGCCACCTCCGTCGAGCTTGAGTGAGCCATCAAAGTACATTACCCAATGCTCAGAAACGTTATGAGGTGCCGAGATTTGATTTTTCCACCATTTAGCTAAGAAGTCGACTAATGCTTGTGACTTGATTGCTGTCCTTGGCTTGAAGTTGATTTCCATGGCTCCCAGTTCAACTGCCCACTTTGAGATTCGTCCGGTGGCATCCCGATTGTGAAGTATATCCGCCAATGGGAAATCAGTTATTACTGAGATCTTGTACTCATCGAAATAGTGTTGAAGCTTCCTGGAGGTGATTAGAATTCCATACAGAACTTTCTGAATTGATGGTTATCTAACCTTTGATTCAGAGAGTACTTCGCTGATGAAGTAGACTGGTCTCTGGACGCCGTAAGCGTGGCCTTCCTCCGGACGTTCAACTACTATCGCCGTACTGACTACATGAGTAATCACAGTGATGTAGAGGAGTAGTTCCTGGCCTGGTGGTGGAGCTGTAAGAATTGGCGGTGACTGGAGATGATGCTTAAGGTTCTCGAGCGCGTCGGCAGCCTCTATAGTCCACTCAAATTTGTCTTGTCGCTTGAGGAGTTTGAAGAATGGTAGACCCCGTTCGCCAAGCCTGGACAAGAACTGGTTTAAGGCTGCCATGCAGCTTGTAAGCTTCTGGACGTCCTTGATGGTAGCTGGAGCATCCATGGCCATAATGGCATTGATCTTCTCTGGATTAGCCTTGATTCCTCGGTTGTTGACGATGAATCCGAGTAGTTTTCCAGAGGGTACGCCGAAGACACACTTGGTTAGGTTGAGTTTCCAGCGAAACTTTCAGAGGCTATTGAAGGTCTCTTCCAGGTCAGCAAAGAATTGATCCTGGGTCTTGGTTTTGATGACGACATCGTCAACATAGGCTTCAACATTGTGATGTAGCTGATCAGAAAAACAGAGTTGTATCGCGCGCTGGTAAGTGGCACCAGCGTTCTTCAACCCAAAGAATATGGTCTTGTAGGCGTATGCCCCATAAGGGGTGATGAATGCCGTCTTGATTTGGTCTTCTTCTTTCAAGGCAATCTGATGATAGTCTGAATAGCAGTCGAGGAAGGATAATAGGACACATCCTGCTGTTGAGTCGATTACTTGATCAATGCGTGATAGCCTGAAAGAATCCTTTGGGCAATGCTTGTTCAGATTGGTGTAGTCGACACACATCCTCCACTCATTGTTGTTCTTCTTCTGGACGAGTACAGGGTTGGCCAACCATTCGGGATGGTAGACCTCTTTGATGAACCCTGCTGCGAGTAGTTTTGCCGGTTCCTTCTTGATGGCTTCTCGCTTGTCTGGGGAGAAATGCCATAGCCGTTGCTTCTTTGGTGTGGCTTTGGGGTCGACTTTCAGGGCATGCTCGATCTATACGATTATGGGGTAGCAAAAACAAAAATTTTCTACCGCATAAACCAGGATTACTGTAGTTATAGATCACAGAATTACCACTAGACGCGCGGTTGCAGAATTTCTGTAGCGCGTCAGTGTAGTGCAGATGGAAGCCGGCAGTACAGTTGCGAGAACCACCTCACGAACGGCTCGTCCTTATATAGCAAGTGCAGCACCTCCACGAAGTCCACACGTACAGGAAGAAGTGTCGCACTCCGGATTGCTAGATCCGCGAGAACAACCTAGGGCCGATGCACGAGGAGGAACAGGGAGGGGCTACTGTTCACGCGTGGCACTGTAGCGCGCAGAGTTGCTGTTCACAGTACTGTTCATGAGTGTGGATAGCAACAAGGGTTATGGTTTTTGGGCGCCCCCTCTATTTATATAGCCCCTTAGGTGGGCTGCCTTGGGCCCCACCTTGGGCGCCCCTTTTTGGACCTGAAAGCCCCATTAGTGCACCTAAGCCCAGTCTAATTCGGATGTCATCCTTATCAGGCTTTTTTCCCTTAAGTGTGTGACTCTATGGGCTCACATGCGAATAGACATGACCCGAGTACTCTTAGTCAGCCCAATAGTAGACATTGGCCTCTACCAAGACATGCATGAATCATGAAATACTTCACATAAATACTTCACATAAGCATTAATCAATATAAGTTGTCATCCATGGAATATCAAGGAACACTTTATTAATCATGAATATAAGGAAATATGATTGTCTCTAGGGCATATTTCCAACAGTCTCCCACTTGCACTAGAGTCAATCTAGAATGTATCTAATACCCATTGCTCTTGTGTGCCTCTCATGCTTAGGCTGTGGAAGGGGTTTTGTCAATAGATCTGAAATGTTCAGGTCCATGTGTATTTTGCATATCATGATCTCACCACGATCGATGAACTCTCGAATGAGATGAAATGATGAAATCGCCGCATAACGTGTTTGCTCTTCTGGTGATTCCTTGTCTCCTTGTCTTGCGTAATAGCTCCACTGTTGTCACAGTAGAGATCCAGTGGGCTAGAGGCATTAGGGAACACACCAAGCTCAATAAGGAACTTCCTTATCCAAACACCTTCCTTCGCAGCTTCCGAAGCTGCGATGTATTCGGCTTCTGTTGTAGAATCGGCCACCGTCTCCTTCTTGGAACTCTTCCAGCTAACTGCACCACCATTTACTTTGAACACGAAACCAAACTGAGACTTTCAATCGTCTTTGTCGGTTTGGAAGCTAGCATCAGTGTAACCGGTTACAACGAGCTCCTCCTCACCTCCATAGAATAGGAACACATCCTTAGTTCTTCTCAAGTACTTGAGGATGTTTTTCACAGCTGTCCAGTGACTCTCACCTGGATCTAACTGGTACCTGCTCATAACACTTAGAGCATAAGAAACATCTGGGGGTGTACTTATCATTGCATACCTGATAGATCCAATTGCTGAGGCATATGGAACTTTGCTCATGCGCTCTCACTCATCAGTCGTCGTAGTACACTGAGTCTTGCTAAGATGTATGCCATGTGACATAGGCAAGAACCCTTTCTTTGCCTCTTCCATGTTGAACCGCTTCAACACTTTGTCAATGTAAGTATCTTGGCTTAATCCTATAAGCCTCTTTGATCTATCTCTATAGATCTTGATGCCCAGTATGTATGCGGCTTCTCCTAAATCCTTCATCGAAAAACTATTTTTCAGTGAAGTCTTTACGGACTCAAGCATAGGAATATTATTTCCAATCAGCAGTATGTCATCTACATATAGGATTAGAAATGCAACAGAGCTCCCACTTTCCTTCTTGTAAACACAAGCTTCTTCTTCGTTCTTAATGAAGCCAAACCCTTTGACTACTTCATCAAAACGAATATTCCAACTCCGAGATGCTTGCTTTAATCCATAAATGGATTTTTCAAGCTTGCATATCTTTCCAGCATTGGTCGGATCAACAAAACCTTCGAGCTGCATCATATACACGTCCTCGGTCAGGTTTCCATTAAGGAAAGTTGTTTTGACATCCATCTGCCATATTTCATAATCGAAATATGCAGCAATAGATAGAATAATCCGAAAAAATTTAAGCATCGCTACAGGAGAGATGGTCTCGTCGTAGTTAACTCCTTGGACTTGTCGAAACCTTTTGCGACAAGTCGAGCTTTATAGATGTGAACATTTCCATCCATATCTTTCTTCTTCTTATAGATCCATTTGCACTCTATGGTTCTCACACCATTAGGCGGGTCTATCAAGTTCCAAACATGATTTTCCTTCATGGATTCTATTTCAGATTTCATGGCATCTTGCCATTTCTCAGAGTCAGGGTCTACCATCACCTCTGCATATGTTGCAGGCTCATCATTGTCTAACAATAATAATTCCTGCACTGCGCGGAACCTTGCTGACCTTCATGGTTGTGAAGGTGCTTCTGTTGCCAAAGGCATCTCAACTTGTTCAGCTACATTAGCGTCACTTGTAGAGTTTTGTCCTATTGGCTCATCTCGAACTTCTTCGAGTTGCATCGTTCTTCTACTTTTCTCTCCTTTGAGAAACTCTTTGTCTAGGAAAACTCCATTCTGAGCGACAAACACTTTGCCCTCAGATCGATTGTAGAAGTAATACCCTAAGGTCTCTTTGGGTATCCCACGACTATGCACTTATCCGATTTGGGTGCAAGCTTGTCAGACTCGAGTAGTTTGACAAATGCTTCACAACCCCAAATTTTTTAGAACAGACAAATTGGGAGCCTTGCCAGTTCATATCTCATATGGTGTCTTGTCTACGGATTTTGACGGCACCCTATTCAGTGTGAAAGCTGCTGTTTCTAGACCGTAACCCCAAAATGACAATGGTAGGTCTGATTGGCTCATCATTGATCGAACCATGTCCAATAGAGTTAGATTACGTCGTTCGGAAACCCCATTCCTTTGAGGTGTTCCTGGCGGCTTAAGTTGTGGAATAATTCCACAACTCTTCAAATGATCGCTAAATTCGTGACTCAGATATTCGCCCCCACGATCAGATCGCAAGGCTTTAAGCTTTTTGCCACGCTGATTTTCAACTTCATTCTGAAATTCCTTGAACCTTTCAAAGGTTTCAGACTTATGCCTCATCAAGTAGACATAGCCATATCTACTTAAGTCATCAGTAAAAGTAATGAAGTATTGGAATCCTCCTCTAGTAGTCGAGCTCATTGGTCCACACACATCCGTATGTATGAGTTCCAGGAAATCCGATGCTCTCTCTGGAAAACCTGTGAACGGAATCTTGGTCATCTGCCCAGCAAACAAGCTTCGCATGTCTCGTATGATTCAAAATTAATCGAACTTAAAAGTCCATCCTCATGGAGCTTCTTCATGCATTTCTCGTTTATATGACCAAGACGACAATGCCACATGTAGGTAGGATTCAAATCATTTAGTCAAGACCTTTTAGCACTTATATTACAGACTGGAGAATCATCAAGATTTAAAATAAATAGCCCATTCTTAATGGACGCCAAAGCTACAAACATATTATTCTTAGAGATCACACAACCATTGTTTTCACTCACAAAAGAATAACCATCCTTCATCAAATATGAAGGAGACACAATGTTTCGACTCAAACTAGGAACAAAATAACAATTATTAAGCTCCAAGACAAATCCTGATGGTAGGTGTAGTTGCATCATCCTGACGGCCAAAGTAGCAACTCTTGCATTATTGCCAACGCGGAAGTCAACTTCTCTTCTTTCAACGCTTCTACTCTTTGTCATTCCCTGCATCAAATTGCATATATGAGCAACCGATTCGGTATCAAATACCCAAGAATTAACATAAGAGTCAGCGAGATATATTTCTATAATATGAACAACAAGCGTACCCGAGGTGGAAGAACGATTCTTCAGTATGGCTAGGTACAGCTTGCAGTTCCTTTTCCTGTGTCCTGGCTGGTGACAATGAAAGCACTTCTTGTCTATAGCTGGTCCAGGTTTAGCCTTGGGTGTAGGGTTTGGCTTAGGGTTCGCAACCTTAGCCTTGCCCTTCTTCTTCTTCTTCCAAGAAGAACCTTTCTTCTTGAAAGCAGGCTTATTCTGGACAGCCATCACATGGCCGCCACCTGTGCTTTTCTTGATGTCACTCTTTGCCGTCTTGAGCATGACGCACAGCTCATTCAAGCCCTTCTCAGCCCCGTGCATGTGGTAGTTTGAGACAAAGTTTCCATAGCTCGGAGGTAAAGAAGCAAGAATAAAGTCAGTGGCCAACTCTTGGCCAAGTGGGAAGCCCAGCTTCTCCAACCTCTGTGTGTAACCAACCATCTTGATTACATACGGCCCACTGGTGCTCCTTCTGCTAGCTTAGTTTCAACAAAGACCTTGGACACATTGAACCTTTCAGTGCTGGCCTGAGTCTGAAACATGTCTCGTAGCACCACGATAATATCGTGCACCGCATGGTTATTCTCAAACTGCATCTGCAGCTTAGGTTCCATGCAAGCTAGCATGAAACAGCTCACTTCATGGTCTTTATCAACCACTCTCCTGTAAGCATTCCTCTCAACAGCAGGGGCATCTACAGCAGGCTCCTCTGGTAGTGGGTTATCTAGAACATCTTCCTTGTTAGCTACCCTGAGAATGATTCTTAGGTTGTGGATCCAATCCGCGTAGTTTGTCTCATTCAATTTGTTGCTCTCAAGTACGGAACGTAAAGCAAAATATTGGTTTTGAGCCATTGATCTACAACAAATAAATGCAAAATACTAAGACAAAAGTATTCATGATGGAGTAAATGACATTAAACAATTTAATAGAATTTACTCCCACTAAAATCAATATCCCTCTGTTGATTCTTAGTGATTCATGACCCACAACTAACACGTCCACTAGTGAGCTTTTGCATCACCACTAGAAGACGAGGTAGATCGGTAAGCAACTCTTGCTAATCATATCTCATATGACTCATGTTGTTAGCTGACATCTCCATGTCTCGCTCCCAACCTTTGTGCCCCAAGGTCCTTAACCGTTTAGATGACCTTATCAAGCTCACCAACCCTTTATGAGTGCTTGTATCCGATACAGCCTGTCTAGTCAAGGAAAACCAGTGGCGCCCTAATTTCATAGACCCACCACCAATCATACAAGACATGGGATAGTGCAAGGTTTAGTTGGTAGGGCATGATTGCTCGAAATTAATGAGGGATCGTTCTACTTCTACTATGACGCATGTAGTTGTAAAACCTTAAGAATGGCAAGCACATAATTGTGAATCAGTATGGCCCTTGTTCTCATGGTGATCTCCATCTTCATAGAACTTATTCACCATGTTGATCTCCATCTCCATGTACATGTGCACCATCCTTCATGTGATGAAAACTCCAAGAACTAGAACTTGCTATTACACCTAATAGCTAATAATTAAAATTACATCCACGACTTGGATCATCACAGGTTGGCACGCAGGCCATTAAATCAAATGCAACAATTCATATGGCTTCGGCTGAATTGTCATAATCACGACACGCAGGTCATGGAACAATTACACACATGCATCACATACACATAGGGGCCATACCAATAACAAAACCTGCAAAACAAAGTTATGCGATTCTGACATCCGAACTTAAAATGCCGAAACCCTATCTTTCGGGCTGAATTTCACAAATCTAAATTTCGTGAAAATAGCAAAGCTGTTCTGAAACAAGTCTAACTTTTTCTATAGATACAAATCGATATAAAAATCGCCTCAATCCGAGTTCGTATGAAAAAGTGATGACTGTTTTACTGTAAAACACGCTTTTGCAACAAAATGGAATTCGCGGTAGATCCAATCTACTGACCTATGCATCTGGCTTATACCCTAAGTTTTGATTCGATCAATCACATTGATCTCCAACCACAACGACCGGGTTTATGTGCATCACTTAACTCCGATGGCGGAAAACCGACCGGTAGGAGTATCTCATTGCACAACCTTCGCAGCAAGTTTACGAAACTAGATCACAGATCGATCTAAAACTGCGCATATCTCCATATGCACATACCCAAATCTATAACGAGGCAGCACTGGCTCTGATACCACTGTACGATTATGGGGTAGCAAAAACAAAAATTTTCTACTGCATAAACCAGGATTACTGCAGTTATAGATCACGGAATTACCACTAGACGCGCGGTTGCGGAACTTCTGTAGCGCGTCGGTGTAGTGCAGATGGAAGCTGGCAGTGCAGTTGCGAAAATCAACTCACGAGTGGCTCGTCCTTGTGCAGCAAGCGCAGCACCTCCATGAAGTCCACACGTACGGGAAGAAGCGTCGCACTCCGGATTGCTAGATCCGTGAGAACGACCTAGGGCCGATGCACGAGGAGGAGGAACAGGGAAGGGGGTGCTACTATTCACACAGGGTACTATAGCGCATGGCTGTAATGTTCATAGGTATTGTTCATGCACATGAATAGTAATGAGGGTTAGGGTTTTTGGGCGCCCCCCCTTCTGTTTATATAGCCCCTTAGGTGGGCTGCCTTGGGCCCCACCTTGGGCGCCCCTTTTTTGGGCCTGAAAGGCCCATTAGTGCACCTAAGCCCAGTCTAATTCGGATGTCATCCTTATCAGGCTTCTTTTCCTTAAGTGTGTGACCCTATAGGCTCACATGTGAATAGACATGGCCCGAGTACTCTTACTCAGCCCAATAGTAGACAGTGGCCTCTACCAAGACATGCCAACTCCTATACGCACACAAAGATCATATCAGACGAGCCGCCACAAAATCATATACATATTGTTCCCTTTGCCTCGTGATATTTGGTCTAGCTTGAAGCCAACCACTCTTTCGCGGTCCTGTGATTCGGAATCCTTGGTTAACTCTTAACCCTAGCATGGCTATGCATTACCTGATCCGAATCAATCGAGGGGCCCAGAGATATCTCTTGCTAGTAGAGGGGCAAATCCCATCTTGACCGACTATGTCTCACAGCATGCTTCTTGACAGACCCAAAAGCCACCTTTATAACTACCCAGTTACGGTGTAGTGTTTGATGGCTCCTAAGTAAGTCGGTTCACATCTTGAGTACATACGACGATCTCAGGTCTTAGGACACAGCGTACGTATTGTGTAATGAGAAGTCATCATCTCGTGTTGGGTCAGTTCTGTCTCGTCTCACATGAACCTATATTATTAGTTTGACATCCCAATGTCCATGACTTGTGAAATGTAGTCAATCAACTAATACATGTGCTAGTCTAATATTTATGTGTGTCCTCACATGAACTCCGACGAGGAACATTTTAGAATATCCATACAAGTAAAGAGTCTCACAAATACTTCAAATAAGCATTAATCAATACAAGTTGTCACCCATGGATATTCAAGGAACACTTTATTAATCATGAATACAAGGAAATATGATTGTTTCTAGGGCATATTTCCAACACGATCAACTCCTTGGGCACCCCTAGCATATCCGCTGGTTTCCACGCGAATACGTGTCGGTTGGCCCTAAGGAAGTTGACGAGCTTGAATTCCTATTTGTCACCCATACCCGCTCCGATGATGGCTGTTTTGGAATCATCTCCCTCTTGTAACTGAATGGTCTTGGTGCCTACATCACCGGTTGACTTAACTGACGATTGGCTTGGCTTCTTGGAGGGCATTGAGTCCTTGTTGAGTGAGAGTTCTTTGGCGGCAGCAAGTATTTCGCTGACAGAGTTAGGAACACGAATTGTGGCAGCATGATCTATTGCTTCCTTATCGCACTCGAAGGACTTGAGGAGGCCTCCTCGCAGGGAAAGTACTCCTGTATTGCCCGGCATCTTGAGGAGCAGGTACACATAATGTGGCACTGCCATGAACTTGGCCAGCGCAGGTCTTCCCAGTATGGCGTGGTAGGAAGATTCCAAGTCGGCTACTTCGAACTTGATGTACTTTGTTCGAAAGTTTTGTTCTGTACCAAATGTGACCGGAAGGGTGACCGAGCCAATTGGTGTAGAAGAATTTTCGGGAACGATGCCATAGAATGGGGCCTTGCTTGGAGTGAGCAGACTCATGTAGTTGAGACCCATCTTAGCCAATGTGCTTGCAAAGATCAAGTTGAGCCCGCTTCTGCCGTCAATGAGTACTCGGGTATTGGATCCTTGGACAACTGGATCGAGTGTTAGCGGGAATTTACCTGGCTCAGAGAAGCTGGTCCATTGGTCCTCCCTAGGGAAGGTAATTGGGACCTCGCTGTATTTTAGTGGTCTCTGAATTGCTGGCTCAACTGAAAGAATTTCTCTGAGTAGTAGCTTCTGGGCCTGATTGGAGAAGTTAGGATCTCCTCCAAATATGACGTTGATGACATTTTGTTACTGTTGGAACCTGTCAGGGTCTTTCTTGTCGTCTTCATCATCCTTGTTCTGCTTTTTCTTAGGAGCATCTAGCGGTGTCAACTGGAAGGATTTGTGCAGGATCGTGCACTCCCACATTGAGTGGTTGCTCTTGGGGTGGATTGGGCACGTCTTATTGTGAAGGATCTTGTTGAACTGATCTTGCGGCTTTTCATTCTTCTTACCACGCGGAGTACGATCCATAGTACCGATAGTGTTATCAGGCTTGCGCTTGCGCGCAGAATCCCGCTGGTTGCTGGCCCCTCCACGATCGTTGTGACGCTTCCCGTTGTTACCGTTGTTACGGTGTGGCAAGCGGCTGCGCTCTTTCTCCTCTTTGTTTGCCCAGTGCTGCATCATGTCGCGTAGCTCTACTCCTGTTTTGGGGCGGTTGCACCCGAAGTTGCGGTAGAGAGATTGGATAGTAATGCCACTCTAGAAGTAGTCGATGATGTCGTCATCCGCGACATTGGGGATGGTGGCTCTTGTGTCAAAGAAGCGCTTGACGTAGGATCTGATGGATTCACCTTGCTCTTTCTTGCACATAGACAAGGCGTGTCAAGTAGCTACTCAATGTAAGTACCCTTGGAAGTTGTGCGGCCTCCAGGGCCATCGGGAAGTAGAGGACCTTAGTGTTGGTGTCTCCTCCTGCAACACTAACAGCGGTCGAATATAAATGTAACCATTAGGCAGGGTCTTGCTTACCATCGTACTTCTGGATATTCGTTGGTTTGAAATCCTTCGGGTACTCGATGTTGTCGAAGACGCTGCTGAGGGCTAGGAAGCGATCGGAATTGTCTGCAAGCTGCGCTCTGCGCCTTACGTTGATGATGTCACGTGCGTCCATTATGGAATCGGCTACTTCTTCCCTGTTTTGGCCACGATTGTTGTTGCGATTCGGTTGAGGCCCAGGAGCTTGGTTTGCTGGTGATTGGCCACCCCTGGGGCGATGGATGCTTGTGACTTCTTGATCCTCTTGATTTCTTTGGTTTTGATGCTCTGGCTATTGTTGACGATGATGGCCTCCGGGTGTATGGCTTGCTTGAGGTATGACTATTGCAGTGGCCCTCGACTGGGTGCCATGAAGCGAGCACAAAGGGTTTTGTCTCTCGAGTTGTTCGACGGCATTTTTGGCGAGGTGTATGACGCACTCCATCTTCGGGTTTTGAGCCATCTGCATGAGTCGCAGGGTTGCTTCTGTCATCGCGGCAATAGGAGTAGTGAAGACTAGATCCGCGATGTTGTTGAATTCATTATTGAGGTTGCGCGGGGGAAGGCGAGCGCGCTCAGTAGCTCGAGCCCTGCGTTCTCCTTTACGTTGGTTTCTGGCCCTGCGAGCTGTGCGAGTAGCTTCATCCTCATCTTGTGGGGCATCTTGGGTCAAATTGTCTTCTGAAATCTGATCGAAGGCCTCGTTAGGGTTGTGATGACTAGGAGCACCTCCACCTTGTTGGTTGATCACTGAAACTAGACGTTCGGGGGAGAAGCTTTCTAGATGTGATTCGCAATCAGCTAGCACAGTTTCCCCAGACCCAGTTTCCTTCTCAATTGCGAGGGGAGTACCTTGTTGGAACGGGAGATCATCAATGCTGGCAACCTCTCGAAGGTTATCGAGTAGTTCTGCGAGTGTATGATCCTGGCAAGACTTGAGTTGGATCTTTGCCAGCGCATTGGTGATGAAATCCAGGCTGTCTTGGGACGACTCGACTGGATCTGGATATACGTCGAAAACGGATGCCTCCCGGCCAGCGGTGACTGGGTGGTTCTCAACATAGAGAAGATGATCCAACCTATTTTCACAGATGGATCTGATCATCTATTTGTAAGTAGATGATGCGTTGCACAACCCAAAGATGGGTTGAGCAAGAGGAGTTGTTGGCACTCCTAAGCCTATACGAATTACTCCACAAGCGCATAGAGACCGATGTAGCTTTCACCAGGGAGTATACCTGGGATATCGAATCCAAGCAACGGTAAAGCTTCAACCAAACCTAGAACTAGTTCAATCGGACCCACTGATGAGGACATCGCCACGCTGGACATGCATGAACCGACCTCATCTCCAAGTTACAAGTCGACTCCAACTCGGTCTTCACATTCATCTCGGATTCAGCCAACACCCCTACACGGTTTCGGCGATATCTCCCTCCTACAGAGTCAGAATGAGGTGATCTTGGATGAGTTGGAATAGTGACGACGAGACGCTTCTTTTGGTTCTGGTCCCAGCTCTAGAAGCCTCGTGGATCATTCTGTGTGACCACAGAAAGGTGCTGCGACACCTATTTTGGGCCTTTTCAAGCTTTGTATCGTGTCGGGCCTTAAGCCCAAGTTGTGGGCGCCCCACCCCTGGTCGTCCCAACCCTAGGTCGCCCCAAGCTTCATAAACTCAGTAGCCGCCGCTGTTCGACTTGGGTTTTGTTTAGTTCTTGTGTTTTCCTTCGAGAAACAGAGATTGATTCGTTGTAACTGTGGCGACAAGTCCTTTTACAGTGATCCAGGGCCCCCGTTCTTGATCTCCTCCACTGTGTCAATTAGTCCTTTGGAATCGAGTTCTTGAACCCCTCTTGTGTTTCGCTTCATCCATATTTGCAATATCAGATTGCATGTTCACATCTTCTTGCTTGTGTCCTTCGATTTGCTTGCAGGAAAAGCCTTCTCGGGGAGGTCAATCAAGTTGTGCTTGGTTGATAACCAATGAAGCAGTGGTGTAACAGTTGCTTAACTTCAAATCATGCTGATTAGAAGCCAGATTGCCAACGTCACACACTCCACTAATCGAATTTACCTCTACCTCTCGGAAGATCGGGCCGCGTCTACATTAAGTGGTATCAGATTTCAGGTTTCCCGTGAGGTATTACCCTTAGTTTTTCCTTTAGATTCATTTCGTGTCACTGTCCGAGAGTCCACAAAAACCCTACAAAAAAATATCACTGTCCTAGATCCATTTTAGCCAGCAATTGTGACTTGTACTTTGGATACTTATTGAACTTTGCTAATCTGCATTCGTTATTTGCTATTCCTTGCTACATATTGTGCCTGTCCCACAGCTCCACATATACTTCGATCAGTACAGGTTCATCTTGCAACTGTTACACCCAGCTCAATAATAGATTGTACCATCCTGATTGGCTTTGGTAAGAACACTTGCAAGACGGTAGTAAGCCACTTGAGATTTTGCTCTCCACTCTCACCATCACCCAGTACTTGTTAGTTGATAGGGATAATACCTTGGTGTTGTCTTTTGCTGTCTTCTAACTATGACAGGGTCAGGTAAAGGAGGGGAGTCCCCTACGGACTTCAATGAATGCGTCTCCAAGGATGAACTTAAGAAACTTGTTGATGACCAGCGCACCTACATCGACGGGAAGTTCAATGAGATGATGCGCAGTATCAATGCAGTGGTCACACACCTTGAGCATATTGAACAACATCCCCCTCGACAGCGACACTGACGCCACCCTCCTGATGGTGATGAGGACGAGGATGAGGATGTCGTCCTTGATGATGATGAGGATCGTGATGCGTACCGTCTTCGGCGCAATCGTCAAGGTATGGGAGGTAATCATAATTGTGGTAACAATGATTCTTTTGCTAAAACTAAATTTACCATGATTCCTTTTGCTGGTACTGCTGATCAGCTTATTTAGATTGGTAAATCACTGTTGAACAAAAGTTTAATTCTCATTTGGTTCCTGTTGAGCATAGAGTTAGACTTGCTACTAGTGAATTTACTAGCTTTGCTTTGTTTTGGTGGAATGATCTTTGCAATGCTAGTAATGCTGCTGTTGTGCCTCAAACTTGGCCTGTTTTGAAACAACGCATGAAGTCTCGTTTTGTTCCTCCTTATTACCAGCGTGATCTACGTTTAAAATTGCAAAATTTAAAACAAGGTGATAAAGGAGTAGAGGAATATTATCAGGAATTGCTTATTGGTCTAGCACGTTGTGGTATTCATGAGGATGATGATGATACTAGTGCTAGGTTCTTTGGTGGTTTAAATCGTAATATACAGGATATTCTTGATTACAAAGATTGGACTCGTTTTTCCCAATTGCACCATCTTGCTCTTAAGGTAGAACGGGAAGTACAGGGACTCCGCATTGGCCAACATTCTTTCAGGTCCAACATTGGGAGATCGTTTCAGCAGCGTTCCGACATTGAGACGCCTGTTGCTAAGCCACCAGCAACACCACTAGCTCCTGCGCCAGCTACTGAGGTAAGCAATGTGTCTACTGTGCAGGCCCAACAACACAAGAAGCATGCTACGCTTGAAAGGGGGTCTTCGAGTCTATCATCTACAAACATCGTGTGCCACCGGTGCAAGGGAATGGGACATGTCATGAAGGATTGTCCAAGTACTCGAGCTTTCATTGCTGCACCTGATGGTAATGGATATGTAAGTGCTAGCGATGTTGAGGATGAATTGGTTCTTGCAGCTAACTTTGTTGCAGATTCAGAGGATGAGGGTGAGGCAATTGATTTTGCAGCTGCGACAAAGGACCTTCCTAGTCTTCTTGTGCAGTGTGTGCTGACTTCTAAAGCGGAACAAGAGGATGAGGAGAAAATCCAACGCAAGAATTTGTTCCACATGTTTCTCCAAGTTAAGGATTGTCGTGTTCTCACCATAATTGATAGCGGAAGTTGCAGCAACTTGGTGAGTTCAGATTTGATCAAGAGGTTTGGTTTGCCCACTCGTTCTATTCCTCAGCCTTACTACCTTGAATGGCTCAACACTAGTGGTAAGACTGAAGTAACTAAATCAGCACGCATACACTTTTCGGTTGGTTTTATCATGACTATGCTGATTTTGATGTTGTACCTATGCAATCATCTTCATTGTTGTTAGGACGACCATGGAAATTTGATAATGATGTTGCACACCATAGTAGAACTAATAACATACACTTTCATGCATAAGAACAAAAAGATTACTTTGCTTCCTTTATTCCCAGCTGATATTAGGAAACATTTTAATGAGTTTGCTACAAATGATAAGAAAACACCTCCTAGTAATGACTCTTGTGATGCTCAAACTAATGGAATTAAATTGAAAGATGGTGTTTATATTGCTACTACATCAACTGCTGCGTTATGTGATAACCCTGATGCACCTTGTTATACTATGCTTTGTCGGGATATGTGTTTTATTAACAATGATCCTATGCCACATATTGTGCATCCTGTTGTCACTAACCTTTTGCAGGAATTTGATGCTGGGATGGAGTCAAGGATGACTCCAATTCAAGAAGGGGAGGATGATGAGGACATCGGCACGCTGGACATGCATGAACCGGCCACATCTCCAAGTTACAAGTCGACTCCAACTCGGTCTTCACGTTCATCTCGGATTCAGCCAACACCCCTGCACGGTTTCGGCGATATCTCCCTCATACGGAGTCGGAATGAGGTGATCTTAGATGCGTTCTAATCGTGATGACGAGACGCTTCTTTTGGTTCTGGTCCCAGCTCAAGAAGCCTCGTGGATCATTCTGTGTGACCACAGAAAGGTGCTGCAACACCTGTTTTGGGCCTTTTCAAGCTTTGTATCGTGTCGGGCCTTAAGCCCAAGTTGTGGGCGCCCCACCCTTGGTCGCCCCAACCCTAGGTCACCCCTAGATTCATAAACTCAGTAGCTGCCGCTGTTTGACTTGGGTTTTATTTAGTTCTTGTGTTTTCCTTCGAGAAACAGAGATTGATTCATTGTAACTGTGGCGACAAGTCCTTTTACAGTGATCCAGGGCCCCCGTTCTTGATCTCCTCCACTGTGTAGATTAGTCCTTTGGAATCAAGTTCTTGAACACCTCTTGTGATTCGCTTCATCCATATTTACAATATCAGATTGCGTGTTTATATCTTCTTGCTTGTGTCCTTCGATTCGCTTGCAGGAAAAGCCTTTTCGGCGAGGTCAATCAAGTTGTGCTTGGTTGATAACTAATGGAGCAGTGGTGTAACGGTTGCTTGACTTTGAATCGTTCTAATTAGAAGCCGGATTGCCAACATCACACACTCCACCAATCGAATTTACCTCTACCTCTCGGAAGATCGGGCCGCGTCTACATTACCCACCAGGAGAAGAGAGATAAGTGGGCAGAGGGTCTAACGTCGGTTAGCTAACTCCTTACCGAAAATACTTGCAACTAAACTATCTTGATCTACCTCGGCGGCTGCAAGAGGAAGGACTTCAGAAAGGAGTGAGAGGGGAGTCCAACGGCAATCTGCAACTACTGCTATGAAAACATCCGAACATGGTGGACTACAAAGGACGGACAGGGCTGTCACCACCTGTCGCCTACCACAACGGTTCCGTGGGGTGGAACACAACCCTATGTAACTAACCAAGTCTAGGCACCATGACTAACACTATCGAGTTATGCACTCCTGCCTCCCGGCAAGACAGAAAGCACTCTCAAATAAGTAGAACTTGCTACTTACGCAAACTAGGGATCCTGAAGATCAATGACAAATAGTAAACAAGTAACTGAAGTAAAGAGAAAGACTAGCGAGATACCGATGAGAGATGAGGAACTTCACTCCAAAGATATTCCATTCCTCCGAGGTGGCTTACAAAGTGGAGTAAGGCCAAGAGAACTCGGCACTGCTCCTTTACTTTGGCTTTCGCCAAGACTCTCACCTCACACTCTCCCTATTCTACTAAGTGGGACTACATCTTGAACTCTTCTCTTCTCCAAATTGTGTGTGCTTAAATGAGGGGCTGTGGCTCCCTTTTATAGACCTCCAAGGTGGGTTGCTTAGCTTGTAAGCAAGGCTAAGGTTGCTTAGCTTGTAAGCTAAGCCATGGTTGGCTTGACTTGTAAGCAAAGTTGTCCACGCATGCATTGCGGTTGTAACCTCCACTTGAGGGCTGCACACATATCAGTTGTAACTCCCTCTAGAAGGCTGCACACGTGGCACACAAAGGCCAAGCCAGCTGGCCTCCCCTAGGCCGGTCGGCCTAGGATCTCCGTCAAATTCATGCCTCCTTTTTGTGGACGTTGTTGATTGCCTGATGAAGTCGGTTGCTCTAGCGTCTGTTTGAAATGAGGTAGTTAGGGGCCGGGCAGCCCAGCATAGGCCAGCCGGCCTGGGGTTGTCCCCTCTCAGCCCTCCGTTCCACCGACGTGTCAATCAACGCTTGTATTTTCCTCCTCAAGTCGGTTTAGGACTTGGTTCTGAGTTTGCTCACTGCAGGTGGACCCAACTTGTCATGGCTCAAGCCTTTCGGTCTTGGTTTGTTCATTTTGTATAAAACCACATTGGGTTTGCTTGTATTTGCACTCCTGAGCACTCTGACCAAAGATGACCCCGAGTTGCAAGGTGGATAGCCCGGCCGGCATGGGTTTTCTCCCATTTTTGCCAAATTTAGTACATGTTGTCCCTGCATTCAATACTCACCAAAACTTGTGGAATTTATTAATATAAGTGAATTTTGCATGAATATGGACTTTATTTCATAAAATCAGGAAGAGCGTTGGCAGCGAAAATCACCGATATCGACCGCCAACACACCCCCACAACCAGACTTTGCTCGCCCCGTGCAATAAGGTCGAAAAAGAGCAAAGCCTGGTTTCATGAGCTCAAAGAATGCATAAGATTTATTTCTAAGCTTTCCTCATACCTTAGATTCCGGGTGGCTAACACCTTCACCTTCGAATATTGATCCCCAGAACAACTCGATGAAGAACATGATTCACTTCCTTTTCTCTGTACTTGGAGGTTTTTGCAAGATTTTCAAAATAGGAGGAATGCTCTCATCTCTTTCAACTCACTCTTAGTCTCTCATTTTGTGTTTGTACCTCACTAAGGTCTTTCGAGAAAACCTCTCCTATGTTTGAAAGGCTTTTGTGTGGCTCAAAGTAGGGATAAACTTGTATATCTTTCTCATTTATTTTGCAAGATCAAAGATCTTGTCTTTGAGAGATCATGTCACCTTTAGAACTTGGTCATGTGCATGTGTGTGTGAGGGATGAATGTCCCTTTGAGTGGTGTTTAACTTTGGCTTCTCCATCTTTCCCTTTTTTTTGCTCGAGTAAGATTGCTGCTCACTCTCTTTTTTTCAGGGGGATGGAGAGCTTTTGGTGAACCACTTTTGACGGACTTAATGAATGTGCACAATGGATGACCAAAGTACTCAATGATCATGACATTTCTCGAAAGGCAATGATGTTTGATCAAGCTCAAAATGTCAAAAGATAGCTATGTGGGTTCAATTCTATTCATGTATGGCTGTAGATAGGACTTTGTATGGTTGAAAGTGAATGAGAGTTGCCTCTTTTTAGCTTTTTAAAGAAACACTCCAAGACTTCGAATTAGAAAGAACATGTCTCTCATTTCATTATATCATGAGGGTCAATAAACAAAAGTTCAAGTGATCCTATCATGTAATAAGTTCCAAAAGTAACGAGTACTCACATAAGAAATAAAACTTAGGCACCTTTGGAAGTCATGTGAGAATTCATCTCCTCCAAGAGTTTCATTCAAATTTTAATTTATTTTATTTAGAACTAATTTGAATGAAAATCAGGAGGGAAAAGAAAGATGGGGTCGCAAACCTCTGTGACGAGTTGTTATGTCGATGTTTTGGTTAGGTACAGGTCTAATCTGGCTACCTGATCTTGAGTTGCATCAAATTTTGCTCAACTTCGCCAAGGAGCCCATCTCAGTGTTGTTCATGATGTTCATCTGCGCACTTGATGAAAATATTGGAATAGGGGGGTCGGTTGGCACAGAAATGTGCACCAACCAACTAAAGCACAAGCATGAAGCATTTATTTCATTTTATTTTATTTTTTAAAACATAACCGGGCGCTACTAAAACAAATCTTGATAAATAAAATTGCGCCCATTATACTAGACTAAGGTAAGGTACGTTTAAGGTCTGGTGATGACCATAGACGGGGGCTCTAGCTTGGATAACTCGTAGACATCTATTTCTTTGAGTTCCGGTAGTTCGGGCTCAAGGAATATTTATAATATTTCTGTCATCGTCCTGGAGGGTTTATTGGATAAGACTCTTTCCACTTACTTCTAAGCTTATCACGACTAATCAAACGAAGGTGGGAATTAAAGAGTAGTACCTTATTTTCCCATTTCGAAATGCTTGATCTTGATCCACTTATCGTGTCATCTTTTCATCCACTCCTTGTAGAGTTTGGAGTTGTGGTAAGCCTACTTTCTCCATTCATCCAATTCAGCCTATTGGATTTGCCTTTTAACCCCGGCTGATTAGAGATCCATTTTTCACCTCTTAATTGCCCCATGGGTTATGAACTCAAGGTTAACTGGTATATGGCGAGTTGCCATAGATCAGCTGGTGTGGTGTTTGTCCTATCAGCGTCTTGATGGTTGTTCAATATGCCCAAAGTGCATCGGGTATCATGCTATTCCATCCTTTCCCCATGGCATTCACTATCTTCTGCAGAATGTTTCTGATCTTCTTGTTACATATTTCTGCCTGGCCATTGGTCTTGTGAAGTGTGAGCCTTCACTACCAAACATGACTCTTGGAAATTCAAAGCGAGGAAATGTGATTTCTTGAATCATCTTCTTTGAATTCTTCGAGTCGGCCGCAACACAGGAAGTGCTTCATCTATTTGGACAAATAGTCCATGGCCTCCAAGATGAACTTGCTCTGACATAGGGGAAGACTCACAAAGTGAACTCCCCATATGTTGATTACTTCCAACTGAAGGTTGCTCTTCAGTGGCGTAGCATCTAACATCTTGGGCACCGCACAGATTCTTTAGCGTCTCAAAACTTGGTTGGCTAGAATTATGCATTCTGCCAAACCTAAGCATGTATACGGAATACTCCATAGTGTCATCCTTATGGTAAGGAGTAGCATGCTCAAGAATCTCGCGGGTCTCACATAACGGGATGCAGCGGTTGGAGTAAACCAATAGCACAGACTTTGAATGGATAGGGGGTTCTCCCAAGGGTGGTATTTGCTGAGGTGTATATAACTTCTTCTTGTCTTCATCTAGAGATATATATCCTGTCTCCATAAAATTCACTTAGTTATAATACCTAGGACTGGATATAGTGATCTCCAAAAGAGTATCATCTCTCGAGAAGTCAATCGGTTTCTTGAACTCTTGAGAGATGAGCAGCCATACAATTTTCTGCTCCCTCCTTATCTCTGATTTCCAGATCGAATTCTTGTAGGAGCAGAATCCAACAGATGAGTCGTGGCTTGTCTTCCTCCTTGATCAACAGGTGCTTTAGTGTAGCATGATCCATGTATGCTATCACCTTAGCACCAACTAAGTAGGAGGTGAACTTAAGGAAAATACCAATGCCAGAAGTTCCTTCTCCATTGTTGCATAACTGAGCTCCGGACAATGTCTTACTTGCATAAGATTTGGCATGATGCTGATTATCCTTGCATTGACCCGGCACTGCTCCGACGGCGTAGTCATTTACATCGCACGTGGTTTTGAAAGGAAATTTCCAATCGGGAGGATGCATGATGGGTGAAGAAATGAGTGCCTCATGGCACTCAATGTCCGAGGACAGCCTTTTCTCTGACCATAAAGAGACTCTTCTCCCAATTAAGGTCAAAGTGGGTTTCTTGGCAATTCTTGAGAACTTTGTCTGAATTCTCAAGGTAATTTTTGCCAGGGGCTAAGAAATCATCCATGAAATCCTTCATGATGCTCTCGATTTGGTCAAAGAAAGTCGCCATCTTACACCTCTGAAGTAAACCAAGTGCATTGCAAAGACCAATGACATTCACCGGTAGGCAAATATGCCGTAGGGATAGGTGAAGGTAGTCTTACTTGGTCATACGAATTTGGTGATGACCAGAGTATCCGTCAAGGTATTGTAAGAATGAGTGCTTAGCCAGCCGTCCAAGCATCTCGTCAAAGAATGGGAGAGGATAGTGGTCATTTCGGATAGTCTTGTTGACTATCGATACACATCCTCGTTAACTTCCCTCTGGGATATGAGCGCTCTACTCTTAGAGGTCATTGCTCCCTTGTTTGGGACCACTTGAACTAGGCTGACCAAAACACTGTCTTACACAAGGTTGATGACGCCTGCGTGCAGTAGTATCAATACCTCTTGGTTCACTACCTTCCTCATCGCATTGTTCAGCCATCATTGGTGCTCTCAGGATGACTTATGGTCTAGTTCCATAAAAATGTGATGGGTGCACAAGTCGGGGCTGATCCCCTTTCTAGTCCTGGAGAGAATACCCGATGACGGACCGGTACTTCTCTAGGACTGCAACGAGCAGCCAAGTCTCACTCTCTGTTAGCTTGTCGCTGATGAAGACTGGCATCCTACTGTTGATGTTGGAGGAAGGCGTTCTTCAGCCTAGGAGGCAGCGGTTTCAGCTCAAGAAGAAGATGTTGCGGTTTTTCTTCTTAGTTGAGCTTGAGGTGGCCGCCCGGATCTGTTTCCTAGGTGAATTGAAAGGCATCTTCTTCAGAGATGTTTATTGCCTTCTCCATTGGGTCTTTCTCCGGTCTAGCATTTTGCATTACCTGAACGGACTAGATTGACCGGGATCTTCTTTTTTTTTTGTCAACCTCGAGCTATGAAGAGTAGCTTGAAATCCATTGGAGTTGACAAGTGGCTCTATTGGCTGACCGATCAAGAGAACTTATCACCTTCAAGGATATCGAAGATGTGGAGATCTAGAAAGATCTTGTTACGACCCATCTTTAGGGACATAACATGGAAGAATCTCCTTACTCTCCATCATCTGGCTGTCGATCCACTTCGGGTGCTTACGGAGGAAGGACACGATTTCCTTCGGATCGTAGAAGTTCTCTTGTGGTGCAGCGTCCCTAATAGTGCATAGGAGTTTTAAGGAATTGAATTCCGCTCCTCTATCCATTCCTTGCTAGTGATCACAGTAAGACCCTCAATTTGTGATGTAGCATCTGGAATGAATGCCTCAGATCATGAGCATATGCACTTATGCTCCTTCGGCATGTTTGAAACATGACTGAGGTGATGATAAGAATTGGCATATCATCAATGAATGGCTCATAATCTGTGGACTTAATTGGTTCGGTAATTTCCACTATATATGGTGGAGGTGAGAGGATGCAGCTGACAGGGTGATCAGTTGGTTTGGATGGGAGAAAAAAAAGGGCTCCAAAAACCAACAAAGTGTTGTTTTAGCATCTTTTCGGAATACGATGAGGTGTCCCGGATTTTGCCATTAGCAAAGGTCTTTCCCATGCTGTTCCAAGTGCGAACACTTAGGTAGCAGGGAAACAAAATTCATCCTTCAACATGATCCAATCTCCTCCGACTCTCCCTGCCGTCTAGTCGTACCAAATTTTCACTTTGCCCGTCAGAGAGAACAGGGAGAGCTTCACCGTAAGGTGTTTTGGTTCGAACCGGGTATGGTTGAATTCCAGCATGGATTCTTGTCCTTTCTCATAGAGAAGGACTATGCGCGAACCATGATTTACGAGACTGGGACTGATCTCGTAACCATCAGATAAGGGGGGATGGTAGGATGGCGGCCGTTCCAAATACTCGTGGGATGGAACTGCCGGATAACTAGGAGTAGAACTCCATGTGCATGGGCGGAAAGGTGTACAGCTGAACGAATTCTAGACTAGTGTTGCTACCGTCCCCGGCAACAGCGCCAGAAAGCTTGTTAGCACTCCTAAGCCTATACGAATTACTCCACAAGCGCACAGAGACCGATGTAGCTTTCACCAGGGAGTATACCTGTGATATCAAATCCAATGAATGGTAAAGCTTCGACCAAACCTAGAACTAGTTCAACCGGACCCACCAGGAGAAGAGAGATAAGTGGGCAGAGGGTCTAACGTCGGTTTGCCAACTCATTACCCAGAATACTTGCAACTAAACTATCTTGATCTGCTTCGGCGGCTGGAAGAGGAAGGACTTCAGAAAGGGGTGAAAGGGGAGTCCAACGGCAATCTGCAACTACTGCTATGAAAACACCCGAACGTGGTGGACTACAAAGAACGGACAGGGCTGTCACCACCTGCCACCTACCACAACGGTTCTGTGGGGTGGAACACAACCCTATGTAACTAACCAAGTCTAGGCACCACGCCTAACACTATCGAGTTACGCACTCCTGCCTTCCGGCAAGACAGAAAGCACTCTCAAATAAATAGAACTTGCTACTTACACAGACTAGGGATCCCGCAGATCAATGACAGATAGTAAACAAGTAACTGAAGTAAAGAGAAAGACTAGCGAGATACCGACGAGAGACGAGGAACTTCACTCCGAAGATATTCCATTCCTCTGAGGTAGCGTACAAAGTGGAGTAAGGCCAAGAGAACTCGGCACCGCTCCTTTACTTTGGCTTTCGCCAAGACTCTCACCTCACACTCTCCCTATTCTACTAAGCGGGACTACATCTTGAACTCTTCTCTTCTCCAAATGGTGTGTGCTGAAATGAGGGGTGGTGGCTCCCTTTTATAGGCCTCCAAGGTGGGTTGCTTAGCTTGTAAGCAACGCTAAGGTTGCTTAGCTTGTAAGCTAAGCCATGGTTGGCTTGACTTGTAAGCAAAGTTGTCCACGCATGCATGGCGGTTGTAACCTCCACTTGAGGGCCGCACACATATCAGTTGTAACTCCCTCTAGAAGGCTGCACACGTGGCGTGCAAAGGCCAAGCCGGTCGGCCTCCCCTAGGCCAGCCGGCCTAGGATCTCCGTCAAATTCGTGCCGCCTTTCTGTGGACGCTGCTGATTGCCTGATGAAGTCGGTTGCTCTGGCGTCGGTCTGAAATGAGGCAGTTAGGTGCCGGGCGGCCTGGCCTAGGCCGGCTGGCCTGGGGTTGTCCCCTCTCGGCCCTCCGTTCCACCGACGTGTCAATCAACACTTGTATTTTCCTCCTCAAGTCGGTTTAGGACTTGGTTCTGAGTTTGCTCACTGCAGGTGGACCCAACTTGTCATGGCTCAAGCCTTTCGGTCTTGGTTTTGTTCATTTTGTCTAAAACCACATTGGGTTTGCTTGTATTTGCACTCATGAGCACTCTGACCAAAGATGACCCTGAGTTGCAAGGTTGATAGGCCGGCCGGCCTGGGTTTTCTCCCATTTTGGCCAAATTTTGTACAAGTTGTCCCTACATTCAATACTCACCAAAACTTGTGGAATTTGTTAATATAAGTGAATTTGGCATGAATATGGACTTTATTTCATGAAATCAGGCAGAGCGTTGGCGGCGAAAATCACCGATATCGACCGCCAACAGGAGTCTCAATCTAAGTAGAATTCGGATTGAGATAAATCTGAGTCCGAGTGGAACTCGAGTTGTCTTTGAGTTTCATCTCGATCTCCTTGGCGAGGTCGGGAAGCAGCATGATGCCATAATCGTCTGATCCGGCGAACTTGTTGGAGCTTTCCGACGTGGTTGCCTTCAGCATGGGGCGATTGGTTAGGTGGCTGTCAAAGCCGCCCGAACCGTTGGTGACGCAGACCCACGAGCCGAAGACAAAGGTGGCGCCATGAGGAGGCACCATGGTGCTGAAAGCGAAAGTAGCCATCGAACTCGCCGATGAACTCATCGAGTCCCCTACCTGGTGCGCCAGCTGTCGGTGTTTACCGCCAAGCCTGCTCAGGGATACCCTTAGCAGTAAGGTTTGTAGGTAGGGATCGACTTCTCTGAAACTCGATGGTGCAAGGAACACAAAGATTTAGACAGGTTCGGGCCGCGAGTTGCGTAATACCCTACGTCCTGTGTAGTTGTTTGTATTGCCTTAGGTGTTGATGTATTTTGAGGGGGTCCCTGCCCGCCCTTATATATCCGGGGGGATAGGGTTATATGGAAAGTCCTAACCGAGTACAGTTGGAGTCCTACTATAACGCGATCGGGTAGTTTCCTTCGTACTGCAGCTAATTCTACGCCTATCCGGGTAGGTACAAGAGAGGTAAGGTACATCCATGAACTATCCTTACTCTAGAACATTCTATGCCTATAAGCAGTCCTGCTGCCCCGGGTCTGACAGAGTGCTTCAACAATGTGGAGTTGGAGCGGCTTTGTGCCTAATCGAACCATGAGATAAATCTTCGTGTCGAGAGTTTGCTTCCTCTCATCCCCTTTACGTTTCCGCATTACATTCTTGCAACTTGTGTGCATTTACATTCTTAGTGTAGATCAAGTTAGAATTGACTATAGGTTGCAAAAGTTGTTTTGTGATGATGGTTTTACACTAGATGAACTGTAGTTGCACATTTAGATAGCATGTTTTGGTTTAAATATTGTGCAAACTAGTTGGAGTCTTAGGTTAAAATTTAAAGTTGTCTAATTCACCTCCCTCCTCTTAGGCTACGAGCACCCGATTCCTTTCAACTATGCATGCAGTAATAAACAAGATAGAACAGCATATGACGACAGGTCAGGCTAAGCTGGGATTGGAGTTGCCGTCAGGGACTAGCATGGGCAGGTTCTGCTGTGTGGGTGATGTTATTCATGAGCAATGACGCAGAGGCAGCTCCATGTGGCATCATCGTTACTAATTTGCAGTGATAGAAACATATCATACTGCATGATGGTTCCCATTGACCCATTCATGCAAATTATTTATTTTAATGCACCTCGGCCTTCACGTGGTTCTTAATTTACTGATTCCCGATACACATTCAATCACAGAATTGAATTTATGAATATATCTAATAATAACCAAGCCTATCTCGATCGCTCAGGTAGGTTGACGCACACTATATAAATCCTAGCAAGGAACACTAATACCCAACCAAACACATCAGAGCACACAGGCTACGTACGACAAGAAAGATACAGCGTGAGGGACTGAGTGACCGCGAGAGACCAGAAAATGGCCGCTGATTCTCGGACCATCGTAGCTCCCACTGATGCTGAGCTGCTGCAGGCACAAGCCGACCTATGGCGCCACAGCCTCTACTACCTCACATCCATGGCGCTCAAGTGCGCCGTCGAGCTTCACATCCCAACTGCTATCCATAACCTTGGAGGCGCCGCCTCACTGCCCGACTTGGTAACCGCACTGTCCCTTCCTCAGACTAAGCTTCCATTCCTCCGCCGCTTGATGCGGTTGCTAGTCACGTCAGGCATCTTTGCATCTGAAAGCGGTGCAGAGGTGGAGACGTACCGCCTGAACCCACTCTCCTGGCTCCTGGTAGAAGGTGTGGAATCCGAAGATCACACCTACCAGAAATACTTTGTGCTCGGCACGATCTCACGGCATTATGTTGAGGCTGGATTGTCTCTAGCTGACTGGTTCAGGAAGGATTTACCTGCGCCATTACCATCGCCATTCGAAGGGTTACATGGTTTGCCACTTTTCCATGAGACAACAAAGCTCCTTGATGAAGAGCTAGACAGAATTGTCAATAAAGGTAAGGCTGCACATGACCATTTGGCAATTGGAACTGTTATTCGGGAGTGCGGTGACCTTTTCAAGGGTCTGCAATCACTGACTGATTGCGGTGGTGGTGATGGCACGACTGTGAGGGGAATCATCAAGGCGTTCCCTCACATCAAGTGTACTGTGCTGGACCGTCCAGAGGTTATTGAGGCCGCACCAGCTCATGATTCAGTTACCTATGTCTCGGGTGACATGTTCCATTCCATTCCACCTGCTCAAGCTGTGATGCTCAAGGTATGAAATGGATAACAAAAATGGGGGCTGTGTATCTCATGCTTCAGTACAAATAAAAATTCAGATTTGGAGTTTTATCAGACAGATTATAGACTCATCTTTGCCAAAAAAAATTACTTACAGAATTATCAATTGTTTAACTTACATGACATTGTGTTCTGTAGCTTGTACTGCACTTCTGTAACGATGAGGATTGTGTGAAGATCCTGGAGCAGTGCAGGAAGGCAATTCCCTCCAAACAAGAGGGGGGAAAGGTGATTATTATAGAAATACTCCTTTCCCCTTCTACAGGGCCGATAATGTACGAAGCCCAACTCCTCATGGACATGCTCATGATGGTGAATACCAAAGGCAAGCAGCGAGATGAAAATGACTGGCGCGATATCTTTATCAAAGCAGGTTTCTCCGACTATAAGATTGTTAAGAAAATAGGGGCTCGTGGTATCATTGAAGTTTATCCGTAACACAACACACCCTTAAATTATGCTCAATGTGTGGTTTACTATTGAGCGGACCATGTGCTGTGAGGATACAAATAAACGGAGTGCCTCATTTCCTAGAATAAGTTTGATATGGATCTTAAAGCAGTTGAGCTATTCAGCTTTCTTGCGTTGAGATTCATGTAGCAACTATTTGAAATGGGGCCTACTTTACAATAATGCAATTGTGATTTTATCCTCTTTGTTTTTTAGTTTTGTGATTTTGCCCTTACTGTTCACAAGTCAACATGATTTTGCTCATTGTCAATAGTTAAAATAGGGGCAAATCGCGTTAACCTGTGAACAGTAAGAGCAAATAATAAAGTTAAGGAAAATGAGGGGTAAGAACAATTTCTCTTTCAAATGTACTAGAGCACTCGTTGTGGTTTCTAGAGTCCAATGTTGATTTAACTTTGATCATATATATTGGATGGTTGCTTGTCGACTTGCATGTTATGTACAACCACAGTAAGTTATGCAATGTGTAACTTCATATATATATATCACTGCATAGTACCACTACTTGTATGGCACTCACAAATACAGGAGGAATCACCACGGACTATTATAACTTCTCGTGCTGGCAAATTTTTTGAAATTATTGCGATTATCTCATAATCCAACATACACGAACCTAATGATTTTGGGTTGTGTAAGATTATTATAGCATGCTACTATTGAATAATTAGAAAATTAAAGTATTAGATTCCATTATAAATCATAAATACAACAAGCCCTAGCATATAATTCTCTAACATACTAGACAGGAGAAACAACAAACTGAGAGTTCGCAGACCGAGGTGTCGGTGCAGTTTCGATGATGTTGACAGGATTGATAAGGACCCGTCGCTGGAGTTGCGGATGATGGGCATGTGTGGCGCATGTTGAGTTGACTATAAGATGCGTCCAAGTGAAGATCTTGAGCGGTCGCAAAGAGTGCTTCCCAGAAACCTTATTGGTGGGATCACAAAGTAGAGGGTTGCAGGATTTTGGAGAACTACTCTCCCATTCACTAGTGCACCCCAGTGCTCGGGTATTTTGTGCAGTATAATCCCAACAACACCATTGCTGCAAGACTCCAAACCAAGACACAGGCCCAAAGTTCCCCGCAATAGCAGGGCCTAAAATAAGCAAAACAGCCAATGTTACAAGCCACCATAAGTTATGCATTAAACATTCATTCTATGGAATAGAGGTGATGTGGAAGACGAGATGAGGGATAGATTTCAAGATACAACAATACTTTTTTTAGGGCATTTTTACAAAACAATTCCTGTGGTTGCATTTTTACACCTAACAATCTTCTAGGGTAACAAAAAAAATGATGGCAGGTTCAATACTAAGTTCCCTGTGTTGAGCCATCCACGAATCTACGGAAACCCTCTGCGAGTTTCTGGTAAAACTTGAGATCAGACGGCTTTACTTTCCTGATGGCGAACTCGAAATGCCTCATTGATACTTCTTCAATGTGGAAGCTCTCCTATTGAATGAGAACAGGGTAGTTTATCAGCAAACTCCAGCTACTAGTAGCGAATATACACACGCTCGTGTCACCAAGAGCAGGGAAGGATGAGGAGCATACATCAAGTGCCGCGACGGCAGCTTCCCTGCAGACAAGCTTTATGTCCGCGCCGGTGTATCCTTCTGTGAGTCTAGCAAGTTCCTTCAGATCCACGTCAGGACCGTATGGTATGCTGCGTGTATGAATCTGGAAAATATCTGCACGGTCAGCTTCGTTCGGCGGTTGCACATCGAGCAGCCGATCAAAACGACCTAGAGCATCCAAAAAGAGTCAGACCAAATGAGCGAAGGAATCACTAAAATGCATTTAAACCAAAAAAAATAGACCCAATGAACACCTGGTCTTGTAAGTGCTGGATCAATTTTGTCAGGACGATTTGTAGCTCCAATAACGGTGACACCAATCCTTTGGTCCAAACCTATTGTCACAATAGAAAATTATGCATCATCAAAATATAGAGACCAACAGGATATTGTAAACTGGAAAATAAGTTGGAGAGCAGGTCATCGACACATTTCAAATGTGGATGAGCACATGCAAATGGCTAAGGCTCCAGTAGAATAACCATTGACCTGAGACATCAAAATCTGATATTTGATATTTGGTTTATGAGTCAACAAAATACAGTACTGTTATTTGGCAACCTCTAATCACAGATTAACACACTTTAGTGGCTAGTGTTAGTGAAGAGACAAATATGCCCTAAGGCAAATTTATACAGACATAAGGCATCAAAAGAGGAATTTCCTTATCAATTGATAAAACTCACCATCCATCTCCACAAGCAACTGACTGAGTACCCTATCATCAACAGATGTTCCATCATTTTCATGCCCACGAGTTACTGCAAGTCCATCTATCTCATCAAAGAATATTATCGCCGGTGCATTAGCCCTCGCCTTAGCAAATAGCGATCTCACTGCTTTTTCAGAGTCACCCACCCATTTGCTGAAAAGCTCAGGACCCTTAACTGCAAGAAAGTTCAATTTTGCTTCAGAAGCTGCAGCACGAGCCATCAAGGTCTTGCTGCAACCTGGTGGTCCCATCATTAGCACTCCTTTGGGGGGTTTGACCCCTAAATTTGCAAATGCTTCTGGGCATTTCTGTGGCAAATTGATGGCTTCAATTAGCTGCTGCTTGACACCGCCTTGACCACCAACATCTTCCCAACACACCTTTGGAAGTTCAAGCATCACCTGTAAAGAATATAGTTGAGTAATTGCCATTGTTTTTCCACGAGTCACAAGTATATATAGGAACTATCATGATAGAAGCAAACAGTTACAGCCTTGGGTGGATAGAATTGATACCTCGCGCATTGCACTAGGTCGAACTTTTGTTTTAGCCTTCTTAAAGTCCTCACTGTTCACAGACAGTGCTTTTTCATCTGTCTCACCATAAGACTTGCTACTTTTTGTGTTAGTATTTGTGCAGGGGGCATCATCCAATGACATGGCCGAGAAAGATGCCGGTAATGTGTTACTTGAATTTTCTTTTAGGCTGATATAACGGCGAAGAGCACAGAATGCTGCCTCGTTGCATAGTGCAGCTAGATCGGCACCCACAAATCCATGGGCCTCTTTAGCAATAGACTCAAGTTCCTCATCATCGAGGGAATGTCGAACTCCAATTAAAAGGTGCTGAAGTATGTCCAACCTCTGTCCTGGAGACGGCACTCCTACAACCCAGTGAAAAGAAAACAAATCATGGTCAACTTGGCTTTAGACAACATTATATCATTGGACAACCATGCTAGTCCAACATAAGGACATTTAAATTTTGATAACAATTTAAGTGCAGGCAAAACTTAGTTTCAAAAAACAAAATTGGCTTAACTGGTGTTGAACAGATACAAAATAAAAATGACCCGCTCGGGATGACAGAATACAGTACAAGGCAGCCCATTCCTCACAAGGTAAAATTTTTGGCCAATCCTAAAGGTATGATGCTAGTCCATAAAATCAAAAGTCAGGATTCTTAATGCATTCTGCACACCCATAAGCTATGTCTTAGTTGCAGGCATTTTAGCATTAAAAGCACGATGTATAGTGGCGCAGACTACAACCAATGCATTTTTATTTCAAAACTATATGGTCGTCAGATAATACTACCTATCTCAATTTCCTTATCCAATCTTCCATAACGTCGTAGTGCAGAATCAATACAATCAGGTCGATTAGTTGCAGCGATTAAGAGAACACGATCATTAGGTCCTATCTCATCCATCAGTTTCAACAAAGTAGCCACCATTCTAATAGATAACTCCTCGCTCCCTTCCTCCCTTGATGGAGCAATTGCATCCAATTCATCAATAAATATCTAAAAGCAACAAAGATACATGAGATAGATATGACACTATTACGAATGGCAACATGATGGGATAAGAATTTAACCAATACATCAAATGCATAGTAATGCTCCTTGCTAACTAAATACATCAAACCTTAAATAATCAGTGCATGAAACTTCTAATATTTTACCTGCATTAAATTCAATGTTCCAGAAAGGATAAATGAAACACCATGGTAACAAAAGCCTGGTCTAACTGGAAATAAAAGGATTTTTTTAAGAAAAAAGTGTTTCAACTATGTCAATATAAATTTAGATATGCAAATTTCACAATGAAAAAACAATGAGTGAGCAGGACAAGAGAGGAGATGTTCCCAAGTATGAGCAGTGCAATATTAATAAAGGCAAGTTAACTTCTCTAGTAAAATTACTCAAGTATTGATGCTTAAGGAGCATAGCACTAGAAACAGGCTTCAACCAAATCATTACTTGTATTATGGACAGGGTACATTTTGCATTAAGAACATAGGAAAAGAAAATATATATAGTCAAACTTAGTGATTTACCACCTTGTGTGTGATAAAAAATAGTGGAAATTGCAACAAGTTCAGTTTCATGAATCACAATAGAAGATACAGTTTTAAGACTTCAGATTTGCAGAGCACATCAAGATATTATGACAGCTTGGGCACAACAATACAGTGTTACTCTAAAAGAAAAAGAAGTTGCTAGTATCATTAAAATACACGGGTCACCGAAACAAGTAAAAAATACTGTTCTTTTTCTAAAGCAAGGGAGAGGATTCAGCATATCCTAGGAACTACAGTAATATATCTGAAAGAAGTAGCTCGATTCGGATTTATTTTCACAGATGGCATGACACTAATGATAAAGGAGCAGAGCAATTGAAGAAATCTAACCACAGCAGGTGCAGCTTTCTTAGCCGAACTGAAAACATCATACAGAGATTGCTCACTTTCTCCATAATAATCAGTAATGATCTCCGGTCCATTTATTGTAAAAAGGTTGACACCAGCATCATAGGCACAGGAAGTAGCAAGAGATGTTTTCCCTGTTCCAGGTGGACCATAAAGAAGAATACCTTTGTACCTGAAAAAAATCAGCATATTGCAAAATTGAAACAATGAATTTTATGGCTGAAATTTGGGGGAAGTGTATATCTTTTTACACAGTACCTTGGCAAACCAATTTGATCAGCCAGTGAAAACGAAACTATTCCTTTAATTGTTTCTGACTCTTTAGATAACCCACCTAGCATTGGAGCATGATCTGGCTTATCTGAGTCAAGTTTCTCAGTGCAGACTGACTCAGAAAGATGCACTTTTGTGGTTCTACCAACAAGGATTGAAATTAGGGTTCCCCCCAAGTTAGATGAATCTTCTGCATTAGGCAGTGTACTCCCTTTCTCGCACAAGTCAAATTCTGCTCCCATCACCACAAACAAGGACAATTTCCCGCACATTAAGAGAGGAACAAAGTTCCCTTTTAGTAAGTATCTACCATTAAGCCACCGTGTAGCTGACATCTGCAATAACTCATTAACTTTCTCATCTGCTAATGCTGCTCTTGCAGTGGTTGGATCCAAGAACATCGAGGATCCACTGTTGGATGCAAAGTAATGGGATTCCTTTCCATGCAATGGAGTAGAAGGCATCTTATTAGGTGTCTCCACAACCATTCCATTTCTTTCAGAACAGCTGTCAGACACTCTTTCAATGCCACTAGAAGGCCTAACACCAGGTGGAACCAGGCTAAGATAAAGATTCTTACATTTCAATACCCGTAAAGTATCGACGGTATCACCATGATTTGGGGTCTGCTGTGTACACAATGGACTAACAAACAACGATCGACCTACTGAAGGGTATCCCAAAACACATGCAAGATCCCAAGAGAGCTTGATGCTGTTCTTTTGAACCTAGCAAGACAACCCAGCAAACAATGTTCACGGTTTGTTACTCTCAGCATGGACACCAGTAGAAGCAAAGTAGAATAGGCATACCTCACGCGAAGGGAAAACAGTGGCAACCACAAAGTTCAGCCCAGCTTCACCATACAGAAGATCATTGTCCACATCAAGATCAAAGGATCTGCTGCACACATCAAATAAATCGTATAGTGGAAATCCATCTAATTGGTCGCTGCTAGAAGAAATTAGTGACACCTGCAAACAAGGGAACACACCTCAGCTTAGTCATTCAAAAGAAAGACATACAAGCAGGTAACTGATATGTTTGTGCTTGAGCGGAACTATGAAGTACTATGAAGTTGCTGTCATGATCAGGAATTCAGGATAGCACAATACCGTGCGCATTTCAATTTGTTGGATTAGTTTTGGTTGACCTTGGTCACCAACAGAACCGAGAGAGAAAAAGGGGGAACTGACCCCGAGAGGCTCGGTTTCGGTTCTGGAGATCTAATCCGAGATTGCCTTGATCGGGAGGCAAACCTAAGCCCATTGGGCTCGGCCCTGGACCTATAGTGCTTATAAATAAGAGAGGGTTAACCCCAGGGTTAATCAATCTAATCTATTTCCACCACCACCGATCATTCAGAGCACTGGAAGACTCAGAAGCACGAGTTCCACGCCCGGGGCAGTGCCGGTGGCGACCTGAAGGCCGCCGCTACCCCGAGAGGACGCTCAAGGAGCGTCTGCGCTACGTCCCCGACGCCGTTCACGCCATCGACGACGTGACAACTACACCTACATCCACCGGCACCATGGACACCACCACTGCCGGTATAGACCAAACTCTTTTATTCCGCATTAGTAAATGTACTAGGTGTGATCTATTTTGGGTTAGCGATCCTGGTTAAGCAAGTTCATCCTGAGTTTTGTTAGATCAGTACTAACACAATTCAGCTCATTTACAGTACGCACGCTGGTAGGCGCACGCTGCTTGGAATTGCCACCAGCTGCTAAATGCCAGTCAGATTGGAGCCCCCAGTCACAACACGAATACAAATTTGAGCAGCAAGGTCCGATTGGTGGAACCAGTTCTAGCTGTATCGATACTTTAACTGATTGTAGCTGTGTCTAAGGAGTAGAGTACTACTAGTTCACAGAAACAATTTGCAGAAACAGACAGTTCAAAGGTGAGGGAACAAGGCAGAGGCACAAAAGGGGAGCAAGGCAGGAGCTTACGGAGACGAGGCACCCGGGCCGCATCCCGGCGCCGACCATAGCGGCCTCGGAGAGCCAGAGCCTCCCGAAGCCGGCGCCGCCGCTCCCGCTCCTCGGGGCCACTTCGGCGACGGCGCCGACGAAGCAGCCGTCGCCGCCGCGTGGCACGAGGGCCGGGAACTTCGCTGCAACGGCGGCGGCGATGGACGGGAGGTCGACACCTCCCTCACCGTCGCCGCCGTCGCCGGGGTCACGGGAGGAGGGGGTGCGGGGGGACGGCTGCGGCGACGCCGCCGGCTGCTGCGGCCTCCTCTTGCACTTAGAAGGAGGCATGGCGGCGGCGAGTGGCCGTGCTCTGGTATGCGGATTCACAGGGCTTTGTGCTTAGATTGGCTGCAAAACAAAGCATGCGCGCGCTGGCGAGGCGGCTGGTGGAAGGCGGCGCGCCGGCGAACCTCTAAACCCTGGCTGGAAGGCGTCGGGTCGGCTGGCCTCGAAGGGTCCAGTTCGGCTGATGGGCTCAAATGGGCCGCCCCGGTGAGTGGGTGCTAATTGGGCTGATTCAGGATTGGTTAAGCATTCTATTTGGTCCAAAACACATAAAGCCCAATTGGTGGCACTAAAGAGTATACGTGTTTAATAGAAATTAATGATATGTGTGTTATATTCATGGAACACTTATAAGGCCAATCGCCATACAAAGTATCGTCCCACTGTTACCAAGAGTGCTTTGCAGCTTAATATTAGAATATAACCATATCTTTTAATGCAAAATTTTATTACGCAATTTAATAGATCAGCTGTCACATTTAATTATCAATTATTAATAATGATCAAATATACCATGTGACCTATACAAGTTGATGAATGTATATGGATGAAACTTAAATTCTCTCAATGATATTTCATTCTAATTTCGTAGCTCTTGGTAACTGCGTACACCAAGTTCCATCACTACGAAACTCTATTCTTCTCTTGCTTTTTATATTGGATACCATGTCATCATTTTTGGCTACGTGGCATGTCGTTTAATAAAAATGAAACTCACATGACAATTGCACTGAGAATGGTCTAATACACTACAAAAAAAAAGTCTATTGATCCATGACGATTCAATTTTGTCATAGATCACTAAAAAATCATAAAAAAATAGTATTCATGATGATCTCAAATTTCGTCACGTATTGAGTGTCACAGATTACACCCTCATGACATTTTTTAGCGAAATCTTCACAGATTAACTAATCCATGACATTTTGAAAATCATCATAAAATATTTCAAGGGCCCCGAAGCCCAACCCTGTAGGGTCGAGATGGCAGACTAGAGGGGGGTGAATAGTCCTTTTTAAAATTTAAAATGTTGCCGGCTGACCGAAACAAATGCGAAAATAAACTAAACGGTCTAACCAAGACTACACCCCTCTATTTATAACTTGCACCTTACAAAAATGATCCTAATTGAGCAACTAAGGTGCCAAGCTAGGTAGAGCTCACCTAAACAATTCTAGTATGAAAGGTCACACAAACTATGCACTAGTAATCAAACAACTGGGGAGTTCCTACACATACTGGTATGCAAAGCATTCAAAAACTAAGCACAGCTAGTAGTTCTCAAAAGCAAGGCTACAAAAGCCAAATTAGAGAGCTCAAAATTACCTAGCTATAGAAATTAAGCAAAGTGACTAGCAAGACTACTCAAGCCAATTAGTCACGCAAGGGTGCTACTTCTATGCTACACAAGAGAGAAAAACTAGCTAACTACACAACCACAAAATATGAGTAAGTAAATAAAAGCTTGTTGTCGGGGTACCATAATTAGGGGCACCCTAACCCAGGGACTAAACCGCCCTTAAAAACGCAAAACACAATTAAGCAATCGGGCCCACAGTGCCTACCGCCACGTCGCACTCTATAGTCACAACGAACCAAGGCCAACAGTCTTCTTCCGATCCGAAGGGAAAGAAGCCATCAATGATGACAACTCCGTCATCGCCCTGCATCCAAATACCATGGAACGGCTCCAACTCTCCCATTGCACCCAAATCCTCCCCAGATCCCAAAGAAGCCCGATCTTCACTTAGCCTACAGCCTGGCTCCGCGGTACGGCCCATCCGAGGCCCCCCTCGAACCCGCGGAGCAATCTCCGCTTCGCTCAAGACCTCCCCGCCGAGGCCCTCGACAGCGCGCCACTCCTCCGCCTCGCTCGAGGGTAGCAAGCCAACCCTCGCAAGGCAGGCCAACTCTGCATCGCTCGAGGCCACCCCTCGGCAGACGGAACTAGTTACCCATCTGCTCACCCACCCGACGGACGGAGCATTAGATGCCAACCACTCCACCGCAGGGCCCGGGCCAGACGGCGTCAGGCCACCATGCTGCACAGCAGCTGTGATCGGAGTCCCGTTTGCCAACTCCGGTCACTATTCTGCCATCCCCGGCACTATTCTGACACTGTGGGAACCTGCGACGCCCTGTGCAGACATACCTGGCACTGCTCTTGCCACTATGATGCCTACTCCTCGTACTTTCTCCTCTACAGGACCCTTGACCGGCATGGGTGCGACCCTCGAATGCGGCTCGGGCCTTGACCAGAGCAAGACTCCCGCCCGCAGGACCCTCGGCACGCCGCCACAACACGCATGGAGGACGGTACCCTCCACAGCGATCACCACGATGCCCACATGAGCTATCAAGACGCTGGCGCGATCTCCGCAAGACCAGGGAGCCGCCCAGGCCAACTACCATGCCCGGCACCTTACTCTCCAGTGGTCCATAGTGTACTTTCCACAGTAGTCATCCACTGCACACCCCCGATTCGGGGAGAAGATGACGACTTCTGATCCACCCGTACATGTACTCCGCCCTTCCTTGTGTCTATAAAAGGGGGAGGCGGGCACCTTCATCTTGATCTGCTCAAACGCTCAACTCATCCCACAGAACACACACTCCCGCTCTCCGGAGCACGATATTGGCACTTGCCTCAATCACTTAGTAGAGACTTGGGAGCTTTCCTCCCTCTCTCGCCTCGCTTGTACCCCCTACTGCAAGCATCACGGTGCAAGTTAATACAGTGCACTCACACACCCCTGCTGAACGTACGGCCCCGTGGTCGGAACCAGGATAAACCTTGCATTACTGTGTTACCTCTTGCATCAATCATCTAGGGTTAGGGACCACGCAACATCATCACTCTTTGGTGCCGGACCGCCGGGTCAGGACACCGACACTTGTGTATGTCTAGAAAACTCGGTACCACTGCTTTTACAAGTCCGGTGCCACCGGTTTTACCCGGGCAGTGAACTCCCAAACTAAAGAGTGAGGCTAGAGAGCTCCGAATCAAGCCAAATTTGGATATGATGACTGAATTGACTTCCTCACATATATCTCCAAGTTCCTGCACTCAAAACACAAGCACCACAATATCGAGCAACTTCACCACAACTGTAAATTATGCATAAAGAAAATCAAATCAGTCGGGAGATGCAAGATTTTATCCCGAGATTCACTTGGTTGCCACCAAACTAGTACCCGTTGAGACAAGCTCTAAGGTTGCCGCCAGTCCTCTTGCTAGTGGTGACTCACGAGTCACACTCTCACACATAGAGTGCTTACCACAAACTCTAGCACTTGACCCGGCCAGACCATTTGTTGCTCGTCGCGTCTCGCTCAACTAGAGTTGCTCTTCGTGACTCTAGCAGGGTGAGCACAATACCCCTCACAATCACTTCTCCGGAGCACCTCACAATCACTTATCCGGAGCACCGTACAATCTTTTTGCGGGATTCACAACGGAAACACACCACCAAGCCATCTAGGAGGTGCCAACCTCCAAGAGTAACAAGCACCACCGGCTTGCAACTCGATCATCTAGTGTCACACTCTTGCAAAGTCTCAATACAACACACTAGAATCGCTCACTCACTTAGCGAATATCATTGGCTCTAATCACAAGTGAGTTGGAGGGCTCTCAAGCACTCTCACACAAAGCCACGAAGTCCCCAAGGTGCTCAACTCCTCAAATGGCTGGTCCCTACCTCTATTTATAGTGGACACCCCAAACTCAAATCCCGTGAAAACAGAGTTTTCGCGGACAGTCCACCACACAAGGACTGGACTGTCCGCCATTTCAATCCCAATGGCTATATCCTCAATAAATGCTTCTCGAGTCGACCGTTACAACCCAGGCGGACGGTCTAGCTCACAAATGGTGGATAGTCCGCGGTTCATTTGGACACCCAATACAGAAAGATCAAGTTTCTGCGCCCGTTTCAGGTTTTAAAGGTGGACGATCCGCAGTTCACTTTTGCTCCCCACATAGAACCAAAACTAGTTCTGTATGATCTCAAACATGATACTGGCGGAGCGGACCGACCGCAGCTCAACTTTCGGCACAACCCAAACTCGGTAAAATGGCCATAACTTTTAGCTCCGATTTCAAATTAGGTGATCTTGAACTCTATGGAAAGCTTATTCAGAGGACTACACAACCCAACTGAATAAATGATCCAAAACAAAATGTATCAACCCATAATTTCATTCCAAGATCCAACCCATAGTTAGGAACACAACAAAAACCATTTTTCCAAAGCATGCCAACTCCAAATGATCTCCCACGGGATGATCAACACCGTTAAGCCTTAGTTAGCATTTTCAAATCATTTTTGTAAAACTTTCAATGCCACTCGATCCTAGCAACGTATGCAAAGTTAGCTCGCTCAAGTGGTACTAGATGATCGATATGCAAACAAGTTGGCCCCTCTTGATAGTACTGTCAGACCCGGGACAGCGGGACTGCTCATAGACACAGAATGTTCTCGAGTAAGGGATAACTCATGGATGTACCTTACCTCTTTTGTAACTACCCGAATAGGCATAGAACTAGCTACAGTACAAAGGAAACTATCCGATTGTGTTGTAGTAGGACTCCAACTGTACTCGGCTAGGACTTTCCATGTAACCCTGTCCCCCCGGATATATAAGGGCAGGCAGGGACCCCCTCCAAACAATCATCAACACCTAAGGCAATACAAACCACACAGGACGTAGGGTATTACGTAAACTCGCGGCCCGAACTTGTCTAAATCTTTGTGTTCCTTGTACCATCGAGTTCTAGAGCAGTCGATTCCTACCTACAAACCCTACTACTAAGGGTATCCCTGAGCAGGCTTGGCGGTAAACACCGACAGCTGGCGCGCCAGGTAGGGGCTTTGGCGAGTTCACCAACGAATTTGATGGCCGAACCAAGCAACGCCAACGGCGTGCCAGAAGGCACGACCTTCGTTTTCGGTTCCTGGGATTGCACGGCTGACGGAACGGGAGGCTTTTCCAGCCACCTTATCACGCCTAACTCGCCTAAATTGAAAACCCGCTCCCAACTCGCCGACATCCGCGAGTCCGCGGATCTTGATGAGGAAAGAGTTCCACCCGAACTCGACTCGGACAACCCGGGAAACATGTCAACTCAAAACCGAACTCCTGGTTTGGTTGAGTTCGACATAAATTTTGATTCCGAAAAGCCTCACTTTTCCAAAACTCTTGGAAAATACCTGGCTCATCTCAAGACAATCAAACGCCCTAAGATCAAAAACTCAGAACTACTCGCCGGAGTAGATCAAGTTTCACGATCAATTGAGGGCTTCATCAAACTTGCAGAAACCACTCTCTGCTCACCTGCATCACAGCAGAACCCTAAAGCACTAAACCCACTGCAGAAGAGGTCGGGCGATATGCTCTCAGGGGTCAATCGGGTAAATCCGAAGCTTGCCAACTGCATTAAGGTGGCTGAAAGCACTCTGCAAAACAAAGAGTAGAAATCGGGAGGAGGAATCTGCGGGGGAGCTGGTGAGACAAACCCCCGGCTTGTTAGGATGGGACCGTCTATCTCCAGGATACCTCAGAGCCCTTCACCGAAACCTGCTCACACTCGGACTCCGAAACGGTCTCAAGAACATTGAACCATTTGACGATCTTGAAGAGTCGTCAGACAACGTCGAGCTATTCATGGATGCTATGGCCAAACCAACCGAGCAAGCCGACGCCCTTTGGGAACTAGCCAAGCTTAAAAAAGGAAAAGCTAAGGCTCCAAAACAATCCAGCGACTCGATCTATGACAAACCCTGGATTAAGGAGCCTGAGGGGCTAACTCCTACTCAATCATGGCTACACTGGATGAACGAGAACGCCCTCTGTGTAGAGATGGGCATACCGCTTCTCGCTCACCCAAAACATACATACTCAAAAATCGGTGGGCTAACCGACTCCGAATTCGAGTACTCCTCCGATCCAGAGGAACAACTGGACGACCTAATCCAGTATAGTAAACAAGTCGAGTACGACTCGGCTAAGAACCTCAAGTCCGATCAGGACTCCCTCCCTAATCTGATTATATATGCAACGCCGCAAGGACGGACGGTGCACATCAGGAAGGCACAAGATCCCAACGCTTCTGCCTCACAGCTAGCGGATCTGCCTTACCAACAGAGCACTCCTTTAGACCCATGCTCAGGCAAACAAGACCAAGAAGTTCAAGACCTTTGCCGTGAAATCCTCATGGTTCATATCACCGAAGAACCTTAGGGCAATCCCACAGAGCGTCTCAACCTCGACGACTACAATTCTGATGATTTCAACGAGTACCTTTCCGACAACATGGAAACTACTCCTCCTACAATCACAGAAGCCCAAGCTACTACCGAGGAGGATCTACCTGCTCCTCCTCCTCCTCCAGTGGTGACTGTCACTGTCCAGCTAGATAAGCAGCATCCAGCTGAAGATCTCTACGAGCACCGTCGCCAGCTCAACCAGAAGAGGGCGTTCTGGCGTCAGCGCCTTGCTAACAGCCTACAGGAACAGCAAGGCGACAACTACGACTACTCCAACTGCGACCTCCGCAGTGTGATCAACGTTGGGCGCGATGCGCGCAACATCATCATCTCAAGGAGAAAGGAACGGGAGGAAGTCGAGGCATATAGCCCTTCTTCCAACTACCGCATCCCCCCAACGGCTTCCGCATCCTTCAAGAAGCACAAGCCGGCAACCTTCAGTACCCGTCCTCAGGGTAAACCACGCACCCAGCATCAAGCTAAATCGCCTCATAACGGAAACAGGATCAACAAAGTACTGCTACGCAAGTGGTTTATTCACCCAAAGAGCTCTCACACGATCTTACAGTGTGACTCACTCCGCAAGGCCCTTGGGGCACCTCTCCAGAAGGAGACCCCACCAAGAAATCCAGTCGACCTCTGCATCGACTAGCTCTACCCTAAATCTAGTCGACCCCCATATCGACTAGTACTATCTTCGAATAAGTTTTATTCAGCTATATAAACCATTGCTCACGTCCAACGAGCAAGGGGTAGGTCTTAAGAGTCAGAGTCTATTACTTTACAGTTATTGTAATTTCGACAAATCCAAATAAAGTTGATTTTCCTATATCGACTACTTGGCTCTTGCTCACACGACCAATACCCCACCTCGAAAGTCTTGCTCAGCATCATAGCAGCTATCGAGTAGTTTTTATGGTTCTCACTCGAGTGCTTTTTTGACATTTACATCTTGGGCAACCCGACGGGGTTCGTACCTAACAGTTCTGTCCTAAAAGAACTGTAGTCCTCCGGTAGGATACCCTACTCGCCCTGCTCGAGTAGGTCTTGGATACTCTTTCGGCACCTTCATCTTGGGCAACCCGACGGGGTTAGTACCTAACAGACTTGCCCTAAGAGTTGCTCCAGTCCTTGGTTAAAAGGACACCATACTCGTCTTGCTCGAGTAAGTTTTGGATATCTTTCTGACATTTACGTCTTGGGAACCCCGACGGGGTTCGTACCTAACAGTTCTGTCTTAAGGATTACTCCAGTCCTTGGTTAAAGGACACCTTACTCGCCTTGCTCGAGTAACTTTTGGATATCTTTCTGACATTTACGTCTTGGGAAACCCGACGGGGTTCGTACCTAACAGTTCTGTCTTAAGGATTACTCCAGTCCTTGGTTAAAGGACACCTTACTCGCCTTGCTCGAGTAAGTTTTGGATATCTTTCTGACATTTACGTCTTGGGCAACCCGACGGGGTTCGTACCTAACAGTTTTGTCTTAAGGATTACTCCAGTCCTTGGTTAAAGGACACCTTACTGGCCTTGCTAGAGTAAGTTTTGGATATCTTTCTGACATTTACGTCTTGGGAAACCCGACGGGGTTCGTACCTAACAGTTCTGTCTTAAGGATTACTCCAGTCCTTGGTTAAAGGATACCTTACTCGCCTTGCTCGAGTAAGTTTTGGATATTTTTCTGACATTTACGTCTTGGGCAACCCGACGGGGTTCGTACCTAACAGTTCTGTCTTACGGATTACTCCAGTCCTTGGTTAAAGGACACCCTACTCGCTGGCTCAAGTAGGTCTTCGATACTCTTTTGGCACCTTCATCTTGGACAACCTGACGGGGTTAGTACCTAACAGACTTGCCTTAGAGTTACTCCAGTCCTCAGGTAGGACACCTTACTCGCTCTGCTCGAGTAAGTTTGGGATGTTTCTAGAATATTCACATCTTGGTTAACTCGACGGAGTTCAATCCTAACAGTCCTATTCTAAGAATCAATCCAGTCCATTAATAGGACATACTACTCGATACGATCGAGTAGTTCGGGCCATTTTCGTAAACAGCTGCATACTATCTGGGTAACCGAACAAGGTCTATCCTAAATGGTCAGCTACGAAAGCCCCTCAAGGAGTACAGATAAGCCCTTGATACTCTAAAATTAGTTGACACAAGTTTCCCGCTTGCTTGGTTTACTATGGGAATCTCCGTTACAGAATCTTTTTGCCTCGAGTACTTGACGGGTACTACTCGCTTGCTTGAGATACAAAAAGAATTCCTATTTTCCCTTAGTACTCTGACTAGCTGTCGAGAGCTGCATGTCTTCTTATCTATCATGAAACTTATTATACCTCCTAAAATACTCAATAAGAGTTCTCCCCCCTATTGGACAACAAAGTCCATATTAGCTTCGTGCTAATAAAACATTTCCTTTGAAAAGGAAACCCATACTAAGCTACGGCTTTGAACACCCTTATAGTGCTATTCCCACTTGGTTAATCCCGAGGGATTCAATCCTAACCGGTCAGCACCATGGTTTCAATCTAGAATCATACAAACTCGATCCTATTCGAGAATACTATACCTCCCGAGGCACTTACGGATACTATGCATCGTATCTACTATTATAACTGAATAGGGCCCGATGCTGCCTACACTCAGGACCCACGAGTACAACCACTCGACACAACAAGGGATTCCACAATCCTACCACCAAGTACTTAGCATTACACAAATATCCAACATTTGTTCAAAGTACTTTTGGCCCACACGCCAACTCAATTACAAGAAAAGCTTAAGGAGACTCTGCCCTGCTCAAGGCTTCTACAATTTGATCAGCCACCGCGGAAGTTTCTGCCAAATACTGACGGAACTGATCATCAGTACAATCTGCCTTGGCTCCTCGTCCAAGAGCATCCAGACGAGTAGTTGGCCAATAAGATTTCACCAGCTCAACTACGTGACCTATGTACTGGCGGGTAATGTGGGAGACAAACCTCTTGAAGGCTCCAAGCACCCTGCGAAGCCTCCCGGCCAGTGTGAGTGGCTCATCTCCATCCTTTCCCGGGATATCCATGGCCTCCGTTACCTCCAGGGTGGCATCTCTGACTTCTTTTAGCTCCACGAGCTCCTGCTGCATCGAGTCTCGAGACTCCGACAAAGCCTAGAGCTGTTGCAGCATCGATGCTGCCTCTCGGTCAGAATCCTCCTTAATCTTCTTAAGCTTCTCTATCTCATATGTGTTTTGGTACATAAGAATCTTTAAATCCAGTACCAAGTTTTCTTGAATCTCTAAAGATTTGGCACAAGCTGTGTACTCGATTAAAAAGAAAATCTTATAAACACCAAGCGGATCTACTAGTCGAGTGCATATCAAATGCTAAGGACTAACCTTTCTTAGATTTGGAAAGCTTTTTCAGCTTCTCTTCAAGAGCAGTCTTCTCAGATGAGAGCGTCTTAACCCACTCCTTGAGAGCATTTAGCTCTGTCTCATCTGGCGTCTGGACACCCTTTCGTCCCAGTGCCTCCTGCAAAACAAAAAGATCAGTATACTACTCGATCTACTATAAAAGTACTCGAAGCATTCGACTACTTACCTCCAGCAGCTTAAAAGCATGCTCCACCTTCTCTCGCGACAAGTCACTTCCCGATGTGACTTGGGAAGTACTCACCACAACAACAGCCTTCTAGGGCACTTCCTCAATCCTTCCTACAGTATTCCCCGTGTTTTGGGAATCTAAAGAAAGAACATGCTACTTAATCACACTAAGGGCAAATAAAAGGATACCTTTCTACAAGGCACTACAAGCTTACCTGCAGGGGTCTCCGCATGCTGTTTATCATTGCCTCCCTCAGGAAGCTTCTCGCCTTCTCCTTCTTCTAGAATCCTGCCGCTTCCGCCATCTTCTGGGATTTCCTCATTGGCCCTCTCAGGATCGGGCAATGGAGAATCCAGAAGCATAGCATTGGCCATCATCTCCGCATCATGAGCACTCTTCACAGGAGTACTCGGGGGCTTCTCCAGCCCCAGCTGAGAATCCGAGTGACTCTCAGCCCCCATGTCCTCTCCCAGGACAGCATCTCTGCAAAAACAAAGTAGTTACAAACTACTAGATGCACTAGGACAACAGAAAATGCACCAGGAACAACTGGAATTTGCTTTACATTCTTTAGCAATCGTTGTACTCGACTAAATGCTACATCATCCGAGATCTCTTCCTTCGAGTATCTTGACAGATCAGTTGTTCCTTGGTACTGAAATCCAAGCGATTCCCGAGCCTGCAACGGCAGAATTCTTCGCTTCATCCAGTCAAACGTGACTGCTTCCCTAGTCAACATATTTTGCCTCAGAATGGCAATTCGCTCGAGAAGTTGGGAAATCTGACTCTCGTCGACTGGTTTTTTATTCCATTCAGGCCACTGAATAGGAGCGCCTGGAGTAATTGATGAAAAGCTTCCTAGTCAGTTCTCGATAAAGAACCACTTAGGCTTCCATTTGATTACTTTATTGCTAAGTTTATAAGAAATATACTCTCTATCTTTCCATTGCCTAAGTTGGAGACCCGCACCTCCTACTACATCTAGAACAAAGGAGTCGGGCTGCGGCTTCAAATGGAAAAGGTAACGGAAGAGTTCAAAATGGGGCTCAATGCCCAGAAAAGCTTTGCATAAATGCACGAAGATGGAAATATGAACAAAGGAATTTGGGGTTAGATGATGCAATTGGATCCTGTAGTAGTTCAGGAGTCCAGAAAAGAAAAAAGAGCAAGGAAACCCCAATCCTCGTTCCAAGTATAAGGTGAAAGCAACAATTTCCCCCGTATTTTCATACGGATGATCTTTCCTCAAGGCAGGACGCCATTGGATAACAGATCTGGGAACTAAAAGACCCTGCGACACCAGAGAATCTAAGTCAGATTGAGAACACTTACTTGTGTTCCAACCCTCATCACAAGTTGGCTCTGCAGCCACACCCTTTCCCTTGGTCGATTTCTTGGGGGCCATCCAGAAATCTACGGATCAATTCACGCGCGTACACTGGTGGAAACCCTAGGGCGATAGTTGGGAGCAAAGGGAAACAAGAACTTTGGATCTAGGAGCTCGAGAGCGAAAAGACAGATTTGAAGCAGTAAAAACAAGTGGCGGCTGGTGGGGTAAAACCTAAGTTACTGCTTCATTTTATAATGGCGGTGGCAACATGGTAAAAACACCCAACATGCCAAAAGTCCGTTGCAAATCACGGAAAGAACGGGATTTTAAAGAGACGTTCCTTTTTTCTGAGATTACATTTTGGAAAAGAAAACACTCACATCCCTAGTTGACTACTCGACATCCTTTTTCTTAACTAGGATTACATTCCAAAACAAGGAAGAGTACTCGACACAGTACAACTACTCGACATTACAACTCGAGTACTTTTTACATAACTTTACAAATGACTCAGGTCTGCACCCACACTTCTTGGCTTCCTGAGAAGCATGCTGCAGCTAGAACGGCCCGAGGCTGTGACAAAGTACAAACTTGTTATTCCCATTTTGGGAATAAAGATATTTGTATTCAGGGAGATAAGCTACAAGAGTATGGAGGCAGATTACAGTAATCACCTCGCAAGTCCTCTAGTAGCATCTTGCAGAGAAATTTCTCTTTCTCCCTGAACACTTTGTGGCATGATCAAGCTTTCCTACCAGAGATGTCAGTTCTTGGGCACCTAGAAACAGGCAACCCCAATGATGTGACACAACAAGACTCAACCCAGCGACCCCAAAACTGCCTCATTGAAAGATGCAAGGACATGATGTGCAGCATGGATCCGATGAGGGCATTAGGGACGCAGGAGGAGGCAGTAGAGACTTCTCTTGTCACTCGCAAGTTTTCTTCTAGCATCTTATGTTGGAAAAAACTACACAAATCTCAGGAGAGCGAGAGCAAAAACACCAAAGAAAAGGCATGGTCGCTACACTTTGGTGCTTCTGGCAAAAGCCTCTTCCCTACCTTTTATAGCCACAAGGAGACTTGCTGAAGGAGAACCCGTGAATCAAAAGTGCACGTTTCAGGGACGCATTCATGGCAGCATTCACGGACGCAGTCAAAGTTGCAATAATACAGATACTCCAAACAGTAACGTCTCATGTGAGCACTGAATAAAGAGCCGTACATCTCGGGTTTTATTCCTGAAATTATTTCGGGTGCAATCAGTGTGGCGGATCCAATTGTATCATTTTTCTGGGATTTTACCCGAAAAAGAGGTCTTTTCGGATTCCGGATCTGATGAATCTTGCAAATAATCTAAAGGATAAAATCTGATGCCACGACTTAAATCCTTAATTCCAAATCTACGCCGTGGGGCTACTCGCAGTAAAAGGAATTTTGTTTTAAGGCTCGGGGGGCTGCTGGATATAGGCATTAGAGATTTATTTTTCAAATTTTTTGGAAAATAGTCTGAAGTGACCCTCAGCCTGATTTTGCGATTCAACCTAAGGCTCAGGGGCTACTCCATATAGAGAGCGAGTACTTCGCGCACCATATATGATCAAGATTTCAGGGCTTGAGCACCTCACAACCTCGAAGCAAATGGAAGTACTTGAAGGACTACTCGACGTGTCTGAAGGAAGGACCAGAAGCAACCAGAAGGATGTTTTGACTACTTGAAGTACTCGAAGACGCCCAGCCAAGTACTCGATGCCTGCAGGACTAGGCTAGGAAGAGCTCGGGGGCTTGTCAGACCCGGGACAGCGGGACTGCTTATAGATATAGAATGTTCTAGAGTAAGGGATAGCTCATGGATGTACCTTACCTCTTTTGTAACTACCTGAATAGGCATAGAACTAGCTGCAGTACAAACGAAACTACCCGATTGTGTTGTAGTAGGACTCCAACTGTACTCGGCTAGGACTTTCCATGTAACCCTGTCCCCCAGGATATATAAGGGCGGGCAGGGACCCCCTCCAAACAATTATCAACACCTAAGGCAATACAAACCACACAGGACGTAGGGTATTACGCAAACTCGCGGCCCGAACCTGTCTAAATCTTTGTGTTCCTTGTACCATCGAGTTCTAGAGCAGTAGATTCCTACCTACAAACCCTACTGCTAAGGGTATCCCTGAGTAGGCTTGGCGGTAAACACCGACATGTACGGTCATATATCCTAAATCCGATCATGCACTTCTCTACTCAACTTTTGACCGGTGAAATAAAATGCCTTGCATGTCATACCTTTGTCTTGCGCATTCCATTTCATCTTCTCAAATGTTGATGCCACACAAGCACTAATCTCCATCAAGCCTTTTGATCATCATCATGAGTCAACACTTGGCTTGATCTTCTTTGAATGATATGATCCATTTCATATCATCATGTGACCTATTGGTTCATGGATCTCAACTTAACTTGGACTTCACCGTTGTCTTGGTCCATCGGAGCCAAGTCTTTGCTTAAACTTCCCCGCCACATGCGGTTTGTCGCTTCAAAGCCTCCAACTTGCCCTTCATAGTTGCAACCGGTCCATCGATGCAAAGCCTTGTCTTGATCTTATCCATCTAGCCACACGACTCCATGTCATGTCTCATATGCATTGAGTTCCTTCATCACACTATATGAGCATAGCATAAACTCTTAGCCGTTTCTCCTCCATGGCACATGTTGCTCATACTATTGTCTTTGTGTGGACTAATCACCTATATATCTCAACATGAAGACTTATTAGTCCACCTAAGTTATTACTCAATTATCAAAACCAAACAAGGGCCTTTCAAACCCAAACCCATTTTTTATGATGAAAATAAATGTTACTTTTTGTCACGGATTTATATTCCATGCCTCATATTGATGACGTAGAGGATGACATAGTTGATGGCATGACGATAATGTGTATGGCAATGATGATGTGGCCAATGGCATGGTCGCTGACATAGTAATGATGTGGAAATTTATGCTAACATGACAAGTGACGTGGATGGTGACATCATCACCACAACCCATTTTTGGATGGGCCTAATTCAGAGTGGGCCATTAAGTTAGACCATATTTCAAGCGTATAAAAACTTTCATCCATCAAATTAGGCCTGATTTTCAGCCCTTTATTAGAATAGTCATTTCAGCCCAGAACAGATACAAAAATTTTCAACCCATTTATCACAACTTCAAATCAAATACAATATCTCGTATTTACATTGAGAAGCACCTCAAAATAGAAGGTTACATTCATATTTTCATCTTGCATCAAAAGCAACGCACTAAAAACAAAAACAACAAAAGTTCCAGCATTTACCTTCAAATTTCCAATCTCTTCTCACTGCTTGTTCCTTGTTCCATTTCTCTGGCTCCTCGAGGCGATCAGGTGACTAGTGAAGCCACCCGATCCATTGGCGGTGCAGGCCCATGAGCCGAAAACAAAGGTTGTGCTCTCAAGCATGCCGAATCCCCTACCTAGCGCACCAGCTGTCAGTGTTTAGCCACCAAGCCTGCTCAGAGATACCCCAAGTAGTAGGATTGTAGGTAGGAATTCGCTGAGTGCTGGAACCTAATGGTGCAAGGAACACAAAACTTTAGGTAGGTTCGGTCCACGAGATGCGTAATACCCTACGTTTTGTGTGTTGTTTGTATTGCCTTAGATGATTGATCTTTCGAGGGGGTCCGTGGTGGCCCTTATATAGTCTGGGGGATAGGGTTACATTGAAATTCTAGCCAAATACTACTCAAGGAGTTCTTCCCAATGTTTTTTGGGTAATTTTCTTCTATTCGACTAGTCCTAATTCTGTGCGAGCAGTTACAATAGGATAAGATACATGACATGTGCTATCTCTTATTCTAAAACTTTCTACTCCAGTGAGCAGTCCCGCTACCTCCGATCTGACAGGTAGGAGCATTTCTAGAATAATGTAATGAGGATTGGGGTACAAATACCCTCTTCCTACTCTCACTGTACAGTTTAACTCTTAAAAGGATTATATTGCTGTTTTTACTTCGTGTAACCTTCGAGCCCGATCTTCCTTTCTTTTCTACTTGGTGATCGCAACCTGGATCTCAACACTCTATTAGTTGGTGAGGTCACCCTTGAAACCATAAGCTAGCTCAGAGGATTCTATTAGTTATAAGCTGTTAATTTGTCGCCGTGGGATATTTATAGCGCTACGTGGTTGCTGCGAACATTGGTGTAAGATAAAATTGCTGTTGGTACCTTTTGCAGCGAACGACCCGGGTGGTAGGTGGGCGGGGCGGTCGGCGGCGAGATCACCGCCAGCCGTGGGCGGTGGTGGCAGCTTGGTGGCCTTTTTGTTTTGGGTTGCTAGAGTTCGCCAGAGTTCTCCGGCTATAGAGGGAGGGGGAGGGGGGGCAGGCCGGCCCGACGGAGGTGGCGGGCGCGGGGCGGCGAGGCATGGCGGCGGGGGTGCCACCGGCCGGGCGGTGCGGGATAGCGGCTGGGCAGGGTTGGGCGGGGACGAGCTGCGGCAATGAGGCTCTGGCGGCCACGTAGGGTGGGGGAGGTCAGAGATGGCGGCGGTGGATCTGACGGCGTGAGCTGCCAGAGACGGGCAGGGCGGCGCCGGCGGCGGGGGCGAGCTCCGGCGACGAGTCATGGTGGGGGGGGTCGAGACAGTGGCGGCGGATTCGGCGGAGGCAGGGCGGCGCCGGAACCGTTCGCTAGGAGCGGTCCTAGGGAACGAGCGCCAAGTAGCGTCCCCCGTGCTTATGCATTTTCAGCATCAAAACATCCAAGCTCGCTGCGCTGTCCAAGCTGAAGTCGTCTGTCCATTCATTGTTGCCGTGCCTTTGGTGCGTTATGCTACTGAATCGTAAAAACTGTGGGTATGAATTAGCAATTCTTTCTTGTGGATGCGACATGAGAGGACAATGTGTAGAAAATGCACATCTGATCTTCGTATGTGCAGAGAAGACTTGTATGTTTGACTTAGTTTATATGGACAAAAACAATAGTACAACTCTATATGGTACGTCTCAATTGAGTTCCAAGGGTGGTACGAAAATGGAATTAAATTGTATGGCACGTCTCAATTGTATGGTACTAGTACAACTCTTTATGCACTGCTAGAAAACGAGTCATTCGTCCGTGACAGTTAGTACCGGGCACATTTTGGTTCAGTACTAGCATGCCCATTTAGTACCGGCTAGAACCACCAGCCAGCACTAAAATGCGCCACTGACGCCACGAAGTAACCATTTACTACCGGCTGATTGCTCTAGCCAGTACTAAATAACACCCAGAACATTTAATACCGGGCAGAGGCTTCACCCGGTACAAAAAATATCCTATTAGTACCGGGCGAAGCCTCCAACCAGTACTAACATACCACACCAAAAAAACCTCGCAGACGAGCGGCCAGCCAAGGGTCTTTATCTCTTCATCCCTTCTCCTTTTCCCCTTATCTTCTCCATTCTCGTCTCTCTCGAGTCCTTCTCCATTCTCATCTCTCTCGAGTCCTTCTCCCTTCTCTCCTCTTTGCCTCTCTCGAGCAAGCGGTTGCCGGCGGCCCGTTGGGCGGTGCCCTCGGCGCGCGGCGCCCTTGGCCAGTCGCAGCCCGGCCGCGGCAACGCGTGCGGGAAGGGGCCGCTCGGCCACGGCGGTGGAGATCCACACGTGCATGGCTTGGCAGCAGAGGCAGAAGCCTCGGCAGCCCGCCCAGCCAGGATGCGGCGACGAAGACACGCGCGAGCATGGCCAGGCTGCGGCGGTGGAGACGCGCGGCGGAGACAAAAGCCCCATGCGTGACGCCGGCTGGCCTCCTCTCTCTTCCTTCTTCCGCCTCCTCCGCTCCGGCATGGCCTCCTCGGGACGCAGGGACGCGGAGGCCTTCCTCGGCCGCTGACGGCGCGCGGGTGGCGCGGAGGCCGCCGGCCAGGAAGGGATCGGCACCGCCGGCTACCGTCGGCGCGCGGGTGGCGCGAGGGGGCTTTCCCAGGCGGCCGCTGTCACACGGGGGTGCAGGAATTGTGGTTCATGTAAAATCTTTGATTATGGTTCATGTATTCTTATAAAATCTGTAACTAATTCATGAGAAATTTGTAAGTAGTTCATGTGATTGTGAATTTTTTGTGATTGTGAATGGAGTGGTGGCCAGTGCTGTGTGGAAAAGAAAAAAAAATGAAAAGAAACGGAGAAGAGAAAAGGAAAGAAAAAGCTACACATGACGACCGACTAACAGTTTAGTACCGGTCGGTCGGTAATACTGACCGGTACTAAACATTCTATTTAGTACCTGTCGCTCCGACTGGTACTAAATGCGAATACTGGCGCATTTAGTACCGACGCGCCGGTATTGGACAGGAGACCGGTACTAACACGGGGTTCCCGCCCGGTACTAGTGTGGAATTTTCTAGCAGTGTGATGGTACATCTCAATTGTATGGTACTAGTAGTCTTGTTGAAAATGACAAGCACATAGTCCCTAAACATGACCAGTCCATCGGTGTAGCGTTCCAAGGCTCTATCTTTCAGTTCGTAGACCAAAGTGCGGATCCCTTTTGGATGACCAGCCGGATTCGTGGTCTTATTCAGAGCTGGGTAGAACAGATCAACACGGATTTGAGATCTTAGTTGTTAAGCTAGAGGCTAGAGCCAAATGCACTTGTTCTGTATTCTCTGCTTTACACGGTGATAGCTGCTGCTGCGGTGTCTTAAATAAACAACAAAAAAGCAAATCAGCAAATCGACTACACACTCTTTTCATTGGCAGGATTGTCAATGGAGTCCATGGCTCCACGCTACATCATCATATAATTGATATCTATAGTCCAAACCATACACTAGATGCATACAACCCATCTATCAGAGCTTGTTAGTTGCTTTCATGTGGGGTTTGTTGAATGATGTATTTTCATGGGACTTGCTGAGAGGTACGGTCTTCTTTTTTTTTTCTGGCATAAAGTTTTCAGCAGTTCTCTGAAGTCTGAACAAATGCTCCAAGGAGGGAGAAGTAGCCAAACACATGGGCGTATCCTTTTGGGAGCTAGTTGCTGGTCAGTCTCCGGATGAGTAGGAATGGTCGAGTGAGTGCTCAGATGCTTTCACACACAGCTCATAGCCAATCGGCTAAAGATATTCCTCCTCAGGCGTCTACTCACCAACCACAGCATGTTTGTTTTTACAATTTTTCTCTTGTTTAGATGCCTTTAAAATTTCAAAACTTTACAAGATTTTCCGTCACATCAAATCTTTGACCGCATGCATGAAGTATTTAATGTAGCTAAACAAATTAACTAATTACACAATTTGTCTATAATTTGCGAGACGAATCTTTTGAGTCTAACTAACCCATTGTGGAACAATAATTATCAAATACAAACAAAAATGCTATAGTATTTTACATTCAAAAGTCTATGCATCTAAATAAGACCTTTATCGGAAGTGCTGGAGGAGGACCGGCAAGTGCAGGCCTAGCTACAGCCTGCAACCCCTGCACCGTACCTGCAATAACACAGGCGATAGGCCTGCACAGGATAGTTACACGATAGTAACAGAAGAAATTTCGCTCACAGCTGGACACACAAATCTTGTGTGTCCAGCTGTGAGCCAAATTTCACACCCTAAAATATTTAATTTTAGGATTCGAATGTTTTTTAAATGTATTCATCCATCTTTAGGGTTTTCCAAGAATTTTTTAGTTTTTTCTTTGGCAAGTATTTTCATTTTCCTGTGAGCTAAATCAATTTATTTCAATAGCTCTAAAATCTTTTTCACGAGCTTCAAGTATCTTAGTTGGTCTCTCTTGTCCAAAACTTTCTTCAAGAAATGTTTCGGGAATTTTCGGATCTTCAGGATATATTTTCTTTAGAGTTTAAAATATTTATCTAGACTTTTCTAAATTTATTATATTCCGGAAAAAAAATTTCTCTCAAACTGGATCCAACTGCATTTGGCTCTAGTCCGCCCTAAATCCTAGAACCGTGTCGCGCGTAAGCTTGAGCTTGGCTATCATCACGGTCTCATTGTTTGTCATGTTTCTGTCAACAAAGTTACCCTAACACTACTACAAAAACTGATTAACAGTGATTTTTTTTCTAGAGGTGTGAGGTGGGCACATAAAACAACCGCATCTGTTAATGTCTAGTATTAACAGAGGCGGTTATTTTTTATTAACTTGCAGTCCTACGTCGCCCCTATGCACTGCCATCGCCCAGGAACTCGCTGAGCATAATGCCGCGGCCCCTTTTTGAGTCAAATCCGGCTGATTCCAAGCCTCTCAACAATGGTAAGAGGTAAAAGGGAACCCCCTCCGATCCCTGTCCTCTTTCTTTACCCCCACCTCCCTGCGCTCTCTTGTGCTCGGAATCACTCTGAATCTAGCCAACAGTGGCCACTAGCCACCATGGCTGTGCATCCGAGCTTTTTGCTGTTTAGATCCTAGAGAAGGATGCAATTTGTACTGTTTTCCTTGTGTCTTGCGAAATCTCCAGAAAACCCCTCTAGATCTGTTAGGTCTTTGTATAGCCCAGCTCCAACCTGATCTTTTGCAGATCTAACCCTAACTTTTTGTCCTTTCATGAGCACTATTTCATTGTCTTGTAAAAGTTTTCAGCTAGCCCTTCACATCCATAGTTAATCACTACTAGGTCTCTGAATACCTGTTTAGCCCATAGTTTCCGCATTTTAGATCTGTTTCAAATCATTCTGGTTGTGTTAGTTTCCTTTTCGTGTAAGCTTCAGTTGAGTAGCATTGTTGTATCGTAATTTCTATTTTTAGATTAAATATAGATTTAATTTGATTAATTTGCTCTCATCTAGTTTTACTAATTAAAATCTAGTTAGGTCTATACCTCGAGTTTTCCTAGTTAATGTTAATATGATTAATATCAACATAAATTTTTTTTGAAATATAATCTGATAGTTCAACACGAATCATATAAGTTTATACGTTTAGATGCTCTCACAAGTTTCTTTCTAATTAATTATTTAATTAGTGTAATTTATATATAGGTAATCATGAATAAAAAATGACTATGTGCTATTCATCTTTTCAAAATAAATATATCAATCATAATTTAGGATATTTATTTTAAATGTCCTTGACATTTGTTTTTCAAATAAAATAAATGAAGCTTATAGTTCTTTTGTTTTCTTTTATAATAGAAATATTCCAAAAGTTGTTTTTTTTTCAATCGTAGCTTCGTTTTTCTAAGTTTCTTGCGCTCTTGTAACCGTAGCAACGAGCTCTATCTTTTAGAATGCTCTTTTGAAGCTTTTGTTTAGTTTGGTGTATCTGTTCTTAGTTCTTGTTTGTTTGTTCATTGTTTATGTTTGGGCCCGATGCTTGTATGAGGTTAGAAGGAGCGCGGTCTAAGAAGTTTGAAGATCGAGAGTTATACGAACAAGAGTTAAAGACTCTTGTTTAATTATTCTTTGGAAGAAAGGCAAGTGTGCCTTGATCATGGTTTTGTCCTAATACTCATAATAAATACACCTTTCTTTATGCATGCATGTGTCATAATATGATGGATCCTATTAAGGTTTTACCTAGTTTTTATGATTTCTTGTCAACCTGAGTTTTACATTATTGTTGGGTAGCAACTGCTTAGTTGCTATAACTTGTTCTAGTATGGGAATAATTTTTAGAACCACGATGGTAACAATGATAATATTACACATATTTATTGTTTATGCTTATGCGTTGTTAATGCAAGATCATATGTTTTAATCGGAACACGGAGAATCGCCCAGAAAAACAGTGCAACCACATTACTATATTGCTATGGTCTTGGCTAATTAATTAGAAACTCTAGCTTGTGATGATATTACCAAAAGGGCAAGAGGGTAGTGCGTTGATGGGGTCACTACTAGAAAAGAGCCCAACAACACCAGTTGGTAAGGGCCTTAGGTACCGATTCTTTGAACTAGTACTACGAAACCAAGACTAAAGGTCTCGATCATCATCACCGGGTAAAACACCGGTACCTAAGGCTCTCTTTAGTACCATGTGAAGGTTCCGTCCGGTACCAAAGTATTTTTGGTCAAAAATAAATAAATTAAACTTGGAAAGAGGCCCACACACGCGCAAGTCGCAAGTCACATGATTTTTTCAGGCTAAATACGCACGCGTGTGGTGGCCAGGATTCAAACCCGCAACCTCTTGCCTTGCGCGTAGCTCTCTTACCATCTCACCTACATAGCAGTTGTGATTGAGAGGGGGATATTTTCCTTTTGAAGTAACCCATGGAGCACCTTTAGATACATAACATTACCCGGTACCAAAAGCTACAGGGTGGCAAAACCACCCGGTACTAAAAAATTAGTACCGGGTGATAACACCATCTAGTACAAATATCTAGCCTTTAGTACCGGGTGGTGTTATGATCTCTTTAGACTCCCATCCACCCCAAAAGTACCAATATGACCCGGTACCAATGCTATACCAACACGAAGAAGACCTGGTACCAATATCATTTCATACTAGTACTTTTGGGGTGGACCTTTGGCTTGTTTTCTAGTAGTGGTTATAGCCCATCCTCTTGAGGAATTTTGTTTATGGACCCTAGCTAAGGTACCACCTCATTAGGGAGGGTTATGATCACTGCGGCCAGAAACCTTCGTGGATTGTCATGAGTTAATGAATCTTTGTAAAGACCTCATAGTGAATCCATAGCCACTCACCTCGGAAGTGCTTAAGAGGCTATATAACTCGGGCGACATGGGAAACATGAATTGTGGCTATGTTTCTTTATGTCTGTTCTATTTCTTTTAATCTGGGTTGGTATGAAATTATACCTTAGTAATCAAGTACTAATAAAATTTTACCAACTAAAATTGTTTATCGTAGTAAGCCAGCCAGCCTTTCCTTAGTTTTCGCCTTCATGTTATGTAATTCCCGACCCTTGCAGAGTACCAACCATACCGTAAGTGTAACACCCTAATTTAAATTTCAGTATTTAATAATAAATTTAATTGGTTTTATTTAATTTTCTAAGGTTTTATATGCTTAGACTTGCATTTAAATTAATTTTCCCTCACAAGTAATTAAAATTTGTCTAAGTTTAAAATTTGTTGTTGCATTCATGCTGGTGCATAATTTTATTTGATTGAGTGTGGTTTGAATTCAAATTCAAACCTGAATTTAAATAGGTTTAGTTTGGTTGAAATAGGAAATAGGAAAGGAAAAGAAACCCACCCGGCAGCCCACCAGAACCCAAACCCAGTTTCCGGCCCAACCCACTTCTCCCTGCGGCCCACTCTCTCCTCTCTCCCGGGCCTGTAGCCCACCAACTCCCGCATCAGCCCAGCCCGCTCACCCCTCTCCTTTTCCCAGCGCGGCCCTGCCCGCTCCCTTTCCTTCTCTTCCCCGCGCCCAGCCCAGCAGGCCGACCCCCCCCCCCCCCCCCCCCCGCGCACCCCTCCTCCCCTTCTAGTCCAGCGAGTCCCTCCCTGCTCAGCCCGCGCCGCGCGCGTGCGTCCCCGACCGACAAGGCGGGCCAGCCTGTCAGCCGCTCCGCCCGCTCACGCGCGTTGCCCGCATCCCCGTCTCCTCCCACTGACGTCGCGCTCCCTCCGCTCCGCGCAAAGACCACACCCGAGATCACCGGCGCAACTGCCGGGGATCCCCTTCCTCAACTACGCGCCGAGATCCTCGGCTTCCTTCTTAAAACGCCACCCCGGCCTCCCGTGCTCCACACCTTCCCCTTTCCCGCAGCCCCAAATCCCGAAACCCTCACCCCGCCTTGCTCCACTGCGCCGCACCTCTGCGCCGCCGTGGTTATGCAGCCCCGCTACATCTCCACCCTGCAGATCCACGCTTTGGCTCCGCCTCGACGCTAGGAAGCTCCCCGAGCTCGCCACCCTCGACCCCAGCCTGGACCTCGCCTGAATTGCACCCGAACGCATCTCAGGTGAACTCGCTGCGCCGCCGTAATTCCTCACCGCCGGTGGTTTCCCGACCTCCCTGACCCCCATGGCACCTCCGCAGGATCGCCGTGAGTTGACCCGTGGAGCCTCAACGCCAGAGCGCCACTCCAGCACTCTTCTCACCGAGATCCGCCCGTGGGCCGCCGCAGGATCTCGCCGCCGGCGTCGCTGCGCCACGTCTCCATCCTTTTCCGTGCACGGTGAGCACCCTCCCGAGCCCCTGATCCTTTTGCGCTAGCTTGTAGGCCCTGATGCGTGCTCTAGGTCCCAGAACGCTGGCACACCGGTGATGCGCCGCCACATAGTTCCGCCACCGCTGTCGCGCTCGCCATAGTAGGCCTCCCCGAGCCCAACTGATGCCTCGGGTGGATCACGCATGATGCACTGATCCGCCCTGACCCAAAGCCCGATCGAATTGACCCCCGGACGGCCGTTTATGGTGAACTCCGGTGAAGTTCAGCCCGGCTCCGCCGCGGGAGATGAGCTCCGGCGACCAGCGTCGCCGATCTCACGCCCTGGCCACACGATCTGTCTTGAACGCACAGGATTAGATCCATTCCAGATCGGGTCCGAGCCACCAGATCCAAATCTGACGGCCGAGATCCGCGCGTACCGGTTCGCTGTGATTTTTTTGTTAAAGAGTCCCTGAACTCTTTTGAAATTAACCCGCAGTCCTGGTTAGTTCAAAAGAAATTCCAGTTTGACCCTATTTTTAGCACTTAGGCCCCCGCGCTTTTCTCTTTTAGAACCCGCCGTCCACCCCTAGCCTTTTCACGCGTTAGCCCCTAAATCTTTTTGGTTTTTGCACAAAGGTCCCTGGTTTTTGCGCAGAAAACCCCCCAGAAACTCTGTTTTTCTTACAGTTAAGCCCCTAGATCTTGTTTTAGTCCTAGTTTTCGCGTTCTAGCTCCGTTTTAGGTGTTCTTTATGTCCACGCGATCGTTGTAACGCGTAGAATAGTTCTAGCTTAGTTTTGTTTGCTGTTTTTATGTACTGTTGTACTGTTTCTTAGTGTTAGCCTTTGTTTGCATGGATGTTTATGTTGTTGCCTTGTTTTTGGCCATGTGTTCGTGGGTAGACGTTGAGCTACCCGAGGAGCATCAGTACCACTACCCGGAGCAGCCACCATCTTCTGAGCAGTTTGAGCAGCAGGAACAGTTTGAGGAAGGCAAGTATAACATGAACACCACCTATCACTTTTAAATACAATTTCATACTGCATTTTAATACTGTATGCCTATAAGGACTTTTCTAGCCACTTTATTACCTTATATATATCCCTTGGGTTGCATTTTGGTTAGTTGTGCTAGGATGTCACGCTATAACACACTTGGTCCTTTTTAATTAATTTGATTAATGGTTTATGCAACTTAATTCTGAGAGTGGCCCACGTCTCGTTATAAAATGGTTTTGTTAGAAACATGGTTTAGGGGGCCAGCACGGTGCTTACTGCTGGGTTGGCCACTCTCCATGAGGACCGGTTCATAGAGCAACAACCTGGGACAACAGCGCTACCACAAGACTGGAATGGGACGGTCTTGGCGTAATAATTAGGTCTTTTTGGTTTGGAGTAACTTACCTGCGGAGCAGGGGAGGTAAGCTTCTATGGCCCTCGTACTGAGTGGCCTCGTCTGTGCTTGGTCTGTGCACCTGTGTCTTGACGCCCACTAGACCTGCTCCATAGTCGCCGATCCACCCTCGCGGTTACTCCTTACCAACGAGATTCTTTGTAAAGGCCTCGTAGTGAGTTTGCTAGCCATCTCACCTAAGGAAGTGTGATGAACAACTAGCGTAGCTCACGACTTGTGAGTAAAGATGTGCAACCTCTGCAGAGTGTAAAACTGGTATACTAGTCGTGCTCACGGTCATGAGCGGCCCAGATCCTCCTTTTAATTAGTGGGGTTATCTTCCTTTGGTTAGGAGGGTTTCCCCAGGTGGCTTGGTTTGATTTGGTTTGGTTCTCAGTAGTATCATAATTAATTCTGATTAATTACTATGTAATTGGTTTATGGTAATTCATCAACTTGTAGTAAATAGCTGTAATAAAACTTTGCCAAGACTTAAAAGCTAATGCAGTTGAGTTAGCCAACCTTAGAGCCTCATAGTTTGTGTTATACTTGTTGAGTACAAGTCGTGTACTCACTATTGCCTCCTCTACTCTTTTTCCCTTTCTTTTTGGGGATACTCTACTGCTGCTCAGTTCCTGTCGACGCGAGGGAGTTCACCCGGAGCTACCAGGAGTACGAGGACTTCTAGGCGTTTGTCTCCCAGTTGACGTCCCTGTGGCGCCCTGCTTCCGAGAGTTTCTCGTATATGTTTTTACGCTTCCGCTGTATTAGACATTTTGTCATTAATGTAATAAATAACATTGTACTCACTTTATTACATCTTTTTACTTGATATGTGCTATGATATATTGTTCATTCTTATGTATATACGTGTGACTTGATCCTAGCACGTATATGATTGCTCGGTTTATGTCCTATTATAAACCGGGTGTTACAGTAAGTGTACGCACGCTTGTTATATTTGCTATTCAAAAGAGAAAGATGATGCAAAGTATTTTAAAGATGGTGCTGAGTTCTAGACGTATGCAACCCCGATCGATTGCCGGTGGAGTTTGAAACCTTCATTTCCAGGATAAGTTGTATAACTATGTGTCAGACCCGGAGCAGCGGGACTGCTCGTAGGCATAGAATGTTCTAGAGTAAGGGATAGCGCTTGGATGTACTTTACTTCTTGTGTAACTACCCGAATAGGCGTAGAACTAGCTACTGTACAAGGAAACTACCCAAACGGGTTGTAGTAGGACTCCAACAGTACTCGGCTAGGACTTTCCATGTAACCCTGTCCCCCCAGAGTATATAAGGGCGGGCAGGGACCCCTCAAAACACATCAACACCTAAGGCAATACAAGCAACCACACAGGACGTAGGGTATTACGCACCTCGCAGCACGAACCTGTCTAAATCCTTGTGTTCCTTGCACCATCGAGTTCTAGAGCTAGTCGATCTCTTGCCTACAATTCTACTACTAAGGGTATCTCTGAGCAGGGTTGGCGGCTAAACACCGACACTATGATAGTTTTTAATGATTGTAGTTCTATTTTCGTGATATTATTACAGATTATTCACTTATGAAGTCAGTATATATATGGAACTTGATCCTGGCATAGATATAGTTATGCATTCGGTTTTGTCCTTAAAACCAGATACGACACCAAAATTATCGACCATTTGATATGCTTTTATGTAGTGACACAAATGCACAATGCTTCTACTACCTGGTGTGAAAACAAAAGAGGAACTGAGCACAGCTGCCGAGGAAGAGGGGAGGGCCGACCGCCATCCGCCGTGATTGGAAGAGTGGAGGTGGATGGGAGTGGGTGGATGAGAGTTTTAGGGTTTGGACAGAAAATGAGTATACCAACATGGGTTGAACATGGGAGATTTGTGTGGTGGGTTGGTATTTCGAGCTGCTATTGGACCAACCACTCATCGTGCTGTGTCAGACCGGCCCACGTGCCGAGGCGTTAGCCTAGGCAAGATACGAGAGCCGTGCTGGACCGGCCCGAACCCGATTAGCTTCGTGCCGTGCTAGGCCAAAAAATCATGTTGTGGGCCGGCCTAGGGGCCTCGGATATAGATGGCAACGGGTAAAATCTGCGCGGATATTAACTTCACAAACTCGTACTCCTGTGCTAAAATCCGTGTCCGCGCCTGCACCCGCAACGAGTAGAAAACGACGCCCATACCCGCTACCCGGGGATACCTGCATACCTGCGGATACCCGTATGCCCTCGTACATAAACAGGACAAAAAGCACCGGCACTGGGCACGAGCGCCGCCGAGCACTGCCGGCGTGTGGCCTCAGTGCGAGCATCGGGCGTGGCTCGGGTGGGGGCCTGGGCACGGCCGACGTAGGGACCTTGGGAGTGGCTGGCGTGTAGACCTTGGGCGCGGCCGGCGTGGGGGCCGGGCACGACCGGCGCCGACGGGGGAGCGGCGTCCTGCGTGGGGGTGCGGGTCGTGCGGTGCGCCGCCGGTGCCAACAGCTAGGGTGTGGGGGACTGGAGGCGCTAGGTCTAGGTGGGGTTTTTTTACATATTTACCATATAACGGATGGCACTCGTCTGTTTAGCACTCTTAAAATGACGCCTACATATTTAACACTCTTGTCTCGCGGCTCTTACATTTTTACCACATTTGCCTACGTGGTAGGCCATGTGGCGTAACACGCTGGTGCACAGTCAGCAAGAGCATGTGAAATGTCCTTCCTACCCCTCATCTGCTCCTCTCTTCTCCCTCTCCGACAGCTGGGTCCTGCAGCTCTTCTCGCTACTAGGTGGGCCCCACTTGTCAGATTCATCTTCCACATCTAGAAACCGAAGCAAGGGGGACCCGTGTGTCGGCTACCCGCGCAGCCACCGCCCCAACCCGCGAGCATGCTCCGCCACCAGTCCACCATCGGCCGCTAGCGTGGCCGCCGCCCATGCGCCTTCTCCGAGGCTCCCCGCACAGTCGCCGCCTCGGCCCGTGCGCTGGCTCCGGCGCCTTGCTAGCCATGCGAGCGAGGGTTGCCACAGCATCACCCACCGCGGAGATGGCCACGGCTGCAGCCGACCATGGCCGTCGCCATTCATGGACGGAGCTGCATGCTGCTACGCATGCCGCCGGCTAGGCCAGTGCCCATGCGCCCGTGTCCCGTCAATCCCATGGCTGGTAGGGATCTAGTGCCCGCCCATGGCATCGGTGGCCCCACGTGGACAGAGATTGGTGGACCAATCGATCGATCCCGTTCGGCCGTCAGAGACACAGGAGGGACAAGGACGCGTGTGGCGGCGGAGAGGCAGCAGCGTGGCTGGTCGAACTGGAGGGAAGGGAGCGGCGGAGAGGACGATGAGCTGCGGTCGTCACGGTCCACGAGTGCTGCACGCGCTCTCACGCCCATCGGCCGGCAACGACGAGAGCAGGTGGAGCGCGAAGCGGGCGAGGAGGAGGCAGTGGCGCTCGAGGCACGCGGTAATGGCGTTGCAGGCGTCGAGCCGGCGGGCAGCAGCGTCCAGTGGAGTAGCGGGAGGTGCGAGCAAGTAGTCAGTGGCGTCGAGATGGAGTGGAGGGAGAGGAGGGCGACGTGGAGGTGGAAGACGAATCAGACAAGCGGGGCCCACCTGGCAGCGACAGGAGCTACGTGACTCAGCTGTCGGAGAGGGAAAAGAGAGGAGCAGGCGAGGGGTAGGAAGGACATTTCGCATGCTTTAGCTGACTATGTGCCAGCATGTTACGCCGCGTGGCCTGCCACGTAGGCAAATGTGGTAAAAATGTAAGAGCCGCGAGACAAGAATGTTAAATATGCAGGCGTCATTTTAAAAGTGCTAAATGGACGAGTGCCATCCGTTATAATGGTAAATATGTAAAAATTTCGTCTAGGTGTGGGTGGCGGCCAGGAGTAGGTACTGGACGGGAGATTGGGGATAGAAACCAGGAAACCGTATAAAGATCTATTATATACAGAGCTATTTGGCCCCACGTATTGATTTGCGGGTTTGCGAATTGAATATTAAATTTTGAAATCCGTTAGAAAATACCTGTTGAGTTTGAAGTTTTATCCGTGTCCATGTCTGTGGGTACAAACCCAAACCTGAATCCGCGCCCAATGGAATCGGTATCCACGGATTCACTATACCCGTTGCCAATCCGGAGCCTCGGGGGATGGCCAACTATATCATCGTCAAGGACTAAACTGAAGTGAACGGGACGGGGTACCAGCAAACCCGGGGAAGGTGCAACTGCCAGTGGCATTTGCTCACGCCTCATCGGTGCTCGCCGTTGCTCCGGCGCCGGCGGCGCTTTCCTGGCGTGCCTGTTTCCCTAAGCATCGTCAGCAGGGAAAGAAACAGGTACAGGCTCTACTCCTCATCTTTAACTTCGTTTTCTTTTCGCGCCGATCCTTTGCTAACTGCTTATATACCGTCTCGTACCTGCCATGCCTATATGCAAGAGCAACGGCAAAGTCGTGCTAGCAAGCAGCAACAAACACTGGAGAAGCTTCCTTGTTTAATTGTTTCAGTGGCCGATTTCTTTTTCTTGCGTTAGTAGATGGCCTATTTTGATTAGCTCCTTTATGTAGGGTCACTAAAAAGATTCTATAGAAAAAGAACCCAAAATATGGTCTATGGCAATAGACGGTTCGATGCATACCAACTGTTTGACGAAATGCCCGATTATTTGCCAGTTGCCTCTCATGGGTTCTTCCTTGCTGATTTCCATCAATTCCATTGTTTGCGTATGCAAATCTTTCACCTGATCAAAGAGATTTTTTATATGGTTTCTTGACGAAGAAAAGACTTTGGCATGTGAATCCTAAAGACCTGAACCTTTGTTGATGTAAACGCTGCAGGTGACAAGCTGCTATTTCCGTATAGAAGTGAATAGCGCTACACTTCTTGAGGTCTCGTCAACATACCCACCAGATGAAAGTGACCGCCAGCATGGGCCCGTCAGTGGCAGAGGCAGAAATTCAAGATTGGGTGTACATGCGTGTTACCGAAACCGAACAATCATCGCACATAAAAGATAGAGCTTCATGAAAATAAGGTTAAAGTTACATGATACAATACAAATAGTTCCTTAATCTATTATCCATACAATAAAAAAGTTACAAATTAACTCGACGAGGTGGCTTTTGGAAACGGGAGATGATGTCTTCATCAGCAACACGTAGGAAAAATTCCTTCTCAATAAATGGAGCCAAGCAATCATTTAAGTATTGATCCCCCATGCTATTTCTTAGCTTGTTCTTCACAAAATTCAAAGCTGAAAATGCCCTTTCGACACTTGCTGTTGCAACTGGTAGCAACAACACTAATTTCAAAAGCTTGTACACATATGCGTGTATGGCATGTTTATCTGTTTCAACAAGTAAGACTGAAAGCTCAGCAATATTCTTCACCTTCCTAAATCTTTCATCACCACGCACATCAATAATGAATTTACCAAGTTGATAGGATAGACACCTCAACTCGGTGACTGAAAAATCTTTGGGATAAAATTTAGCAAGTTTCATCAAGTTCTCCTTGTCAAATGTAGCAAATGAATCCTTGGGATTGAATGATGACATATAGATAAGCAAATCAGTGTTTACCTCGTCAAACCTATCATTGAGCTCCTTAAGTTGCCTATCAATGATGCCTAAAAACATGTCAACTTTGAAACGATGATAATTTGTGAGTTTGACATACTTCCTCTTTGACCTTCCAGCTGCCTTGTATATGTCATCCATATTGGGAACATCTATCTTGCGCTTCACAAAAAAAGAAGTAACATCAGCAAGAAAGCTCTCCCATCCATTATCCTCCCGCAATAACTCAAGCTGAGTCTTTGTCAAATATATGGGAAAAATGGCATTGACAACGTCTTGATCCCTCTTTTGCAAAGAACAATTAAGGTCATCTGTGTAGCCAAATATGGTGTCCAACAAATGTGCAAGGAACACAAATTCAAATGACTCAAGTGAACACAAGGCCATTTCAGCTTTCCCTGATTCTTTGTATTCAGGATCATCTCCAATTTCTTGCAGCACCTTTCGGATAGGCTCATACATGAGAATAATATGTTGTATCGTTTTGTAGTGAGACCCCCAACGAGTATCTCCAGGCCTACCTAAACCCATTTCTTGATTCAAACCACGGCCACTTTCAATTACACCCAACTCTAATGCTTCAATAACATGATCCGCTTGAGCAACTCGAAGCATTTGCAACCTCTTGCAAGAATTCCCGATGGCTGCCAACAACAACCCAAGTTGCTCAAAGAAACATTTGCAATCTTGATTTTCTTTGGCAACAGCCACAAGGGTTAACTGAAGCTGATGTGCAAAGCAATGCACATAATCCATAATTAATTTCTTTAGGCCGTTAAGTGCACCTTTCATGTTGCTAGCACCATCATATCCCTGCCCACGAATTCTAGACAAGCTCAATGAATGATCCATAAGTAGTTTCTCAATAGCATTTTTCAGTGTCAACGAGGTAGTGTTCTCCACATGGACAATACCAAGAAATCTCTCAACTACCCTTCCTTTCTTATCAACATAATGTATGCAAAGAGCTAATTGTTCCTTTTGGTACACATCACTAGATTCATCCGCAAGTATTGCAAAGTAGTCATCACCAAGATCTTCTATAATAAGTTTAGTGGTCTCTTTGGCACAACAGTTTATGAGCTCTTTTTGTATCATAGGGGAGGTCAGCTTGCAGTTCTTTGGAGCATTCTTTAGAACAACCTTGTTAACATCCTCAAAACTTTCTGCTAGCCAATTTAGAAGTTCAAGAAAATTTCCTTTGTTAAGAGACTCATCACTTTCATCATGTCCACGACATGCTAATCCCTGTCTCAAAATAAATTTCAAGCACCTAAGTGAATATCTCAAGCGAGCTTTGTACATGGCCTTTTCTTCTGTGGTTAGTTTCTCTAAAGCATCTCCAATTGATGTTCCACTTCTAGAGAATAAATCATGTTTCTCTTGAGCGAGACAGTGAGACTTGCAAGAACCATGTATGTCAAATTTACTTGTTTGATTCCAAAGACTAAAGCCCCCATCCACAAAACTATTTCCACCTTTACAATTTTTTATTCTTGAACAGATAGCAAACAAAGCAAAATGCAGCATCTAGTTTCACACTGTACTCAAGCCAATCATAGGTATCAAACCAACTCGGTACAAAGCGACGCCAACCCCCAATAAATTTCCTTGGAAAATCATGTCCTCGAGGTTGACATGGCCCCAATGCAATGTATCGTCTTCTCACGGCAGCTTGATCATTAACATTATAATCTGATATGGCAATCCTCTCCCCAGGATCATGTGGAAGCCAATCAATATCATAAAATGCCTCATGATCGTCATCATCAATTCCCTCATGTTGGTCTTCATGGATTATTGCTGCATCTCCCACAACTTGAGGCTCTGTGCTTGCCACTTCTGGTTCCACTTCAAGTTCATTATGTGTTTGCAAGTGAACAGAAGGGGTATCACTTTGAATTCTACTTTCCACAGTTTGCAGTAATGGAGTGGAGGCACTGGCTGTAGATAATTTGGGTTTAGCTGCTGCTCTAGTCCACAAAGATTTCAAATCAATAACTTTCAATCTTTTTGGTGCCTACAATTAAACAAATATGACACATCAAACTACCGAACCAACTGAATGGCTGAATACATCAAGTCACAGATGCAATCACGAACCTTTGATGCTGCAGCCTCTGAACTTCTTGTGGCCGTAGTTGATGCGTACGGCATCAGTTCAACCTGCTCGACACCAGCCATTGGCTCACCATCCTCCGCATTTGTGCTTGCCGTGGCCGGCGATGCTTCCGGCGCATCGGCAGATTCCGCGCCCGCCGTGGCCGCCGTGCACTCGGCTGCCACAGTCGCCGGCTGTGCAGCAACAGCAGGCATGGCCCTGCAGCTGCCGCCGACGCCGATTCGCCCTCCGTTCTGTGGCTCCGTCAGATCTGCTGCCAGGTGCCGGCCGCCGCCGAACTCCAAGGGCAAGGGCCAACCCTAGCAAGCAGCAGCAGAAAATAGAAGAGGAGAGGAGAGGTCGATTGAGGAATGAGGAGAGATCTCGTGGAGAGCCCCGAAGGGGATTGGCGTGAGGGTGAGGCAGTGTAGCTTAGATAGCAGGCCAGCCCACGGGCCTAGTTCTCTAATTTGGGCTCAAATAAACATGATCTAACTCAGTTATATATATATATATATATATATATATATATACTTGCTAAAAAAAATTTGTCCAAATTATTGGGTGTACATCTGTACACCCATGCACCTCAATTGGCTCCGCCCCTGGGCCCCGTATTGACATCACTTATGGTAAGTTGATGGGTAAAATAAGAATAAACATGCAATAAGAGCCTTCAGCGTCAATTGCCTTGCAAGTTCGCAACAAATATTCAAACTTTTTTTTTCTGATATATATTGTTCACACTTGCAAGTTGTAATGAAAAGACGTCTGTCAAATGAAAATATTTGTGGAATTTAGGCCATGATAGGGATGGCTGTAAGGAAAATGGCCCTCATAGGCTATTGTTTTTTATTTTGGCGATTAAGTGACAACATGATTATTAGGACTAATGATCATTGGGAAATGACCATTTTCTACCCAACCAACCAACCAAGATGGTCATTGGGAAGAAAATGTGTCTTTCGCACTAGATAAACTATAGTTGACATCTAAATAGCATGACCTAGTTTATGTTTTCTCAAAATAGTACAAGCTATAGGTTAAGATTTTAAGTTTGTCTAATTCACCCCCTCCCTCTCTTAGCCTCTTAGACTACCCGAACACTGATTCCTTTAATTGGCAATGTCATCTCAAGCTTCATTAAACTGCCTCCCACTTCTCCAGTATTCAATTTCCTAGCTTTTTCCATGATAGACTGATCTGCAGTTAATTGTAATATTTCCTCCAGGATCTTTAGTTCTGAAACCACTCCATCAAAGGAGATTCGGTGGGAATCCTTCTGTTTTGTTGTTTTAGCAGTATGGGAACGGTTTTGGATGCTCTCACTTCGAAATTCGTGTCAAAGCTTGGTGAAATTATCCAGGATGAGGTTATGATGACATGTAGAGTGAAAAAGGATATCAAGAGGCTCAAGATAAATCTGGAGCATTTCACTGCTGTTCGCGAGGATGCTGAAGCTCTAGCCATTGAAGATGGAGGGACAGCATTATGGTGGCAGAACATAACCGATGCTATGTTTGATGTGGATGATGTCATAGATTATTTCATGGCTCATTCACCGAAGCCTTCACCGCCACCTAGATCGGTACGATGTGCTCAGTTCCTTTTCTCATGTTTGGTAAATGCTTCATTTGATCATAAGGTTGCTAAAAGAATTAAGGACATAAATGGAAAGCTTAGTGAAATTAAAATGAACAGAGATATGTTCAGCTTGGATATAGGAAATCGTCAACACTTCTGAGTAACAGATGTCGATAGAAGTCAGACATGTCCCATAGATGAACTGGAGGTTGTTGGAAGAGATATTAAACAGGCTGCTGATGAGTTGGTCAAAATGATTGTAAGTACCTGCTATGAGAACAGATCAACTATTTTTGGGATTCAAGGGATGGGCGGCATCGGTAAGACAACATTAGCCCAGAAGATATTTAATGACCAGAGGATAAGGGAGAAATTTCAAGTTCATATATGGCTGTGTATTTCTCAGAGCTACACAGAGATTGGTTTGATAAGGCAAGCAATTAGAATGGCTGGAGCAACATGTGATCAACTTGAGACAAAGGCCGAACTTCTTCCGCATCTCATGGATACAATCAGAGGAAAGAGTGTATTTCTTGTGTTGGATGATGTGTGGAAATCTGATGTTTGGATTGATCTTCTTCGATTGCCTTTTGAAAGAGGCTTGAAATCCCGTATCCTTGTCACCACAAGACACCTAGATGTTTTAGAACAATTACATGCAGCATATGCTCATAAAGTAAACAAAATGAATGATCGTGATGGCCTAGAACTGCTTATGAAGAAGTTCTTTAGACCATATGAACAAACAAGTGATTTTAGTGATGTTGGATATCAAATAGTAAAAAAATGTGATGGTCTTCCTCTAGCCATCAAGGTTGTTTCAGGTGTCCTAGCTACTAAAAGAACAAGGGGAGAATGGGAGAACATCCGAGATAGCAGATGGTCTGTTCATGGACTTCCCAAAGAACTAGGAGGTCCCCTGTACTTAAGTTATAGACACTTACCCTCCCAACTTAAGCAGTGCTTTCTTTGGTGCGCTTTGTTGCCTCCGAATTTTGTGATTGAGCGTGATGATGTTGCTTACTGGTGGGTCGCTGAAGGCTTTGTAAGAAAAGAGGACAGGTATTCAATACATGAGATTGCTGAAGAGTACTACCATGAGCTACTTAGGAGGAATCTTCTACAGCCAAGGCCAGAATTTTTGGACAAAGGTGAATCCACGATGCATGATCTTTTGAGGTCACTAGGACAATATTTGACAAGGGATCACTCCTTATCCTTGAATGCTGAAAATAGCAAAGCCCTACCAAATTTGCGTCGCTTAGTAATCAGTTGTGATATAGAAGAAATATCTGCTATAGAAGAGCAGAAGCGCATGAGGAGCCTCCTAATTTTCAATAACAAAAATTTCAAATTAGTCAACAAGGAAATCAGCAGAATTGAGCATATCCGTGTTTTAGTTCTAACTGGAACAGGCATCCACACCATACCAGAGTCAGTGGGAAGCTTGGTACTGTTGAGGTTGCTAGATCTAAGCTTTACAAAAATTAACAACCTTCCAGAGTCCATTGGAAACCTTGTCAGTCTTGAATACCTCAGATTGTATGGTTGCCATAAGTTGACCAGCCTGCCAGTTAGTTTGATGAAGCTATCTAACATAAGCTTTCTTCATCTAGAAAGGGCTGCCATTGAGCATGTTCCTAGAGGAATCGAGAAGTTCCAGCAGCTCTACAACCTTAGAGGAGTCTTCGAAAGTGGTACTGGGTTCAGATTGGAGGAACTACAATTTCTCCCCAATATCCAACGTCTCGTTGTTTTGAAGTTAGAAAAAGCAACACCAAGGGGCGTGCTTGTGCTGAAAAAGAGTCATAATCTCAGAGAACTGACACTGTATTGCACAATGGGATCAGATACTAATGATAGAACGCATTACCAGGCCTATGAGATTGAGAGAATTCAGCAGGTCTGTGAGATGCTTATTCCATCAGAGAGCCTGCTTTATATTTTCCTCAATGGATTTCCGGGTGTAAGGTTCCCAGAATGGTTGTGTTTGGAGCCAGAGGAAAAGCTGCCAAATTTGGCTCACATGCACCTCAATGAATGCATATCATGTTCACAGCTTCCACCAGCAGGTCAGATGCCAGAACTACTTGTTCTTCAGATTAAAGGTGCAGACTCAATAGTGAATATCGGTGCAGAACTCCTTGGCCAAGGTGTGAAGAATGCAGCAGCCTTTTTCCCAAAGCTCGAATTGCTTCACATCTTTGACATGCGTAACTTGGAAAGTTGGTCCCTGAGTCCCAATACAGAAAATTTATATGACCTGATGCCTTGCCTTAAGCGTCTTTTCCTCCTTGATTGTCCAAAACTCAGAGCCCTCCCTGAAGATCTGGGTAGAATTGTCAATTTAAAAAGAATTCACATTGAAGGTGCTCATAATCTGGAAGAAGTTGTGAACCTTCCTTCAGTCGTGTGGCTCAAGGTCAAGAATAACAGATCTTTGAGGAGGATCTTCAATCTTTGTAACTTGCAGGACTTGTTTGCCCAGGACTGCCCAGGATTGGATCTGGCTGACAACCAAAGCTCACTGAAATGCTTGTACATGGTTGACTGCCCGAATGCACAGTATTTCATCGTGTCTTGAAAGAAGAAGAAGACATCCAAGTCTACGTTGCAACACTTGGTGCAGATGGCCGGGATATCTTTCCAGATGAGTCTATATATAATTAGAAAGGTGAGCAAACCATCTCAGTAAAATGACCTCATTTTATTGCGATATATGTTATGATGAATGTTTGGGATTGACGTTATTTGGCAATTGATTCGTATTTGTCTCTTTATCTTTTTTTCGTAGTTGGCAATGTTATTTTGTGATCTGAATTATATTAGAAGAACAATTGGAATTACTTTTGGACTCGTTTCCTTTCCTGACTTGAGTTCTTATCCCATAAATAGTCATATAATACAACAATTAAACTAACATCTCTTCACCTGTAACTCTCCCAATATTCTGGTACTTATGTTCATGTTTTTTTTAAAAATATTAGTATTCATCTCTTGTGCAATTGCTCTTTTTTACTTTGTCTACTGTCAGTTCTACAACTGCCAAACTAACTATATATAAACATGCTACTCTTCTTACCGCACAGGACCAGATCTCAGCAATATTATGATGGTAATGATCAAGCTTTGGATCGATCATTGGCTTTTCGGAAAAGTTCTCGATGTCAGGAGAAGCTTTAGTTATATTTTGTAGGCGAATGGGAAATTTTAGTGTTCGGTTGATTTTGTTGCTCACCTCTTTATTGGAGCCTTCGTCATGTCCTTTTCTGGTGTGCCTATATGGTGTTTTTGTATTATTTGAGCGTGTTGAATCTCCTTTCCTAGCATTTCAGTGTCTTTGATAGAGGAATTCGAGCTGAATGTAATGTTCAGAAACTTGTGGAGAAGCAATGAAGCATTATGGGTGTGTTTAGTTGGTAAAAAAGTTGAGGTTTTTAGTACTGTAGCACATTTCGTTATTACTTGACAATTAATATTCAATTATGGACTAACTAGGCTTAAAGATTCAGCTCGTGGTAATCAGTTAGACTATATAATTAGTTATTTTTTCAACTGTATTTAATGCTCCATGTATGTGTCCAAAAATTCGATGTGATGGGTACTGTGCAAAATTTTTGGGAACTAAACAGGACCTATATCTCTGAATATGCATCTTTCTACTTTTTCTGCTGGTGAAATGACCAAAGTTTAAAGTCTGGCTCTGAATGCCGCTTGCAGATTTCAGCGCCTAAACCTGCAAGTGAGCTCATGGCCCTGCCCTGGTCGGAGGGGATTGGAAAGACACTGTCCAGTTAATTAAGCTAGCATAGCATGCAGTGTTGGCTTAGATTTTTTTTTGCTACGCCCTCCGTTCCAAATTATATATCTTTTTGATATTTCTAAGTGCATAGTTTTGGCTATGTATCTAGACATAGTGTATACCTAGGTGTATATAAAAAACTATACATCTAGAAATACTTAGAAAAAATTGGTCCTGTCGCACTGAAAGATCAAAAGATCAAGACTTCCATAAAATACCACCTAAAGCGTTCGCCTCCGTAAACCAAATATTACTCGAAAGTACCATTCTGTTAATTTTGTCCACTGAAAATACCTCCTACTCCTACCGGCGCCACCCACTCCTCTTCCCACACGACCGGCACCGACTGCTCCCCATCCCACACGACTAGCGTGCGGCCGCTGGTGGCTGCGGGGCAGCAGAGAAGGGTGGGAGCGGGAGCAAGGGTGGGGCTGGGGCGACCACCACCACACCGTGTCAGTGGCGGATCTACCGGTGGGTAGCCGGGGTTAGAGGCCCCCTACTGCCGGGCAACCTATGGAACCCCCCCCCCTTCTGCCATGGGAGAGAACATAGGAGGGTCTGAGCGGCTGAACCTTGAGGCGTTTGGAGCTTGAAGATGAAGTCCGTCCGGCGGCCGGCGTAACTGGGCCATTTAGCTGGCCATTGGCCCAAATTTCTTTCCCTCGCCAGGCCGCCAGGCAGGCCCAAATTTCTTACTCGGCCTCTCTTCTCTCTCTCGGTATCTCTGCCTCTCGCTCTCTCCCAGTACGGCCCTCTCTTCCCGGCTCCCGCTCGCCGCTCGGCTGCTCGAACCGCGGAGCACCACACCGCCGTAGGAGCGTGGTGCAGGACAGCAGGGCACTGGCCGCAGGCGGCATGGCATGGGCGCAGGCTGCAGGGCGGGAGGCAGGCGTGGCGACCGAGCACGGGCGTGGCGACCGAGCACGGGCGCGGCGCAGCGGACGAGCAGGTGCAATGCAACGGCGAGCGGGCGGACAAGCAGGCACTAAAGCACCTGCTGAGTGGCAGAGGAGATAGGAGATCTGAACAAGAAAACTTCTAGGTAATGGAAAATTTCTAGCTCAAATGGTTTTTTTGGACGTGCAAGAAGAAATCAAGATTTTCTTGGATATTATGAAAGCTTTCTCAAGTTGCTGAAATTATGGTGAAGATTGGAATGTATAAATCATATCAATTAGTTTATCGCCCTATTGAGCTAAGATAGATACTTTCATTGGCAACTGCTTCAGTTGAGCGGATTTTTTCAACTATGTCTATTATAAAAGAGATTTGGGTAATAAAATGGGAGATAAATGGCTTAATGACTTGATGATATGCTACACCAAGAAGGAACTATTTGGAAACTTTAGTAACGAAAAAATCAATAAGATATTTGAAGAGATGAATACACTAGAAGTTAGCTATTCCATTCCATCCATTCTGCAAAATAAAACTCTACAAAAATAATCTGTCTCTCCATACTATTCTTCAAAAAAAGCATGGGCTATAAAAAAAGAGTGAAAAGATGGCATACCAAAGAAGCATGACCCACAGTGAGCGAGAGAGAAAAAATAGCGTGCCAAAGAAGCATGAACCAAAAAAAAATTGGACACATGGATGTTCATGAAAGAAAAGAGTGAAAATAATATAGCCATGATCTCATGTCATTCGAATAAAAGGAGAGGGGGATTCATGCAAGGAGTCTTTTATTTTGAGCATCCACCATCCATTTTCCACACACGTGCACAATCTTGATCAGCTTGTATGACTTGTTATCTCCATGGATCCATTATTTGATTTTACAATACATGTACACATGTGAATGCTTCCTTTTTACCTACCATGAGCTCCGCATAAGCTATCGTTAGAAGTAGGATGAAAAACAACAATACCTTGGTGAGGATGTTTACACATTGAGTGATATGAGAGATCCTATGGGAAGGTAAAGATATGGTTGGTATTTACAAAATATTTTTCAAAACCCCAGTCATACAGCAGTAAAGTGGAGGAGACTGAAGTCAGCACCGTTCCACTCTTCAACTTCCCAAATAAATATGATAGACACATCAATATTCACAAGTAAAGGTGAAGTCTAGAATAATCTGTATGCAGGTACCATATCATATGGGAGCCGAGTCGGCCTTAGTCCTAACCTTTACTCGGGACGAGCAAAAAACTAAGTGTGGGGGATCTTGTTGACGGTCTATTTCGACCCATTTTGACAGTCAACTTTCGCGCAAAATAAGAGCATCAAAAGGGACAAATGGTAGGATGGGATGAATTATTGATAAATTCCACGGATGCTGATTTGGAAATGTGTGCAGATGAATTTGGGCCAAAAATGGAGGAAAGTAGCAAGAATGATCCAATGTATAAATGCTCAACCAAACACAAGGATCAATAGGGCCCACTTGACAGCCACACATGAGGAGAAACACAGCAATAAACAAGGTGATAGGTCATCAATCTATGGAAACATCTTCTCGACCAATCAGGCGCGATTACAAGGATCCATGGGCCCACCAGACCTAAACCGACTTAAGACAAGGTCGCGCACCCATATCTGCCATTTGGGACCTTGGGAGGACCGAACTGCCAAAGGGGAGGCCGAGTGGGCCAGGCCCATGATCGGCGCCACCGACCTACCCCTTGAGAGTGAAGCTTCCTTGATGCTTCCTCAAGTTGGTTCAAGGTGTGACTCTGCCATTTCACCGTGTGAAGTCCCCCTTTTCCCCCACTATAAATATGAGGGGAGGGGGTAAGAATAGGGGCATCTCACACTTCCACTCTCTTCTCTCTTTTAGAGTTTAGAGTCCTCTGGTAAGAGTTAGGGGTAGAGTTACGTAGGAGGGCGCTATAATGTCGGTGCTCTTCTCCAATTAGTACCTCTACGAGAGTGAGGGGGAGTCGAGGTTGGTGTCAGTTGGCCTCCGGCTCTCTTCTCCAGCTTGTACCTTGACGGATGCTTTTCAATCATAGTAAGTGTTGGTGACCTTCTCTGTCCTTTATTTTTATGTTAAGTAGAGCTCGGGTACGTAGTGCTAAGGAGTAGTGCTATGAATTAGTGCCGGAACCACTAGTTGTTTATGGGATCAACAGTCCACTAGTTTGGTGGATGCCTCTAGAGTAGGACTCCGGATAGAGATGGATGTTCATGATCGGCTCTAGAGTTAGTAGAGGACAGTGTAGACATGGTGTCTAGACTAGATCCTACCTGTTGATTGTTGCACCTCCCACGGTTTGTAGAGGTAGCCTACAGGTGGGGACAACCCTGTTTAGAGCTAAGTAACCCTCCACGTTCGGTTGGGTGACAATAGCCTATGCTAGAACTTCTGGTCTGACCAGGCGAAGCTGACGCCCGAACTAAACAACTAGTAGCTCTATCTTACCTTTGATTCTGAGCCTTAGAAGTCCTCTCAGCCCCTTACCTCTTTCGTAGTTGGTGTCCTTGGATGAATACAAGCCTTAGATAATATATTCACATTCTCTGTGGATTCGATACCCTGGAATACTCTTGGGTGAAAGCACGAACGATTCCGTATGCTTGCGGATTTCATTCGTGGGGCTAAGTGTCAACACGGGCCCTGCACCATGGCTGTGGCCGCACGCAGCGGAGGTGCCCCGCTTGGCGGCCACACACCCGCACGACGGTGGACGGCCTCACTGGAGGAGCCGGCGGTGAGCGAGGATCGTGTGAGCTTTCTGCGATTAGAATACACTTGCATCCCCATGGTTGTTTCTGGTTCGACACCGCATCAGCATGAGCGACAACTTGGCGTTCCTCTATTTCTTTATTCAGTTCCTCTGATGGAGCAAGCGATTCATTTGTCGAGTCCACCATATGGGGTCCTAGGGACGGAGAGGAGTTTGTTAGAATTGCTAACCTCTACTTTTTACCTATGCTGGTTTTTATTACTGGTGCAGACCGGGGTTAAAAATGCATGGAATATTTTATAAAATGAGTTCGGTTTTCGAATTACCTGTCGGGTTTCAGATATCCGCAAGTTCGGTTTCGAGGATGGATTTTCACCTGAATTGGAGTTCGGGGCGGGTTTGGGTTTTAAGTTTGGGTTTCAGGTTTGGGTGCCCAAACACTCCACTCGATCCGAACCTGTCCCGTTGCCAACTTTACGACCACCAAGTCTCTTCTAGAGAACATTGACTTGCCACAAAGGCTAGGCCACCAAGGCTCTGGCCAAGTTCCCAGTCACCTTGATCCCGCTTCCACTAAGGATCTTACCCACGAAGGATAGGGTCTCCACGTGCCCTGCACAAAACCGTCAAGGCCGCTCCACACCAAGCCGCATGGTTGATGACTTTCCGGCGAGCCTCCAAAGCTCCAAGGGACCGATGCACAAATTCAAGCTTGTGCAGCTCTCAGGCACAACACACAAGGCTCAACACCTTGCTTTTATGCTCTCTCACGAGCTAACCTAGCACTTGCACCCTCAAAGATGCGCTAAGGACTAAATATTTGATCAATTCACACTTGGATGGCTTGGAGGTGTTCTCTAGTGAGTGTGGTGCTCCTCTGGACTCCAGCAACCTCAAATAACTAGGGGTGAGGCGTATATACAGGACACCAACTCAAAGGAGCCGTTGCTCCAACGGCTAGCAAAAACAGCCTAGGTATTGTTGAACTGATGCTATGCATGAGGGGTATCGATTCAACCGATCACCCTACACATGCACCAGATAACCGTTGGACTCCTTCTGACATATCTGTTCTTGATGATGTCATTGCGCCGATGCCTTGAATCGATGCACCATCGGTTCAACCGGTTGTGAAGACTTCTCCTTCTATGCCCTGACATGCTCTCTGGACAATGGCTGGACCAATTCACAGATGCTTCTTGTTGCCACCATCGGTTCAACCGGTGCCTCTTGGGTTTCTTCACATGCATCGATGTTGCACTGATTGTTGCACCGACTGTTGCTCCGACACTCTCATTTTTTACCCCATCCGTTTAACCGGTCAACTAGGTCATTTCTTCACTTGAACTCCCTATGCACTGTCCAATGCACCGACCCGGTCAACTTTCATACCGTCAATTCAACGGACACTTGCATTCCTGCTAACACTTGCTCACTTGTCTCGGCTGTCATTTGGACATCTTGACAGCAAATTGGACACATTGAATATGGATTGGACTTCATCCATGAGACCAATAAATCCTATAAATGTGATCTCACAAACTTGTTAGTCCCATTTTTTTGATGAAACAGGAGGGGAAAACCCCCTACTGATTATATATTAAAAGCAAAGGAAAAAACAACAAACAGTCAGAGAGCTACAAAAAGGTTTAAGAGAAGAAAAAAATAAAGAAGATTACAATAAGGCTTTCTAGCCAACATAAGAGATTTATGTCTTGATTTTGCTCTTAGAATAACTAAGGAAAATTCACGCTTGAAGTGAGCAAGACAGTTATCCGGATGAGGTTGAAGTCCTTTGAAAATGAAGTCATTACGCTGCATCTAGATGCACCAGCTGAAAAGAATGACGGTGTCCATGAAAAATGGTACGTTAAGCTGATTCTTGAGTGATTCCAATTCCACAAAAGGTAGTGAGGTCCCAGTTTGAAGTTGAATAGTTGACCAACAAGCCTGAGCAAATGGGCACTCCAAGAATAGATGTTCCATGCTTTCTTCTAAATTCAGATTGCAGCAAACACACATAAAAGATGGCAAAATCATGTGTCTTCTTCGAAGTTGACCTCAAGTACTTAATTTGTCTTGAAGCAAAAGCAAAAAAAAAGACTTTGTGTTTATTTTGGCATGCAGATTTTGAGAGCCATTTGAATGCTGGATGTGTATGTCTGTGAATGCTAGTTTGGTGGACATACGCCATGGAAGCTGAAAAGAAAGTGGTTCCCCAAATATATGACCAGAAGTCATGTTCATCAGAGTCAGGCAAGTCCACCAAAAGTTGAGCCAGCTCATTAAGTTGTTGAAGAGCTATCTGGGAGATGGGCAAATGAAGGAGAGAGACTGGACCTGTGTCTTCCTTCGCATTTTTCAGAGATATATTGGTGTCTTTAGCAAATGAGAATAATTCTGGAAAGTGTACGTTAGTTACATGATTACTCCAAAGATCTTCCCAAAATAGGCAGGTGACCCCATCCCGAACATTAACTCTTGCCATACCTTTGAAAGAATCCAAAAGTTTGAGATTGTCTCGCCACCAGAAAGACCCTTTCTTTGTAGTGAGAGTAAGAATCCATTGCTATAATATAATTCCCAAACCAAGTGCACCCAAGGAATATCCAGCTTGTTAAAGAATTTATGAAGGTTTTTCAAGAGCAGAGCTTCATGTTGGAATTGCAGGTTTAAAACTCCCAAACCACCATCATTTTTAGGCAGGCAAACCAATTCCCATGCAGCCTTAGGTTGCTTTTTGGCATTAATATCGGATCCTCTCCACAAGCAATGCCAAAAATGCCCACTTGCTGTATGACAGTTTTATATAAGTTGAAAGTGCTCATGAAATACATTGGAAGAGCAGACAAAATGGCATTTGTTACTTCCAAACGACCTGCTTGAGACAAAAGTGCAGAGGTGCAAGAGAGCCTTTTTTCACATTTTGAGACCAATGGGAGCAATCAATGACTTTGGGTTTGGATAGACCCAATGGGAGACCCAGGAAAGTAAATGGAAGTGAACCAATCACACAACCAAAAGCTTGCGCTAAAGCTGCCGCCCTATGCTCTTCCATATTTTCTCTCGAACGCGCAGGAGAGCTGCGCATCAATATATTAAGAAGATAAAAAGGAGGGAAAGAGCCTCCCGAAAAACAAAAAATGTTACAGGGATAGAGGGTCTGTAACACACCCTAAAAGAAAATAAACTCTCTCAACACACTAACTACTATAAGACCAGACCACACACCACCTGCCCAGGGCATCTAGGAGGTAGGAGGTAGGGCAAGGAGATAAGAAACTCCTCGAGCCCCAGCTACAGACCACTGCTGAACATCTTCTCTAAAAGTTGTCATGACCCGGGATAAACTAGGGGTTCCCCCATCAAACACACAGTAGTTACGGTGTTTCCACACTAACCAAGATCCTAGGATGATGATGGAATCAACTCCCTCTTTAACCTGACCAGAAAACCTGCTGCTTGCTTTTGCCCACCAATCAAAAAAACAGTGTTCATCCAACCGTGGCGCAACAGCTTGCAGCCCAAACTGCTGCAGGATGCAGAACCAAAATTGCCGGGTGAAAACACAAGAGACCAACAAATGATCAATTGATTCTCCAACCTGATCACAGAGTGGGCATTTCGGTGGGTGGTTAAGGCCCCTTTTAGCAAGTCTATCTGCTGTCCAACATCGATTATGGGCCACAGTCCACATGAAGAACTTGCATTTCCCTGGAGCCCAACTCTTCCAAATTCTTTCCCATGAACCAAACTGAGTGGCTCCAATGAATAAGGCCTCATAGGCTGATTTGGTGGAGTATACCCCAGTAGTTGAGAATCTCCAAATATGTGTGTCGTCCACCCCAGCCTGTAGTTCAATATTGGAAAGAAGGTCCCACAGGTGGAGATATTCAATCAGAACCTGCATATTCAAAGCTCCTTTAATATCTGAAATCCATCTTCTACCAGAGATATCATCATAGACTGTTCTCCTTCTTGCTCTTACTGCAATTGCACTGAACAAATGTGGCAGGGTCTGTTTTAAGCTTTGCCCCAACAACCATCTATCCAACCAGAAATGAGTATTTTTTCCATTTCCAATTATTGTTTCAACAGCCATTGCAAAGAAGGCTTGAAGCTGGGGCTGGGCTTGGATGGGGAAGAAGGCCCATGCCTTTTTAGGCTCTGTTTTCTGCAGCCAAAGCCACCTGAGTTTCAGGGCTGACCCTAATTTTTGGAGATCAGAGATGCCAAGCCCTCCCAAACAGATTGGTCTTGTGACCTTTGGCCAAGCAAGCAGACAGTGCCCTCCTCTAGCATCTTTTCTGCCCTTCCACAAAAAACCTCTCCTTATCTTATCGATTGCCTTTAAAACACAAGGTGGTAGCTCGAGTGCCAAGAGAATGTAGATGAGCATTGAAGTGAGCACATACTGCACCAAGATCATTCTACCAGCTTTGGTGAGCAAATCAGCCTTCCAACTTGGGAGTCTGTCTGCTATTTTCTCCACAATGGGTTGTGCTTGTGCTTTAGTGATCTTGTGAGGAGAGAGAGGAACTCCCAGATACTTACACGGGAATTCAGAGATCTGACATGGCAGGGATTCTTGTAAGAATGATTTGTCATCTTCAGTACAATGTATGGGGAGAACACTACTTTTTTGGAGATTAGTTGTGAGCCCCGAAGCATTACCAAAGAGCTGTAGGATATCTAGAGTAATTGCAATATCACTGGCCGAAGGCCTCAAGAAAAGCACAACATCATCTGCATATAAGGAGATCCTATGTTGCAATGCCCTTCTAGCAAGTGGTTGTAACATCTGCTCATCTGCCGCTTTCCTTATTAAGTGACAAAGCACATCCATGACTAGGATGAAAAGCATGGGCGACAATGGGTCCCCTTGTCTTAGGCCGCGCTGATGATGTATCCTTTCTCCTGGAGATCCATTAAGTAGTACTTGAGTGGAGGATGTTCGAAGCAGCCCACTTATGATATCACACCAAATTGGTCCAAAACCCAACTGTTTCAATACTTCCAAGAGAAAAGGCCATGAAACCGAGTCAAAAGCCTTATTAATATCCAGTTTGAGAAGAATACGAGCCTTTTTCTGTTGGTGTAGGAATTTTGTAGTCTGGTGAACCAACATGAAATTGTCAAGAATGAAGCGACCTTTGATGAAAGCACTCTGATTAGGGGAAATCAACTGATTTAGAAAACCAGCCAGTCTGTTGGCAAGGATTTTTGTTACAAGTTTGGCAAAAGAGTGCACCAAACTAATGGGCCTGAAATCCTTGATATTTGAGGCATCTTCTTTCTTAGGTAAGAGAGTGACAAAAGCTGAGTTTAGCATCTCAAAATTGGCAAACTTTCTGCTCCACACAGCAGAAATTGCAGCCATAATGTCCAGCTTTATAATCTGCCAACAAACTTTATAAAACTTGCCTGTAAAACCATCGGGACCAGGTGCTTTGTCAGAAGGCAATGCCCTGATTGTTTTCCAAACTTCTTCTTCTGAAAACGGTGCCTCGAGCTCATGAAGGGCAATATATGGCATGCCTAGCTCTGAAAGATCGACTGTCACTTCTCTATCAATGTTCTTGCCCAACAGGTTGGTGTAGAACTCAAAGATATTCTGCTCCTTTTCCTCATGTTTGGTGAGGATTGTCCCATCAGCAGTGGTGAGCTTGGCAATAAAATTTTTCCTCTTACGGTGACGAGCCTGTGCATGAAACAAGGCTGTATTGGCATCACCTTCCTTAAGCCAATTGATGCGAGACCTACTTCTGGCAATGGTGCGCTGCAGGGATGAGAGAGCCAAACAATGTGGCTTGAGTTTGTTTTTTAGCCATAATTCAAGCCTGGATAATCCACGAAAGTCTTGTGCTATTTCTAATTGATGAAGGACCTCCCTAGCTAGTGCTAATTGTGAGTTAACATGGCCAACTTTCTTTTGACTCCAGCTCTGAAGATTTCTAACTGTTGCTCTGAATTTTCTTGCTAGGGTGTCAAAGGGGCAGTGTGAAACTGGTTCAGAAGTCCAAGCTGCTGCAACTACCTCTTGAAAGCCATCCAAGCTGGTCCAAAAAGCTTCAAAGTGAAATCTAGCTTTTCCGGGATCGACATCATTCAAGCCAAGGAGAAGAGGGCAATGGTCCGAGCCTTCTGTAGCACAACTCTGCAGAAGGCAGTTAGGGAACATAAGCTCCCACTCCAATGAGCAAAGCACTCTGTCGAGTTTGGCTAGTATTGGCGAATCTTGCTGATTAGACCACGTGTATTTGCGACCGAGCAGAGGCAAATCTTTTAGTTCTAAGTCGCTGATCAAGCGACGGAATCTGCCCAACATTGCTCTGTTGACATTCCCACTATTCTTATCTTCAGAATTTGCTATTAAGTTGAAATCCCCAAGCAGTAGCCATGGTCCAGGACACGCAGTTCTCACATCCCTAATTTCTTGAATGAACAGAACTTTATTGTCATTGCCTTGAGGACCATACACACATGTGAGCCACCAAGCATGCGAGTTGGCTGGGGAGAATTGTACAGACATACTGAAAGTGTCAATTCTAGTGGCAGTGGCCGGCCCCAAATCTTGCCGCCAAGCCACCAGTATACCTCCACTAGCGCCAATTGCTGGTAGCTCCACCCAGTGAGAAAAATCTGAACCCAGCAAAGAGAGAATGCACCCACGAGAAATCCCAGACATTTTTGTTTCTTGTAAACAAACAACCTCAAAACGACCAGTGTTGATCAAAGTTCTTACAATATCTTGGCGTGCCTTGGAATTCAATCCACGCACGTTCCAGCAGAGTATCTTGGAGGGATTCATGACTAAAAGAAGAAAAGTACGACCTTGTCTAGAGCAGATCAACAGCCAGTAATCCTGCTCAATTCTTCCTCATCAGGTGCAGCCCAACCGAAGAGAGCTGAGAGCGCCAGAGCTTGAGAGTCCGGGAGCCTTGCTGAACTGGTGAATAGCTTACTGTACTCCTCCAGACTGTGCTGGTCGATGCCAGCAGTTTCCCCAATAATACCCAGAGCTCGCATCACCTTCTTTTTTGTTCTTGAGGGTGCACCACCACCAGGAGTGTCCGGCTCCATGCCGGCAATGCGGCGGCTGCGCTGCGGAGGCCGCGGAGGAGCACATGGAGCGCAAGTGCGAGAACGCAACCTTTTCACACTTGGCGTAGGAAGGATCCTCGCTGTCTTCTTTGTAATTTTTGCTAGGAACCGCTTCCTCTGGCCAGAATTGGGACTGCTGGGGCGTGTTGGTGAGATGGCGTCCCCAGGCAGCGAAGCGTCAACGTTAGTAGCAGGGTGTGTTTGCTTTTGGCGCCGAGAGTAGACCAAGGTGGCCGTGGTGACCGCCGCCCGTGACGGTGCTGTTGTTGTCTTCGCCGCAGCGGGGGAAGAAGCAGCCGCTGCGATCGCCGCCAAACTGGTCGCAGGTGTCGGGGGAATTCCATCAACGGTGGTCGTAGGCGCCGGAGGCGTATCCACCGCGACCAATAGCATGCGGGCCAGCGCAAGAGAAACATCCGTGTCATCATCGACAACGGGCTCCCGCGGCGCGACTACGACCGCAATAGCCGAGGACGGAGCTGGATTTCCTGAAGTAGAGTCCTCGATGAAGCAGGTCCGCAAATCATACTCCCGTGACGCAGCGTCGATAGCCGCTCTCGTAGAAGACACAGGGGCCGGAGTTGCGTACGGATCAGATAACTCTGTGTTAGTGCAATCGTTGAGGCTGGGCGACATGGCATGCTCCCGCGGCGCGACGTCGACGGCCGCACCCACAGAAGCAGCAAGGGCCAGAGTCACGAGTGGAGGAGATGAAACTGAGGAAGTAATGGGCTCCATGCCGTACTCCTGTGTTGTGCCAGCAACAACCCTTTCTGCAGGGAAAGTACGAGGCGATGCAAATTGGGCCGGGCCGTCACCCAGTCCGGATGTCGTGATAGGCTCGCAAGACGCGATGTCGACGTCGACGGCCGCCTCCGCAGAAATCGTGGGGCTGGAGTCGCGAGCAGAGCGGACGGATCTTCGGCGGCAGAAGCGAGATGCGGGGGAGGGTCTTCCGCAAGAGTCAAGCTGGGCCCAGGCAGATCCTTTGGGGCCACCGTGGCAGAGTCCGAGGACGAAGAAGGGGAGTCGCCATCCGCCGCCGCTGATGTTCCCCTAGTAATGGGGTTCTCGGGAATCGAAGCCAAAACAGTGTTTCCGGCGACAGCCTCGTCGACCGAACCGCCGGTCCCTCCATCAAGGCGCACGGCGCCCAAAGCATCACCTCGGGAGGAGGCCCGCCCCCCCGCGAGACGTGGGCCCAGCCTGGAGTGAACTGGGATGCGCTGTGTTCCCGCCGGGGTCGGGGAAGAAGCCGTCGGAGTTGGACGTCGCCGCTCGCGCTGTCGGTGCAAATCCTCCTCATCTGGTGGCGGTGGCGGATTAGGATCATCTTCCGGGCCGTCCATCGTCCTCACCCCGATCGACATGGGGTAGAGGAGGCAGTGCCGCTCCCTCGCAGGCCCCCGGGCAGCAATTTTCGGCTCCGGCAACACGAGGTCAATCCCATGGGGGATACTGCCGGGATTGGAACACCAGGCCGCAAAACGGTAGACTTCTCTCTGCGTGTCAGACACCGGATGAATACCACAGGGGAGACAGCAGTCGTCAAGGAGCTGTGCTGCCGTGTCGAGTTCCCAGGCATGCGCCGGAATTCCCCTGAGCTCGATCTCCACAGTGGAAGGGAGAGTGCTCACCGTCGAAGAGAGGAAGCGTGACCATCTTGTAATATGCAGGCGTCCAGGAGGAATGTTGATCGGCCGCCCATCGCTGATGATACGAGTTGCCGTGGCCAAGTCCGGTGAAATCAAAAGGTAGCTCGCCGGACCCAATTTGTGGATGGCTAGCAAGCTTTCCTCAATCTCAAACCGTCTGGCGAACACTAGCAAGATGGAGTCGACGAGGGCCTCCGGACTGTCAGCGACAACCGTAATAACGACAGCCCTTCCGGCTAGCTCTTCCTCCCGTTGATCAATGGCTGCCGAGCGCTGGATTATCCGGCGCGGCCGTCGAGAGCCCTCGCCGGCGGCAACCTGGTACTCGTCCTCGACCGAAGCAAGGGAGGGCGAATCACCAGAGTCTTTAGGAGCCGAAGAGGGAGGGGCGCGGTTACGTCTTCGTTTCCGCACCTGTCGTCGCCGTCGTGCAGGAGGATCACCGGCGCCATGCTCTACCGGCACCGACGAAGAGCCGCCGGGAGCATGGGCAGCCATTGCCGCCGCCGGAGTGGAACCCGAAACAGGCCGCCACATCAATCTTCGGTGGGCCGAGGCAGTGGGAGGAAGATGGCGACTCGGGCAGGCGTAGGAGCGGTGACCGATCGCCCGGCAGTGAAAACAGCGAGGGCCGATCCTGCACACCGCTGCACGATGGCTCGGAGAGAAACAGTTGAAGCACTGCCCCCTGAGGTCAGCCGGCACGGGACGGTAAGGACGGCGCTCCACACGACGTAGCACCTTGCGCGACCTCCGACACACCACGGTTTGCCATCCGTCCGACTCGACCGGAACAGAGCCGGAGGGTTGGGAAGCACGCGGGTGCAACACAACCCGGGGGGAAGCGCCGCCGTGCTTGACCGAGGTGGTGGGGGACGAGGGGACTGCGGGCGGCGCCGTCGGCTTGATGGCAGCCAGCAGGACGTCTTTGAAGGAAGGGTGGGCAACGCCGTCGCCGGACTTGCCCGACGGCGGAGTGTCGCGACACCAGCGCAGCGCCTTGATACGCCCCGCTGGGGCCGCCGAAGGTGGGGTTCCCGATGCTGGAAAGGAGGAGAGGGGCGGAGGGGTGGCCGCCATGCTCGGGGTGAGCGGCGGCGGGTGGCTGGTGGCTAAGCTAGGGGCGTCGGGGAGGGGGGAGGACGAGGGAGACGAAGCGCGCGAGGGAGGCGAAGCGGACGCCATCCCATCTGCTCCTTTATGCTCTTCCATATTGATAGGACCAAGCATGGGTTTGGAGTAATTCACTTTATTCAAGTCCTGTAGAGATAGAGAAAGTCTGAAGAAGCCCTTTAAGAGCAGCCAACTGAACATGGCAACCTTCCATGAAAATTAAAGTGTCATCAGCATATTGTAATGCTGGGAAATCATTAGTGTAATGAAGGTACAAGGGCAAATGAAGCTGGCCATTGATTCTTGCTGAGTTTAAAAGATTTTGTAGCAGGTCAGCAGTCAAAACAAATAGTAAAGGTGACATAGGGTCAACCTTTCTTACACCTCTTCGACAACGCAAAGTTTTTCTTGGGACCCCATTTAACAGGATTGATGATGTTCCTATAGAAAAGATAACTGCATCCATTGCATCTATTTTGGCCCAAAGCCTCTATGAGACATGATTTCAATCATAGCTTTATGCTCAATTTTGTCAAAAGCTTTCTCAAGATCGAGCTTTAGGACTATAATTTCTTTATTTTATTTATGGTAGAGGTGCAAGTACTCCAAGGCCCAAACAACACAATCTTAAATTGTCCTTGTTTGAATAAATCCGTACTGATTTTGATGCACAAGAGACTGTAACACTATCTGCAGCCTATTTGCTAGTAGTTTTAGGATCTTCATAGAAGTGTTCAGAAGAGAGATTGGCCTGAAATCTGTGATTTGGTGCCACCTTCACCTTTGGGAATCAGAGTGATATAAGACCCATTTGTACTTTGGAGATAGATTTCACCTGAGAAAAAAGCATGGCATAAGTTGTAGAAATCTTGCTTTATGATTGGCCAGCATCTCTTGATGAAGTCAGTGTTGAATCCATCAAGGCCTGGAGATTTATCAGTAGGTAGGTTTCTGATGACATCATCAATTTCTTTTGAAGTAAAGCATTCTTCTAAGCAACCCAATTCAAATGAGGCCTGCAGCAAAGAGCCAAGATCCAGTTGCATATCCTGATATTCTCTCTGACCTAGTCTATCTTTTAAGGAATCCCATAGAATTGAAGCTTTAATGCTATGGTCAGATTGCAGACTACCAGAATGATCTTCAAGTACAGAGATCAGTTTTCTCCTATGTTTGATGGTGGCATGAGCATGAAAAACTTTTGTCACTGCATCTCCTGTAGTCACCCATCGAATTGTGCCTCGTTGATTCTAATAGACTCTTTGCTGTTTAAGAAGGGAAATAAGTTTCTCCAGTAATGTATTCCTGAAATTCCATTTTATTAATGTGAGGTCTATGAATTCGTCTAAAACACTGAGGAAAGAGAGAACTAATTTAACATTGGCAGTATTTGCTTTTAGGCTTGAAAGATGAGATTGCCAAGCTCTGATAACTCTCCTTAAACCCTTAAACTTCGCTGAGATTATCTTTGCACAATTCATTTGCTTTGTGGGCAATGACCAGCCATGTTGCACCACATCTGTAAAATGCTCATGCTCCATTAGGTAGTTTTCAAACCTGAAGACCTTACTCTTTGGAACATTGGTATTGACAGAAATTAGGCAGGGCAAATGATCTGAAATCTCCATAGTCAAAGAGGATACGATCTCCCAAGAAAGGTGTTTGTCCATGAATTAGAGGTAAAGAACCAATCTAATCTTTCCAACAGCGGAGATAATTGTTTGTTTGACCAAGTGAATTTTCTACCAAGCAGATGTAATTCGACCACCCCTAAGCACTAATGGCTTTGTTAAATAAAAGCATTTCATTAATATCTCCTCCTGGCTTGTTTCGTCGGAAGGGCTTCGTAAAAGATTGAAGTCACCGAGGAGAAGCCAATCAACCTCATCTGACATATCTATGTTCTTAAGTCAATTTATAAAAAGTAGCTTTCCTGAGGAGGTGCAAGGTCCATAAAAATTTGTCAAAACCCAATCACAAGCACTGAGATTTGATGAGAACTCAACAGAAATTTCCAGGAGGAAGAAATTTAGCCCAAACTCTCACTACATTTGAATTGGGTTTAGAAATAGGAAATCCAAAAGAATTGTAGAGTGAGCTAAAAATTGGGTCTGCTGCAGGTTCCACCAATTTCACAAAACCCACATGCATATTTTTCATCCTCAAGTGGATGTATATCATCCTGATCCTGATCCATGAGTTCTTCCTGACCAATCTCATCAGGATTAGTCTGGTCCTGAGGAATGAAAACTTCAACATGAATGCCATTGTCATGTGCAGCCTGCTGATGAGGAACTTCCCCATTGATACCTTCATCTAAAAAAAAACCTTCATCTATGATTTTCTCCTGAGGTTGATTAGGTTGGATAGGTTCAGCTTCCAAGTTATCTGCAGCTTCCAGAAGTTCATCAATTCCTCGCAAATCTTCATCCAATGGCTCATTCAGATCCAGGTCCAAATTCTGTGGCTAGATCAGGTCATTAACCTCAAGGTAAGGCTCACCTGGCTGAGGAGCTAGAAGAGCATCAATTATCACATTGACAGGCACCTCCTCTTGTTGTTCTGGACATAATCCCCAGCCTTTTGCATTCATGGGATGATTCTCTTGTTGGTCTTTAGCACCAGCATTATCATTTTGTTCTTGATTACCATCTGCTCCATTAGCTGCTTCACCAACAGGCCCTGCTGGGCTGGGCCAGGTTGACCAAAGCCAAAAAATTCGAAAAGATTTGGTTGGACATCATTTGGCCCATTTGGTGGAATCTCTTCATCAGGAGGTCCACCACCAAGAAGAGTGGCCTGCAAAATTTCACATTGTGCAGCCCAGGATTCCCCCTCAAAATCTTCACCCTCTGAGCAGACAATAAACCATGGAATGTTAGTTAAATCCACAACTCGGGCTTTGACAATAATTCTAGAGAGGAAATTTGGATCCTCCCACACAAGAAGTTTACCAAACTCTGCAATGGCCTTTTCCACATCTCCCTGTTCCCAAAAATCCACATTATACCCCAACAACATGAGCCAGACCTCATAATTCATGGAAGTTGTTTTATTATTCCAACCCTTATTATGTGCCTTAAAAGTGATGCTGTAGTTGCTATAAGTATGAGGGCTGTTCTGAATCAAGAAATCCCTATCATGAAAATAGCTAAACCTCACATAGGCTTGACCAAAAGGGCACGGCTGAATGCTACTGAAGCCAACGTGCTTGCGGTTACGAAGAAAATCATCCAAAAGATCTCAGATGGAGGTGAAAGATACCTGCTCATCCAGGAGAGGTGTGATGCTTAGTATGGCAAGATCATGATTCCTCCTGCGAGGGCGTTCAAGAATGGCACAGGTCATCGGCTTGCGTCCCTAGACATGGACGTGAGAACAACCTCTTCCCATTGATTATGTTGTCACATAATCACCAAATCACAAACTATGACCTAATGGGGCCATGTTCCAGGTTGGTCAGACTCTGTTTATGCAGCGCCTTGATCATTTCTTATATCAATCCTTCTCATATATATCATACCTAAGTAGAACGCATCGTGCGTGCAGTTACCTCAATCTTGTTCTTCGCCATGTGGGCCTGCAATATTTTTCCCACTCAGTAGACTTATGAATCTGAAAAGGGCTTTAGGTTAATTGTTGATGGTTGTACTAGGCGGTGTTTGTTGCTGATACGCCCAAGAGGCAACTATGTGTGGGCCGGATATTGATCCGAGATCGATTAGAACCCTAATGCGCTTCCAATGTGATGGCCCATTAGTAGGGTCTATAAACACTGGCTGCCTCTGCCCCTCCACTTCTCCACGAAGCCCTAGCCGGGCGCGAGGTGCTAGCACACCGGTGACTAGCGTTCCTGCCCCATACTTGTGGACTTCGAGAAGGTGCTATTGCATTGCTGTGGTGCTGATTGTCGCGACACGGAGGAGGAACCGTGAGCTGCGATTTGCTTTCTCCACACCAACACACAACTACATATGGGCGAGCTACCCTAACTCTTCTTCTGTTGTACTGAGCATCTAGCAAAACGATTTGTGATCATCTGCTTACATGAGATCCTTGATGAACATGATAGAATTATGAATTTCTGCTGGCGTAGCATTCCTGTTTGCTTACAGTGTTCATGTATGGAGCCTATTTTGGCATACGATACCAACTAAACTAATCTCTATCAGGCATGAAATTATTTATTCTCCATAATCCATAACAGCATCCAAAATGAATGGTCAACTCACGCTATGTAAATAGGCCGTATGATTAGGGGCCATGCATCCTCCACACGCAAGCCAATCGATCAGAAATTAAACCTAGAGCCAGCTATTCTTGCCTCTAGATTTGTGCCTAAAAAAATACGTTCCATTGTGGCAAACCACTATATAAACACTAGTAGCGTGTTGGGACCCCTTCACAACCACGCAAGAAACAAATGGCCACTCTCGGCAGAGCCAGTGTCTTGCTCTTCTTCCTCACGGTCCTTTGCTCCACGGGACCTCTACCTGGTCCTGCCAATGCAAGGCATTTCCCTCGTAAGGATGGCATTAGTGCCAGCGCCACCTATCTCAGCAAGTTCTCCTTGCCACCGCTACCCTGGAAGTCCGACAGCAGCCATGGATCGGGAAGTGGCCATGGATTCGGCTGGACCATTTCGCACAATGGGTCGGACACAAACATTGGATTTGGCGGGGGTGCTGGTGGTGGCATTGGTACCACCCGTGCTGGTGGCTCTAGTGCAGGCGGCGGAGTTGGCCTTGGGGTCGACATTGACATTGGCAAGGGTGGAGTGGATGTGGGCATCGGTGTTGGCGGCAGCGGCGCCATCAGTACCCACAACGGAAGCGCAAGTGTACGTGGTGGTCTTGGAGAAGGCATTGGAATCCACTTCGGCCCTGATGGTCTGGTTGTCACCCATGGAGGTGGTGCCAACGTAGGCGGTGGTGGCAGTGATGGTGCGTCCGGCAGTGGAAGCGGTGTTGGACATGCAGGCAATGCTGTGGGTAGCGGCCAAGGCTCTGGAAATGCAAGCGGTGGAACAGGCAGTGGCGGAGGGAGTGGAAGCGGCGCAGGACAAGGAGGCTTTGGAGGAGGCGGTGGGGGTGGCACTGGAAGTGGTCGCCATCCGTGAGGATTGAGTAATTGTTCTGTGTGCGTGGAGGAAATCAGCTTGGTTTGTGATGTAGTGTTTAAGCTTTAGTTGGTGGGTTGCCGTGTGAATTGTTAAGGTAGCTACAGGATTTTAGCGATGCTATTAGATTTCGGTGGATGAATATTAATTTCTTCTGCAGTGATGCATGAACAAATAATCTTGCGATTAAGTGAATGAATACTACTATTGCAGACTGATCGAAACGATATGAAAAGTGATCCCCAGGAGTTATGAGACGTACGTCTGAAGCGATACTCAACAGGCGCTTATATATACCAAATTTGTTTCCTTGGATCATGCGTTTCTGGGGAAACTAAGCAAGCAATGTTTTAACCCAAGTGTATGATGAAAGCATTCACGGTCATGTATAGGCTGAGCGAGTTCCAAAAGACCAGAAAACCATGACTTGCTACAGACAATGTATAAGCAACCAAGCATTCATCTCTTGTGCATTAAACCTGTCAGCATTCATGCTGTAGCATGATGACACAGACAGACGATGTCTGCATAGCATCTCGTCAGAACCCAACAACTTTCTTCTTCTTTGAACAGAGTATATATGTGTAAACACAATTTTTATTCCATGCTTAATTTTAGATAACGTACAGTTGCAACTGCACAAGAGATGCACGTCATCGTCGGCACCCAACATCTGAAATCAATTAGTAAACCAAGTTCACAGGAATGTGCTTATTACTTGCTTGCCACAGGTACAAGTAAGATAGCTGTTTAAGTGCAGCTAACATGTGGTTACCATGTTATTGGTGTTAAGCGGCTGTGAACACGCATGAATAGGACGTTACTTGTTTGGTAATCTTTGTTGATTGTGTACTAATTAAAACTAATCCCGGTGGTAAGCAGTTTTTTAGTTGCATCATGTGGATGAGCGAGTTCACTCTTCTTGGATCCAGTGTTATTCTATATGTTACTCTGACCGTTGATAACTACTATATGTGCTTAGGTCTTGTGTACCGATTAAGTTACAAATTGGAGTACGGGTAACACTTTGTTCATTGATAATTGATATGATCAATGTGTCATACCTAGATTTTATAGGAATTTTATTTGGCAGTACGTGGGAACCGATTACAATTAGGTGCTATTTAGTTGATGGAGTTGTAACGATAAACATAAATGTAAACAGATCACAGGGTAATCAGTAACTGAATTCCGATGCCATTCATTGTTTGGGCCGCGTTCACCAAGTAATCAATCTGAATGAATCCTCACGAGGAAAGGTTAGGGAATAAGTAGTGTTTGGTTCCAGATTTGTAAGTGGCAATGGTAACAGATTGAGACGCGAATGATATCCAAGCAAGCAGTGATTACACAATTTGTTTGGTTCATCTCCATAATGGCTTCTCATTCACACCCGCCTCCTCTCTCTCTCTCTCTGGTGGTCCTTCCTCTACAGGCGCTCCCAAACGATTACATGATTTGTTTGTGTGGAATATGTGTACAGTTCGGTTACGATTGGAGTTGAGTTGTAATATGATAGAGTAAGGATAGATTTTTTGTCGTACTTTGTATTCCTTGGGCCCATAAATATGAGGGCACTACCATGTAACCGTGAGACGACTTGGCGGCTGGTGGGGCGGTGTTGCCGCGGTGGTGCCCGGAGCTGCTGTTTATGGGGAGAAGCGCCGTCGTTTGTATCCACGCACCATCAAATCTGGCCATCACGTCTGACAGGCCTTTATCGAACACCAGCATGCAGCCGCTATCAACTCGATCTCCACAACTGGACGCATACCTGTTGATTGTAGCTCATTGCCACATCTGGACGCATCCCTGTTGACTGCAGCTCATTGGACGGTTCAAGCCACCCGCCCGAAGTGTCTAACACCACTGATTGAGTCGTCCTCGTGGATCGTCTCCACGAATCTGGCTCTGGTATCACTTGTTGTGGACGCATCCCTGTTGATTGCAGCTCATTGGACGGTTCGAGCCACCAGCCCGAAGTGTCCAACACCACTGATCGAGTCGTCCTCACAGATCTTCTCCACGAATCTGGCTCTGGTACCACTTGTTAGAATAATTGTGCCGCGGAATCCAGCCCGGTCCACTATAGCCACGAGCCGACACACTACCAGGCTTCAAGTCCACCGGAGCCCAACCAACCAAGGTCTCGGGCCTTAACTCAACCCAAAAGACTAGCCTGATGGGTGAGAACTGGCCCACCTTATATATTGGGCTCCCCCACCATCAATTTCTGATGTGAGATTAAATCTAACAATCTTCTACGTCACATATTGGGCCCAACTCTTCCATCACATACAATCCATGTGATCTACCAGAGCCAGATTCAGGGGGAAGATCCACGAGGAGGCGCGATGGGAATGTTCCACACTGCGCAAGGTCGCACAGGCTGTCCGGGAGGGATAGGGCGCAAGGTGGAGCATGGCGGTGATCGACTAATCGATCGGTGGTGTTGGACACAAGCGAGTGGCTCGAATCGTCCAATGAGCTGCAATCAATAGGAATGCGTTCAGACGTGGAGATCCGGTTTATAGTAGCTATAGGCTGTTGTTCGATAGGGGTCGGTCAGACGTGACGACCAGGTTCGATGGTGCGGCCGGAAGACATCGTGGATGAAGACGGCGGCTTCGGTTCGCGGTCAGATTGACATGTAGTCGATTATGATCGGGGTGGTCGTTGTAGACTCCAGGTGGAGCAACAACGATGGTGGCAAAAGCCATGGTGGACTCGGTGTGTTTGATGAAGATTATATGTTCAAATGGGTCGTGTTCGTCATCAAGCTCGACGAGATGGGTGGTCGGCCGGACTGGATGCAACTTTTTGGGCATGTGGCGGTGTGAGTGCAAATTGAAGATCAAGGTGGAGGCGTATGGTTGCTTAGATGGAAGAAGAAAAAGAAATTGAGCATGCATGCATGGACGTAGGACTCTTAGGGGGATAAGAAGGCCCACATGTTTTTTTTTTCAGATTTGCTTGAGACGTGCTGCATGTGTATCTTATTGTTTTTTTTCTAACTCGAGAGAATGAGCTTTCTAGCTAATATGGTTTGGTTACGTGAGGCAATGGGACACTGGTGAGCCTGCGTTGTGCTGTCCTATACCGATCAGAGGTGCATGTTGAAAACCCGGAGAACAAGGAAAGGAAACAGGAGGCGTACGAGTCGGATTCTTTGACCTGCGTGGTACTCCCAAATTATCAGTCGTTTTGTATTTTATAGATTTTATTATACATCTAGGCATAATATATATGTAGATGCATAGTAAAAACTGTGTATCTAGTAAAGACAAAACGAGTAGTAATTTAGAATTGGGGGTAATATTTAATTTAGATCGCAAGCAGGTAGCTAATAACAAGTTTAGGGGCTTAATTACATGTGCAGATGAATAGTGTGGGGACTTAAATACCTAAAGTAAAGGTTAAAGGCTATTTACTCTAATCATCCGAAGATGTAAGGACAAGATAAAGTCAGATGCTTATATATTAGACTATTAGGATATATAAAAAAAAAGACTGCATTCAGAAAATTAGTATCAGATATATGATCAATGTATGTAAAATTCACATCATCATAATGCCAAGGAGGGTGAATCTGACTACCAAGGCATAGTGACAAAGATCCCATCCGGTCCTTGGATCTCCTCTGCCTTTGTTCAGCTGTAGGTCTGAGCAAATATAATCGAGAACCAAATCGAAAAAACCGAGAACCGAAACCGAACCGAACTGAAACCAAGAATTTTGGTTCCTGGTTCTTAGGAACCGAATTACTCGGTTTGGTTCTGATTGCTAAGTAAGTTAACCGAGAAACCGATCCATTTTACATTCAGTCCATCAACCTATTTGTAGTCTGTTGTGAGTGTGAATTATTGAATTGTTTGTGATTTTTGCTTGGTTTTCTTTGAGTTTGAGAGAACCATAATAATTATGTCTTGTGTTGTTTTATGACGAATTGTCCTTGTTGATTGCATGAAAAACAAGGCAAAAAGTTATCAAAATTTGCTATTGAGTGTGCTATTTTTGGTGCATCTTGGAAGTTCGGTTCCATCAGTTATAACTGGAATCAAACCGAAAGAAATCGAAACCGAAGTTCCTTGGTTTCTAGTTCTGAAAAAAAACCAACAGTTTCTGTTTACCAGGAACCGAACTTTTCCAAGAACCAAGGATAGGTTCGGTTCCTATTCAGCTGGGTCTTTTGTGGACCGTGAATAACTTTTTTAATCTGCTTAGCGTGGGATCGGAACTGACGGGGCTGAACGTGAGCCGATAAAAAATTACTTTGAAAAAGCTAACTCCAATTTACTATCTAAAACACATCTTTTCCAATCGCCAAGATGACAGGAGTCAACTAGTGACATGCTCATCCTAGAAACGACTAAAAATCCTTAACATAAATGGAAGTAAGAGAAAAGCAATATACTGATCCAGACACAGCATGAAGCAGAAGCACCGAGTTAACAAACTGCTGAAAAAAGTTTTTTTCCAATCAGACTCGCAAAAAGAGCTTATTTCACTAGGCATGCAATGATTCCACAAAGATTAGCAAAACTCAAAATCAATCAGAAGAAAAGCTTAACCAAAAATCCAATCAAAAGCCAAAAAGACTACAACTAAAAACTATAGAATAGTCCCACCAAAAAGACTAGAGCCAACACCCTAAACAAACTTCAACTAAGCATGCAAAGATTAGCAACAAAAAGTTAATTAACTCAAGTTAACTAAGCATGCAGAGGTACTGAAATATTATCACGACCTGAAACTAATTAATAAAACCTAAACATCAGGAATTAAATAACTAAAAGAGTAAAAACTAAGGTAACTAGTCCGGTTGAGTTCTATAGGAATAAAACTCCTTTCACTTCTATGAAACTCTTTTTTCTCTCTTCTAATAAATATCCTGCTATATCAGCAAAACTAAATGCTAATAAAACTCGTATGAAACTCCGTTAAAATTGGGCTATTTTTATATTTTTATATTTTTTATTTTCGTTTTTTACAAAAATATATTTTCGTTTTCGAAATTTACAGAAATATACCCCGGCCGCCCCGCAGCCGGGCGGCCGGGATCTGGTCGCCCCACTGCGGGGCGGCAGGGACTTTTCTGCAAAAATTTTCGCAAAAAAATTACGCTGAAATCCCTGGAGGACCGGTCGCCCGGCAGCTGGGCGGCCGGCCCCCAGCCCCCAGGCCGTCCGGCAGCTGGGCGGCCGGTGCAACCACCTCGACAGCTGCAGGTGGGTCGTGAGCAGGTGAGCAGCTTGGCGCATTTCTTCTCCATTCAGATTAGTGTCAGCCGGCAGTTTTTTTTTCTCGCATGGAAGGTCACTTTCACTCAATAGTGCTACTTGCTTTGAATAGATAAACAACAATTGATTACTCTTTACTTGTATGGTCCGCGGTGGTTTCGTAATTATGATATATTTAGTGTGTTGCTCAGTACAATCTCTTTGCAAGCTTTTTTTTCACCGCTGCTCTGTCTTGTTAATGTTTGCATGCTTGGCGAAGACAACTCTTTTGCAAGTCCTCTTTTGTGGCACTTAATAATCGTTGCTTCTGCTTTGCGTCGAGATTTGCCTAACCATTCTTAGCGTGAGCACGTCGCGAGTTGGTTTGTATCACCTTTGCGGGTAGAAGAGAGACGTGTTGAGTTGAATTGGTGTTGACATAGAATCGTGCCAATTCATCACGAGTTGATCGTTTTGACGATCGTTCGCGCGTTCTAGCGCATTCGAGTGTGTTGGCGCGATTCTGTGTCAACACCAATTCAACTCAACACGTCTCTCTCTTCTACCCGCAAAGGTGATACAAACCAACTCGTGACGTGCTCACGCTAAGAATGGTTAGGCAAATCTCGATGCAAAGCGGAAGCAACGATTATTAAGTGCCGCAAAAGAGGACTTGCAAAAGAGTTGTCTTCGCTAAGCATGCAAACATTAACAAGACAGAGCAGCGGTGATAAAAAAAAAGCTTGCAAAGAGATTGTACTGAGCAACACACTAAATATATCATAATTACGAAACCACCGCGGACCATACAAGCAAGGAGTACTCAATTGTTGTTTATCTATTCAAAGCAAGTAGCACTATTGAGTGAAAGTGACCTTCCATGCGAGCAAAAAAAAAACTGCCGGCTTAGACTAATCTGAATGGAGAAGAAATGCGCCAAGCTGCTCACCTGCTCCGGCCCACCTGCTGCTGTCGAGGTGCTGCTTGCACCGGCCGCCCGGCTGTTGGGCGGCCTGGGGGCCGGCCGCCCCGCTGCCGGGCGACCGGTCCTCCAGGGGTCTTAACGTAAAACTAGGTCCCGGCCGCCCAGCAGCGGGGCGGTCGGGGTATATTTCTATAAATTTCGAAAACGAAAATATATTTTTGTAAAAAATAAAAATAAAAAATAAAAAAATCGCTAAAATTGGCCTTAAGGAAAAGGAATAGAACTTATCTGCTCACGGGACGGGCCACCCGCAGGGGCCGCCTGTTACTTGATCAGCTAGGCCTGCTGGGCTCGTAGTCGGCCTGCAAGCAGGGATGGGCCGCTGCCCAAGGAGCAGCCAAGCTACCTGGGCCGCCACGCGGCGCCAAGACGGCCTGCTATGCGTGGCCGAGCTGAGCTGTGCTTACCCCGCCTGACGTCTGTAGCTGGGCCGGGTGCACGCCCAAGAGGTCTGTACCTATTTTGGAAAGTGTGTGCTTGATGGACGTGCGGTAAAAAAATGATTGAATGCCCTATGCATACATATGGAAAGCTGTGTGAGGTATTATTTGTGAACATATTCAGTGTAAACTAAGTTTTGGTGTAAATTTCGTGCAAACCTACTAAAAAATATTTGAAAAAATTCTAAAAAAATCATGAATGTGCTTCTCAACTTACCTCACCTATATATAAAATTTCATGGTCAAATTCATCTTACCCTAGAAGTTACAAAAAAGACAAATTTGGGGTGCATTTGAACCATTACTGTTTGTCAGAAATTTTTTCTTTTTTTTAACTTCTAGGATAAGATGAATTCGACCATGAAATTTTATATATAGATGAGGTAAGCTGAGAAGCACATTCATGATTTTTTTTCAGAAATTTTTGAAATATTTTTTAGTAGGTTTACACGGAATTTGCACCAAAACTTGATTTGAACTGGATACATTCCCTTTTTATTTTTAATTATCAGTGTATTTATTTATCCATTTCTATTTTTTAACACTATATATCAGATCTTTGGATAGTGGTTCTTTTTCATAGTTACAATCAGTGGCGGAGGTAGGATGGAGAAGAAGGGGGGCTGAATCAATGAAGTTGTTAATTTGTATAAAGTTTTAATGGTGATTTAATATTTTGCTACAGTAATTTTAGTGTAATTATTTACTTTAGGGGGGCTGGCTGTGCATCCGCCGCTGGTTACAATTGCTTCCTTTGGGAAGGATGCAACGGTCCATACTATGATTCACGTTGCGCACGGCTATGCATCTTGCCTGAAGAGTTTGTTTAATGAACTCAGCACAGTCAAATATCTTAACTTTTGGCTCACTCTAACTATTTGGCTTGCTGTGACGTGCATATTCAGCAGCCAGCTTAGGAGGTCGTGGATTGTTGTGCCCTTTTGGTTTCCTTCCATTTTCTTTTCTTTATATATCCCTTGCGTTTCCATAGTTGCTTTGTTCTCTTTCTTTTTTTTCATTTACCTTTTCACTTCCATTTTTCCTCTTCTTCCGTTGGTGTGATCCTCTTTCTTTTATCTCTTTTCTTTCTAATTTTATTATAACTTTAATTTTCTATCATTTCTTTCATTCTTCCCATGGAGATTTACTTTTACACTAATTCATTTTACGATTTCATATTATTTGGTCATGTGTAAATTTCTTTCTTTCACTTTCTCTTTTCTTTATAACTCAACGTATACTAATTTATTTGTATTGTAGATTCATAAATTAGTGCGTAAAATGATTATTTTATTTTATATGCTAATTTTTCTTCATATAAAATTATTCTTTTGCTTGTAACTAATTTGTTCGTAATGCTAAATTATTTGTTCACTTTGTAGATTAAATTGTTTCGTTATGTTGATCCATTTGTTCGCGATATGCATTTACAATTACTTATCCTATACAATCAAATATCCGTGATGTTTAATATTTTGTTCGTAGTATATTATTATTTGTTTGTCATATTTAATTTTTTATTGGTAGAAAATAATCATTTGTTCGTGTTATTAAAATATTTGTTTCCAGTAGCCAAAATTCATTATTTAATATTGAAAAAATTAATTTTTTAAAATAAAATGCAAACATAGGAAAATATGATCTTGTTTAGAAGATCTTGTCATAAAAAAAGATAGTGATGCAATCGGAATTCAATTTAGATGCACAGTTAAAGATTTATATTTTTTTTAGTATGAACTCCCATGCATCTAGATAATATCATCAATTTTTTCTTTACGCACTATTGTAACAAATCACGGTAAGAGATCTAAATTTCATCCTGCAGCACATGCTCTCTCGTAAGGAAATTAATCCCACTTCATGCTCTCTCATAAGGAAATTAATCCCGCTTCAGGTAACAGTTGAAGCATGCCCTGCTCGTCGTTATAGATGTCCATGCAGCCCGCAGCCCGCTGGCCCGGCCCAAGCATGATCAATTTGGCCCGGCCCAAGCACGACCCGGCTAGTTCTCCATTGTGCCTGGGCTGGCCCGACCCGTCAACTGTGCCCTTGGGCCATCACCCTAGCCCGTGGGCTGGCATGGCCCGGCACGGAGTTAGCAGGCCGGCCCGATGTTGGCCCGCTAACTCCAAAGTCCTACACAGCCCAGCCCACAGCAACACTCCAAACGCCAGGCCCCAGCGTCCCACCCCAGCGTCCGCCCAAGCGCCCACCCCACGCCGCCCCCCTCGCGCAGCGGCAGCGCACCCCCGCCTCCCGCCCTCCCCCGACGCGGCGACTCCCCGAGCTCCTCGTCTTTGACTCCTCTTCTCCGCGACCAGCCGACCGCGACTCCGCGAGTCTGCGACCGCGTCGCCGGCTCGCCGAGGGAGGGCGAGACTGCGACTCCACCCCGCGCCACCGCCACCTCCTCGTCTCCGCCTCGTATGCCGCCGGCCTGCCGCTCCTCGTCTCCGCTTCGCCGGTCGCCGCCACCTCGGCTCCGCGGCGCCGGCCGCCGCCTCATCATCCCCGCCACGCCAGCCCCTAGATCTAAGCGCCGCCGCACTTCCTCTCCTTGCCTCGCATCGCAACCCTAGCCGGCTACTAGCCCTACATCTAGCACCGCCGCACTTCCTCTCCTCACCTCCCGTTCTCCTCTGCACCTCTCTGCCGCCGTCGCCGCTCTGGCGCACCTCCTCCCGCGACCGGCGACCCGCGCCTCGCCGGTTCGCCGCTCCTTGTCCCGGGCTCCCGCGGCCGAGTACCGGCGCAGCGGCACCCCCATCGTGGGCCGCGGGGGCCCCGAGCTCGACAAGCAGGCCGGGGTCCGTGAGCTGGCCCGGCACGAAACAGGCCCGTGGACCTGTGCCTGGGCCGTCGGTGCAGCCCGTGGGCTGACCCGGCACGGCCCACTAAAGAATAGGGCCCGGGCAAGCACGGCCCGGAGTTGACCGGGCCAGGGCGGGCCCGGGCGCGAGCCGGGCGGTCTGAATGGACATCTATACTCGCCGTGTGAGCGCATGCGGGCGGCGGTGCTTCGGGCGGCCGGGCAAAGCGTCCCCTGCTCATCCCGATACGTCCACGATTTTTCCTCGCTCTTGGATCCTATGAACAGTGAAGAACACAAAGGGGAAACAAGACGCAAACTGAAATTTCAAATCCAAACTCATTCAAATCTCAACGAAATGAAACGAAACTTGTGCACTAGATGAGCAACCTCAAGGATTAACAAATCTAAAAAGAAGTTTGCGAAAAAATCGAGTCAAATAGTGAATAAAAAATCACATGAAAAATACCCAAAAATAGTGAAAAAAGAAAAACACTTGGGATGGAGAAAATTATAATTTTAGGACTCAAAACAACATGCTTCGTAATTTTGACATTTCTAACATTGATACCATAGAAATAGAATTTCAAAGATCAACACTTTGATTTTTCTACCATTTTGGTTCATGCCTCATGGGTAAAACCATCCAAGTTTTTTATGGAAGCAACGAATGGACATGCCGCTTTCACGACTTCACTTTGTCTCGATGCAAACTTTGCGACGACGCCACGTGCCCTCCTCCACCATCATCCGGCTGCACTGGATGCCCTCCGGGTTAATTTAAGACCCAATCGTTAGATCTGACTACACCCTGATTTGAGGCCCAAACCAGCAAACCTGCCACCTCCGATGTCGACATTTGTCCGAGCTCCCACCAAGTGACTACGTCCGGTTTTGAGGCCCAAACCAGCAAACCTTCTACCTCCGATGTCGACATGTGTCCGACCTCCCACCAAGTGCTTTGACGCCTTAAAGATCTTTCGTGCTCCAGCCACACGAGCACCCTACTCGAACTCACCGTAGCCTTCCTCCTTGATTTGGCCCATGCCGTTTTCACTACCTTCTCACCCTCCATGTACTCTTGCTCTGATCGTGCACCATATGGATCGCCCATGACTCCGCCCGACTTCTCGGTCCCTCATCGCCAAGTGTTCAATTGTCCTTCACCACCGTATGATGCACCGGCGCCAAAGTCTCTTACTTGTCCGTCATCACCGGATAGTACATCGCGCCCAAGCTGGTGCTTGCCCATCACCGCATACTGTTGGCCGTCACGTCGTATCCTACATCTGCACATCACGAACTAAGAGATACATCAATCCACTCAATGTTTGTAATCAGTCATTATTTAAGGGTGACCACCATTAATCCTGACTTAGTGCTTGATCAAAGTGGTGGATGCACCACTTACTGCAATTGCCCCTTTATTTGTATTTAGTAATAGTGAGACTAATAAAGTATAAAATTAAGCCGATTCTGAACTTATCGGCGAGTTATCAAGGTCCTCAAGCTATCAATTTGCATATCTAGCTTTTATATTATAGGTTTGTTAATTGAGTGGTTCTCTTGGAGAAAGGCTAAGGATGGTGATGCATTCTAGTAATCTAAGAGAAACCACAATATTTGCCACAAGACAGTCCATAGCATTAAAATATTCACTATAGGCTAGCTGAAATATTGTACAAGTGGTCCATATAGCAGTCTATAGTAAAAGGTACCCATAGTACTATGGACTACCCATAAGGAATAAACAAATATTACTCTCTCTTCCATCTTCTTCTCTCTCACTCTAGATTCTATTATGACATATCCATATACATTGTGGCAACAACAATAGCTATAGACTATTGTCACAAAAGAAGTCTATATGGACTACTTGGTCCATATACATTGTGGTTACTCAATAAGGCTACCCGCATGGGCGGCCTGTAAAACTTACTCCAGTACCGCATACAGGAAAAAACCGCTGCAGCGGGGAACAGAAAAGCTTCCGCTATCCGCGCTGGCACTTCCATTTAAACCACTGCGAGCGGAAGCAGAGGAGGCCGCTATCCACGCGGGCCCACGCTCTCCACTCTGTCCTCGCGCCATCCCAACCACCGGGATGCCCGGGAGGTCGACGCCGCAGTGCTGGATCCACTGTACATGTCTGCTGGAGGAGGCCTGCCGCCGGCTTGGGGAGGTGGAGCCAGCCGCGAGGAGGAGGAGGCCTAGCGCGGAAGAAGGAGAGCTGTCGCCCCGCCACCCGCCGCAACCGGCGCAGGGAGCAGGATGCAGCCGGGAGCGGTGGCGTGGTCGGCGAGGCCTGCCACGCCGGGTGTGGCTCCTCGGCCCGGCCACCGCAGCTCCGTGCGAGAGGGAACGCCGCCGCTTGGATGGCCGCCGCGCCACTGCTTGGACCGCCGCGCTCGCCGCCGCTTGGAGGGGGATGGAGGACGCACGTTGGCGAGGGAGGGGGAGGGAGGACGCGTGCGCTGCGCTGCGGATCTGGATTTGGGGAAGAAGACCGCCCACACTCCAGCACCCTCCCGCGCGTCCACCCACATCTCGGCGTGCGCCTGCGGCCGCGCTCTGCCCCGACGGCGATGAGGTGGAGACGCGGAGCATGGGGGCGGCGGCGGGGCGGACCTGGGGAGGGAGCCACCGCCCAACTCGCCCCAGAGCCCCAGAGCCGGAGCTCTCCATGCGCCATTCGTGCAGCCGCCGCTCGTGCTTGCCCTAGCCCGTGGCTGCGCGCCGTGCTCCGCACGGTCCTCCCTCTCGCTGCCGCGGCCGCGCACGCGAAGGAGGCGGAGGGCCGGCGAGGAAGGACCTCCGGTGGTTGGCAGGGAGGCGAGCCGCTGGCCTAGAGCGCCAGGACCCGGCGGAGCTTGAGGGGGGCGCCAGATCCGGTGGAGCTCGAGGAGGTGCTGCTGCTGGGTGCTCGCCGGCCGCCACGGCTCGTGAGTGCCCGCGCACACCAGTCACCGTGGCCCCGCGCCGCCGCTCCCCGGTGCTCGCCGCGTGCCGGCCGCCGCGGCGCGCCCTGCCCACTCGCCGTGTGCCAGAGCCATGCCGGCCAGCTGGCGGCCGCGGCCCTGGGCGCACCGCCGCTCCCGGGTGCCCGCCGTGGCCCCGCGCGCGGCGCTCCCGTGTGCCTGCCGCGCGCCACGGGATAGCGGTGGGGAGGGGAGCGGTCCCGCGTGCCGCCGCGGAGGGGAGGGAGGAGTTAGGACGGCGGACCCGAGATGCATCGAGCTAGGGAGGAGGTAGGACGGCCGGCGAGGGAGCAAGCGAGGGAGGGGCTACGCCCATCGCCGCCGGAGGGAGAAGGGAGGGTGCGGCGCGGAGGGGTGGCTCACCGGCGGAGGGAGCAGGGTTGGGGCAGTGCGGCGGGGCGACTCGCCGGCGGGGCGGCGAAGGGAGCCAGTGGGGTGGCGCGTCGAGAGCGAGAGAGAGGGGGCGGGGATGGAGGAGAGAGAGAGACCGGGTGGGAGAAATAGAAATAGAGTATGACATGTGGGTCCTACTGATGGTAGTTGATATAGAGGATGAAATATAGAGAATGACGAGTGCAGTGAAACTGAATATAGAGGAGAAAATATTGCTGACTGGTACAGAATATTCGTTTTAGAGGATGATTTTAGAAGCGACGCCATTCGATTGGAGTACGCAAGCAGGACAAGCTAATACAAAGTCACATCGCCATGTTTTACTTTGCCCAATCTCCATTAGGGCCCATTAGCATACCCAAACTATAGCACCTCAGACTGTCTCCAACAGGAGACGCATACCGCGACCCAAACGCATTTTGGGTCACGCATAGTGTCTTTGCCAACCGAAATCCTTCTCCAACCCGCTATCCAAACGCGACACCCATTTTGGGTACCGAGCGAGGCAGGACGCAAAAATGCGTCCCTCTCTCTCCTCGACGCATTCCTCCCTCGCGTTCCTCTCCCCCGGCACGAAGGAAGGCGGCCGGCGGAGGCACTCGGCCCCGCGGCGAAGGAAGGCGGCCGGCGCTCGCCTGCTCGGCGGAGCTCGAGGGAGTGGACGGGGATGGAGTGGATCCACACCGCCGCCCACTGCGGACAGGGGAGGGAGCGCCACTACAGCGGAGCTCAAGGGAGCCACCGCCGCCATGGCCGCTCCGCCTCGCCGCGCCATGGCCACTCCGCCTCGCCGCGACAGCGCGGAGGAAGAAGGGACGGGCCGTAGCCACCGCCGCCATGGCCGCTCCGCCTCGCCGCAGCCGCTCCGCCGCAGCCGCGCCATGGCCGCCCCGCCGCGCCGAGCGCGGCTCGCCTCGCCGCAGCCGCTCTGCCGGCCACACGCGGCGCGTGGCCCGCTCTGCCGAGCCATGGCTGCCCCGTCTTCCATGGCAAGCTCGTCGGCGGGGAGAGGGGCGGGTGGCGCATGCGGATGAGGATGCGGAGGAGCGGGGCGCAGCCGGTGGGGAGCAGGGTGGCGGCGGCCGGGGCTACCATGGCGAAACGGCACGGTAGGGTGTCGGTGGCAGGCGGCGGGGAGCAGTTGCAGCGAGGAGTGGGCGGCGGGGGATGAAGAGAAGAAATGCATCCTCTGTTGGAGAAATGATAGTTTGGGTGGGTGACTCATACACTGTAGCGCTACCTAAAACGTGAAATAGGTCTTGATTTTGGGTTTCCATTGTCGGAGATAGCCTCAAGGAGCCCGTTCCTGGCCTCGAGCGAGCTAGCGCTGGTGTGGCCGACAGCTGGTCAGCTGGAGCACCGTACGTGTTCCTCCCTCCCTCCGACGTGGCGGGCGGCGTGCACAGGTGTTTGCTGGCGGGGCTTGCAAATCCTCCATCGCTGCTGACGCGTGGCTCAGCTTGTTCGGCGACAGGATCATCGCTCTGTCCAAAACCACGCCCACGTCGACGCTTAAAGTATAGAACAGCCGTGGCAGGCTGGCAGCACAAACGCGGCGCGCACACAAACAGTACGCAGGCTGGCCTTGTAGATATTATGCGCTGAATGGTGGTACAGTTATGATGGTCAAAGGTCTTAATTTTTTGTCTAGATAATTTAAAAATTGGGCTCTAAAAAGATCAGATTCTAATCTTATATAATTTTAACAAAAAAAAAAATTAAGAACTAACTAAAATTGTGAAGACAACATTAGGGCCATGACTTATTACCACCCAAAGGTACATTACAGGTGGCCAAGCATTAACTTATTTTTCAGTGTAGACTGTGTGTATTTTTGTATGAATGTATATAAACACGCATATGTATGTGTATTTAATGTTTGGTCAAAAACTCTGTTCTTCCGGTTCTAAAAACAAAAAAACTCCGTTCTTCCCGTCCTCTAAGCATGGAAAACATCCGGGAAAGGTCGTAGGAAAAAAGTGTTGATACACATTCCTTATTCGATTGATTTATTGCCACAACAGAAAAGTACATACAACTTCATTATTTCAGATCCATTTTCATTGTTATATGGATCAGAGCTCGTTTTATTCGTACACACGCGTACAGAGGAGTACAGTATACATATATTGTAGCAGCTAGCTAGCTCTAGCTGTAAGTAAACAAAACCAACGACCCACGACAACAGATCACTGGATAGACTAGATCAGGCCCATCCCTTGACGACGGTGCTCCACCGTGTCTTCTTGTCGGAGAACCTGTCCCAGACCATGACCCCGCCGTAGTTGGGCGCCTCCTGCACCTTGGGCAGGAGGTCGTAGTAGAGGTACTTGAGGTAGACGGCGACGGTGCCCTGCGCCCCCTCCGGCACGCCGCTCTCCGCCGGGGCGAGCCCCAGGTACACCTCGCTCCGCGGGTACCTCGCCGCCCACTTCTTCCACGCCTCCGCGACGCCCCAGGTCCCGGCGCCGGCCCCGTAGGCGCACCGCGTGTCGTTGCCGTAGAACCGGACGTGGATGCGCTCGAACAGCCCCGTCCGCAGCGCGCCGTCGAGCCGGGAGTCCGGGAACCCGCACCGCGGCGTCGCCGTCAGCCGCACCCCTTTCCGGCCGCGGTAGAACCGGTTGTACCCGTCGAGGCGGCGCGCCAGCTCGTCGTAGTGGCCCGGCCCGCCGACGTCGATGTAGAAGTCGATGCCGTCGACGGCGGCGTCGCCGAAGGGGCGGAACACGCCGCGGCGGCGCCCGCCAAGGTGCGCGTTCCAGAGGTTGTCGGCGACGTCAGCGGCGGACTGGGACGACGGGAGGGAGTAGCCGGTCCCGGGCCCGCCGATGGAGAGGAGCACGAGGACGTTCCGGGACTGGCAGTGCTTGATGTCGGCGCCGACGCCGGCGAGCGGGTGGCCCGACAGGTCGCCCCAGTAGCGGCCGTGGCCGAAGACGCTGTAGAAGGAGATGACGACGGTGGTGTAGAGCCCCGTGTCGCAGGCCTCGCGCAGGGTGCCCTCGCCCGCGTTCCGGCCCCAGAAGACGGTGAGCTGGCCGGTCTGCTTGGCCGCGGCGGCGGCGCTGGACAGGCAGGCTAGGAGCAGGAACGCGAGCGGGAGGAGAGCTTCCGCCGCCGGAGGGCTTGGCCGGCGTCGGGATGCCATGGCGTGGGGAGCTCGATGTGCGTGGAGGTGGTGGGATGGATTTGGATGTGAGTGATGGAGGAGTTGGTAGCGCTGGGGAGGTCTATATATAGTAGGATGCAATGCACCTTTTGGGCTGGCAGAGGAGCTCACAGATGCAGCAGCTTGTGCGCCGTGGGATGCATGCATGGGAAACAGTGGATGTATGAATGCATGGGCATGACTGTCCAAGCTTATCGACCCAGAGCAGATCAGCAGAGCTGGATCGATCGTCATCGTCATCCATCGACGGCGGCGGCTAGTAGGCCCATACAAGGGGTGGCTTTTAATTTGTTGGAAGGTGCTCGGCAGCTAGGTGTAGGAGTACTACAAGAATAAGTCGATGGAGCGTCCTCCCTGCTAGGTCAATGGTCGAAAACCAGCGGGGAGACTGTGAATATAAGTGTACTAGCTAGGCTAAAATAATAAAGGTGGAGGCGTGGAGCTAGCAATTAATTATCCGACAGTATATAATTGATCTCTAGCTTGCTGGGAACTTTATCTATTTCATCATCCTCGGCTAATCTCAATCTCAACTATTAAAACGAACTAAGTAGATGTTTTTAAGAACTAATTAAGTAGACATTTACCTAGGGAACGGTACAAAACGGGCACAGGTTGAAAAACTAGCTTTGCTCCCGGTTCTTCAACGGTTAAAAGTGAGACCAAAAGTATAGTCTGGGTCTTTGAGACATGGTATTTCACCCAATGCCTAAGCCGTCTTTGTTATTAACCGGTACTAAAGGAACCGGTACCCAAATGGGCTACGCTGACGCAAGGTACCTTTTGGTACACTACTTCAAAAATGATTTTTCGCAACGGTTTAATTTTTTAGGGGTGGATCTAAATTTAACCCGTTGCTACAAATGGACCTTGACACTGTAGCAATCAGCCAACCCCTAGAAACGGCGGCTCACCGCCCAAGCCGCCTCTAAAAATGGCGCCATTTTTAGGGGCGGTCGGGGGTTGAGCCGCCCCTACAAACTTATTTTTAGGTGAGGTTGAGCCCCCGACCCGTCCCTAAAAATATATGTATAAATTTTGTGTCACCTTCTTCCTCCTCCCGAACCCACTACTGCAAAAATGATTTGTAGCAACGTCCGGTTTTTTTAGGAGCGGACCTAAATTTGACCCGTTGCTACAAATAGCCATAGACACTGTAGCAATTCAGCCGCCTCTAGAAACACCATTTGTAGGGGCGGCTCACCCCCCCGGCCGCCCCTGCAAATGGACGCCATTTATAGGGGCGGACGGGGCGGTGAGCCGTCCCTAGAAATGGTGTTTCTAGGGGCGGCTCACCCTCCCGCCCCCCCTAAAAATGGACCTATTTGTAGGGACGGCCGTTGGGGTGAGCCGCCCCTAGAAACACCATTTGTAGGGGTGGCTCAACACCCCTCCCCCCGTCCGGCCCTATAAATGGATGTAAGTTTTTTTTTTGTTTTTTTGGATCCAATGAACCTCTCTTTGCCTCTCGCTTAATTTAGATCTCGATGGTGTGGATTAGTCATAGTTCATATGAATACCAAGCCTGTGGAGAGCACATACTTTTAAACTCTTATAGGAGGTGGATCTTCACAATTTGTTAGGGCTAGGCGAATCCTCTCTAACAACTTAGCACTAGCCACACAAGTCTGAAGGCAGTTGAATTTCTGTCTTGGATCCCATGAGGGCCACCACTTTTTGGTAAGAGGGAAGGGATGAATATTGTACTTTGAGTCTACAAATTCTAGAAGTATGGTGGGCCAATAGACAGTGATGGGCCAATAGCCGGACCAGGTAGCAATCTGTTGTTCACTGACCTTAACCCGATCGACAAATTAAAACCAACCATTGGTTTTGGGAGACGCATTGGCTCATCATCCGAAGATTTAACATTAGTTCACATCTACACGAATAGTGTGCAATACATAGTCACAACTCACAAACTACACATAGAGATAGAAGAGTTAACAAAAGTTGAATAGCATGCCTACATTACATCATCTAACGAATATTATTCCGAAGCAAGAGGTAGTCAACATACTTAACATCGCCAATCTTGTACCCTAGGGCATCGTCAATGAAAATCAATGCACGGATAAGTACATTGTCCTTTGCTTCACTTCTACGAGGAAGTGTTTTGCCGTAGATGGTGAACATTGGTTCTGCGGCAGGATCTTGCATGGTTAGAAATTGAAAAGAACTCTGGTAGAGACCTTCCCTTGTCTGTACCGGTCCCTCCTTAGTGGAGTAATAACCCAACTGCTCCACGGCTTGACATAAAATTTCTTCTAAACTCATTGTGGCAAAGGTGTTACCAAATATATCCTGCAATGGAGGTGGAATAAAAATTTTACAAAAGTGCTTTGATTAACAAAATTCACATACTATGTCATGTAAAAACTATCATAATTCTTTAAATTAACAAAATTCACTTACTATGTCATGTAGATTTTCTCATGAAAGGCTCTCACAAATACTTACAACATCATGTTGATTCCGTCGAAGTGCTTTGATTTTAATCCATGACAAATCTGGAATCAGATAACCATAGCTCGCAAGTTCTAGAAGGCATGCTTTTATGGCGGTTCTTTCATAAGTCATCTGAACTAGTGATTCCTTCCCACTAGCCACTATTGCCATCATGGTACCTGGATCTTGTTTTAATGGTATATCGAAAGAGATTGTCATTTTCTTGAATTGTAGGCGTTCTGTGGTTTCCACCTATAGAGGTGTACCACCTAGGCATTGTAGTACTTCAGTAAGCCATTTAATATAATCGATCCGCTGCATTCGAGGCAACAAAACATTAATAAGTATCAACCATTCTTATTAATCAAGCCAAAAAAAGGCCCATACTCAAAAGATGGGTCTTACTATGCTTGGAGCTGTAATATTCTGTTGAGAACATGGCATCGGTCTAGCCCTGTTGACTTTGCTGAAAATGATGCCAGGAGGGCGAGCCAGCAGCAAAAGGTAATCCTGATGCGGCACACCACCACCAAAGCCACCACTTGCCATATGCCTTCATAGAAAAATTACAATAACTACATTTATTATTGTCTAACTAATTAGCTAATTTCAATAACTATATTTCTTATTCTCAAACTAGTTAGCTAATTCCAATAACTACATTTCCTATTCTCAAACTAAATATCTAATTTCACTAACTAAATTTCTTATTGCCAAACTAATTAGTTAATTTAATTGCACTAACTACATTTCTTATTCTCAAATTAAATATCTAATTTCACTTACAAGCCAATGTTATACATAAAAAACATTAAAAGTAAATCAAGAATCTCATCTTAGCTCAGATCCGGAGCTGAAGATCTGGATCGCGGGCGCCAGATGAGCGCGACGATGGGCGGCGGAGGAGGACGACTGCGGGCGGTGGAGGAGGCGTGGGTTTGGCAGGGCGGGGGGGGGGGGGGAGGAGGAGCGTGTGCGGGGGGAGGAGGTGCGCGGTGGGTCGGGCGCGGGAGGGGGCGCTCGGACGGAAGTGGCCGCGGGCGTGGAGGGCGAGGGCGGGTCGGGCGGCGGCGGCAGCGGCAGGTTACCCTCGAGCTCTCTAGAAACGAAGAGAAAAAAAGACAAGTCCAATATATATATGGAAACATATTTGTAGGGGCGGGCGGCGGCTTCACCCGCCCCTAGAAATTTATTTGTAGTTGCGGGCGATGCGGCGGTTGAAGCGTCCCCTCATAAGAGAAGATTTAAAAGTGATACAATATCTGTCACAGGAGGCTGATAACACTTTTATTACATCAGATGGTACATCACCGTACAACTCTACGTGGAAGTGAGCAGTGAAGCGGCACTATCGCGAGGATAACAACTAACACCCACACAATGATATTAACTACGAAGAAGGGGTCATCAGAGTCTTGCGCCATGCGGTACTTCCTGCGGGTGACCCTAACCATAGGTAAGGTTGGGTGCAGGACGGAACCTCTACTCAACGTCTTCGGGAATGAAGTCTGGGTCTTCCTCTGTAAAAATTAAGAATGGGGTGAGTACAAACGTACTCAGCAAGTCCAACCACACCCACGGAGGGGGTATAAACAGAATATAATGCACAGGGTAAATCAAGGATGAGGCTAGGGTTTTATTTGCGGAAAGCAAATTTTGATGCAGGGGTTCATTTAAAAGAAAGGATTTTCAAAGCAAGTTTTCTTGTACCCAGTAACACGTAGTGTTGATCCACACAGGATCCCAGTTTTAAACTGCTACCGGACTCCTCATCCGCCGTAGCACACGGCACAACTGCCGGACATTTTTCCAAAACAACTCACGCCAACCCATCCCTTCCCAGAAGAAACACTAGTTATGTGACCACACCGTAACTTGCCCAGTACCATGGGCATGGCTATTCGAATAGATTTTAACTCTGCAGAGGTGTGCAACTTTACCCACAAGCGGGGTACCACACCTCGATCACCGTAGTGTCGGTGTAGATCCCAACAAAGCCATTACCCACCTTAGCTAGACCTGACTAGCCATCACGGGATCCACCAAGGGGTCATTGTCCTATCACGGAGGTTTTAACCGGGGTATAAGTCACACAGAGCTAATCCCTTCTCCTTGATCACCCGTTGCTCTCAGCTCTCCTGATGGCTATCAGACTAACTAGTGGGGTTTATGCTAAGCCGTTGCCCATTCAACGGTCGAGTGGGTTGCACGATAATAGAGTTTGGTGAGATGACACACCAACTCGGTCCTTAGTTGTGACAAGATGGATATCTCCCTTCCTTGCTTAACCACATAGGTACAAGCACACCAATCGGCAAATCACACAGAAATGCCATCCATTCTGTCTATACTCATCTTTCGAAATTCCACATTTCTCCCTTCCCACACACACACACATTTTCTTTATAAAACAAATTGTATTGTGTTTAAGATCCTAAGCGTTCTAGCAGCGATTAATGTCCAAACAAATCACATACAGACATTAATCTAGGTGGTCAAGGAATGGTTATAACAAATCAAGGGGTGGCTATCCAACCTTGTTTTCAGCAGGCAAAACATATGCAATTTTATAAAATAGGCCAATGGGTTGTGTTTATAAAAACTAGGACAAAACATGCATCAAAGGGCGTGATTGAACTTGCCGTCTTCGAAGCCTTCCGGGAAGTCCTGCTCGAGGTACTGTCCTTCGGGTTCGGGGTTGCGGAACTGATCCTCGTTTGCTTGATCGCAGTACTACTCGTCGATGGGTTCTCCCTCATTCACACCGTGGTCTACGACGCGTACAAACAAACACACAATCAAGAAAAAAAAATAAAAGTTTTATCGTTGAGCTCGAATCAGAAACAATTGATATATGGGGGTAGAAGTAATATTTTTGGGCGGTTTCCTAATGGCATGGCCAAAACTATGTTAGAATTGTCGTGGTAGAGTTTCGGGCAGGGAGAGGCGGTGGAGAGGGGGGGTGCCGATGGCCGGGGCCGGCGCGGCGTCGTGGTGGCGATGGCGCGTAACGGCTGCGAGGACGAGGCGTGCAGAGGGCAGTGGCGTGGGTGTCGAGGACGTCGTCGAGCACGTGGAGGAGAGGGGGGTTGCTGTGCCTGTCGTTGTGTTGTTCGCGGACAGTGCGGCTCGGGCAGCGACGTCGTGCTCGACGGCGGGCGGCGCGGCGAGCGCAGGTGACGAGACGAGTCAGGCAGCGACGAGCGGCGCGGCGGGCATCCTGGTCACGCGGAGCGCGTGGGTACGGGCACGCGGGCAGGGCGAGCACGCGCGCGGGGCAGGCTCAGGGGCGTGCGCGTGCGCGGCCAGGAAACAGGGGAGAAGGAAGGGAAAGAAGAAAGGAGAAAAAGGAAATGAAGAAAAGAAAAGGAAAAGGAAAAAAAAGGAGGAGGAGAGAAAAAGAAAAAGAAGGAAAAAGGAAAAAGGAAAAAGGGAAAGAGAAGGAAAGAGAGAAAGAAAGAGAGAGAGAGTGAGAGAAAAAGAGAGAGATGGCGGGGATGGCGGCGGCGACCGCGGCCGGACACGCACGCGCATTGGTCGGGCGTGACACGCGGGACGAGGGCAAACAGAGAGACGGAACAACGATTGGATGTCGGGACTGGGTTTTCGTGAGATCGGGCGGGGATCGATTTTGAATGGACGGAGCTCAACGATTGAAAAGAGGTTTTGAAATTATTTAGCGCGTGATTTGATTTGGTAACTTTTTGGGATGTTACAGCGGTCCACCCCTAGAAATAGCTTTGTAGGGGCGGGAGAAGCCCACGCCCGCCCCTATAAATGTTTTCTCAATTGTTTTTGAAAAATCATTTAATCCTAAAAAATAGCAAACGACATATAAAAAACGTGAAATTTTCACCATTAGTGTATAACAACCTGTACCTCTGGTGAAAAATACCGAAAGTACAATTTAGGCTTTTTATTGTTTGAATGTGTGGAAAGGACAAAGTTGCTCTTAAATTGTATGAGATAGTAGTGACTTAGTAGAGGCTAGCGTTTGAACATATTTTCTTATTACATACAGTGCAATATAGGTTATTAATTTTCCTGTGTTTTACATATCAAAATACGCGCATGGTAAAAATTTCAGCATGTTTTGATAATGTTTACTATATTTTATGATTTAAAAGAGTATCCGGAATAAATTTCGAAAACTATTTATAGGGGCGGGCTGGGGCATCATCCGCCCCTAAAAACTTATTTGTAGGGGCGGGCGATTATGGCGACCGCCCCTAGAAATAGCTTTGTAGAGGGGGTGACGCCAAAGCCCGCTCCTACAAATGTTTTCTCAATTATTTCTAAAAAATCATTTAATCCTAAAAAATAGCAAACGACATATAAAAAATATGAAATTTTCACCATTAGCATATAATGACCTGTGCCTCTTGTGAAAAATACCGAAAGTACAATTCAGGCTTTTAATTGTTTGAATGTGTGGAAAGGACAAAGTTGCTCTTAAATTGTATGAGAGAGTATTGACATAGTAGAGGCTGGCGTTTGAACATATTTTCTTATTACATATAGTGCAATGTAGGTTTATTAATTTTGCTGTGTTTTACACATCAAAATACGCGTATGGTAAAAATTTCAGCATGTTTTGATAATGTTTACTATATTTTTTGATTTAAAAGAATTTCCGGAATAAATTTCTAAAACTATTTTTAGGGGCGGGGGTTGCCGCCGACCGCCCATACAAATCTACACCCGCCCGTACAAATCGGGCTCCTATAAATATATAAGGACTTAGACAAATTTTCACACTCCCCTGGCGCGCGTGAGAAGATGCCAAAAGGCTCTTAAATTTTTCCGTGCTCCCCCGCCGTCGCTCCGTCCGCCACCGCACCGTCCGCCGCCTCTCACCCGCCGCCGCCCCCTCCGCCGCCCCGGCCAACCCCGCGCCGCCCCCTCTGCCGCTCCCGCCAACACCGCGCCGCCCCCTCCGCCGCCCCAGCCAACCCCGCGCCGCCCCTACACCGCTCCCTAGGTTAGATCCGGCGCGCGCTCCCTCTGCCGCGCCCGTCTCCTCCTAGCCGCCGCCTCCGGCCCTGCTGGCCTGCCTCCTCCTCGCTGCCACTTGTGTTGCTAACCCAATCATTCGAAAAAGCCACTTGCATCATGAGTTGTCCATACATGCACGTTGAGAACCATGTCCTTGCGATCCTAGGATGGACGCCCGACTATGGTTCCACTACTTTATTCTTGGATGAGTCTATTCCAGTAGAGCACCAGATAGAAGGTAGACAACAACGTCCACAAGGAAATAACGTACCACTCAGTCTTCTCATATCTGGATTGCCACCACAAATATTTCTGCAGTGTCTCGCGATATTACATAGAAACTTTGCGAACATATGTAACCTTCGCGACATCAATACGAGGCAAGTGTATTTCTCAATCAGGGCGCACACATTCGCTCCAAGGAATGTTATACCTAGTGTTGTACATGTAGCCGTCTGCAGAGTTCAGACAGGAGGGGGTTCCTACTTGAGCATATGGCCAATTTGGATTTGTCCTAATGTTCTTCCACCGGGCGACCCAACGGCAATCCAGTTAGCCGCGAGCACGAACGGTAACTGCAGTTACAAAAGATCTTTGCTCCATTAATGTGAAACTGTTTTGTCTAACAATTGTCACTCTTCCCTGCAGCATCGAACAACTTTCCACTCCGATACACACTGTACCCGCAACCCCAAGGTATGATATAAATTTCACACTTCCAAACACATCGTCTGCAATTACGTATGGTTCAACTTGTCTGTACATTGCCCCTAACTACATACTTTAGCACCAAAACAATCCGTAAACTACAATACCTCATGCGCATTCTCATGCAGATCTGATTGAAGAAGAAGATTCGTCTCCTCAAGAGAAACGGGGATCTGGTTCCACTGAAGTAATGGAGACACCACCGAGCACACCATCGGATCACACACAGCCAATGGACGTTGTGGAGGACAACCCGAAAGAATCCAACCACGACGAAGACGAAGAATTACTATGGTATAGTTATTACTTCAATCCTTATGTATACAAATATCCAACTAAAGCAAAATAACTACACCAGCTGTTGTTTTGCTAACACAATTATTTTACAGCTCCGGAGAATAATAATTACAAATATGAGGAGACACTGGAAGCGGCAAGCACTCAAGAAAGTTGTGCCTGATGCCACGACTACGTGCGCATCCTCTGTCGTACCCATGGAGCAACACCACAGTTGCCGCCGTGAGACTCTCATTGCACAATGTGTGCTTGTATCATTTCGCTTTGTATGCGGTAGTAAGAACTAGTAGCTAGTTGTATGGATTGAAAGCTATGTTTGTTGTAATGTTTGGACTTCTATCATTTACCGTGCGGATGTAATATATGGACACGTAATTTTCGCCCCTAGTATGGACTTCTATCTTAGTAATATACGTATGATATAAATTTTAGCTTTTTTTATATTGTTTACTATATTTTCTAATTTAAATGATTTTTTGGATTAGTATGGAAAACAATTTTTAGGGGCGGGTGGGGTGGTCATCCTCCCCTGCAAATGGTTTTCTAGAGGCGGGTGACACACCCACCCGCCCCTGTTAATTCATTTTCAGGGGCGGGTGGGGCGGTCACCCGCCCCTAGAAAACCATTTGTAGGGGCGGGTGACCCCCACCCGCCCTTGATAATGTATTTACAGGGGCGGCCCTTTTACCCGCACCTGCAAACTGGTATTTTTAGCTGCGAAAAGCAGGGGCGGTTACGCGGTCCGCCCCTAAAAATGCATTTTGGCCCGCCCCTATAAATCGTTTTTGCAGTAATGCCCCTATTGTTGGCTCGGGAGAGGAGCTCCCCTAATATCCAAAAAAAAGAAAGGGGAGGGGGGAGGTTTTCAAATTGATTCCCATCAAGTTGGGGCTCTAAGGGGTAAGTTAGCACTTAATCCTTGTCATTGTAAGGTTTTTGGTGTGCTTTTTGGCTCAAATTGAGCTCTCTTAGTGTCTCACTAAATTTAGATCTCCATGGTGTGGATTAGCCATTTGAGAGACTATTTGCCTCAAACTATTGGATGAAGTTGTGCTATTTTAGTAGGAGAACAATATTATCTAAGCATTTGGACTACATCTATATGTTTTACCCTCATTTCTAAGGAAATTATTACTAGATCTATGAACGAGGGAGAAGAAGATTAGTTTTTTTCTTTTTTTACACACATGCATGACTTTGTTTTACCATGTAGTGGTACGATAATAGGTTTTAATTTATGCACAAGCTTTAAATAAGTGTTTAAAGAAGTGTTTTTGTATTTGCCATTTATAGCTTTCATTGAAGACAAGAATTTATGAATGTTTTAATCCATTATTTATTTATTTTTTCTTTTTATAGATGGATAGGGCATGGATGTACAATGCAAACAGGATGTATGCATATTTCTGTGGAGAGCTTGATAAATTCATTAAAGTCGCATAGTGTCAGACCCGGGGCAGCGGGACAGCTTATAGGCATAGAATGTTCTAGAGTAAGGGATAGCGCATGAATGTACCTTACCTCTTTTGTAACTACCCAAATAGGTGTAGAACTACCTGCAGTATAAGGAAACTACCCAACCGTGTTGTAGTAGAACTCCAACTGTACTCGGCTAGGACTTTCCATGTAACCCTGGGCGGGCAGGGACCCCCTCAAAACATATCAACACCTAAGGCAATACAAGCAACCACACAGGACGTAGGGTATTATGCATCTTGCGGCCCGAACCTGTCCTAATCCTTTTGTTCCTTGTACCATCGAGTTCCAGAGCTAGTCGATCCCTACCTACAATCCCACTGCTAAGGGTATCCCTGAGCAGGCTTGGCGGTAAACACCTACAGCTGGCACACCAGGTAGGGGATTCGGCGAGTTCATCGGTGAATTTGAAGGCCGGATCAAGCGATGCCAACAACGTGCCTGAAGGCACAACCCTTGTTTTTGGTTCCTGGGCTTGCATGGCTGATGGATCGGGCGGCTTCTCTAGCCACCTCGTCACGCCTAAAACACCAGAATCGAAATCCAACAACCAACCCGCCGAAATCAGCAACATTGCAGAACTCGGCGGAAATCAAGCTCCACTCAAGCTCGACTCAGACACTACTGAGAACGTGTCGACTCCAACTCGAATCCATGAGTCAGCCGAGTCCGATGCAAACTCTTACTCCGAAAACCCTCAATTTTCCAAAACCCACATAAATTAAACGCCCTAAGATCGTTAACTCAGAACTACTCGATGGAGTAGACCAGGTATCACGATCAATTGAGGGATGCATTAAGCTTGTGGAATCTGCTCTTGGCTCATCCAAGGTACAGCAGAGCCCAGAAACATTAAACCCACCACCAGAATAGTTGGGCGACATGTTCTTAGGGATCGATCGAGTAGACTCTGCACTCATCGACTGCATTAACAAAGCTGAAAGTACTCTGCAAAACAAGAAGCAGAATCCAGGAGGAGAATTCTTTGGGAAACCCGAGAAGGCAAAGCCCCGGCTTGTTCGGATGAAACCACCTCTCTTAGGGAAACCCCAGAATCCCGCACCCAAACCTGCTCACAAGTGAACTCCTGAACCAATCGACATCTCTGACCCCTTATTCGATCAGGATTTCGACTATTTCATGGAAAGTCTTGACAATCTCGAACCATATGATGATCTCGAGGACTTGTGGAGGAGACACGCCCTAAACTTCCTGAGGCCCCTAGCCCTCAGCTAGCTAATCTCCCCTTCCAGAAAGGTGCTCCGTTAGATCCCTTAGGAAGTAAACAAGACCAAGAGGTTGAGGACCTCTGCCGCGAAATTCTCATGGTTTGCATCTCTGAACTCCACGAATCAGATGGAGGTTCGACGAAGCATCTCAACCTCGACGATTACAACTCTGATGATTACGATGAGTACCTCTCCGACAATATGGAAGCTACTCCCTCCGCAATCACAGAAGTCAAGACTACTATCAAGCAAGATTTGCTTGCAGCTCCACTAGCCGTGACAGTGACCGTCCAATTGGAAGAGGAGCCTGAGGCGGAGGATCTCTATGAGCGCCGTCGTCTGCTCAACTAGAAAAGGGCGTTCAGGCACCAACGTGTCACCAACCGTCGACAAGAACAGTTGGCGACAACTACGACTACTCAAACAGTGACCTTCGCAACGTGATCAACATTGGTTGTGACGCACGCAATGTGATTATCTAATGGAAAAAGGAGCGTGAGGAAATAGTGGCTTATAGCCTTTCTTCCAACTACCGCATCCCAGCACATGTCTTTAGATCCTTCAAGAAATGCAAGCAAGCGAATACCCTTTCTCAGGGCAAACCCCACGCTCAACATCGCGGTGAAGCGCCTCTTGGAGGAGACAAGATCAACAAAACGCTCCTATGCAAGTGCTTTATGCATCCAAAGAGCTCCCACACAGTCTTCGAGTGCAACACACTCCGGAAAGCCCTCGGAGCACCCCTAGTAAAGGAAACTTTACCAAAAATCTAGTCGACTACTATGTTAACTAGAATTATCTCTAAATACTTTCATGTATAGTCATGTAAACCATTGCTCAAGTATCTATTACTATGGGCAAGGGGTAGTCCTTAAGAGTCAGAGTCTGTCATTTTACAATTTCTGTAACCATGACAATTCTCAATAAAGTTGATTTTCCTATAAATCGACTACTTGGCTCTCTCTCAATTATGGCCCATACCCTCTTCTACACTACTTTGAACTTTTTGCTCAGTATTCTCATCAAAGAGCAACTATTGAGTAGTTTTTTAGGCTATGGCCGAGCTTAAGGAGTGCCTCCAAAGCGAGTCCCACTTGGGTTACCTGACGGGGTTCACCCTAAACGGCCGACTTTCGAGGATACTCCAGTCTTCGAGGAAGACACCCTACTTAGGTTTATGGATATTTTCAAAGTTTTTCCCACTTGGGTAACCTGACGAGGTTCACCCTAACCGGCCAACTTTGGAAATTACTCCAATCCTCGTGTAGGACACCCTACTTGCTTGCTCGAATAGGTTTTGGATGTCATTAAAGTAAGTCCCACTTGGGTAACCTGACGAGGTTAATCCTAACCGGTCAACTTTAAAGTTGACTCCAGTCTTCGAAGAAGACACCCTACTCGCTAGATCAAGTAGGTTTATGGATATTTTCGAAGTTTTTCCCACTTGGGTGACCTGACGAGGTCAATCCTTGGGTGACCTGACGAGGTCAATCCTTTCGACGCCATGTGCACCGTCCTCTTCAGGCTGGGGACAGACGCCGCCGCCGTCCGGCAGGAGCTGTCGACAGAGTTCCAGCAGCTGGCGAGGGGCATCTGGGCTGTTCCGCTCATCCTGCTCTTCAGCACCTTCAGCTGGTGCCTCACCGCGAGCCGGCGCGGGTGGCACGCCGTCGCCGGGATAATCCAGGAAAGGAGGGCAAAGCTGCAGTGCAAAGAGAGCTTGCCGGCCGATGACGTGGTCACCCACCTTCTCGCCGGGGGCCTCCCCGATGAGGAGATCACCGACAACATCATATTCCTCATGATCGCCGCCCACTACACCACTGCAGCACTCATCACCTTCCTCCTCCGGCAACTCGACGCCAACAAGGACGCCTACGCCAAAGTTCTACAAGGTAACAATTCAACCTTTTCTATTCACTTAATAATTGATAAAAAATTTCAACGGATTTTTTGTATCGATTATTTACTTCAGAGCAAGTAGAGATTGCGCGGAGCAAGGCACCAGGGGAGGCCCTGTCCTGGGACGACCTGAGTAGGATGCGATACACATGGGCGGCGATGGAGACCCTGCGGCTGATCCCGACGGCGTTCAACATCCTAAGGAAGGTGGTGGACAATGTCGAGCACGGCGGCTACCTCATCCCCAAAGGGTGGAACATGATGAATGTGATGGCCATGACGCACTGGGACCCGGCCATCTTCCCGGACCCCGGCCGGTTTGACCCGGCGCGGTTCGAGGACCCATCGGCGGCGATACCGCCCTTCAGCTTCGTGCCATTCGGCGGCGGCACGCGCATCTGCCCCGGGAACAAGTTCACCAGGGTGGAGACGCTGGTGGCCGTGCACCACATCATGACGCGCTTCAGGTGGAAGCTCGCCGCCGGCTGCGACGGCAGCTTCTCCAGGTACCCGATGCCGTACCCGTCACAGGGCCTCCTCATTGACATTGAGCCTACTGATGACGCTACCCATTGAGGCGAATGCAACACCTCCTGGAGAAGTTCACCGCGCGAGCAGAAGAGTTATGTAAAATTCAGTGGACAATCACTCCCAATTTAGCACTTGCAGCATGACAAATGTTGTATCATTCGCAATCAGAGCTTGTTTAGATACAACCATCCCCTGCTAGAACATATGGATTGGAGTAAAGTTTAAACTAATTTCACCTAGAATCGCTTCCAATGCATATTGATTGGTGTGGATTTATCTACCTCAGAGGAACAAATTTGTGCTGCATTCAGAAATCAGATACAGGGGAAAATATCGCTCTTTGAAAGATAAAGAAACGAGAGATGGTTGTGTGTGAACTGCGAACATGTTGGCAACTGTTCAGGTTTTATGCCTTCTGCATTCTAGGCAGTTCACACACTTCACTACTCCATGGAGAATGTTGGCCACAGTTATTGTTGGAATTTGATCTATTTATGGACCATTCAGGAGAATTCCAAAGCACACGCGCGGTACGGAGCAACCGAGGCCTCCTTAAACCCGCGGAGCGATTTTCGCCTCGCTCGAGGGTAGCGACCTATTCTCGAGCGGCTCGAGCCGAGGCCTCCAGCAGCGCACTCAATCTCCGTCTCGCTCGAGGATAGCGACTTACCCTCGAGCAGCTCGAGCCGAGGCCTCCAGCAGCGCGCTTAATCTCCACCTCGCTCGAGGGTAGCGACCTACCCTCAAGCAGCTCGACACCTCCTCGGCCGAGACGTGTCTCTCACATAAGAACCGTTGTGCACTGATTAGGTGCTAATCAATGCCCGATTAATGCTATAATTCCTAGTAAATTGTCATGATCATCCTGAATGTGTTTTAATGTCGTTTATGGGCGTAATCAAAGTGATAACGTCTCTTTGAGGGCAGCCGCACCTATATGAGTGGACTGGAAACATTCAGATGACGGTCACTCAATTTTCCTTACCATTTTCACTTCCTGCTTTGCTGTGTCGTCGAGCTGCTAGATCTCACCGGCCCTTCCCTTGGCGTGTACTGAGGAGAAGGGTGAGCGGTATCTCCGAACCCTTGCCGTCGTGAAGCCTGCACGAGGGACGGCAATAAGGTTTCTGGGCAGCGCAACTGCGCGACCGCTCGAGCCTGTTCGACTACGTTCTGCACTGCTACAATCTGCACTGCATCGTCTCTTCACGAGGATGAAGCGCTGATCGGTAAGAGTAATCGAATTTAACATGAGTATGTGTCGGTTCGTTTTGCTCAATCAGTTTATGCTTGAGATAGCAGTAGCATTGTTTTTACTTTATTGCCTCAAATTGAAATCTGGTATCTTTAAACACATATTTCCAATAATCCAGAAACCTTATTTATGCGTTTATTGTAACTCAGCAATGGCTGGTCCTTCGGATGCAATGAAACCTGAGAGGTTTGCCGGTGGTAACTTCCGGAGATGGAAGACTAGAGTCAAATTTTTGCTCATGTCCATGGAACTGTGGTGGGTGATCCATCCAGTGATGCCATTCACGGTTGAGCAGACCGCGGCATTTGCAGGTGATAGTGATAAGATGCTTGGATGTATCCTATCCCTGCTATCAGATCAGTTGTACGATCTGTACATGGATTACACAAACCCCACAGAGTTGTGGGATGCACTTGAGCGCAAATTTGCAGTCTCAGAAGGTGGTCGCTTACTCTATACTTGTGAGCAGTTCTATGACTTCAGCATTGATGCTGCAAAGTCGATAGTTGCACAGGCACATGAGATGCTGCTACTGGTTGGGGAGATTGGAAGTTTGGGCTGTCCTTTGCCGGACAGGTTTGTGGCAGCGGGCATTATTGCCAAACTCCCTACATCTTGGAGGAATTTTGCCACAACCCTAAAACACAAATGAGAGGATATCTCCACTGAGAATCTGATTATAGCTCTCGATGTGGAAGAGAAGGCAAGGGCAAAGGATGCTCTAGGAACATCCGCTCAAGGTGCAAGTGCAAACATCATAGTGAACAAGCCCACCTACAATGGTAAGGGAAAGGATAAGATGAACTATGGTGGAAAGCCTAAGAAAACCACTAACTTCAAGAAGAAATCTGAGAAGGATGAAAAGGTCAGAGCATGTTTTGTGTGTGCCAAAGAAGGACATCTTGTGAAGAATTGCCGCTACCGCAAGGACCGAGATGATGGCAAGCCTAACAAGAAGGTGAACGTCACCATAGGCAACAGCGATGAGGCCGATGGATCTCGGTATGGTAATTTTCTAGTTGTATTTTTGGCAATTCAATCTACAGATTGGTGGGTTGATACTGGTGTGAATATACATGTATGCTCTGACATATCCTTGTTTGCTTCTTACCAGGGAGAGCGGTCTTCCTCCGTCTTGATGGGAAATGGATCTGCTGCGCCTGTTCTTGGTGTTGGTACAGTCGAACTGAAGCTAAGTTTAGGGAAGATTGTTCACTTGAAGAACATGCAGCATGCTCCGTCAATAAACAGGAACCTCATTAGCGGGTCCTTGCTTTGTCGAGATGGTTTTAAGTTAGTGTTTGAATCAAATAAAGTTGTAATATCTAAATTCGGGAACTTTGTTGGTAAAGGCTATGAAAGCGGAGGCTTGTTCCGCTTAAATACTGTTGATCCAAATTTCCATTTGAATATTGCATCCATGAATAAAATTTGTGAGTCCAATGTGTGGCACTCTCATTTCTGTCATATCAATTTTGACACCATTGCTAGAATGTCCAGATTAGAGTTTATTCCGAAATTGGAAGTAGTCAAAGGATCAAAATACCCATCATGTGTGCAAGCAAAACAACCTCGAAAACCTTTCAAGGGTTTAGAGGAGAAGAGAGACTTGGCACCATTAGATCTTATTCATTCAGATCTATGCGAGATGAATGGATTGTTGACTAGAGGAGGCAAGCGATATTTCATGACTTTAATAGATGATGCTACATGTTATTGCTATATTTACTTGTTGAAAATAAAAGATGAAGCTTTTCACTACTTTAAAATTTTTAAGGCTGAGGTTGAGAACCAAATTGAGAGAAAGATCATGCATTTACGTGATGATCGTGGAGGAGAATATATCTCCAATGAGTTCTGTCAATTCTGTGCTGAACATGGTATAATCCATGAGGTCACACCACGATACTCACCTCAATCAAATGGGGTGGCTGAGAGGAAAAATCGGATACTTAAAGACTTGGTAAATGCCATGTTAGAGAGTTCCGGTATGTCCTATGAATGGTGGGGGGAAGCTATTTTGACAGCAAACTTTGTCCTTAATCGAGTTGTGATAAAGAACAAAGATATCACTCCTTATGAGGGATGGAAAGGGCTAAAGCCTAATGCCAATTTTCTGCGCACGTGGGGTTGTTTGGCGAAAGTCAATATACCGGCGCCGAAAAAGAGAAAGCTTGGACCCAAGACGGTTGATTGTGTGTTTTTGGGTTACGCACAAAACATCACGACTTACAAATTTTTAGTTGTGAAATCAGATTCTCCTGATGTGAGCGTATACACCATCATGGAGTCATGGGATGCTTCATTCTTTCAGGAAGTTTATCCCAGTAGATCAGCAAGTAATAGTGAAACTCAGATTTACAATCAATCTGAAACAATTGCTCCACCAGAACCAAATAGTGAACCATTTTCATCCGACGAAGATAATGTTAAAGTCGATGATGCTCCATGCAGAAGTAAGAGACAAAGGGTTGTGAAATCCTTTGGTGATGACTTTATTGTTTATTTTGTGGATGACGTGCCAAAAACACTTCTAGAGGCTTATGCATCTCCTGATGCAGAGTATTGGAAAGAGGCAGTCCATAGTGCGATGGACTCTATCATGTCCAATGGGACTTGGGAGATCAGTGATTGTCCATGCGGGTGCAAACCAGTTGGATGCAAGTGGATGTTTAAAAAGAAAATGAGACTTGATGGTACTATTGAAAAGGACAAGGCAAGACTTGTGGCCAAGGGTTATACACAAAAGGAAGGAGAGGATTTCTTTGATACCTACTCTCCAGTAGCCTGGATTGCAACAATTAGAGTACTGCTTGCGTTAGCCACTTCCTATGGTTTACATGTCCATCAAATGGATGTAAAAACAGCTTTACTTTATGGAGAGTTGGAGGAAGAAATATATATGGAGCAACCGGATGGCTTTGTTGTCCCGGGAGAGGAGAACAAAGTGTGCAGATTAATAAAATCATTATATGGCCTAAAGCAAGCACCTAAACAGTGGCACGGAAAATTCGACACCACTTTAACATCTGCAGGATTCAGCGTGAACGAGGCAGATAAGTGTGTGTACTACCGTTATGGTGGGGGTGAAGGTGTTATATTGTGGTTGTATGTCGATGACATACTTATATTTGGGACCAGCACTGCTGTGATTGATGAGATCAAATCTTTCCTATCTCGGTGTTTTGATATGAAAGACTTAGGTCCAGCAGATGTAATTCTAAATATTAAATTGATGAACAATGAGAATGGGATTACACTGAGTCAATCCCATTATACGGAGAAGGTCCTTAACCGCTTTGGCTTTGCAGACTGTAAAGTCACTCCAACTCCCTATGACGCAAGTGTAAAACTTCAAAAATTCGAAGGACAGGGAAGAGATCAATTGAGATATTCTCAAATAATTGGATCTCTTATGTACTTGGCTGGTGCGACCAGACCAGACATCTCCTATGCTGTGAGTAAACTGAGTCGGTTCACATCAAACCCAGGAGATGATCATTGGAAAGCACTCAGGCGAGTGTGTCGTTATTTGAGAGGTACTTCATATTATGGAATTCACTACTTGGGATACCCACCTGCGTTAGAGCTGTATAGTGATTCCAATTGGATCTCAGATGCGGACGAGATCAAAGCTACTAGTGGATATGTATTCACTCTAGCGGGTGCTGTAATTGCGTGGAGGTCCTGCAAACAAACAGTCTTGACAAAATCAACGGCTGAAGCAGAACTTGTAGCACTGGAGACTGCCACTAGTGAGGCTGAATGGCTTAGAAAGCTGCTTATAGACTTGCCTTTGCTTGAGAAACCGGTACCACCCATCCTAATGTATTGCGATAACCAATCAATGCTAGCTCAGGTTATGAATACAAAGGATAATTCCAAGTCCAACAAGCATATTAAGTGGAGGCTTAAAACTGTCAAAAAAATGAGAAACTCCGGAGTTATAGCTGTGAGCTATGTGAAAACTGAAAATAATCTGGCAGACCCTTTCACAAAGGGATTATCACGGAATGTGATTTCTGTGATGTCTAAGGACATGGGTATGAGGCCCATTTGAGTATGTTACACCACAATGGTAACCTATACTATGTGATCGGAGATCCCGTGAAGTAGAGAATAGGGAAAACAAGTTGATGGTGTAACTCAAAGAGTACATTAAAAATAATAAAAATATACCCATGTCCAAATGACAACTATAGTACTCTTTACTGCTTGGAAGGATGGCATTAAGCCTTAATGTTCCCCATTGAAAAGATATCAGCCAGCAGGATATTCTTGAAGTGGAACACCTACGTGAGTCTAACTGTAGGTCGCAGTTCTTGAGACAGGGCGCTCTCATTGAAAACTCACTAAAAGATATGGGAGCAGACCATTAACGCTCCGGTTACGCGAGGTTGTTTTGACAGCCTAGTATCAGTTGTGATTTCAGGTGAAGTCTGACCACGTATGACTGAGAATTCAAGGCCTAATCCATTCTTCAGTTGTGGGAAGATGAATCTTGTTATTCTAGGTACTAGTTCAACCCGTACGGGACTCATACCGAAAGACTGGTATATTAACGATGATACATCATAGTGATTTTTTTGTCCTTCATTTCTTACTTTGGAATTGGTGGGGGATTGTTGGAATTTGGTCCATTTATGGAACATTCAGGAGAATTCCAAAGCACACGTGCGGTACGGAGCAACCGAGGCCTCCTCAAACCCGCGGAGCAATTTCCGCCTCGCTCGAGGGTAGCGACCTACCATCGAGCGGCTCGAGCCGAGGCCTCCAGCAACGCGCTCAATCTCTGCCTCGCTCGAGGGTAGCGACTTACCCTCGAGCGGCTCGAGTCGAGGCCTCCAGCAGCGCACTTAATCTCCGCCTCGCTTGAGGGTAGCAACCTACCCTCGAGCGGCTCGAGACCTCCTCGGCCGAGACGTCTCTCACATATGAACCGTTGTGCACTGATTAGGTGCTAATCAATTCCTGGTTATTGCTATAATTCCTAGTAAATTGTGATGATCATCCTGAATGTGTTTTAATGTCGTTTATGGGCATAATCAAAGTGATAACGGCTCTTTGAGGGCAGCCGCGCCTATATGAGTGGACTAGGAACATTCAGGTGACGGTCACTCAATTTTCCCTACCATTTTCACTTCCTGCTGTGCTGTGTCGTCGAGGTGCTAGATCTCACCAGCCCTTCCCTTGGCGTGGACTAAGGAGAAGGGTGAGCGGTATCTCTAAACCCTTGCCGTCGTGAAGCCTGCACGAGGGACGGCAATAAGGTTTTTGGGCAGCGCAACTGCGCGACCGCTCGAGCCTATTCGACTACGTTCTGCACTGCTACAATCTGCACTGCATCGTCTCTTAACGAGGATGGAGCGCTGGTCGGTAAGAGTAATCGAATTTAACATGAGTATGTGTCGGTTCGTTTTGCTCAATCAGTTTACAATTATGCTTGAGGTACCAGTAGCATTGTTTTTACTTTATTACCTCAAATTGAAATCTAGTATCTTTAAACGCATATTTCCAACAATTATTTCTTTAAGAACAAATAAATGTTCTTCTACCGATTTGGTGGGAGATCATGGTGGCGCTGGTTTGGCTTGGCCTTCGATCAATCTTTTGCTGAAGATTTTTATGTAAAGGAAAAGAGGAAGTTGCAGTTGATGCTACGATTGCAGAGGAGAAATCTGAGACAAAGGGCTGTGCACCAGCATTTCTCCAATCTCCAGATCTTATCTATTCTTTTGCATCTTTGTTTCTGAGCGATGTGAAAGCTAATGCTTCTAAAGTTTGTATTTTTTATCTCCGTTTCTCAGCGATATGAAAGGTAATGCTTTTCAAGCATCTAGTGATAAAGGAGAAAGGAGCTAGTTAGCCGATTGAGCTGGAGCAAAAAAATAAATAAATTAACTAGCGCCGGAGCCGGAGCCCTGGCGAAGGACCTCATTGTGCAGTGTCCTGGTCTTGCGAAATTCCATGGGCTGGGATGAAATCTAATTTAAAACCAGGCCCGTTTTAGAGCATCTCCAGTAGTCGCCAAATCCCCAATCTAGCTACCATATTGGGAGGGTAAATAACGAACTAGTGCTCCAGCAATCTCCCAAAACCTTTTTTTCCAATAACTAGTAAGGTTGCCTATGCAAATAGCGCAGGTAGCTAGATTGTTTTTTATACTAACATTTCCAAATTTTACTTGGAAATAAATTTATTAAATTATATTATTTTCATTATCATTGTTCTTTTCTATCATCCTACTGTATGATGTGGAATGTGTATTCATTTTCATGATAAAGGGAAGATTAGTTGTGGAGAAGTATGGTTTTATGTATTTATTGAAAACATTATAACTATTTTTTCTTTAGCTGTATTTTTTTCATCATAAAATTTGAAGTTTGCAAACTCACAAGCTTCTCCACATGCTAACCACGTGATTAATATTAATTTGCCTCTTGATTTTTTCACTTTTGTTTACATACAAATTATGGTCGCTTCTATATTTTTATTTCAAACATCTATTTGAAATACACTCATATTTTATTATTTCACTTCCGAAGCCATGTAAAAACTAATGGCTAATATACCTAATTTATTATTTGCTAGGACTCTATATGTGAATATTCAATTTTACTTAATTTAGTTTTCAATTTTTAAATATTTGAAAAAATACATAGGGAATATGTTCTCAAGGCGTCATGTTCAATCTATTATCGATCACCTTCTTTGCTTTGGAAGCTTGCATTCTATGACTCTTGGCTGGTTCTTCATCAAAATCATCTTCTGATTCCCTCAGAAATTCACTTAATTTCTTGGTATACACGCACGCTACCCTACACCTGAGTATATTCAACAGGCTGAGCTGATAGATTCTTGAGATATTGACCGAGTCACCATAAACGTCTCGCTGTTGACGGGCACATTGCCTATCACTGAAAAATAACATCAGTTAAATTTGGGAATAAATCCAAAAAAATGTGAGCTCTAGTGCCGAGTCAAATGGAACCTGGCAGGAGAGGTTCCATCACAAGGAACCTTACAGATGAGTGTTGCACTTAGTACACATTAGGCTAGTCTAAACCGTTATATCTCTATAAAATCCAATGGTGTATATACTTTTATTTTTCCAATTAACATCGTAATTTCTACACGCTTTCAATAAACATTGGCTTCTTTTAACATTATGGCCAAGTTAGTTTACAACTGGTCCTGCGGAACGATCTTGCTGGAGTTCATGGTGACTTTTTGTGCGTGGAGATTGGTCCAACGGATCAATCTCGCCATTGTCTTGCTTTGGTATAATGTTTTCCCTTCTAGATCTATCTAGCTTTCATATTGCTTTGATCCTCCTCTCTTCAAGCATCACGATTGTGGCACTCCCTCTGCCCACACTATTTTTTTTCTTTTTTGTCCTGGTGGATGTAGATGTCCTCTTGAAAGCCATGGATAGGCCATTATAATACGTTAAGAAAAAAAACATATATAACTGGATCATGTTTTCTTTTATGGGTTATGGAATCCTGTTTCCTTTTATTATATTTATAATCCATATGATACTTTCGTTGAGCTATTTTGGTTCCTTTTCTGGTTCCTACTTTGAATGGAAATCAACTTTCATATTTTTATTTTTTAATTTTGAATTTATGTATTTATTGATCGTATTAGATATGGACTCTTTGAGTTAGTTTTGACCATTAGATCTTCATAAAATCCAACAGTACAGGTTCTTCTCTTTTTTAGATTAACATGGGAATTTTTAGACCCTCTCGGTGAACGTGGTGGCTTTTTTAACACTATTATATCAAGATAATAGATTATTGGGACATCCCAACAATTCACCCTATCTTTCTCTAAATAAAGGGGAAGTTGTGACTCTCCCAATAAAGTAATTGGATTAGGAGAAAGTTATTGGGAGACTGCAAAAGTAACTCCCCAATAATCCTAAAACTGATTTTGGAACGTCTCCCAATACTAGTTATTGAGAAAGGATTATTAGGAGACTGGTGGACATGCTCTTAGGCCTATGGGGCCGTGGGACCTCACAGTCCCCCCAAAATATAATGAGTACATTAGGAATAGTTATATAGTAGGTTTTGCTTTAATTGTCTTTTTATCCAATATGAAGCAAATTGTGGCCTAAATATGTCACAAAAGAGGAAAAGTTCTGCGCTCAATCGTTGTCTTTCGATCCAATCCGCAGACCGCAGTGCAATCGTTCCGCTTCCACAGTCACCGCTTGCCGGGCTCGATACGAGTCGCGACGTCTGCACTTCCTCCTTCCGAACTTCGCTGGGCACTCGCAAGCCGCATCAACCGAGCGGTGATGGAACGATGTAGCGCCTAGGCACCCTGACTGTTGCGGTGGCTATGTCTGCCACTAGGACCATAGTTCATAGTTTCACACACAGCCTCCAGATCTGCTAGTACGGCCTTGTTTAAAACTGTGCACTCCAGCGAGTATTGGAGTGGAGGTTTTTACATTTTTACCATTATAACGAATAGCACTCATCAGATTATCATCTTTAGATTGACACTTACAACTATACTAGCAGAGAGAAGTTTAACTTACAATTTTACCACTTTTGCGCATGTGGCAAGCCACGCAGGCATGACACGTTGGTGCCCAGTCAGCTCGCTGGTGCGAAATGTCCTTCCTACCCCTAACCTCCTCTCTCTCACTCCCTCTCCGACAGCTAGGTCACGCAGATCGTCTCACTGGCAGGTGGACCCCACTCGTCAGATTCATCCCCCACCACTGGAAGGAGTCGATGGCCGTGAACCATTTCACCAGTATCCAGGCCGCTTCCATGCCGCTCCACGGTGCCGCCTCCCAAACTCCCCCTCGGCCCCGCACACGCCAATAACTAGCTCGTGCCTTACGCGCCAGCCATAGGCAACGCAGTGGCGTGTCAGGCTCGCCGACCACGACACCGAGGCCATGGTGGCCGCCGAGCGCGAGGCCATCGCGCGCTCGCTGGGCGCGGACGAGCTCCCGCCCCGCTCCGCCGCTACGCGCTCCGCACCCTGGCGCTCGTCGCAGCGTCCCACCTGCGCGACGCCGTGGCCCGCTCGTCCCGCGCATCCTCGCCGCAGCGTGCGCGACCAGGACTCCTCCGTCCGCGCCGCACTCATCGACACCGCGCGCGCCGCTGCCGCTGCCTCGTCCTCCGTGTCCACTGCGCTACTAGTGGCTGCAGGACCAGTGCGCGCAGCTAGCGGCCGCGCTCGCCATGGCCGCCGCCTTCGAGGTGTCTCCTACCAGAGGTGTGGGAGATGAATCTGACGAGTGGGGTCCACCTGCCAGTGAGACGATGTGTAGGACCAGATGTCAGAGGGAGAGAGAGGAGCAGGTCAGGGATATGAAAGGACATTTGACACCAGCGAGCTGACTGAGCGCCAGCGTGTCATGCCTGCGTGGCTTGCCACATGCGCAAAATTGGTAAAATTGTAAGTTAAACTTCTCTCTACTGGTATAGTTGTAGGTGCCAATCTAAAGATGATAATCTTATGAGTGTCATTCATTATAATGGTAAAAATGTAAAAGACCCTTGGAGTGGAACTGGTAGAGACTATTGTGCACGTTCACTATTGTGCAGTAATGTAGCTTCCGCGCACTTATTATTCTAACAGATACATTTGCACATTCGCCTTCTGAACATTGCTGGGCACTCGCAAGCCGCAGCAACCGAGCAGTGCCCAGGCGTCCCGCTAGCGTGGCCTGACGCCCTAGCTGTTGCGGTGGCTGTGTCTGCCACTAAAATCTAGTTCATTGTTTTGCAAAGGGCCTCCGAATGTGCCGGTACGGCCCTGTTTAAAACTGTGCACTCCAGCAAGTATTGGAGTGGGACTGGTAGAGACTAGAACCAAGTTCTACCAGCTATGCCTATTCTTTGTCCAGGTTCACTATTGTGCAGTAATGTAGCTTCCGCACTTATTATTCTAACAGATACATTTCCATTTGCTTTGTTTTAGTCATTTATCCTTGCCATGAACGACAGAGGCAGGGCGGACAAGTGGTGGCGCCGTTTGGTGGTAGTGCAAGGAACTATGTAGACTGGTGTCGACGGGGTAGCGTTAGCATGGGTGATGATGGATCATGATTCCTGACGACGCTAATACCCTTTCCATGATCCAACACAATGCTTAATCATTCTTAGCTTAAAAAATATAAAATATTGAGTGGTGGTGGTGGTGGGCCTTCAAAAGTTTAGATACCAGCCCACAACTTTATAAAAACTGCTGATTATGAGGCCCCTTAATTTTGAAGGCCCGGTGCAGCAGATCCACTACACTGTGCCATATACAGGCTCAATGATGAGTTGGATTCCTATAAGCTAGCTGAGAACTGAGATTGCTTTGTTGAAGTTGGCCTAAGAGCGAGATTCAGATGCGCGCGCCCATGACCGGTGAAAAAGGAAGAGAGAGACAGGCATGGACCCCTGGACATATGGGCAGCAGAGCGTTCAGGGTATTAGCATCTAGAGATGAGTACCTACTTGTAAGGAAAATAGCCCAGGCCATTGTTTTGTGATTTTGGTGATTGAGTAACAATGTAATCAATGGGATAAATAAAATTGTCAAGTGAACATTAATAGATCACAGGGATGAAACAAAAAGGCCAATCAAAATAAAACACGAAGAAAGAACTCAAAGATAAGATAAAATGGATGAGTTCTGAAGTTCACAGTGGCACCGGATGATCCGATGCATGGGCACCGGATAAACCGACACATGGGCGTCGGAGCAATTGGCTGCCCTTGTGCCAGGCCACGTAGAAGGAGCCAAGTTGCACCGGATGAACCGATGCAGGGAGCACCGGAGTATCCGGTGAGTGTCGGATAATCCGACGCATAGGCGTCGGAGCAATGTGGTGTACTGGGGCAGGCCACGTGGAGAAAGCCCAGTGGCACCGGATGAACCGATGGGGCCAAGTTGGAGTGTCGGAGCATTGACCGGAGGACTGTTCAGAGCCGATGTCAAGTGAGCTGAAGCAGTGCCTTTAGCACCGGATGATCCGACGAGCGTTGGACTAACGCGTCGGTTTATCCGGTGACACCTACAGAAGACCCAACGGCTACTTCAGGCGCAGTGTGACCGGATGCACCAGTGCTATACCTTCGGATATTCCAGTGCCTGCGCAGAAAGTTGGGTAACGGCTCTAAACGGCTAGTTCGACTTAGTGGCCTATATATATGCCATCCCCTAGCCATTTGAAGTTTGCTGGAGTTCAAGAACATCACACCCACACCCAAGAACATCTCCAAGCCAACCAAGAGCTTAGTGTTCATATCTTTAGTCCTTAGCACACTTTTAAGAGTGTTGTGAAAGGTTAGCTCTTTAGAGAGTGAATTAGCAAGGCCTTGAGCCTTTGTGCTGTGGTTCTTTAGTGAACCAAAAGAAGATTTCGGGGCGCCGGCCCCTTGGAGCATTGGTGGCTCGCCAGCACGTCATCGACTCTCCGACTTGGTGTGGAGCGGCGACGACAACCTTGTACGGGGGACGTGGAGACCCCCATCCTTTGTGGAGAAACTCCTTAGTGGAACCCGGGATCAAGATGACTGTGGTTGAGTCCGCGGAAGAGACTTGATTTCCGAAAAGCGATACTCTTAGTGAGTGCTTCAACAACGTGGATGTAGGTGTGACTTTGTGGCTAACCGAACCACGGGATAAACACCCGCGTCGAGAGTTTGCTTCCTTCTATCCCGCTCTTTAAGATTTCGCATTTCATAGTAGCAATTCTTGTTTGCCTTTACTTTCATAGATTAATTTCTTGATAGGAAAGGTTATATGTTGCTAAACTCTTTTGGGATAGGGGTTTCACACTAGAACAATCTTAGTTGTACATCTAGATAGCATGTTTTAGTTTAATATTGTGCAATATAGTTAGAGCCATAGGTCTAAGTTTTTAGTTGCCTAATTCACCCCCTCCCCCTCTTAGACTAGAGCACTCGATCTGGTCTTTCACTACTGCTAGTGTTTATCAAACGGATAAGCGTCTGGATGGGCAGATGCCCATGAGGGGACAAAGTCCTCTCTCATAGATAAACGAATTCTTTGATGAATGACGACATATTGAAGAAAAGCAGGTGAACAAAAAAGAAGCTAAGAAGTTGTGGAATTTGCACAAGTATGCTATGACTCACAAGTTACGGATAATATTTTCAAACCTGTAACTAGGGGTAGAAATGGACGAAGATGAAAATCCAAAGCAAATTGGGGCCATCCAAAAATATGTAAAAGCCCAACCCAAATCCATCCAGTCCAAAGCAGACTTCCAAAACTTCAATCAGCAGGGTGTCCAATCTACATATAATTTGCAGTTTTCGTTTCAATGTTGCATTGCTGTCATCGCCGTCTTCCTTCGTTGCTCCTGATGTGGCGTGCTGATTACATATTTATATGAACTTTGTACCAAACTCATTTTCTAACTACATCAGGAGTTCGCTTCATGTTATTCTTCATAAAAATCTGTTTGACAACTTCCCAAAATCTGCTTTGCTCTCATCCTTGGCCGTTTCCGTCGATGGCAAAGGCAATGAATGGGTGGTGGCCGTCAAGGTGTACATGGAACCAGGAGTGGTGGGTGGCAGAGCAGGGCACTGTAGACTGGTGAGGCGTGTCGCTGCAGATGATCTGAAGACGTCGATATCAATGGTGGACAGACCCGTGACAGGCGTCTGAGGCGCAGCCAGCAGAGACCTGTGGCATGGTGTCGCCGTGCCTCCATTGCGACGGATCAGCTCAGCTGCAGGCTTGCGTCGCCTCTCGGTTCTGCTGGTTCCTGCCGTAGTAGTAGAGCCGATCCAGCTTCCTAGGGTGAATCGCTGCGCTGGCACGTCCATTGGGTGTGCGGCAAGACCTGCCTCACTTGAACCACTCTTTTCATCCTTTGTCGCCAACGATTCAAAATCTCTTGACAACTTGAGGAGTTTTCTGCGAAAGCAGAAGCAAGGACCCATGAACTGAAAGAATGAAGAAATGAGCAGGCATACATGGCAGTACAATGCTAGCACTACTACAGAAACGCTAATTTGTCCCGGTTGGGAAACACTTGTTGTCCCGGTTTCCCAATCGGGAATGCCAGGCCAGGACAAAAGGGGGGTCCTTTTGTCCCGAGTCTGGCAACCGGGACAAAAGTTCTCTTTTTTTTTCCTGTTTTCCTTTTCTCAATTCTTTTTCTATTTCAATTATACTTTTGCATTTCAATTAAACTTATGTATTGGAATTCAGTGTGTATGATCTCCACTAATATATACATATATATATATAGTTACTTATATAATATTTGTCCTAGATAGTTTTCATATATAAATTAATTCACTTATATATATATACACACACATATCTATACATGTGAATTCCTTTACATATGAAAATGTCTAGGACCAATATTATATAAATATATATATACACATATATATTATTGGAGTGCTTATATATATAATACATACATACTCATAAATAGAAATTTAATACACACATATATATATTTACATAGGTATATTCGTTCTTAATTACATATATAGCATATATTATCATATTTGCTGCGATTGTCAATATTAGATAGTCCATCATAGTAGAATTCACCTTTTGGATCGAGGACTTACTCAACAATAAATCCGGACAATTGTTCTTGAATCGCCATAATCTTTTCCTCTGGTATGAGTTTATCGCGAATCTCCTCGACCTATGGAAAAAGGGGATAATTAATTTCGACTAATTAAAATACGAGTTCAAATATTAACAAGTTTTTTACTTACTTCCTCCTCCCAATCTGTCCAGGCCCTTGGAGGACCTACCAGACCATGGATGTTCTCACATACATAGTATGCACATAAATTAGTGCCTTGTTTCTGCCTCATACACTTTAAGAGAGAAGAAATTATCAGGTATTTACATGAATATATAATAAAACTAATGAATCATGCAACGAATCATCCAAGTGCGTACCGCAAAATCTGTCTTGATCTTCAATTTCTTGACAAATTTGCCTGAATGATTTTTAGCGAATTGTTTCCAAATCATGTGCATGATTAGAATAATTATAGTCAAGTAACAAAGTGATTCAAATTATCGGTCATCGACGGAGTAGTGGTAGAATTACTTTTTCATCATGTTAAGAAGATTTTCGTATTGTTCTGGATTTCTCCTCAATGAGTCCATAACCACGAGTAGCCTCTTCTCGGGAATTATGACAATTAGGACCCAGTGTTCACTGCAAGATTATACGCAGGCAGTTCTTGGTAGTTAAGGTTTAAACAATTCGATTACAGAATAGAAAGAGTTAGACGGAAGGAATGACTCATGCAAAGTTGTAAGGAAACAATATCATTTGCTTGTTGTGATGAACCCTTATGTACTTGAACAAGTTTTGGAATAGCTCATCGGAAGTGTCGCGTAGAATCCTCCAATTACAAGTAATTGGGTCGATGAAGCCGAGGTGATAGTATCCCTTTCTTCTGCAAGTTTGTATCTCCATTCTACATGATACCGAATAAATCAAGGGATCAGTATGTTGAGATCATACAAAACAATACGTAAGGAGAGTAAAATACTTACAGAACCCACAAGCCGACCATAGAGATGTTGAGGTCCTCCTGATGGAATAGTTGGTAAATTTCTTCCCAGTTTTTCCATATAATGGCCTCCCCCGTAAGAAATCATCATCTTTAATCTTTGCGCCATACATGAAGATGCAATCGGCCATCGCATGCATGTAGTGCTGGTGTAGCTTATACATTTGCGTTGGAAGCACGGACACTACTTCGGGGGGCACAAGAGATTTGCCCAGCTCATACGTCCATTTGACGACCATACCGGCCTTTGGAATATCTTCTCCCCCTGCAATCTGAGCCGCCGTCAGGTTTGATTCTTTCAAAAATGTAACAAAGTCTTGTTGTTGCGTCGTCTGTCCCACTACGATAGGCTCTATTGATTGTTTCTTTTGGGCTCCGAGCTGTGGAACGTCGGACGACGACGACTTTGATTGTCTCTTCTTTTTCTCAGTAGTTTTGATAATTGTGCGTTCGTAGTCTGAAGGAGGATCTCTTGGAATGAATTTTCTCTTATTTGCTTCGCACATTCCCTTAAAAAATTTCAAATCTACCGGATTTATCATTCTCGGGCTCCGGCTTCGGCTTCGGCTTCGGCTTGAAGTGCTCTTTAACTCTTTCTTGAGTTAACCGATTGCATTCTTCAAGGCTCATGTCCCAGGGTTTAATAGGAGCCTCCTTGGTTTTCTTCTTCTTTTCCTTCTTCTTTGGAGGCTCCTTAGCCGGTGCAGCGACCTTCTTTGCCGGCAGCTGTTTCTGCTTTTTTGCCGGCGGCGGAGGGGGTGACCATGGAGGCGACGGTGACGCTTGAGTGTTCATCGGCACATGAGATGATGGTGATGGAGAATGTGCCAGTGAACCTTGCTGAGACAGTGCTGCCCTTGGGGGGTTTTACAGAGATGATGGCCTTGGAGAGGCATGATGAGATGCCGGTCTTGGTGTTCGATCATCCGACTTTAGGACAATGTAGCGCTTATCCCATAGGATGTAGCCATGAATGTCTTCTGCTAGTGTCCTCTCCCAATTGCCTCCAGGAATATCAAGCTCGAGCGTCTCCCAACCCTGGCACACCTGCTCCACGCCAACTCTTGTATATCCTGTCGGAATTTGCTGCCCGTGGTACACGTCGCCTAGTTGGGTTGGCATGGCGGTACCATACGAAACAGTGAACATTAAGTTCTTAATGGCAGTCTGCAGGTCACAAGGTGTCCGCTGGGTGATCTCATCCACTGGAAATCGCTGCGGGGCCGTCTCTTCAACTGCGGCCTGGATCCCCATTGGCTCGACGACGACGTCTGTGGAAGCGCAGCTGCTTTTCCACTGAGACATATGATCGGCTGCGACATTAGGCTCTGGAGGCACCGTTTGCACTTGCTGTTGCTGGCTCATTGCTATGGCCACTTGGCGTTGAACCTCTTCGTCCAGTCTTTGATTGTGTGACATGAGCCATTCCTCTAGCCTTCCCAAGTGCTCCCGCTCATCATTCTTTCTTCTTTGCTGGCTTCTATATGATTCAATGTAATCCCTGAACTCATACTTCCACGGAACCACGCATTTGCCTCTTGTGCGGCCTGGAAGCTCTGGATTCCCAAGGGCGTAAGTCAGCTCGTCCCTCTCTCTATCCGGCTGGAATGTTCGGTCGGCCGCTGCTTGTATGGCCTCCTGTAGTCTCTGGGCTGCTAGCTGGATCGTTGGCCCATAGATGCAGTCCCCAGTCAATGGGTCCAAGCTTCCCCGGTGACCATAAAACCAGGTCCTTGACCTTTCAGGATAGTTCATGGTCGCAGGTTGGATGCCTCTGTCAAGCAGATCCTGCTCCATCTTCTCCCATTTGGGTATTGCAAGCTTGTAGCCTCCTTAGCCTAGAGTGTGATGGTACACTTTCTTCGAGGCATTGTCTTTGGCCTTCTGCACCATCTGAAGCCCAAGCTCTGAAGACTTGTATTCCACAAATGCATCCTAGTGACCCCTGAGCTTTTCGAGCTCGCCGGTAAATACGGGTGTGGTCCCGGTCTTGATATATTTCTTCGTCAAAATTTTCTTGAATGATTGCAGCTGTTCAGCCATCTTACTCAGGGTCCAGCGCTTGCATATCTCTTCGAATTCAGCTGGAACCGTGAAGTTTTTCTTAAGCTCCCGCCAGCACCATTCTTTTTCTCTTTCGGGTACCGCATCCCGTTCCTCGCTTGGATTGGAAGCTTTCCAGAGCCTGAAGCTGATCGGGATGTGGTCCCTGATAATACATCCGGATTGTCTTATGAATTTTTTGGTGACAGCTTCTGGAGCGATCGGTTCGCCATCTGGACCAACTTCCGTTATAATAAACCGCCCTTCCAGTTTTTTTTGTCAGGCCTCGCTTCGTCTTTTTCTGCTGCGACGATGATCCAGACGGCTATAAAAAAAACATTCATAGTATTCATATAGATTCAGATGAAAATATGATTTTCACTACAAATAAGTATAGTTGTGATATGTACATTAGCACTTTGTTCACTAGCAGCGTCATCCTGAATAGATGGTGGCTCAATTCCATCACCGGACATATTTAAATATATGTCGGTATTGCTGCCATCATCAGCTTGTTCAGGGACATCTCCTTGACCTTCGGCAATCATATTCAACAGGAACTGTTCGTCTTCCGCGTCTGTGTGTCGCGGGTCCATCGTAACTAAAATATGAATACAAATAAAAACCTTAAAAAATTCTCTAAATAATCCACATATTTGCGAGCATTTGATCGGAATTTGCGGGTCCATCTTGACTATAACATATAAGAAAAATCACTAATTGTCTATAGATGGACGAGGTCGAGAAATATTCTCAAAGTAATTCAAGAAATATACATGAAATATTTTGTAGTCACTAAGTAATACATATGAAATGTATAAGTCACAATATTTAATGAGTAACAATGTTCAAAAAGTATACATGAAATATTATAGACATTTCAATAAGTAATTCCAATATATGTACACAAAATTTCACAGTCCAGGAAATACATGAAATTCTATCAATAATTTCACTAAGTAATGTTGTATCAAATATATGTTACATTTAGATGTCGGCGAGGTTGAAGGTCGATGAACGAGGTCAAGAAGGGGAGCGGATGGTTTAGTGCTTGGTAATGATCGATCGGACGTCCGTGCCTACATAAATTTAAATACACTTTATCCACACATACAAACATACATACACATTCATACATTTAAAAATTAAATATACAAATTTTGATTTCATTCTAAATAACATGAACTCATATTCACATTCATGCACCAATATGTTTTCAAATTTACACAACAAATTATGATGTCACTCTAAATAATATAATTTCTAAAGTAATTAACAAGTTAACAAATAATCTATATTTTAAACAATTATGATTTCACTCTAGTTGCCATCAATAATTATGATTTCACTCTAATTGTCATCACAAATAAATAAATTAACAAATAATCAATATGTTACAACATAATTTGTAAACAAATTTGAACTCATGTAATCCATATTTTCAAATTTCACTAAAAAATAGACATTAGGGTTAGGGGGGCGGCGCCAGCCGGCAGCGCACGGCCGGGCTGCCAGCAGGGCCAGGGCGGCAAGCGGCGCACGTACAGCGAGAGTGCGCACAGACGACGGCGGGGCGACCCGGAGGCGCACAGGCGACGGCCGAGGCGTGGGCCAGGCAGCCCGGGCGGAGGTGGAGGTCGGGGAGGAGGACGATGACGGGGCTGCGCGCGGCGTCGGGACAGGGAGGAGGAGGACGATGGCGCGCTTGGGGAGGGCACGGGGCTCGCGGGCGGGGGCCGGCGATGGCGGATGACGGCGCTCACGAGGAGAAGCTCGAACGGGGACGACGGCGCTCGAGGACGACGGCGCTCGGGGACGATGCCGCGCGGTGGGGCAGCGGAGCTCGGGCGGCGCGTCCTCTTGCGGCGGAGGTAGGCGGCGCTCGAGGACGACGACGGCGGTGAGCAGGAGGCGGTGGGAGCAGGGGACGGCGGCGGCAAAAGGCGCAGATCAAGAACTGACAGTGTTGGGGGAAGGCGGAGGAAGAAGGGAGATATATTGGGGGGGGGTCTTTTGTGCCGGGTGAAGCCACGAACCGGGACAAAAGGGCCTTTTGTCCCGGGTCGTGGCTTCACCCGGGACAAAAAAGGGGGGCCTTTTGTCCCGGGTCGTGGCTCCACCCGGGACAAAAGGTGTTTTTGGGCGGGCCGGGAAAATTCCCAGCCCGCGGCTCACCTTTAGTCCCGGGTGGATCTACCAGCCGGGACAAAAGGGGTTTGTTTTCCCTCATTCCCGCCAAATCTTATGTTTGTTTTTGTTTCTTTTTACTTCTCTTTTAAAATAGGCTTTCATTTGTTAATTCAGTTAATAAATTTTGATTCCAAAAATTATGGAACAAAATTTCTTATCTCTATATAAACTTGATACACGCAACAAAAATAATTAATTTTCATTCAAGTGATTGGGTCAACGAAATATCTAACTTTTTTGAAATCATATTTGTTATTTTGACCATGCAAAAATATATTAGGTGAACAAATTTTTTCAAACGGTTGCTTTTCGACAGAAAGTGGATTCTATCACGATATTAACGTTTAAAAAATAAATTTTACATAAAATTAAGCAATTTCATGATATTAATGAGTAGTGTGTGAGTTTGAGAGATAGTGTGTGTTAGTGAGATTGTGTGTGTTAGTGAGAGAGTATAGTGTGTTAATGTGAATGTAATTTCATGAAATAAATAAAATTAGTTGAGTAATCCATTATTGAATGAAAATTATAATTGAGTCTGGTAATTAAGTGAAAAATATAAAAAATGATATATATAACACATAAAGTATAATTGTACAGTACATATATAATAAAAGTATTCGAATTGCGATTACGTTTTTATACAATAATATAAAATGATTCAAGTACATAAAGGATTAGCGGTAACAGACTTTCTCTTCACAAATGTCTCTTGATTATGATCACGGCGCAAGTATGGAGCATCATCATTGGCTAGCAGGATGCATGGATCAGCATTTACTTCGAAAAGTGGAATGACAACAAAATTATTATATTCTTCTGACAAGTCTGTCTTGTCCTCCACTCCAACGATGTTTCTCTTTCCTGATAGAACTATGTGTCGCTTAGGCTCATCCTTTTGCTTGTTTATCCCCTTCTTTGGCTTGCTGGACATGTCCTTAATGTAGAAAACCTGAGCGACATCCTGAGCTAGGACAAATGGCTCGTCTCTATACCCAAGATTGTTGAGATCAACTATTATCATCCCATACTCATCTTTTGTTACCCATCCTCTAGATAGCTTAACCCATTGGCAACGAAATAGAGGCACATTGATATTGGGACCGTAATCCAGCTCACATATCTCTTCAATGTAGCCGTAATATGTGTCCTTTTTTTATTATTGTCCGTGGCATCCATACGAACACCGCTGCTTTGGTTGGTACTCTTTTTATCTTGGGCTATTGTATAAAATGTGTTTTCATTTATCTCGTACCCTTGGTATGTTAAGATATTCCAAGATGGTCCCCTAGCCAATAAAAACAGTTGTTCACTTATATCCATGTTATGCATTAGATGCTTCCGCAACCAGCTGCAGAAAGTGTTATTTTCTTGTGTTCCTCGATATATGGGTCAACCAAGGATGATTGTTGAAGAACCGTATAATGCGCTTTCTTGAATGAGAAATCATCTGTGCAGACATAAGATTTCTTTCCTAATGTACCCTTTCCAGTTAGTCTCCCCTCATATCGCAATTCAGGGACTCCAATAGGTTTAAGGTCATCAATAAAGTCAACACAAAAGTCAATGACCTCCTCAGTTCCGTAGGCACTGGCGATGCTTCCTTCTGGACGAGCTCGATTACGAACACATTTCTTGAGTACCCCCATGAACCTTTCGAATGGGAACATGTTGTGTAGAAATACTGGTCCGAGGATATTAATCTCTTTCACAAGGTGCACTAGAAGATGTGTCATGATGTTGAAGAAAGATGGTGGAAATATCAGCTCAAAGCCAACAAGACATTGCACCACATCGTTTTGCAGCTTTATCAAATTCTCCGGGTCAATTATCTTCTGAGAAGCTGCGTTGAGGAAGGCACATAGCTTCACGATGGTTAACCAGATGTTATCAGGAAGAAGTTCGGTCATAAGCACATGGCAGTCATGGGACTTGAGATTTGTAAATTTCTTCTTTGCCAAATTTAAGATTCCTTTTATATTGGATGAGTATCCAGATGGAACCTTTATACTGCTCAAGCAGTCAAACATGGTTTCTTTCTCTTCCTTGCTAAGAGTATAGCTGGCAGGACTTAAGTATTGTCGTCCATTATTTCGCTGTTGTGGATGTAAGGCATCTCGTTCTTCCATATGTTGCAATTCTTGACGTGCTTCTACTGTATCTTTTGTCTTTCCGTACACTCCCAAGAATGCTATCAGGTTGACGCAAAAATTCTTCGTGAGGTGCATCACATCAATTGCATGACGAACATCTAAGACTTCCCAATATGATAGCTCCCAAAATATAGATTTCTTCTTCCACATGGGCGCCATTCCGTTTTCGTTCGGGACAAAAGGCTGCGCGAGCGATAAAAGGACACCATTTTGTCCCGGTTGGTGCCTCCAACCGGGACAAAAGGCCCATGTCCCCCCCCCCCCCCGCTGGCCCGGCTAGCCGTTGGACCCGGGACAAAAGCCACCTATTGTCCCGGGTCCAAAGGCTGCCAGGACAAATGGCCTGGAACAAAGACCTGTTCTGTAGTAGTGTAGGACGAAATTCTTTACCTCCTTTGCTCTGAAGCCTCAGGTTCATTATTGCTGTCATCATCTTGCGCCTTAGAAAATCCATACTCTACTGACAGCAGACGCGTTGGATGGTTTGTATCAAATGCCAACTCCATCCCTGCTGGTCGTGTCCTCTAAATCTTTCATCGTCCTCGTCGGGGCACCTTTGTTCTGAAAAGAAGCCTCATCATGATTGTGGACCAGCTGCTCCAAATCAGGCGACACCAATTTGCAGAAACCAATTTGCAGAAACTGTCATGCAACATACCTTTAGTTTTTGTTCCCGGCCCGTCACATACCGTCGATACGGACGCCTGATCTCTATCCTGTTGCCATCTAATTCCTGAAAAGAAAATTTGCATTTGAGAAAATAAATAGATAAGAAAGCTTTTGCAATTTCCTTTTGTGTTGTAATTGCTAAAGCTTTGCATTTACTAGGTGTTGAAATTGGCTGATAAGTCAATATTTATGAACTAGAAAGCGTAAGATTTTCATTTGTAAATCAGTCTACCGTTATATGTTTTCATTTTTGTTTGTAAAATAAAACAGGAAAACCTTTTCCTCTTCATAAAAAGGAAGGGAAATGTATGATAATATATATATATATATATATATATATATATATATATATATATATATATATATAGAACATTCTCCTCTGATTCAAATATAGAATGGCAGGGCACATACTATTTCTAGGATGTGAGCGAGTTTCATCCTATTCTCCTTTGATGTGCACCACTGACTTAGTCCAGGGCAGCCAATAATTTTCAGCAGCCGGAGGCATGTGAGGTCTCCTAACATCTCTGGCAGTGCCACAGTGCCATTGCAATCTTCCACAATTAGAGTATCAAGGGAGGAGATACATTGAAGCAAATCTGTTGAGCCGCATGTGAGATCACTGCAGCTACTAATTTCTAAGAGTTGGAGGCCGGGAAGGTGGCGCAGCAAGCTCCACTGATGCAGAGGCGCCTCACAGCTTGCCACGGAAAGCCATTTGTTTGCAGCAGAGGAGGAAGCACCGACGTGGCCTTTGTTGTCCCATGGCGACAATAGTGCTTGGTCACTACTACATATGATCACGTGCCTACCTGGAGGCGAGAATGCTATGAACCTCAACAAGGGGCAGTGATTTATACTCAGCTCGAAAAGCTTTGGGAAAGCAAGCACATTCGAACCATCCACAACACTGGGGTATGGTGTGTTCCACTCTTCGAGGCAATCCATATTGGACAGGGTAAAGTAGGCAAGTCGAGGAAATGCTCCTCTGCCCCCGTAAAAGACCCCATCAATCATCCTAATGCTGCCCATTCCGTCGATCTTCAGCCACTCGAGGTTTGGTAACTGACCAAGTGGTGGTAGGACATTGCAACTCGGCAAGTCCCACAGGATAACATGTGTCAGGCGAGGTAGATAAGTAGTGATGCTCATCAGCCAGGATGGAAAGCAAATGCTATTATAACCTTTTAGTGATAATTTTTTTAGTGTATCTGGGGGCACCAGTTCTGATAGAACTTCCCTATCGTCTGCAAATCTCTTAGCATCCCTAGTCCATGCCAATTCTAGCGTTTCAATACTCTGCTTTTCCGCCAATTTTATTCTCTTTGCCTCTTCTGCAGACTTCGCGTTTTCGCGTTTTCAAGCATGTTTATCTCCAAGAAAGTTGGATGTTTATCCTCGAGCTCACAAAGATTGCTGGATTCACCACCTCGAGAATGGACCACAAAATTCGGTAGCATGGCTGAACTACTCTTATTCTGAGGTAGAGTGGACTTATCTAACTTCAAGCAACCAGTTACATGTAGAAACTTCAGACTATTAATTGTAGATAGGCTAGCTGGCAGCCTCTGTAGATTGGCTCTGTATCAGGTGCAAACCGAGACCACTGTGCAACCATGCAAACATTGAATCTAGTCCACAGGATCCCCATCCGATGGCCACGGACGGAGATACGCGCGTTTTGCAAAAAACCGCCCGCCAGCCCCTCGTCTGTTTTGCAAAACACCCCCTGCGCGCCATACGCCCTGTCAGTTTTGCGCCCGAGCCCCCTGCAGGTCTTTCGTCTCCCCTGCGATTGGCAACACTCCCAATATCCAGCCGCCGCCTGCAGGAGTAGCGCCGCCCTGCCGTGAGCTGACGCCTCCAGCTACAGTGGCTTATCCTAGCGATTGGTGACTCCGCAGCCTCCAGTTCCCTCCAGGAGGAGCGCCGGCCCTTCACCCTCCGCCACGGATCGCTAGCTAAAGGTGAGGGGACGCTCTTGGATTGCCACGGCCGAGGAGCCCATCCGCTCGGAGTGGATCATGATCCTCCGCCCCCAGGTTCGGTCCGGCGGCCAGGTTCGTCCCAGCGGGCAGGTTTTGCAGAGCCACGTGATTTTGTAGAGCGGCTAGCTTTTGCTGAGCGGCCAGGTTCAGGCACTAGGCATGGTGAAGCACAAGGCTGCAATGGCAATTCTGTGTAATGCCTAAACAAAAGGCTGCCATGTTGTCGTTGGTGATCATCAGGCACTCGGCATTCTGTTTAATGGCTGAACAAGAGGCTGCAATGGCAATTGTGCCTCCTATGTAATGAACTTGTGTGTGGAGCATGAAAATGAATAAAATGATGTTTCTCTTGTGCAATTGTTTGTGAATTAATGAGATTTTGCAATTGTGCCTTCCCTGGTGAAATTGTGCCAAAGAAAAGGAATCACATTTCAAGCATATAAAAGTCCATGTTGAAAAACAATTGTGGCACAATTGTGGAACTGAAACACTGAATAATTTCACTTGTGTATGACAGTTTAGAAGCAACTCAGATTAGGCCGGTATGCTGAGCAGATGTCCCATAGATTTTTCTGTGTTAGAGTCCTACCTTCACAAAACAATTGGATATGTGAAAGGAAGGGCAAACTTGTTCCTTGGATAGTTCTGAGTTCATGCAAATTCAGTTAGCCTCCATTGATTAATCGAAATCACTGCCGAACAATCAGAATTCAAATACACAGAATACAGTTCTGATTAATTGAAATCACTGCCGAACAATCAGCATTACTTTTTATTTCAATCTCAATAAAATTTGCAACACAATGTCAATCTATATACAGGTTCAAACAAAAAAAATTAAATGAAGCTGGAAACGCTAGTGTTACAGTCATGGTGCAGTAACAACAGAAAATGTGAACAGCTAGCCAAGCAGAACTAGAACTCTACAATGTCTAAAGTCAGCTGCCCCTCCTGCTTGAACCTGCTGATCCATACACCATCTTGTTCAGAATCATCTATATCAATTTGTCCCTTGTTTACAATTCCGTCGATGAATTTTGCGAACTCGGGATAGCTCAGAATCTTCTGATCTAGGATTATTGCAACATTTCTTTGGTGCAAAAGGTTTTGAATTCTGGATCAAACCAAAGTGCAGACCATCAGAGAATGACAGTAAATAATCAGCCTGTGATTGAGGAAGACACAAAAATATGAGTGCAGTCATATAGTTTGATGCAGAGATAGCTACAGGTCACAAGTAGAAGCAAAAAAAAACACAGGCAGAGTAGAGCGCAGCACCACTGGCAGAGGGGTGCCGACGATTCCCTAACCAGGGCGGCGGAGCGTCACGGACTTGGGTCGGCGGAGCTTCATGGGCGCGGGAGTCGAAGGGAGGCGCCGCACCTGGAGGCGGCAGCTGGATCGGCGGAGCTCTAGGGGCGTGGCAGTCGGAGGGAGGCGCCGCTGCACCTGGAGGCGGTGGCTGGACCGGGCCACGGCAGTCCAAGGGCGGCGTCGCCATCCTCCGCGAGAGGAGTTCGACTGCATGAGGCGGAGTGCCACAGACAAAGGGGCGGTGGAGTTCAATCCGGTCGGGGCGGCGGCGCTGGGACATCGACAGGGCAGGGTCGCAAGCCGCTGAGGGAATGGGAGGGCGATGGGTTTTTTTTTCAAAACGAACTCCATGGCAGGGGTGCAGGCGGGCGTTTTTTTGCAAAACGAGCGCGGCTCTCTTCCTGGGCATCGGATGGGGATCCTGTGGTGTGGATCGAAGGTTTGCACAGTTTGCACAGAGGTGCTGGTTTCCACCAGATATGCCGCCCTGTAGATTTGCGCAATACGAGAGATATAGTGTATTTAGCTTTCTGAGCTTCCCAATGCTTTCAGGTATGGTGCGCAGATCACAATTCCAACATAAGTTAATGTACTCCAAATTGGATAGGCTGCCAACACACTCTAGTAGACTGCCAATCTCAGTTTCATCTAGTCTGTCGTTCAGGCTACCATATAAATTTAAATACCTGAGTTTGGTGAGATTGATCAGAACTTGTTGTAATCCAACACAAGAGACATTTCCTAAATTCAAATATTGCAGTCCTGTGAGGCCGCTCATTGCTCTTCTCAGGTCTCCAATATTTACACAACTTGATAAGTTCAGATGCTTCAATTGGCTCAAGCTCTGCAACGATTCTGATGCACCAGAAATACCACGACAATAGGACAAATCCAGATGCACCAATTTTTCTAGATTCCTGAACGAGACCGGCAATTCATGTATTCTGTAACAGTTTGATAAATCAAGATACATCAACCTTTCCAGTTCTCCAATTGAACTAAGCGGTGCTGCATTTGCACCTGCTAGGTCCCTGCAAGTATTGGCAATTCATGTATTCTGTAACAGTTTGATAAACGCAGTGCTACTAACCTTGTAGGAGAAGTCAAGCATAACTCCAGTGGCCTGCTACAATTAGTGAGCAATGCATATTGGCAGCTGCTTCCCCTAGTTTTGCATTGTTTGGTCTCGTCCAGAATTTGGTTGCCAAGGAGTGAAATTACCAAGTCATGGACCAGATCGTGCATGGTGAAAAACGTAGCTTGTTCATAGTACGCTTCGGAAGTCTGCATCAAAATTACAACCTGGCAAGTATTAGGATTTCTTGATTCTACTTAAATTATATAACACAATTTACATCAAAAGATATGAGTATACCAAGAAGAACCCATAATTTTTTCCTAGTCAACCATACATTGAATAAAAATTAAATAATTCTATTATTATTATAATTGAAGACTCCATTGAACTCAGCTTAGATTAGTTAGTTATATTCCTTGTGCTCCAACCTATGTACTTGGGTTCGAGTACTTGACTCGGTATGATTTTTCACACTTTTTGACATTTATTCCAATAATTGACAGCACTATTTTTCAGTGGTATGTGACATGCTTGTCGATGGTGACGCACCTATATGATTTCATCAATCTCCAGGTCTGCCGGTCTCACCTCTCACTCTCAGAGGTGCTTAGAGGGCTGGAATGCATATGTGGTGAGTGTGCTTGTGTGTATATGTCAGCATTAGTCCTTATGAGACACGCTAGAGAAAGAATAATCCAAAAAATTCTCGTGTGAAAAAACATAACTTCTGGCCATCAATATGATATACTGTAATAATGTTGAATAACAGTCATTCGATCCATTTTGTTTTTTTTTGAAAACCCACTCTACTCTGTCATGATTAAAAATATAACTAAAGTAACCCTGAATACTTGCTTGTAAATTACGTACCTCTAGCATTATGGAAAACTAGACGTACTACAGAAATATAGAAATCTATGGAATTAGAGAAAACATAGCATATAACTATTAACATGATCCCCACTTAATATTAGGAGGGCAATTGACCCTCAAGTGTGCATGCCACATTTAAAGCTTCCCTAGTATGACCCTGGTACTCGTGCTCTTCTCATCCCCTCATCTATGTGACAAAAGGAAAAAACCTATCGTATCGCGCTGACATGCAAGCGCGCGACCGTGCGTAAGCCTGCCTTTGGCCTATCATACATCTGCGGCCCAACAAATCTCACATGCCAGACCGTCCTATGCACCCATAGTCTAGCGATCCACGCCCCTCTGCACGTTACTGTTGTTGTATGTTTGCTTGCCGACACACGTAGCATCTATGGGAAGGAAATGGACCATTTTTTATATGATGAACCTATACTAAAAATATTTTATCTACTTCATATTATCTCCGTTTTGAGAACCAATTGCACCATTGTGTTCTACGCGATAAGAAGAACAAAACTAGACCCCACTTGCATATGTTTTAACAATGTTTTACACTATAGCAACTTATGTGATGACTTGCTCTTTTTCTGTAGCAACTTATGTGTATGTTATATTAATTTAGTACAGCTTATGTGTATATAAACTATTATTTTGTGTTAACTCATATGTACCTGTGCATGATCAATTTTTATTTGCAGTAACTTGTATCTTATATGTGGGGAAACTCAGGTATTGTAGATGTTGGTTTTGTAGCAACTTTTATTTTTACATGTGCAAAAAAATTTATTTATATAGCTATTTGTATATAATTTTATGTGTTTTTAATTTTATAGCAATTTGTATAAAAATTTATGTGCAAGTTACTCCTTTTTAACTACTCATGTGTACAACACTTTATCCTTTGACAACTTATTTACATTATGTATATGATAGATTTTATTTTTGCGACAACTTATGTATATGATTGATTCTATTTTTATAACAATTTATGTTCATAACCAATTATGATTTTTTGCCAACTTTATTTTTTCACAACTTATAATATTTCTTTTTGATAATATTATCTAATATATGTGGTAACTCATATATTATATAACATATAGCAATTTGCTATCTGGGCAAAATATCTTCAAAATATAGGCAAGTGGGATCTAGATTTGATCATCTCATCACGTAGAACACAACGGTGCAATCAATATTCACAACGGAGCTCGTACAAAGGAGATAAAACATTTTTTTAGAATGTCATTTTATAGTAAAAAAGGCAGTGTACTCTTAATTTATACTTTACGTAGAAGTCAAAAGCGGAAGGGAGGGTGTCGCGCGCTTCGCCTCCCGCGCGACTTGTCGCGCATTAACCTCGTCCGTGACAATATCATTCCATCTTTTTATTTTAGAATTAATGAACCATACCTTTACTTTATGCACAAATTTTGTATAGCTTAACATGAAATCAAAAGTACCCTATGAACCATACTTTTACTAAGTATGAAAATTATGCACACATCAACACGAATAAAAGACCCTATGCCACTACTAGAAAACACGCCAAAGGTCCACCCCAAAAGTACCGGTACGAAGATGAATCGGTACCTATGCAGTATAGGTACCGGTTCATCTTCGTACCGGTACTTTTGGGGTGGATGGAACCTATGGATGAGCCTTAGGTACCGGTTGGTAACACCAATCGGTACCTAAGGCTCTCCATAGGTACCAGGTGATAACTTTTACATTGGTACTGACTGGTACCACCAACCGGTGCCTATGGATGAGCCTTAGGTACCGGTTGGTGTTACCAACCGGTACCTTAATAGCCTTAGGTACCGGTCGGTGTTACCAACCGGTACCTTAAGCTCATCATGTGTTACTTCAAAAGGAAAATATCTATCTTCTCTTCAGAAGTGATGTTTAGGTGAGATGATAAGAAAATTACACGCGAGGCAACAGATCCTGAGTTCGAATCCCGGCCAACCATTTTTGCCAAAAATACTAGTCTAAGGCACCGGTTATTTTACCCGGTGTTCATGACTGTGACTTTTGGCCTCGGTTTCCGGGTACCGGTTCAAAAACCGGTACCTAAGCCCCTTCCTAACCGGTGCCTTTGGGCCTTTTTTCAGTAGTGTGTGTTTGTCTCATTTGAGCCAATGGGGCTGCTGAGTTCTCATGGCCCATCAAACGATTTTCATCCCTTCCTTTTAGGTACGAACAAACTAGTGATACGGAATACAAAACCTGAATCTAGTGGTGGATTAGTTAATATCCTCCTCTTCAAGTTATGTGTGTGGGAGAGAAAGAAAACTCCACACGCGCGCGCTCGCCTCGCCTTGCCTCGGTAGGGCGGGGCGGGGCGAAATACGCGGGCGCACGACATCTGCTGAATGGTCCATTGAAAATGTGACTTCCTTTTGTTGTTTTATTTTTTGGTTACTAAAGGAGTGAAGCTAGAAATTATGGCCACCGGGGTCATCATCATTTTTTAACAGGATCATTAACACTAAAAACAGTAATGAGCAATATCTTTACATAGGATTATCAAAATTTCGTTGGGGTCGGCGGACCCCAACAGCTAGCCGTGGCTTCGCCACTGGTTACTTGGCCAATAAGGTTACGAGATATGGAAGGTTTAATCGGTTTCCTAATCTCATTACAGAACGGCTCGTCTTTCGTCCAAGTTAGGCGCTGCGGCGAATCGTCGTCTGTGACACCTGCTGCTGCACTTCGTCAACAGGATCGTCTTCGTCCGATCAACTCCGTCATCTTTCCGAAAGCCAAGGCTCAGTACGTACACTATTATTCCATCTAGTTCTTAATTATGTTCTCAGAGTTGATCCTATTGTGCCTTGTTACTAATATGATAGAGTTGCTCATGCTAGATCTAGTCATGTTCATGATTTATTTATTTTGGAATTTAATCATGCAGTTGCAACAGGGACTGTCAGTTGCAACAGGGACTGTGGTCCACCTAGCGTACGAATTGATATGAACAATTTGAATCCTTTGCAAATGGTTTCTGAGCAAGCAACTCCAAGAGCCTAGCAAAAGCAATGGATAGGTAAAAAAGCAAAAATGTCCGTGAAACAGGCGTCCAACAGCTCCCTCCACTGCCCCAGCCGCTGGGGCTCATTGGACCCAAGCTGCACCACCGCCGGAGCAGGCCGTCGACCCCCTTCCCGGCCACCCCGACCCCACCAAAACCCACTGAAAGGTAGCCCACGGCCTCTTGCTCCTCCCCCACCTCGCCCTCACCGCCGGCAAGTGTGCTCACGAGATTTCAGCCAGACAAACCCTCCCCTGCCTTGAACAGCAACTAGGGGCCTAATTGCTTTAATTTCAAAATTTCTAGCCTTCTAGGCTGCTTTCTGCTAGATCCAGGGACCTATTTGCGAGAACTCGAGTTAACTTTTGTTTTCATAAGCTTTCACTTGTAGAATGGAGAGTCTGTTGGTTTCTCCACTTTATAGTAAGTCCTCTATTTTTAGTGGAGCTTATATACTCTAAATTTTGTTACAATTATACCTTGTCTGTTGGAGATTATAAGTTGATCTTAACATGTATAATTTATAAAAAGACCATGCATGTTTGTTAGAGGTCCAGTTCAAAATTTTGTTGGATCACTTGAAACTAAATATTAGTAACTCCCAAAAAAATCTTGGATCTGGTACTTTTAAATCAGTTTATTTTGGCCATCCAACTACAGATCCAATGCGGATATCGGATGAGGAGCTGTGGCTTGGTGGGATAAATTCCACCAAAACAGAACATATGGGCCAAGATGGGCTGAAAACCAAACATTATTGGATCATAGTTTTACACATCCATATTTTAAATTTTCAGCCTATTTTTCTGTCTGCTGCAATTCTTATCTCTCAAAATTAGATCTTTTGGGTTTGAACTTTTTTACATTAGAGGTTCCAACAAAAATTATGAGAGATATGATGTTTGGGATGACCCTTTTTGCAATAGTTGGAACGCCGAGAATTTGCAAGATGTTTGGGATGACCCTTTTTGCAATAGTGACATATTGTGCCTCTGGGTAAAGAAGAAATCTTATGTTCCTCCACATTATTAACATATAAAAAGAGTACAGATATATACTTCGTATTCTTCTAAAGGAAACAGAACTGAATCCACACATTACGCTCCTCAATTGTCCTCCTTAAACTACTCATTAAAGTCAGAAAGACCGGGTAATTTAGAGTTGTTTGGAGTCGATCAATTCAATCTGCTTTGACTATAACTTTCTATTATAATATATATGTTTAAAAGGAAAACTTCCAAATTTCTTCCCTCAAGTATGAATAGCCCAAACTGTATACTTTAATAAAATTAATTTTTAAGTGAAGTTTACTCAGCCATTTCATTATAGTGAGTTTGAAATGATTGACTCTAAACAAACCTAAAAACAAAAGCATCATTTGTTTGCGATTTGACACAATATAATAGACTATGCCAACAATGTGTCTATCGTGTGAGCCTATATGTGATTTCACTACTAGAAAACAGCCCATTCATATGCCTACAATGTGTCTATCGTCTGAGCCTATATGTGATTTCACTACTACAAAACAGCTCATTCATATTGTTCATTTGGCATGTTAGTACCGGTTCTGCAACTGATACTGAGCAATTGCGACTAAAAGTCTCGATACATTGAACATGTACCCGTTACTAAAAGTTCCTTTCATACTGATACTAGTTCCTAGCGGTATATTTAGGGTGGGCCGATATGTTGTTTCCGAGTAGTGTTTCTCTAAAGTTTTGCTTCATTGCTTTGTAAATAGGAAAAGTCTAAGTTACTCCCTGAACTATATTCAAAGTTTGGATAACCCCCTAAACTATCGTTTGGTTTACTTGACACCCCATACTATGCTGTTTGTTTCAAATTACCCCCTAATACAATTTGTTTTTTTTTCATTTCTCCATACATAGGTGGAGTTTTAAGTTGCAATTTTACAAGATTATAGTACACATCATAACACATATTAGAAAAATACATCCTAATTTGTTATCATTATTTTGATAGGTTAGGATATTTAATCAGGAATTATTCATTGGAGTACAAAATTATATGAAAAATAATGATGGAAAATCATAACAAAGTTTTTAATATGCATTGTGATGTCCACTACTACTCTGCAAAATTTGAAATTAAAATTCAACTTATGTATGAAGAAACAAAAAAAATAAATTGTATATAGGGGTAAAATGGACTAAATTGCATAGTTTAGAGGGTAAATTGAATCAAGTTATAGTTTAGGGGCCGGGGTTACTCAGACTTTGACTATACATGAAGGGAGTAAATTGGACTTTTCCCTATAAATATAGATACTATGTTTTCAACATATTAGCTCTTCACCAGTACTACTTTTTAATAATTATGAACTAATACTAAATTATTGTGTTAAGTGGTTGTTGCAATCCAATGTACCGTGTATGTTGTCAACATGGATTTACCAAAAGTTACATATGTATATTTTTTCAATTGATTCAAGAAGTAAGAAAATTTTGATTGTAGCATTGGCATGCGAAAATGACAAACCTTAGGTGACACTGGTTGTTAAAAAAAGACATTTCCAGTAGCTGCACAATATATCTTTCACAAAGCTCCATAATGGACAGTAGTCTTGTTGGCTTGATGAAGTCCAAAGCAATCCATTGGTAAATAAGATCATCTTTAACTATATTGTGTCCTTTTGGAAAGGTTGCACAGTAGGTAAAACATGGCTTCAAGCATGGAGACATATAACTATAACTTAACTTCAAAGATGCAAGAACATGATTTGGCAAAAAGAAATCCTTTGAAGAAGGTTCATTCCAGATATCACTGTCTTTCACTTTCATCCATTCATCAAAATTCATGGACCGTAAAGTGAACCCAATAGATAGAGCTGCTAAAGCCACACCACCGCACTTCTGAGCAATCTCTAGTCCGATAGCCATGAGCTGTTCTTTGTCATTCCTCTCTTTGAAATTACTTCTTTGTTTAATTATATCCCAGCACATATCATTTGTCAAGGGTAATATCTTGTGTGGTTGAATGTTAGTACAGATTCTCTCCGCAACACGTTCACTACGTGTTGTTACTAAAATAGTTATGTTGCTATCATCATGATATAACGTATCCTTCAACTCATGCAACAAGAACTGATTATCCTCCCATAGGTCATCTAAAACAATCAGAATCTTCTTACCATGAAGTAGTTTCTTGAGACAACTATGTATCATCTTTCTTTCATTAACCAAGCTCTCTTTTCCAGATAACTGTAAAATTATAGACTCACAAATCTTATTGATGTCAAATCTCTTGGACACATGGATCCATACATGAGAATAACAATTGAACTTTGGATCATTATAAATCATTCTTGCAAAAGTTGTCTTGCCAATGCCTCCAATACCATGTATAGGAAGGATGACGATCTTTTCTGAAATGGCCTCAAGCAAAGAGGCCATAACTTTCTCTTTTTCTTCTGTCCTCCCTACAATGTGTTCTTCTACTATATTTGATGATGTTTCCAATGCATCATGAAGTTTCAGCTCATTGCAACTAGGCTCTGACCTCAAAATAATATTCCGATGTTGATCAATGGTATCTACTGATTCTGGTCTCATCTCTATCTTTCTATTATGCACTGTCATTCTGGATATAGTTCTGTCACATCCTTTCTCGTGAAGCTACAAGATTCAAGTTGGTTTTGTCAACAAACTAGACAATTCAAGTAAAGTCATGAAAACAATTTTTCATTGTAAATTTTACGGCAAAAAATTCAATGAAATGTGTAATTCAAATAATAATTTGAAGAAAAAAATCATGATGTGTGATGTAATATCAATTTTCTTAGTATTGCATTGCTAACCTCTGTCATTGTATATATATATTGGAGGTCAATGTTTGATGTCTAAGAATCATAAAATGGGAAATGTATTGGATTAGATGAAATAGTGCTTAGTGCACAAATTTTATTTTTCAATTTGTCAACATACAATGTAATATTGGACCCATGTTACACAATAAATTTGCCATGTCATTGTATTTATTACCAAATTATTTAGTACCTAAATGAAACTAATCAAGAGTTGTTGTCCCATGTGCCAATTATCTAGTTTCTACATGAAAATATGACAATATAGTTTTCAATTACAAACAGAGATAATATAAAATTTAACAGGTTTGAGATTTCTTCATATGAATAATATGATTTAACATAATCTTAGAGGATTCAAAACCTCATTTATGTTCTTAGGCTCATCAATCCTTGAGGGTTCAACATTGTTGAGAATCAATTGCTAATATGCTCCAAAGACATAACTAAGTGAACAGAACACATGATTGTGTCTGTAGTAAGATTATTTCCAATCCTAGCTATCCATTGTGCTTTTATAAATTCATATTAATTACCTTGCCAGTGTTACATTCAAGCGCATTCATCTTCTCAATGATCTTGATTATATCAGGCCTTTTTTGGCTATCTGTCTCCACACACTCCAATGATATCTGAATGCATGTGTCTACTTGGTGGCAATATACTTCAAACAAATCATCTGTACATGTTGCCTGCAACCTACTCCTCCAATCTCTTTGGACCTAATAAAAAGAAAGTGAAGTTGACTTGATACCACTACAATATAAATATGGCATAGTATTAAATTAAAAATGTTACTGTTAAAAGAGATATCATTGCTGACTTGATCAAGACAATTGGGGTTGCCCTTGGGTCTTGACACAATCTTTATAATGACCACACCCAAGCTGAATATGTCAAACTTTTCTGAAATTTCACCATTGTCGATATATTCCGGTGGCTGGTACCCACTGCAATGCATACATGCAACAAATTTGTAACACAGTAACACACACATTTGGTTGGACTAGAAAAAAGATATGTTTGGTTGAGGCATTCGACTTACGGGGTCCCATAAGGATTTCGTGTGATATGTGCCAGGTCATTACCAAAGATTCTGGATAAACCAAAATCTGCAATCTTAGGCACCATGTCCTTATCTAGCAATATGTTATCAGGTTTTAGGTCCAAGTGGTAAATAGGTTCTTCCAACTCGTCATGAATATACTTTAGACCCTCACAAATTCCTTTAATTATTTTGAACCGCGTGTGCTAGTCAAGTTCATAAAAATCATCTGCATTAGCAAGCAAAAAGATTATTAATTAAATGAAAATATAAACAATTTTCTTTGAAGACATACCAAATGAAGCCGTATTATACCAGAAAGATGCTTTTCGAGGCTCCCATTGTGCAAATACTCGAAGCAGAGAGCTATATGTGTTTCGTCGACAAACACCTTATTTCCATCGGCCATGATAAAAGGTTTTTTCTCTATTTCATAGCAATAGCCAAGAATCTGTACAATTTTTTGATGCTTAAGTTTTGTGAGATTATAGAACTCATTTTGGAACTGCTTAAAGTCAAGGTTGATGTCACGAAGCTTCAGTTTTTTCACAGCAACATCATCACCATTTTTAGTTACTCCCTGCCAAATATATGTTGTCAGTACTCAGTACAAGTTGACCATTTTGTCTGTGTACTAGTTAATGTATAGTATTATATAAGCAAGAAATGAAGGTTTAGGCACTGTTTTGTTTGTTGTCTGATGGTATTACAATATCAAGATATGAATGTATTTGCTTACAAAAGCAAAGCATGCCCAAATCTTACCCTGTAAACAACTCCAAATGCTCCTTCACCAAGTATCCGCTCTTTAGAGAAACCATCTGTAATTTCTCGTAAGAATTGAAATGATACATCCTCTAGTTCCATAGCTTTGTCCTGTAATCTCTGCAGTTTCAGATAATATCCTCTTGTAATTTAAGTGTGAAGAGCTCTATTACTTATGAATTCCTTCAGTACAAGTAGTTACCGCATTTTTCTTGTTTACTATTGTATTTACTGATGGATGATAGCCTGTATGATGGATTGATGGAAGCTTGTATGTGTTATATACTCAATGCAACAGCCACCTGTATTACTTCCTGTCCAACCGAATGATTTAAAAAAAAAGGCAAGGAATGGTTCCTGTCCAGGGTAGACAGGGATTTAAAACGGACAAGGATTGAGTGAACCGGCAGGATCCACTCAATCCTGTCCAGGAATCGTTCCTGCTGGGAACAGTTCCTCATGCAACCGAACGAGGCCTTAACAAGCTCACCAACGCCTTCTCCACCAGGACCATCTCTCATTATTCCCCTTCTTCCTCACTAATTCAATAATTAGTTGGAGAGAAGGAGAAAACAATAACACCCCAAATCCGCCTCATCCCTATAACCATAACAAAGATGGACAGAGCTTATCGCGAGGACTCATATATATAGGAGAACACACCGACCTAACTAGCTGGTTCTCTTTTCGATGATGGCCAGCCCTCACCATTTCCCTAGTAGCTCAATCATTTTCGCCATTCATGAACTAAGTTAGCCATGAAAGCACCTTTTCTTACCCTTCACCATGTATGAGGCAATAGAGCTCTAGAAACCCTACGCATGTTATGTAAGAACCTTCCGCGAAAGCATAAGCTGACGAGTCTAACAGAGAAGGGTAGAGTTGTACCTTTGTTGCCTGCAAATGTCGAAAAGCCGTTTAGCATTAGCAAGAAAAGGCCAATCAGTAGCACACCACGAGCTCGTGATTCGCAGGATGACGCAGATTTGATCTATGACTGGAGCAATGAAATGATGACAATGATGAAATAGGCACGAGATTAAGGGAAGCACACTTAGGTGCCGTTTGGCTGAAACAAGATGAAACCGCTTCAAGCGACGACGCGTGCGGCTTGCTGGCCTGGTCCTCTATACTCCGAGAGGGCGGAGAGTCGGATCGCGCGTGGTTATGCGTGTTGTTGATGCGAAATGGTTAGTAGCCCAAGGGTTATTAAGTTAATCATGGCACCACAGAATCCCGACGAACCACGAGATTAAGTCTATTCATTCCATGTCGCAATTAAGTTCCCGAAGCAAGTAGCACATGCCCCGCAGTTGCCAGCTTGCCACTCAGGTAATGGGCCGTTCAGATGATCTGATTAAGTTAATCGCAGTTACAGACTATCCCTTTGAGGCCAACAAGCTTAGTCACAAATACTCGTTACTAATACCATAAGTATATCTTAATCTGCGGTCCAGATGGTTAAGTTAACGTATACTCTATCTCCCTCCAGGTCTCCTCGCACATCCATCACTGTTCTCCTTTTAGATGCTGCTAACCATGCTAATCTCGATCCGTGAAAAAAGGGTAAATTAAGTCGCAAGTATAAAATTCCTTTCAGTAGTCCTCGTAACAGCTGACAGCAAGAGCACGACCACAACACTGGGTTGGGGCAACAGATCCCTTTCCTCGTTCCCAGCTGTACGGGCTGGTTGCAATGCTCTGTTCGCGGGGGCGTCTATTTGTCGCCTTTTGCGACTAGCTGCAATTCGCGGGTAAGCTACCAGCCCCGCTTTCCCGCCGTCCCTGGCATCGGCGCCGCCCCCAGCGCCTCTGCCGCCGCCTAGCCGCCGCCGCGCCGTCTTCTCCTCACCCCAGCCGTCAGCCACCTCCCCCTGGGGTCCGGCCCCGCCCGGCCGGTGGCGCTCCTGCGCCGCTTCGCCTTCCGCCGGCCAACCTGCCACCTTCGCTGAGACGCCGAGGCCCCCAACCCCCTCCTTTAGGTCCGGTGTCCATGGAAGCCTCCGCAACCCGAACCCTAAAGCTCCACCGCTGCCCTCCACCACCCTGACCGCTGGCGAGGTCGCCAGCAGCCGTTCCCCCCCACCAACCACCCTCGCCGGCCACCCTCTCCCCTTCTGCTAGCTCACAACCCCTCACCCGCCGCCCTGGCTCGAGGTGGAAGATGCACAGTGGCATCTGCGATGTAGCGCATTCCCATCGCATATGCTTTTCCGCTGTTCGCTGCCCTGATTTCCCTTTTTGGCAAGCTGGTTCATTGTGTTCACTACTGTTCCCATTTTCATTTGAGAAAACCTGTTCAATGTTCATTGTTGAGGCACCACCCATCTGCTGTGAGGCAATCGACTAGTCCAGCGCCGATGTGGAGACTAGTGGACAGCGTGCCCTTCACGTAGCGCAAGATCCACTTGAGCATCGCAAGGTGAGGCTCGCGTGGATCATGCATGAAGAGACACACCTGTTGAACAGCGTAGGCGATGTCAAGAGGAGTCAGAGTGAGGTACTGAAGAGTGCGGCGAGGCTCCGGTACTAGGAGACATCCTGAACTGGAGCACCGTCTGTGGTTGACAGCTTGGGGCAAGTGTCCACAGGGGTCGCTGTAGAGTGACACTCAGCCATGTCAGCATGCTAGAGAAGATCCACCGCGTATTGTCGCTGAGACAAAAAGAGGCCATCCGAAGAACGAGTAACAAAGATCCCAAGGAAGTGATGAAGTTCCCCAAGATCCGTCATGGCAAACTCTGAGTGTAGATGCTTGGTTATGCGGCAGAGAAGATCAGTTGAAGAAGCCGTGAGAATGATGTCGTCAATGTAGAGAAGCAAGCAACACTGAAGGGCGGTAGTGTTGCTTACTTGCTGCTCTACATCGACGACATCATCCTCACGACGTCTTCGACTGATCTTCTTTGCCACGTCACCAAGCGCCGGCACTCGGAGTTCGCCATGGTGGATCTCGAGGAGCTTCATCACTTCCTCATGATCTCTGTTGCTTGTTCACCTGATGGCCTCTTTGGCATCTCCTCCAGCGCATTGGCATGATCGAGTGTCACTCTGGCAACTCATGTGGACACTCGCGCCAAGCTATCTGCCACCGACGGTACTCTTGTTGACGACGCCACTCAGTTCCGGAGTCTTGCCAGCGCTCTTCAGTACCTCACGTTGACTTCTCCTGACATTGCCTACGCTGCTCAGCAGGTATGTCTCTTCATGCATGATCCCCGCGAGCCTTACTTGGCGATGCTCAAGCGGATCTTGCGCTATGTGAAGGGCATGCTGTCTACAAGTCTTCACATCGGCGCTGGACTAGTTGATAGCCTCACAGCTTATTCCGATGCGGATTGGGCTAGTTATCCTAATTCTCGGCAGTCTACCTCCGGCTACTGTGTCTTCCTTAGTGACAATCTAGTGTCTTGGTCCTCCAAATACCAGACCATAGTCTCCTGTTTGAGCACGCAAGCTGAGTAGCATGTTGTTGCACATGCTGTGGCTGAGACATGTTGGCTTCGTCAGCTTCTTTAGGAGCTTCATGCGCCCCTCTCTTAGGCGACGATCGTCTACTGCAACCATGTCAGTGCTGTGTACATGCATGAAACTAACCCAGTCCACCAACACCGCACGAAGCATATAGAGATTGACATTCACTTTGTCCGCGACAAGGTTGCTTTGGGACACGTTCAGGTGCTGCATGTTCGATCCACTCATCAGTTCGCGGACATCATGACGAAAGGATTGCATGTACAGTTATTTACTTATTTTAGATCCAGTCTCTGCGTCCTAAATCCTCCCGCTTCGACTGCGGGTGGGTATTAGAGATATATATATAGCTAACTTGTATTGTACTCCAAGTCTTATAGACTCTGACTTGTACATCAAGCCGTCTTAGCTATATATATATATATGAAAGGTCATCCCCCCTCTGAAATAGGGTGTGTGGTGTTTCCCTAATCTCTCTACAACCTCCATGTGCATCGCACCATGTTACCATGCCTGCACATCCATTGTGCACCTAACAATCCTTGCCTGGCCTTCACTTACTTCAGCATTGAGCACCATAATGGGTGTCCCCTGATCCCCGGCCTCTGCCCTTGCCAAGCAAGTCGTGTCTAGGGGAGGAGGCATTGCTAATTGTTGCAGTAGATTCTGTTACAAGGAGGCGTTGTTGAACTAGGGATGGTTCTGAAGTTGGACTTAGGAAAAGTATATGACTGGGTCAACCTAGGCTTTTTGTTTGAAATATTAGAGTCTAGAGGCTTTGGCCTAGTCTGGTTTAAATGGATCAGGAAAAGAGTGGTTGGAGGATCACTAGAAATCGATATAAATTGAAAGATAGTGCCTTCTTTAAAACATGGAAAGACTTGAGATAAGAGGGCCCCTTGTCTTCAATTCTTTTCAACCTTGTAGGGGATGTGTTGACCAGGATGCTAACCAAATCCACTAATGCTGGCCTGATTAAAGGTCTCTTACCAAGCTTTAGGTAAGGGGGTGTTATTTCTTTATAATATGATGCTGACATCATCCATTCTCTAATGTAGATGAACAGAACCATAGAAATCTGAAAAGCACCCTCTCTTTTTGAACAGATTTCTGGTATGATGATAAACTTTCACAAAAGTGAATTGATTCCTCTCTACCTCGATGTCGATGACACACACAGCACAACACACATTTTTGGCTGCCCTGCGGAGGATTTCCCGAGGTATTTAGGAGTACCTTTGCACTATGATAACCTCAGAAGGCAAGATATACACCCTCTCATAGATAAAATGTTGAAAAGATCGCAGTGTGGAGAGGAAAGCTTGTCCTACGCAGCTAGGCTGACCCTGGTTAGATCCTGTCTAGCTTCCGTACGAATATACATACTCTCCTTTATCAAGTTTCCCAAGTGGGATCTTAGAATACTGTCCAGGCATATGGTTAACTGTATGTGGAAAGATGACGAATACCAACATATTTCACTGGGTTAATTAGGAGAGCATAAGTATGTGCAAACAGTTCAAAGGTTTGGGTGTCCCTAATCTAAGATATTTGAACATTTGTCTTCTAAGCTCTTGGCTAAAAAGGTACCAAGTGGATGATGAGAAGCTGTGGAAGCAATTAATAGACTTTAGTATAACATAGACCATCCCAATATCTTCTATAGCACTAAGACGGGGGGCATCTCAAGTTTTAGGCTCATGCGGGCTGCCAAAGCAGCTAAAATGGGATTTAGATGGGTAGTTGGTAATGGGAGGAATGTCAAGTTTTAGGGAAGATAAATGGATTGGGTCTTCCAGCTTGGCAATTCAGTATTGGAACCTATATGTGATAGTTAATGAGAAAAATAGAACCATCTCAGATATCTGGAATGGCATAGAGTTGCGGTGTACTTTTAGGAGGACTGTGGGACCAGAGCTAATGCAGCGATGGGAAGAGGTGATACAGCTTGCCTCGACCCTTAGGCCTTAGCTTGAAATAAATGATGAAATGCTGTGGACCTTTAATTCTAATGGAGTACGCTTTTCACAATCTCTTTACAGATTCATCAACTTTAGAGGTGTTAAATCAGTGTTTATCCCACCAATTTGTTCCTTGAAAATCCCTCTTGAGTAACGGATCTGCCCTGTGGGGCCTTTGGGAGTTAAGAAACTCTCTTCGCTTTCAGAATGGAAGCCGGAGTGATGTTTAGAGTGTGCTTCACCAGATAGTGAGCCTTGTCTACAGCTGGAAGTTGCTGTGCCCTGCGGGGAGGAGTCAAGAGCTAGAGCTTATGCTGGAAAAACTTAGATACTAGGCAAATCAAACCGGAAGATTAGCAATGTAGCAGGCGATCTATAGAAGGATCTTCTAAACTTACTGATGGAAACCAATGGGGACTGGGATTTGAACCAGGTGCCTCCCAACATCGCAAACCTCTTGGATGAGATCGGCAATGGAGTGCAAGAGAACCTGGAAATGAAAACAAGACCCAAGACGTTGTCATCCAGCTGAAGGTGGCAGGGGCGGAGACAGGGGGGGGAGGCAGGGGCCTGGCCCCCCCTATGGTTCCCAAATTTACATTGAACATTTGAATTTTGATTAAATTTTTATATAAATTAGCATGGTTGGCCCCCCCTAATAATAAAAAAAACAAATTCCTGGCTCCGCCCCTGGAAGGTGGACACCCAAGAAAGGAGATACCCATATAGCTGGGTGCTGAAAAACAAAGTTGTAATAGTGCTAAAAACTTTTCATTAGTTCCTTCACCTTTTTTTATCTCTTTTCTGCTTTAGCTCCCGCTGAGCATCTGAAATCTTTGGGAACTGTGGTGTAAACCGCTGAAACGGTCCTGCTTTTTGAAGTATGGCTGGGGGTTCGATGACTATAACTCTAAAACAGATTAATCATGTGCATGTAATCTCCGATTTTTGCACCAACTACCAGCAAGCACATAGTTGTTTTATCTTTTTAATTGTGTACGGATTTGAACCAGGTGGGTGGAGTAGTCATGCACCTACAACTTCACCACACCACCACATCAATTATACTTTTAGTCTTTTGCGCAAGGACCTTGTGCATACATTGAATGAGGCAAATCAAGTGCATCATCTCACTATGATATCTTGCCTAACGTACTTAAAGGTTTATGTTTTTGTTGCAGACTTTCTTCCATGGGATGAACTCTAAGCTTTCAGATCGAGGTATCATTATCACTTCCAAAATCATAATAACACATCGTGGTTGTACGTCTATGTTTGAAGGAACTCACATTACGTGATGCCTTTGCTTGCTAGTGCTTATTTGTGTTGTCCTTTCCTGATGTAAGCGATGATGTCACTGATGCTTTTGCCTTCTCACTTGACCATCGGAATACTTCTTTATTAGAAGATTTTGGCACGGAAAGATCCTTGAACTCCGAAACAAGGCTTATCTGCAACCCAACGGAATAGTGACACAATCCTCAGTCTGTACTTGAGTTATTCTATAGAGTACGCACTTTAGTTTTGGCAGCACAAAAACGTTGCCTCATGTGTACAAAAAAGGGGGGAAATAGATGAGGTAGTTACGCCGCTTGTCACTGATCCTTCAGTGGTTCCCATTTCACCAAGCCTATCAATGATATCCCGTAGAGCAGGCCTCCTCCTTGGGTCACGATGCATGCAGTTTTGCCCCATTGCAATGCATTGTGTTACTTGATGGTAAGCTGTTTCCAGCGCTGTGTGCATCAGTGATGTATCCGATCCGATTCCAACCTACTCCAACCTCCAAGCACCTATCAATTTGTATCATAGAGATGTGATTAATAACAGGGGGCATATGTATCAAATTTTTATACACCACATATATTCAGATGATACGAGAACAGGTCAACTGATAAACCAATAAACTTATAAAATCTAAAAGCCGTATAGTGAACAAAAAAAATCAAAATCATACAGCAGCAAGATGGGGAGAGCTTTATATATCTAGCTTTTTCAGCATTTAAAGTGTCCACTATGAAGACATTCCGATGACAAAAGCAACTTATGTGCTCAAATCATTCTTGGGTTGCCAAATCAGTTGCCACGAGTTGGTTAAGAATTGTTAAAATATGGAAAGAAAAAGTGGGGGACAATCAGCCATCATGGCCCAGGCTAAACGGAGATGCCAAACGAAGTAAAACTTACTGAATATGAGACTCCTAAAGAGGGCTTGTTTACGTATGTTTGAATAAAGAGTTAAATACACCAGCGGCCCTCGAACTTGTCATGAGGTGCCACTTAGGTCCACAAACTCGCAAAATCGAAATATGACATCCAGAACTTGTTAAGTTGTGCCATTTAGGTCCATAACCCTTCAAGGAGCATGAATATATTAAAAAAAGCTCATTTTTCCTCTCCTCTCACCACGCCCCCACCCCCGTTGGCCACACTCGCGCCCTCCTCGCCCCTTCCGCCACACCACCAGCGAGCGGCCGGCGCACCCCCTCCGCCCCTCCTCCAGCGAGCAGCTAGCGCGCACCTCTCCTCCCTACCTCCGACGAGCGGCTGGCGCGCACCCCTCCTCTCTCCCCTGCTCGGTCCCCTACGTGGATCCGGCTCTGCCCCGCCGCTCGCTGCCATCCGCCGGCCCCGCACACGGCCACACCACGCCGGATCCGCGCCGGTGGTGGGAGAACACAGCGGGAGTGGCGGCCGGCGTGCTGACATGCTCGCGCGGCGGCCGGCACGAGCAGCTTGCGCGGGAGCGGCGACCGGGCGAGCACGGCTCTGGTGGCCGGTGCGCAGGGGAACCGCCTCCCCTCCCCTCCCCCTCGCACCTCTCCGGCGGCGTCCGAGGCGCATGACCACGCGGGTCGGAGCAGGCAGCAGAGCGGCGCGCGAGGCTGCGGGTGGGCGGAGCCGGCGGGCGGGCGAAGCCAGCGGCGCGCGGGTCGGAGCAGGAAGCAGAGCGGCGCGCAAGGTCGCGGGTGGGCGGAGCCGGCGGCGCGCGAGTGGGCGGAGCAGGCGGCCGCATTGGCCGGCAGGCGAGCAGAGTGCGGCCCGCGTGGCAGCACGGAGGAGCAGGGGTGCGGCCGGAGGCGAGCGGCGTGCGGCATCAGGCGAGGCGGGGTGGCCGGAGGACGTAGATATAGAAGATGATAAAATTCAAGAGCTTTTTTGCATATATTTATGCCGCTTGAAGGGTTATGGACCTAAGTGGCACAACTTAACAAGTTCAGGGTGCTAGATTTCGATTTTGCAAATTCGTGGACCTAAGTGGCACCTGAGGACAAGTTCGAGGGCCGCTGGTGTATTTAACTCTTGAATAAATATGTTTTTGAGTAACCAGGTTATCTTCTAAGAATGAAAACTTGCTAGTGAAAATGTAAATGGACCATTTAATGTAAGACGTTTGATAAATTGTCCTTACACTTTTTGTGTTCGCGTGGTCCTTTTGGCCTGTCACTATCTGCATGATTATAATGCCCAAACTATATATGTCAGACTTGACGCTGATTACTCCATCTTCATAATATTCTGGTGCCATGTAGTCCCTACATGAAAATTGATGATCTCAGACATAGATATCAACATAATAAACTCAGATGATGTCTGTGAAACCTTGGAGGTAGTTTTCAACAGAACTAGCTTACAGTGATGTAGCAAAATTTTCAGGTGCAGTTCGTCTGTCCTCACTCAAGAGTCTGGCATATGCATAATCCGCTATTTTTGGCACCATATTAGCATCAAGTAGTATATTCTCTGGTTTGAGGTCCAAATGGATAATAGAATTTTCATGAAGATAGCCCAATCCCTGACATATTCCTTTTATTATTTGATAACGTGTGTGCCATTCAAGCCCACAAGATCCTTCTGCATAAGTAAAGATAATTCTTAGAACTTGTGAAGACTTCTTGGTATTTAAAACATAATGTACTAAAAATTCATGATCATTAGCTAACAATAGTTAATTTATAGGAGGTTCAGTTTTTGGTCGCATTATACTGATTTTACATGAATATATTAGAAGTGAGATCTTTATACTAGAACTAATAATTCTAGATAGACCTCTAGTTTAACAGATAAATGCTGAAATTAACTACACCTATCCAAAAATATTATATAGCCCTGTCCCGAAATATCAGCAGTGCTTGTTTTGTCCTAGGACAAACTATCTTAAGTTTGACAAAATTTATATGGAAGAAAAACATATATCATACCACATCAAAGAAGTACACTATGAAAATGGATCCAATAATATAAATATGATATTGTAAATGCTGTTAGAGAAATTTTACAATGATTGAGAAAATAGGAGCCGTTCATCTGATAAAATCTTACGGTGATGAAGGTAGGAAGTACCTAAGATAAAGTACCTGGTGCTTTCAAAATGTGGGACCAATTACCAAAAAGTGGGACCGAATACTAATTTAATTTAATTTTTATAAATACTTTCCCTAGATCAACGGCTAGAAAAAAGTTCAAGGTAAAAGTACTTGAAAGTACCCATCGGTACTTTACAATCATTGTAAAAGAGCTCATGTTGTTATTATATTCTATATATTAGCTTACAGTCAAACTTAAGATGGTTTGACTTAGGACAAAACTAGAAATATAGTGCTTATATTTAGGATGGTAGGAATACCAATAATAACCCAAGTCGAGCCGGCCCACGTCTCCTGCTAGTTCTAGTCTCTTCCTTTTCTCCTCCTTGCTACAGTTGAGAGCGGCGAAAAGGAGGAGCCCGGTGCTCCCGCCGGCGAGGGCGCGGTTCCTCTTCGCCTCCGGCGGGCCTCGTGGCCTCGGATGTGGAGGGGACCTGTGCTTCCTCGACCGGCGATGTAGTGTAGGTCCTAGGCTAGCTAGGTTAGGGTTTCCGGGCAGCGACGGCGAGGCGGCGGCGGCGGCGCAGCCATGGAATAAGTCCCTTCGGCCTCATCCCCGCTTCGTTGGTGCATACTCCGGCGCCGGCGAGAGGTCTGTGGGGGAGGAGCTCGCGAGGTCCGGAGTTTCCGCCCGCGTGGTGTCTACTCTGGATCTGTGTTGCTCCTGTGTAGGAGTCCTACCGGCGGTGCTTCAACTAGGTACAGATTGGAGCTCGCCGGGTTCTTGCAGTGGGATAGCTAAGGGGTTCGTGGTGGTTGGGTGGATGGAATCTCTCCTGCTTCTTGCTGTTCGTCGGCAAAATGAGTGGTTCCATGGCCTCAGGCGCTCGGGGTGCATCCCCAGCCGACATGCTTTCTTCGTTGCTTCATTCTGCGGCTCATCTCAACGCCTTCGTGCTATGGAGCTCCTGCTGGCTTTGGGTGTCCTGTTGTTCTTCTTCGGCCTCGGCGTTCGTCGTGGCCGAGGAGAGTGGCGGCGATGGAGACGAACGGCGGTTTCCACAAGCACAAGAGATCTGAGGGACTCGGTTGTAATTTTCTTTTCTTTCAGGGTCTTTTGTGTAAGCTTGTGGGTACAGCTGTCCCTTCTGTACACGTCTAGTAGGTTCCTGTATGGGCTTCGTTTCATATTTGTACGTCTTTTGGTATAATACAGGTACCGTTTAATCAAAAAAAAGGAATACCAATAATAACACTAAACTAATACGCATACCAGTAATATATCTCTGGAGGCTTCCATTATGTAGGTACTCGAAGCACAGTAACATTTCCTTTTGTTCTACACAGAAGGTTTTCATCCCATCTTAGAAAACCTTAGGTTGCGTGTGCACACAATAGCCCAAAAACCTTACTATATTGCTGTGCTTAACTGTCATTAGACAATCGATTACACGAGCAAATTTTCCATCTACATTGCCATGCGGTCCATATAGCCTTTTCACGGAAACAATCACATCTCCAAGGATTCCCTGTTTAACTGCCCTTGTTAGCATAACACTATTTACATAAATCATGGACACATAATAATCTATGGGCGTGTTTGGATCCAAGGGATAGAGCTATTTTTAGCCTAAAATAACTCAAAATAGCCCAAAATCCCCAAACATGAGGGCTAGTTTTTGGCTATTTGCAAATAATCCACCTCAAAAAACTATCTCACCCAAAGGGTGATTATTTGGGCTATTTCAGGTGGAGCCCACCATAGCAAGAGAGGTAATAGAACTTCAATGATTAGGAAAAGATGCTTTAAAGGCTAAATAGCTCTTCGATCCAAACATGTCAAGGCTATTTTATTGAAGAGCTATTTGGTTGAGCTAATTAGCTCTAGCCCAAATAGCTTTAGCCCTCGGATCCAAACACGGCCTATATCTATTTATATCTATACTATAAAGAATCAAAACAATTGAAATTAGCATGGACAAAAAAAATACCCTGTACCTCTCACAGACGACCCCATATGTCAGGCCCTGGTGCAGCGGCAGACCGAAAAAAACCTCTGATTCCGCCAAATCCATCGATCTTTTTTCACCGAGCCTCTCCGCTTCCCCGCCCGCGGTACCCACCCCGTCGATCACGCCTCCCACTTCTCCTTCCCCGCCGCATGCCTGCTCCTGCCTCCCAATCCCCTCCCCTCTGCAGTCCCCATCCATCCTCTCCATCGCGCCCCCTGGTGAGTCCCCATTGCGTGGCCTCTCGGCGGCGGCGCAATGCGGTCCCTCGCGGGGCACCACGAGCGTGCGGCCGAGCGCCGCTCCCTCGCGCAACCTCTCGGCGGCGGCGGCGGCCCTTGGCATGGCCCTTTCGTCTGCCTATCGTCTGCCATGGAGGGCCATGCCACGGCCAGTGTCCTCGTGGACGGCGCGCTGGCGGAGGCGACGCTCTGCAGCGGGGAGCTGCAGTGGCGCCGCTCGGGCGGAGGCGGCGCGGCGCGGCGGGGGAGCGGGGGCTGTCGATGGAGCGCGAGGTGCTCGGGGTCGACGCGAGGGGGAACGAGGTCGTCCTGAGGGCCTTCGTGGTGGCGGGCACGGCCAAGGCGAGGTCGTGCGCGTCCGGCGCGTGCACGGGAGGGAAGGGGGCCGAGAGGCGGTGCAGGCGGGACTTCGTGCTTGATATGCCTACCATCTCCTCCGCCGACCTCCACCCCAGGCGCGGCCTCCGCCGACCCAGCCCGTAGCCCCGCCTCCTCCCTCCCGTTCTCCCCCGTCGGCATCGGCGTCGCCGTTCCCCAGCCGCCCCCTGGCGTGGAGTGCGGATCCGCCGGGACCCGGATCGATTTCTTCATTCCTTGCATGTAAGCAACCCTAGCACTTGGGCGGGCGGGCCGTTCTCTCTGTTCCCCAGAATCTCGAATCCGAGTCGCGCGTGCTCGCCAACCCAGCCGTTTGTTGCGGATTCTTTTCCGTTCGTGGTTTAGAGTACGGCGGCGGCAACCCGAGTCGCGGCGAGGATGTCGGCGTGTCGCTCCGGGCACAGCGCGGATGGTGGCGCCCGGTGCAGCGGCCTTCTCGGATTAGCGGGACGGCGCTGGCGTGGATTGCGGCGGCCTTCTCGGCTCTAGGAGACCGGCAGCATCGATCCGAGACGGCGGCAACGGACACGGCGAGAATGTCGAGTGCAGGTACGGCCAATCGTTGCAGATACTTTCTATTTTTTTTTTACACATGAACCATGACGCTAAAAAGAATTTTCTACACTTCCCGCAAGATATTTCTAACTCCACCATGATCTGAATGCTTATTTGGATGTCTTCCATAATGCAAATAAATGTCACGCTTCTTTGTTCTCACATTGTAGCTCATGATTCATAACACATAATTGGTAGCTCATGATTCATCAAAATGGTCACATAGCCATTATGATATGAAAAGACATACAGAAATAGACATGCAGATGCAAATGTTCACTGTAATGGAAATGATATTAACGGTAGCGTGATTTCATGAAGTGCACATTTTCAGTAGAAGTGCACGAAGTTGAACTCTCTTCAGTAAATATTGATTCGGTTCTTGTTTTCTGGTTTTTTTAAAATATGTGCGTGCCGCACATGGGCATCTGCTAGTGCTTATGAACATTCGAGAACTAAAGTCACCTTGTAAACCATTCCAAATCCACCTTGATCAATCTCTTTCTCACTAGAGAAATTATTTGGAATGTTTTCCAAAAGTTATAAATCAAGAGTTGATGGCTTGCGCTTTCATCTAGTAAAATGCTCACCAGCACATTTTTTCAGCACGTTTTTCATTAAGAAGTATGCTCATCAGCACATGATGTTTACTATTTTTATCTGTCAATTATAGAAAACAGTATTATGTAAAAATAAGACCAGCTATGCTTGCTTATATTTGAAATATCATCAAAGCAAACTATATATATAGTAGCTCTATTTGATCCCTAGGTATGGAATATTCTATACCCGAACCTGCCTGTGCGCCCGATCGGTTCCGCCGCTCCCGTTTTTCCTTGCCCCGGTCCGCCCCAGTCTGACTCGCCCCCACCACCTTCTCCTCCGGAACCCACGAAACCCAGCGCCCCCCACCCCGCAGACGCGCGCCATCGCCTCCTCCCCCGGAGGCGCCCCCAATCCCATCGCCGTAACACTCTCATCCCGGCGCGTCTCGGCATCCTCGACCCTCATGTCGTCCCGGCGAGGCACTGCGCCGCCGGCTCCCGTACCGCCCCGACGAGGATGACCGCCTCCACGAGCTGCGGCACGGCGGCGCGGCGAGGGCCAGGCGCGTGCTGCGCGATGCGGGTCCTGGCGGCTTAGCGCGCGGGGCAGCGAGCGGCACGCGGGCGCAAGGAGCAGGGCGGCACGCAGATGGTCTAGGCGCGGCGCCGTCCGGCTGCTCGCCCTGGCTGCTCCCGCGCCGTGACGGCGAGCTGTCCTGGTTTCCCCCTCTGCGGTAACACCTCCCACCACTCCACCCCCCTTCCCACCCCGGTGGCGCACAAGCGGTTTTCTTTCCCCCAGCTCGCAATCCGTTTCCCGACGCCGTCGGCAGGTCAGTGCTGCCGCCGCTGTTGCCATCGACCGCTGGCCCGAGTTGCGACCCGATCCACATAATGAGCGGGAAGTCATCCATTGGCTCACCGTTGTCCGTTTAGAGCTCCGCGAGGTCGCTCCGCTGTCGTCGTCGTCGCCCCAGGTCAGTACCTGCCGCAGTGCCGCCGCTGCCGTTGCCGTTGACTGCCGGCTGGAGTCCTGCGACCCGATCCACCTAACGCGTGGGACCTCACCCATCGGCCCCTGCCTTCCGCTCCGCTGAAGCTTCATAAGCACGGCGCCGACTGGCTCAAAAGGCAAGATTCACTGCGGCAGCTCGGCTCGTCATCGTCACCAGAAGCTGTTGATTTCTTCCGAGGTTTCCTCGCCAACCACTCCCCTCCTCCATCCGATTCCCTGTGGTTCTCCCTGATTTTCCATAGAGGCTTGTGTAGGTAATAGCTCTTTTTAATTCCCGTGTGTACAAGAAGGAACATCAATATCAAGCAGGTCGAACAGCATAGATGGGTGAGGACAGATCCCTCAGCTCCATGCTAAGGTCTCTTCCTCATCGTGTGTTTTTCATTGGAGGCAATAGTGAGATCGATGAACTGCTCATTCCCCTTCCCATGTTCTTTCCTGTAATACATCGGTCTCACATTGACCAAGATTGAACAACTATCCGTATCCTCTACAAATCAAAGATCTCGTGCACTAAATTGCTCAATTCCTCCGATTCACCCTCTGTCCTCAAATCCCCACAGCCACAGATCCATTCCTCTCCATATCAATCTTTTCTGAATCGAATTAGTTTGCTTCTTTTTTCTAGGCACGGCAGCTAGTTATTTAAGTATTCGTGGATTAATTGAGTTGTTCATAACTTAATTTCGGGTTTGCAATTTTGTTCAGGCTGTAAAATTTGGCGAAATCTTTTGTGACCACATGGGTTACGTTGGAAAGGAAATTCAGATCCCATGTATATGGTAAGATTTAACACCATATCAGTTTTGTTTCCTCAATTGTTTCCATTGTCAGTGAGATTCATTTCTTCATGGAGATGATTATGCAGTGGCTTTGTTGCTGCTGGCTGCTTATAATTAAATCGGCTGCCACTCGGTGCTTTGTCTTCCACTATGATTTTTTACTTGATACATGATGGCAAACAATCAGCCATGAATCCCCCAACCTCTGCTTACTCTGAATCAAGCATAGCCTCTGAAGCGCCCTCTGAACATGTGTGTCAGGATTAGCGATGATGGCCACACGACTGTTGGACGGCCACACGGCAGCTTGCTGTTCCCTCACTGGAGCTGCACATTTCTACAGATGAGTCTTCACTGATGTCAGTGCCCCTCTTTTCTCAAGTTCATTTGTTTTCCCCTGCTGTTGCTAGATTGCCCTTGTTTTTTTTTTTGATAGGTAGATTGCCCTTGTTGGTGGCGATGATTTGTGATAATGGTTTAGAGGTTGGACAAAGAAGTCAAGTAGGGGCATGCCTGTTGGTGCTTTCAGTCAATTAGCCTTGATTACCCATGTGCATCTGCTGTACACCATCCTAAGTGCTGGCTGCTGTTGTCTTCTCTAGTTCTCTGTCCATTGGGAAGATCAGCTACAAGAGCAAGAATGAGATGCGTATGTGCTCATATGAGAGCTTACGTTCCTGAACTTCTCTTTGAGATGCTCCATTGAACACGCTTGAGTCCTTGACATTGCACTGTGAAGCACTCAACCTCAGACCTGAATAAGCCTGTAGTCTGTAGAGCACCTTTTGTCAAGGTGCTGATCCCTAGGACCATCTTTCCTGCAAAACGTTTCAGACGGTTTTGCAAATTCTTGTCTGCTAATTCATTTTGGCATCCCATTGTGTCTGTTCTTCGGTTCCCATTCATTTTATTTTGGCTCTTATGTGAGATGTGTTCTGCAAACTGATGTCTACCTAGGATTATTTTTTGTATAGAGTAATTTTTAGTTTACTTTTTTCAATAAAAGGTTGCAATGATCAGATTGTCAATTACATTATTCGCTAAATGAACTAGCCTTTTGTTATTTTCCTGAAATCCTATCATTATCTCTTTTAAATTATATTAAACTTTAGGTTTAGGTCCTATTTTGTGTTGGACCTGTTGGACTAATAATTCATGACTAGCTATATTATCTGATGGCTTAATGTTTCAAAAAAATGCTGGCTTAATGTGGTTTTAATTGATCTCATGTGGTAATCAGGCTCATTGCTGGTGCTGGTACCATGGTGTGGATATCTATCATCTGGGAGTAGGTAGGTCGCTGGGAGTGTCTTTGGATATATATGCTTCCTTCTATCCAGGTGCCATGTGTTCCTCGGTGAGATTGGCTAGGTACCAGAGGTGAACTCTATTCTTTTTTTGAAATGAACTGTATCTTGTTTGTTGAAAAAAACTGTACCTTGTTTTCGGTAAATCTCATGTCCTGGATACTTCTGACAATAGCAACTGAGCATTGAGTTGTGATCTTGACGTAACCAAGCCTTCTGCATGCTCTGCCTCATGTTGTAGTTTGTACCGATTATACTGTGCTGATTTTTTTCCTTCTTAACAATCATTTTTTGCAAATTCCAAATTTGATGTGCTAATCTATAAGTAGGCTGATGGAGGCACAGAAAAGCTTGATTCCTAATTGAAGGCGCTAATCCTTTTTTCTCAATAGCTATTGTATTAGAATCCTCTCATATTAATCCAGCCCAACCACCCTCCATTTGTTAGCTTGAATCAGCGTTATAAGTATAGATTGATGACAATTCCACCATGATTTTGTATTCTTTACTCATTTGACGGTAGCGATGTTTTTGCATCTGTGCATCATCCCAAGATGGTGTATTTAGTTCTCTACTCCCTCCATCGTGAAGGTCAGCCATGAGAGCAAAAACGCGATGTATGTGTACTCAAATGGGACTTCATTTCCTGAATTTCATTCTCTGAAAGGCTCCATTGAATCCGTAGTGTCCCTCTCTTGTGGATTCAAATGAGACGTGCACCATGCTCCTCTCATCTGTATTCAGGATTGTTAGATCTTTATATGATTCTGAATTATAGAACTATAAACAAAAAAAAATACATCGACTGAGGCACAGAAAAGCATGAGTTAGATGTGGGTTAATTTGCATTTCAGAATTAATTCGTAACCCCAAAAGAAATCGTTCCTTTTAGACAAGGGTATGCAGTATGCAATTAACTGATAGAGTGTACTCACAAAAGATAGGGTGAACTTCAATCTGGTTCTGTCAGATTTCAGAGCATATTGACAGTGTGTAATACTATCTAGAGTCCAGGTTTCTGCCTTGTTTGGCCCATGAAATTTGGAATAACTTTTTGCATGTTGCCTTGTTTTTGACTGTCAATTACGTTAGATAATATGTATATGTAATCCAAAAGAAAGGTGTACAATTATCAGCCTATTAGTAGTCCCAAATTTTTGTGATGTATCTGTGCAGGAGCAACTAGTTCAGCTTTGTTCTAGTTTGGTGACGCGAGCAGTCCCAAATTTCCCTTTGTGTGCAGACCAAAGACCCTTTCCACGAGAGCATCTTCAGCATGATGCTCCTTGGGAAGCTCAGCTGTTGGCATAAGAGGTAAGCAACCTTCTCTTGTTGGTTGGTTACTTTAAGATATGTTGATTGTTTATTGGAAAAAGACACGCTAACCTGTTTAATCGATTTACACTTTTAGTCGCTTTATATTAAACATGTCTTTAGTCTGTAGATAAAATGTGTAGTAATTGGATTTATTGTTTTTATGTGGCTAGTGAAGGAGGAGTTCTTCAGCTAGGACAGTTGTTATATTGTTGGAAATCTCATTCAGAATTGATTTTTTGTATGTGCCATATGGAGAAAGAATGTGCTTTCCTTTGTGTTGATCGTAGCTGTTTACTTGGGTATGTTCAGGACTTTGCTGCTGTATAGTAAATTTCAATATATTACCAAGCTGTAAATGACTAGTATATTTGGTGGCTACTGCCCAAGATATTATTAATCTACATGGATTGAACATGCTGTTGTATGCTCATATTGGACGAGTGACCGTTCAGCCGAACCATTATCTATCTATTATACATGCATTCTGAACTATTTCCATCTTCCTGCAGCTCCAAGGTAACATTTGAGCAGATTGGTCAAAACAAGTTTGAGTTTTGTTTGCATTGTGGAAGACATCGAAACAAGCTGTTAGATGACGATGAAGGCTGAAATACCTCAAGGGACTAGAAAATTCATGTTAGCATAATTGTCCATGTCTTTTGGAGACATCCATTTGTATGACTGTAATATGAACCTGCTTCCTAAGTCCTAACCCTTCAGATGGCGCAAGTAGCTTATTTGCTTCAATTGTGTGCCAATCATTCACAATTTAGATAGTTGGCCCGAGATATGTAAATTATACACTAATTATAAGATAAGGTTTCCCATGGGCCAGCCTTTTTTTTCATTGTTTACATGTTCATCCGTGTACGGTGTACGAGCTGCCATATGAATTAGGAAATAGTTAAAGAGGTAGCCACACTTAAACATTAGTACTAAAAAAAAGCATCAACTGAATCGCTGAGCCCTGAGCTATATAATCGTCAGTTCGTCACACGTGCCCGTGAAAGCATCTGCTTAGCTAAATCACATCCTGAACGCTGGGAAAAAAACGGGAACCGCACAGAGAAGTCTCATCCTGCACGCTGGAAATAAAAAAGAAACAGAACCGCACATAGTAGCGGTCTAGCGCAGCGCAGGAAACAATAAAAAAGCCGGAACCGCACGGAGAAGCGGTCGACGTGGGGTGCTGGCGCTGGGAGTCCGGGACTCGGACGTGGGCCGTAGGTTGGCTGTGATTGGTACTGAATAATATTGAGTACCCAGGATATGAAATATAATAAAGTGTATTTATTATAGTAAATACATAGAGGCAACCAATCACAGCTCATTCCTCCGCCGCCCACCAAGACACATGCATGCAGGGAATGTTTTTCTGATTCGGAACGAAAAATGCAATATCTCCTAAACTGTAGCTTCGATTCCAAATCCGTTTGCATCAGGTTGCTGGAAAAAAATGCTTAACAAACCGAGATCTATGAAGGCTATATTTGATGAACTTTTTTTTCAAGTATGTAATTACAACTTTATTGTACTATGAGTTGCCATCACAGGTACAACACAATTGCAACTTGGCTGCAGCGTAATTAGTGCTTGTTAGACAGATTGCTACTGGATGGAATTCATTGCAACTGGCAGCGAACCAGTTGTAACTGGACGCGAACCAGTTGCAACTATATGCACTCTGAATTGCAATCACAACAATAATAGAATTGCAACTGGGCGCAAACCAGTTTTGACTGTACACAAAACCAGTTGCAAATCAGACTGACCCGGTTGCAACTGGGCACGAACCAGTTGCAACTCAAACCAACCTAGTTGCAACTGAACGCGAACCAGCTGCAACTGGGTGCGAATCGGTTGTAATCAGACCGATCCGGTTGCAACTGGACGCGAACCAATTACAACTCAGACCGACCTGGTTGTAACTAGACACGAACCAATTGCAACTATATGCACTCTGAATTGCAATCACAACAATAATAGAATTGCAACTGGGCGCAAACCAGTTTCGACTGAACACAAAACCAGTTGCAAATCAAACCGACCCGGTTGCAACTGGGCACGAACTAGTTGCAACTCAAACCAACCCCAACTGGACGCGAACCAGCTACAACTGGACGCGAATCGGTTGTAATCAAACCGACCCGGTTGTATGAAACCTCATTTTCATTTTTTTTTCACCGTGGGCAAGCCCGAATTTCATTACTTGGAGCATCGAAATTACAGCAAAAGCGTTAACAGCCAGCTAGGGTCCGAAATTTAAAGGCTTCAAACGAAAAGAAAAAAGCTACCACAGGTACCACGAGGTCACTCCCCTAGAAGGACAACTAAGCCAAGCTCCTGAGCAACAAAACAACTGACAGAGAATGCGCTGCCAAAGCAGAACGCAGCCCTTACACCAGCAGGACACCTAAGACAGTAGCAAGAAAGGAACTGCTAGTAACCAAAGAAACACACGGACAAACGCAGAGCGAGCGCCCCCTCTTTTTCTTCCAAGCTTCTTCCACTGAATCAACACTGCAACAGCACTTGACCCTTGCCCTCGCTCCGTGGATGGAAGTGTGGGGCTGCTTGTTTGAGGATGTTCGCGCCATCCTCCAGCATCTTTTCCTCACCCCCATTCTGCAGACCTGCCCAGTAAGAAATGAAAGAACTAGCTGAGCAGATGATCTCCGTAGGAGACCTGGTTAACTTCCCCTCAAAGGAGTATTTGTTCCTGGCCAGCCAAAGCGCCCAGCAAATGGCCGAGAGCCCAACCATGTGAAAATTCTTTTTTTCTTTTAAGATACTCTTAATCCAAAACCAAAATTGTCATGTGGGGCGTCCAGTACAGCCGCCGCAAGGGCCGCGCCGCAGCAGCCGCAGAGGGCCACGCGCCTGATTAGTAGGGATTTGTTTCCTAGTTTGTTTTGGAAAGACTCTATATTATCTAGATGTAATCGTGTGGAAGAGGCAAGCAATAACAAAACTCCTTCCAAACCTATCTCTTCTCTCTAGTCTCCCTCCTGCTCACCATAGATCAACCGGAGCAAAGGCCGGACGGTCATACCGGCCATAGCTACGAGCTTCGTAGTCGAGGGCCTGCTACCCTAGGCACCAATGGCCGAGAGCCCAACCATGTGAAAATTCTTTTTTTCTTTTAAGATACTCTTAATCCAAAACCAAAATTGCTCCATAGAAGCAGGTTTGCACCTGGCTCCTAGGACATAGGCCACCATGCTCCAGACATATTTTGCCATGGAACAATCAAAGAAGAGAAGCGGAATGGTTTCATTTTCATTACAGAAAGCACATTTATGGTCACCCGACCAGTTTCTTTTCAGCAAGTTGTCCTTTGTTTGGATGGCATTGTGGTAGATTAGCCACATCCATATTTTAATTTTCAAAGGGATCTTGGCATTCCAGATATCGTTATGGTGTGTCCCAACTTCGTTAGAGCAAAGATGGGAGTAAATGGTTTTAACAGAAAAAAGTCCAGTTTTTTCCCACCTCCAAATTGGTGAATCCTCATCATCATTGAGAGCACAGGAGTGGAACAAAATCACTCAGCATCCTCCATTGTTCTTGCAGCCTGGCATCCAACCAGCGTCTGAAGGAAAGTCTCCAGTTTTTTCATGCAACTCTCTCCACAATAATTTTCTGATCATTACAGATCTCATATAATTCAGGAAATTTTCCATTAAGGGAATATCACCACACCAGGCGTCCAGCCAGAAATCAGTATTTGACCCCTTACCAATCCTCATTTTATGCCCTTTAAAATAACTGTCCCTGAACCCTGATTGAGAGTAGATCATTCCAGGCTGGGGAATTAGCTTGTTTCCTTTTCAGCTGGGCAACACAGGAGTTTTTCACATATTTTTTCCTCACTATTTCCTGCCATAGACCTTCTCTCGTTTCTAATTTCCACCATCATTTACACAACAGACCAATATTCAATTTCCTCATTTTCATAATCAAGAACATTCTTCAAATCTTTAATTGGCTTGTCTTGGAGTTCTAATGGGAGCATGGAAAGCTCATGAAAGAACCTCAGGAACATCTCCTGGTTGAAGTTGTGGAATGACAGATACTTTTGATAGTCAGCGTTCCAAGAGAACTGAGAAATATCTTTTGAATCCTCCATGTCCCTAGCGTGGGATGCATTAGAGACATAACTGGCATCAGACAATGCAAAAGATGTATTGCTGTGGTCAATCACAAAACTGTTCTCCTTTCCAGCAATGAGAGGTACAGAAACATTGTGCAAACTTGACATAGAGTAACCATGCAATTGCTCTGGTAAGTAACTATAAGCACTTTCACTTGGAGGTATAAAATCTGAAAGCGTAAAACCATGCTCTTTGCACCAATTGCAAATGAGATCTCTCATGCAGGTATTTGGGATCATGGAGAAGTTCTCTAGCTTTATCTGTGTCCTAGGACAAGTATCATATCCTTCATTGAACCATCTCTCAATATTTTCTCTTTCATAAGTCTGTCCAGATGTTATTACAACAGGATCATGCATTAGCTTCGTTGATATTGGGCAGCAGAACTCCGCAGGCGGAGTAGCGGCTCCAGACATACTATTGTGATCATCATAAATCCGAAAGTCTGTTGTTGTGTAGCATTTTTCAGGAGGGCTGGCATCACTGGAAGTTGTGCTTGGAGTTAAAGACTGACTTTCAGATTGTATATTCTCAATCCGTTCACCAGTCTCTGATCTTATGATCTTTCCATACTTCTTAATGAGGTACAGAAAGCACTTAAGGACCCCCTCCTTTTTTGGATCATTACCCTTAACCTTGTCAAGCAGTCTCTTGATTGCTCGTCTTTCAATTAAGAGAGCTTTAGGAGATGTCAGGTCCAACTTTGAAGCAGCCTGCAGGAATGTCCCACGTTCTAATTCTTCACTTGCGTCGGACTGCCGGAGCATATGTAAAATGGCTTTGCCAGCCTCTTCTTCTATTGGATCAAGAACAAATTTGACATCCCGGAGATCATCGTGAACTTCGGCAATCTGTATGCAGTAATGTAATAACAATGAAACAAATTGCAATACATGAACTTAAATGGTGAAGCAATATATTCTTATGCATAGGCCCACATAATGCCTACAAGTGAATATAAGCACATTCTGGATGAGTTGTAGTTCACAGCAGGTAAAATGCAGGCATGGTACATTGTTCTATAAGCTATTGGAACATAATGCGGCAAGTGGACAAGTCGATCATTTTCCTTGAAACTGGTACTAGCAAAAATTGAACTAACTGGCACAGATAAAATAGACTAAAACAGCAAACCACGTCAGCTAACCTGATTAGCAAGTGCTGGTGGAAACATATTCCGAATAAGAAACAAACTCCGCCTAAGTGAGTCCCTGATCCTTTCACATCTTGCTACAATCGCCTCTCCAGTAATAGCCTGAATCATGAATATCCAAAATCATCAAACATTTTTCTTAAAAAACATTAAAACAATATAGATAGGATAGCAGAATATTTAGTTTCCATCAAGACAACGTACCAAGTAGAGCTTACTACAATCAATGCAGTGTAGAGTTATGAGTTTCCCTTTCTCAACAACATTATATAAGTTGCTTAATTCCTGTATGCCTGCTTTACAACCTGGTCGAGCTGCCTCTATTGATGGAAGAATAGAAGAAACCTTATCCAATATCATTGTCATCTCATTACACATTGAGCTGTGAACCTAAAAGAGCAAAATAGTGAAACATGAACCACATCAACAATAATGGAAAGAACAGACTTGAAATTTACACATCCAGCGAAAAAGATCTATAAGAATAATCTAAAAGATGAATCAAGCTTCCAGCAATGAAATGAAATCATAGGCAAAAAAAAAGCTTGGTAAAAATGAGCTCCTCTTTAATATCAGGTCACTAGACATTCAAACGCAAGGATTTGTGTTGTTTAACGGCTGTTCTCATGTCTTTGACCGAGAACTGGCAGGGGATCATAGTTCTTAAAGGCGTCGCCTAGGCGACGCCAAGGTGTCAAGGCGCTCAGGGAGGCCAAGGCGTCGCCGACGCCCAGCAAGAAGAGCGGAAGAGCAAGGGGAAGGAGCGACCGGGAGATGAAAGGAGCAAGAAGGTTACCAGAACTAGCAGGCGACGATCTCTGCCTTCCTCATCCTCGACGGCACCGGCGCCGGCGGGATCTGGCCCCCAAGAGAGAGAATGCAGGCCGCCAGCACCTGGAATCCTCGGCGGCGGTGCTCTGCTCCGTCTCTGCCTACCTGCCGGCGCCCCTTCCTGGAGCGGCGGCGCTGGTGCTCCATCTGGGGGTGGCTGCGGCAAGGAGGACTGGCGGCGCTGGTGAGGAGGACTGGCGGCGCTGGTGCTCTGTCTGGGAGGAGCGGGCAAGCGGCGGCGCACGACGATAGGGTGGAGAGGGTGGGCTCACGGGAGGACTGATGAGTAGTTTATGGGCTGGTAGTGACTTGGTGGGCTGGGCCTTACATTCTTCTCGGGCCTTTTCTCTTTTATTTCTTCTTTTCTCATTTCTTTTCCCCTTTATACTGCTAATATGCTGCTTTTACGTTGGTGTATGGCGTCGCCTCGCCTCGCCTAGGCGTCCAGAGGAGGTAGGGCGCCACACCTCGCCTCAACGCCTTAAGAACAATGGGTAATATATGTATATAGTTCTCAGTTGGCCCTATTGTAGTAATGCTTGATCTGATAAACCATGACGCATAGCGCAAAGCAATGATGGATTGCGTATATTTTTTGACTCATGTTTAGTTTTTATTTTATGATTTTTGTAATCAAGTATTATGTGTCTTGCGCTATAAATCTTTTCGCTTCCCGTAGCAACGCACGGGCATGTAGCTAGTAAATCATATTTTTAAAGAATATTTCTATAGATTATATGCGTAAAAGTTATGTTACAATTACGCTTGATAATACTCTCATAAAATATTATGCTGAAAATAATAAATATCTATGTGTGTATAAGCTATCTTGAAAAGTTTTCAAACATGGAAACATCTCTCAAAATTCTACAATTTCTTGTAGGAGTTGTACTTAAAAGTTATCCCAAGAAAAAGTTGTGCATTACGTTCTTGCACAAATTACTCTGAAAAGTTATTATATGAGGATACATAGAGATTTGTATGAATTAGTTATAAACTACAAAAATAAAAAATTAGGAAAAAAGTTTTTCTAAAATAAAAAAGGAAAAACTCGGAGACTTTTGGCGCGGGAACCAGAAAGCCCTTAAATTTTATCGGGTGTTTCAAAGGCGAGGAGACCAGAATGTACGTATCCAGAAAGGCCCAATAAGCAAAGCAAGGAAAATTCGGCCCAGGCGCGAGTTTCCATTTCGTGGGGATCGAGCGCACGACGGCAGCAAGCACCTCTCTCCTTCCCCGTTTGGGCGCCGTCGCACCACCCCCGCCATTGGCATCTCCATCGGCCATCGCCACACTTCGAATAAAAAGCTCGGCACTATCTTCCTGCGGAGCCGCTCACTCGCCATGCGCTCCGGCGCGCTGTCCCTATGATCCCGGGCGCTCACCTACCTCCGCTCCGAGCAGCCCGGGCGCTGTGCGCCCGGTTCTGCCCGTCGCGGCATCTCTGCAGTGACAGTTCCAGAAACGGCGGCGAGAGTCCCTCGGACAATGTACAGATCAATAGTGACGGCGTCCGTGAGGGAGGAGAGGAGGTGATAGGTCTTGATGCGGGCCGCTTACCGCGGGAAATGCTCCTCCGGCTGCCGCCACCAGGAGGCCCGCCGGAGAGTGACGACGATGATGGCGAAAAATTTTCCCCTGGGCACAGTCCGAGGAGACGGTTGTTCGAGGATGTGAGGCTGGTAGCTGACAGGATCCTGCTGCAGGACGGCCCAGGGTTCAGCGCCCGCCAGGCGCTCGATGAAATGCGCCCGAAGGTGTCCAACGTGCTGATAAGGGAGGTGCTGTTCAGGTTTGTTGTGTCCGTGGACAGTGTGAACCGTGAAAGGTACCCGAAGCTTGCGTACAAGTTCTTCGTGTGGGCAGGGCAGCAGGACGGGTATCAACACGACACAAGCATGTACAACCTGGTCATGAAGGTTTTTGCTGAGTGTGGGGAGGTGAAGGCGATGTGGCGGCTGTTGGAGGAGATGGCGGAAAAAGGGACTGCCTGTCTCTGCCCGGACGTTCCACCTCCTGATATGCGCATCTGGGAAATGTTGGGCTGAGGCGGAGGCTGGTGGAGAGGTTCATCAAGTTGAGTACTTTCAGGTACCGCCCATTCAGGAATGCATTCAATGCGATACTGCACATGCTTCTGACGATAGAGCAGTACTCTCTGATTGAGTGGGTTCATGAGAAAATGATCCTTGAGGGGCACTCCCTGACATCTTGACATACAACATAGTGATGCGTGCAAAGTATATGCTTGGTAAGTTGGATCAATTCCATCGTTTACTTGATGAGATGGGGAGAAATGGGTTTACGCCAGACCTCCATACATACAATCTGTTGCTCCATGTGCTTGGTAAGGGAGACAAACCCCCCGCAGCTCTCAATTTGCTGAACTACTTGAGTGATGTTGGGTGTGTACCAAATGTGCTTCATTTCACAAATTTGATTGATGGTCTTGGCCGTGCTGGCAACCTAGAAGCTTGCAGGTACTTCTTTGATGAGATGGTCAAGAAAGGTTGTGAACCAGATGTTGTCTGCTATACCGTTATGATCACAAGCTATGTGGCAGCTGGGGAATTTGAGGAAGCCCAGAGGTTTTTTGATGATATGCTGGTAAGAGGGCAGCTTCCGAATGTGTACACATACAATTCCATGATAGGGGGGCTTTGCACAGTAGGGGAGTTTGATAAAGCATTCTCTATGCTGAAAGACATGGAGTTGCATGGATGCACACCAAATTTCTCAGTGTACAGTAGTCTAGTGAGTAGACTACGTAATGCTGGGAAGGACTCTCAAGCTAACAATGTCATCAAGTACATGACAGATAAGGGTCATTATCTTCATCTGCTGTCAAGGTTTGGGGGATACAAAAGATGCTGAGATGAGATGCTCCATAATTAGATGCAGAGTAGTTCATTACTTTCATCTGTTTCCATTTTGGAAAGATGGATTAAGAGGGAGGACTCTTGAAACTAGTTACACTATAATTTATATACTTGATGTAGCCCATGGGATTATTTATCTGTTGATGAAGTACAGAAGTGTAGTGTTGTATGCTATTACTATTTTTTGTAACATCTAAATGATATAGGGTAGTGGACACTAGTCATGAGTAATGAATAAATCTTGATTCACCAGTCCTACTACATAGGACATCCAATCTTCTTTTTGTTGCACTGGTGTACACATAACAGTAGTTTTACTGCTAATCCTAGGTCCTAGCCTCCCAAGCTAGATGATACCTGATTGCTTATTGTCACTACACTGTGTCAAGAACGCACCCTAAATAAATTATCAGGCAATTGTTTTTTTTAATGGACAACATGATGAACATTAGGGTATTAATTGATCCACCTTTAAAGTTTTACTGCTCCTCTGATTCGATAGAATGGAAAAGACTTGTATTGTTCCCTCAACCTGATGTGCTCAAGAAAGCATACAAATCTAGTTGCATGATCTTTTATCCAATAGACAAGAAACATCGCCACAGTAACTTGTGTCTTTCCGCAGTCTGGCTCCGCACCGAAAGTCATTTCTGCCAACCCTAGCATAGGATTAGTGATTACATGTCAGAAATCAGATAAGATCTGAGAATGAAATGTGAATTATCTTTGAGCACTAAGAGGTGGATGTTTATGCACTATTGCCACTTTCTGGTGCTCTTTAAGATAATGGCAATATCTATTCACTATTGATGTTAAAAATCTTACCTTTTCTGGCTTTATCAATATTCATACCTGTTGAAAAGTTTCCCTTTTCTTTAAGGGATAGGGATCGGTTCAACATGGCACTTTAAGTACTAAATATTATTCAAGTAGTTTTCAAGATTCAGTTTGACCAGTCCTCCATTACTTCTGATGTCAAGAGAGTATTCATATGATTCATTTTTAGATACAGCCATACAGATCTGCCAGGATTGTCCATTATTGCCATCCTTTCTGTGTTTTTGAGCTCCCTGATAAATATTATTAGGTTGAGCTTCTAGTCATTTATGAACACAGGTTGTTGAGGTAGGGAGCATGTATTGCTAAAGAGATGCACAAATCGTGCTTTTATTTTTAACTAATTTGTACTCTGTTGTATAATTTTTACATGGTAACTTCACATAGAAACATCAGTACAAAGTCAAAGGCTCAAAGCTATTGCAACTGCAGATAAGAGAGAGGTCACACAATGATATTATGCTTTATATTTTATCATTTCTTCTCTTCTTTCTTCTCATTCTTCTCTTCTTTCTTCTCTTCTTTCTTTTCTTCTTTTTTCTCCTCTTTCTTTTCTTCTTTTCTTCCTTTGCAGGTCCAATGGACACAATGTCAATCTTCCTAATCTTCTTTAACTTCTTTGCAATTGCAACAGCATCCATTTCGCCTATGATGATCATCTTGTTCTCCTTCAGATCTGCTGCTATGGAGTCAATACCTGTGCACAAAACGAGATATGTATCATCAGTCAATGTTTTTAAATCGCCTAATCGTCTGATCGAATAATGGGTGGACCAGACGACTAATCGTGATTGGTCGCCGACTAGGATCGATTAGTCGGGTCTGATCGACCCTAGTCGTCCTCTAGTCATCCAGGAATTATGATCCACATATATATATATATATATGTATATATATATATACATATATATATGTATATATATATATATACATATATATATGTATATATATATATACACATATATATATACACACATATATATATACACATATATATATACACACACATATATACATATACACACATATATATACATATATATATATACACATATATATATATATATTATATATACTTATATTATTATCTAGTCGGGCCTGAAATATATATGAGAATATATATTTCAGGCCAAGAAAGTGTCTAGTTTTCTATGTCTAAGTACTGAATATAGAGCAAATGGTGACTTACTTGAAATTGGTTCCTTATCCTCCATAATCCATACTCCATAGCTCCTGATCCTCTTTGCAAACTCCATATTGTTGCTGACTTGTTGTTGTCCTGTTGAAGCTGGAATAACAAAGAATTAACAAGTTAGAGCACTATATGACAGTCAATAAATTGAATTATGCATCACAGTAGCAGGCCAGCAGCAACAAGTACAAAACCAAACTAATAAAGAAGCAATGAAGGATAAAGCAACAATGGTCCAGGTCCAACACAAAGCCAAAAACATAGTTCAATACATAACAAAAGCCAACTAGGCCAGGCTTATGATAAATCTCTAATCTCTACTCTAGTAAATCATCATTCAAATGGAAGCCTGCATCCTCTTCAGTTCCAGCAGCAGCAGAATCGTCATCCTCCTCCATTGCTTCATCTTGTTCATCACCGTCATCATCTTCAGGGATAACTGGAGTTGGAGTTGGTTGGTTCCTTGGACGCTTCTTAGAAACATATGTCATCATCCTACCAGAGGCAGCGCTAGAACTTGCATGAGCAGCAGCAGCCCTAGGGAAGTGTCGACCTTGGAGACCTTCCGTCGCACCGATAGCTTCATCCACGTTGCTCCAAGTAATATTACCATCATCACCTTCATGAACAGGATCACTTTCACAGACCCATTCATTGTCCCATTGAAATTCGTCAAGCAAGAGAGGGTTGCTTTTCTTTCCTTTGGAACCAAGTTCTCTAATTTTTTGAAACCTATTTTCCATCTTCCGGTTGTAGCTAACATACACCAACTTGTTCAACCTTTTGTGCTCCAACCTGTTTCTCTTTTTGGTATGGATCTGCAACAAAAGAAATACAAAAGCAAATTCAGATCAGATCAGATGTACAACAACAAATCAACATTTAATAGCTTACAATACTTATACTTACATTAGAAAACACACTCCAGTTACGTTCACACCCAGATGCAGAACAATAAAGGCTAATAATCCTTTTTGCTAAACTTTGGAGCTCGAATGCTAGGCCACCATATGAACCCCACCAACAAACTACAACATAAAGGAAATATTCATTAGCTTCAACAAAGAAGGACAAAGGAAAGGAAGGAGACAATTTCTGAAAACTTACTAGGATTTTTTTTTTATCTCTATCTCTTATTGCTCCTTGCTTTGAGAAGCAATCTCCTTCGGACCTTTCATAGTCATCAGCTTGCTTACTAATCTTTGTTTGTTCATCCTCATCACTTATCATCTTCCACAAAACATCATTAAACATGGATCTTGGTCTTGCAGCTTGTCTCCTGTCTTGGTCCCTTATGGCAAAGAACTTGGCTGGATTCAAGTATAGGGCAGCCCCATAGAGTTTTTGCTCCATCTGGTTTTCCCATCTCTTCCCATAGTATTCTAGTACCTCAGCAAGTAATCTTGGATTGTGCTTCAAAGATTCCTTTATGGTGTTTCTTGCCACATCCATGGCAGCCATGATCTCAGGAGCCGCTGGTGTCTCATCTCCATCTGCTATCCTTAGAGCAACAAGAAGTGGTTGTGAAGCTCTTAGGCAATCTTCAATATTTTTCCAAAATGGCATTGAAAGAACAACATGCTCCACTTGTTTTCCTTTTGTAGTATTGGAGATTTTGTAGTATTGGAGAACTTAGTATTATGCCATTCATCACTAACAAATAAATTTCTCAAACCATTCTTGTTCATATGCATACTTGCCAAAGTGAGAAAAGAGGTAGCAAAGCGAGTCACAGCTGGCCTCACAAGATCTCCACTTATCTTCTCTCTCATTTGGTCAATAAATCTCCCATGCTTGTAGATGAATCTGGACACCTTCCTTGCATTATTGATGCAAGTTTTGAACTCCTTGATCTTACCAATGTCCTCCAGCAACAGATCCAAGCAGTAGGCAGCACAAGGTGTCCAAAACAAATGTGGAATCCTTTCCATAAGAATCCTCCCAGCTGCCTTGAAGTTAGCTCCATTGTCTGTGATTATTTGCACTACATGTTCCTTCCCAACCTTTTCAATTTCCTTCTGCAACAAATCTGCCAACATTGTTGCATTTGCAACTTGACTTGAAGCGTCAACAGAACCAAGAAAGAAGGTGCCTGCTGGACTGTTGGCAAGAAAATTGATCAAATGACGTTGCCTTGTGTCGGTCCACCCATCGGACATAAGTGACCACCCATATTCCTTCCAAGCCTCCTCATGCTTCTTCCTCAATGTTGCTGTCCCGTCCACACCCCTGTCAAGCAAAGGACACCTCATCTCATGATATGATGGAGAGCGGTACCCCGGACCACACTGCCCAATGGACTCGAGCAATATCTCCCAACTTCTTGAGTTGATGACGTTCAATGGAATATTATTCTCAAAAAAAAAATCAGCGACATGGTCATCAACAATTTGTTTGGCCTCCTTCCCTTTTTTGGTGCAATGCTCAAGAGTAGATTGAGAGGTTTTGGATTTATGCCTCTCTGCCACCACTACTTCCGGGGACTTGCAAAGCAATGAACTCACTGACCTTGAGTGCTTTTGAGTTTGTGGATTTGTTGGTGCAGCAACAACAAATGATGTTATGCCCGATTGAACAATTCTCTTCTTTGCTTGCTTCACCTTTGTCCCACAACTTGGTTTTGCAACTTGTGGTTCAGGTTCAAGTTCACCTTCTCCATCAGCTTCTTCATCACCTTCTTCATCCGATGGCATTGACACAACCACAGTCCGTGCATTCTTCTTCAAGTAAGCATCCATCTCTCTCGAAACTAATTCGGGCACATGTTCACATTTGATGCAATCAGCACTCCCACTAGAAAGGTGCTGCTTAAACCTTTTGATTTCGGCAGGAATAGTTTTCTGGCAAAATATGCACTTCACAAAGTCCTTCTTTGTTGGATCAGGCCACCACCCAAATTTCCATCCCGGGTCTTTGGATTTTGCCTTCCTCTTCGGATCGACGGCTTCCGCAGCAAGGTGCGACGGCAGTTTTGCTATAGCCTTCTCAGCATATGCTGCAGAATCTGCAGCAGTTGAGGAAGAAGAACCAACAACACCAGTGGAGGCAACCACTGAAGGACGGTCGGCAGCGTCACCACTCCCACCAGCACTGCGTGCATCTGCTTCGGGCATTATAACCTCCACCATAGCGCGCCTCCGCTCCCCTTCTGCACAAGACGCAAAGGAATCACAGGATGCAATGGTACTTGGCAGCAAATCGGCAGCACACTGGAAGTCTGGAACAGAGTGGAAGTCTGGAACAGAGGAGGGAAAGCAAATCGGCACACTGGAAGTCTGGAACAGAGGAGGGAAAGGAGGGAAGAAGGAACTGCTCACCCGCACTATCAGAGGACGACGAAGACATCTTCTCTGGAGCTCGCCGGACACGTCACCCGTGCTCGCGCTCGCGCGCCGACAGAAGGAGGTCGCGGGTCGGGGCAGCTCGCCGGAGGGAACGGAGGGAAGAAGGGAGCTCGCCGGAGGAAAAAGAGGGAAGGAGGTCACCGGTCGGGGCAGCTCAGCTCGCTCGCGGCGCCGGCAGGCCGTGGCGGCGACGGCAATGGAGGGAGCGGCGGCCGCCGAGTCGTCGACACAGGCGTGGCTCGGTCGGGAGTCTCGGGACGGAATGGAGGCGCTGGGAGCCTCTCTCCAGTCTTGCTTCTTGAGTTCTAACCCTAGTGGGCTTTGGGCCTCTCATTTTCTCACCAGCCCACAAGCAATCTAGCCCAGTTACACAAACCTGATCGAGAACACCCCTAGTCGGGCGATTAATCGCCTCTAGTCGCCGATTAGTCGCTCGACCGGTCGATTAGGCTTCCTGATCGAGTCGTGGACCTTAATCGAGCACGCTGGACAGATAAGGTCGATTAATCGCTCGATTTGAAAACATTGGTTGCGGATAGCCACAGCTGCTTCGAAATACCATACATATTTCTGCTTGCGAGTAAGTATTTAAGGAGGGCTCACGGATAGGTTGCGCCGAAAAGCGGATAATTAAGGTAAATACCGACACACTAACACATTGTAACTTAGAATTTTGCACAGTACTATATCTCAGCATTACCAGTAACAAATAAATCAAATGTTCTAATTATACAGCCACAGAGGATACACTACGCATAGTCATCTGTCACTCATAAGGTTAATGTCACATGGGATGGGAGATCAAAATTCACCTGCTAGTACAGTAAAGGATGTCGCGCACTGCCAACACTGTCATGAAAGCTTGCTCATGAAAAATTAGGGTGTGAAGGCATGGACTGTTGGAGTTGCTGGAGCACCACCTGGATGCGGGCTCTCCTCTCGGAGGGGCGAATTTAACATGGCAAGTTCCCGGAGTTGCTGTCTCTTGTAGTAGTCTTGTGATTCATCCTGTGTGTAAGTATGTAAGAATCAGATTTAGAAACAGAAGTCAAAGAAGTTGATTGCCTATTCATTTGAGGAGTACTATGAGCTGGTAAAACTGCAAAAGCCATAGCCCATAGCACTAATCTAGTGGGTTAGCCGGTGCTAGAGCCCCTCCTACCCGAGCTAGAAGCATAGAGCCCCTCCTATAAATTTGTAGCCATTGAACCTTGAAAGGAATAGGTATAGGTAGAAGATGAAGTGAAAAAGCCCCTCCTAATATTTTTTCTAGATCCGCCAAATTGAGGTTTCTGTAAAACAATGCTCTTTCTTTGGCATGTTTGGATGTTTCGGCATATGTTTGAGATAAGCTGCAGATTGAAAAGCAGAAAGGCAGATAATAGATTTGAGAAAAGTAGAAAACATGTGCATACCTCTGGCTTTAATAACTCTTCAAGGATCTCTTGTGCCTTTGCAAGTCTAGAATCGATCACATTAGCAGGCAACTCAGCTTCAATCAAGATATGGAGGGGCTCACTCAAGTGTTCATAGCCAGGTCTTCCCTTAAGTTGTTCCTCCTTTACAAATGAAAAGAGCACCACCGTTAGTATTGTAGGCTTGCTAGATTTAATCAGAAAATAAAACCTTAAAACAATCATCCAGTCATTTTAAATACAGTACATAGCCATGTCAACTTATTTCCGGAGTAGCACTTACCTTGCCAGAATCTTTGATTGAGCCTTTCCCTCTGATGAAAACACGACAACCTGTAGAGGCTTCAATCCTCTTCAAAGAGTTTCCCCTTGGGCCAAGAAGGTGGCCAATAAAATTGAACTGTACAAAAACAGCAAGTAGTATAATTAATGGTGTCATAGTGCTGTACGAGTAACCGATGAAATATCACACATAAAAACATACATTAGGGTATGTATCTGTTGGCACTTCCAACCGCAAAATCTTCTTGACAATGTAAGAAGAGGGACTTTGTGGGGGTCCTTGCCAACCCACAGCTCCTTGTGGAACACCTACTCTCTGACCAATGAGAATAAAGTGTTAGAGTGATTAATTCTTTAGATATGATTTAGAGGATGAAAGAAATGGGCACCATTGTTCCAAAAGAAGGAATATTATTGCATTGAATAAGAAGGCCAAACATACAAACATCATTTTTAAACAATTTATCCAGGCTTCCGAATGCTTCCTTAATGTGCCCAAGATTCAGTCACAGCATTGGGCAACTGCACCTAGCTCAGTAGGTGGCAGGCGTGGTTGTACCCCCAATCAACTAGGTTCAACTCGAATTTGGGTGCCTATTTATTCTTTCTATGCTATGCCACCTAGTTGACTAGTTCCTCTAGGTTGGTCCAGTTTTTTTTTTCCACTTACAATTACATGTGTTCCACCATAAGCATAAAAGTTATGTTTCTACAAACCATAAACCCCTTACTTTAAACACTTCAACTCTCATTCAAGGTAAAACATGGATTATTAGTCATTAGCTCTCAGCAAAAGCAAATACAAAGGAAGATGCCGGCTCTCTGTGGAGAAATACATCAACTTGATTTTATATTTCTGCCTTCAATAACAACTATATACAACATTAAGCATAGACCTTTCAAGCATTTGTTTGGATGTAATGGAACTTCTTCCCAAGCATTGCTACAAATCAAACTCAATACAATAGACTAGCTTTTCTTCATGTCTAGCGTACAGTTTCAAAGACTATTCAGGTGATGTCGACAATTTGAGATGCAGATGTCACAGGTTCTGATTAACTTTGTGGTCAGTGGTCACTAAGATGACTAGATATCGTAATTGAAAACAATACTGCCTTGGCTTTGGAAATAACCATATTGTTTTGGTTGACACTGGGTGTGGTTGTTTATTTCGCCAACTATGCTTCTATATATTCAACTTTTCTTCTTCTTTTTGAAGGGAACTATATATATTATACGTCTGGTTGATGCGTGACGATTCAGACTTGCATCACTTTTGTGTTGACAAGTGACTAATAATTCCACCTCGCCGTCGCCGACTTCAAGAAGAGGTACGTATCTGTCAAAGTGTCAATCCTAATTCATTTTAACATCGGGATTTTTGATAATTTTTACCGCTCCTTTTTGATGAAGGAAGGGAATACATTCTTTCTGGGCAACCGCTGGGGAGGGCCTCTCGTTCTGAGGTCTGAATCTGTGTGCCCGCGACAACGCGACGCCAACCGACCACGCCGCCGGACGCACGAAAGGACGCTGGGCCGTCATGGTCGACGGCGTCGGCGTCGGCGTGACGCAGTCGTGACGGTGTGGACGGTGGCGCTACGCCTGATCCGATTCTTCTATATCCGACTCCATCCTGAGCGCATGATGTGACTCCGATGGTGCGGTGGAAGTAGGAAAGAAAACTGGAAGACTGTTCGGCAACACCATCCAGGAAGAGCTGTTCATATGCGGTTGAGAGATGTTTGGCACATGAAAGGATGAAAGTACTCCATTCGTAAGTGGCAAATTATGCGAAATTCCTTTTTGGGAATCTTTGGTTCCAAACCACGCACTCACTGTGGCTTGGAAATTTCGCCAACTCTAGTTCAAACTCTGTGAAAAGAAAGCAAAAGAAAATTAGTCGTAGAAGCACAATTGGGCCGGGCCGGGTGCGTCGGTGAACCTCGTGTCGAGGCCGATGCAACTTTAGCTTGGCCCAGTGGCACCAATAAAAAGGAAAAAGTCCATTTTACAATCTTTCTATTGCCCTCGTTCGATTTTCAACCCCGATGTACAAAACCAGGAATCTTGCAAACTCCAAGTATCAAAACCGTTTGTTTTTCACCCTTCCCCGGTTTCCAAGGCGGTTTGCGCTGACGTCAGAGTGGTTTTTCCTTTTTTTCTCTCTCTCCAAATTTAATAGCAAGGGAAAAATAGTTAAATGGGTCTAAAAATTATGAAACTTTTTAGAGAGGTAGAGTAGGTGATAGGAAAACTATTTTAACTTTTGTTTTTAGTTATGGGTAAAATTTAAAATTTATTGAATTTTTAGGGCATCAAAAAGTGCTCCAAAATTTATCAAATTTTAAACCTAAGGTTCATTTTAAATTTAGTTTACCATGTTAATTTTATTTGACTGATGTTCCATAGCAATATTGTAAGTTTGTTCTTAAAGGCCAAATTTGCGCCAAACTTGATTATTTTGACAGATTTTGAAAAAAATTCCATGGAACTTGAGCGAAATGAAATTAACATGATAAATTACGATCAAAATGAACCTTAGGTTTCGAATTTAGTAAATTTTGGAGCATGTTTTAATGCCCTAAAAATTCAATGAAATTTAAATTTTACCCATATTCAAATATTTATATTTCAAAAAATTTTGAGTTCCAACTAAAAAAATAGTTCAAATAGGTTCCCTATCAGATCGGATCTTTCGATCTGATCGCTGAGTTGGAGGAGCTCTGACGCTAGGCGATCTAGCATTGTCGACACATTATGAAGTAAATTGCAGCTCGGAGGCGATCCAAAGCGCAGGGGCAGGAGCTTGGTGAAGCGGCGCCACGCCGGGGTGCCCTCATCCTGCTGGACTTGGAGGAACCAAACCCGGGCGTCATCTTCCAAATTACGGGCAGCCATCCATACCTTTTCTTCCTCCATGATGCGTTCCCGGTTGAAGTAGGACTCGCATTGGTTGATGAAGGCCAGAGGATCAGATTTCCCATTAAATTTAGGAAAATCCATTGAAGTTAAGTGGCAGTGGGGGGGGGGTCGGCGCGGGTGACTGGAGGGGGTGGTTGGCGCAGCGAAAAGGGTGGTCGGCGGCGGCGGATGGTGGTGATGGTGAGCGTGAGCGAGTAGGCGAGGATCGCCAGACTCGTGATACCAAGTTGTCATGGGCATTGGGTCCACGACAATAACTAGACCTAGGCTATGCTTTTCATGGCCGCGATCTATGTCTTCTCCGGCGAGGTTTTCCCCTCTACCGCAGGCTTGGTTGTTTAGAAGAGATAGAGAGAGAGATTAGCTAGATTGGTTGATAATTCATTGCTTTATTAAAAGAGATACAATCCCATCCTTATATAGATGGGCTGACTTGACCCTTAAGAAACCCTGACTTAACCCTTAAGAAACCAATCTCTAAATTTAAGGAAATAACAAACCAAACTAATCTAATCTTTCCTAATATCCTAGACCTATTACTGTTCACAGTGTGAACAGCACTTCCTACCCATGACATTTCCCCCCTCCTTCGAAGACAGCTCGCCCTCGAGCTGTGGTGGTCTGGTGGAGGCCATGGCTCCAGTCCTTCATAGCCCTATGGCAGCTCTGACCTGCACGTGATGCTTGTTTCTCCTGGATCCCATGGGAAGAGCGCATCCGCTGGCTTCGTATGGGCTGAAGGGTGGAGGGTGCACCAGCCCACTCGTGCTTTAGGTTTGTCCAACACCAAGGCGGGTGCCATAACAAATGAGACGGCCATAGCCATCGAAGCCTGTTGCTGGACGGCGTTGCGCGTTCGTTGCACTGAAAATCCCCATTCTCGGACCTCCACTTCAATTGGAGCCGCAGGACGTATGGGCGAGGCCGAGTGGATGAACACGCACGACAGCAATGAGCCGAGCAGCATGCGCATCTTCCGCGCCACCCGTCGGGCAAGGAAACCTCGCCCTGCAGCTTGTAGGCGCACCGCTGCCTGCTCCTCCTTTGATGGGCACATAGCCAGACACTTCTCCTCACGGAGAGATTGTGCCCACCGGCGTGCTAAGAGTCCACGTGCCGCTGCCTGTAGGCGAACTACTGCCCGACGCCTGCGATTGGATCTTTCGATCTGATCGCTGAGTTGGAGGAGCTCTGACGCTAGGCGATCTAGCATTGTGGACACGTTATGAAGTAAATTGCAGCTCGGAGGCGATCCAAAGCGCAGGGGCAGGAGCTTGGTGAAGCGGCGCCACGCCGGGGTGCCCTCATCCTGCTGGACTTGGAGGAACCAAACCCGAGCGTCATCTTCCAAATTACGGGCAGCCATCCATACCTTTTCTTCCTCCATGATGCGTTCCCGGATGAAGTAGGACTCGCATTGGTTGATGAAGGCCAGAGGAGCACCACCTGGATGCGGGCTCTCCTCTCGGAGGGGCGAATTTAACATGGCAAGTTCCCGGAGTTGCTGTCTGTTGTAGCAGTCTTGTGATTCATCCTGTGTGTAAGTATGTAAGAATCAGATTTAGAAACAGAAGTCAAAGAAGTTGATTGCCTATTCATTTGAGGAGTACTATGAGCTGGTAAAACTGCAAAAGCCATAGCCCATAGCACTAATCTAGTGGGTTAGCCGGTGCTAGAGCCCCTCCTACCCGAGCTAGAAGCATAGAGCCCCTCCTATAAATTTGTAGCCATTGAACCTTGAAAGGAATAGGTATAGGTAGAAGATGAAGTGAAAAAGCCCCTCCTAATATTTTTTCTAGATCCGCCAAATTGAGGTTTCTGTAAAACAATGCTCTTTCTTTGGCATGTTTGGATGTTTCGGCATATGTTTGAGATAAGCTGCAGATTGAAAAGCAGAAAGGCAGATAATAGATTTGAGAAAAGTAGAAAACATGTGCATACCTCTGGCTTTAATAACTCTTCAAGGATCTCTTGTGCCTTTGCAAGTCTAGAATCGATCACATTAGCAGGCAACTCAGCTTCAATCAAGATATGGAGGGGCTCACTCAAGTGTTCATAGCCAGGTCTTCCCTTAAGTTGTTCCTCCTTTACAAATGAAAAGAGCACCACCGTTAGTATTGTAGGCTTGCTAGATTTAATCAGAAAATAAAACCTTAAAACAATCATCCAGTCATTTTAAATACAGTACATAGCCATGTCAACTTATTTCCAGAGTAGCACTTACCTTGCCAGAATCTTTGATTGAGCCTTTCCCTCTGATGAAAACACGACAACCTGTAGAGGCTTCAATCCTCTTCAAAGAGTTTCCCCTTGGGCCAAGAAGGCGGCCAATAAAATTGAACTGTACAAAAACAGCAAGTAGTATAATTAATGGTGTCATAGTGCTGTACGAGTAACCGATGAAATATCACACATAAAAACATACATTAGGGTATGTATCTGTTGGCACTTCCAACCGCAAAATCTTCTTGACAATGTAAGAAGAGGGACTTTGTGGGGGTCCTTGCCAACCCACAGCTCCTTGTGGAACACCTACTCTCTGACCAATGAGAATAAAGTGTTAGAGTGATTAATTCTTTAGATATGATTTAGAGGATGAAAGAAATGGGCACCATTGTTCCAAAAGAAGGAATATTATTGCATTGAATAAGAAGGCCAAACATACAAACATCATTTTTAAACAATTTATCCAGGCTTCCGAATGCTTCCTTAATGTGCCCAAGATTCAGTCACAGCATTGGGCAACTGCACCTAGCTCAGTAGGTGGCAGGCGTGGTTGTACCCCCAATCAACTAGGTTCAACTCGAATTTGGGTGCCTATTTATTCTTTCTATGCTATGCCACCTAGTTGACTAGTTCCTCTAGGTTGGTCCAGTTTTTTTTTTCCACTTACAATTACATGTGTTCCACCATAAGCATAAAAGTTATGTTTCTACAAACCATAAACCCCTTACTTTAAACACTTCAACTCTCATTCAAGGTAAAACATGGATTATTAGTCATTAGCTCTCAGCAAAAGCAAATACAAAGGAAGATGCCGGCTCTCTGTGGAGAAATACATCAACTTGATTTTATATTTCTGCCTTCAATAACAACTATATACAACATTAAGCATAGACCTTTCAAGCATTTGTTTGGATGTAATGGAACTTCTTCCCAAGCATTGCTACAAATCAAACTCAATACAATAGACTAGCTTTTCTTCATGTCTAGCGTACAGTTTCAAAGACTATTCAGGTGATGTCGACAATTTGAGATGCAGATGTCACAGGTTCTGATTAACTTTGTGGTCAGTGGTCACTAAGATGACTAGATATCGTAATTGAAAACAATACTGCCTTGGCTTTGGAAATAACCATATTGTTTTGGTTGACACTGGGTGTGGTTGTTTATTTCGCCAACTATGCTTCTATATATTCAACTTTTCTTCTTCTTTTTGAAGGGAACTATATATATTATACGTCTGGTTGATGCGTGACGATTCAGACTTGCATCACTTTTGTGTTGACAAGTGACTAATAATTCCACCTCGCCGTCGCCGACTTCAAGAAGAGGTACGTATCTGTCAAAGTGTCAATCCTAATTCATTTTAACATCGGGATTTTTGATAATTTTTACCGCTCCTTTTTTATGAAGGAAGGGAATACATTCTTTCTGGGCAACCGCTGGGGAGGGCCTCTCGTTCTGAGGTCTGAATCTGTGTGCCCGCGACAACGCGACGCCAACCGACCACGCCGCCGGACGCACGAAAGGACGCTGGGCCGTCATGGTCGACGGCGTCGGTGTCGGCGTGACACAGTCGTGACGGTGTGGACGGTGGCGCTACGCCTGATCCGATTCTTCTATATCCGACTCCATCCTGAGCGCATGATGTGACTCCGATGGTGCGGTGGAAGTAGGAAAGAAAACTGGAAGACTGTTCGGCAACACCATCCAGGAAGAGCTGTTCATATGCGGTTGAGAGATGTTTGGCACATGAAAGGATGAAAGTACTCCATTCGTAAGTGGCAAATTATGCGAAATTCCTTTTTGGGAATCTTTGGTTCCAAACCACGCACTCACTGTGGCTTGGAAATTTCGCCAACTCTAGTACAAACTCTGTGAAAAGAAAGCAAAAGAAAATTAGTCGTAGAAGCACAATTGGGCCGGGCCGGGTGCGTCGGTGAACCTCGTGTCGAGGCCGATGCAACTTTAGCTTGGCCCAGTGGCACCAATAAAAAGGAAAAAGTCCATTTTACAATCTTTCTATTGCCCTCGTTCGATTTTCAACCCTGATGTACAAAACCAGGAATCTTGCAAACTCCAAGTATCAAAACCGTTTGTTTTTCACCCTTCCCCGGTTTCCAAGGCGGTTTGCGCTGACGTCAGAGCGGTTTTTCCTTTTTTCTCTCTCTCCAAATTTAATAGCAAGGGAAAAATAGTTAAATGGGTCTAAAAATTATGAAATTTTTTAGAGAGGCAGAGTAGGTGATAGGAAAACTATTTTAACTTTTGTTTTTAGTTATGGGTAAAATTTAAAATTTATTGAATTTTTAGGGCATCAAAAACTGCTCCAAAATTTATCAAATTTAAACCTAAGGTTCATTTTAAATTTAGTTTACCATGTTCATTTTATTTGACTGATGTTCCATAGCAATATTGTAAGTTTGTTCTTAAAGGCCAAATTTGCGCCAAACTTGATTATTTTGACAGATTTTGAAAAAAATTCCATGGAACTTGAGCGAAATGAAATTATCATGATAAATTACGTTCAAAATGAACCTTAGGTTTCGAATTTAGTAAATTTTGGAGCATGTTTTAATGCCCTAAAAATTCAATGAAATTTAAATTTTACCCATATTCAAATATTTATATTTCAAAAAAATTTGAGTTCCAACTAAAAAAATAGTTCAAATAGGTTCCCTATCAGATCGGATCTTTCGATCTGATCGCTGAGTTGGAGGAGCTCTGACGCTAGGCGATCTAGCATTGTGGACACATTATGAAGTAAATTGCAGCTCGGAGGCGATCCAAAGCGCAGGGGCAGGAGCTTGGTGAAGCGGCGCCACGCCCGGGTGCCCTCATGTTGCTGGACTTGGAGGAACCAAACCCGGGCGTCATCTTCCAAATTACGGGCAGCCATCCATACCTTTTCTTCCTCCATGATGCGTTCCCGGTTGAAGTAGGACTCGCATTGGTTGATGAAGGCCAGAGGATCAGATTTCCCATTAAATTTAGGAAAATCCATTGAAGTTAAGTGGCAGTGGGGGGGGGGGGGGGGTCGGCGCGGGTGACTGGAGGGGGTGGTTGGCGCAGCGAAAAGGGTGGTCGGCGGCGTCGGATGGTGGTGATGGTGAGCGTGAGCGAGTAGGCGAGGATCGCCAGACTCGTGATACCAAGTTGTCATGGGCATTGGGTCCACGACAATAACTAGACCTAGGCTATGCTTTTCATGGCCGCGATCTATGTCTTCTCCGGCGAGGTTTTCCCCTCTACCGCAGGCTTGGTTGTTTAGAAGAGATAGAGAGAGAGATTAGCTAGATTGGTTGATAATTCATTGCTTGATTAAAAGAGATACAATCCCATCCTTATACAGATGGGCTGACTTGACCCTTAAGAAACCCTGACTTAACCCTTAAGAAACCAATCTCTAAATTTAAGGAAATAACAAACCAAGCTAATCTAATCTTTCCTAATATCCTAGACCTATTACTGTTCACAGTGTGAACAGCACTTCCTACCCATGACATCTCCCCCTCCTTCGAAGACAGCTCGCCCTCGAGCTGTGGTGGTCTGGTGGAGGCCATGGCTCCAGTCCTTCATAGCCCCATGGCAGCTCTGACCTACACGTGATGCTTGTTTCTCCTGGATCCCATGGGAAGAGCGCATCCGCTGGCTTCATATGGGCTGAAGGGTGGAGGGTGCACCAGCCCACTCGTGCTTTGGGTTTGTCCAACACCAAGGCGGGTGCCATAACAAATGAGATGGCCATAGCCATCGATGCCTGTTGCTGGACGGCGTTGTGCGTTCGCTGCACTGAAAGTCCCCATACTCGGACCTCCACTTCAATTGGAGCCGCAGGACGTGTGGGCGAGGCCGAGTGGATGAACACGCACGACAGCGATGAGCCGAGCAGCATGTGCATCTTCCGCGCCACCCGTCGGGCAAGGAAACCTCGCCCTGCAGCTTGTAGGCGCACCGCTGCCTGCTCCTCCTTTGATGGGCACACAGCCAGACACTTCTCCTCACGGAGAGATTGTGCCCACCGGCGTGCCAAGAGTCCACGTGCCGCTGCCTGTAGCCGAACTACCGCCCGGCGCCTGCGATCGGATCTTTCGATCTGATCGCTGAGTTGGAGGAGCTCTGACGCTAGGCGATCTAGCATTGTGGACACGTTATGAAGTAAATTGCAGCTCGGAGGCGATCCAAAGCGCAGGGGCAGGAGCTTGGTGAAGCGGCGCCACGCCGGGGTGCCCTCATCCTGCTGGACTTGGAGGAACCAAACCCGGGCGTCATCTTCCAAATTACGAGCAGCCATCCATACCTTTTCTTCCTCCATGATGCGTTCCCGGTTGAAGTAGGACTCGCATTGGTTGATGAAGGCCAGATGATCAGATTTCCCATTAAATTTAGGAAAATCCACTGAAGTTAAGTGGCAGTGGGGGGGGGTCGGCGCTGGTAACTGGAGGGGGTGGTTGGCGCATCGAAAAGGGTGGTCGGCAGCGGCGGATGGTGGTGATGGTGAGCGTAAGCGAGTAGGCGAGGATCGCTAGACTCGTGATCAATGTTCAAAAAGGCGCTACTAGGCGCTCGCCCAGGCGCGCTTATGCGCTAGGCGGAGGGTTGCCGCCTCGCCTAGGGGGGTAGGCGGAGGATAGGCGCCGCTGGGAGGAGGTGGGCCGCCGGCGCGGCCAGGAGGCAGCAGGCGGAGGCAGGGATGGGCGCGGCGGAGGCATGGGTGGGCGGCTGCGGCGGAGGAAGCAGGGGATGTGCGCTAGTGGAAGAGGAGGAAGCAGGGGACGGGCGGCGGCGGAGGAGGAGGCAGGGGACGGGTGCTGGCGGAGGAGGAGGAGGCAGGGGACCGGCGGAGGAGGCAGGTGCGGGAGCGCGGCGGGGAGGAGGCAGGGGCGGGTGTGCGGTGGCGGTCTGGCGGAGGAGGCAGGGGCGGCGGCTTCGGTCGAGAGATGTGAGGCGTCGGGAACGGGAGGAGTGAGGAGATAAAGGTGGGAGGTGGGCCGTTGGGCTGGTTTGATGGGCTTTTTGGGCTTTTTTTTTACTCAAGATTTACTGGTTCTCTCTTTTTCTTTTCTTTAAGAGATATATGATGTCTATTGCAAGATATATGTATGTATATAGCACCGCCTAGAAAAACGCCTTGAAACGCCTAGTCCCGCCTAATCCCGCTTAGGCTCTAGGCGGTGGGTCACCGCCTAGATAGCGCCTAGCGCCTTTTTGAACATTGCTCGTGATACCAAGTTATCATGGGCATTGGGTCCACAACGATAACTAGACCTAGGCTATGTTTTTCATGGCCGCGATCTGTCTTCTCCGGCGAGGTTTTCCCCTCTACCGCAGGCTTGGTTGTTTAGAAGAGATAGAAAGAGAGATTAGCAAGATTGGTTGATAATTCATTGCTTGTTTAAAAGAGATACAATCACATCCTTATATAGATGGACTGACTTGACCTTTAAGAAACCCTGACTTAACCCTTAAGAAACCAATCTCTAAATTTAAGGAAATAACAAACCAAGCTAATCTAATCTTTCCTAATATCCTAGACCTATTACTGTTCACAGCGTGAACAGTACTTCCTACCCATGACATGGGGTTGCACTTTTAGGAGGACTGTAGGATCAGAGCTAATGCAGAGATGGGAAGAGGTGATACAGCTTGCCTCGATCCTTAACCTTTCTGAAATAAATGATGAAATGCTGTGGACCTTTAATTCAAATGGAGTATACTCTTCACAATCTCTTTACAAAGTCATCAACTTTGGAGGTGTTAAATCAATGTTTATCCCACCAATTTGTTCCTTGAGAATCCCTCTCGAGTACACTTTTTTCACTGGTTACTCTCTCAGAACCAGGTGATTGGCCAATGGGTTGGCGGGGTCCACCAGCAAGGCCTTAAAGGATAGGGGTGTACTGTCCACACGGTTACTGTAGCGCGTGAACAGTGCCGTGGACTATGTTAGTTCGTTTGTTGGTTCTGCCAGGATTAGATCATGTTGTTAGTTTGTTAGAGTTATCTGTTAGTCTTGGCGGCTATAAATATCTTACTCGCCTCATCAGTTGTAATCAAGCAAGAATATAAACCCTAAATAGTTCAGAGCCTCCAAGGGAGGGCGAACTGATTTATATCTTGCCCTAGTTCTATCTCCCATATCAACTACAGATATTGTAAGTAAAAGAAAGCAAATAGAGGACAAAAAATGCCTTTTCTGTAGAGAGGAAGAAACAGCACATCATTTATTTTTGGGATGTGTAGCAGCAACACAAATCTGGTGTCATATCTCTGAGGTCTGCACTCGACGATGCGGTCTGCACCCCGGCGCCCATGCCTGGCGCAACCAGCCTGCTGCCTTGCGTGGCTAGACTGCTGCCTGGCAACCCCGAGTCGCTGCTGACCGCCACGGACGCCGCTCTTTCGTCGGTCGGCTGCCTGCAGCCGCCCACCGCCAGCCCGTCTTTGCCTGCTAGTCAGCGGCTGGCTGCGACCAGCACCTCCTCGACGCCGGCCGGGCCGCCTCCGCCGCCGGCCAGTCCCCCCACCCTGCTGGTCCGCTGCCCTTACCCAAGGGTGATGTGCCTCAGGGCCTAGCAGGGGTTTCGGCAACTAGCGTTATGCCGCGCTACCCCCCTAGAGCACTCCATGATCCCTTGCCGATCCGAATTGGCAGGCTGCTATGGAGGAAGAACATGGTGCCATGCTGAAGAATTCTACTTGGGACCTCGTTCCACGACCACCGCGGACCAACTGTCTCCGGCAAGTGGATCTTCACGCACAAATACAAGGCCGACGGTTAGCGCTACAAGGCTCGCTGGGTCCTCCGTGGCTTCACTCAACAACCTGGTGTTGACTTTGATGAGACTTTAAGCCCCGTCGTGAATCCAGGAACCGTCTGCACCGTATTTTCTTGCGTTGTCAAGCAATTGGCCGATGCATCAGTTAGATGTGAAGAATTCCTTTCTTCATGGGACTTTGACCGAGACAGTATACTTCTCCCAGCCGTCCGGGTTTGAGGATCCAGCTCACCCCGACTTCGTCTGCCGTCTCAACAAGTCCCTCTATGGTCTGAAGCAAGCTCCCCGTGCATGGTACAGCCGGTTCACCGCCTTCTGTCACTTGGGTTTGTGGAATCCAAGTCTGACACAAGTCTGTCCATGCTTCGTCGCAATTCCAACACGGCCTATTTGCTCCTCTCTGTCGATGACATCGTCATCACAGCCTCCTCCATGGATTTTCTCCGGCGCATCATATCCGCTCTACAGCAATAATTTTTCATAAAGGATCTTGGTGAGCTTCAACACTTCTTGTGGATGCACGTTCAGCGCCATCGAGGAGGGTTTCTTCTGTCACAGAAGCAGTACACGCTAGATATTCTGGATCGGGCTGGTATGGCTGACTGCAAACCTTGTTCTACACCGGTTGACACCAGCCCCAAGGTTTCTGCGGCTACTAGTGCACCTCTTCAGGACCCTTCTGATTTCCGTAGTCTGGCTGGCGCTGTTCAGTATCTCACCTTCACCAGGCCTAATATTGCCTACACTGTCCAGCAGATTTGCCTCCACATGCATGATCTGAGAGAGCCCCATCTTGTTGCTTTGAAGTACATTCTCCGGTACATTCGTGGCACTCTGCACCTAGGTCTCGATTTGCATCCGTCTTCAGTGGAAGATCTCGTCACCTACTCTGATGCTAACTGGGCTAGTTGTCCGAATACTCGCAAATCCACATCGGGTTATGCAGTACTCCTCGGCGATAACCTCATCTCCTGGTCATCCAAGCGTCAGACGACCATCTCCAGATCTAGTGCTGAAGCTGAGTACCGCGCAATTGCCAACGCGGTTGCAGAGGCAACGTGGCTGCGCCAGCTTCTTGAGCTTCATACACCACTTCGCCGAGCTACAGTGGTCTATATGTCTAGTAATCTAGTTCAGCATCAACGCACTAAGCATATTGAGATCGACCTCCACTTCGTCCGGGAACGCGTCGCCCTGGGACACGTCAAGGTTCTTCATGTTCCTAATACGTCCTAATACGCTGACATCTTCACCAAAGGATTTCCTTCGACTGTGTGTGTGGAGTTTCATTCCAGTCTAAACATTCGAGGCATCAACGATCCGACTGCGGGGGCGTGTTAACATATGTATAATGGGCCAGCCTCTGTCCGTCGGCTGTAGCTGCGCTAGCCTCCCTAGCCATGCACCTCCCCCTAGGGATTCTAGATGGTTTTGGATTGGGCAAGGAACTCCTGATTGGTATTACTTCTATAAACCAAACCCTAGGACTTCCATGCCTATGTATGTAGATGAGCTTTGTCTCTCCATAATCAATCTATTGTCTTCCAAGCCATATTTGCTTTCAAAAACTAACATGTTTGGTTTGTGGATCGATCACACTCCATCGACCGGTCCGGCATATATTGCAGAATGGGTCCGACCCTCGAGAATACCCTGCGGGTATCTGTGCCGCGAGTGACTCGGTAATGGACGATCTGATCCTATGGCATGTACCAAACTACAGCGTGCGGCACCAGACGGTTCCTTGCTGCAAACCAAACACAACGTAACTGTAACTCAATCCCTATTAACTACAATCCACCTTTTTATGTCCTGCGACCTACCATGGAATCATGATGAACTCAAAAACCTAAACTCGATGATTCAACATGACAACTATGGAGTTTGGCTGGAAGGTTACCATCACTGTAGCATGCATAGAAATCTGAGATTATGGGTGTAAATGAGTAGCATTTATACATTTGTGAGGCTATAATATAACATAACATAACCCATGTTCTATTCTACACCCTAGGTGTAGCTACACACCCATGTTATCTAGTCGTCCGACTAATCGCGATTAGTCACGATTAGTCGGGCTTATCGGTCTAGTGACCCCGATAAGGGACACCGAGTAGGTCTGGGCGACTAGTTTTCTAGTCGTCCGACTAGTCGTCGACTAGTCGTGATTAGTCGCGTCGATCAGGTTGGAAAACGATCAGACTTGAGATTGTTTTGTGGGCTGTTTGAGTCCATTAGGTTTTTAGCATATAGAGGCTGAGACAGAGTTCTAGACAGTTCACAAATCATCTCACACAAGTGAAAAATCGACCATCATTGTTGACTTCATGCTTGCTTTTTATTAAGTAATATGCAGTACATATATCATATTAGTCCTGGGACATATAGGACGACTAGGCAGACTACTAGGCTCGACTAATCGGCCTGATCGACGACTAATCGCGACTAGTCGTCTGATCGGTCCTATGGCGACTATAGGTCCGACTAGACGATTTGAAAACATGGCTACACACAACTAATTACTGAAAAAAAATTCAGTAATAACCGCTGCGCACGATTTTACTGACACCCTTTTCCTGAACGTTATTCAGTAATACGGCAACTCGGTTCAGTAATTTCTGGCCAGTTTGTTCAGTAATTTCACTGCTAGGTGTAGAATATACAACTAAGGTGTAGAATAGTATTACTTTATAATATAATATAATATTGTAATATATGGGAATTTTGAATAAGTGTATAATGATTCTAGGAGAACACCTCACACCCTAATGGGAGAGGGAGGATTGTCTACGTGCGCATTATGCGCTACGTGAAAGGCACCCTGTCAACTGGTCTCCACATAGGCAAAGACTAGCGAGGATTGTGCATGAAAAGGCAGACTTGCTGGACAGTGTAGGCAAGGTCCTATGGAGTCAGCGCGAGGTACTAAAGGGAGCCGGTGATGCTCCTGTAATACGAGGGATCGGTGACCAAGGCGCCATCTGAAGTAGAGAGCTTGGCTCGAGTGTCAACTGGACTCGATGTGGAGCGACACTCGGCCTTGCCTGTGCGTTGGAGGCCGAGGGCGTATTGTCACAGACAGAAACAAGCCGTCGGAGGAGCAAGTGATGGAGATGCTGAGGAAAAGGTGGAGGTTGCCGAGGTCCGTCATGGCAAACTCGGAGTGGAGGCGAGCCGTGATGCGCTGAAGAAGCTCCGACGACGAGGATGTGAGGAGGATGTCGTCTACGTAGAGGAGCAGAAAGGCGACACTAGTCCCCTCTTTGTAGACAAATAGAGGTGTCAGATTTTGAGGTGATGAACCTAAGCTGTCGAATATGCATGGCGAAGCGCTGGTACCACGCACGTGTGGCCTGCTTGAGACCATACAGTGCCCGCTGCATTAAACAAATATGGTTATGGAAGGCGGGGTCGACGAAGCCTAGAGGTTGCTGGCAATAGACGGTCTCCTTCAGGTGGCCATGAAGGAAGGCATTCTTCACGTCCAACTAGTGGATCAACCAATCACGCAAGGTAGCAATGCTGAGGGCAGCCTGAATTGTAGTTGGCTTGATGACAGGGTTAAAGGTCTCATCGTAGTCGATGCGGTGCTGCTAAGACAAACAGCGAAGCACCCAACGTGCCTTGTGGCGGGCAAGTATGCTGTACGAGCGAAACATGTACTTGAAGATCCACTTGCCCGTCATTATGTTGGCGCCAGGTGGTCAAGGTACGGGGTGCCAGATGTTGTAGTCGATGAGGGTCTGAAACTCGTCTGCAATAGCCGCATGCCAATTGGGGTCAACCAGTCCACTCCTATAGTTTGCCAGGATCAGCAATACCAATGTCGAGGTCATGGAGAGGTTCATGAATTGAACCTGCCGAAGAGTCCCCGTCTGGGGCCATGTGACTTGGCGGCGTGCCTCTTGAGCGGGAGGAGGTGCAGGGGGCATCACAGGAACTGGAGCAACTGGAGCCGGTTCCTGTGCCAGCACGGGTGGTAGAGATGGAGCGTCATCCCTGCTAAAGACGAACTGGAATTGGCGTTCAGGGGCTGGTCCAAACGGCGCGGACAACCTAAGAGTAGACAGTGCAGCTGTTGCAGGTGTCGGGCCGGCTGCAGATGGCAGCCTGTCCAGGCGTGGGCGGAGATGCCCTGGATAAGTGGCGGACAGTATAGTACAATGAGGTTGTTCGCCTGATCCTCCAGCACGGTCCGAGGTGGACGCAGCTGCTCAACATCGCCATGCGATGGAGCTACCGCTGATGAAGGCGCCGCTGCTGTAGTGCATAGCACCGGCGCAGCATCACCAACGAGGCAGGCCCAAGCTGGAAGAAAGTGCCGATCCTTGTAGACTGAATGGAAATGTAGTCTCATCAAAGACGACATGCTTGGAAATGATGATTCGTTGCGTTGATGCATCGGTACCCTATATGTGTGAGGAAGGGTAGCCGAGGAAAACATAGGTGGTTGTTCTCGGAGCGAGCTAGTGAGGAGCGGTGGGAGCGCGGTTGGGATAGCATAAATAGCCAAAAATGCAGATAGATGCATAGTTGGGTGTTTTGTTATAGTGAAGCTCGTAAGGAATGGCACTGCGAACAATGGAACTGGGACGCCTATTAAGGAGGTAGGTAGCGATAGCTAAGGCCTCAGCGCAATATGGAGCCATTATGTGAGCGTGAATGAGCGTGTGGTGCGGGTAATGTTGTTTAGGGTGCAAAGAACTCGTTCGGCCTTGCCATTTTTGGGAGAGGTATAATAGCATGATAAACGTAAGTGAATTCCGCGAGTGGAAAACAGGGACGTGAGAGTTCGATTAACGAAGCCGTTATTGGCCTGCAAGCTTTTAACGGGAAGACCAAACTGTGTTAGGACAAAGGTGGAGATGTTGGCTATGTGGGTATGGACTTCTGACTTGTTGGTGAGAGGAAACATCCAACAAAAGCGAGAAAAATCATCTAGTAGAACTAGTGATGTCCAAACATCGCAGTGAACAAGTTCGAAAGGAGCATAACTATATGATCTAGATGTGGAAAAGGGTAACCACACATGTTTGGTAAGCTGTCATGACCGGCGGAGAGTATGATCTATTTTATTACAAGTAATAAAAAAATTCAGTCGAAGTGTATCAAGTGCGGCAGCACTAGGATGACCGAGACGTTGACTCCATATGGTGGAGACGACACGACAGGCTTGTGGAGTGGTGGTGGTGGTGGCCGGTGGAATGGTGTAGAGGTCGCCTTCACTATTGCAAGGAAGCATCACGCATTTGGTCAAGATATCCTTCACAGAAAAACCAAAAGCGTCAAACTCAACGGAACAGTTGTTGTCGCAAGTAAACTAGCGAACAGATAGCAAGTTGAGGCTAGCAACGGAACAACTAGAACATTGTTTAAAAGAAAATGTGACGCGGGTAGAATGGATGTGCCACGACATGAAACTGGGATGGTGTGACCATTGCCTACTGTGATGAAGGAATGGGAAGGAGGTAGGCGAGTGAGGTCGGTAGACGACATGTGCCCCAAAGCGTCGGAGTCCATCATCCAGCCCTGATTTTGCAGGGATATCTGGTTCAAGCTGCAATCAGCCCGTCCTGATCCCATGCCTGGGCTGGTGGAGAGAACTGAAGGCGGATGAACGCTGTGTGGGCTTCGGACTGCAGACCAAGCAGCCCGAGCGTGCGTCAGGGGGCCTAGCCGATCTAGCCCGTGGCGATCTGGGCGCCCAAGGGTTGAAACACACCTAGGGGCCCATGGGCCGGTACTGGACACCGGCCTGTTGAGGAGCGGCGGACGGTTGCTGCGGTTGGTTATGGTAGCCAGAGTTTTGGCGCCTTTTTCCTCTGTTGCACTTGCGGCTGCCACCGCTGCACCGATTGTCGCAGCCGCCACTGTGAGAGCTGGAACCACTGCTGGATCCCAAGCCACCACCCTGGTTCCCATATGTAGAGGACGAACGGCATCCACCTTGGGCGTTACAAGATGAGTTGCCGGAGTCGGTGAGCAGCGCCATGGCTATCATCACCTTGTTCTTGTTCGCCAGCCGCAATTCCTTAAGGACAAGCAAGTCGCGTGCCCAAGAGAAGCTGCAGAACACAGCGGCATTGGCAGCGTTGGCGACATCGGCCGTGTTGGTGTAACGGGGTTGATGCCATGGAGAACATTGAGGGTGAGCTGCGAGTACAAGACGGCATGGACGACATCACAGAGCGCATCAGCCACGGTCTGCATGCACCGGCAATACTCAGTGGAGTCGCCTTGCTGCATGGAGTGGAACTCATGGTGGAGGGAGATGGTGCGCGCGGTTCCTTGTTGGCACGGAAGAAGCCTTCAACGGGCACCTAAAGCTCCCAGTCACTCTGTTCATTGCTGTCCATGGTGAGATCAAGGACAGTCATCGACGGAGCCAAATATCCAGCTGCGGATGCTGCAGTTGGCTTCATCCCACTGCGGCCAGGAGCGATCAGTGGGCGGTGGTGGCGCAGAGGAGCTGTTAATGTGCGGCTTAAGGCCGAATTTACTGCACATGGACGTGAAGAATTAAGCCCACTTGGTGTAGTTGGAATTCTTCATCACCAAGGTCACCGGGACATGGGATTTCACCGAGACTGTGGCATATGGATTAACCACGGTCAGCGCCACTGCTTCAGGAAGACCACCGCTGCTTGGCTGACGCCGCCAGTGATTGGCACTGTGCTAGACATGGCTGGGGAGGGGAATTCGGCGAGGGAGGACTTTTCTTATATTTATACATGTCTTATCTTCCATCTAGCTCTAATATGGAGCGCAAGCAGATCTCATACAGAGCAGCTATTTGACAATATTTGTCAAAAACTCATAGGCAGTATGTGGAAGTCGTACCATGGTGTTTTTCCCCTCGGTTGAAGTAGAAAACACATCCCTTGTGGTGCCAGATCTGGAACTCCGAAGTGTAGCATGGTCCTTGACAAAAGGATGATCCATTAGCTGAGCAGCTGTAGGGCGGGCAGCAGGATCACGCTGAAAACAGAGTTTCAGAAAGCTTTTCGCCTCGGGAGAAAGATGATCTGGGATATCAGGTGTGTCTTTGCTATTCCCAATCTTAAATATTGCAGCCACCTGTGAAAACAATCCAAAGCTTAGCAGATAATCAATGGAAGAAGAAGCATCAAAACTTCATAACCATGTAAAAGGTCAGATCCAATATATCAACAACTCACCCCTTCGTACTGACTCCAGGGAGGTTTTGCTGCTGCCATCTCAAGAATGGTGCAGCCAAGGCTCCAAATATCAACTGAAAGGCTGTAGCCATTACTATTCATAATAACCTGAAAAGTTGACATAAACAAAGTTGAAGACTTCAGTTGATTACTGTTCACTAGAAAAGAATCGATAGGTAATTTAAACTTCAGTAGCCTCACCTCTGGTGCCATCCAGTATGGGCTCCCTTTGAATGATCTGATATCTGTATACGCTGATATCTGTGTAAATGTAGCAAATCATTACTAAAACCATATGTAGATAAGGGAGATATTTAACAGTTTAACTGTCAGATAATCGACAGAGCATAGTACTTACATGCTTGGCCATACCAAAGTCGGCAAGTTTGATATCACCATTAGGATCGACGAGTATGTTTGCCCCTTTGATATCCCTATCGGAAAAGGTAAACAGTCATGGATAAGAGTGATATGCAGTTCAGCAGTTGCATGAAAGAGGAAAGACAACTGTATCTGTAGTGTTGATGATATAAATGACTGCCAAATACCTATGCACTGTATTCCGCCCATGCAAGTATGCAAGGCCAGAAAGGATTTGTGCTGTGTAACTCCGAAGAACTGCCTCCCCGAATGGACCATTTTTTTGAAGTAACTTGTGGATAGAGCCCCCAGAAACATATTCGAGATAGACTGAGAGTGTCTCATTAGACTGCATTATGGTATGAAGAACAAATATTAATATGACTGTTGTCTCAATCCTTAATCTCAACACATTAACTGTAGTGCTCATGAGTCATGAGCATTGTGGTAACTTATTATGTAATCACAGAAGACCATTGTTAGTTCAGTAATTACCAGATCACTGCCATAGTACTGCACAATGTTTGGATGTGACAGCTGACTCAGCAGCACAATTTCCTGTACACAGGAACTAGTGTCAGTAGGATAAAGATTACAAATTCTTCTAGGAGACTGATGCGGATATATCCATTAGTTCTATAATAGGGTTACCTGATTTAGCTGCCTGAGACACTCTTTTGAGTTAGAATCATCAGAAATGACCTTAACCTCTTTAATTGCACACATTTGTCCACCTTCACTGAAAAACATACATTTTGAATAATAACTCAGTATGATATAGGAGTATACATCTTCTGAAGAAATTGAGGAGAATATAATGCTTCAAAATTAAGCTACGCACCTGTTGAATCCCAGATATACTTGTCCAAAGGTCCCACTACCGAGCAACTTCCCCTTCTTCCACTGTAGAGAACGGGAAGGCAAGGATGGGGAGCCTGGAGGAAGCGGAAGAGGTTGAGGTGAGCTTGAGCTTTGCGAATCATCCTGCCATGCAGTAGGAGATGCTTGGCATTGCCCAAATGTTCTTGATGGAACAGGGGAGGTTGAATAGTGATGTGCTCTTGAGCTAGGGGGAGAGCATGGCACTTGTGTACTGAACATAATTTCTGTTGATTTCCGACCACGACAATACGTAGTTCGATCATTTGCAAGATCCAAATTTTGAAGGTGAATTTCTTTCCTTGGTGAAACTGAGGTTTCAGACAATCGGGGATGCTCCAAAGCCTGATTATTTGTGAAGGTACGCCCTCCTGCTACGACATGACTTTGTTCCCGAGATTCAATTGCTACTGTTCGGCCGGGAAGAGTACTACTTGTTTCTGACAACCTGTCAAATCAGACACGAAGAAACAAATTTCAGCTATAATGCATATATTTGAACGATGAGCAAACAATAGTAGTTTGTTCCTCCATCCTGGACATTCGTATCTCAAACAGTTACAAAAGAACCCCAATTATTTCCTTGGACAACTATTGTCTCCTACCTTTGTAATCATGCAAGGACAGAGAAAAGGGGGGATATTTTCTCATCATACAAAATACATTAAAAAAATGGGTGTGTAGAAATTTTTGGATTAAATACTGCTCCAAAATGGAAAAGGTATCCTGTTCTTATCTCTGAAACTGGATTAGCAAAACCAAATTCATCACAGAAATTCACCCAAATGCAACCATCAAAAAAAGTGCCTTGTCAATAGCAGAATAGTAATAGAAACCGTAAACCAACTGAACCAATTCCCCAAACAGCCGAAGAATACTCTGAACCGACCAGATTTCAGAGTAGCAATTGGATTATAGATGGACAATTTCAGATTGAGCACTCTGAAAGTCAAACTACCAATTCCCCAAGCACCACTCTGAAATCTGAATTGAGCACGCCTAGAGATTGAAAAACGATCAGATAAACACCAAATTTGAATCTCCAAAGTCGCCGTAACGAAGTACTCATACAAAGGAAACATCAAATATTTCAAATTACTGAAGAGAAACAAATCTCGACACCCAAATTCATCAGGAATAGAGCACAACTCTAGTCGTCCCCCAGTTCAATCCGAATTCCATCAAAAGGCAACCGAAACACTGAAGCAAGCAACCAGAGGACCAAATTCTGCCACCGACCACGACAAAACTTCAGCCCAAAATTAAAGTTAATAACAAGCTGTAGGAACACTAGCACGATTGCCCACCTTACCCCCCCCCCCAAAAACGAGCGCACTTTACACCGAATTCCGCACGGGAACCGCAACACCAAACGGCCCAACTTTAGCGCTTCCCCGTGAACCAAACCAACCACCGAAACCACCAGGGCCAACCGGCCACCACCCACGCCGCGTGCCGGCCGCGTACCACCTGTAAACCCCGAGATCCAGCTGCTTGTCGGATGCTGCCGAGGACCCGCCGCCGCCGCTGCCGCTGGACGCCGAGGCGAAGCTCGAGGCCGAGGCCGGCGCGGACGGCAAGGACACCGACCGCGGGAGCGGGAGCCCGACGATCGCCGCCGCCGCTAGCTGCTTCACGCGGCCCCCGCGGCGAGCAGCGCCTCGTCGAAGCTGCTCGCCTTCTTCTTCCCCTTTCCCGCCGCCTCCTTAATTTCTCCGACCGCCGCGGCGCCGGTCTTGCTGGACTTGCTCCTGCCCCTGCCCTTCCACCACGCCGCCGACATCCCACCGCTCCACAGTGCCTTCGCAAAGAGAAAGATGTCTAGAGAGAGAGAGCGTGAGTGCTGTGTGCCTCTGTGTGTAGAGAGAGAGAGGGAGGGAGGGAGAGGCGTACATGCGGGAGGAGATGGGGGGTGCGAGCTCTTGAGCAGGTTGCAACGACCGGGGTCGCCGTTGCGGGGCCGAGATGGGAGGTGGATGCGCCGTGAGGATCTCACTGGCGGTTCAGAAAGGAAGAGAGAGCGGAAAGAAAGGCCGAATCATATTGATCCCGGTCAGCTAATACCATGTAGAATGATTATGGGAGAACACCTCTCACCCTAATGAGGGGGGTGACTATATGTATATGCCAGCCAACAAGGAAATACATGTATAGAAGGAATAAAATAATCTCAGGTTATATATTTCCTAATACGGAGCAATAAGCAATAAGTTAGGTGATGTTGTTGCTTTGCTGGTACTTTCTAGAAAATCTATATGTGAAGCAAACGAAACAAATATATTGAGGTTTCTGGTAAATGGTCCATGGGTGAAGAGTTAATGAATAAGAATCCATACCTGCTATCAGCGTGTTTGTTTGTACCTTCTGTGCAGTCTTTCTCTTTAATCTCATGTTCACCTGATGAACCTTCCTTTTCCCTCCAATGCAACTTATCTAAAGGAAGAAAATCCTCCTCTATGAAATCTACAAATTGTATGTTGAATCTAGGACACCTTGGATGTTTTCTAATGGTGTTCTCAAATGATAACTTGGCAACCATCCTGTCCAATTTGTCAGCACCTTGAAGGTCCCCAATTTGTCCAGTGACCTCCTGAAGGTTTAACAGGTGCTCAATGCCATTGAGCACTCGGTAATGGCTCTCAAGTCTGTGGGCATTGAAACAAAGCTTAAGCCTCTGAAGATTGGGCATGGCTCCAGCATGAAAAGCTAAGCTCATCGCACCGCATGTGAATTTGAAATGCTTGAGAGCTGGGAATGCCATGTTGCTAAAGATGATGGGTCCAGTTGGAGGTGTTCGTATATACAGTGAGAGCACTACGAGGGAAGGTAATAAGGCAATGTTATTGATATCATTCCCCTGCAGTTCTTTAACTACGATTTTTAAAATGCGGAGTTTGTGCCGTTCACCAATCCAAGTTGGAAGTCTGGCAAAGAAGCAAATTGGTGGCAACAACTCAAGTCTCTGAAGCAACATGGGAGGAGAGGAGATACCGAATGAGACATCAAAGAAAATGGCTGAACTTAAGGCATCCGGATTCAGGGTGAGAGATTTGAGATTGCTGAATTTCCCAAGTGAAGAAACTAGAGGTGCCAGCTTTCTCTTCAGTTGGCCACCAGACAGAGTTGCAAAACAGGATAGATGAAGATGCTGGAGATTTGTCAGCTTCCCTAGGCTCCGCATATTGTGTTCAGAGTTATGTCCGAGGTCGAAATACCACAGTGTACGTAAAGACTTCATGCGGCCAATCCCATCCGGTAGCTTTGTTGCATCTTGGAGACCAAGATGCAGCAAACTCGGAAGATGGACAATATCTGATGGAACTGAAGATATTCTTGCATCTATTTCCATAGTCTCCAAATAATGTAAACCTTGCATCTGGGCTGGTAGTTCAACCATGACATCACTTGAAATCTTCAGATATTTCAGCTGAAATAATCTGCAAATTCGTGAGAGGTTCAAACTCATATGTCCATCATGATCGCCCCAACAATCGAGGATTAGAACTCGGAGATGCTTGAATTCCACAATTGAAGGCATACATTTATGGACTCCAAAGAAACCAAGCGATCGTAATTGTGGCATTGTTATTCCTGCTGGTTGCTTTGCATATTTGGCAGTACTGAATCGGAAGGATAGTCGATGGGCTTTCGGAGATAGTCCTGTTATAGTTTGAGAGTAATCTATTGCAGCAAGAAATTCGTCTTCCTTGGAATTATGAGAAATAAGATCAAGTATAATATGGTGCACTGTACAGGACAATACCTCATTACTGTCTCCAAGTTCCATAGGTTGGATCATTCCCCTGTTGACAAGCTCGTCAAAATAGCCCTCTGCAATTTCTTCTGTATCTTTTCCTTCCGTTGCATTGATAAAACCTTCTGCTATCCATTGCTTCACGGCATGAACCTTCCACACTATGTAACCCTCTGGGTACATATTGAAATATAGCAGGCAAGTTTTCAAACAACGAGGAAGACTATTGTAACTCAGGTTCAATATTTTTGTCTGGATCTCTTCAATTGTATGACTTCTATTCAGAATGGAGCATAAACAATCATGCACATGGTACCATATCTCTGAGTAGTCTAATCGGCTTGCTAAAAGAGCAGATAAATTTATGAGGGCCAGTGGAAGACCACCACATTTTCTAATAATACCATATGAAACTTCCTTCAATTCATCAGGGCATTGTTGTTCAGAGCCAAAAACTTGATTGAAGAATAAGTTTGCAGAGTCTTGGATGCCAAGAGATTTCATCTTCAAAATATTATCAGGCATATAACCACAGGACTTGAGAGCCACATTCATCTTTTCTGTAGTTGCTACAATTCTACTGCAATTATTACTCTCGGGGAAAGCAGCGCTTACAATGTCCCATGATGTTTCTTCCCATAAATCATCAATTACAACGAAGCACCTGTGAATAATTAATATAACCAGTATGTTTTTATGAGGCCAAAATAATAACAATTGCATATACACTATTAACATTAGTTACTACGATTAACTATAATTAGTAGTCGCACAGATAATTCTTTGAAGAGCAAAGCCCACAATGCAAGGCTATCCAAGGCGGCTGATCAAAACTACACCAATGATCAATCTGATCATACAGCAGGTGCTCCCAGTTCCAGCCCAGTAAATCAACAAGCATATTATATTAAAAGAAAGAGTAAAATGCATCGGAGGTCCATCAACTTGTAGTGGGGTGTCACTTAGGTCCATCAACTCCAAAAATGCATTTCTAGGTCCCTAAACTTTTTAACTCGTTCACCGCAGGTCCATACCCCTCCACTTGAGCATGTATCGATGACATGACGTGCTGACTGGGCATCTTTATCTCTCATACATCACCCTCTCTCTGTCTTTGGCTGGGGAATTTCATCAAGCACCTTGTGGATGAGCGTGTGCCATGGCGCCTGGGGAGAGTGGTGAGCCTCATCTCAATTCCTCATCGCGTTGGGCGCTTCTACTTCATCTCCTCGACCGATTCCTACGCTCACCACACCTTCTTCCTTGCCGTGCAGGTGCCCCGGCGAGCTCCGCCCGCTAGCGCCGCTCCCTCGTGTCGTTCGCCGCTGCTCGACCCCGCGGTGATCTTCGCCCCCACCTGGCGACGCCATGCGCATGCCTCCTCGCCATCTTGCCTTGCCGCGCCACCGTTCGCCGCTCGCCGTCGCCGGCCGGGCTTGCACCAGTACGTCGCTCACGCATGCGTGGCGCACCGTGGGCGCGCACGAAGCATTCCGCCCCGCGGCCGCTACGCCACCGACGACCGCCTCCACGGACCCGGGCTGAGTCAAGGCCGGCCGCTGGCCTTGACACGCGGCAAGGGCGCGGGCGGAACGCGCCGTGCGCGGCCACGGCGTGCCACGCACGCGTGCGTGACGCACAGGTGCAAGCTTGGCCGGCAACGGCAAGCATCGAACGGCGGCGCGGCAAGGCAAGGCGGCGAGGAGGCGGGCGCATGGTGTGGTCCAGGCAGGGGCGAAACTCACAGCGGGATCGAGGAGCGGCGAACGGCGGCGAGGGAGTGGCGTGACAAGGAGGGGCGGCGCCGGCTAGAGAGCTCGCCGAGGGACAACTGCACGGCGAGGAAGAAGGCGGGGTGAGCGCAAGAATGCGGATGGGAGAAGCCGATCTGGTGCCGCCGCGGGGTGCCGTCCGCGCGTCCTGCCCCTGCCTCACGGCGCCGGCGCCGGCGGCAGTCTGGTCCCCCGCGCAACTCAAAATTCGTGGCGCGGGAGTGGCAAGCGTTGGGCTAGAATGGGTGGATGGGAAGCTAACAGGGTGGAGGTGCCATGGGTGCCCTAATTTTGAGCTGATGCTCTGGCGGCGGCGGGTGGTCTCCCGAGACATCGCCGTAGTGGTGGAGAGGGTGACATGACAAAGCATGTCTCACACACAACCTGTTCGATTAAATGTGCCAGCGAGAGACCATGGGAGAGAGAAGACGATGCAGAGGGATGAAAGAGTGGCGCCTAGTCAGCGTGCCACATCAGCACTAGCTACCCACGTGGATGGGTATGGACCTGCGGTGAATGATTTAAAAAGTTTATGGACTCAGAAATGCATTTTCGGAGTTGATGGACCTATGTGACACACCCTTACAAGTTTATGGACCTCTGATGTATTTTACTCTAAAAGAAATAAAATGCACTATCAATCTACTGTATTAAGAAAGAGCATCCTAAAATAGATCTGTTAAATATAAAATATGTGTTGTATGTTCCGCGCCAGCATTTTAAATTTTAGAGCTCCGATTTCAAATGCTAATAAGACAAGTTTGCATAATGAAGCATTAATGACCTCTCTATTGATAAAAATAAGCTTTGCGCCTTAGACTCAAGGTACTAGAAAGTGCTGTAAAATTTCACTTAAAATTTGGCACATTTGTACATGAGGTAGTTATGGACACGATTCTAAGTTGGATTAACTTGCTTTTAGCATAGTGAAGCCACAAATATTTTGGATTGTAAGATCCGAGATTCAAGAGTCCTCCTCATGCAAAACTGTACATCTTACTGAATATGAAGTAACTAAGCCATAGCCATTGTACCTTTGACGCGAAGGAAACAAAATATGGGGCAGACAAAATACCTCTTATCTTTGAGCTGTTCCTGAATATTGTCAATGAGGGTTTGCACAGAACCGGAAACAGAGGGTAGTTTCCCAAATTGGGAGAGAATGCTCCCAAGAAGCCTTCTCATGTCAAGCTTTCGTGATGCACGTACAAATGCTCGCAACTCAAATTGGCCCCCTAGTTCATGGAAAATTTCTTTAGCAAGAGTTGTCTTACCAACTCCTGCAGGTCCAACAATGGAGACCACTTTCAGTCGCTGCTCTGTTTCCACAGTAAGCATCTCAATTAGTTTGACCCTGGAGTCCTCGATTCCGAAAAGATTGGCCGAATCTCCATATAAGGTCGGTGCTCGCCCGTGCCCGGTAATCATATGGCTGGAGCTGGAGCTGGAGCTGGAGCAACAAGCGTCAAGCGGGTACCTTTCGGGCCGCTCGCTCGCCTGTTGCAGTAGAGCCCTCAGTTGGGTGATCCTGGCAATCCTTGTGCTGCGCCTCGGCGGCTCGGGAAGCTGAGCAATCTTAACGCGACCAACCCTATGCCGGAAGACAGATCTCATCTTGGAATCGGCGTCTGAGCGCGTTCTCATCATGTCGTCGACGAAGTCTTCGATAAGGTAGGACAGTTCCCGCGCCTCTTCCATCCAGCACTTGGCCCTCCGGGTGGGAGCTTCCAGCGTCGATAGCTCCACCAGGTCGGAGCTTATTTCTTGTAGATCTTCCTTAAGGAGCTCGATTCCGTCCCTCAGTGGCTTCCGCAGGCGATATTCTGGAGCCAGTAGCAGATCTAGCTTCCTAAGAAGGGGACCCATGGCCCCCAGGGAAGAACTCACTGCAGCTTCCATTTCTCCCCAAATTGAATCAGAGCAGAGACGACTTTTAGTTGCTCAGCCCATCTTCAAATCTGCAGATGCAATAGAAAAATAAAGCGAACTCTGTGCTTCAGTCAAAAGGGGAAGAAGGGGAAGATGGAGAAGAGTAGGCAAACTCTCTATGGGAGGGAGGAGGAAGCGAACGACGACCTACCAAGGTGCAGCAATAATGCAAGAACGGGAGATCCGAAAGGTGAAGAAAGCGTCCACTAGCCGACAGCGGCCAACCCACGAGGCCGATTGTTTTCCACTAGCAAAATGGAGTCGTTTTACCGTGTGTTTAGTTGGTGCAAAAGTTTACATTTTGCTAGGATATTTTATTGTTATTTGATAAATAATATTTAATTATATATTAATTATGTTTAAAAAATTCAGCTCGTGCTAATTAATTAGACTATGTAATTTATTGTTTTTTCAACTACATTTAATATTTTATGCATGTATTCAAAGATTCGATATGATAGATATTGTATAAAACTTTTTAGAAACTAAATAGGGCCACGTTTGCCATAGATTTCCTGCTAGACTCCACTGATGTATTTTTTTTGCGTTTTCTCAGAGGCCTTCGTCCTGACACTTCGGGCCTGATTGGTTGTCCGCATTCACCTCGCGCCAGGCACGTGAGGTAGATTTGTTTGGTTACTGCATATAAACCGCATTTAGTTGGTAAAAAAGTTTGGATAGTATCTATTACATCGAATTTTTGAACATATGTATAAAGCATTAAATACAGTTGAAAAAAATAACTAATTACACGGTTCAACTGATTAGGACGAGACGAATCTTTTAAATCTAATTAATTTATTATTAAATAATAATTATTAAATAATAATAAAACATAATTCAAATTTTTTCACCAACCAAACACCCGCACATAGGTAACTGGGTCTGGCTCCCGCGGTGCAAATGCAACCTCCAAGCCAGGCTCAAGAGAACGCCAGAATCGAGCGCATCCTGGCTGTGCTAGCACCACCAAACCAATTTAGACCGTGTTTGGTTCCCGGTGCGCTACTCGCGCTACAAATGAATTTTACCTGCATGAAGCACTAAACGAATTTTTTTTGTAAAACTTTTTCAAAGATGAATGTAATTTTTCGCGACGAATCTAATGACGGTAATTAATCAATGATTGGCTACAATAATGCTACAGTAAACATCCTCTAATTGTGCGGTCAACGGTTTCATTAGATTCATCTCGCGAAGTAACGCTGGGTTGTGGAGTTAGTTTTGTAAACTGTCTTTATTTAATACTCTTAATTATTTATCAAAATTTATGCTACTTGTTTTACTGCACAAACCAGGCCATAAATAACCTACCTCCACACCCAGGCACACATTCCGTCTTTGAGAAGCAACTAGCGGATTTAGACCTGCCGACAAGAACATAATTCCGCACTTACCCAGCATCAATGCTGGTGCCACCCAGCGCATCATCGCTTTTACAGAGGGTGCGTTTAGTTCCCAAAAGAAAAAAATTTTGGATGTCTCGTCAACGTTTGACCAGATGTCGGGAGAGTTTTTCGGACACTAATTAAAAAACTAATTTCAGAACTCACTTGGAAACCGCGAGACGAATCTTTTAAGGCCTTTGACCGCGACATTAGCACATGTGGGTTACTGTAGCACTTTATGGCTAATCATGCACTAATTAGGCTTAAAAGATTCGTCTCGTCGTGTACATCCAAACTGTGTAATTAGTTTTGTTATTTAATTACATTTAGTGTTTCATATATGTGTTTAAAAGGGAGGTAAAAATTTTTGGGTGAAAATTTTTAGGAACTAAACGGGGCCAGATTCTGATAGAAACAGCTACTGGGGAAAGTGGGGGGTTTTTTATTGAGTCTTTTCGAGCATTATATTTCACTTCTATATCTTAATCATATCCTAAACAAGCTCCTAATTATAACTACACTGGTATATTTTATTTTGTTGCCTTTTCTCCGGAGCCTTCGTCATGACACTACGTAAATGACCTACCTCCACGCCGAGGCACATTCTGTCTTTGAGAAGCAACCAGCTGATTAGACCCATGAACCTAATTCCGCACTACCCAGCATCAATGCCCCATCAGCGCATCATCGCTTTAACAGATTCTGATAGAAACGACCATTGTGGAAAGTGGATTTTTCTATGATTCTTTTTTATCACTATATTCACTTTATATCTCATTCACATCCTAAACAAACTCCTTTTTATGACAACTACTGGGTGCTTTCAGTGCTCCCGAAATCTTACACATGCCCGAAAACTACTGAGACTACTCAGGCAGCCTCGTTTGCGTTGAGTCCGGTCAATGTGGGTGTCCGAAATTTTACATGACTCCCCAGTGCTCCTGGGTGCTTTAAAGAAAATTATGACAACTACTCGATCGATGCTCTTGATCTAATAAAATCGACAACTGTGAACCTGAAATAAAAAAAACTATAGTGTCTTGCACGTGCCCAAGCACGCGTAGTCTTAGCAGTTCATGGATGGTGACTCTATCTACTATATATTGAGTAAGTTTGTAGGGCAATATAAGAACACTATTTGGTTAAATTATATTGAAACTAGGTATAGAAATAGTTCAGGCAATTTTCGTTCGTCGGTCTGTCCGTGGGGTTCAGAGACTAAATGGAATATATTGTATTTGTAACCAGGCTATCCGTATCATATCCCTATCCAAATATTGAATTCAAGTAGAATATTTGATATGTGAATAGGATGAATATCAATATTTGGCACATTTAACACTATTCGTATTCGAAACCGAATCCAAGTAAAAACAAATATTTGTATCCGTATTTATGTATATATCCGTAATCCATTTTTATCCCTGTCTAAAAACATTACTCATTTGTTATCGGAATATTTAAGGCTTTAATTCCGCCAATCATCATAGCAAGGAGACGAAAGAAAATAATGAAGACCGCAACGCGCTACACACTTCTCATATGCTTGCACTTTTCTCTCAGCATCTAACTATTTTTGTTCAGCATCGAATTGTTTTCTGATATAGCATCAAATTCTTGGCATCTCTTTATGTGGGGCGATAATGGAATAAAATATAATGCCACTTGCAACATAGTGGAAGTGAAACATAGTCAAATAGTATTGGCACTTTGAAGCACGCAAAAAGCGGATAAATGTAAGGGAAGATATTTTAGAGTGGCGATCTCATATATGACTTCTTTGACATTATTTATCCTTAGAAAATAAATAAGATCTTGAAGCGATGCGTTGTGAAGGAAGGAAGGGATTTACATGACAGATGAAGATCTTCTATAGAAATTAGTTGCCTAGTCAAGACAACTAAATAATAGCAATAACTCGCAAATGATTCTTATAAAAAAAATTGTGAATGGGCGAATTGAGAGTAGCTAAGCTGGTAAAATCTTTCTTTTTATTTTTGAAACCCCATCTGGATTTGAGTCCTCGGCTCGGCATGGGTGCTCGCGTTTTTTTGGATTTATATACCAGTATTTAACCAGCATTATTCTTTCAGTAATAGGTGACATTCTCATCGAGCGTGGCGTATGTGCTGACTTCGTCAATTTTCAGGATCTCATCAATCTTGAGAATCTGCCAAAGGTGGTCATAGGTGTAGAATTACGTGTGTGTATTTCATATGAATAAATGCGTATATATGAGCATGTAAGGAAAATGGCTCTATTAAGCCATTGTTTGTGATTTTAGTGATTGAGTAATAATGCAATCAATGGGACTAATGAGTTTGTCAAAGTGAACATTAATAGATCTCAGGGATGAAGCAAAAAAGCCAAGCAAAGCAAAACACGAAGAAAGAACTCAAAGAAAGATTGAAATGGACGAGTTCTACATTTTCAGTAGGCACCGGATGATCCGACGCCTAGGCACCGGATGATCCGACGCCTAGGCACCGGAGTATCCGGTTGGCACCGGATAAACCGACGCAGTGGCGTCGGCGCATTTTGGTGCACTAATGAGAGGCCACGTGGAGAAGGCCCAGTTGCACCGGATGATCCGACGGTGTCAAAAGGGAGCGTCGAAGCAAGCACCGGAGAGTGTACCAGAGACGATGTCAAGCACGCTGAAGCCAAGTCTTTAGCACCGGATAATCCGAAGGGGCACCGGAGCAACGCGTCGGAGTAATGACGTTAGCAGTCAGCTGAAGATTCCTTCAGCACCGGATAATCCGATGAGCACCGGATGAACCGACGCCCAGCCATCGGTTTATTCGGTGCCTCCTACGTCAGCTGTCAGAGACCTCAACGGCTACCCCATCGCTCAGTATGACCGGATGATCTGGTGCCACCCTGTCGGTTTATCCGACGCTACGCAGAAAAGTGGCCAACGGCTCTATCGACTTGGAGGCCTATATATATGTGATCCCTCGGCCATTTTGGAGTTGCTAGGGTTTCTACAAGTCTTAAACACACCCAAGAACATCTCCAAGCCATCTGTAGCGAAAATGGCCTCTCATACCATATTTCAATATAATGTTTTGGTGATTGATGACACACACAACACTTGGACTAATATGATTGTTAAAATGACCATTCTCAGGCTTTTAGGTTCAAGTGATGACAAAGAGAAGATAGGCGTAGCTAGGCCCGAAGGGCCGCCCCTACGGTGGTTCCGCCAAAGGACAAGAATTTAAGAGACCGTGAAGAAATCCAAGTCGAAAAGATCAAAACAAAGACAATTTGCTATCACCGGTTAAACCGATGATGAGCAAATTGCACTCATCGGTACAATGAACGCAGAAGCTACGTGCTAGGGTTTGGCACCGGATTAACCGGTGTTGGGTGTTTTACACTCACCGGTGTAATGGACTTGGAGGCCGAAGAAGCAGCAGGAGTTTTACAGGCACCGGTTAAACCGGCGATGAAGGCAAAGTGAACGTCGGTATAATTGTCCAGAGAGTTAGTTTTTTAGGAATCATGGGACAGTTACATTCACCGGTTAAACCGACGATACGTCGGTTAATTGCCCGTACAACTAACGGCTAGTTTCTCAAGTGGGCAGATTACATTCACCGGTTGAACTGACGATGGCTATTGGAGGAGCGTCGGATTAACCGGCGTTACGAGCTTTTTCTGTCAGCTTTCCTCCAACGGCTAGTTTGAGGGGTTGGGCTATATATATATCCCACCCCACGCCTCATTTGGTGTGTGCTGGAGTTGCTGAAGAGATAGAGAAGTCTACTACACTTGAAGAACACCTCCAACCACCATAGAGCTTCATTGTACATCATATAGTATTAAACACACTTGTGAGAGTGCTTAGTGCTTGGTTAGGCTTAGCTCTTGAGAGAGTAAGCTTGAGTGAAAGCCTTGCTGCGGCAAGCATCTTGTGTACTCGTCGTGTGACCCTCCGACTTGGTGTGGAGCGGCAACGATACTTTGTGCGGGGAAGGAGACCCCTTTTGGTGAGAAACTCCGATAGTGAAGACGATGCCATTGGTGACGCTTTGAGAGAGACGGTGGCGGTAGCCTTGTCTTGGTGACTTGGCGCCACTTAGCCTTAGCTTGCTGGAAGCCTTGGTGCCGAACGCAAGACGGTGATTGTGACAGCCCAGGTTTTTAAAATGTTAAGCAGAAGAAATTAAACCAAAGTCTAGTTGAAGTCTAAGTGAGAAAGTAAAATTTTGTACATGAAATGATGAGTTCTTCAAATTACAGTTTCGAAATATTTAAATTATCTTTCAAATTATAACAAACAGGATTTCAAAATAAATTTTAAACCGCTGTTCAAATGAACTTTTGCCCAAAACCAATGTTATAGGTTTTCAAATGGTGAACAACTTTCGTGTTCAAAGTTTTTCGAGTTGCCACGCAAAAATGGGAGAAAAATTTGAATTTCAAAGTATATAGGATATTTTCAAATGCACTCAAGTTTCAAATTTTATCTTTCAAATGAAGCCTCAAATGAATTTGTGCCTAAAATGAAAGTTGTAGATCTCGAAATCTGAAGCAAGTTTGGTATTCAAAAGTTTTTCATTTGACCTTTGGAATAGGGAGAAAAATTGAGTTTACAAATTGGAATTTTGAACTTCGATCTAATTACGGTTTTGCCCTCACCACCATCTCTCCTCTCTGTTTCTCGCCATGAAGACGCCGTTCGCCCCCGGCCAAGACCGCCTTCCCCGCCCCCGGTTTTGCCCCACACCGGCATCCCTGGCACCTTCTGCGCTCGCCACGCGCCCCCGCGAGTGCTCTGCTCGACACGCCGCCAACGCCGTCACCGTCTCGACGTCGGTGCCAAGCCACGCGGCGCCCAGACGGTGCAGCTCTCCGCCGCTCAAGACGTCTACGAAGCCGACTTCGCTTTCTCCTTTCCTCGCTCCCTCACTCCCCAGAACCCCAAGCCGAGGCTCCCTGCTCAGCAACGCCGCCGCCCGCCGTTGCTCGCCGCCGAGCCCACCTCCACGCGAAGCCCCCTTGTCCGCTCTTCCTCACCCCCAACCAAACCCCTAGCGAGCTTCCTCTCGGCGTCCTGCAGCTCCTCGGCCCGGCCACCGTCGCCCAGCCACGCCGGAACGCCGCCGCCGGTGAGCAGGGCCGCCGTCGTCCCTACCTCACCGTGGAACCACCATCTCCACCCCTCCTCAGCCCAAATCGAGGCCACAGACCCCTTCCTCATCGCCCACCGAAGCCTCCAAACCCCGCTTTCCAGAGCTATCCCCGCCGGCGAGCCCCAGGAGTGTCACCGCCCACCATTGCCGCCGCCGAAGCTCGACCTCGCCGTGGAGGTCCCCTCTCCGGCCTCCCTCCGCCCAACTCGACCCCCCAGCGAGCTTCCCACACTCCCACTGGTGCTCACCGGCTTGACCTCCGCCGCCCAGCGCCGCCGCGCAGCACCGTCGCCGGCCATCGGCGCTCGTGGATAGCCCGCCTCCGTCCACCCCAGCCCCAACCGCAAGCACCCAGAGGTCCACCTCGGTCTCCTCTACCTTTTCCCCCACGATCCCCTCGCCGCCGGCGAGCCTCCTCCCCGGAAACACGGCCGCCGCCACTCCTCTGTTCTGTGAAGTCCGGCCAAGGGCCTGGATGCAAGGAAGTAAAAGATTCCAGGGGCTAGTTTGCAAATTATACATGAACTCATGCTGTGAACTTTCAAAATACATAACAATTCACAGAAAAATCATAAAAATGCAAATCCAGTTGTTCTGAGTTCCTTGTGACTAGATCTATAACTTTCCTTACATTCACTTTTTCTTTTGCTCACTAGTTTTTGTTCTATTCAAACTACAAGTTAAATGGACCTTTAATTGTACCTCAAGTTCCATGCATGATCCAAGGGCCATTTTTGGTCAGTGGGTTTCATGATAGAAGGTTAGACTTATGTACAAGTTTCATGGTCAGTGGACACCTCTAGCTATAGGTTTTATTAGATATTGTTTTATGCTATGAGTACATAAATTTAATTTTTCCTAGTTGTTCCACTATGATTCAAGAGTTACTACTTCTACGGTGCTTCTTACTTGATCCCTGCATGCTTTATAAAAATTTTGAGATGTTTTATCTCAGTAGAACCTACTCAAGTAATTTATGCCATTAGTAGATGTGCTAAGTCAAGAAAAATAGTTTCTGCACATATAAAAATCTAATAATTTTTCCATGGGTTAACTTTGAACATCTGACCATGCTGGTAAAATATGAGACGCTGGAACTTGCTATAAATGTCTGTAGGATTTAAATTTTATTAATGCAGCTATAACATGTTCTATTTCTTATACCTCGTGTACTATTTCTTTAAATATGAAAATAGTTGCAATTCTTACAGTAGATCGTTCATTAAGTTTTCTACCTTGTGTAAGCATTTCATTATCAGAGGATGTATGTAATTATGTTTATGTTGTATCCTTGGTTGAACAATAATTGCTAGAATACTAGTGTTGCATGACTTAGCAAGATTTTGAAAACCACCCGTTACTCTTGCGAACTAAATTGTGTTAATTTACTACTCTATAAATGACTGCCCAGGAGATGTTAATTAAGAAGTTTCACATCCAAACTCACATCATGCTGGACTACAACTTTATCATGAAGGAAAAATAATAAAACCTAAATCGCGAAACAACTCGAAACTTTACATTCATACATATGCATTGTTGCATTTCATTTAGATACGATAGATGAATCACGTGAAGGATGTGACGTTGGAGCCGAGCCAGAAGACGGTGAATGGTGGACACATCTAGAAGATGGATGGATGGATCCCGATGTACAAGACCGAAGGAAGCTGCTCGTTGAGCAATTCTCCTCTAACTAACACTGACATAGTGTTATTCCCAGGCAAGCCCCGGAGCATGTCCTATATATTTTAAAATTTATGCAACTTATTATTATTCCTATCTACTTGCGCATTTAAGTTTACAGGAGTTGCTTGGAACCTTAGTTGCATGATCTTAGGTACCTATGCTTGAACACTAGTATGTGTAGGTCGCTAGTTGGCTAGGCTAATGGTTCGGTAGAAGTCGAGTGATTTCTTGTCACTCGCGAGAATTATAGGAGTTGAATGTCTTCTACATACTACAACTATAAGGCTCACGGACATGGTTGTGGTACTTGTGATATCCCGTGTGTTTAGTGAAAATGGATAAGGCCGCAGTGTGTGGTAGTGGTGGTTAAGCTTTTGAACGTACTAACCACATGCCAAGAAATATGGTAATCGGTAAGCTTAAGTACCTGATTGGCCCGGCGAGTGGACTTTACTTTCACCCTCTTTGAACGCTGTTCTCATGCGGCCACATGCGGGTGCAAGAAGGCGCACGCCAGGTGTGGATTCTTGTAGTCGAGGTGGGTGACCTTGATCCACAACCCGGAAAGAAAGGGGAAAAGTCGTGTGGGTGACTCGGTTCCCATACGTGTGTGTTAGGTCTGCCTGGCCAGGTTAACAAATTCGATTCGAATCGTCCGTTTCTCACGGTTTGGGACTGCTTAACCCTTTTGCCACATAGAGTAAGAAGTGAAAGATGATGATGATGATGAATATGGTTGGTTGGATGATGAAAGATAATTGTTTCCCACCATGTATGCTATTGGATAGATGCTCACCTAGAATGGTTATTTGAACTAGAACCTGAAAGCTAAAATATGAAATTAAGGATATACTCTTTACTGCTTTTCGGCAAAACAAACCCCTCAAGCCAAAAGCCTTGCATGTCTAGATTAAGGGCTAAGTATACCCTTAGTCGGGTAAGCCTTGCTGAGTATTAGTATACTCAGCCTTGCTTGTGGCTTTGTTTTTCAGGTGGTACATCGGAGGTTATGGTTGATGTCATGTACGGGCTTCATCATGACGTCTGGTTTCGACGCTAGACTATCGTTCATTTTTCGTCAAACTTGATCTCTGTTGTACTTTTATAAATTCAAACTCGGTTTGTAATAATAATTTAGTTTCATACTCTGTATAATAAAATTTGCCCCAGCCAGTCACGACCACTCGACAGGAGGTTCCGGAGAGCTAGCTCCTCCGACTTCAGCAGCTGCTACAGTCTCTGAGTCCCAGGTGACTCAGCCGTCCGAGCTCACTGCACTTCTACAGCAGCTCGTGACTCAGCAGAGGGAGGACAGACTTGCTCAGGAGGAGGCCAGGAGAGCCCATGAGGCCTAGATTGCAGCTATTTAGAGAGAGGCAGCCCGAGAGCGTGCAGCGACAGAGGAGCGTTTTGTCGGCCTCATTGACAGAGTTTCACAGAGGACAGACGCTCAGTTCCAGCAGATGCAGCAGGGCATGATGGCGATGTTCGGGATGATCTCCCAGCTTTACTCTCACACCGGACTCGCCCCACAGCAGCAGCAGCCCGGACTTCAGGGTGTAGGAGCACCTCAGCTTGCAGTCACACCAGCTCCTCCTCCTCCAGCCCCTACTGCAGCTCCAGCTACCACAGCGACACCGGAGACCACGTTCTCGATGTCCGCACTCTTTGGGTCTGCCGGTCGTCCGCTCTTTTCACCACTGCTAGCGACCACACTCTTTCAGGACTCACCATCAGCGGTTCAGTCGGTCGCCCTCCCTTCCTCACTTCAGGCAGCACCTTCAGGGGGAGGAGCAGTAGAGGAGTCCCTGCTTCCACAGTCGACGCAGCCGGCAGCCTCAGCGGTCACTTCTTCAGATATTGATACTTCTTCTTCTGACCCGGTTACGACTTCTACGGATCCTCTACCAGGCAGTGCCAGCACGAGAGCCTCCACGACAGTCACTCCCCCAGTGAGCTCAGACCCAGACCAGCAGCTTCCGTCTGTCACCGAGGGTGAGAGCTCTCCGTCCGACGGCGACGACGACCCGGACCGCTTCCTCGCCGTACCACGACAGCACGACCCGTAGCTCGCCTTTTGGTGCTTTGATGCCAAAGGGGGAGAGGTGGTAGGGGGAGCCTCAGAGTTAGGGGGAGGGTAGAGCTAGAGAGAGCTCGTAGTTATCAGGACTTTGATTCTTTGTATCACATTTGGTGTTAATTCATGGATATGTACATTTGTCGCTTGAGTATGCCGTTCTTTGAGACATATCTATGGATTTCGTTTGAGCCGTTGAGCTCTTTGGTCCTGCTTTCGAGTTTGCTCGTGTTTATCCTGTTTTATCTTTCTCGCTCTCTCGTTATTTATGTTTGTGTTGTCATCAATCACCAAAAAGGGGGAGATTGTAAGCATCTAGGCCCTCAAGGTATGTTTCGGTGATTAATGACAACCATTATTGTGGCTAATGAGTTTGTGCAGCTTAATAGATCATTATCGCTCATTTGGTCATATGTCAAAAGAGGCCCCTCAATTTCATTATTCAAAAAGTCGATCTCGGTACTCAATTCAATTATATGTCAAGGCTAAGGATCTTTCTAGTCCTAAGTGTCACAAGGTTGAGAAGGACACTTAGGTTAGTATAGGTTTTATAGTTTTATAGTGATCGCACTATTAAGAGGGGTTAAGGCTAAGTAACTTGAGCATGGACATGGTCATTTGAAAATGGATGCACACTATGATCACTCAGGTTTCTAGAAGTTCAAATAAGTGGTTCTCAAACTATATCTCAAGAATATTTGGATTTCATTCAAGACTCAGATCAGAAAAGACAAAATCAGAAAAAGTCTATACACCGGTTTAACCGACGCTCTCAATTTTCTATACGTCGGTTAAACGAAGTCAGCAGAGTCTGGACAAATTCAATACACCGGTTAAACCGACGTGTTTGAATTTAACGTCGGTGCATTAGTCCAGAGTTGGTTTTCCCAGGGCAATTCAAGTTCTATTCACCGGATTAACCGACGCTGTTTGAATCAAGACGTCGGTGCAATTAACCAGTGAGATGGTTTTCTCAAAGGAATTCAGAAGTTGTACTCACCGGTTAAACCGACGATAGGTTTGAGTTAACGTCGGTGCAGTTGTCCAGAGACTTGGTTTTTCAGCTGATCAGTGGACAACTACACTCACCGGTTAAACCGATGATACGTCGGTTAATCTGCCCAAGTTGTAACGGCTAGTTTTCAGAAGTGGCAGTTTACATTCACCGGTTAAACCGACGATAACTATTGGAGGGACGTCGGATTAACCGGCGCTACGCAGTTTTCTGGCAGCTTTTCTCCAACGGCTCTATTTGTGTGAGCTGCCTATATATACCCCTCCAATGGGTCATTTCGCCCACTCTTGACACCAGGCAACATCCATACACTCATACTATAGTCAAGAGCCACATTGAGCTTCATCATTCACATACTTGTGCATTCAATCAATCAAGAAGCAAGATTAAGGACTTGAGTAGAGAGAAGCTAGTGTGCATCCGTTCTTGGTGATCGGTTCTTGCTCAAGTGAAGGCCTTAGCTTGTTACTCTTGGTGATTGGCATCACCTAGGCGATCTTGGTGATCGAGGTGTTTCTCGCGGAGCTTGCCAAGGATTGTGGGAGCCCGGAGAAGAAGATTGTACGTGGCTTGAGCTCCACCACGCCGGGATGGTGAACGGAGACTCTTAGTGAGCGCCCAAGTCTCGGTGACATGGGAGGTGACAAGACTCTTTGTGAGTGTCACAACGTGGATTAGGGGTGTGTGCCAACACATCGATACCACGGGAAAAAATCCGGTCGTCTCTTGTCCACTCTCTTTATTCAAGCATTTTCTTTCATGCAATTTATTCATGTGCTTGACTTAGAGATCATAACTTAGCTCTACCTTACTAGGCTTTACTTTATTTTTATCTCTCTTAGCTTGTGTAGGTAGCTTAGTTATCCGGTTGGTGAATTGGTGCCCTACTAGCATTGCATAGGTTAAGGTTGCTTTACCTTGTTTTAGAAATGGAAAAAGGCCCAATTCACCCCCCTCTTGGTCCATCGATCCTTACAATTGGTATCAGAGCCTCGTTGCTCATTTGGATCATTAGGCTTCACCGCCTAGAGCTATGGCCAAGATGGGTGGATCGCCGCCTCACTTCGAGGGCAAGAACTTTGCTTATTGGAAAGTTCGCATGGCCGCATACCTTGATGCGATTGCCCCCGAAGTGTGGTTGGCCACTAAGACCGGGTTCACCGGAACTCCCACCACCGAACAATTAAAATAGAATGCCAAGGCTAGAAATGCAATTTTCGAAGCCATTAGTGAGGAAGTCTTTACTAGAGTAAATGGCATGGACTTAGCAAGTGATATTTGGAAGGAGCTCATTGAAATTCATAAAGGCTCCACTAAAGTTCGTGAGCAAAAATATCACTTGTTTAGAGCTAAGTATTATTCTTTTAAAATGCTAGCTCATGAAAATTGCAATGATATGTACTCTCGCTTGAATGTCATTGTCAAGGACATTAATGCTCTTGAGGTTTCCAAAATTGACAGTGGCTCCATCAACCGCAAGATTCTCATGCTTCTTCCTAAGCCCAAGTACAACATTATCAATGCTATGCTTCAAAAGGAGAATCTTGATACAATGGAAGTGGGAGAGCTTGTGGGCGAAATTCGCGCTCATGAAATGAGTATCCTTGGTATGACCGAAGAGCCAACAACAAGCAAATCAATTGCTCTCAAAACCAAGGCCAACAAGCACCGCAAGCTCAAGATGGTCAAGCAAGAATCTAGCTCAAGCAATGAAGAAGAAGATCATCATGAAAACTCATCCGATAATGAAGAAGATGGGGAACTTGCTCTCATGATGAGAATGTTCACACGCTTGAGCGACAAGATAAACAAGAAGGGTTACAACTTTGACCCCAAAAGAAGGATGTTCCGGTATAGGGAAGATATCAAGTACAAAACATGCTACAATTGTGGGGAAAAAGGACACATCTCTCCCGATTGCCCCAAGCCGGACAAAAGAAAGAAGGACAACAAAGGCAAACATCGCCATGATTCAAGCGATGATGAAGAAGATGAGAAGAAGAACAAGAACAAGAAGCTTGGGAAGAAGAAAAGCCATGACAAGAAGACCAAGCTCTTCCCAAAGAAGAAAGGGCACACCAAGAGAAGCTTCTTGGTGGAAAAACAAGAATGGGTGACCGATGTCTCATCAAGCGAAGATTCAAGTGATGAAGAAGACATCGTCACCATCGCCCTCACCAATGAAGAACCACCGCTACCTCCGCCTCCTATGTGTCTAATGGCAAAAGGTAACACCAAGGTATGTGAGGTAGATAGTGAAGATGATAGTGATGAAGAGCTTGATCCTTATGAATTCACTAACCTCATTAACGAGTATACATCCGTCATCAAGAGGGAAAAGGGCAAAGTCAAAATTCTTGAGAGCACTCATGCCAAGTTAGAGCTTGCCCACTCCGACTTGCTTGGCAAGTACAATGACTTGCTCAAAAAGCACGATGAGTCACTTGTACTTGCTAAGCAAGTTGAAGAGAGCCACAAAAAGCTTAAACAAGAGCATAGGGAGTTGGCTCACAAATATCAAGAACTTGAATTTGCCTATGAAGCAATTGACCCAAGTCTTGAGAACTTTGCTCATGAAACTATTGAAAAGGTCAATGCTTCTACCTCATGTGATGACCTACTCATTAATGTAAATGCCACTAATATTGTGTCCAAGCTTGCTCCTTCTAGGGAAAAGGAGTTGATGGATCAAATAGCAAGCCTCAAGAGTAGTGTGGAGAAGCTCTCAAGAGGAGAATACATCCACAAGGAAATTCTCTTCAACAATGCACGTGACTGTGGCAAGAGAGGTCTTGGTTCATTTCTGGAGCCAAACATAGCTACTACTCCTTCTCCGGAGATCAAGATTAGCTTCATCAAGGAAGTTGGATCATATTGCCAATATTGCCAAGTCACCGGGCACCACACTAGGGAGTGCACTTTACCATCACGTCATCTTCCTAATTTACCCAAGAATTACTCTTCAATGTTTCAAAATAACCATTTTCTCTGGAGTAAAGTGAAGGGCAAGGTGAACGCCAAATTCATTGGCAAACTCACTAAGGAGTCAAAGAAAAAGCTCCCCAAGCAACTTTGGGTCCCAAAAGCTCTTGTCACGCATGTACAAGGCCCAAAGCTTGTTTGGGTTCCTAAAACTCAAAAGTGAATTCTCATGTGTGTAGGTGAACTACAAAGCCGGTGGAAAACATTGGGTACTTGATAGCGGTTGCTCTCAACACATGACCGGCAATGATAGCATGTTCACCTCTCTTGAAGACCCCGGCGATCATGAACATGTCACCTATGGTGATAACTCAAGGGGAAAAGTTTTAGGTTTGGGTAGAATAGCTATCTCTAAAGATTTATCTATCTCTAATGTCTTGTTTGTAGAAGCACTTAGTTTTAATCTTATTTCTATTGCTCAATTGTGTGATCTTGGACTAACGTGTACCTTTGACAAGAATGATGTTGTAGTAACTCTTGAAGAAGACAAGTCAATGGTATTCACGGGGTTTAGGCATGGCAACATCTATTTAGTGGACTTCTCTTCAAAACAAACAAGCACCATGACATGCCTCTTCACCAAGTCTTCTCTTGGGTGGCTTTGGCATAGAAGAATTGCTCATATTGGCATGAGCAACCTCAAGAAAGCCCACAAGAGAGGGATGATCACCGGCTTGAAGGATGTCACGTTTGACAAGAACAAGCTATGTAAAGCATGCCAAGCCGGGAAGCAAGTTGCAACACATCATCCCATCAAGACGATGTTGTCTACCTCCAAGCCGCTCGAGCTTCTTCACATGGATCTCTTTGGTCCAACTACATACAAGAGCATTGGTGGTAACCTCTATTGCCTAGTAATTGTTGATGATTTTTCACGTTACACTTGGGTCATGTTTCTAGGCGATAAGGGTGAAACTCCGGAAATCTTCAAGACTTTTGCAAGAAGAGCTCAAAGGGAGTACAACTCCCCAATTGTGAAGATCCGGAGTGACAACGGCACCGAGTTCAAAAATATGAAGATTGAAGAATGGTGCGATGAAGAGGGCATCAAGCATGAGTTTTCCGCCACCTACACACCTCAACAAAATGGAGTGGTGGAAAGAAAGAACAAGACACTCATCACCCTAGCTAGAGCAATGTTGGATGATTATGGCACGTCCGAGAAGTTTTGGGCGGAAGCAATCAACACGGCGTGTCATGCATCCAACCGAGTATATCCTCACCGACTCCTCAAGAAAACTCCATATGAGCTCATCACCGGAAAGAAACCAAATATATCATACTTTCGAGTCTTTGGTTGCAAATGCTTCATCTACAAGAAGAAAAGGCTCGGTAAGTTTGAAAGTAGATGTGATGAAGGTTTCTTTCTTGGTTATGCATCAAACTCCAAAGCATATAGAGTATTCAATCAAACCTCCGGGTAAGTTGAAGAAACATGTGATGTGGAGTTTGATGAATCTAATGGCTCCCAAGAGAAGGTTGTTGGCTATGAAAATGTAGGTGATGAGGAGATTGATGAAGTTTTGAAGAATATGTCCATTGGGGATATCAAGCCGGAAGAGGTGCATGAAGGCAATGATCAAGGGGGAGGACCTTCCTCATCTACACCAAGCACCTCCACGGCGCCCCAAGTGGATGAAGATCAAGAAAAAGATGATACACAACCTCAAGAAGATGTGCCAACTGCCAACACCCCAAGTTCAAGAACAAGAAGAGCAAAGTGTTCCACCACAAGCACAAGTCACCCATGATCCACCCCAACAAGCATCCACGCAAGTACCGCTAGTGAAGCATGGTCGCATCTCCAAGGATCATCCAATTGGTCAAATCATTGGTAGTCCATCAAAGGGAGTAAGAACTCGCTCTAAACATGCTTCATTTTGCGAATATCACTCGTTTGTTTCTTGTATTGAACCCACTAGCATAGAGGAAGCGCTTGAGGACTCAGATTGGGTGATGGCCATGCAAGATGAGTTGAACAACTTCACCCGCAATGAAGTTTGGGTCCTCAAAGCTCCTCCGAAAGACAAGAACATCATCGGCACCAAGTGGGTCTTTCGAAACAAGCAAGATGAACATGGGGTGGTGATACGCAACAAAGCAAGACTTGTGGCAAAAGGGTTCTCTCAAGTCGAAGGTTTGGATTTTGGTGAAACTTTTGCTCCGGTCGCAAGACTTGAAGCTATCCGTATCCTTCTTGCTTACTCTTCACATCATAACATTAAATTGTATCAAATGGATGTGAAAAGTGCATTCTTAAATGGCGTTATTAACGAACTTGTTTATGTTGAGCAACCTCCCGGGTTTGAAGATCCGAGAAAACCTAACCATGTTTATAGGTTGCACAAGGCACTCTATGGGCTCAAACAAGCTCCAAGGGCTTGGTATGAGAGGCTTCGTGACTTCCTAATCATGCAAGGTTTCAAGATCGGGAGGGTGGACACCACTTTGTTCACAAAAGACGTCAACGGGGATCTTTTCATTTGTCAAATTTATGTTGACGATATTATCTTTGGCTCAACTAATGATTTACTAAGCCATGAGTTTGCTACCATGATGTCTAGGGAATTCGAGATGTCCATGATTGGCGAATTGACCTTCTTCCTTGGTTTTCAAGTCAAACAAATGAAGGAAGGGACATTCATCCATCAAGAAAAGTATACTAAAGATATCTTGAAGAAGTTCAAGATGGATGAGTGCAAGCCAATCAAGACACCCATGGCAACCAATGGGCATCTCGACTTGGATGTGGACGGTAAACCGGTTGATCAATCCCTCTATCATTCTATGATAGGGTCTTTGCTTTACCTTACCGCATCTAGGCCCGATATAATGTTTAGTGTGTGCTTGTGTGCCCGCTTTCAAGCTAACCCAAAGGAGTCACACGTTTCGGCTATGAATAGGATCCTTCGGTATCTCAAGCACACCCCTAGCATAGGCTTGTGGTACCCCAAAGGCGCTAGTTTAGATCTCTTGGGATACTCGGATTCGGATTTTGCCGGAAGCCGTGTGGATCGCAAGAGTAACTCCGGGGGTTGCCACTTGCTTGGGCGTTCTCTAGTTTCTTGGTCGAGTAAGAAGCAAAATTCCGTGGCTTTGTCCACCGCGGAAGCGGAATATATAGCGGCCGGTGCATGTTGTGCCCAAATCCTATATATGAAGCAAACCCTTTTGGACTTTGGTGTGAAACTAGATAGGATCCCACTCCTTTGTGACAATGAAAGTGCCGTAAAAATTGCCATGAATCCAGTTCAACACTCTCGCACAAAGCACATTGATATTCGCCATCACTTCTTGCGTGATCACGAAGCCAAAGGAGACATATCTCTTCAAGGTGTGAGATCTGAGGAGCAATTGGCGGATATTTTCACAAAACCATTAGACGAGAGTACCTTTGTTAGGCTAAGGAATGAGCTTAATGTGTTAGATGCGGCAAACGTCATGTAAGTTGCCATGTCATATAGAAAAATGCATACATATAGGACACTTGTCTAACCATGGTAAGATAGTGATGAGCAAGGGTTTAGCTAGAGGTGGTGGTCCACTTGTTTTCCTCTAGGCTTGTAGAAAGGCTCATCATGAAGAAGCTTCCCGTGGGTTCAAACTTGACAAGTAGATCTTAATTTCTTGTTATGCATTTCTTGTCATATAGATGTGCACTTCATGTTTACTTTACTTTCGCATGTGGTTGTAGCTTGCATTATCATTGCATGCGTAAGGGTCACAAAGGAGATCACTTGATGAAAATGAGACTTGTTTCATATACAAGATCTTAATTCATGAAAAGTGAAAAGAGCAAAGTGTTAGGTGCGTTATTGCCTAGTGAGTCATGTCATAATGAGTTTGAAGCTCTCTATCTTCAATATTCCTATGACAAGGCTCATACATTTTATTTGGCGCTTTGTCTCTCTTGCGGCTTTTCCTTTTTGTTTGAAAAGAAAATTATTTAAGTAAGTGTGCTATCCTATTTATTTTGAGGGGTAAAGTCGCCTATGCAAGTCCATTAGCTTGAGTTTATTTGAGTTTTATAAGTTTATTGGACTTAGCATAGAAGAGTGAGCTGAGTGTGGGGTTTTTGGCTTCACCGGTTAAACCGACGTTCAAAGGATCTATACCCATCGGTTTAACCGGCGTTACTAAAGTTGGGTCTCAGCTCAGGCAGTTTCAGGCGTTTAACCGACGTATACAAAAGTCAGAGCATCGGATCAACCGGTGATCATAAATGTAGATCAGACCTAGCAATCAACCGGCGTTTTGATCAATCAACCGACGAGTTCACTTTTGACAGCATCGGTTCAACCGGCGTTCAGTTTTAGATCTGCAGAAGTCTCGGGTGAACTGCACCGACGCAATCAACCGGCGCTCAAACCCTAGGCGTCGGATCGACCGGCGTTAAGGAAAATCGCGGGCCCACCTGTCATATAAGTCTCTTGCCCGCGCTGCCGGCATCTATTTTCCCTTCTCCCTTCACGCCGCCGCCGCCCGACTCGATCCCGTCACGCCGCTGCCTTCCCTTCGAGCCGCCTCCGCGCCGCCACCACTCACCGCCGCTCGCCTGCACGCCGAGCCGCCGCCGCCGCGCTCCTTGCTCGCCGCCACGGTCGCCAACCGCCGCTTCAAGCCGCCACCGCGCGCCCTCGCGCTCGCCCAGCACCGCCCGTGCGCACCTGCTCCGGCCGCGCGCTCCTCCGTGCTCCAGTGCCGCCATGCTCCACGCCTCCACGCCATCCACACGTCGAGCAGCCAACGCAACCACGCGCCGCCTTCGCTTTCTCACGCCGCAGCCACCACCGCTTCGCGCACGCAAACTGTTCGAGGGTTTGCCCGCGCCGCTTTTCGCACCGCTCGCGCGCCACGTTCTTGCCTTCGCCAGTAGAGATGGGTCGCGAGAAGAGGAAGGGAAAGGAAGTTGTGGTCGAGAAGCCCGCTCGCAAGCGGACTCGTGCAGAGAAGGAGGCCGAGAGGGCCGAGATGGTGGCCAAGGCTGCCGAGGAGCAGGCATCAGGTCGTGCTCATCCGTTCCAGATCAGGGAGGACCCCAGAGGCAGAGGCAGGGGTATGGGCAGAGTGAGAGGTGCCAGGGCCACCAGAGCCGCGACAGCAGCAGCAGCGACAGATTCAGATGGTTCTGACTCAGAGGCAGCACAGTCAGAGGGGCAGAGTTCTCCACAGCAGTCGTCTGAGGGAGGTTCCCCGGCAGCGACAGAGCGTCGTACTGGACCGAGGACTCGGGGAGGACACCAGCCACAGGAGCCCCGCAGGTCTGCAGTAGCAGCAGCAGCAGCTCGCAGAGCCGAGGCCCTAGAGGCCGAGCGCGCAGTGTTCCGTATGGACACTGTTGTGCGCCTGGAGCCAGGTGTGATGCTCCAGAACTTGACCCGAGCCAATGCGGCCAAGGTCAAGAGGCTCAGGTGGAGTGTTGAGGAGGAGGTCTGGTTCCCAGTGACCAGAGACAGCAGAGTCGACAGGAGGTTCTGGACTCTGCTACAGGCCAGCTTCTACGAGACTTTCCAGCGGAGGGGCCACCGGATCTTCCAGCACAGGGTTCTTGACTGGGTCTCACTGAGGACAGCCGCAGGGGGAGCAGATGTGAGAGCACACTTCGCTCACTTCAGAGGACTGCCCAGGCTGCTAGAGATGGAGCAGAACCATTATATCGAGGACTGGGTCAGAGTGTTCTACGCCACAGCTTGGATAGCTCCCGAGCGCAGAGCCGTGCACTTCATGTTTGGAGGGCAGGACTTTGGTTTGTCGAGGGCGACCATTGCTGGTATACTTGGAGTTGACCTGGTCGACGTCTCGCTGCACGAGAGGGTTTACGGGGACTCAGATCCACCCCGCAGGGTGATGGTTGGCGGGATTGCACCTTCCCACGAGGCGATCACTCAGTGCTTCCGCCAGCCGTTCCCAGCCTCTTACGCCAGAGTGCCGAGCTTGCTGACTCCAGAGGCATACGCTGTTCACATGGCACTCCGGAGGACTCTGTTACCGAGGAGTGGCTACCCAGAGGGGTTCACAGGTTTGCAGCAGCTCTTGCTCCTACACATCCTCACTCACGAGCCATTTGATATAGTTGACTTTATTCTGGCTGAGATCAAGGATGTGATCACTGATGGGATGGGTGTGGTGCGACAGTTTCCTTATGCGCACTGGATCAGTTACATATGCTCTATGATAGTGCCAGCAGAGTTACCCATCAGCACCCCTTACCGTCACGACGAGGCTCCCAGGTTCCCTGTCTACCGACCCACAGCTCCACAGGACAGGAGGAGGGGCAGACACGCAGATAGAGCAGCGATGGCTCGACTGTCACCAGAGGTTCAGGCACGAGTGGCAGAGGAGGATGAGGCACTCCTGGCAGCAGAGGCACAGCTTCCCGGGGGAGATGATGAGATTCACTGGTCTGAGCTTGAGTTAGACTCCTCCGACGACGTAGAGTACTTTCCTTCTACTGCCCCAGCCAGTCACGACCACTCGACAGGAGGTTCCGGAGAGCTAGCTCCTCCGACTTCAGCAGCTGCTACAGTCTCTGAGTCCCAGGTGACTCAGCCGTCCGAGCTCACTGTACTTCTACAGCAGCTCGTGACTCAGCAGAGGGAGGACAGACTTGCTCAGGAGGAGGCCAGGAGAGCCCATGAGGCCCAGATTGCAGCTATTTAGAGAGAGGCAGCCCGAGAGCGTGCAACGACAGAGGAGCGTTTTGTCGGCCTCATTGACAGAGTTTCACAGAGGACAGACGCTCAGTTCCAGCAGATGCAGCAGGGCATGATGGCGATGTTCGGGATGATCTCCCAGCTTTACTCTCACACCGGACTCGCCCCACAGCAGCAGCAGCCCGGACTTCAGGGTGTAGGAGCACCTCAGCTTGCAGTCACACCAGCTCCTCCTCCTCCAGCCCCTACTGCAGCTCCAGCTACCACAGCGACACCGGAGACCACGTTCTCGATGTCCGCACTCTTTGGGTCTACCGGTCGTCCGCTCTTTTCACCACTGCTAGCGACCACACTCTTTCAGGACTCACCATCAGCGGTTCAGTCGGTCGCCCTCCCTTCCTCACTTCAGGCAGCACCTTCAGGGGGAGGAGCAGTAGAGGAGTCTCTGCTTCCACAGTCGACGCAGCCGGCAGCCTCAGCGGTCACTTCTTCAGATATTGATACTTCTTCTTCTGACCCGGTTACGACTTCTACGGATCCTCTACCAGGCAGTGCCAGCACGAGAGCCTCCACGACAGTCACTCCCCCAGTGAGCTCAGACCCAGACCAGCAGCTTCCGTCTGTCACCGAGGGTGAGAGCTCTCCGTCCGACGACGACGACGACCCGGACCGCTTCCTCGCCGTACCACGACAGCACGACCCGTAGCTCACCTTTTGGTGCTTTGATGCCAAAGGGGGAGAGGTGGTAGGGGGAGCCTCAGAGTTAGGGGGAGGGTAGAGCTAGAGAGAGCTCGTAGTTATCAGGACTTTGATTCTTTGTATCACATTTGGTGTTAATTCATGGATATGTACATTTGTCGCTTGAGTATGCCGTTCTTTGAGACATATCTATGGATTTCGTTTGAGCCGTTGAGCTCTTTGGTCCTGCTTTCAAGTTTGCTCGTGTTTATCCTGTTTTATCTTTCTCGCTCTCTCGTTATTTATGTTTGTGTTGTCATCAATCACCAAAAAGGGGGAGATTGTAAGCATCTAGGCCCTCAAGGTATGTTTCGGTGATTAATGACAACCATTATTGTGGCTAATGAGTTTGTGCAGCTTAATAGATCATTATCGCTCATTTGGTCATATGTCAAAAGAGGCCCCTCAATTTCATTATTCAAAAAGTCGATCTCGGTACTCAATTCAATTATATGTCAAGGCTAAGGATCTTTCTAGTCCTAAGTGTCACAAGGTTGAGAAGGACACTTAGGTTAGTATAGGTTTTATAGTTTTATAGTGATCGCACTATTAAGAGGGGTTAAGGCTAAGTAACTTGAGCATGGACATGGTCATTTGAAAATGGATGCACACTATGGTCACTCAGGTTTCTAGAAGTTCAAATAAGTGGTTCTCAAACTATATCTCAAGAATATTTGGATTTCATTCAAGACTCAGATCAGAAAAGACAAAATCAGAAAAAGTCTATACACCGGTTTAACCGACGCTCTCAATTTTCTATACGTCGGTTAAACGAAGTCAACAGAGTCTGGACAAATTCAATACACCGGTTAAACCGACGTGTTTGAATTTAACGTCGGTGCATTAGTCCAGAGTTGGTTTTTCCAGGGCAATTCAAGTTCTATTCACCGGATTAACCGATGCTGTTTGAATCAAGACGTCGGTGCAATTAACCAGTGAGATGGTTTTCTCAAAGGAATTCAGAAGATGTACTCACCGGTAAAACCGACGATAGGTTTGAGTTAACGTCGGTGTAGTTGTCCAGAGACTTGGTTTTTCAGCTGATCAGTGGACAACTACACTCACCGGTTAAACCGATGATACGTCGGTTAATCTGCCCAAGTTGTAACGGCTAGTTTTCAGAAGTGGTAGTTTACATTCACCGGTTAAACCGACTGATAACTATTGGAGGGACGTCGGATTAACCGGCGCTACGCAGTTTTCTGGCAGCTTTTCTCCAACGGCTCTATTTGTGTGAGCTGCCTATATATACCCCTCCAATGGGTCATTTCGCCCACTCTTGACACCAGGCAACATCCATACACTCATACTATAGTCAAGAGCCACATTGAGCTTCATCATTCACATACTTGTGCATTCAATCAATCAAGAAGCAAGATTAAGGACTTGAGTAGAGAGAAGCTAGTGTGCATCCGTTCTTGGTGATCGGTTCTTGCTCAAGTGAAGGCCTTAGCTTGTTACTCTTGGTGATTGGCATCACCTAGGCGATCTTGGTGATCGAGGTGTTTCTCGCGGAGCTTGCCAAGGATTGTGGGAGCCCGGAGAAGAAGATTGTACGTGGCTTGAGCTCCACCACGCCGGGATGGTGAACGGAGACTCTTAGTGAGCGCCCAAGTCTCGGTGACATGGGAGGTGACAAGACTCTTTGTGAGTGTCACAACGTGGATTAGGGGTGTGTGCCAACACATCGATACCACGGGAAAAAATCCGGTCGTCTCTTGTCCACTCTCTTTATTCAAGCATTTTCTTTCATGCAATTTATTCATGTGCTTGACTTAGAGATCATAACTTAGCTCTACCTTACTAGGCTTTACTTTGTTTTTATCTCTCTTAGCTTGTGTAGGTAGCTTAGTTATCCGGTTGGTGAATTGGTGCCCTACTAGCATTGCATAGGTTAAGGTTGCTTTACCTTGTTTTAGAAATTGAAAAAGGCCCAATTCACCCCCCCTCTTGGTCCATCGATCCTTACAACGGGGCTGCCACAGTGATCAAGCGAAGAGACTCGGCATCACACTTGTTCTTGTTGGACAAGTGGTCGTGGACGTAGGGAGGGAATTGGTGTCCTAACCGAACCACGTTAAATCGTGTGTCTTGGTGTTTTCACGGGAGTTTGCATATTCTCTCCCTACCTCTTTATTTACCATATTACGTTTCCGCATTTACTCTATCTTGCGTGCCTTTACTTTCCTAGTTAGTTTGATTAGAATTGGCTATAGGTTGCAAGTCTCTTGTGGTAAGTAGAGAGTAGCATAGATAAACTTTAGTCATAACTAGCATGTGTAGGACGTGTTAGGTTTATCTTATGCAAATAGATTGAGCCCTAGGTTAGAAAGTGATTAGCGACCCTATTCACCTCCTCCCCCTCTAGGGTCGGACACCCCGGTGATCCTTACACCATCCAAGTGCTTATTGATCATATCTTTAGTCCTTAGCACACATTTGAGAGTGTTAGTGCTAGATTAGCTCTTTAGAGAGTGAACAAGCAAGGCTTTGTGCCTTTGTGCTGTGGTTCTTTGTTGAACCAAAAGATCTTGGTGCGCCGGCCCCTTGGAGCTTTGTGGCTCGCCGGCAACGCTAATGACCCTCCGACTTGGTGTGGAGCGGCGTGGACGACTTTGTGCGAGGGATGTGGAGACCCCCATCCTTTGTGGAGAAGCTCCTTAGTGGAACCCGGGATCAAGGTGACCATGGTTGAGTCCGCGGAAGAGAGTTGATTTCCGAGAAGCAATACTCTTAGAGAGTGCTTCAACAACGTGGATGTAGGTGTGCCTTTGTGGCTAACCGAACCACGGGATAAACACCCGCGTCGAGAGTTTGCTTTCCCCTATCCCGCTCTTTAAGTTTTCGCATTTCATACTAGCTTCTTGTATGCCTTCACTTTCATAGAGTAGTTTCTTTATAGGAAAGGCTATAGGTTGCTAAACTCTTTTGGGATAGAGGTTTTCACACTAGTACAACCTTAGTTGCACATATAGATAGCATATTTTAGTTTAATATTGTGCAATTTAGTTGGAGCCATATGTTAATATTTTAAGTTGCCTAATTCACCCCTCCCCCTCTTAGGCTAGAGCACTCGATCCGGTCTTTCAATTGGTATCAGAGCCAGGTTCTCACTTCTTTCACTAAGAACGCCAATTCCATTGGCAAATTGTGAAAACCGGTTCACTTGATCGGTTAGGCTTCACCGCCTAGTGAGTTAGCTTTTTGGGGAAGGGATGGATTCATTAGGACCTCCTCCACGTTTTGATGGCACGAGCTTCCAACAATGGAAGATCTTAATGCAATCTCACCTCCAAGCAAAGGGCCTAAATATTTGGAGAGTAACAAGTGAAGGAACTAAAAGCAATAGTCAATAAGAGATGCAATATGACGCTATTGCAAAATGTGCTATTCTAAGCTCTCTTGGTGACACCGTGTTTAACCGTGTGTTTGATTGTGAAAATGCTAAGAATTTATGGAAAACTATTTGTGAGAATCATGAGGGCACAAAAGATGTCGAAGAGGAAAAATACCATGTTCTCATAGATAAACTCAATAGCTTCAAGCAACTTGATCATGAGAATGCCGAATCTATGTATTCACGATTAAATGTTCTTGTGAATGAGATCAATTCTTTAGGTGTGAAGAAAATCGATGATATGGAACTCATTCGCAAGATCCTTCACTCACTACGGATGCCGGAATATGATTTGGTGATCACCGTGCTTTATGAGAAGGAGCTAGATACATTGACACCAAATCATGTTATTAACAAGGTGATCGCTCATGAGCTACGTCATGACATCAAGCCAAGAGCGCCACCTTCTTCACCAACATATAGTGCACTTGCATGCAAGCAAGTCAAGAAATTGAAGAAAATGGCTATCAAAGATAGCTCCAGTGAAGAGGAAGAAGAGGAGGCATGCCAAAACTCCTCAAATGATGAAAAAGAGCCAATAGACCCCAACCTTTACAAGCAAGTTCAGAAGATGAACAAATACTTGCAAGAAATCAAGTCAATGGGGTATATGATCTTCCTTAAAGATGGGCCTCATCATCAACAAATGAAGGTTGAGAGGAGATTCAAGAAGAAGAAAGAAAAGAAGGAAAAGAAGCCCAAACATGAATCATTTGCCATCTTTGGTGAATGGGTTAGTGGTGGTGAAGAATCAAGCACAAGCTTAAGTGATGAATCAAGCAAGAAATTCACCACCCATACTAATATGGGATTATCATAAAAAAAGTGGCCAACGGCTCTATCAACGCTACGCAGAAAAGTGGCCAACGGCTCTATCGACTTGGAGGCCTATATATATGTGATCCCCCAGCCATTTTGGAGTTGCTAGAGTTGCTACAAGTCTCAAATACACCCAAGAACATCTCCAAGCCATCCAATTGCTTATTGATCATATCTTTAGTCCTTAGCACACATTTGAGAGTGTTAGTGCTAGGTTAGCTCTTTAGAGAGTGAACAAGCAAGGCTTTGTGCCTTTGTGCTGTGGTTCTTTGTTGAACCAAAAGAAGATCTTGGTGCGCCGGCCCCTTGGAGCTTTGTGGCTCGCCGGCAACGTCAACGACCCTCCGACTTGGTGTGGAGCAGCGTGGACGACTTTGTGCGGGGGACGTGGAGACCCCCATCCTTTGTGGAGAAGCGCCTTAGTGGAACCCGGGATCAAGGTGACCGTGGTTGAGTCCGCGGAAGAGACTTGATTTCTGAGAAGCGATACTCTTAGTGAGTGCTTCAACAACGTGGATGTAGATGTGCCTTTGTGGCTAAGCGAACCATGGGATAAACACCCGCATCGAGAGTTTGCTTTCTCCTATCCCGCTCTTTAAGCTTCCGCATTTCATACTAGCTTCTTGCATGCCTTTACTTTCATAGAGTAGTTTCTTGATAGAAAAGGCTATAGGTTGCTAAACTCTTTTGGGATAGGGGTTTTCATACTAGTACAACCTTAGTTGCACATATAAATAGCATATTTTAGTTTAATATTGTGCAATTTAGTTGGAGCCATATGTTAAGATTTTAAGTTGCCTAATTCACCCCCTCCCCCTTTTAGGCTAGAGTACCCGATCCGGTTTTTCAGAGCATCTATATTTGTACTATTTTTCATAAAAAAGGAATAAAAAGAAGACGGTGGCACTTCTCAACCGATAGCAAGCAAACTTATGTGGCCTAGCTGGCCGGCGGCCCAGGCGCCCCGTTTACTGATATATAGTTTATATTTCTCTAATGGTAAGTGTTACCATTAGTGGATTCTTATTTCTCATTCCAACTCAATGTTTCCCCATCAAAAAAAATATCCCTACTTAATGTTTTAATAGTAGGTTGTTGTTGATGACCAAAATTGACAGACTGTGCAGACCGGTCAGACCGGTATGCACGAACCGTCTAACTGGTCAAGGTGACTTTGTCAAAATGCAAATTGGACTTCACCATTGCGTAGCTCTTGTCGAGACAATCGAAATGCATATGTAGAACGCCTAATTTGGAGTTCGGATGAGAGAGTTATGGCCTTTGTAAGACTTGACACTGGGTCGAACCGGTCAGACCGGTCTGGTAGACCGGTCAGACCGGTACAAACTGCGCAATCTGGATTTGGAGTTGTATTTTGACACGGGATTTGTATAAAATTAGACTCCTAATGGGGTACGACCTCCCCTCCCTATAAATATAAAGGGACACGGCCAATTGAGGACATCCAATCGATCAAAACATATCAATACATTACCATTCGTTATTTTGCATTACTTTTTGTCTTTCTCAAACCCTAGCTCTTCCAATCGCCATCTACTATTTTTCTTGTGTCTCCGCGACGTCTGAAGGCATTCTGGGTGGCCTGCCGATCCTAGAGCAACCCTACGCGCGCCTGCCTTGATGGGGTCCCTCCAGGGCGAGCGTTCGTCGAATTTCGCCATTCTACACCGGCGAACCTGTCTGACCGGTCTGAGCATCGGCGCTGTAAATTCTGCCGTCGCTCGCTGCGCGATCAGGCGCATTTGTGTGTTGGCCATAGATTTGCGCCAACATATTTTAGCGACTCTGCTGGGGAAGAAAGATCTTGATTATCTAAAACCGATCTAATCTTCTCCATCTACTGTCATGGTGAAGCTGTCAAGTAGTGACGTTGATGCAACCAACATTGTTAGGCCGTCTATTGATGAATTGTCGGCTGAAGATCTCCAAGCTTATGAAGCCTTCATCAAGGAGTGCGAAGAGGAAAACCAACGGCGGAAAGAGAAAGAAATCGAAGAGAAGCGTCAGTGGTTCTTATCTCACTTCTCCAGGAACCGGAAGGGTGAAGTCTCCAAGGACAAGGAGGTGGTCATTCTTTCGGATGAAGAAGAACATGCCAAAGCAAATAATAATGTAAGTACTTCAGCATCGCCTGCTATTTTGGAGCAATTTACTCAATTACTGGTTGATGGTCAAGAAAAGATGCTTGCTACTGTCCAAAACATGATTGATAAGTCGTTAGGAAAGCAACCCTTGGCCAATGATAGTAGTGCTCCTATGTTTAGTGTTGCTGGTACTTTTCAAAATCATGCTATGTCTCCTGAATCATCGGCAACACCTGCACCACAGTATGGCATGCCGATGAATTTTTATGATGGTCAGAAACCTCCAGAACAATACAATGCACATAGAGCGGTCAGAACGGTCTCACAAACCGATCTGACCGGCCATGGAGGACCGGTTCCGACCGATCAGACCGGCTACCCGACCGGTCAGACCAGTCCTGGTGCTCTGGTGGCGTATCAGGCTTCTCCTGAACCAATTTCTAGTATACCTCCTGTTCAGGCTGATTTTAGCCGAACAAATGGATTTATAGGTTATTGTGCTCCTCCATACGCCATTATGACATATAATCCATATACTATGTCTCCCCAAAGTTCGGGCTATTCATATGGTGCAATGCCAAACAATGGTTATTCGCAGCAAACACCATATACATAGCCGAATCATGCACCACAAATGCCGAATAATTCTAGTACCAATGTTCAAAGGCCAAATGATTATTATTTTAATCAAATACTTGAGAAGCATAAGAAAGATTTGGCTGTCATGTTTAAAGAATCTTTCAGCATAGAGCTCAAAGACAAAACTCTTATTTGTCAAAAACCTTATCCTGAGAGTTTTGATTCCATACCATATCCTCAGAATTTCAAGGGGCCTGAATTTATTAAATTCACCGGGGAGGATAGTAGGACTACATGGGAGCATCTTAGTCAGTTTAATGCACAAATGGGAATCTATGGTAGTCTTGATCATTTAAAAATTAGAATGTTCCCTTTGTCATTATCTGGTACTGCTTTTTCATGGTTTTCAGCATTAGCTCCTAATTCCATCCAAACATGGTCTCAATTAGAGATGATAATGAATTGAGGCTATGTCATTTAACATCGGTTAAGCAAAAGCATGATGAGTCTGTTGCTGAATATGTTAGAAGATTTAGAGATACAAAAAACCGATGTTATAGCTTGGTTATTTCTGAAAAAGATCTTGCCGAATTAGTTCTTAATGGTTTGAGGACTCATATTAGAGAAAGATTAGAAGGATATGAGTTTCTTACCGTTAATAAAGTGTTGCAAAAGGCTTTGGCTCAAGAAAGCCAAAGTAAGGATGCAAAGTTTAAATCCGATCGTCTTGGTATGCATGTGCTTGTTATGGCCATAAATTAACAGGTTAATTAATGGGCCGCGAGTGAGTTGGGATTAATGAAGAAATTAAAGGAGGCTTTCGAATCAGCTCCTGCGTGAGCGTTTGGGCCATGTGGGCCATGTATCTTTAGATTTAGTTCTGTTTGAGTTAGAGATAGAGTCCGATATGTACACGTTAGTTTAGATTGTTGTCCAAGTCTCTGGACTATAAATATGTACTCTATGACATTTGTCAAAGAGAACGTCATCACATTTTGCAAACAACAACTCTCGGCGCACCGCCACCCCTAATTCTAGGGTTTCATCCAAGTAAGCGCCATGCTGCCCTGATCGCTTCTTGCGATTAGGGCAGCGTTGTTCTTGCTTTTACCTTGGTATTACTCGTACTGAAGCGTTTTTGATGGCGAGTAGTGCTAGTTATCCTGATTTTTGTAGCATGATTTTTAGTAGATTCATCGTGCTTTTGTTGCTTATCATCTACGAACATCATGTCATCTCTGTGCGATCATGTTTTAATCTGATACTAATTCTCGTTGCATGGAATTAGTCGCGTAGAGATGACACTCTGCTCCTTTTTTATCTAGTAGATCTAATCTGTTATGGTTAGTTCTTATACTTAAGAATTGGCGTAATATCTGCTAGTTTAGGCCTTGCAAACGGGTTGGACGATACGGCGATTTATTAGATGCTTTGCTTTGATCTTAATAGGGATTGATCTGGGAATCGGCTTTCGCTTGTTCTTAGGCCTCTTTTCTAGTCAAGGTTCGGTTATCTTTTATGCTCGTTAGGCCTAACTACGTGTTGGATGTTCCGATCTAGCAGTGAAGCTTTTACCATCGTGGATTAGATTAGCTAGATTTAATTGAAGCAGTTTTTGCAGTTATTTGCTTTATCCATTACCATTTGGATATGTAGATCCAATCTGACATCGGGACTTGATCGGCTCTTTGAAGCCGATGCAAGAGTCGTCCCGGGGAGCCGACCACGGCTTGGACTAATGTTTATACGTGTCTGTTCTTGTAGGCAAATCATCAAAGGCATGTTCGCACCCTCCTGATCGGGTATAGATCAGGTGGCACGCCCTGCATCTTCGGAAGCGACGGCGTGTGCCAGGATCTGGGCCGTTGACCGAGGGACCGGTGCCAGCCGGCCCCCCGGCAGCCTCCCTTTCCTCGTGTTGCCTGTCACTACTCGCCGGTGGGTTTTGACCGACAACACATTCTGGCACGCCCAGTGGGACACTCATCAGCAACAACGTCCACCGCCGGAATAACTGGACCTCAGAGCCAAGCGCCGGTCACCAGCCCCGTCACGTATGAAGAACTGACCCCCAAGCCCAAGCAGAAATACGATGAGGTCAAAGCTCAGTTAGAAGCCGATCTCATCGGCTCTTTCGAGAGGACCCACAACCACGACATCAGGTAGAAGGGGTTCTCACCCGAAGGCGCTCTCGACAACATTGACTTGTCCGTACCATCAGAGGAGCGCACCAGAGCCCTGCGCCAGGAGATGAACTACATGGTGGCTCACACGCTTCATCGGCACTCAGAAAGCCTGGTGTATGAGCTCGAGCGTGTGGCACATCATGTCGTCTAGGAGGTGATCAAGAACCAGTACTCCCCATCAAGACCAATCTTGGGGAGTCACAGGGGAGAAGCCCCACTTCAGTCTAGGCTGCCATTGCCATACTCGCTCACAACTCCAGGGCCGCAGAGTTCGCTGATCTACGTCGTCTACAAGATCGGCAGAGATCCCGGGGACGGCCAGTTCCTGAGCGAGCTGCCTAAGGAGATCCCGCACAGCTACACGTGCATGTACATACCTGACAGCATCAGTCCAACACGCGCGGGACAGTTGGCGGGTACAGGAGCTTCAGGGGCAGATGCGGAGAAACATGCATGGCTAGCGAAGTACGCTACCGGGCCGAGTGCTGAGCCCTCGGCCCCTAGGAGTTCTTAGTGTGGATCAGATCAGCGCAATACTAAGGGATCAGTTCAGCATTCTGCCCAAGAGAAAGGCAATAGGCTATTCCAAGCCGTACCCAAGTGAATACGACTTGATCCCGTTACCACCCAAGTATCGGCTCCCGGAGTTCACCAAGTTCAGCGGGTCAGAAGGGGCCAGCTCCATCGAGTATGTGAGCCGATACCTAACTCAGCTCGGGATGATTTCGGTATCGGATCCTCTGAGGGTCCGGTTCTTCTGTCAGTCTCTCACAGGCCCAGCCTTTGGATGGTACACATCATTGGCCCCAGGTTCGATCCGCACTTGGAGGCAGCTAGAAGATCAATTCCACACCCAGTATCACTCAGAGGCTGTTGAAGCCGGGATTGCCGACCTCGCCCAAGTCAAGCAGAAGTGAGGGGAAAGTGTGTCGGAGTACGTGCAGCGCTTCAGAGAGGTTAAGAATCGATGAAAAGGAGGCAGTCGATTTGGTAGTTCTAGGGCTCACTAAGCCGATCAAGGATCTGGCTTTTCAGTTGGAATTCACCTCTCTAGCGCACATGGTACAGAAGCTCACGATGTATGAACACTATCACCCTGAGCTGTACCAGGAAAAATTCAAGTGCCATGTCAATATGGCCCAAGCAGATGATTCTGATGATTCTAGCGGGGAACAAGAAGTGGCTGTGGCAGTGTGGACCCGGGGGGCAAACCCCGTCCCGTGCAAGTGGGTCAAACAGAAGGGGTTTGTGAAGGGCTTTGATTTTGATGTGGCCAAGGCAGAGTAGATATTCGACTTACTGCTCAAGGAAAAGCAGTTGAAGCTCCCAGAGAATCACAAGCTGCCAATGACACAAGAGCTGCAAGGGAGGCTGTACTGCAAGTGGCACCACTCGTTCACCCATGCCACGAATGACTGCAAGGAGCTGCGTCGGCAGATCCAATCGGCTATCGAGCAAGGCCGATTAATTCTGGCCCAACACACGATGAAGGTGGACAGTCAACCATTCCCACAAGCTAATGTGGTGGAGCTGTCGGATTTTAGACCTGAGGGCCAGAACTTGGCGTTCCAAATTAACATGGCGGGACCCATGCACCGCCGTGACGAGCAGAGAAAAGAGGCCGCTTCTGGCAAATGGCCCCAGGATGAAGACGAGCCGGAGCAGCAATATGTTACTAAAGAACAAGTGCGTCACATCCGCAATCAACTCCCAGCTTCCAATCAGCTTCTAGAAAAATACCAGTATCAGTACAAGTTGCGCCGCCGATATGAATCGGAAGAGGAGTATGAGCACCGCACAGGGTGGACGCTGGGGAGGCGCCAGGCTATACGCGACCACTGGCATTGCCCATTCTTCAGGTACTGTTGGAATTCCGACATGAGCCGATTGTCTACTATCGATGATTGCATGGAGTGTAGGCCTCGGGGACGCCAGCCAGGCGAGACGTCGGTGTTGCAGCGCTTGGAGCCCAAAGCACGTCACGACGACCATATTGAGCGGCCATCCAGGGATGATTTTGAGATAAAAGGGGAAGATAAGTATCATCGTCCACGATGGTGTCCTGACGGGCTCAGCCGCTCACAGAAGCGCAGAGTGCAGCACTTATGCAATCTCGAGGAGGCAGAAGCAAGGTACCTCGACGTGCTGAGGAAAGCGCGTCCGGATCTCACGGAGCAAGTCAGGCACCCCGCGAAGGGTGGAAAGGCGCCCTCCAAGGAGGGAGTGGTGCCCCAAGCAGCCAAGAGCCGATGAAAAGCCATCGGCTGATGTGAATATGGTGTTCGTGCTCCCGTCGGAGTTTCGGGCGCCCCAACCGGAGGAATTGGCCGTCGCGCAGCTGGATCTTGGCCCACAGCCGATCATCTTCGAGAAGCCTAAGGAGAAAAGCTACAAGCACCTGAAGGGATTATATCTCAAGGGCCTCATCGACGGCAAGCCTGTGAACAGGATGTTGGTCGACACTTGCGCCGCAGTCAATCTAATGCCATACTCAGTATTGCGCCGATTGGGTTGTTCTGCTGCTGATCTTATCAAGACCAACGTGATGCTCAATGATTTCAACAGCCAGCCATCGGAGGCACAGGGCGTCCTCAATGTGGAGTTGACAGTTGGCCGTAAGACCGTCCCAACTTCGTTCTTCATTGTCAACAGTTAGAGCACGTACACAGTGCTGCTTGGGAGGGATTGGATTCACGCCAATTGTTGTGTTCCTTCCACGATGCACCAGTGTTTGGTCCAATGGGATGACGATGAAGTGGAGGTGGTCCGTGCAGATGACTCTAGCGAGGTTTCGCTCGCAGACATGAACGCCTGGGACGCGAAAGAGCAAGAGCTGATCTCAGGGACCGCGCTGGAAGACTGTGATCGGATCGAAGCGATAAAAAACGGATTGAGGCTGGTCTTATCCACTGGCCTCACAGAATAAATACATCCTGGCACGCTATGGAGCCTAGCGGGTTTAGAGAGGCCAGTCCCAGCGACCGGCCCCAAAAAATAGACAATTATTGTTTAGAGTCGAAACTGTTACATTGCGGACAGACTTTAGCCTGCTCTGGCAATTGGTTAGTTAATGAGCATTCAGTTTCGAGGGGTAATATAGAGACGACCAGCCCGTGCGGTCGGCCGAAAATTTTCTTTTGTCATCTCCCCGTGTTTGCTGTCGACGTGGTAGATGATGACGAGTCGCCTGCGTCCACAGTCGATTTTACAGGCGATGGCAAGTTGGGGTACGAGTTTACATCAGCTGACGATTTGGAGGAAGTTGATATCGGTCCCGGGGGTAAGCCGCGACCAACATTTATCATCAAGAAGCTAGACCCGAGCCTGCGTGAGCCGATGATAGCACTGTTGAGGGAATACCGGGATTGTTTCGCATGGGATTATACTGAAATGCCTAGTCTGGATAGAAGCATCGTCGAACATCGGCTCCCGCTTAAGAAAGGATTTTGTCCATTTCAACAACGAGCAAGGCAGATGAAGGCTGAAGTCTTGGAGGAGGTCAAGAAAGAGGTGCAAAAGATGTTGGACGCAGGGTTCATCAGGCCATGTAGGTATGCAGAATGGATCTCCAGTGTGGTCCTGTTGTCGGTCGAAACCCACCGGCGAGTAGCGACGGGCAACACGAAGAGCCGGGAGGTTGCTGTGGCGCTGGCAGGCACTGCTGCCTCGTCGATGGCCCGCAATTCCGTCACGCGCCTGGAGGTTTTGTGGAAAACCGGGCGTGCCACCTGACCTATACCCGATCAGGAGGGTGTAGACGTGCTCCGAATAGTTTCCTGCATACAAAGACACGTGTAAACATAAGTCCGAGCCGTGGTCGGCTCCCCGGGACGACTCTTGCATCGGCTTTAAAGAGCCGATCGAGTCCCGGTGTCAGATCGGATCTGTATCCATCCAGATGTCGATGAATAAAGCGAATAACTGTAAAGCTGCTTCAATTAAATCTAGCTAATCTAATCCACGATGGTAAAAGCTTCACTGTTAGATCGGAACATCCTACGCGTGACTAGGCCTAATGAACATAGCAGACAACTAGACCATAACTAAAAACAGAGGCCTAAGAACTAGGAAGAGCCGATTCCCGGAACAATCCCTATTAAGGCCAAGATAAAGCATCTACTACACCACCGGATCATCCAATCCGTTTGCAAGGCCTAACCTAGCAGATATTACGCCAACTCCTAAGATAAGAGCAAACCATAACAGATCAGATCTACTAAACATAAAAGAAGCAGGGTGTTGCCTCTGTGCGACTAATTCTATGCAACAAGAACTAGCATAAGATTAAAATGTGACAGCACAGAGACAACATGATATTCGTAGATGATAAGCAACGAAGCATAACAGATCTACTCAAAAGCCATGCTACGAACATCAGGATAACTAGTATTACTCGCCATCAAAAACACTTCAGTACGAGTAATACCAAGGTAAAAGCAAGAACTACGCTGCCCTGATCGCAAGAAGCGATCAGGGCAGCATGGCGCTTGGATGAAAACCCTAGGATTAGGGGTGGCGATGCGCTGAGAGTTGTTGTTTGTGAGACGTGATGACGCTCTCCTTCATGAATAACAAAGGATACATATTTATAGTCCGGAGACTTGGGAAACAATCTAAACTAATCTTGTCCTGATTGGACTCTATCTCTGATCTTAAACTAAATCTAAGGATACACGGCCAATGTGGCCCATATGCTCACGCAGGAGCCGATTTACAAGCCTTCCTCAATCTTCTGCTTTAAGCCCATCTTGCTTTCGGCCCATAAATTAACCCTGTTAATTTATGGCGATAACACATGCCCCCCTGGTTTTGGCAATGATAATTCCAAAACCAATCCGTCGCTTCATCTTGTAGAATGTGAAACTGGCTCCTCGTCTCTGCAACTGGCTCCTCGTAGAATGGCTCATTAACCATACTACAACTACCAAAGAAGACGCAACGTCTCTGCAACTGGCTCCTCGTAGAATGTGAAACTGCCGATCCATCTTCTACCTTTTCACTATTTAACCTCCCTCTGCATCGGCTCTTCTTCACAGCAAAACTCCTTCTTCTTCCCAATGCCAGTAGCACAGAAACCACCCCAATCCTCCAACAGCCATGGCCATCTCTTCCTCCTCCGGCTCCAACTCCTTCGGAGACTCTTCTTCTTCTTCCTCTTCCCCTTCTTCTTCTTCTTCCTTCCTCTCGGCCTCCTCCATCGACTCTATCCCAGAGAGCCGAGAGCCGACCCCCGAGTGGGACCCAACAGCGGCCTACGAGGCGCTGGCTCCTCTGCACTGGGACGCAGAGGAGTTCGACTTCGGGGTCGCCTCCGAGGAGGACGAGCCCACAACTGAAGGAGAGGAAGACCTGTAGTTCCTATTCCAGGAGGAACTGGAGAGCGGCAAAGACGATGCCTTTTCCTGGGAAGGAGCCGACTCCTCTGAAGAAATCGGCTCTTCCTCCAGTGACGACACGGTGGCGGGAGGAAACCCCCACCAATTCCTCAAGGCCCCCTCGGAGGGGAGCGAAGAAGGAAGCAGCAGCAGCAGCGGCGGACGAAGCAGCAGCAGCAGTGCCGATGACAGCAGCGATGGTAGCAGCGACGACGACGACGATGATGATGACGATGATGGAGACGCACCGTCACGAAGCCCGAAGCGCCGTAGGTGTTCAGACACCTACGACTGGTAGATGTAGGTAGCATCATAGGATCATAAAGCCGAAGGATTGATTCCTTTGTAAAATCGGCTTTCTTTGTAATAAACTTCTTTTTAATGAAATCGAGTTTCCCCAATTCCGTGTCTTCATTTACCTTCCAAAAAGCCGTTGGCAATGCATCAGGCTTCCATAAATATCCAAGAGCCGACGAAATTCGAACTAGAAGCAACCCGCAGAAGAATAATACTTCCAGCCTGAACCGAACTTGACAAATCCTCAAATTCGAGTGCAATTCGAAAACCAAGCTCTACAAATCCAAGCAAGAACCCTCCAAGCAGCCGGAATTCGAATCAGAGCCCACAACAAGCAAACCCTAAGTCAACAGATCTGTACCATTGCAGATTCTGCAACTCGGACGACAAGCTCTGCAACCGATGATACGGCAATCTGCGGCCTGAAGGTAATATTCGGCCTAAACCTTTAATTTTCTTCAGCTTACCAAGTTTCTGAAACTGAAACTTCGAAACATGACACCATACGCATAATTCTGAAATTCTGAACTTCAGGTGTCAGACATCCTTTTGCTGCATCCCTCTAATCCAAAATCTTTCTGTCTTGGCCCCCAAACCCATGAAAACCCCATAGATTTGATCTCTTGTGAAGCAAATAGGATTCCTTTTATGAGCCAAAACATCGATTTGAATCTCTGGGCCGACTGCTTAAGAGCCTGGCCTAATCCACCTGAGAGCTGGATTACATGGTACAACAGAGTAGCAAAAGCTCACATGCCCTTATGGCAAGATTTGAACATAGCCGATGCACTTAGTTTATCACTGTCACCCCCCTTGACAAAGATGAAAATCTTCTAAAAACTATCGGCTATTTCTGGTCCGATGCTCTGAATTGTTTCCTCTTTGGTCATGGACCCATGACTCCCACTCTGCTAGATGTTACCATGATCACTGGACTAGACATTAGCTCTCCTAATCCTGCTGCTCACAAAATGGCAGAAGTCCCCTTCAAGCTTTCTTCCAAAGTTAACTGCACAAACTGGAGTACTTACATGAGTCAGCACATGAAAACAAAAGGTCCAGTGACTGAGAAGGAACACACAGCCTTCTTAAATCTTTGGCTAGAACACTTCATCTTCTGTGGTCCTTCTTTAGCTCCAACTAAGAACTATCTCCCCTTGGCTTATCACCTGGCCCATGGTAATCACACCGGCCTAGGCAATCTTTTTCTCGGAGAAACATACAGATATCTCCATCTAATGACATCTAACTTGCTCAATCACAAGAAACTGAGAACTGGAGGCCTTTGGTGGTTTATTCAGTTGTGGGCACAACTGTACTTCCAGCACCATATTCCCAACTTCCAAAGCCTAACCAAGAACTCCTTTCCTTATGAGAATGGCAAACCAATTAGATGTACTAGTTATGGCCAAGCTTTATTCAGTCTCCCCGGCAGTAAACTGAATTCAGCATATGCAGTAAACTGGTTCAGAGTCTTCTACAAAGGACTAGATAATCCCCTCTACTTCTCTTTTACTGAATCTGAATCCTTTGAGAACCCAACCGCCTTTAGATTAGATAACTTTGCCGATGACAACAACACTCGGCATCTATATTCTTTGATGATTCGACCTAGCTTCCTTCCTGTTGGCATCAGCACTTCTAATAGTATCATCAAGCCAGGCTATGAATCTTACCAACCAGTCATAGCAGCTCGGCAATTTGGCCTAGGACAGGTCCCTCCCCACTTCCATATTCACCACTTGGTGGAGAGCAGAGCCGATCTGCCTGATGGTCTCACCAGCTCGAGATGCTACAGCATGTTTGACAATCTCCACATTTCAATACCAGCCGATTTGTCTTTCACCTCCTCATCAATCGGCTTTGATACTTGGTGGAACATGTGGAAAACTCATGTCTTCAGAAAGGCTCTAGGTCCTCGACTACACCAAATCGATCCTGAATATGTAATCCTCGAGGAAGAGGTACTGAACTTATGCATTTTATTCCTCCTAAGTCCTCTATCCCTTTCTCTTGGCTAAACCTGCTCATCCTGTCAGCAGCAACAAGATGGTCCAGAACCCATGACTAGCACTGGGGAGCCATTTCACTTCCTTCCAACTGCTCCTAATGTACTCTTTTGCAAAGGATCACCACCAATGAAGAAAGTGATAATGACTGTTCAGCCAGACTTACTCCAGTCGGCTTCCAAGGGAAGACAAACTTCTGCAAGCATTGCCCCCCGAGTCTTGACCAAGAAAAGAAAGATGATCACGAAGCGAATCATCAAGAAACCAGTACCATCCCCTCTAAGTCCATCAGAGTACAACACCAACCAGGTAACTCATCATTCAAGAACTTATATCATACATATGTATCTTGGTTGACTATAATTCTATTTCCAGGATGCAGCTGAAGAAACCTCCAATGTAGAAGGCCTGAATCAACATGAGATGGCTGCAACTCCTGATGCATTGATGGATACAAACGAAGAACAAGCTGATACAGTCGATGCTCTTGACGCTAACACCAGCTCTGATAGGACGATTGCTCCTGAACCGACCAACACTTCTTCTCCAGAACAGGTGACATTACAAAACCAACTCTGAATGAACCGATAGCTTCATGGATGCATATTGTTCTAACTCCAGAGATGTCCATAGAGCTTTGACATTTCAGGTTTGCTTTCCTTCGACCCGGCATCAATGGGTCTGATTGTCCCCGGAGCAGAAACATTATTTCTGCAGCAATCGGCTAACTTGACACATCAGCTTCGACTCATCAGGGATCTCCTATCTGCTCCAATCACCGCTCTGGTTGACGATTCCAGCAAAATAAAGAACATCTTCGAGCAAATAGAACCCCAACTCCCGGAACCATTGCAAATCAAGCTCTGGTCAGCTAGCAACCTCCCATTTTTTCGGATAGAAGTCAGTAAAGCACAACAGAGGATGGAAGCACCTCGCTCACAAGCTTCTCTGAAAGCTGACATTACCCAAAAGTGCAAGGCCCTCAACCAGAAAAAGGCAACTCTAGATATCAAAGCTGACGTGTCTGCCAACATGAATCAACTCGACCTCCTGAAGAAAGAACTGGCGGAACTTGAAGAGAAGGTCCACATCACCAAAGAACTTATCCAGGCCGAAGAAATCTCCATTGCAAACTCCAAACAAGAAACCCAGGAAATAGCCAAGCAGATACAAGCAGAGTTTGCAGAAATCAGCACCTTCAGTCGGCTGATAATCACAGGCGACGACAAGGATGACGAAGCAATTATAGCACGAGCAGACACTGTCCGAACTGAAGCCATCCATGCCATAGAAGAGTTCCTGAACCGGTAGATATGCTCAAGAGAGAATTAGTACTGCCTGTTAACTTGAGACTTGTAACTGTTCTTTAAAAACATCTTAAGTCGATGGTCACACATCGGCTGTTCGCTTTTCACATATTTCACTAGCCAACTCAAAGTGTTGGCCTGTCATGATTTTTTTTTACTGGCCAACCCAACGTGTTGGCCTTTCATGATTTTTTTTACTGGCCAACTCAACGTGTTGGCCTTTCATGACTCTTTTTTTTACTGGCCAACTCAACGTGTTGGCCTTTCATGACTCTTTTTTTTTTTGCACGGGCAACTTTAGCTTTGTTCTCTTTGATTTTTTCCAGCGACCAAAGCCTTAGCTCTGTCAGGTCCTTCACATTATCGTTCATCAGGGCTGCATACTGTTCGGCAGATAGATCATTCTGAAACTCAACACGCCTTGATCCAGCCGTGATTTCCCATGATAGCACAGCGTCCTGGCCGTAGACTAGATGGTACGGCGACGTCTTGGTGGACCCATGACACAAAATACGATATGCCCACAAAGCTTCTGATAACACCTCATGCCAGCGCCTAGGATATTCATCAATCTTCCTTTTTATGAGCTTGATAAGGCTCTGGTTGGATGCTTCAGCCTGTCCATTAGCTTGGGCATAATACGGAGATGATCTAATCAGCTTAATCCCCATGTCATCAGCAAACTTTCTGAACTCCTCTGATATAAAGACCGATCCTCCATCGGTCGTAATGGTCTGAGGGATCCCAAATCTGTGGATGATGTGTTCTTTGACAAAGCTGATCACATCTCTCGATGCTACCGACCTCATGGGCACTGCCTCTACCCACTTTGTGAAATAATCTGTGGCAGCTAAGACCCATTGGTGACCCTTGCTAGACGACGAGTTGATCTGTCCAATCATGTCCATGCCCCAACCTCTGAATGGCCAGGGTTTGATGATAGGATTGATCACTGATGCTGGCACTATCTGAATTTTGCCAAACCTCTGACATGCTTGACATCCCTTGTAATATTTGAAACAATCTTCAAGCATAGTGGGCCAGTAATAACCCGATCGCCTAATCAGCCATTTCATCTTACGAGCCGATTGGTGACTACCGCAGGCTCCTTCATGAACCTCATGCAAGAGCCGATTTGACTCTGAAGGTCCCAGACATTTGAGCAGTACTCCTTCCAAGGTCCTGTAGAACATGTCATCCCCTATCAGAACGTACTTCATGGCCTTGAGTCTTATCCTTCTGGGTGCCCCCCGAGCCGAATCCTTCAAGTAATTGAAGATATCGGCTCTCCAGTCTCCAGGTTCCAGAAACTGAACCTCTACGTCGACTCCATCGGCTGTTTCCTTGTAGCCAGAAGCCATTTGTGCCAAATCATTGGCTTCATTATTCAGAGTCCTGCGTATCCAGTGGAAATTAATGTACCTGAATCGTGACATCAACTCACAGCACTGCACCCATATCAGGAAAAGAGCCTCGCTCTCACATCTATATTCCTCCGTGAGCTGAGAAATCACCAATTTTGAGTCCCCAAAAATTTCCACCGCTTCTGCTCCAGCTTCGAGGAGTAGTTCCATCCCTTTGCGAACGGCTTCATATTCCACCAAATTATTGGTGCATGGGGCAGTCATTCTGATGGAAAAGGAATAAGTCGCCCCACGAGGCGAGACCAACAGAATTCCCACACCGCACCCATCATCACAAGCCGATCCGTCAAAGAACATAGCCCAAGCACGGATAAATACCGCGGCAATATCAGTGCTGATCCTGTCCGCAACAAGATCCGCCAGTGCTTGTCCCTTGACTGCTTTTGCAGGCTGATATCGGATATCGAACTCTGACAATGCAAACATCCATTTTCCAAATCGGCCCTTCAGGACAGGAGCCGACAGCATGTGCTTTATGACATCCGATTTGCATATAACAATTGTTTCCGCCGAGAGCAAAATATGACGAAGCTTTGTACATGTAAAGTATAAGCAAAGGCAAAGCTTCTCGATTTCAGGGTACCTGGTCTCGGCGTCTAACATGCATCTGCTGAGGTAGAAAAACACTCTCTCCTGGCCGTCAGGCTTCTGAATCAACACTGAAGCAATAGAAGTGTCACCCACGGATAGGTACACATAAAACGGCCTATCATGCTGAGGAGGAACCAACACTGGAGACTTTGACAAATATTCTTTGATTTCATCGAAAGCTTGCTGTTGTTCTGCCCCCCAGCGAAACTCATCATCAGATTTGATCTTCACCAAACCCATGAACGGCTCAATGCGCCCAGATAGATTAGAGATAAACCGTCTGACAAAGTTGATTTTGCCGATGAGCTTCTGCAATTCTTTCTTCGTAGTAGGTGGTTTCATCGTCTTCACAGCTTCTTGACTCTTTAGGCTGATCTCGATTCCCCGTTCATGCACCAGGAATCCCAGAAATTGACCGGCCGATACACCGAAGGCACACTTATTTGGGTTCATTCTCTATTTCTTTCTTGACTTCCTCTAGGACTTCGGCCTTCATCTGACGTGCTGGTTGCTGAAACAGCCGAAATCCCTTCTTGAGCGGGAGCCGATGCTCGATGATGCTTCTATCCAGACTGGGCATTTCAGTGTAGTCCCATGCAAAACAGTCCCGATACTCTTTCAGTAATGCAATCATCTCCTCACGCAAAACTGGATCCAACTTCTTGCTGATAAATGTCGGCCATGGCTTATCCACAGGACCGATGTCAACTTCTTCCAAATCGTCAGCTGACGTGAACCTGTATCCTAGTTTACCGTCGTCTGAAAAACTAGCTGCGAAGGCAGGCGAGTCTTCGTTGCCTACAAGATCAGCGGCAAACACAGGAAGATGACAAGAAAATTTACTTGGCCAACCGCACGGGCTGGCCGCCTCTGTTCTTCCATTAGCATTTAGAACCAAATAGTCGGTGAGTGGCCAACTGCTAGAGCAGGCCATCGCATGTACATGATGTAAGAATTCCAAACACAAACGGAATTTTTCTATTTTTTGGGGCCGGTCGCTGGGACCGGCCTCTCTATCAGCATGCCAGGATGCATCTACTCTATGAGGCCAGTGGATAAGACCAGCCTCAGTCCGTTTTTTGTCGCTTCGATCCGATCACAATCTTCTAGGGCGATCCCTGAGATCGGCTCTTGCCCATCCGCATCCCACGCGTTCATGTCTGCAAGGGAAACCTCGCTGGAATCATCTGCAGGGACTACCTCCACTTCATCGCCATCCCATTGAATGAGGTACTGATGCATTGTGGAAGGGATACAGCAGTTGGCGTGGATCCAATCCCTCCCAAGCAATACCGTATATGTACTCTTGCTGTTGATGATGAAGAGCGAAGTCGGGATCGTCTTGCGGCCAACTGTCAGCTCCACGTTAAGAACTCCCATTGCTTCTGATGGTTGTCCGTTGAAGTCATTGAGCATCACATTGGTCTTGATCAGATCAGCAGAAGAACGACCCAATCGGCGCAGCACAGAGTACGGCATCAAGTTGACTGCAGCGCTAGTGTCGACCAACATCCTATTTACAGGCTTGCCGTTGATGAGGCCCTTGAGATACAATCCCTTCAGGTGCTTGTAGCTTTTCTCCTTGGGCTTCTCGAAGATGATTGGCCGCGGGCCGAGATCCAGCTGCGCGATAGCCAATTCTTCCGGTTGGGGTGCCCGAAACTCCGATGGGAGCATGAACACCATGTTCACGTCAGCCGATGGCCTCTCATCAGCTTTTGCCTGCTTGGGGCGCCACTCCTTCCTTGGAGAACACCTCTCCTCCCTTCGCGGTCGCCTGATTTGCTCCGCGAGATCCGGACGCGCCTTCCTCAGCACGTCGAGGTACTTGGCTTCTGCCTTTTCCAAGTTGCGCAAACGCTGCACTCTGCGTTTCTGCGAGCGATTCAGCCCGTCAGGACACCACCATGGGCGATGGCACCTGTCTTCTTCTTCTGGCTCAGAATCACCCCTGGATTGTCGCCTCACATGGTTGTCTTGACGTGCTCTGGGCCCCAAGCGCCGGAACACCGATGTCTCATCCTGCTGGCGGCCTCAAGGCCTGCACTCCAAGCAATCATCTATAGTAGGCAATCGGCTCATGCCGGAGTTCCAGCAATACCTGAAGAACGGGCAATGCCAATGGTCGCGTATAGCCTGGCGCCTTCCCAACGTCCTTCCCGTGCGGTGCTCGTACTCGTCTTCTTCCGATTCGCGTCGGCGGTGCAGCTTATACTGGTACTGGTATTTTTCCAGGAGCCGATTAGAAGCTAGGAGCTAGTTGTAGATATGATGTTGAAAGGATCACCGGGGTGTCCGACCCTAGAGGGGGAGGGGGTGAATAGGGTCGCTAATCGCTTTTTAACAAAGGGCTCAAACTACTTGCATAAGATAAACCTAACACGTCCTATACATGCTAGTTATGACTATGGTTTATCTATGCTACTCTCTACTTACTCTTAAAAGACTTGCAACCTAGCCAATCCTAATCATACTAACTAGGAAAGTAAAGGTACGCAAGATAGAGTAAATGCGGAAACGTAATGCGGTAAGTAAAGAGGTAAGTGCAAGAGGGATGCAAACTCCCGAGTAGACACGGTCATGTAACGTGGTTCGGCACAAACGCCTACGTCCACGGGACACCGAGGCTCTTCCGATCACCGTCTTGCACTACGCCACCAATGGCGATGCCGGCAAGCAAAGGCAAGTGCCTACAAGACACCGAGTCTCGTGCACTGCCACCGTCTCTCTCGGTCACCCGGCCGAAATCCACTACGGAGCTTCTCCACCAAGGAAGGGGCCTCCTCTTCCCCTGCACAAAGTGTCGTTGCCACTCCACACCAAGACGGAGGGTCACACGACGGATCACAAGTTGCTTGCCGCAGCAAGACTTCTCTTAAGGGAGCTCTCGCAAGAACTAATCCCTATTACAAGCACTAAGCACTCTCACAAGTGTGCTTAAGCCTATATGATGTACAATGAAGCTCTATGGTGGTTGGAGATGTTCTTGGGTGTGTTTGGGATGTTCAGCAACTCTAGCACACTTCAAATGGACGGGGTGAGGCGTATATATAGGCCACCAAGTCTTGTAGCCGTTGCTCCAACGGTCAGCTGAAAAACTGCGTATCACCGGAAGAACCGATGCCTCTTGGTGGGGTAGCGTCGGTTCATCCGGTCACTCACAACATGAAGTAGCCGTTGAAGTCCTGACAGCAGACGCAGAGACCATCGGTTGAACCGATGCAATGCACCGATGCCTCACCGGTTCAACCGGTGCTGAAAGAATCTTCTCCTGGACGCTGACGTCATTACACCGGTGGTATGCACCGATGCACCGTCGGTTGAACCGGTGCTGAAGAAACTTCTCCTGGGCACTTGACATCGTCTCTGGTACAAAGGACGGCCAATGCACCGACGGTATGCTCCGATGCACCGTCGGTTGAACCGGTGCTGAAGAAACTTCTCCTGGGCGCTTGACATCGTCTCTGGTACATAGGACGCCCAATGCACCGATGCCCTATTTTGGACCGTCGGTTCAACCGGTGCCTATAGGCTGACTTGGCTTCGATTCCCTTCTGCACCAAGGTATTATGGCGTCGGTTCTTCCGACTACCACCGGATGCTCCGATGCCCTGGCGTCGGTTCTTCCGGTGCTCCTGAATCGAAGAGCTTTCAGGGCGCTGCCCTGAGACCCGCGAGGGGCGGCTCCCCCTCGACCCCCGTCCGCTAACCGGGTAGCGGAACCCCCGTAGGGGCGGCCCTTTGGGCCTAGCTACGCCTATCTTCTCTTTGTCATCACTTGAACCTAAAAGCCTGAGAATGGTCATCTTTAACAATCATATTAGTCCAAGTGTTGTGTGTGTCATCAATCGCCAAAACATTATATTGAAATATGGCACGAGAGGCCATTTTCGCTACAATCTCCCCCTTTTTGGTGATTGATGACAACACAACCAAAGCAAGCATGATGGATTGCAAGGATATAAAATTGATACTAATTCGAGAAGTTAGAAACTACTTAGCTTGCTTGGATGACATTTCAATGCTCATTTTAAAAGCCCTTGATACCAAATGTAGAAAGAATTGTGGAACAATGGCTTGTGTGTGGTTTGAACCATATGAGCAATGAAAGAATTTGTACCTTAGTCCATGGGATCATCAAATTGCACTTCTCCCCCACATTGACTAAGTACCTCCCCCTATCACCATGCATCCTTTTGCATTGCATTTTCCATTCCTCCCCCTTGCTAATGGCATCACTTGCTTGCTTTTAGGGTACATTTCTCCCCCTTTGTCATCAAACACCTAAAAGCTTCATAACCACTAGCAACAAGGATCATTAGTAGCAAAAGAAATTCACTAGTGATAGAGTGTTATACCAACTAGATTAAGCATATCTCCCATTGTTTGAACAAGCTCCCCCTTTTTCAGAACTTGTGGCACCACCTATCTTGACATCCATTGTAATACCAATTGTGACTTGTAGGGGTAGTGTTCAAAAGAAATTGAATTCATGGAGATAGCTCTAGGTGACTAGCCATGCCTCCCTATATCATTTATCTCTTTAACCTTTTGGGAGTTATGGCTTGGTCTTCTTCCCTTGTCCAATCTTTCTTGATCCATTGATACCAAATGTAAAGTTAATTGCAATGTGTATTATCTTGATATCGAGGGATTGAGTGTATTACCATATGGACAAAAAGGAGTGTGACTACAACAAATAGCACTTGTAAAGCATGTTAGTCACAAAAACACAAGCTATAGAGTTAGCTCCCCCTAAATGTGTGCATTAGTGTTTGAATCACTTTAATCAAATGTATGCACTTGTAATTCACATAATGGGGATCAAACTCTATAACTTGAAAAACATGACACCAAATGAATACCAAGGATAGGATTGATACCAATTGTAGACTTTGGTATTTTCTTTCGAAAATATGTGTCATGGTGAAGCAACGGTTTTTGCCCATGTAGGTTGCACTAGATAAGAAGTTAGTACCAAAACAACCTACCATATGATGTTTCTAGGAAGGCATAAAAGATACCAAATGTAAATACCAATTGTAAAGATAACATCATGCATTCCTAGAGAGGCATTGAGCTACAATGATGCATGAAGGATATCAAATGAATTTGAGATCATCCTTTTACCTTGCTCATTACCTCATATGTAGGGGAGGGGAATTTGGGTTACTAATCTTTAATCCACAACTTGGCTTTAATTTAAAAACTTTTGCATGATGCATCCCTACTCATGCATCCAAACCTTGTCAAGCCTCCAAATTCCCCGTAGTTTGGATGCTTTCCACCATCCAATGATGGCTTGGCCTCCTCCTAAAGCCATGATTCCCCCTTTGATTCTCCCTCGTGACTTGATTCACTTAGGTATTTCTCCTCCTTTGGAATCAAATCACTTAAAAAGGTCTTTCTTCTAAAAAGGTCTTGCAAAATAATATAGCTCAAAAGAAGATTAGTATCCTAGGGAGTTAGCTCCATGACTCATGATCCAATTGTATGATATCAATGAAGATACCAATTGAGAATTTACTATGGTGGATCACAAAATCACGAAACTAGCATGACATGAGCTAAGCTTTCCACAAGTATGTGCATAAAGTGATAATGTGAAAATCAAGTGCACAACTAGATGTTATAACTAGAAAGCTTAGATCATATCATGCACGGAGGTAGCTCTAAAAAGGATAAGAAATTGACATTTATACCAATTGAATGAGTTTAGAACCTAGCATATCTCCGGGGGATTTTGATTACCTTGCATGTACCAATTGAAAGTGACTTGCAACCAATTGAAAGTCTTTAAAAGGTGAGCTCTTGGTACACCAAGGTTAAGCAAATGTATGAGCACATAGCCTATGAACTTAGATATGAGCATTTAAGTTCAATAAGCATGGCTCAATATGCATGAAAGCACAATTTATCTAATCACTCTTATAGAGTTGTTTGTTCACATTGATCGTGAGAAACATTCTCTTAGAGTGTTAACTCCACGCGAGACTACAAAAGATAAGCTAGAAAACATGTTAGTCTCAAAATCACAAGCTATAAAGTGAACTCCCCCTAAATGTGTGCATTTAGTGTTTGAATCACCAAGCAAATGTATGCACATTGATTTTGACACAATTTGGAAGTTTACCCTATAGCTTGTGTTCATAGTACACATATGAAATACATACCTCATGAAGTCCGTGTACCATGAAAGATAACCTTGTGTAGCTTTCTACACACTTATCAAATCATGTAGGTTGCTCATGGGTTAGAGTCATGGCACAAGCAACCCACCATATATATAACACTAGGAGATGCAAAATAAGCAAACATCCTAGCAAAGGCAATGGAGCTACATGATGCTTGAATTGAAATCTAGCTATCATTACCTTATGGGGGACTAGGGCAACAAATGACCAAGAATTTTACTTAGCTTCTTTTGGCTTTGAACCTTCACTTGAACTTGTAAGCTAAGCCTCCAAATCCCCCGTTGCACTTGTTTGGTGCCTAAGTCTTAGGAACCCAAACCTTTTGAGAGCCATTCATGGTATGAATAATATCCTTGGGCACCCAAAAAGGTTGGTTCCATCCATATGTTCTCCACCCCATGACATGAGCCACCACCTTGCCATTCTTCTTCTTTTCAAGTATGTAGTGGTTGCTCTTTTGCTTGTTCTTGTGGGTGGGCTTGGTGTACTTGTAGGACGCCTTCAAGTATGGAGATGTGTTTTTCTTGATCTCCTTAGCCTTCTTGTTCTTGTTCAAGTTCTTGGGCTTGCTATTTTCTTTGCCCTTTACTTTGCCCTCTTTCTCCTTGCATTGGTAGGACTTGTGGCCTTCTTTGTGACACTTGAAGCAAGTCACGGTTTCTCCCTTCTCAAGCTTCTTCACGCCCGCGGAGGTGTTATCTTGAGAAGGTTGGACTTGCTCTTGAGTGTACTTTCCTTTGAGCCACCTCAAGTCCGTCATTAGCCTTTCTACCTCTTGTTTAAGCTCATCATTTTCCTTAGCAATGAGATCATCACATGTTTCTATAATCACATTCTCATTGCAAGGGGTTAGATCACAAGAGGTAGACGCATCTACCTTGTCAATAGAGATAGCACAAGGAATATTGCAAGGAAATGATTTATCCGATGTTGATTCATTTTTAGATTCAAGACTCTCATATTTCATTTTAAGTTCTTTATGCTCATTGTCTAACAAATTGAATTTGTTTAGCAAGTTCTCATATCTTGAGACAAATGAAGCATGAAGTTTTTCTTTAGCCTTGAGAGTTTTGATTTCTTCATTTTGTTTAGTGAGATATTCTTGTTGATTATGGAGAAGTGTCATCATCTCACAAAGTTCATTGGTTTCAACATCGGATTCATCATTGGAGGAGGAGTCATCACTTACATCGTTATTACCTAGTGCCATAAGACACATGGGTGGTGGTGATAATCTCCGAGGGCGATGGGTGGTGGAGCTCTTGGAATTTTTCTTGTGACTTGAGCTTTCACCACTTTTCTTGGGCTTATGGATGGCGGAGAGAGCTTGGGCTCTTGACTTGTTCTTGTTCTTCGCCATCTTCTCCATCCCAACCGCACTCCCTTTAATGAGTGTTTTGTACCCAAGCTCATAGAGCTTATGTACATGCTCGGCAATCTTGCGGTGATGATATAGCACGGCCCTTGGATATTCTTCATCACTTGAGCTTGATTCATCATCACTTTCTTCCTCATCCTCTTCTTCTTCTTCTTCTTCACTTGAGCTTGATGAGTCTTGTCGCCTTGGTTGATGCTTGCATGAATGCTTGGCGGCGAGACTCTTTTTGCTTGAAGAAGAGGTGGACTCTTGCTCTTTCTTCTTTGTCATCCCCATACTATATTCATGGGCAATGATTTGATTGATGACTTGGTTGGGTGTAAGCTTGACCAAGTCTTCCTTTTGCAAGAGTGTGTTGATGATGTCATAATCGGGCTTGCGAAGGCTTCGGAGGATCTTGCGGTTAATGTCCTCATCTTTAACTTGATTGAGACCTAAGGCATTAATTTCATTGACAAGAGTATTTAATCGTGAGTACATGTCATGAGCATTTTCATTAGGAAGTTGCTTAAAGCTACTAAGCTCCTCGCCGAGAATATGATATTTTTGATTTGCAACATCCTTTGTGCCCTCATGATTCTCGACAATTTGCTTCCATAGCTTATGAGCATTTTCATTTGCAAAGACACGATTAAACACACTATCACATAGAGAAGACAATAGAATAGATTTTGCAATAGCATCATATTGTCTCTCGGCCTTATTCTCATTTTTCTTGCCCTCTTCGGTGACACGCCAAACATCAAGCCCCCGGGCTTGAAGATGTGCTTGCATAAGCACTTTCCACCGTGGAAATCCCGTGCCATCGAAAAAAGGAGCCCTATCGGTACTCATCCCTTCCCCGGACATGATACTCACTCGACGGTTAAGTCGACGGGTCTCCTACGAGCTTTCTCACAAATTTACCAATAGAATTGGCTAATCCTCGTAAGAGGTGTGAGACCAAGCTCTGATACCAATTGAAAGGATCACCGGGGTGTCCGACCCTAGAGGGGGAGGGGGTGAATAGGGTCGCTAATCGCTTTTTAACAAAGGGCTCAAACTACTTGCATAAGATAAACCTAACACGTCCTATACATGCTAGTTATGACTATGGTTTATCTATGCTACTCTCTACTTACTCTTAAAAGACTTGCAACCTAGCCAATCCTAATCATACTAACTAGGAAAGTAAAGGTACGCAAGATAGAGTAAATGCGGAAACGTAATGCGGTAAGTAAAGAGGTAAGTGCAAGAGGGATGCAAACTCCCGAGTAGACACGGTCATGTAACGTGGTTCGGCACAAACGCCTACGTCCACGGGACACCGAGGCTCTTCCGATCACCGTCTTGCACTACGCCACCAATGGCGATGCCGGCAAGCAAAGGCAAGTGCCTACAAGACACCGAGTCTCGTGCACTGCCACCGTCTCTCTCGGTCACCCGGCCGAAATCCACTACGGAGCTTCTCCACCAAGGAAGGGGCCTCCTCTTCCCCTGCACAAAGTGTCGTTGCCACTCCACACCAAGACGGAGGGTCACACGACGGATCACAAGTTGCTTGCCGCAGCAAGACTTCTCTTAAGGGAGCTCTCGCAAGAACTAATCCCTATTACAAGCACTAAGCACTCTCACAAGTGTGCTTAAGCCTATATGATGTACAATGAAGCTCTATGGTGGTTGGAGATGTTCTTGGGTGTGTTTGGGATGTTCAGCAACTCTAGCACACTTCAAATGGACGGGGTGAGGCGTATATATAGGCCACCAAGTCTTGTAGCCGTTGCTCCAACGGTCAGCTGAAAAACTGCGTATCACCGGAAGAACCGATGCCTCTTGGTGGGGTAGCGTCGGTTCATCCGGTCACTCACAACATGAAGTAGCCGTTGAAGTCCTGACAGCAGACGCAGAGACCATCGGTTGAACCGATGCAATGCACCGATGCCTCACCGGTTCAACCGGTGCTGAAAGAATCTTCTCCTGGACGCTGACGTCATTACACCGGTGGTATGCACCGATGCACCGTCGGTTGAACCGGTGCTGAAGAAACTTCTCCTGGGCACTTGACATCATCTCTGGTACAAAGGACGGCCAATGCACCGACGGTATGCTCCGATGCACCGTCGGTTGAACCGGTGCTGAAGAAACTTCTCCTGGGCGCTTGACATCGTCTCTGGTACATAGGACGCCCAATGCACCGATGCCCTATTTTGGACCGTCGGTTCAACCGGTGCCTATAGGCTGACTTGGCTTCGATTCCCTTCTGCACCAAGGTATTATGGCGTCGGTTCTTCCGACTACCACCGGATGCTCCGATGCCCTGGCGTCGGTTCTTCCGGTGCTCCTGAATCGAAGAGCTTTGGAACCCCCGTAGGGGCGGCCCTTTGGGCCTAGCTACGCCTATCTTCTCTTTGTCATCACTTGAACCTAAAAGCCTGAGAATGGTCATCTTTAACAATCATATTAGTCCAAGTGTTGTGTGTGTCATCAATCGCCAAAACATTATATTGAAATATGGCACGAGAGGCCATTTTCGCTACAGATGTACTTGCTCTTCAGTCACATGTTGCTGCTCCAACTCATGTTCATCCTGCGGCCGTTTGCCAGAAGCGGCCTCTCTCTTCTACTTGTCATGGCGGCGCATAGGTCCCGTCATGTTGATCTGGAATGCTAGATCCTGGCCCTCGGAAACGAAATCTGACAGCTCCACAACATTAACCTGCGGGAAGGGTTTCGTGTCAACCTTCATTGTGTGTTGATCCAGGATTAATCGGCCTTGTTCGATAGCCGATTGGATCTGACGACGCAGCTCCTTGCATTCACCCGTGGCATGAGTGAACGAGTGGTGCCATTTGCAGTATAGCCTCCCCTGCAGCTCTTGTGGCGTCGGTGGCTTGTGGTTCTCTGGGAGCTTCAGCTGTTTTTCCTTGAGGAGCAGATCAAATATCTGCTTTGCTTTCGTCACGTCGAAGTCGAAGCCCTTCACAAGCCCCTGCTGTTTGATCCACTTGCACGGAACAGGGTTTGCCCCCCGAGCCCACTCTGCTACGGCCACTTCCTACTCCTCGCCAGAGTCGTCAGATTCATCCGTCTGAGCCACGTTTACATGGCGCTTAAACTTGTCTTGGTACAGCTCGGGATGATAATGCTCGTACGCGGTAAGCTTCTGCACCAAGTGCGCCAGAGACGTGAACTCCAACTGAAAAGCCGCATCCTTGATCGGCTTAGCAAGCCCGAGGACAGCCAGATCGACTGCCTCCTTCTCTGTGATGCGCGACGAGTAGCATCGGTTCTTAACTTCTCTAAAGCGCTGTATGTACTCCGACACGGTCTCTCCTTGCTTTTGCCTGACCTAGGCGAGGTCGGCAATTCCAGCTTCAGCAGCCTCCGAATGGTACTGGGTATGGAATTGATCTTCAAGCTGCCTCCAAGTCCGAATCGAATCCGGAGCCAGTGATGCATACCATCCAAAAGCTGGGCCTGTAAGGGACTGGCCGAAGAACCGGACCCTCAGAGGATCCGATACTGAGATCATCCCAAGCTGCGTCAAGTATCGGCTCACATGCTCTATGGAGCTGGCTCCTTCTGATCCGTTGAATTTGGTGAACTCAAGAAGCCGATACTTGGGCGGTAACGGGATCAAGTCATAATCACTTGGGTACGGCTTGGAATAGCCGATCGCTTTCCTCTTGGGCAGGATGCCGAACTGGTCTCTCAGTATTGCCCTGACCTGCTCCACACTAAGAACTCCTGGGGCCGATGGCTCAGCACTCGGCCCAGTAGCGTACTTTGCCAGCCACGCTTGTTTCTACGCGTCTGCTCCAGAAGCTCCTGGGTTTACCATCTGCACCGAGCGTGTTGGACTGATGCTATCAGGGATGTAGGCACACGTGTAGCCGTGCGGGATCTCCTTGGGTGGCTCGGTGAGGAATTGGCCTTCTCCAGGATCGCCGCCGATCTTGTGGACGACGTAGATCGGCGAATTTTGTGGTCTTGGGGCCGTAAACGAGAACGGCAACACTGGTCTGGAATGCAGCATAGCTTCCTCTGTGTGACTCCCCAGGGTTGGCCCCGATGGAGAGTACTGGTTCTTGATTATCTCCTGGATGACGTGGTGCGCCATGCGCTCAAGCTCATTCATCAGGCTCTGAGAATGCCGATGAAGTGAATGGGCCACCATGTATTTCATCTCCTGATGCAGGGCCCTGGTGCGCTCCTCTGATGGTACAGATAGGTCCACGTTGTCAAGAGCGCCTTCAGGCGAGAACCCCTTCCACCTGATGCCATGGTTGCGGGTCCTCTCAAAAGAGCCGATGAGATCGGCTTCCAGCAGAGCTTTGATCTCATCATACTTCTTCTTGTGTTCAGGAGAGAGCTCTTCATACGTGACGGGCTTGGGAGCAGGTTCTTGATCTTGAGCTCCGGTCATTGTTGCAGTGGACGTTGTTGCCGAGAAGAGTGGTCCCACCGGGCATGCCAGAATGTGTTGTCGGTCGAAACCCACCGGCGAGTAGCGACGGGCAACACGAAGAGCCGGGAGGTTGCTGGGGCGCTGGCAGGCACTGCTCCCTCGTCGACGGCCCGCAATTCCGTCACGCGCCCGGAGGTTTTGTGGAAAACCGGGCGTGCCACCTGACCTATACCCGATCAGGAGGGTGTAGACGTGCTCCGAACAGTTTCCTGCATACAAAGACACGTGTAAACATAAGTCCGAGCCGTGGTCGGCTCCTTGGGATGACTCTTGCATCGGCTTTAAAGAGCCGATCGAGTCCCGGTGTCAGATCGAATCTGTATCCATCCAGATGTCGATGAATAAAGCGAATAACTGTAAAGCTGCTTCAATTAAATCTAGCTAATCTAATCCACGATGGTAAAAGCTTCACTGCTAGATCGGAACATCCAACTCGTGACTAGGCCTAATGAACATAGCAGACAACTAGACCATAACCAAAAACAGAGGCCTAAGAACTAGCAAGAGCCGATTCCCGGAACAATCCCTATTAAGGCCAAGATAAAGCATCTACTACACCACCGGATCATCCAATCCGTTTGCAAGGCCTAACCTAGCAGATATTACGCCAACTCCTAAGATAAGAGCAAACCATAACAGATCAGATCTACTAAACATAAAAGAAATAGGGTGTTGCCTCTGTGCGACTAATTCTATGCAACAAGAACTAGCATAAGATTAAAATGTGATAGCACAGAGACAACATGATATTCGTAGATGATAAGCAACAAAGCATAACAGATCTACCCAAAAGCCATGCTACGAACATCAGGATAACTAGTATTACTTGCCATAAAAAACGCTTCAGTACGAGTAATACCAAGGTAAAAGCAAGAACTACGCTGCCCTGATCGCAAGAAGCGATCAGGGCAGCATGGCGCTTACTTGGATGAAAACCCTAGGATTAGGGATGGCGATGCGCCGAGAGTTGTTGTTTGTGAGACGTGATGATGCTCTCCTTCATGAATAACAAAGGATACATATTTATAGTCCGGAGACTTGGGAAACAATCTAAACTAATCTTGTCCCGATTGGACTCTATCTCTGATCTTAAACTAAATCTAAGGATACACGGCCAATGTGGCCCATATGCTCACGTAGGAGCCGATTTACAAGCCTTCCTCAATCTTCTGCTTTAAGCCCATCTTGCTTTCGGCCCATAAATTAACCCTGTTAATTTATGGCGATAACAGGTCCCAGTACAGAAGAAGGATGGCCGATGGAGAGTCTGCGTGGATTTCAGAGACCTCAACAGAGCGACGCCAAAGGACGAATATCTGATGCCCGTGGCAGAAACATTGATCAACGCCGCTGCCAGTCATAAAATGCTGAGCTTTATGGATGGTAACGCCGGCTACAACTAGATCTTCATGGCCCTAGAGAATATAAGCAAGACCGCATTCAGAGTACCAGGCGCGGTCAGCTTGTTCGAGTACTTGGTTATGACCTTTGGATTGAAAAATGCTGGCGCAACGTATCAACGCGCCATGAATTACATTTTTCATGATCTCATCGGCAAGCTGGTGGGAATCGGCTTTCGCTTGTTCTTAGGCCTCTTTTCTAGTCAAGGTTCGGTTATCTTTTATGCTTGTTAGGCCTAACTACGTGTTGGATGTTCCGATCTAGCAGTGAAGCTTTTACCATCGTGGATTAGATTAGCTAGATTTAATTGAAGTAGTTTTTGCAGTTATTTGCTTTATCCATTACCATTTGGATATGTAGATCCAATCTGACATCGGGACTTGATCGGCTCTTTAAAGCCGATGCAAGAGTCGTCCCGGGGAGCCAACCACGGCTTGGACTAATGTTTATACGTGTCTGTGCTTGTAGGCAAATCGTCAAAGGCATGTTCGCACCCTCCTGATCGGGTATAGATCAGGTGGCACGCCCTGCATCTTCGGAAGCGACGGCGTGTGCCATGATCTGGGCCGTTGACCGAGGGACCGGTGCCAGCCGGCACCCCAGCAGCCTCCCGGCTCCTCGTGTTGCCTGTCACTACTCGCCGGTGGGTTTTGACCGACAACACATTCTGGCACGCCCAGTGGGACACTCATCAGCAACAACGTCCACCGCCAGAATAACTGGACCTCAGAGCCAAGCGCCGGTCGCCAGCCCCGTCACGTATGAAGAACTGACCCCCAAGCCCAAGCAGAAATACGATGAGGTCAAAGCTCAGTTAGAAGCCGATCTCATCGGCTCTTTCGAGAGGACCCACAACCACGACATCAGGTGGAAGGGGTTCTCACCCGAAGGCGCTCTCGACAACATTGACTTGTCCGTACCATCAGAGGAGCGCACCAGAGCCCTGCGCCAGGAGATGAACTACATGGTGGCTCACACGCTTCATCGGCACTCAGAAAGCCTGGTGTATGAGCTCGAGCGTGTGGCACATCATGTTGTCTAGGAGGTGATCAAGAACCAGTACTCCCCATCAGGACCAATCATGGGGAGTCACAGGGGAGAAGCCCCACTTCAGTCTAGGCTGCCATTGCCATACTCGCTCACAACTCCAGGGCCGCAGAGTTCGCCGATCTACGTCGTCTACAAGATCGGCAGAGATCCCGGGGAGGTCCAGTTCCTGAGCGAGCTGCCTAAGGAGATCCCGCACAGCTACACGTGCATGTACATACCTGACAGCATCAGTCCAACACGCGCGGGACAGTTGGCGGGTACAGGAGCTTCAGGGGCAGATGCGGAGAAACATGCATGGCTAGCGAAGTACGCTACCGGGCCGAGTGCTGAGCCCTCGGCCCCAGGAGTTCTTAGTGTGGATCAGATCAGCGCAATACTAAGGGATCAGTTCAGCATTCTGCCCAAGAGAAAGGCGATAGGCTATTCCAAGCCGTACCCAAGTGAATACGACTTGATCCCGTTACCACCCAAGTATCAGCTCCCGGAGTTCACCAAGTTCAGCGGGTCAGAAGGGGCCAGCTCCATCGAGCATGTGAGCCGATACCTAACTCAGCTCGGGATGATTTCGGTATCGGATCCTCTAAGGGTCCGGTTCTTCTATCAGTCTCTCATAGGCCCAGCCTTTGGATGGTACACAACATTGGCCCCAGGTTCGATCCGCACTTGGAGGCAGCTAGAAGATCAATTCCACACCCAATATCACTCAGAGGCTGTTGAAGCCGAGATTGCCGACCTCGCCCAAGTCAAGCAGAAGTGAGGGGAAAGTGTGTCGGAGTACGTGCAGCGCTTCAGAGAGGTTAAGAATCGATGAAAAGGAGGCAGTCGATTTGGTAGTTCTGGGGCTCACTAAGCCGATCAAGGATCTGGCTTTTCAGTTGGAATTCACCTCTCTAGCGCACATGGTACAGAAGCTCACGATGTATGAACACTATCACCCTGAGCTGTACCAGGAAAAATTCAAGTGCCATGTCAATATGGCCCAAGCAGATGATTCTGATGATTCTAGCGGGGAACAAGAAGTGGCTGTGGCAGAGTGGACCCGGGGGGCAAACCCCGTCCCGTGCAAGTGGGTCAAACAGAAGGGGTTTGTGAAGGGCTTTGATTTTGATGTGGCCAAGGCAGAGCAGATATTCGACTTACTGCTCAAGGAAAAGCAGTTGAAGCTCCCAGAGAATCACAAGCTGCCAACGAAACAAGAGCTGCAAGGGAGGCTGTACTGCAAGTGGCACCACTCGTTCACCCATGCCACGAATGACTGCAAGGAGCTGCGTCGGCAGATCCAATCGGCTATCGAGCAAGGCCGATTAATTCTGGCCCAACACACGATGAAGGTGGACAGTCAACCATTCCCATAAGCTAACGTGGTGGAGCTGTCGGATTTTAGACCTGAGGGCCAGAACTTGGCATTCCAAATTAACATGGCGGGACCCATGCACCGCCGTGACGAGCAGAGAAAAGAGGCCGCTTCTGGCAAATGGCCCCAGGATGAAGACGAGCCGGAGCAGCATTATGTTACTGAAGAACAAGTTCGTCACATCCGCAATCAACTCCCAGCTTCCAATCGGCTTCTGGAAAAATACCAGTATCAGTACAAGTTGCGCCGCCGATATGAATCGGAAGAGGAGTATGAGCACCGCATAGGGTGGACGCTGGGGAGGCGCCAGGCTATACGCGACCACTGGCATTGCCCATTCTTCAGGTACTGTTGGAATTCCGACATGAGCCGATTGCCTACTATAGATGATTGATTGGAGTGTAGGCCTCGGGGACGCCAGCCAGGCGAGACGTCGGTGTTGCAGCGCTTGGGGCACAAAGCACGTCACAACGACCATATTGAGCGGCCATCCAGGGATGATCTTGAGATAGAAGGGGAAGATAAGTATCATCGTCCACGATGGTGTCCTGACGGGCTCAGCCGCTCATAGAAGCGCAGAGTGCAGCACTTATGCAATCTCGAGGAGGCAGAAGCAAGGTACCTCGACGTGCTGAGGAAAGCGCGTCCGGATCTCACGAAGCAAGTCAGGCACCCCGCGTAGGGTGGAAAGGCGCCCTCCAAGGAGGGAGTGGTGCCCCAAGCAGCCAAGAGCCGATGAAAAGCCATCGGCTGATGTGAATATGGTGTTCGTGCTCCCGTCGGAGTTTCGGGCGCCTCAACCGGAGGAATTGGCCGTCGCGCAGCTGGATCTTGGCCCACAGCCGATCATCTTCGAGAAGCCCAAGGAGAAAAGCTACAAGCACCTGAAGGGATTATATCTCAAGGGCCTCATCGACGGCAAGCCTGTGAACAGGATGTTGGTCGACACTTGCGCTGTAGTCAATCTAATGCCGTACTCAGTATTGCGCCGATTGGGTCGTTCTGCTGCTGATCTTATCAAGACCAACGTGATGCTCAATGATTTCAACAGCCAGCCGTCAGAGGCACAGGGCGTCCTCAATGTGGAGTTGACAGTTGGCCGCAAGACCGTCCCAACTTCGTTCTTCATTGTCAACAGTAAGAGCACGTACACAGTGCTGCTTGGGAGGGATTGGATTCACGCCAATTGTTGTGTTCCTTCCACGATGCACCAGTGTTTGGTCCAATGGGATGATGATGAAGTGGAGGTGGTCCGTGCAGATGACTCCAGCGAGGTTTTGCTCGCAGACATGAACGCCTGGGACGCGAAAGAGCAAGAGCTGATCTCAGGGACCGTGCTGGAAGACTGTGATCGGATCGAAGTGATAAAAAACGGATTGAGGCAGGTCTTATCCACTGGCCTCACAGAATAAATACATCCTGGCACGCTATGGAGCCTAGCGGGTTTAGAGAGGCCAGTCCCAGCGACCGGCCACAAAAAATAGACAATTATTATTTAGAGTCGAAATAGTTACATTGCGGACAGACTTTAGCCTGCTCTAGCAATTGGTTAGTTAATGAGCATTTAGTTTCGAGGGGTAATATAGAGACGACTGGCCCGTGCGGTCGGCCGAAAATTTTCTTTTGTCATCTCCCCGTGTTTGCTGTCGACGTGGTAGATGATGACGAGTCGCCTGCGTCCACAGTCGATTTTACAGGCGATGGCAAGTTGGGGTACGAGTTTACATCTGCTGACGATTTGGAGGAAGTTGATATCGGTCCCGGGGGTAAGCCGCGACCAACATTTATCAGCAAGAAGCTAGACCCGAGCCTGCGTGAGCCGATGATAGCACTGTTGAGGGAATACCGGGATTGTTTCGCATGGGATTATACTAAAATGCCTGGTCTGGATAGAAGCATCGTCGAACATCGGCTCCCGCTTAAGAAAGGATTTTGTCCATTTCAACAACGAGCAAGGCAGATGAAGGCTGAAGTCTTGGAGGAGGTCAAGAAAGAGGTGCAAAAGATGTTGGACGCAGGGTTCATCAGGCCATGTAGGTATGCAGAATGGATCTCCAGTGTGGTCCTGTTGTCGGTCGAAACCCACCGGCGAGTAGCGACGGGCAACACGAAGAGCCGGGAGGTTGCTGGGGCGCTGGCAGGCACTGCTCCCTCGTCGACGGCCCACAATTCCGTCACGCGCCCGGAGGTTTTGTGGAAAACCGGGCGTGCCACCTGACCTATACCCGATCAGGAGGGTGTAGACGTGCTCCGAACAGTTTCCTGCATACAAAGACACGTGTAAACATAAGTCCGAGCCATGGTCGGCTCCCCGGGACGACTCTTGCATCGGCTTTAAAGAGCCGATCGAGTCCCGGTGTCAGATCGGATCAGTATCCATCCAGATGTCGATGAATAAAGCGAATAACTGTAAAGCTGCTTCAATTAAATCTAGCTAATCTAATCCACGATGGTAAAAGCTTCACTGCTAGATCGGAACATCCTACGCGTGACTAGGCCTAATGAACATAGCAGACAACTAAACCATAACAAAAAACAGAGGCCTAAGAACTAGCAAGAGCCGATTCCCGGAACAATCCCTATTAAGGCCAAGATAAAGCATCTACTACACCACCGGATCATCCAATCCGTTTGCAAGGCCTAACCTAGCAGATATTACGCCAACTCCTAAGATAAGAGCAAACCATAACAGATCAGATCTACTAAACATAAAAGAAACAGGGTGTTGCCTCTGTGCGACTAATTCTATGCAACAAGAACTAGCATAAGATTAAAATGTGACAGCACAGAGACAACATGATATTCGTAGATGATAAGCAACAAAGCATAACAGATCTACCCAAAAGTCATGCTACGAACATCAGGATAACTAGTATTACTTGCCATAAAAAACGCTTCAGTACGAGTAATACCAAGGTAAAAGCAAGAACTACGCTGCCCTGATCGCAAGAAGCGATCAAGGCAGCATGGCGCTTACTTGGATGAAAACCCTAGGATTAGGGGTGGCGATGCGCCGAGAGTTGTTGTTTGTGAGACGTGATGATGCTCTCCTTCATGAATAACAAAGGATACATATTTATAGTCCGGAGACTTGGGAAACAATCTAAACTGATCTTGTCCCGATTGGGCTCTATCTCTGATCTTAAACTAAATCTAAGGATACACGGCCAATGTGGCCCATATGCTCACGCAGGAGCCGATTTACAAGCCTTCCTCAATCTTCTGCTTTAAGCCCATCTTGCTTTCGGCCCATAAATTAACCCTGTTAATTTATGGCAATAACAGGTCCCAGTACAGAAGAAGGATGGCCGATGGAGAGTCTGCGTGGATTTCAGAGACCTCAACAGAGCGACGCCAAAGGACGAATATCTGATGCCCGTGGCAGAAACATTGATCAACGCCGCTGCCAGTCATAAAATGCTGAGCTTTATGGATGGTAACGCCGGCTACAACTAGATCTTCATGGCCCTAGAGAATATAAGCAAGATCGCATTCAGAGTACCAGGCGCGGTCGGCTTGTTCGAGTACTTGGTTATGACCTTTGGATTGAAAAATGCTGGCGCAACGTATCAACGCGCCATGAATTACATTTTTCATGATCTCATCGGCAAGCTGGTAGAAATCTACATTGATGATGTCGTGGTCAAGTCCACTTCGGCTGGGGGGCATCTGGAAGATTTGCGTAAGGTTTTGGAGCGGACTCGGAAGTTTGGGCTCAAAATGAACCCGAAGAAATGTGCCTTTGGCGTATCGGCCGGTCAGTTCTTAGGATTCCTGGTACATGAGCAAGGAATCGAGATCGTCTTGAAGAGTCAAAAAGCGGTAAAGACAATGAAGCCGCCTACTACGAAGAAGGAGTTACAGAAGCTTATCGGCAAAATCAACTTTGTCAGACAATTTATCTCCAATCTGTCTGGGCGTATCGAGCCGTTCATGGGTCTGGTGAATATCAAGTCCGAGGATGAGTTTCACTGGGGGGGCAGAATAGCAGCAGGCTCTTGATGAAATCAAGGAATATTTGTCGAAGCCTCCAGTATTGGTTCCGCCTCAACAGGACAGGCCTTTCTACGTGTACCTGTCAGTGGGTGACACTTCCATCGCCTCGGTTCTGATTCAGAAACATGACGATCAGGAGAGGGTTGTCTTCTACCTCAGCAGGCACATGTTGGACACCGAGACCAGGTATCCTGAGATTGAAAAGCTTTGCCTTTGTTTATTCTTTACATGTACAAAGCTTTGACATATTTTGCTCTCGGCAGAAACGATCGTCATATATAAATCGGATGTCATCAAGCATATGCTGTCGGCTCCTATTCTAAAAGGCCGACTAGGAAAATGGATGTTTGCGTTGTCAGAATTCGATATCCAATATCAACCTGCAGAGGCAGTCAAGGGACAGGCACTGGCGGATCTCATTGCAGACAGGGTCAACACTGACGTGTCTGCACTTTTTGTACGTGCCTGGGCCATGTTTTTCGACGGATTGGCTTGTGATGATGGGTGCGGCGTAGGAATTCTTTTGGTATCGCCTCGTGGGACGACTTATTCTTTTTCCATGAGGATGGCTACTCCGTGCACCAATAATTTAGTAGAGTATGAGGCCGTTCGCAAGGGGATGGAATTACTCCTAGAAGCTGGTGCAGAAGCAGTGGAAATATTTGGGGATTCGAAACTGGTGATTTCTCAGCTCACGGAAGAATATAAATGTGAGAGCGAGCTTCTTTTCTGATATGGATGCAGTGCCGTGAGTTGATGTCACAATTCAGGTACATTAATTTCCACTGGATACGAAGCCAATGACTTGGCACAGCTGGCTTCCGGATACAAGGAAACAGCCGATGGGGTCGATGTAGAGGTTCAGTTTCTAGAACCTGGAGACTGGAGAGCTGATATCTTCAATTATTTGAAGGATTCGGCTCGGGGGGCACCCAAAAGGATAAGACTCAAAGCTATGAAGTATGTTCTGATAGGGGACGACATGTTCTACGGGACTTTGGAAGGACTGCTGCTTAAATGTTTGGGGCCTTCGGAGTTGAATCGGCTCTTGCATGAGGTTCATGAAGGAGCCTGCGGTACTCATCAATCGGCTCATAAGATGAAATAGCTGATTAGACGATCGGGATATTACTGCCCAACCATGCTTGAGGATTGCTTTAAATATTACAAGGGATGTCAGGCATGCTAGAGATTCGGCAAGATTCAGATGATGCCGGCATCAGTAATGAATCCTATTATTAAGCCATGGCCGTTCGGGGGTTGGGCCATGGATATGATTGGCCAGATTAAACCGCCATCTAGCAAAGGTCACCAATGGGTGTTAGCTGTCATGGATTATTTCACAAAATGGGTGGAGGCGGTACTCATGTGGTCGGTGGCATCGAAAGATGTGATCAGTTTCGTTAAAGAGCACATCATTCATAGGTTTGGGATTCCTCAGACCATTACGACCGATGGAGGATCAATCTTTATATCAGAGGAATTTAGAAAGTTTGCCGATGACACGGGGTTCAAGCTAATCAGATCATCCCCGTATTATGCCCAGGCTAATGGACAGGCTGAAACATCCAACCAGAGCCTTATCAAGCTGATCAAAAGGAAGATCGATGAATATCCTAGGCGCTGGCATGAGGTGTTGTCAGAGGCTTTGTGGGCATATCATATTTTGTGTCACGGATCTATCAAGACATCACCATACCATCTGGTCTACGGTCAAGACGCTGTGTTGCCATGGGAGATCACGGCCGGATCATGGCGTGTTGAGTTTCATAATGATCTATCGGCTGAGGAGTATGCAGCCTTGATGAGCAATAATGTGGAGGATCTTACAGAGCTAAGACTTTGGTCACTCGAGAAGATCAAGGAAAACAAGGCTAAAGTTGGTTGTGCATACAACAAAAAGGTCAAGCCGAAAGAATTCCAGGTTGGAGACTTAGTTTGGGAGGCAGTGCTACCATTGGGAACTAAAGACAGGAAGTATGGTAAGTGGTCTCCTACTTGGCATGGACCATACAAGGTTGATCAGGTCCTGCCTGGAAATGCGTACATGCTTGAGGAATTAGATGGTGTCAAGTTTCCTGTAGCCGTCAATGGCCAACACCTCAAGAAATATTTTTCGAGCATGTAGGAAGGCGACTAACAAGATCCGATGAGATCCATCTGGCTACATTATAAAAGGCCAACACATTGAGTTGGCCAGTAAAAAAATGAGATAGGCCAACACCTTGAGTTGGCCAGTAAAAAAAAAGCAAAAATAAGATAGGCCAACACATTGAGTTGGCCAGTTAAAAAAAAGCAAAAGTGAGAAAGGCCAACACGTTGAGTTGGCCAGCAAGTAAAAATTATATGAGAAGCAAGGAAGCCGATGTGTAACCACCGACTTAAGATGTTTTAATAGACACGAGTTTCAGTTTAACAGGCAACACTAAATGTTTTCTGAATTATTCTACTAGTTCAGGAATCCTTCTATGGCATGGATGGCTTCTGCACGTGTGGCATCGGCTCTTGCTATGACTGCTTCGTCGTCTTTGTCATCACCCGTTACTATCTGTTGACTCAAGGTGTTGATTTCTGCAAACTCTGCCCGTATTTGCTCGGTTATTTCTTGGCCTTCTTGCTTGGAGTTTGCAATCGAGGCTTTCTCCTCTTGGATCAGTCTCTGTGTGGTGCGGACTTTTTCTTCGAGCTCTACCAGTTCTTTCTCCAGGAGGCTGAGTCGCCTTGTACTCGCTGAGATATCGGCTTTGGCATCCAGAGTTGCCTTCTTCTGTTTTAGCATCTTGCACTTTTCAGCGATGTCGGCTTTCAGAGGAATTTGAGAATGCCTTAGTTCTATTCTCTATTGCGCTGCTTTCACCTCTGCCCGAAAGAAGGGAAGATGGCCGGCTAGCCAGAGCTTGACCCGAAATGACTCTGGGAGTTGGGATTCTATCTGCTCGAGGACTTTCTGTATTTCGCTGGAGTCATCGACCAGGGTACTGATTGGAGCAGATAGCAGATTTTTGATGTGTTGAAGCTGATCCGCGAGGTCAATCGGCTATTGTGGTGGTGGTACCTTCACTCCAGGGGCGATCAGACCCATTGATGTCGGGTCGAAGGAGAGCAAATATGAAATATTGAAGCCCTGTGGAGATATCAGAGTTAGTTTTGGGAGCAAGGTATAACAACAGAGTTATCGGCTGATTTAGAATCGGCTCATGCGGTGTTTCCTATTGTGAGGAAGAAGCGATGGTCGGTCTGAGTGTGATCGGCTCAGTTGGGGCAACAACAGCGACATCGGCTGTTGCAGTTTCTTCACTATGAATTTCTGCTGGGATGATGGGTGGTTCTCGCTGTTCTGGGACTTCAGTTGTTCCAGTATCGACTTCATGCGCGGCGGTTCTCTATTGTGATGGGCTTCCAGTGCTAAGGATGTCTTCAGCTGTGTCCTGGAGGAAAGATTACAATCAACCAGAGTACATGTGCATAAGAAAGGAATTTTTCAGAAAAAGTTTCGGAGAGTGAATTACCTGGTTGGTATTGGATTCTGATCGATCTGAGGGAGGCTGTGCTGTCTTCTTGATGATTCGTCGTGTGAAGATCTTCCTTTTCTTAGTTGGGACTCGGAGGGCAGCACTTTCAGAGATTTGTCTCCGCTTAGAGGCCGACTGGGGTGAGTCTGGCTGAACAGTTATTATCACTTTCTTCATTGGCGGTGATCCCTTGAAAAAAGAACATCAGGAGCGGTTGGGAGAAAGTGGAATGGCTCCCCGTTACTGGTCATGGGTTCTGGACCATCTTGTTGCTGTACCACTGCCCCGGGGATTGTATATTCAGGATCAATTTGTTGCAGTAGAGGGCCTAAAGCTCTTCTGAATACATGAGTTTTCCACATTCCCCACCATGTGTTAAAGCCGGTTGACGAGGGAGTAAAGGATAGATCGGCTGGTATTGGAATGTGGAGATTGTCAAACATGCTGTAGCATCTTGAACTGGTAAGACCGTCAGGTAGATCGGCTCTACTCTCCACCAAGTGGTGAATATGGAAGTGGGGAGGGACTTGTCCTAGGCCGAATTGCCGAGCTGCTATGACTGGTTGATAGGTTTCATAACCTGGTTTGATGATTCTGTTGGAAGTGCTTATGACGACAGGAAGGAAGCCAGGTCGGATCATTAGAGAATATAGATGCCGAGTGCTGTTGTCATCGGCAAAGCTATCCAGCCTGAAGGTAGTTGGGTTCTCAAATGCTTCAGATTCAGTGAATGGAAAGTAGAGGGGATTCTCTAGGCCTTTGTAGAAAACTCTAAACCATTTTGCTGCATCTGTTGAGTTCAATTTACTGCCAGGAGGCTGAATAGGGCTTGGCCATAGCTGGTGCATCTAATTGGCTTGCCATTCTCGTCAGGGAAGGAATTCTTGGCTAGGCTTTGAAAGTTTGGAATCTGGTGCTAGAAGTAGAGTTGTGTCCATAACTGAATGAACCACCAAGGGCCTCCAGTTCCGAGTTTCCTTTGGCTGACCAAGCTAGTTGTCATCAAATGGAGACATCTGTATGTTTCTCCGAGGAAAAGCTTGCCTAGGCTGGTGCAGTTGCCATGGGCCAGATGGTAAGCCAAAGGAAGATAATTCTTGGTTGGGGCTAAGGAAGGACCACAGAAGATGAAATGTTCTAACCAAAGATTTAGAAAGGCTGTGCGTTCCTTTTTACCTACTGGACCTTTCGTTTTCATGTGCTGGTTCATGTAAGTGCTCCAGTTTGTGCAGTCTGTTTTAGATGATAGTTTGAAGGGGACTTCTACCATTTTGTGAGCTGCTGGATCAGGGGACCTAATGTATAGGCCAGTAATCATGGTAACATCTAGCAGAGTAGGGGTCATGGGTCCATGACCAAAGAGGAAACAGTTCAAAGCATCAGACCAGAAATAGCCGATGGTCTTCAGAAGGTTTTCATCTTTATCTAGGGGGGATAATGATAGACTGAGTGCATCAGCTATGTTCAGTTCTTGCCACAAGGGCATATAGGTTTTTGCTGCTCTGCTATACCATGTAATCCAGCTTTTAGGTGGATTAGGCCAAGCTCTTAAGCAGTCGGCGCAGGAATTTAAATTGATGTCTTGACTCATGAAAGGGATTTTATTCGCTTCATAGGAGATCAGATCCATGGGATTTTCATAAGCTCGTGGACCAAGACAAAAGGAGTTGAGATTGGAAGGATGCGGCAAAAGGATGTCTGAATCCTGGAGTTTTAAAAATTCAGAAATTTGTATATGGTGTCATATTTCAGAGCTTAATTTATTCGGAGGATTGATGAGCTGAAAAAGTTGAAAGGATGGGCTGAATAATACCTTCAGGCCGAAGATTGGCGTATCGACATTTGGAGACCTCGCTGTTTGAGCTTCAGAGTCCGCCATGGTTCAGATCTACTAACTTAGGGTTTGGTTGTTTTGCGGGCTCTGGTTCAAGTTTTGGATGCTGTGAGTTTTCGTTCAAACTTATGAAGCGGGATTCTCGAATTGCGCTCGGATTTGGAATATCTTTTTCTAGTTGGGTTCAATGTGGAGGTGATGTTCTGTTCTTATACTGGTTGCTTCCAATTTTGAATTCCGTCGGCTCTTGGTTATTGGTAAAGCTCGATGCGGTGCCATCGGCTTTTGGAAGGTTGTCCGAGCAAGAAACTAAGAGATGAGGGACTTTATTCATTAAAGGTAAAGTCTTTACAAGGGAAAGAGCCGATTTGACAAAGGAACGAATCCTTCGGCTCAATCTATGCTACAGTACTGCTACTACAGTACTTCCATTACCACCCGTAGGTGCCAAATGCCTACGGCGCTTGGGGCTTCGCGCCAGCATGTTTCCGTCGCTGTTGTCATCGCCGTCGTCATCGCTGCTGCTGCCGTTGCTGGCTTCGTCGTCGCCGCTCCAACCGCCGCCGCCGCCATCACTATTTTCCTTGCTTTCCTCCTCGGAGGAGCCAAGGAACCGGAAGGCCCTTTAGGCCATCGGGTCCTCCTCAATAGAGGAGGAGTCGATTTCTTCTTCCGAGGAGGAGTCGGCTCCGTCCCAGGAGAAGCAATCGTCGCTGTTCTCCTCCGGCTCTTCCTGGAACAGGGGCCGGAGGTCTTCGTCGTCGGTCTTGGGTTCGTCGTCCTCGGAGACGACTTCGAAGTCGAACTCCTCTGCGTCCCAATGCAGAGGAGCGAGTGCCTTGTGCACCGCCGTCGGATCATACTCCGGCATCGGTTCCCGGCTCTCGGAGATGGGGACGAGGGAAGATGCAGAGGAACTCGAGGAAGAGGGGGAGAGAGGAGAACCGATTGAATTGGAGCCAGAGGAGGAGGAGATCGCCATGGCTACAGGAAGTTGGGGTTTTCTGCGCTGTTGGCTGAGGGAGGAAAATGAATTTGTCGTGAATGGAGTCGGTTCAAGGTGAGATTAAATAAGAAAAAAAATGGAAGATGAATAGGCACTTTCACATTTCACGAGGAGCCAGTTGCAGAGACGTTGCATCTTCCATGGTGGTTATAGTGCGTTTTAATGAGCATCAACGGGAAGATGAAGCGACGAAGTGGTTTTGGAATTATCATTGCCAAAACCAGGGGGGCATGTGTTATTGCCATAAATTAACAGGTTAATTAATTGGCTGCGAGTGAGTTGGGCTTATTGAAGAAATTAAATGAGGCTCACGAATCGGCTCCTGCGTGAGCGTTTGGGCCATGTGGGCCATGTATCTTTAGATTTACTTCAGTCTGAGTTAGAGATAGAGTCCGATATGGACACGTTAGTTTAGATTGTTGTCCAAGTCTCCGGACTATAAATATGTACTCTATGACATTTGTCAAAGAGAACGTCATCACGTTTTGCAAACAACAACTCTCGGCGCACCGCCACCCCTAATTCTAGGGTTTCGTCCAAGTAAGCGCCATGCTGCCATGATCGCTTCTTGCGATCAGGGCAGCGTTGTTCTTGCTTTTACCTTGGTATTACTCGTACTGAAGCATTTTTTATGTCGAGTAGTGCTAGTTATCCTGATTTTTGTAGCATGATTTTTAGTAGATTCATCGTGCTTTTGTTGCTTATCATCTATGAACATCATGTCATCTCTGTGCGATCATGTTTTAATCTGATACTAATTCTCGTTGCATGGAATTAGTCGCGTAGAGATGACACTCTGCTCCTTTTTTATCTAGTAGATCTAATCTGTTATGGTTAGATCTTATACTTAAGAATTGGTGTAATATCTGCTAGTTTAGGCCTTGCAAACGGGTTGGACAATACGGCGATGTATTAGATGCTTTGCTTTGATCTTAATAGGGATTGATCCGGGAATCGGCATTCACTTGTTCTTAGGCCTCTTTTCTGGTCAAGGTTCGGTTATCTTTTACGCTCGTTAGGCCTAACTACGTGTAGGATGTTCCGATCTAGCAGTGAAGCTTTTACCGTCGTGGATTATATTAGCTAGATTTAATTGAAGTAGTTTTTGCAGTTATTTGCTTTATCCATTACCATCTGGATATGCAGATCCAATCTGACACCGGGACTCGATCGGCTCTTTAAAGCCGATGCAAGAGTCGTCCCGGGGAGCCGACCACGGCTCGGACTAATGTTTACACGTGTCTGTGCTTGTAGGCAAATCGTCAAAGGCACGTTCGCACCCTACTGATCGGGTATAGATCAGGTGGCATGCCTTGCATCTCCGGAAGCGACGGCGTGTGCCAGGATCTGGGCCGTTGACCGAGGGACCGGTGCCAGCCAGCGCCCCGGCAGCCTCCCGGCTCCTCGAGTTGCCTGTCACTACTCGCCGGTGGGTTTTGACCGACAATAGTGCTACAAGGTGAATTTTCAGACGATGAGGATAATGAGGTATATGCTGCTGAGTTTGTGTGGTCATCTAATGATAAGCCCAGCACTTGTGCTTCGTTAAAGCTGATTCCTAAAAATCGGCATGATGAGATGAAATTCACTTTTGATGTGACAAAGTGTGATAGGATTTTGATGAGTTGGCAAAGCTTGGAAAAATTAAGTTCTGTCACACTATTCCATCAACGGATGAATTGAAGCGGCGCGCATATTGTAAGTTACATAATACTTTTTCTCATGCCACTAATGATTGCAATGTTCTTCGTAGACAAATACAATCGGCTATAAATGAAGGACAATTGGTTGTCCCTGCAATGCAAATTGATCAAAATCATTTTCCCGTTCATAAATTTGAGTTGTCAAATCCAAAAGTGTTGATTCGGCCGCATCAAGCCGAATCGGCTAAAGGGAAAAACGTAATCGTTGGTGAGGAAAGACTTGAGAAAGGGGTGCTGCAGAACAAGACCTCTCGAGTTACAACAAAGGCTTCAACGCTCGGGGGGCAGGACAAGGAAAAAGGGGCCGACATCAAGTCGACCGATCTGACTGGTTCAAATAGCAGTCCGACCGATCCGACCGGTCTGACCGGTGCTAAGACCAGTCTATCCAGTGCGCCCAGTAAATCTAGAAATTCCTCTGGAACTAAAGACAAGAAGAGGACGAGCTTCAAAGAGTTCTTGGCCAAATATGAGAAGAAGGGAGCTGCCCAGAAACAAAAGGAGCCATCAAACAAGGTTAAGGATACGAAGCCATCGTCGGAACGTCAAGAGCGATCAGATCAAGGTAATTATGCCTCATCCAATGGACCAATTGCTCCATGGTATTGCTGGTATCCTTACTTTTATACGCCTATGGATTATAGTCGGATGCATATGCAATCATATTACATTCAGTATCCTTCTATATATCCAAATCATGCTTCACCACAAAGACCGATTGTTTCTAGTAATAATCTGGTCAAAGAAGATGTTGATTGCAGCAAAGAAGTAGAGAAGAGCGTAAAACAGGATTCAATGTACTTACAGCCGAGGTGGTGTCCCTCAGACTTGTCTCATACCCAAAAGAGAAGGCTGCAACGGATGCGCAAGAAGGAGTCCATAGAACAACAAGTGGAGGTTATACCAGCAAGGTCGGCGACCATAAAGCAGGTAAGGAGGCCTAAGCATGTTGTTTCGTCATCAGCTTGAAGAAGAAGCAACATACGGCCGATAGAATTTATCGCCCTTCGAACAAAATATGGACGATGCATGTTTTTCATCATCCTTAGACATTTTTGGTCCAGGTGCTTATTTTTTGGTATGAAAGCATCACTAAAAAACAGGAGGGCATATGTTGACGACAAAATTGACAGACTGTGCTGACCGGTCAGACTGGTATGCACAAACCATCTGACCGGTCAAGGTGACTTTGTCAAAATGCAAATTGGACTTCACCATTGCGTAGCTCTCATCGAAACGATCGAAATGCATATGTAGAACGCCTAATTTGGAGTTCGGATGAGAAAGTTATGGCCTTTGGAAGACTTGACACTAGGTCGCACCGGTCAGACTGGTCCGGTAGAATGGTCAGACCGGTCCAAACTGCGCAGTCAGGATTTGGAGTTGTATTTTGACACGGGATTTGTATAAAAATAGACTCCTAATGGGGTACGACCTCCCCTCCCTATAAATATAAAGGGACACAGCCGATTGAGGACATCCAATCGATCAAAACATATCGTTACATTACTTTTCGTTATTTTGCATTATTTTTTGTCTTCTCAAACCTTAGCTCTTCCAATCCCCATCTGCTGTTCTTCTTGCGTCTCCGTGATGTCTGAAGGCGTTCTGGGTGGCCTGCCGATCCAAGAGCAACACTACGCACGCCTGCCCTGACGGGGTCCCTCCCAGGCGAGTGTTCGTCGGATTTCACCGTTCTACACCGGGAACCGGTCTGACCGGTTACCCTGACCGGTATGAGCCTCGGCGCTGCAAATTGTGCCGTCGCTCGCTGCGCGATCAAGCGCGTTCGTGTGTTGGCCATAGATTTGCGCCAACAGTTGTATAGCGGTGTTGCAGAGCTGCTACTATGGCCACTATAATTATAGAAAATAACGTGCCTATCGCTGAATTATATAGCTCATTATTTAAAACTTCGATCCAACTATTATATTGTTGGAGGAGTTTATATAGGCTGGTCGATCGATATGGACCTTGTATCTTAGGTGCTGAATTTTCTAGTGCAAGCCTTCCTCAATGTTCTAATCAAATTATTTATGAAACTACCACTACTAGAAAACGGGCCAAAGGTCCTGACCAAAGGTACCAGCTGCTGTTGCAGCCGGTATTAGCTAGTAGCTTTGGCCAGCGACGCTCAAAGGTTAGGGGTTTGGTACCGCGTTAAAACATCACCCGGTACCAAAACCCTCGTATAGGCAACGGTTAGTGCCACCAACTGGTACCAAAAGAACAAGGAGGAATATGTACCTATTTGTTGCACCAACCGGTACCTAAGGAGCGAACAATGGCACCGGGTTTTGCCATGACCCGGTGTAGCCATGTGCCCATCACAAAGGCACCGGTTGGTAACATGAACCTGTGCCCATGCCTAGTGTTTGGCACCGGTTGAAGAGCACCAACCGGTGTCTTTGTGCCCCTACTATAAATACCTTGCCCCCTTCCCCCCTCCAAACTGCCGTGAACTCACTGTTCATGGGAGCTGAGTGAGGGGAGGTGGCAAATTTTTTCAATTTTTTCAAAAGATTAGTAATATTGTTTTCAATACTTTAGCAAATTAATTCTGTAGATGTAGTTAGCATTTGATTTAGTTTATACACATGATAAATATTTGTAGATGTATTTTGGACCCGATTTAGTTTTATGGTATTATATTATTGTTATATAAATTATTAGGCATAAGATAACTATTTACTTATATATAGTTAGGATTTGGGTTATTTTATTTTTATATTAGGCATGCATAATATATCTATTTATAGTATTTAATTTTGATGACAGTCCAATTTAATTTGTTTTGTAATCAATCATTGATTCATTCAATTTATTATTATTACTTCCAATGTTTATTTAAAAATGGTTTATGTTGACACTCGTTTGATGTTAATAAATGAAATGTGAACTCAGAAGAGTTGGCAATGGATGTACATGACGGACCGTTGTTCAATGGAGTTCATCGATGGTGTGCATGAATTCATAAAATTTGCTGAGAACCACAAGTACGGTGGTTTCGTTCGCTGTCCATGCAAAAACTGAAAGAATGAGAAGGATTACTTATCATCAAGAACCATCCATAGTCATTTGTTCAGTAGTGGTTTCATGCCGAACTATTATGTTGGACCAAGCATGGAGAAAGAGGAATAATGCTGCATAATAATGAAGAAGAAGAGGACAGCATTCCTGACTTTGCAGGCAATTATAGTGCCTTTTTTTATGACACTGCAATGGGTGAGACTGAAGAAGATGCTGAAGGACATGATGTAGAAGATGATCTGGGTCCGACGCTGCGCGAAGCTGAGGAAGTTTGCGAAACAGAAAAGGAATCGAGAGATCTGAAGTGTATGTTGGAGGACTACATAACATTGTTGTACCCAGATTGTAAACAAGGACAAAAGAATTTGGGTACCACATTAGAATTGTTGCAATGGAAGGCATCAAATGGTTTGTCACTGAGGAAGAGGAGAAAAGTCTAAGCACGCAGATGTTCAATTTGCATAGATGGTACATGCGAATGTCGAATAACGAAGGGAAAATGATTTTAGTCAAGTATCGTGACCATGATTTCTTCCATGGGGAGGACAACTTCTGGGTGTATTTCGAAGATTTATATCACATTTACTATCGACAAGCCCTTGACGCCTCTATCATCACCATTTGGGTTCTGTAAGTATCACTTACCTCTACATTAAAACTTTTTATTAACAAGAACGTAATTATCTGTGTGCATTATATAATTTCTATTGTATCATTTAGACAAGAGATTCAAAGAAGCCGAAAAGAAGGATGGCACCATCAGATCGGCTTCATGTCTCCGTTGCTAGTTAACCAGAAAATGCTCAACGAAAATTACAAGGACACGTGCCAAAACATGTACGATTCGTTGACTAGGCAAAATTACAAATCCTATATATACATACCATACAACTGTGGGTAAGCCTTGGTCGACTCAATACTCTGTTATATTTCTAAATAAATATTAAGTCGTCTAATACATGTATGTATATATCTTATCTATATCTGCAGTTATCATTGGATTTTACTCATACTTTCCATAGACACCGGCAATCTTGTAGTCTTTGACTCAATGAGAAATCCAAAGTCCGCAATCCAACATATCATAGACCCCTTGAACAGGTAAGTTTAGTTTGCACAATCAAATTCTTTTTCAGTTAATAACAATTGTTGAATATCAAACTTAACTTTGAGCGTAGGGTTTGAAAAAAATTGTGAAAACGAACAAAGGATGTGGTCAATGGAGCCCCGAACTGAACATTAAAATGGATTATCCGGTATGTTGATTCACGAACATTTTTCTAATTAAGTAATCCTAAATTTATTTGTTTCTCCTTATGTGTGCGAGACAAAAACAAGGAATTGATTGGTGCGGGTACTACGAATGCGACTTCTTGCACATCTTGACTCCATGCGGGAAGCCTACTATGGAGGACCTAAGAGTATGTACAAACCGTTTACTAGTACATTTTCATAATTATACTAACGCACATGATGTTAATATATCAGTCTTTTTTCCTAAATGATAGATGAGTTGACTCAAGGATGAATGTTATTCTACCGATCGGATCAACGCCGTGTGCGAGCAGCTCGCCGGATTCATTTTGAACGAGATCCTGGATCCTAGAGGCGAGTTCTACCACGACAGTCACATCCATAGAGGATTTCCATCGACGTCCTGAGGGGCCCAGTAGTTGGACTAAAAACATAACTTGTACATTTGTAAGTATTTCTAAACGTGATGCCTTGTTGTTTGTATATTTGTAAATATATTAGTTTCGATAATTACCTTAATTATATGTTTGCATTTGACTTTTAGTTAGTTTCAAATATTTTGTGAAATCGAACACGACCATTGAACGTATAGTACTGTAAAGTTCGGGTACGTTTAGCAATTATAAAAGAATAAACAGTAATAAATAAAACAAATAAAATTGGATTTGGAGAAAATAGGGAGAAAGCTCATTGGTGGGCGGCCAGCTTGCGTCAACATGGCAGCCTCTTTGGTACCGGTTGGTCTTTCCAACCGGTACCAATGGATGCCTAAGGCACCGGGTGAAATACCCTAGGTCTTAGGGTGAGGCTATTGGTCTCGGTCTGGGGGAACCGGTTGGAAAACCGGTGCCTAAGACCATTTCCAACCGGTTCCCATGGGCTCTTTTCTAGTAGTGTACTAAAAAACCTTGATTATGTCGGCATCATCTAAAATACAACGTATATGTGAATATAGGGTTATTTCAGATGCCAAATCACAGGTTAGTAGAAGAATCAATATGAAAACACCACTTGTATGGTAAAACAAAGTGTCGTAATCAGAGCGCCAACACTCAACATGATGGATGAACATCTTGCGTCGTGCATGCCCCCGAGCAGCACACGGTCCATGCTCCGTGGTGACTCAGAAACCAAGTGTTGTACCGCACACTACTACAAAAATCATTTTTCGAGGCGTGCATATTCCATTTTCAGAGGTGTTTTTTAGAAACACCTCTGAGCTAGGGTCACTGAAAATCAGGGATTTCAAAGGCGTTCGTGCGCACGCCTCTGTTAATCAAATAAAAAAAGAAAAACCCGCCAAAGCCCATCTGATCCCGCCAAAAGCCCATCTAAGCCCGACTGCCTCCTGCCGCCCCGGCCGCCAATTGCCGCGCCGGGGCTGACGCGCCGCCGCCGCCTGCCGCGCCACCGCCGGCCGCCTGCCGCACCGCCGCCCGCCGAGCCCATCCGAGCTGGGTTCCGGTCGCCGTCGCGCCGTCGCCGCTCAAGGCCGCGTAGTCCCCTCGAGGCCGCCGCCGGCCATCACGCCGCCGCGCACAGCCGAGCCGCCACGCCCGCGGCCGCGGCCGCCTGCCGCGCCGCCTCGAGCGGACCCACCGCCACTCTGCTCCGCCGCTGCGCGCCCTCTGCGGGGGCGGCGCAGAGCCTGCGACGTCTTGAGAGGGAGAAGGGAGAGAGAAGGGAAAGAGAGAGAAAGAGAGAGGGAGTTAGGGTTTCTCATATACTTCTTTCAGCAACCGGGCTCAAATGAGCCTCGATTGGGCCGGTCCATTAATAGAGGTGGTCATGTTATGTTTGACCGCCTCTGTTAATAGGAGTATTAACAGAGGCGTTCATGTTATGTTTCACCGCCTCGGTTAATAAAATATGAACGCCTCTGTTAATGCTGGGTATTAACAGAGGCATTCATTTTTTGTGCACGCCTCAGAGGCTTTTTTTAAGTGCCTCGCAAAATCCAGAATTGTAGTAATGGCAAGCACAAGGGGGCAAGGTAGCTTTTCCATTAGGCTCCGTTTGGATGTCTACATTGAGAGCCTTGGCATTGAATTGAGTTCAATACCAAATCAAGCCAAGTATTGAAATGAGCTCAATACCAAAGCAATCGTTTGGATGTCCATGACATTGGTAGATGGAATTGAACTGGGAGCGAATGCCAAATCATGTTTGGATGTGCTTTTGCAAAATTGAGAACTGACCATCCTCATCCTCTCTCCACTGCTCCTTCTCGTGCCGGATTCCACTTCCGTGGCGGCGCGGGTGCTGGCAGGAAGCTGACGCGCTCGCTGGCGGCTGCGGAGCTGAGCAATGTAGGGGGTGCAGGGGAGTGGAGCAGGACGCAGCAGAGGGGCGCGGTGGAGCGGCGTGGGGCGCTGAGGGGCAGAACAGAGCGGCAAGGACGCAGAGGGCGCGCCGGCGAGGAAGAAGGAGGAGGGGGTCGCCCCGGCGAGGAAGGATGAGGAGGAGGGGGCCGCGCCGGAGAGGAAGGAGGAGGAGTGGGCTGCGCCGGCGAGGAAGGAAGAGGAGGGGGCCGCCCCGGCGAGGAAGGAGGAGGAAGGGGACCGCGCCGGCGAGGAAGGAGGAGGAGGGGGTATGGCAGCGACCGGCGAAGGAGGAGGGCCGAGGAGCGCGGCTGTGTGAGGGACGCGGGAGAGCAGAGCAGTGGAGGGAGGGGTGCGCCTCCTGCAGTCGCCTTTGCTCCAGGACAGGAGGGGTGGGGCAGGTCTCCTCCGGCCGCCGCTGCTCCGAGACGGGAGGGGCTGGGATCCGCCGGCTGCCGCTGCTCCAAGCCGCCCTCCGCCGGCGAGTCACGAGTAGGAGGAGGAGGAGAAGGGGCGCGGCCCGCTGACGGAAGGAAGGAGAGGGAGGGCGGGGTGGCGCGCCGGCGGATGGAGAGGGGCGGTGGCGCGGCCGGCGGATGGAGAGGGACTGGGGGAGGAGAGGGCGAGCGGCGCGGGATCGAATGCATCGCAATACCGAGGTGCGGGGCTCCAACTTGCTTGAGGGTGCGGGCAAGTGAAGCGAATGCAACACCGTATTGGCTCCCGTTTCTGATTTGCAATTCCAGTGACATCCAAATGGCGGCATTGGTGCTAGTGAATTCCAATTCCTAATTCCAGGCTCCAATGCCAACATCCAAACAGTACCTTAGAGTATTTCTTTCAAGGTTTATTAATTCATGGAACAGATAATTAAGAACTATTTCAATGAAGCATTGAGCACAATAGTTGAGTTATAGTTGAGCACAATAGTTGGCGCCAACAGGCTTATTGAGCTCGGTTGTTTCTAAGCCTCCTGGTCATCAACTTTTGAGAAGTCGTCCTTGATTTTAGATCTTGTTTATTTGTACATCAATTAGGGTATGTTTCTTGCAAAAACAGAACATTCTTCAGAACGTAAAGCATATGTGAATATGATCTCATTATCTAGTATGATCAATAATAATGGTTGAACGCCAACAACCTATGACATCGTCCAGCTTCTCTAGCTGGTGGGGCACACCATCAGAAGTGTGCCTAAGGAATTGCGTAAGGGGAACTCTCTCATCATCTTGGTTTCAAGTGAAGTATAGAAACACCACAATCTTTGTATTTTTTTAAAGAAAGTGCAGTTTGTGGTGCATGGTCTGAGCTTCCAAGCTCTAGGACCTCCTAGCCAGGGCACTGACCTCGGTAGCTTGGACCCTCACATGATAATTGAATTTGAAGATGATCTAAATTGATGCTAATTTATGATATTATTGTTACTTACTTCAGTTACTTATTTATAGGTTAATGGTATAAACTTACATTTAGTTAATGCTTGCTAATAAAACTTGATCAACAAAAATTGCTTATCGCAGTCAAACCTTGATTTGCCTTGCATATAATATAATTCCCTACCACTTGTTGAGTACCAACCATAAGTGTCACTACCAAGATAATTGTCCGGAGTTCCCAGAAGATTTCGAGGAGTTCTAGGCGTATATCTCCCGGTCACTACCTGTGAAGATGAAGTTCCGCTATTACTATGAGACGCTTATTTATTTTTCTTAAGATTAAGATTTTCGGTCGTGTAATAAAGTTCTTAATAATCTCTTATGTTATGACATTGTGATGATAAACATTTGAGATGTATATCGTATGTGTGTGAACTTGATCCTGGCGCACAAATGAGATGCATTTGGTTTCTTCCTTAAATCGGGTGTGACAACCCTTCTCGAGATACCACAAATGAACTTCAAATTTCAGTGGTAATCTCAGCTTCCAAGACACACTATTATCAGTATACTGTTTTCTTGCATCAGACTCAAATGCAAGACTTGACGAGAAGATAGAACTCAGATTAACCTTCCAAACAAATTGATCCTCTGCCTCCCCAAGATTCACAAATTGATAACCAATTCTTTATCAAGGCACTAACTATTTTTATCAGAGACAGCGAAAAATAATTTCTGAAGATGCAAAGGACTGCGGTACAAAATTTTGTGCACATTCTTGGTATCGATGGCCATGCAGCCTGAAGCCCACAGACCCGGCCCAAGCACGATGATTTTGGCCCGGCCCAAGCACGGCCCGGCCCGACCCCAATCGTGCCCGGGCTAGCCCGGCCCGCTCCCCGTGCCCGGACTTGGGTCGTACCCCCTGCCCGTGGGCCGGCACGGCCCGGCACAGAGTTAGCAGGCCGGCCCGAAGGCGGCCCGCTAACTCCACTGTCCAGGCAGCCCACAACCACACACGCCCCGCCACCCCCCCAACGGCCCAACCCACACTCCAAACCCTAACACCCGTCCCCCGAGCCTACCCCATCCGCACACTCGCACAGGCAAAGCGGCACAAAGCCCCGCCGCCTCCCAGCCCCCCGCGCAGCGCGCCAGCGCCGCCCGGCCCCCGCCTCCCCGCCTCGAAGTCCCGGAGGTCATCCCCGTCGGCGGTCTGCCGCCGCTCCTCGGCTCCATCGCACCCGTCGCCGCCTCCTCGGCCCCGCCTGCCGCCGCCTCCTCGGCTCAGCCCACGGTCGCCGCCTTGTCGGCTCCGCCGCGCCGGCCGCCACCTCGTCGACTCCACCGTACCGGCCGCTGCGTCCTTGTCTGCGCCCCGCCGGCCGCCGCCTCCACTGCCTCCCCTAGTCCCCTTCCCCTCTATCTCCGATGGGCTTCGGGCGGTCCGATTTCTATTGCTGGGCCGGGCTACGTCGAGTCGGTGTAGGGAAAATGGCCTCTTATGCCACATTTCAATATAATGTTTTGGTGATTGATATAGACAACACAACACCTGGACTAATGCGATTGTTTAGATGATATCCTCAGGCTTTTAGGTTCAAGTGATGACAAATAGAAGGAAGGCGAAGCTTGGCCCGAAGGATAAGAATTGAAGAGACCGTTAAGATATCAAGTCAAAACAAACAAGATAGAGACAATTTGCTATCACCTGTTAAACCGATGATGAGAAAATTGCACTCACCTGTGCAATGGACCCAGAAGCTGAGGCTAGGGATTTGCGTCGGTTAAACCGACGATAAAGAAAAGACATACGTCGGTGCAATGACTGAAGTGAAGTCAGACACAGAGGGACACCGGTTGAACCGGTGATGAAGGAAAAGTGAACGTCCGTGTAATTGTCCAGAGAGTTGGTTTTTCGGGAATCAGGGGACAGTTATATTCACCGGTTAAACCGACGATACGTCGGCTGATTGCCCGTACAAGTAACGGATAGTTTTTCAGTGGGCAGTTTACATTCATCGGTTGAACCGATGATGGCTATTGGAGGAGCGTCGGTTTAACCGGCGTTACGTACTTTTTCTGTCAGCTTTCCTCCAACGGCTCTTTTGGGGTATGTGGCTATATATACCCCCAAGGCCGGTCATTTGGGTAGGTTGGAGACTCTGGAAGTTCTATTGAAGATCAACTTCAACTCCATCCACCATATTGAGCTTACTGCCACATTCAAGTTTAGAATAGCTTTGTGCAAGTGTGAGCTTGAGAAGCTTAGTGCTTGGGAGGACTTGATCTTGCGAGATCAACCTTGAGCAAAGTCTTGCTGCGGCAAGCAACCGTGTACTGGTCGTGTGACCCTCCGACTTGGTGTGGAGAGGCAATGATACTTTGTGCGGGGAAGAGGACCCCTCTTGGTGAGAAGCTCCGGTAGTGAAGACGGTGCCGTTGGTGACGCTTCGAGAGAGACGGTGGCGGTGGCCTTGTCTTGGTGACTTGGCGTCACTTAGCCTTTGCTTGCCAGAAGCCTTGGTGGCGAACGCAAGACGGTAATCAAGCGAAGAGACTCGTCATCACACTTGTTCTTGGTGGACAAGTGGCCGTGGACGTAGGGAGGGACTTTGTGTCCTAACCGAACTACGTTAAATCGTGTGTCTTGGTGTCTTCACAGGAGTTTGCATATTCTCTCTCTTACCTCTTTACTTACCGTATTACGTTTCCGCATTTACTCTATCTTGCGTGCCTTTACTTTCCTAGTTATTTTGATTAGGATTGGGTATAAGTTGCAAGTCTTTTGGGGTAAGTAAAGAGTAGCATAGATAATCCTTAATCATAATTAGTATGTGTAGGACGTGTTAGATTTATCTTATGCAAGTAGATTGAACCCTAGATTAGAAAGCGAATTAGCGACCCTATTCACCCCCTCCCCCTCTAGGGTCGTACACCCCGATGATCCTTATAGTCGGCCCGGCACGAAACTGGCCCGTGGACTCGTGCCTGGGCCGCCAGGGGAGTCCGTGGAGTAGCACGGCACGACCCGTAGATATATTAGGCCAGGCTAGGCATGGCCCATTAATAACGGGCCAAGGCCGGGCCGGGCGGCCCGAATGGCCATCTATAATTCTTGGTGGAAGGCTGGAAGCAAATAATTGACGAGGTGCTCAACTATGCCAGACATGCTGCTCTGCTCTCCTCCATAGTCCATAAGACTCGTGCTAGCGAATCCCTTCCCGGAGGGAGCCGACACGACACTCAACTCCAGTTCGGTGAGAGACGGAGATGGAGGCCGCCCTGTTGAGCGGGTTCATCAAAACTATCCTGCCGAAGCTCTTCTCCCTGGTACAAGAGAAATACAAGCTGCACAAGGTCCTCAAGGGCGACATCAAATTCCTGGAGAAGGAGCTCCGCATGATCGCTGTTACAATCGATGATCAGATCTTGCTGGGGAGAGAAGATCATGGAGCTTTACTGAGCCTTTCCATGGAAGAGCTGCGTGAGCTGGCTCACCAGATCGAGGATTGCATAGATCGCTTCCTGTACCATGTGACTCGGGAGCAGCAAGCGTCCTTGTTCCGCCGGACCATCACGTCGCCCAAGACTCTGCGGTCCCGTCAGCGCCTGGCCGCGGAGGTTCAGCTCCTGAGGAAGATACCGGAGGAGGCGCACCAGCGGGAGAAGAGGTACAGGGTCTTCGCCGGCCTTTCCTCATCCCGGCAAGCTGAGTCGTCTTACTGTTCGTCCGGATCTGATCCCCACACGCCGAAGGCCGATCTCGTGGGAATCGATGGTCCCAGGGACGAGCTTGTGCAGCAGTTGACCGAGGAGCCTGAGGACCTAGCAAAGCAGCTGAAGGTGATCTCCATCGTCGGGATCCATGGCTCCGGCAAGACTGTCCTTGCCAGAGAGGTGTACGAGAGTGATGTCGGCCGCCAGTTCAGCCTGCGGGCGTGGATTTCTGCTACTGGAAGGGGCCCGAGAGAAGTGCTCATGGAGATCCTCCGCAAATTTGGTAGACCAGTGGTGGATAACTTCAGTGTTGACCAGCTTACCGTAGATGTCAGGGAACACTTGGATAAGAAAAGGTAAAAAGAAAAAGCTTTTGTTTATTTGATCTGTTACTCCACAGTTTGAACATGGATCCATCTAAGGTTTTTATGTATACCTGCGGTGTGTGCGTGCAATACCATCTTAATCCAGGATTTCAGCTTAATTATTCATAGAAAATAAAATTTTAGAGTTCAGAAAGTCCGTACTCCTTAGTCTTTTTGCATCTAATTTAGTCTTCTTTCATTTAATTTTCCTTTAGAGTGTAGAACAGTGTTTATTTCAAAACATATGACAGGAAATTAACTTTTATTAATATAGTTTTCAGTCTTTTGCATGGCAAAAAGAAACTATTTCGAATGCCCTGTATCCAGGACTGATAACAGGAGATTAATATTATATTATGTGAACAGAAAAGCAAATGCAAAAATCATATTACTAATTGAATGGTAATAGGAAACAATTATTTTCCAACATGTTCAGAGAGAGAATGATGTTTACTGTATAGACTGATTATTGAGGATACAATTATTTTCCAACATGTTTGCTCTGCATTTATGATTATGCAGTGGCATCACTAACTGTTTATTCGTAATCTCTGCTATAGGTATTTCATTGTAATCGATGACATGCAAACAGATCAGTGGAGTAGCATAGAAGCTGCCTTTCCACAAGACAATGTTGTTAGCAGCAGAGTAATGGTGACAACAACTATCCAGTCAGTAGCTAATGCTCGCAGCTCGTCTAATGGTTATGTGCACAGAACAAAAAGACTTGGTGATAAAGACTCAGAACAATTGTTCGTCAGGAAAGCTTGCCCAAAGAAATATTTAGGTTATATGCAGCCAGAATCAAAAGAAGTTCTGAAGAAATGTGATGGCCAACCACTTGCTCTTGTTAGCATGGGCCAATTTTTGAGGAAAAAGGGTTGGCCTACAGGCCCCAACTGTGAAGATGTGTGCAGAAATCTCAGTCATCATCTGGAGCAAGATGAAACCTTGGAGAGAATGCGAAGGGTGCTTCTCCACAGCTTCTCTAGTCTTCCTGGCCATGGTCCAAAAGCTTGCCTTCTGTATTTTGGCATGTTTCCATGTGATCATCCCATCAGGAGGAAGAGACTGATGAGGCGATGGTTGGCGGAGGGTTTTGTAGAAACACAACCTTCATCTACTGAAAATTTCAACACACTCATAGATCGGAACATCATTGAGCCCATTGGTATGTGTAACAATGATCAGGTCAAGACCTGCAAAACGTATGGCATGATGCGTGAATTCATTTTGCTAATGTCCACCTCCCAGGACTTCATCACCCTGTTTGCTGGCAACAAGGTTGAACACAAATATGTGCGTCGGCTTTCTCTCCATCACAATATTGCTACAAGCGGTAGCTGTAGCTCTTTGGACATCAATTTATCCCTTGTCAGATCCCTGATTGTTTTTGGGGAGGCTGGCAAAGCTATTTTGAGTTTCCAAAAGTACCAGCTGTTGAGAGTCTTAGATCTTGAACAATGCACTGACTTGGAAGATGAACATCTCAAAGACATATGCAACCTTCTGCTTCTGAAATATCTGAGCCTTGGGGAAACCGTTGCTAGCATTCCGAAGGATATAGAAAAACTGAAACTATTGGAGACACTTGACCTGAGGAGAACCAAGGTGAAGATACTACCTATTGAGGTCCTTCTGCTACCCTGTTTACTTCATCTATTTGGAGAATTTCAGCTTTCCGATAAAGTCAAGATAACTAGTGAAGTGCAGAAGTTTTTCTTGACTGAACAGAGTAGCTTAGAGACACTAGCAGGATTTGTCACCGATGGTTGCCTAGGATTTCCCCAAATCATTAGCCACATGAAGAATTTGAGAAAGCTGAAGATATGGATAGAGAGGAGTGAGAAAAACACCAACTTCACCGACCTTGTGAATGCTATCCAAAAGTTCATCCATGATGACAAGGAAGAGAGTAATGATCCCCGTTCTCTATCACTTCATTTTGATGCCTGCACTGAAAACATCCTGAGTTCTTTGAAAGCTCCATCTTATCTTAGATCGTTGAAGTTAAAAGGGAAATTGCTGGAATTGCCCCAATTTGTTATATCAATGCGTGGCCTTCGGGAGCTGTGCCTTTCATCAACTAAATTGACAGCGGGTCTCCTTGCAGCATTGAGTGTCTTGAAAGACTTGCAGCATCTCAAGTTGATTGCAGATGAGCTTGAAGATTTTATCATTGAAGATAAGGCATTCCCAGGACTGCTACACTTATGTTTTGTCCTGGAAGGTGCCACACTACCAACAATTGAAGAAGGTGCTTTGCCATACCTCATCTCACTTAAGCTGATATGTAAAGACCTAGTTGGTCTCGCTGGCATGAAAATCAACCACCTTAAATGTCTTAAGGAGGTCATTCTTGATCATAGGGTCACTTCAGAAACAAGAGAAACTTGGGAAAAAGCTGCTAAGGAGCATCCAAATAGGCCAAAACTATTGCTGTTCAACCCTGTTGATGAAAGTGAAAGCGTGCCTGGAGACAGTTCTCTTGCTTCAACGACAGCTGAGAGGGAAGCTATGGAAACTTTCCCCACGCCAGATGGAGCACTACAAGAGGATAACATTCAGATACTAGTTAAACAGATCTCGTCCGCTGCGCCTGAGAAACTGAACAATTCTGAACCAATTTCAAAAGATGAACTGAATTCTTCTTTCAATAATATGGGATTCTCCGAGGGAAAGCTTGGTTTAACAGAATTGTCCATTGTTCAGAACGGCAAGGTGTCTTCCTACACCCACTGACACTTGCCATTGATCCAGGTCAGTTCTGTGTGCACTTTAGCTCATCTAATTTGAGTATAGTGTCAAGTAAGATACAGATAGTATGTTGTTAATGTTAAGGCCATAGAGTAAATTACAGACCAAAGCATGTCACAACGCAAGCCTACTGTGTCTCTACAGTGTCATTTCTCTTCTCAGTTTGATTTTTACAATGCACTACGATTTGTAATCACCATTGACATTTTTACATAAATATTGTGATTCCATGTCATTTTGATTGTGCAGAAGATACTAAAGCAATGTTTCTATTTCCTGGAATGCTAGACTATTGACCCAACTTCAGTTCACTCTCGGCGAGCAAAAGCATGATATGGATTCTTCTCAAACCAGCGTCTCCAAGCACTCAAAATAATTGGAGATATTTTGTGGCTGTTATACAATATGCCCTTCTGTATCTTTGATTAGCCTTTGTAGGAATAAAGGATACTTCAGTCAGATAGTGCTAAGATCAATGGCGAGCTTCCACTTTCTTTACTGTTTGGGGAGGGAAAACTTTTCGGTCATCTTGATTCATCTGTTTAGTTGTTTGGTATAAAATAATATTGGTGATTGTAGTTCTTGATTCTGCTATGAAACAAAGAAGCACTAATGAGCTTAGCATGAACGTGGGCCAACAAAGATGTTTCATGGGCTGGAGCTCGTAATTAGTTGTTTCTTGCACATCTATATGGTAATACTCCTTTTTTGTCAAGACTAGTTGAATGCCCGTGCGATTCCATGAGAATTGAGGATGATGACGAGAAAAGGACATAACATGATCAAATGGTAGCAGTATTGCTTGTCTCAAAAGTGAAACTCTGTTGGTGTGGTTCCCCTGGGAACTTGCAACGATTTCAAAATTTAGTAATCAATGTCAACAGAAAAGGAAAAAGTGTCCATCAGGTCATTCAGGTGTTGCCTTGGTTTAGATAAACAATGTTCTCTTTATCTCACTTTCATCAATTCAACACTAACCAAACAATTGGACCCAGTTTATCGGTACCTCAGAACTGGGGTACCCCCTCTTGCCGTGTCAAGGCTTGGGTAGTTACCAGTAACTACGTCCTAAAGAGTTGAGCAGCCGGACCCTTGGGCTCCGGCTCCATCTTACCAGACCAACGGCACCGAACCCGCTACCCTCTCGGGGCAGGTCCGGTGTCGCCACGTGTCTCGCTAAAGAAAGCCCTCAGGGCAAAGCAGCCGGGGGCCCCGGACCCCCGTAGGGGTCCCGGACCCCCACATTTATCCGGACCCCTCAGCGGGAGGAATCAGGCACCCCACCAGGGGGGTCCGGAGCCGCCACGTGTCCGCAGGTGGCAGTACGCGCGCGCGGCCGTGACGCTCCCCCGGGTTGGCTCGCTCACCTACCGCATTCAACGCGGTAAACAAAGGTGCGCTCTACTGTAGAGCCCGAGGTGACTTTTGCCAGGCTGTACTGTTGACCGCGCGTTACCGAGGCGCACAGTACAGCCGCTGGTGCCACCCACGCCACACTCATCAGTCTGCTACGCTAGCCAGACACGACAGCTCAGCGACGGAGTATCATAACTCCTATGAGGTAGACCCACAGTCTACGCCGCAACCTAGACTGCCTCAACGGGCGCCTCACCGATGGGAAAGGAGGAAGCCCCCTCAGTCAGAGAGTCTACAGGACGATGAAGCGTATCCAGCAAGAGATACTCGATCACTGTAGCTCCATTAGTATCTTCCCAGTATAAGTGTACATCCTTGTTGGGCCCACCTGTCGGGGTCCAACGCTTGTGTACGCGTCCTCCTTTGCTCTATAAAAGGGAGATGCCCGTTAGAAAAGGGGGAGGCCCGGGCTGGGCAGAGGATAGACTCATTCATACCAAGAGCAATACACCACACAGTGGACGTAGGGTATTACACTCCGGCGGCCCGAACCACTCTAAATCCGTGTGTTCTTGCGTTCTTGCCCCGAAGCTAGATCGGCCTAATAGCTTAGCACTTCCCCAAGTACTCCCCCTCGGCGAAATAGACGGGTGCGTTCTGCCACCCGGCTGTGGGTACCCCCCAAAAGCCCACGACATTTGGCGCCGTCCGTGGGGAAGAGCAAGTATTGGCTAGATCTCCAGACTTCTGAGGCAGAGCTCATCCTCTGCAACGGCGGCGAGAAGATGAAGAGAGGCATGGCGGCACCTACGCCGCATGTCACAGTACCGAGGCAGCAGCGCCCTCGGTGCGGCGGCGCGTGGCAGCGGCGCCTGCTGTGCGTCGCCACTACGACACCTCAGAGCCGGCGCAGTGGCGCGCAGCGGAGACGCTCGCTGTGCGCCACCTTACAACGCCCCCGCGTCGGCTCAAGGTTTTCTCTCAAGCAACCACCAGGACTCCCCTGCAGTGACATGGCGTCGGCTCAAGGCTTTCTCTCAATGTGAAGCCTGGGGCCGACCACTGTGGCCCGGGCGAAGTTTACCGTCGTCTCCTCCCTCGCCAGGACCGAGTCTCTCTTGGTGCTGCTGCAGACAGGATTCCGCCACCAGGCGCGGGGGCCCAATGCCAGCACCAGGGTCGAACTGGCGAACGACCGCCCTTCTCCACACCCCATGCTCATCCAAATGAGCACCCAGCTCGTGGTGAGCAATCATCAGGCTGGCTTCCGAGGGTAAGCGGCAGCGGCAGGGCCACTCCCATTCAAAGCCAAAGAATTGTTCTCATGCTATCAGAGCGTGTAACAGTTCTTGTGCTGGGAAGGGCCCCGCGAGCTCCCGAGGTGATGCTGGATGGTGCTGTACAGGCACGTCCAGACCGCCTGTGCCCTCAGTAACTGAGGAATTTCCAAGGTGGCAGTTCCGCTCCGACCAGGGACGAGCATGACTCACAAGGCGACGGCTGAAGGTTAATATTAGATAGGATTGAATGTATTTCTCCTTGTAATAACATGGTCCCTACGTGTGGTCCAGAGCGGTAAAGGTCCGCCCTTGTAAACCCGACCTCTGGCTTCATCAGGCAAAACTAGCACGTGGTCCAGAGCGGTAGAGGTCCGCCCTCATAATCCCGATCTCTGATGTACACCACGAATCAAGAAATAAAGGAGACTTGCGTCCTCAGTCTTATCTTTACATTAACTTAGCAGCACTCGCCTGATCAGCCTGCATTATTCGCTAACAATCCAAATTGAGTTGATGGCTAGTGGTCAGGTTGGAATGCCCCTTCTAGCTGAAAGGCAGTTCGGACTCCTAGGGACCTGCTCAGGAGAAGTGGTGCCCGTATCCTGGGGAAGAGAAGCTCCGCGCAGCTTAGCCTGGTAATGTACCCTAAGCCTACGTACTTCACTGCCCTGTTACGAGCACCCTAGTATCCGAGGCTGCTGTTCCTAGGTGTCTCAGGCTCCTTTCTAGTATAAGGCTTGGTTTCCTGTACCATACCGCTAGGTCCGGATACGTATCTCGATGGATCGTTAGCGACAGTCCAAGTCCACTCCGGTGGCCCGCTCCGGCGGAGACCGCTCGCCACGGTCGCTCCAAGTCCACTCCGGTGGCCCGCTCCGGCGGAGACCGCTCGCCACGGTCGCTCCAAGTCCACTCCGGTGGCCCGCTCCGGCGGAGACCGCTCGCCACGGTCGCTCCAAGTCCACTCCGGTGGCCCGCTCCGCGCGGAGACCGCTCGCCACGGTCGCTCCAAGTCCACTCTGGTGGCCCGCTCCGGCGGAGGTCGCTCGCCACGACCAGGTCCGGGAAGTGGTACATGTTCCTTAGGCAGCTCGAGGTCTGCTTAACTCCGTTCCGCACCCCAAGGCTTCACCCTCGCTGCCTTGTGGAAAGCACTCTAGTACCAGGACCTGCCAGTAAGTGCTACGGTCTTGAAGGGGTCCGGAACACCCGCTCTCGACATAAGCACGCCAACGCAACCTGCATTGCGTCACGATAATGGCCCCACCTGCGGGTTCGAACCTCTCCCGAGGTGGGCCCGGGGGCCACTGTCGGTACCTCAGAACTAGGGTACCCCCTCTTGCCATGTCAAGGCTTGGGTAGTTACCAGTAACTACGCCCTAAAGAGTTGAGCAGCCGGACCCCTGGGCTCCGGCTCCATCTTACCAGACCAACGGCACCGAACCCGCTACCCTCTCGGGGCAGGTCCGGTGTCGCCACGTGTCTCGGTAAAGAAAGCCCTGAGGGCAAAGCAGCCGGGGGCCCCGGACCCCCGTAGGGGTCCCGGACCCCCACATATTATCCGGACCCCTCAGCGGGAGGAATCAGGCACCCCACCAGGGGGGTCCGGAGCCACCACGTGTCCGCAGGTGGCAGTACGCGCGCGCGGTCGTGACGCTTCCCCGGGTTGGCTCGCTCACCTACCGCATTCAACGCGGTAAATGAAGGTGCGCTCTACTGTAGAGCCTGAGGTGACTTTTGCCAGGCTGTACTGTTGACCGCGCGTTACCGAGGCACACAGTACAGCCGCTGGTGCCACCCACGCCACACTCATCAGTCTGCTACGCTAGCCAGACACGACAGCTCAGCGACGGAGTATCATAACTCCTTTGAGGTAGACCCACAGTCTACGCCGCAACCTAGACTGCCTCAACGGGCGCCTCACCGATGGGAAAGGAGGAATCCCCCTCAGTTAGAGAGTTTACAGGACGATGAAGCGTATCCGGCAAGAGATACTCTATCACTGTAGCTCCATTAGTATCTTCCCAGTATAAGTGTACATCCTTGTTGGGCCCACCTGTCGGGGTCCAACGCTTGTGTACACATCCTCCTTTGCTCTATAAAAGGGAGACGTCCGTTAGAAAAGGGGGAGGCCCGGGCTGGGCAGAGGATAGACTCATTCATACCAAGAGCAATACACCACACAGTGGACGTAGGGTATTACGCTCCGGCGGCCCGAACCACTCTAAATCCGTGTGTTCTTGCGTTCTTGCCCCGAAGCTAGATCAGCCTAATAGCTTAGCACTTCCCCGAGTACTCCCCCTCGGGGAAATAGGCGGGTGCGTTCCGCCACCCGGCTGTGGGTACCCCCAAAAGCCCACGACACAGTTGTTTCATTGCTAATAGTTACCACTAAACAATGTCAACATAATAGTATAAAAAGAATCCGATTTATACGCAATTATTCTGTTACCACGGGTTTAATAATCATGTTAGGGTATCTCACAAGAGTGACCAGCCTCTCAGGATGGTTTTGGTTCTTTGAATTTATTTCGTAAGATGCACTGAACAGCTCAGAAGCTGTCACTCCATATCATAATTTGAAAGGTTCTAAAGCAAGGTTTACTAACAACCACTCTAAAGTCTAAAGGAAGGCGTATAGCACAAGTGAATTCAAGAACATATCATTCATATTAACATGATAAGATCTACCTTCAAATAAAGTAGGTTTTCAACTGCTGATGTTTGTACTTCACGGAACTCATGTTGTTTGTACTTCACGGAACTCAAGGGCTGTTGTTGAACAGCTCTTAGAAATTCTACAATGGCCACCTTAACAGACCTGGCATCATAGTAGGCTATGTTATAATTGTATTCTCCAAACTTCAATGTTCACAAGCAGAGGCATAGAAGCAGCAGTCCAGTAACGGTAAGAAATTAACCTGGATAACTCTCTTGTGCTCAGTGACCCAGTCCCATCCCAATAACTGTCAATCTGTAAAAGAGAGATGTTCATCTGAAATGTGACATAAAATGGTTAATCGTATATATAGGAAGAAAAATATAAAAAACTATAAGTTATAGTAGATTGATGAAAGGTGCATATTGCTGTCAGAATGTGTAATACTTTTTTATCAATCCCTGCTCATTCAACCTGCTTCTTTAGTCATCTCATTCTGTGCTTGTTCCTCTGCCTCTATCTATTAAAGTTCAGAGAGTCTCTCTAAAGCATCATTCTTAGCAAACAACTTGCAGGTCAAATAAAGATTGGAAAAGAAGAATCAATCAACACTCCTAAGTCCTCATAAATTAACAGAGATGTCTGTCTGACAGAAAACTGTTTCCATAGTTGGCTCCATTCCAAGTTTGACAGGTCGATTTTTCTTTTGAGTTTGATCTGTACAGAGCAACAAAATTTATTTTTGTATTAGCTTTAGATTAATTCTTTAATTCTTGGGTAACTAAAAAAATGAAATAAATCATTGAAGTTTGTAATTGCAAACCTGGGTGCATTAAGTAACGCTGACTGCTGAAAGCTACATTTATCTGGTACAATATGTCTTTTAGAGCAATTCAGTTTATATCCGTCTTTCATATAGAAAACATTAACATAAAGCTGGCACAGATCTTTTGATCACCAAATGAAGGATAACAGTGACACCTAAGGTTTTGTAATATAGAAACCAATTGACACTGCAAAAATTGTACTAAGCAAGATTGAAGTCGAGGCCTCTCTGATCAGTGATCACGTATGTGAGATGCTTTGAAAACAACTGGCACAACTCATTGGCCTTGCATTGCTTTCAATGACTAATACAGCAAAAGTTACTTCCACCTTTATCAGTGTTGTCCCTCAATCGAATAGTCACTCCACAAAACAAACTTCATGATCAGATCCCTTCATATTTCGGATTTGTATTTCTTGGAGCCGAACCAATAAAATTTTCTCGGTTTGCTGATCCACAAGTTGTTTGTTGTTCACAAGTACAACCCGATGGGCATGCAGTTTGTGCCTATATGTCTGACACACACAACACATTAGCATCATAAGATTTACAACTAATGTTGGTTGCATAAAAGGGGAGGAACCTGACAAAATTATAAATTTGCTCGAATTCTTAGAGATGTGACATTGGACATCAACAAGATTTATGTTGAGTTCCACCTAGCTAGAAATTAATTTGATTGAACTAACTAATATGATTGCTTCGGGTAAATAAAATTGGTGCAATGAGAAACACACACAAAGGACACTTTGGGGTTAGGACAATCTTACTCTTTGTGATAGACACACACACACACACACAAAGGACACTTAGATGCTACATATATATACTAAAAGTTGTTGCAACTTCTTACTCTTTATAGAGAAATGATAAGTGAACGAAACTGTACAAGGCTAAAGATAAGGATGATGTCAAATTTGTTCGAGTACCTGGACTGTAGAAGCCCACGTAGGGAATGACGTCATACAAGCAGCCACTAGTCATGCTAACCTTATTGAACCACCCAGACATGAGATCAAAACTGTAGAGCCCATCACATGTCTTGAGGAAGATGAAACCAACGCCTTTCACAAAGGCAACCACACCAGGTGCGCACCTACTGTGGATGAGTGCACAGCAGCAGTGGCGGAACCAGGATTGAGTCGAACCCCGGGCCGAGTTTTAAGTATAGACGTCCACAAACTCACAGTTCAAAAGATACATGAAAATATAAACGAAAAGATAGATAACATACAAAAAGCGCCATCGCGAAGTAATATATTTATTCTTCTTCAGCAATTGATCCAAGTCCAGAGGTAGAAGCTACTGCAAAATGAAAAAGATAGATTAAATATCTAAAACATGTAGCAATGATAATGTAAATCAACAATTCGAACAAGGATTTTGTAAATACCACTCGAATGAGGTAGTTGAATCCTGCGCTTTCGCATATCCTGATAGTGCCTTAATATCTTATCGTTTTCAATGACAGTAAATATATCTCTCTCAATATAGCACACCATGCGGTGATTTAGCCAATCATCAGCCATCTTATTCCGCAACTCAGTTTTGATGATATTCATAGCTGAAAAGGCCCTTTCTACAGATGCAGTTGCCACCGGCAATATCAAAACCAACTCAATAAGACGATAAACCAAATCTAAATCCCCATCTTTTCCAGTGTCAACCATCAACTCTGCAATCTTACCAAGGTCATTACAACTTGACCATTTGGTTTCATTTCTTACTTCATGAATGAATGTCTCAAGTTGCTCTCCCAACAATATCAGATCATATGGTTTAAAGTCGGCATCATATATTGAAGCAAGCTCAACTAACTTACTTATATCAAAGTTGGCAAAAGAATTCCTAGGATCAAGGCATGCAATGCATTTCAACAATTGTGTAGATCTTTCACCAAAGCGATTGTTTAACTCCACAATAAGTTGGTCAAGTACCACATTAAAGATTTCATGATGGAAATGATGTTGGTAAGTTACTAGCTGGCCTCCACGACCCCTCGAACGACCCCTTGCAACAGTTGTATCCAACATATTTGGCACTATGATGTTATGCTTGGCACAAAATCTTTTTGTACCTTCAAATATCTCTTCCCAACCATGTTCTCTAAGGTCTTTCACCTTCTGTAATGTGGCTCCAATCAATGCTACAACATGAACTATATTTTGGTCCTTCCTTTGCAAGCATCGTGACAACTTTTATCATAAGATGCATAATGAGCACAAATTCAAAACTCTCCATTTATTTTAGCAAACCCGCTGCACAAGTTTTTGTTGTTGATATTGGGCCATCATCACATATATTCTCTAACACCTCTCATACTGCTTGCCACATGAGTTGAAGACGGCACAAAGTTTTATGATGTGATCCCCAACGAGTATCCCCAGGTCTTGCAAGATTTGTTTGTTGGTTTTTCCCCCTCCCAGAAAAAATTTCATCATTTTCTAATCCTCTCACTAGATTATCATGATGTTCCTGGGCCAATTGGGCATGTCTCTTACAAGATGCATTGACAGTGTTAACAATTAAAGTGGTGTAGTTGAAGAAATCCGTGACAGATGAACAACACTTAGCAACTGAAACAACCACTAACTGTAACTGATGGGCAAAGCAATGTATATAAAAGGCATAGGGATTTTCATCTAGTACCAATCTTTGTAGCCCATTGAATTCACCTCTCATGTTTGATGCCCCATCGTATCCTTGTCCTCGTATGTTATGCATAGATAAACCATGAGCAAGTAGCATAGCATCCAAAGCACCCTTTAGTGCCGCTGATGTTGTGTCCGGAACATATTGAACACCAAGAAATCTCTCAATCACATGACCTTTATCATTCACATACCTAAGACAACACAAGACCAACAAAAATAAATGGTTAGCGCCAAGAAATCTTCACAAAAAAAAGAAAGGACTACAAACACAATGGAGCAACTAACCTCAAAACAACAGCCATTTGCTCCTTGATAGATGCATCGCGAGACTCATCAACAAGAATAGAGAACTTTTTATCCCCAATGTCATCCAAAATGACTTTAGTTGTCAGTTTGGCACAAGCTTCACACATATCTTTTTGTATAAATGGTGAAGTCAATAAATTATTTCCAGGAGCATTATCAAGTAAGATTTTGGTACCTTCATCTCTCATTTTCAACCAATCAATCAATTCAAGAAAGTTTCCCTTATTGGAAGAGGTACGAGACTCATCATGTCCACAGAAGGCAAGACCTTGCAATAAAAGGAATCTCACAACAGCCAATATCACAGTGAGCCGACCTAAATATTCCTCCCATTGTTCTTTGGTTATTTTCTGAATCACATTGTCCACACTTTGCCTTTGGTTTCTAAAATCCTCACAATGTTGTCTAGCGCAATTATGCAGGCTATCAACTTTACCCACATGTTCTCTAAATATTTGTGTTGCATTTTTCCAATTACAAACCCCCTCATTTGTGAAAGCATCACCACCAAAATTATCACCGCGTCTTGGTTGCTTGAAAAGGTAACAATAAAAACAGAAAGCTGCACGGCGGCTAATACTGTATTCTAACCAAGGATATTTTTTGAACCATGATTCAAGGAAGCTTCTTTGTCGACCACTCTGTATCTTTTTTAGATATACATGACCAATTGGTTGACATGGACCCCTTAACAAATATTCTCTTCTGACAATATCTCTAATGTTTATGTCATACTCCTCAATTGGTTTTCGAAGCCCAGGATCAACAACTATTTCTGTAGGATCAAACTCTATTGCTGCATTGATAGTGGTAGGCAAGGGATCGTTGCTAGGAGGTTGGATCTCCTCAACCAGGGGACTGCTCTCAACAGGAGGTTCAACAGGAGCATCAACACTCATTTCAGTAAGGACATCATTTGGGATATTACTAGCACCGGTTTCTACCTCTTCGGAAAGATTTAGGTTGGTATTTATTTGTGACTGTGTTGGCATAACCGGTGTTACAGCCGGAGAAAAAAAAGATCTAATCGACCTATGCCTCTTCATCCTCAAATCTGAAAAATTGACAATTTAACTCTATTACTCTAACATCATAGATTCATTCATTCATAGTACTCTAACATGGAGGATGGATCCAGTCATCGAGAATCGAGATCTAGTCAATCAAATTCATCTAATTTCTTACCTCTCCTCGGCTCCTCACTGGTGTGCGGCGCCTGGCCGCGAGGTGCGCGCCGCCTGCCGCTCGCCCGCCGCACCTGGCCGGCTGGCCGCTGGCCTCTCCCCTCCCCAGTCCTGCCCCTCGCTTCGCGCCTTCGCCCGTGCAGCCGCGGAGCCGCTTGCAGTGCCGCCTGGGCCCTGGGTGGCTGGGTCCTGGCTCCTGGGCGCGGGGTGCCTGCGCCTGCCTGCCTGCCGCTGCCGACTACCATCGTCGCCCCCGGGCCCCGGCCAGTCCGGCTGGTTGGTCGCGCCTCGCGTGAGCTCGGTGCGCCGCCGCCGGCTGCCACCCCTGCCCCCTGGGTGCCCCCGATGCCGATGCGGCGATGCGTGATATGGATGGGCCTTGGGCTTCACCGCTTCAGAGATAAGTGAGCTGCTGCTAAAAAATTTTTGGGCCGAACCCCGGGCCATGGCCCGGGTGGCCCGGGGTGTGCATCCGTCCCTGCACAGCAGGAAGCTTCTTAATGTGGATGGTGACTGTGCATACCATCCATGGTCCTCCTGGATTTCCTACAGGATCACTCTCCAGTGAAGAGAGTTTGATTGTAACAGACTCCAAGCACACTGTGAATCCTAGCCTACCATCCTCCTTAGTCGTGAGCACGATGCGTGTATCATAGGCAGGCCTCTCTAATAGCTGAATTGTAGACATCACCCAGGTGGAAAGATTAAGCATTAGGGCTTCGATTGCCTTGAGGAACACAAAGTGGATCATATTCATGTCTAGGACGCTAGGCAAGGTGACATCGAGAATGTCTTCTTGTAGCACTGGGAACTATTTCTCAATATGAGCTATGCACGAAACTATTCTAGTTTTGATGATATGTGAATGCTTAGTGGTTTAGGGGTTAGGACAACCTTACTCTTTGTGATAGCTAGACACACACACACACACACAAAAAGGACACTTAGATGCTACATACACACAAAACCAGGACACTTAGATGCTACAAACTGAAACTTGTTGCAACTGCCCACATTTTATAAAGAAATGACAAGTGAACAAAACTATACTAGGCTAATGATAAGGATGATGTCAAATTTGTTCAAGTACCTGAAGTGTAGAAGCCCACGTAGGGAATGATGCTGTAGAAGCAGCCACTAGTCATGCTAACCTTCACTACTAGAAAACGGGCCATCGGTCCTGGCCAAATGTACCAGCTGCTGTTGTAGCAACAGCAGCTGGTACCTTTGGCCATCGACCGACCTAGTGGAGGGCAATTGGAACCGGGTGGTGGTTCCAACCGGTTCCAATGCGTCACCATAGGAACCGGTCTGAACCACCACCCGGTACCAAATGAAGACTGCGCTAAAGGCACCGGTTTATAGGAATAACCGGTTCCTATGGTAATGAAACATGGCAGCTGCTAGGAGCCCGGGCCTAAGGCACCGGTTGGTGCCTTGACCCGGTGCTATTGAATTAATTTTAGCACCGGATCATTGAAATCAACCGGTGCCTTTGACCCGAGCCTATAAATACCCCAGCCCCTCCCCCTCTCAAGCTGCCGTGAACTCACTGTTCATGGCAGCTGAGTGGGGTGAGGGGAGGCGAATTTTTACTTTTTTTTGAAAAAAATGTTAGTTATTTTTCTTTATAACTTAACAATTAATTTTTAGAAACAGTTATTACTTGATTTAGTTTATATATGTAATAATTATTTTTATTTGTAGCATCTTATTGTAGTTATATACGTTATCAATTTATTTGATATTTGAATACTATCAAATTATTGTATTTATATGTTTTTTCAATTTATTTGATAAGTGAATAGTATCTATTTATTATAGTTATATGCATTATCAATTTTATAAATATATTGTTATAAATTGGTAGTATGAATGAACTATTTGTACAGTACAATAATGTATATAAATATATTGTGGACCCAGATGAGTCGGCAATGGATGTACATGGCCGACCGGCATTCAAAGGAGTTCATGGATGGCGTGCATGAATTCATAGAAGCGGCCGAGAAACACAAGTATGGCGGTTTCGTTCGTTGTCCATGCAAATTCTGTAAGAATGAGAAGGATTACTCATCATCAAGAACCATCCATAGTCACTTGTTCAATAGTGGTTTCATGCCGAACTACTATGTTTGGACCAAGCATGGCGAAAGAGGAATTGCGCTGGATAATAATGTAGAAGAAGAGGACAGGATTCCTGACTTTGCAGCCAATTATAATTCCTTTTTCAATGACACTGCAATGGGTGAGCCTGAAGAAGATACTGAAGGATACGTTGTAGAAGATGATCTTGGTCAGATGCTGCGCGAAGCTGAGGAAGGTTGCGAAACAGAAAAGGAATCGAGAGATCTGAAGCGTATGTTGGAGGACTACAGAACATTGTTGTACCCTGATTGCAAACAAGACCAAAAGAAGTTGGGTACCACATTGGAATTATTGCAATGGAAGACATCAAATGGTTTGTCTGACAAGGGATTCGAGGAGTTGCTGAAACTTATAAAAAACTTACTCCCTGAGGGTAACACCTTGCCGGAGACAACATACGAGGCAAAAAAAGTTGTTTGTCCTTTAGGATTAGAGGCACAGAAGATACATGCTTGTCCTAATGACTGCATCCTATATTGAGGTGAGTATGAAAATTTGGATTCATGCCCTGTATGCAACGCATGCCGGTATAAGATCCCTCGAGATGATCCAGGCGACGTTGAGGGGATGCGTGTCAAGAAGAGGGTGCTTGCCAAGGTGATGTGGTATTTTCCTCTAATACCACGTTTGAAACATTTGTTCATGAACAAAACGAATGCTAAATTGATGCGATGGCACAAAAAAGAACGTAAGCAAGACAATATGTTGAGACACCCCGCTGATGGGTCGCAGTGGAGAAAAGTGGACAGAACATTCCCAACATTTGCAAATGATGCGAGGAATATAAGGTTCGGCTTAAGTACGGATGGCATGAATCCTTTCGGTGAGCAGAGCAGTGGCCATAGTACCTGGCCTATGACACTCTATATATACAACCTTCCTCCCTGGTTGTGTATGAAGCGGAAATTCATTATGATGCCGGTGCTTATCCCCGGCCCGAAGCAACCCGGTAACGATATAGATGTGTATCTGAAACCAATGATTGTGGATCTTCTATTGTTGTGGAAAGATGAGGGTGTTCGTATGTGGGATGCGCACGCAGAGGATCATTTTAACCTGCGTGCATTACTTTTCATAACCACCAACGATTGGCCAGCACTAAGTAACCTCTCCGGATAATCCAATAAGGGTTATAGGGCATGCACCCATTGTTTAGAAGAAACCGACAGCATGTACCTCAAGCACTGTAGGAAGATCGTGTATATGGGTTGTCATCAATTTCTTTCGATCAAGCACCCATTAAGGAGGACGCAAGCTCACTACGATGGAAAGGCAAATCATCGTACCAAGCCTAGGCACCGTTGTGGGAAAATGGTGTTTGAAATGGTCAAAGATATAAAAGTAGTATTCGGAAAAGGACCCAACAGCAGATCAGTGCACAGTGATGACGGACATGCACCTATGTGGAAGAAGAAGAGTATTTTTTGGGAGTTAACTTATTGGGAATTCTTAGACGTCCGACACGCAATTGATGTGATGCACCTAACAAAAAATCTTTGTGTGAACCTTCTAGGCTTCCTTGGTGTCTACGGTAAGCCAAAGGATACATTGGAAGCGCGGCAAGATCTTCAACGTATGAAACAACGGGCCGCCCTACATCCAGAAAAAAGGGATAAAGGACGTCATTATCTAGGTCCTGCGTGCTACACTCTTAGTAAGGAAGAGAAGCAAAGTATGTTCGACTGTTTGAACAGTATCAAGGTCCAATCAGGCTACTCTTCGAATATAAAGAGGCTACTGAACTTGCAAGAGAAGAAATTCGCACACGTAAAGTCCCATGACTGTCATATGTTGATGACGTAATTGATTCCAGTTGCACTTAGAGGTATTCTACCAGCTAATGTTCAAGCAACAATCATAAAGCTATGCGCATTTCTCAACACAATTTCTCAGAAGGCAATCGATCCATCGAGTTTAAGCAGGCTACAAGAGGATGTTGTCCAAAGTTTAGTCAGTCTTGAAATGATATTTCCTCCATCATTCTTCAATATTATGACGCATCTTCTAGTTCACCTGGTCAAAGAGATTGGTATTCTTGGTCCTGTTTTCCTTCATAATATGTTCCCTTTTGAACGATACTTTGTAGTCCTAAAGAAATACGTTCGTAATCGGGCTCGTCCAGAAGGAAGCATTGCGAAGGGTTATGTCACAGAGGAGGTCATTGAATTTTGTGTTGACTATGTGGAAGGACTCTGCCCAATTGGGATTCCAGTATCACGTCATGAGGGCGTCTTATTGGAAAGGGCACACTTGGAAGAAAATTAGTAAATGCCACAGATCATGCCATGTTGAGCAAAGCACATCTCACAGTTCTGCAACAATCAGCCTTGGTGGCTCCATACATGGAGGAGCACATGCAAATTGTGCGCAGCATATACCCTTTGAAGTCTGAGACATGGATTACAAAACATCATAACGATACATTCGCCACCTGGTTGCAGAAGGAAGTCATAGCCAATGATCAAATTCATGAGCAGCTAGCTTGGCTGGCCAAGGGTCTGGCAAATTCAATCCTGATGTACCAAGGATATGAAATTAATGGTTACACATTTTATACAAGAGCCCAAGATAACAAGAGCACCAATCAATATAGTGGTGTCCGTATAGATGCCACCGACTCTAGTGGCCAAACGAACTCATATTTTGGTTACATTGAAGAGATCTGGGAACTCGACTATGGGCCGTTGAAGATACCTCTATTTCATTGTCAATGGGTTAAACTCACAGGAAAAGGTGTCGATATCGACGAGTACGGAATGACAACGGTAGACCTCAAAGAGCTTGGCTATCGAGACGAACCATTCGTCCTAGCTAAAGATGCCACTCAAGTTTTCTATGTGCAAGACATGCCTAGCAAACCGAGAAAGGACAAGTCCAGGAATAAATCAAGTTTTGTAGGTGCCGGAGATGAGGCAAAGCGCCATATTATTCTGGCAGGAAAAAGAAAAATTGTGGGAGTCGACGATGTCACAGATGAAGAAGAATACAATAAGGTTGAAGATATGACTCCGTTCGTAGTGGAGGTTGACACAAGTATTCTTTTAGCCGAAGAGGAGGCTCCGTACGCATGTCATGATCATAATGAAGGGACGATTGTAAAGCGAATCATTGTTAATATTCCCTTAGTTGAATGATTATGTCTTGTAATATTTTCCGTGAATATTATCACATTTATTATGCAATGACCTGATTTATTAGTCAATAATCAGTTTAATATGCATTTAAATGATTTATTATGCAATTATAAGATTTATTATGCACTTTAATGATTTATTATGCATTTACCTGATTTATTATGCACTTTAATGATTTATTATGCAATTACACGATTCATTATACACTTTAATGATTTATTATGCAATTATTAGATATATTAGGCATTTAAAGGATTTATTATGCAATTAAAATGATTTATTATGCAATTAAATGATTTACTATTCAATTATTTGATTTTGTAAATATCCTATTGGTACCGGTTGAAAACTACAACCGGTACCAAATACTTGGCGAAAAAAACGGGCGCGCGGGAGTCGAACCCGGGCCTCGGCGATTAGAAAAGTTAGGGTTACCACTGCGATACACGGTGTTATCGATCTCACTGGCGGCAAAAGGCTTAATGTACAAATATTTCAGAAGCCTTAGGCATCGGTTTTTTGTTTCTAACCGGTGCCTTAGGCACTTTTCAATTCCCGCCCGTTGTAGGCTTAAGGTACCGGGTGGACTTATCACCCGGTGTCTATGGGTTACCTTAGGTACCGGGTGAGTTACAAACTGGTGCCTTAGGCCCTATTAGGCACCGGTTGGACTTACCAACCGGTACCTAAGGTCTTTCGGATATATAAGTTCCTGCCCTGTTTCCTTCTTCCTCACTTGTTCCTTCCACTGCCGGCCCTCTCGACGCCCCCGATCGTCCGCCGTCGCCACCTCCGACGATCGTCCTCCACCGCTGCCCGGTCGTCCACCGCCGCCGCCTCGACGCCTGGACCTCTTTCCGCCGCGACGCCGCCGCCTGGACGCCTGGCCACCCCCGCCCGACCCGTCTTGGTGCGCCGCCTCCGCCTCCGCTTCGACGCCGGCGCCCCCTCCCCTTCGCGCCGCCACCTCGGTCCGCCTCTCCCTGGCCGCCTCGACAGGTAGACCCCCTCCAATCCTTTCTTTCACCCAGAGCCAAGCCCCCAAACCCCTACACCCAGAACACCGTCCGTCGCCGCCATGGCCGACCCCTACCAGCCCTTCTCCTCCACCTTTTGCTTGCGCAGCACACGTTCTGGCCCATCCCTCTCCATTCCACCCCAATCCGAGCCCCCACTCTCCTCCCTGCGCCCTGGAACGCCGCCCGCCATCGCCATTGCCACCGCCGAGCACCACCTCGCCGCGGAGCACCCATCCCCGGTCACCCCCAGACCACGACAACCCCCTATCAAGCTTCGCCTTCCCTCCCTCAAGCTCACACACCACTTTTCCCCATGCAGGTCGCTTGGAGCTCGCTGGGAATGCCGCTCGCCGCCGCCGTGAACGCCGTCATCGAGACCCATGCGGTGAACTCCTTCATCCGCGCCGAATCCGTGCAAGACGACCCCCCAAAGAGCTTCACTAGGTCGAGGCAAACCTCCCCGGCACACTCTCCGCCCGAGCACGTCACCGGAGCAGTGCCACCGCCGCTCGACCTCGCCACCGACTGCCTGCGCCCGCGGATCCGCTTCCACAGGCCACCTCCGCACGCGCGAAGACCCTCTCTAGGTAGACCTAGGTCTCCTCTAGCGATTCACCCACGGGCCGCATGCCGCCGGCGAGCCTCCTCGCTGGATTCCGGCCGCCAGAGCCGCATCCCCTGCTCTGTCTCCGGCCAGGGGCCTAACCGTGAACTGTATTTCTTTCTAGGGGCCTAACTGCAAAGTCTCGTTTTCTTTTTTTTTGTTTAAAAAACATAAAACATGTAAAATCGATAATAAATCGTAGAAAAATCAGAAAAATGCAAACTCAACTGTTATGGGTTCCTTATAACTAGATCTACAACTTTTATTGCATGCACTAGAATTAGTAAAGAATTAGAGAGAATTCATGAGAATTAGTGAGAATTAGATATATTAACTAGAATTTATAAAGTGTTTGTATTATTAGATATATTAATTTTAATTGAATTATAGAAATGTTTTTAGAATTCAATTATGGATATAGTGTTTTCTTTATTATATATTTGATAAAGACTTGTATGTATCATATATTTATTATTTAATTATGTCATTCAAAGACTTTATTTCATCATGTATTTAATCAAGTATTTAATCATGTATTTATATATAAAGTGTTTGTATCTCTCATGTATTTATTATTTAATTATATCATCCAAAGGCTTTAATTACATGTATTCTTGATTCTTAATTCAAATGTGTCATTTATATTACGGATCGAGCTCGCAAACTCGCGCTAACACGCAAACACATGCTCAGTCTCTCGCTCACTCACTTACTAACACACACACACACTCACTCACACTTGTACACACTCACTCACTCACTCACACTCACTCACACACACACACTCACACACACACACACACTCTCTCTCCCTCTAACATACACACACACACTCTCTCTCTCTCTCTCCCTCTAACACACTCTAACACAATTGTATAAAGTATCGACCCTCGAGACACACACACACTCACACTAACACACACACACACACACTCACTAACTCTCTCTCTCTTTCTCTGTCCCTCTAACATACACACACACTCTCTCTCAAACACGCATATTCGTTCAAAGAATTGAATTCTCCTGCTTCATTTAAGGATGGACACATACTCTAATACATTTTTACGGTTTCAGTTAAGGATGGACCCCTTCGGTGATGAGCAGGCCGCCGGGCAATACATGTTGGATGCAATAAACGAAGATACGAGGGCCAACACCACCCAGCCAATCGCTGAAGAAGATGCTCGGACAGCTGATTCGTTCCTGAATATATCTGGAGATGCCGATGAAGAAGATGATGACTTTGCGCCGCCGCCCAATCAACAGCAGCATGTTCCAGTACGAATCTAAAAACTATATGCATGGTGACTTCGGTAGATTAGTTTTGCGATTAACATATCTTTTCTATAATTTAGTCGACCTCCGCATCGACTTCGTTGAGCCAGTCAAAAGGGAGACGCCGGCCAACCAAGAAAATGGAGGGAAGACAGGTCGTCACAGAAGTGGATGCAGAGGGCTGTCCAAGTGCTCCAGAGGATGCTAGCACAAAATTTGTCAACCAATGTGGGGTTATTGTTCGGGCAAGAATTCCGATCACCACAAGACTATGGAAAACGACCAAACCCGAAGAACAGCAGCACGTCGTGCCTGCACATTAGAAGGAAATGCTATGGGCAGAACTCAAGGATATGTTCACTCTTTCTGAAGGAGTTGACCAAGAACTTGTGAAGAAATGTGCCTTGAGAAAGATGGCCCTTGCCTTTGCAACTTTCAAGAAGAAGTTGTACACCAATTACATCAAGAAGGATAAGGAGCCGAACTGGGACGATCTTCCTCAGGTTAAACCATACTGGGAGGAGTTCAAACAATACAAACTATCAGAGGAAGCCAAAAAAATCCGAACAAGCCAAGGTGAATGCAGCAAATAAGAAGTACAGCCACCACCTTGGGGCTGCCGGGTACAAGAAGTCAGTTAAAAAATGGCAGAAGATGGAGCAGGACCTTATGGATAGAGGCATCAGGCCGACGACTTGGGATTGGCCGGATAGATCCAAGTGGTGGTTATTTGCTAATGGCGTGACACTAAACCAGTTGGATGGAAGTTTGGTCGTGCCCGAGCATATGCAAGAAGTGTCACGCGATCTAGTCGCTGCAATAGATGAGATTCAACAAGAAACATTCCATCCTCAAAGGGAGAATGATGAGCTAACAAAGGCATTAAAGAATCCGGAACACCCTGGACGAGCCCGCAGCATCGGCGTGGTCCCATGGAAAGTTGCTTGGGCCGGAGATCCCTCTTACAAGACTCACCGAAAGAGCAAAGCCGAACAGGAAGAGAAACTTCGTGCCATAGAAGAAAAGATGAACAAGAAGGTTGTGTCCTTGGAATCTCAGATGGACGCCAGGGTCAATGAGGCGGTGCAGCTAGCTCTGAGCCAAAGGGGCACAACTAGGTCGCACCCGGATGTTGTAATAAGTCCGGCCTCTCAGGGACGCAGCAGTTGTGCATCCACGGCGGCGCCCGACGTACAAGCGGAACAGCAACCCCAGATTGAGCCAACGGCGGTAGATGACCAGAGGTATCCAGTGGATGATGTCACCATGCCGACACCGTGCGAGCTTCATGTGCGAGCAAGAAATATATCCATTCATGTCGCATACGGGTCAGCCCTGCCCCTGAATCCTTCTACTACAATTGATGGAAGGCCGATACCCCCTGGCTACACCTCCATCACAGTCGAGCAGATAGTTGGAAACAATGAGGATCTTGAGCTCGACTTCGTTGGAGGTGATGGAGAGAAGACATTGGGAGACGCACTGCAAGGGGTCGTTCTATGGCGCAAGGCCGACATCAAACTTACTGCAAGCACAACGGCTCCCGTGCAGACCGATCTCCCGTCTCCGCGGCCTACCTCACCACCGTCCCCACTACCACCTCCTTCACCACCGTCTCCGCCGGCGCAAAGGGCCACGAGTACTCCAACTCCTCCTACACAAAAAAAGGGAAAGAAAAAGACAGCATCCCTCCCAGCGGCTGGACCCTCAAAGAAGAAGCAGAAAACGGTCGAAATACAATTAACCTATGAGAAAACCGCTGAGGAGTTGGAAGAGGAGACTGCTCGATATATAAAAGAACAATTGAAGCCTAAAGTCCCCCCGCCGATGGAAAAGGTACCTCTAGAACTAGGGAAAAAGCTTCTCGCAAACCTAGACAACCAACCAAAACCGAAAAGCTTACCCTTGGACTATGATCGTACTCTGACAAAGGCACACAATGTGAGAAATCTGAAGAAAAAATGTGGCAAGACCATTCCTCAGCTTGGCACACAACAAAAAGAACTCGAGCCCCTCCGGGTGCCAGGGTTGCCACTCCTACACCCGACGGACGTACAACTCCAGGCGGACCTACAGGCCGCAATATTTCTTTCTAAAACTGGATTAACGCTAGAGGAGGCAACGGGGCATGTGGAGGCAAAAATCCCTATCGCTCGCGCTATTACTCCATTCCAGCATCGAAAACCTTTTGTCACTGAGGAAGAGGAGAAAAGTCTAGGCACGCAGATGTTCAATTTGCATAGATGGTACTTGCGAATGGCGAATGACGAAGGGAAAATGTTTGGAGTCAAGTATCGTGACCATGATTTCTTCCGCGGGGAGGACGACTTCTGGGTGTACTTCCAAAATTTATATCACATTTACCATCGAAAAGCCTTCGACGCCTCTATCATCACCATTTGGGTTTTGTAAGTATCACTTACCTCTACATTAATACTTTTTATTAACAAGAACATAATTATATGTGTGCATTATAAAATTTCTATTGCATCGTTTAGACAAGAGATCCAAAGAAGCCGAAAACATGGATGGCACCATCAGATCGGCTTCATGTCTCCTTTGCTAGTCAACCAGAAATTGATCAACGAAAGTTACAAGGAAACATGCCAAAACATGTACGATTCGTTGACTAGGGAAAATTACAAATCCTATATATTCATACCATACAACTTTGGGTAAGCCTTGGTCGACTCAATCCTCTGTTATATTACTAAATAAATACTAAGTGGTCTAATACATTTATCTATATATCCTATCTATATCTGCAGTTATCATTGGATTTTACTCATACTTTTCGTAGAGACTGGCAATCTTATAGTCTTTGACTCCATGAGAAATCCAAAGTCCGCAATTTATCATAGACCCCTTGAATAGGTAAGTTCAGTTTGCACAATCAAATCCTTTTTCTGTTAATAACAATTCCTGAATATCAAACTTAACTTTGAGCGCAGGGTTTGGAAAAAAATTATGAAAAATAACAAAGGATGTGGTCAATGGAGGCCCGAACTGAACGTTAACATGGATTATCCGGTATGTTCATTCAAAAATATTTGTCTAGTTAAGTATATAATCCCAAATTATTCTATAAATTGAGTAATTTATTTGTTTCTCCTTAAGTGTGCGAGACAACAACAAGGAACTGATTGGTGCGGGTACTACGTATGCGACTACTTGCACATCATGACTCCATGCGGGAAGGCTACTGATGAAGAAACGAGAGTACGTCCAAACCGTTCACTAGTATATTTTCATAATTGTACTAACGCACATGATGTTAATCCTTTTTTCCTAAATGATAGATGTTTCAAATGGGGGATGAATGTTACTCTACTGATCGGATCAATGCCGTGTGTGAGCAGCTCGCCGGATTCATTTTGAACGAGATCTTGGATCCTAGAGGCGAGTTCTACCACGACGGTCACATCTATATAGGACTTCCATCGACCTCCTGAGGGGACTAGTTGTTGGACTGCTAACATGACTTGTACATTTGTAAATATTTTTAAACATTATGCCTTGATCTTTGTAAATTTGTAAATATATTAGTTCATCTAATTAGCTTAATTATATGCTCGCATTTCACTTTTAGTTAGTTTCAAATATTCTCAAAAAACAAACACGAACGACCAATGAACGTATAGTACTGTAGAGCTTGAGTGCGTTTAGCAATTATAAAAGAATAAACAATAATAAATATAACAAACAAAACTGGATTTGGGAAAAAAAGGGAAAAGGTCATTGGTACCGGTTGGAAATACCAACCGGTACCAAAGGGGCTGCCACCTTACGTCAGCGTGGCAGCCTCTTTGGTACCGGCTGGTCTTTCCAACCGGTACCAATGGAAGCCTAAGGCGAGGCAATTGGTCGCGGTTGCGGGGCACCGTTTGGGAAACCGGTGCCTTTAGCCCTTCTCAGCCGGTGCCCAAGGCCCGTTTTCTAGTAGTGCTTGTTGACCCACCCGAACATGAGATCAAAACTATAGAGCCTGTTGACGGTCCTTAAGTGCAAAATCCGACTGTCAACTATACTCACAAAAGAAGGAAAACCATACTTCTTACTCGCATATTTGTATCACTCACCTAGCTCCACAGTTGTATTGGAGAATTTATCATTTCTGGAGTACAAGTCTGGAATAAGAAGAAAACGCAGAAGATCGCATCCTGCGTTACACACCCAAAAGAGCCCCACATACCAGGTCAAACCAACGTACCAAGCCCCAGCACCGACGTATCCAAGATGGGGACCTACCTAGCAGTGACCCAGACGAAGGCGGTGGCGAGAGGCGGTAAGGTGGGGCCGGCCGACCCGTGGGTTGTTGTTGACGACCAAAATAGTAGGTTGCTGTTGACGACCAAAATTGACAGACTGTGCAGACCGGTCAGACCGGTATGCACAAACTGTCTAACTGGTCAAGGTGACTTTGTCAAAATGCAAATTGGACTTCACCATTGCGTAGCTCTCATCGAGAAAATCGAAATGCATATGTAGAACGCCTAATTTGGAGTTCGGATGAGAGAGTTATAGCCTTTGGAAGACTTGACACTGGGTCCGACCGGGCAGACCGGTCCGGTAGACTGGTCAGACCGGTCCAAACTGCGCAGTCTGGATTTAGCGTTGTATTTTGACACGGGATTTTTTATAAAATTAGACTCCTAATGGGGTACGACCTCCCCTCCCTATAAATATAATGGGACACGGCCGATTGAGGACATCCAATCGATCAAAACATATCAATACATTACTTTTCATTATTTTGCATTACTTTTTGTCTTTCTCAAACCCTAGCTCTTCCAATCCCCATCTGCTGTTCTTCTTGCGTCTCCGCGACGTTTGAAGGCGTTCTGGGTGGCCTGTCGATCCTAGAGCAACCCTACGCGCGCCTGCCCTGACGGGGTCCCTCCCGGGCGAGCGTTCGTCGAATTTTGCCGTTCTACACCGGCGAACCGGTCCGACCGGTTACCCTGACCGGTCTGACAGGTCTGAGCATCGACGCTGCAAATTGTGCCGTCGCTCGCTACGCGATCAAGCACGTTCATGTGTTGGCCATAGATTTGCGCCAACATATTTTGGCGACTCCGCTAGGGAAGAAAGGTCTTGATTATCTAAAACCGATCTAATCTACTCCATCTACTATCATGGTGAAGCTGTCAAGTAGTGACGTTGATGCAAGCAGCATTGTTAGGCCGTCTGTTGATGAATTGTCGGCTGAAGATCGCCAAGCTTATGAAGCCTTTATCAAGGAGTGCGAAGAGGATAACCAACGGCGCAAAGAGAAAGAAATCGAAGAGAAGCGTCAGTGGTTCTTATCTCACTTCTCCAGGAACCGGAATGGTGAATTCTCCAAGGACAAGGAGGTGGTCATTCTTTCGGATGAAGAAGAACAAGCCAAAGCAAATAATAATGTAAGTACTTCAGCATCGCCTGCTATTTTGGAGCAATTTACTCAATTAGTGGTTGATGGTGAAGAAAAGATGCTTGCTACTGTCCAAAACATGATTGATAAGTCGTTAGAAAAGCAACCTTGGCCAATGATAGTAGTGCTCCTATGTCTAGTGTTGCTGGTACTTTTCAAAATCATGCTATGTCTCCTGAATCATCGGCAACACCTGCACCACAGTATGGCATGCCGATGAATTTTTATGATGGTCATAAACCTCCAGAACAGTACAATGCACATGGAGCGGTCAGACCGGTCTCACAAACCGGTCCGACCGGTCATGGAGGACCGATTCCGACCGGTCAGACCGGCTACCCGACCGGTCAGACCAGTCTTGGTGCTCTGGTGGCGTATCAGGCTTCTCCTGAACCAATTGCTAGTATACCTCCTATTCAGACTGATTTTAGCCGAACAAATGGATTTACGGGTTATTGTGCTCCTCCATACACCATTATGACATATAATCCATATACTATGCCTCCCCAAAGTTCGGGCTATTCATATGGTGCAATGCCAAACAATGGTTATTCGCAGCAAACACCATATACATAGCCGAATCATGCACCACAAATGCCGAATAATTCTAGTACCAATGTTCAAAGGCCAAATGATTCTTATTTTAATCAAATACTTGAGAAGCATAAGAAAGATTTGGCTGTCATGTTTAAAGAATCTTTCGGCATAGAGCTCAAAGACAAAACTCTTGTTTGTCAAAAATCTTATCCTGAGAGTTTTGATTCCATACCATCTCCTCAGAATTTCAAGGTGCCTGAATTTATTAAATTCACCGGGGAGGATTGTAGGACTACATGGGAGCATCTTAGTCAGTTTAATGCACAAATGGGAATCTATGGTAGTCTTGATCATTTAAAAATTAGAATGTTCCCTTTGTCATTATCTGGTATTGCTTTTTCATGGTTTTCGGCATTAGCTCCTAATTCTATCCAGACATGGTCTCAATTAGAGCATAAATTTCATGAGCATTTTTTCAATGGTGATAATGAATTGAGACTATGTCATTTAACATCGATTAAGCAAAAGCATGATGAGTCTGTTGCTGAATATGTTAGAAGATTTAGAGATACAAAAAACCGATGTTATAGCTTGGTTATTTCTGAAAAAGATCTTGCTGAATTAGCTCTTAATGGTTTGAGGACTCATATTAAAGAAAGATTAGAAGGATATGAGTTTCTAACCGTTAATCAAGTGTTGCAAAAGGCTTTGGCTCAAGAAAGCCGAAGTAAGGATGCAAAGTTTAAATCCGATCGTCTTGGTATGCATGTGCTACAAGGTGAATTTTCAGATGATGAGGATAATGAGGTATATGCTGCTGAGTTTGTGTGGTCGTCTAATGATAAGCCCAGCACTTGTGCTTCTTTAAAGCTGATTCCTAAAAATCGGCATGATGAGGTGAAATTCACTTTTGATGTGACAAAGTGTGATAGGATTTTGATGAGTTGGCAAAGCTTGGAAAAATTAAGTTCTCTCACACTATTCCATCAATGGATGAATTGAAGCGGCGCGCATATTGTAAGTTACATAATACTTTTTCTCATGCCACTAATGATTGCAATGTTCTTCGTAGACAAATACAATCGGCTATAAATGAAGGACGATTGGTTGTCCTTGCAATGCAAATTGATCAAAATCCTTTTCCCATTCATACATTTGAGTTGTCAAATCCAAAAGTGTTGATTCGGCCGCATCAAGCTGAATCAGCTAAAGGGCAAAACGTAATCGTTGGTGAGGAAAGACATGAGAAAGGGGTGCTGCAGAACAAGACCTCTTGAGTTACAGCAAAGGCTTCAGCGCTCGGGGGCAGGACAAGGAAAAAGGGGCCGACATCAAGTCGACCGGTCTGACCGGTTCAAATAGCAGTCCGACCGATCCGACCGGTCTGACCGGTGCTAAGACCAGTCTGTCCAGTGCGCCCAGTAAATCTGGGAATTCCTCTGGAACTAAAGACAAGAAGAGGCCGAGCTTCAAAGAGTTCTTGGCCAAATATGAGAAGAAGGGAGCTGTCCAGAAATAGAAGGAGCCATCAAACAAGGTTAAGGATACGAAGCCATCGTCGGAACGTCAAGAGCGATAAGATCAAGGTAATTATGCCTCATCCAATGAACCGATTGCTCCATGGTATTGCTGGTATCCTTACTTTTATACGCATATGAATTATAGTCGGATGCATATGCAATCATATTACATTCAGTATCCTTCTATATATCCAAATCATGCTTCACCACAAAGACCGATTGTTGCTAGCAATAATCTGGCCAAAGAAGATGTTGATTGCAGCAAAGAAGTAGAGAAGAGCGCAAAACAGGATTCAATGTACTTACAGCCGAGGTGGTGTCCCTCAGACTTGTCTCATACCCAAAAGAGAAGGCTGCAACAGATGCGCAAGAAGGAGTCCATGGAACAACAAGTGGAGGTTATACCAGCAAGGTCGGCGACCATAAAGCAGGTATGGAGGCCTAAGCATGTTGTTTCGTCATCAGCTTGAAGAAGAAGCAACATACGGCCGATAGAATTTATCGCCCTTAGAACAAAATATGGCCGATGCATGTTTTTCATCATCCTTAGACAATTTTGGTCCATGTGCTTATTTTTTGGTATGCAAGCATCACTAAAAAATAGGAGGTCATATGTTGACGACCAAAATTGACAGACTGTGCGGACCAGTCAGACCGGTATGCACAAACCGTCTGACCAGTCAATGTGACTTTGTCAAAAATCAAATTGGACTTCACCATTGCGTAGCTCTCATCGAGACGATCGAAATGCATATGTAGAACGCCTAATTTGGAGTTCGGATGAGAAAGTTATGGCCTTTGGAAGACTTGACACTAGGTCGGTCCGGTAGACCTGTCAGACCGGTCCAAACTGCGCAGTCCGGATTTGGAGTTGTATTTTGACACGGGATTTGTATAAAAATAGACTCCTAATGGGGTACGACCTCCCCTCCCTATAAATATAAAGGGACACGGCCGATTGAGGACATCCAATCGATCAAAACATATCAATACATTACTTTTCGTTATTTTGCATTATTTTTTGTCTTCTCAAACCCTAGCTCTTCCAATCCCCATCTGCTGTTCTTCTTGCATCTCCGCGACGTCTGAAGGCATTCTGGGTGGCTTGCCAATCCTAGAGCAACCCTACGCACGCCTGCCCTGACAGGGTCCCTCCCGGGTGAGCGTTCGTCGGATTTCGCCATTCTACACCGGGAACCGGTCTGACCGGTTACCCTGACCGGTCTGAGCATCGGCGCTGCAAATTGTGTCGTCGCTCGCTGCGTGATCATTCGCGTTCGTGTGTTGGCCATAGATTTGCGCCAACAGTTGTATAGCGGTGTTGCGGAGCTGCTACTATGACCACTATAATTATAGAAAATAACGTGCCTATCGCTGAATTATATAGCTCATTATTTAAAACATCAATCCAACTATTATATTGTTGGAGGAGTTTATATAGGTTGGCCGATCGATATGGACCTTGTATCTTAGGTGCTGAATTTTCTAGTGCAAGCCTTCCTCAATGTTCTAATCAAATTATTTATGAAACTACCACTACTAGAAAACGGGCCAAAGGTCCTGACCAAAGGTAGCAGCTGCTGTTGCAGCCGGTATTAATGCCACACATCAGTACCAGCTGCAACCACAGCTGGTACCTTTGGCCAGCGGCGCTCAAAGGTTAGGGGTTTGGTACCGGGTTAAAGCATCACCCGGTACCAAAACCCTCGTATAGGCAACGGTTAGTGCCACCAACTGGTACCAAAAGAACAAGGAGGAATAGGTACCGATTTGTCGCACCAACTGGTGCCTAAGGAGCGAACAATGGCACCAGGTTTTGCCATGACCCGATGCAGCCATGTGCCCATCACAAAAGCACCGGTTGGTAACATGAACCGGTGCCCATGCCTAGTGTTTGGCATCGGTTGAAGAGCACCAACCGGTGTCTTTGTGCCCTTACTACAAATACCCCGCCTCCTTTGTGGGAAAATGGTGTTTGAAATGGTCAAAGATATAAAAGTAGTATTCGGAAAAGGACCTGGCAGTAGATCAGTGCAGAGTGATGACGGACGTGCACCTATGTGAAGAAGAAGAGTATTTTTTTGGGAGATACCTTATTGGGAAGTCTTAGAGGTCCGCCACGCAATTGATGTGATGCACCTAACAAAGAATCTTTGTGTGAACCTTCTAGGCTTCCTTGGTGTCTACGGTAAGCCAAAGGATACATTGGAAGCGCGGCAAGATCTTCAACGTATGAAACAATGGGCCGCCCTACATCTAGAAAAAAGGGATAAATGACGTCATTACCTAGGTCCTGCATGCTACACTCTTAGTAAGGAAGAGAAGTAAAGTATGTTCGACTGTTTGAACAGTATCAAGGTCCCATCAGGCTACTCTTCAAACATAAATAGGCTACTGAACCTGAAAGAGAAGAAATTCGCACATTTAAAGTCCCATGACTGTCACGTGTTGATGACGCAATTGATTCCAGTTGCACTTAGCGGTATTCTAGCAGCTAATGTTCGAGCAATAATCATAAAGCTATGCGTATTTCTCAACACAATTTCTTAGAAGGCAATCGATCCATCGAGTCTAAGCAGACTACAAGAGGATGTTGTCCAAAGTTTAGTTAGTCTTGAGATGATATTTTCTCCATCATTCTTCAATATTATGACGCATCTTCTAGTTCACCTGGTCATAGAGATTGGTATTCTCGGTCCTGTTTTCCTTTATAATATGTTCCCTTTTGAACGATACTTTGCAGTCCTAAAGAAATACGTTCGTAATCGGGCTCATCCAGAAGGAAGCATTGCGAAGGGTTACGTCATAGAGGAAGTCATTGAGTTTTGTGTTGACTATGTGGAAGAACTCTGCCCAATTGGGATTCCAGTATCATGTCATGAGGGGTGGCTGATTGGAAAGGGCACACTTGGAAGAAAATCAGTAAATGCCACAGATCATGCCACGTTGAGCAAAGCACATCTCACAGTTCTGCAACAATCAGCCTTGGCGGCTCTATACATGGAGGAGCACATGCAAAATGTGCGAAGCATGTACCATTTGAAGTCTGAGATATGGATTATAAAACATCATAACGATACATTCATCATCTGGTTGCAGAAGGAAGTCATGGCCAACGATGAAATTCACGAGCAGCTAGCTTGGCTGGCCAGGGGTCCGGCAAATTCAATCCTGATGTACCAAGGATATGAAATTAATGGATACACATTTTATACAAGAGCCCAAAATAACAAGAGCACTAATCAAAAATAGTGGTGTTCGTATAGATGTCACTGACTCTAGTGGCCAAACAAACTCATATTTTGGTTACATTGAAGAGATCTGAGAACTCGACTATGGGCCACTGAAGATCCCTCTATTTTGATGCCATTGGGTTAAACTGACAGGAAAAGGTGTCGATATCGATGAGTACGGAATGACAACATTTGACCTCAAAGAGCTTGGCTATCGAGACGAACCATTCGTCCTAGCTAAGAATGTCACTCAAGTTTTCTATGTGCAGGATATGTCTAGCAAACTGAAAAAGGACAAATCCAGAAATAAATCAAATTTTCTAGGTGTTGGAGATGAGCCAAAGCGCCACATTGTTTTGGTAGGCAAAAGAAAAATTGTGGGAGTCCACGATGTCACAGATGAAGAAGAATACAACAAGGTTGAAGATATGACTCCGTTCGCAGTGGAGGTTGACACAAGTATTCTTTTAGCCGAAGAGGAGGCTCCCTACACACGGCATGATCACAATAATGGGACAATTGTAAAGCGAACCATCGTTAATATTCCATTAGTTGAATGATTATGTCTTGTTATATTTTTCGTGAACATGCTATTAATAATTATCTTCGATTGTTATGGCAATTATCTGATTTATTATGCAATTATCAGATTTAGTGTGCATTCAAATGATTTATTATGCAATTTTCAGATTTAGTGCGCATTTAAATGATTTATTATGCAATTATCATATTTTTTATGCATTTAAATGATTTATTATGCAATTAAAAGATTTATTATGCAATTATTATATTTATTGTGTATTTAAATGATTTATTATGCAATTATAATATTTATTATGCATTTCAATGATTTATTAGACAATTAATAGGATTATTGTGAATTTAACAAATTTATTAGATGTTTATTATGCATTTAAATGATTTATTATGCAATTAAATTATTTATTATGCAATGATCAGATTTATTGTGCATATAAGTAATTTATTATGCAATTATCACATTTTTTATGCATTTAAATGATTTATCATAATTATTGTGAATAACCTATTGGTACCTGTTGATAATTTCAACCGGTACCAATGTGTTTGAAAAAAAAATGGGTGACTAGGAGTCGAACTCGGGCCGCAGCGCACAAATAATTTTGGCTTACCATTGAGGTATGTTGTGATTTCAACTTTACAGACGGCAAAATTTCTAAAGTACATTACTCACAAGAGCCTAAGGCACCAGTTTTTTTACTATAACCGGTGCCTTAGGCCCTTTTCTTTTTCCCGCCCGTTGGAGGCTTAAGGTACCGGGTCCATATATAACTGGTGCCAATGTGTTTCCAAAGGTACTGGGTGATCTAACAACCGGTGCCTTAGGTCCTTTTAGGAACCGGTTTGTTTTTTCACTCGGTACCAAAGAGCTTGGGGTATATATTGGTGTGCCCTGTTCTCTTCTTCTTCAGTCTCTCGATCGTCCTCCACCGCAACAGTAGGTAACTAAATCTACAAAATAGCTGGTACCTTTGGCCAGCGGCGCTCAAAGGTAAGGGGTTTGGTACCGGGTTAAAGCATCATCCGGTACCAAAACCCCCGTATAGGCACCGGTTAGTGCCACAAACCAGTACCAAAAGAACAAGGAGGAATAGGTACCGGTTGATGGAACCAACTGGTGCCTAAGGAGCGGACAATGGCACCGGGTTTTGCCATCATCCGGTGCCGCCAGGTGCCCATCACAAAGGCACCGGTTGGTAACATGAACCGGTGCCCATGCCTTGTGTTTGGTACCGGTTGAAGAGCACCAACCGGTGCCTTTGAGCCCCCACTATAAATACCTTGCTCCCTTCCCCCCTCCAAGCTGTCGTGAACTCACTGTTCATGGCAGCTGAGTGAGGGGAGGGGGGGGCAATTTTTTTTTCAATTTTTTTTAAAAGTTAGTAATATTGTTTTCAATATTTTAGCAAATTAATTTTGTAGATGTAGTTAGTATTTGATTTAGTTTATACACATGATAAATATTTATAGATGTATTTTGGACCCGATTTAATTTTATGGTATTATACTATTGTTATATAAATTATTAGGCATAAGATAACTATTTATTTATATATAGTTAGGATTTGAATTATTTTATTTTTATATTAGGCATGCATAATATATATATTAATAGTATATAATTTTGATGGCACTCCAATTTAATTTGTTTCGTAATCAATCATTGATTCATTCAATTTATTATTATTACTTCAATGTTTATTTAAAAATGATTTATGTTGACACTCGTTTGATGTTAATAAATGAAATGTGATCCCAGAAGAGTCGGCAATGGATGTACATGATGGACTGTTGTTCAATGGAGTTCATCAATGGTGGGCACGAATTCATAAAAGTTGCTGAGAACCACAAGTACGGTGGTTTCGTTCGCTGTCCATGCAAAAACTGAAAGAATGAGAAGGATTACTTATCATCAAGAACCATCTATAGTCATTTGTTCAGTAGTGGTTTCATGCCGATCTATTATGTTAGACTAAACATGGAGAAAGAGGAATAATACTGCATAATAATGAATAAGAAGATGACACAATTTCTGACTTTGCAGGCAATTACGGTGCCTTTTTTGATGACACTGCAATGAGTGACACTGAAGAAGATGCTGAAGGACACGATGTAGAAGATGATCTGGGTCAGATGCTGCGTGAAGCTGAGGAAGTTTGCGAAACAGAAAAGGAATCGAGAGATCTGAAGTGTATGTTGGATGACTACATAACATTGTTGTACCCAGATTGCAAACAAGGCCAAAAAAAAGTTGGGTACCACATTAGAATTGTTGCAATGGAAGGCATCAAATGGTTTGTCACTGAGGAAGAGGAGAAAAGTGTAGGCAAGCAGATGTTCAATTTGCATAGATGGTACATGCGAATGTCGAATGACGAAGGGAAAATATTTTTAGTCAAGTATCGTGACCATGATTTCTTACATGGGGAGGACGACTTCTGGGTGTATTTCGAATATTTATATCACATTTACCATCGACAAGCCCTTGACGCCTCTATCATTACCATTTGGGTTATGTAAGTATCACTTACCTCTACATTAAAACTTTTTATTAACAAAAACGTAATTATCTGTGTGCATTATATAATTTCTATTGTATCGTTTAGACAGGAGATTCAAAGAAGCCGAAAAGAAGGATGGCACCATCAGATCGGCTTCATGTCTCCGTTGCTAGTCAACCAGAAAATGCTCAACGAAAATTACAAGGACACGTGCCAAAACATGTATGATTCGTTGACTAGGCAAAATTACAAATCCTATATATACATACCATACAACTATGGGTAAGCCTTGGTCGACTCAATATTCTGTTATATTTCTAAATGAATACTAAGTCGTCTAATGCATGTATGTATATATCCTATCTATATCTGCAGTTATCATTAGATTTTACTCATACTTTCCATAGACACCGGCAATCTTGTAGTCTTTGACTCAATGAGAAATCCAAAGTCCGCAATCCAACATATCATAGACCCCTTGAACAGGTAAGTTGGGTTTGCACAATGAAATCCTTTTTTAGTTAATAACAATTGTTGAATATCAAACTTAACTTTGAGCGCAGGGTTTGAAAAAAAAATGTGAAAACGAACAAAGGACGTGGTCAATGGAGCCCCGAACTGAACGTTAAAATGGATTATCCGGTATGTTGATTCACGAATATTTTTCTAATTAAGTAATCCCAAATTGTTATGTATTGAGTAATTTATTTGTTTCTCCTTATGTCCTTTGTCGCCGCCTCCTCGGCCCCGCCTGCCGCCGCCTCCTCGGCTCAGCCCGCGGTCGCCGCCTTGTCGGCTCCGCCGCGCCGGCCGCCGCCTCGTCGACTCCACCGTACCGGCCGCTGCGTCCTTGTCTGCGCCCCGCCGGCCGCCGCCTCCACTGCCTCCCCTAGTCCCCTTCCCCTCTATCTCCGATGGGCTTCGGGCGGTCCGATTTCTATTGCTGGGCCGGGCTACGTCGAGTCGGTGTAGGGAAAATGGCCTCTTATGCCACATTTCAATATAATGTTTTGGTGATTGATATAGACAATACAACACCTGGACTAATGCGATTGTTTAGATGATATCCTCAGGCTTTTAGGTTCAAGTGATGACAAATAGAAGGAAGGCGAAGCTTGGCCCGAAGGATAAGAATTGAAGAGACCGTGAAGAAATCAAGTCAAAACAAACAAGATAGAGACAATTTGCTATCACCTATTAAACCGATGATGAGCAAATTGCACTCACCTGTGCAATGGACCCAGAAGCTGAGGCTAGGGATTTGCGTCGGTTAAACCGACGATAAAGAAAAGACATACGTCGGTGCAATGACTGAAGTGAAGTCAGACACAGAGGGACACCGGTTGAACCGGTGATGAAGGAAAAGTGAACGTCGGTGTAATTGTCCAGAGAGTTGGTTTTTCGGGAATCAGGGGACAGTTATATTCACCGGTTAAACCGACGATACGTCGGCTGATTGCCCGTACAAGTAACGGATAGTTTTTCAGTGGGCAGTTTACATTCATCGGTTGAACCGATGATGGCTATTGGAGGAGCGTCGGTTTAACCGGCGTTACGTACTTTTTCTGTCAGCTTTCCTCCAACGGCTCTTTTGGGGTATGTGGCTATATATACCCCCAAGGCCGGGTCATTTGGGTAGGTTGGAGACTCTGGAAGTTCTATTGAAGATCAACTTCAACTCCATCCACCATATTGAGCTTACTGCCACATTCAAGTTTAGAATAGCTTTGTGCAAGTGTGAGCTTGAGAAGCTTAGTGCTTGGGAGGATTTGATCTTGCGAGATCAACCTTGAGCAAAGTCTTGCTACGGCAAGCAACCGTGTACTGGTCGTGTGACCCTCCGACTTGGTGTGGAGAGGCAATGACACTTTGTGCGGGGAAGGAGACCCCTCTTGGTGAGAAGCTCCGATAGTGAAGACGGTGCCGTTGGTGACGCTTCGAGAGAGACGGTGGCGGTGGCCTTGTCTTGGTGACTTGGCGTCACTTAGCCTTTGCTTGCCGGAAGCCTTGGTGGCGAACGCAAGACGGTGATCAAGCGAAGAGACTCGTCATCACACTTGTTCTTGGTGGACAAGTGGCCGTGGACGTAGGGAGGGACTTTGTGTCCTAACCGAACCACGTTAAATCGTGTGTCTTGGTGTCTTCACAGGAGTTTGCATATTCTCTCCCTTACCTCTTTACTTACCGTATTACGTTTCCGCATTTACTCTATCTTGCGTGCCTTTACTTTCCTAGTTATTTTGATTAGGATTGGGTATAAGTTGCAAGTCTTTTGGGGTAAGTAAAGAGTAGCATAGATAATCCTTAATTATAATTAGCATGTGTAGGACGTGTTAGATTTATCTTATGCAAGTACATTGAACCCTAGATTAGAAAGCGAATTAGCGACCCTATTCACCCCCTCCCCCTCTAGGGTCGTACACCCGATGATCCTTATAGTCGGCCCGGCACGAAACTGGCCCGTGGACTCGTGCCTGGGCCGCCAGGGGAGCCCGTGGAGTAGCACGGCACGATTCGTAGATATATTAGGCCAGGCTAGGCATGGCCCATTAATAACGGGCCAAGGCCGGGCCGGGCGGCCCGAATGGCCATCTATAATTCTTGGTGGAAGGCTGGAAGCAAATAATTGACGAGGTGCTCAACTATGCCAGACATGCTGCTCTGCTCTCCTCCATAGTCCATAAGACTCGTGCTAGCGAATCCCTTCCCGGAGGGAGCCGACACGACACTCAACTCCAGTTCGGTGAGAGACGGAGATGGAGGCCGCCCTGTTGAGCGGGTTCATCAAAACTATCCTGCCGAAGCTCTTCTCCCTGGTACAAGAGAAATACAAGCTGCACAAGGTCCTCAAGGGCGACATCAAATTCCTGGAGAAGGAGCTCCGCATGATCGCTGTTACAATCGATGATCAGATCTTGCTGGGGAGAGAAGATCATGGAGCTTTACTGAGCCTTTCCATGGAAGAGCTGCGTGAGCTGGCTCACCAGATCGAGGATTGCATAGATCGCTTCCTGTACCATGTGACTCGGGAGCAGCAAGCGTCCTTGTTCCGCCGGACCATCACGTCGCCCAAGACTCTGCGGTCCCGTCAGCGCCTGGCCGCGGAGGTTCAGCTCCTGAGGAAGATACCGGAGGAGGCGCACCAGCGGGAGAAGAGGTACAGGGTCTTCGCCGGTCTTTCCTCATCCCGGCAAGCTGAGTCGTCTTACTGTTCGTCCGGATCTGATCCCCACACGCCGAAGGCCGATCTCGTGGGAATCGATGGTCCCAGGGACGAGCTTGTGCAGCAGTTGACCGAGGAGCCGGAGGACCTAGCAAAGCAGCTGAAGGTGATCTCCATCGTCGGGATCCATGGCTCCGGCAAGACCGTCCTTGCCAGAGAGGTGTACGAGAGTGATGTCGGCCGCCAGTTCAGCCTGCGGGCGTGGATTTCTGCTACTGGAAGGGGCCCGAGAGAAGTGCTCATGGAGATCCTCCGCAAATTTGGTAGACCAGTGGTGGATAACTCCAGTGTTGACCAGCTTACCGTAGATGTCAGGGAACACTTGGATAAGAAAAGGTAAAAAGAAAAAGCTTTTGTTTATTTGATCTGTTACTCCACAGTTTGAACATGGATCCATCTAAGGTTTTTATGTATACCTGCGGTGTGTGCGTGCAATACCATCTTAATCCAGGATTTCAGCTTAATTATTCATAGAAAATAAAATTTTAGAGTTCAGAAAGTCCGTACTCCTTAGTCTTTTTGCATCTAATTTAGTCTTCTTTCATTTAATTTTCCTTTAGAGTGTAGAACAGTGTTTATTTCAAAACATATGACAGGAAATTAACTTTTATTAATATAGTTTTCAGTCTTTTGCATGGCAAAAAGAAACTATTTCGAATGCCCTGTATCCAGGACTGATAACAGGAGATTAATATTATATTATGTGAACAGAAAAGCAAATGCAAAAATCATATTACTAATTGAATGGTAATAGGAAACAATTATTTTCCAACATGTTCAGAGAGAGAATGATGTTTACTGTATAGACTGATTATTGAGGATACAATTATTTTCCAACATGTTTGCTCTGCATTTATGATTATGCAGTGGCATCACTAACTGTTTATTCGTAATCTCTGCTATAGGTATTTCATTGTAATCGATGACATGCAAACAGATCAGTGGAGTAGCATAGAAGCTGCCTTTCCAGAAGACAATGTTGTTAGCAGCAGAGTAATGGTGACAACAACTATCCAGTCAGTAGCTAATGCTTGCAGCTCGTCTAATGGTTATGTGCACAGAACAAAAAGACTTGGTGATAAAGACTCAGAACAATTGTTCGTCAGGAAAGCTTGTCCAAAGAAATATTTAGGTTATATGCAGCCAGAATCAAAAGAAGTTCTGAAGAAATGTGATGGCCAACCACTTGCTCTTGTTAGCATGGGCCAATTTTTGAGGAAAAAGGGTTGGCCTACAGGCCCCAACTGTGAAGATGTGTGCAGAAATCTCAGTCATCATCTGGAGCAAGATGAAACCTTGGAGAGAATGCGAAGGGTGCTTCTCCACAGCTTCTCTAGTCTTCCTGGCCATGGTCCAAAAGCTTGCCTTCTGTATTTTGGCATGTTTCCATGTGATCATCCCATCAGGAGGAAGAGACTGATGAGGCGATGGTTGGCGGAGGGTTTTGTAGAAACACAACCTTCATCTACTGAAAATTTCAACACACTCATAGATCGGAACATCATTGAGCCCATTGGTATGTGTAACAATGATCAGGTCAAGACCTGCAAAACGTATGGCATGATGCGTGAGTTCATTTTGCTAATGTCCACCTCCCAGGACTTCATCACCCTGTTTGCTGGCAACAAGGTTGAACACAAATATGTGCGTCGGCTTTCTCTCCATCACAATATTGCTACAAGCGGTAGCTGTAGCTCTTTGGACATCAATTTATCCCTTGTCAGATCCCTGATTGTTTTTGGGGAGGCTGGCAAAGCTATTTTGAGTTTCCAAAAGTATCAGCTGTTGAGAGTCTTAGATCTTGAACAATGCACTGACTTGGAAGATGAACATCTCAAAGACATATGCAACCTTCTGCTTCTGAAATATCTGAGCTTTGGGGAAACCGTTGCTAGCATTCCGAAGGATATAGAAAAACTGAAACTATTGGAGACACTTGACCTGAGGAGAACCAAGGTGAAGATACTACCTATTGAGGTCCTTCTGCTACCCTGTTTACTTCATCTATTTGGAGAATTTCAGCTTTCCGATAAAGTCAAGATAACTAGTGAAGTGCAGAAGTTTTTCTTGACTGAACAGAGTAGCTTAGAGACACTAGCAGGATTTGTCACCGATGGTTGCCAAGGATTTCCCAAAATCATTAGCCACATGAAGAATTTGAGAAAGCTGAAGATATGGATAGAGAGGAGTGAGAAAAACACCAACTTCACCGACCTTGTGAATGCTATCCAAAAGTTCATCCATGATGACAAGGAAGAGAGTAATGATCCCCGTTCTCTATCACTTCATTTTGATGCCTGCACTGAAAACATCCTGAGTTCTTTGAAAGCTCCATCTTATCTTAGATCATTGAAGTTAAAAGGGAAATTGCTGGAATTGCCCCAATTTGTTATATCAATGCGTGGCCTTCGGGAGCTGTGCCTTTCATCAACTAAATTGACAGCGGGTCTCCTTGCAGCATTGAGTGTCTTGAAAGACTTGCAGCATCTCAAGTTGATTGCAGATGAGCTTGAAGATTTTATCATTGAAGATAAGGCATTCCCAGGACTGCTACACTTATGTTTTGTCCTGGAAGGTGCCACACTACCAACAATTGAAGAAGGTGCTTTGCCATACCTCATCTCACTTAAGCTGATATGTAAAGACCTAGATGGTCTCGCTGGCATGAAAATCAACCACCTTAAATGTCTTAAGGAGGTCATTCTTGATCATAGGGTCACTTCAGAAACAAGAGAAACTTGGGAAAAAGCTGCTAAGGAGCATCCAAATAGGCCAAAACTATTGCTGTTCAACCCTGTTGATGAAAGTGAAAGCGTGCCTGGAGACAGTTCTCTTGCTTCAACGACAGCTGAGAGGGAAGCTATGGAAACTTTCCCCACGCCAGATGGAGCACTACAAGAGGATAACATTCAGATACTAGTTAAACAGATCTCATCCGCTGCGCCTGAGAAACTGAACAATTCTGAACCAATTTCAAAAGATGAACTGAATTCTTCTTTCAATAATATGGGATTCTCCGAGGGAAAGCTTGGTTTAACAGAATTGTCCATTGTTCAGAACGGCAAGGTGTCTTCCTACACCCACTGATACTTGCCATTGATCCAGGTCAGTTCTGTGTGCACTTTAGCTCATCTAATTTGAGCAGGGGCGTAGCTGGGGGGGGGGGGGAGGGGGCTGGCCCCCCCTATGGTTCCCAATTTTGCATTATAAATTTGAAATTTGATTAAATTTTTATATAAATTTTCCCAAGGCCCCCTATGTATCAAGATTGCGAGAACAAAGTGGTGGAAGCTTAGAGGGGAAGCGGCACAAGCGTTTAAGGAAAGGATGCTAGGTGAGGGGCCTTGGGAAGAAGGAGAAGACGCAGATGACATGTGGCTAAAGATGGCAACATGTGTTCGGAAGGTGGCCTCAGAGGTGTTTGGCGTGAGTAAGGGAGGCAAACAGGAGGGGAAAGACACCTGGTGGTGGAACGACGAGGTGCAAAGGGCTATTAAGGAGAAGAAGGAGTGTTTCAAGCGTCTCCATCTTGACAAGAGTGCAGCCAACATCGAGGGCTATAAATTAGCGAAGAGGGTTGCAAAGCGAGCTGTGAGTGTAGCAAAAGGTAAGGCGTATGATGACATGTATCAGCGGCTAGGCACGAAAGAAGGGGAAAAGGACATTTATAGGATGGCTAGGATCCGCGAGCGGAAGACAAGGGACATCAACCAAATCAAATGCATTAAGGATGTGACAGATCGACTGCTAGTGAAGGATGATGAGATCATGGATAGATGGAGAGAGTACTTCGACAAGTTGTTTAATAGGGAGAGTGAGAGCCCTACCCTTGAGTTAGATGACTCTTTTGACGATACCAACAGACGTTTTGTGAGGAGAATTCAGGAGGTAGAGATCGGGGAGGCTTTGAAGAGGATGAAGAGAGGTAAAGCGTTGGGTCCTGATGGTATTCCCATTGAGGTGTGGAGATGCCTAGGAGATAGAGCAATAGTTTGGTTAACTAAGCTTTTTAATCTCATTTTTCGGTCAAACAAGATGCCGGAAGAATAGAGGAGAAGTATATTAGTACCTATCTTCAAAAACAAGGGCGATGTTCAAAGTTGTACTAACTACCGTGGGATTAAGCTGATGAGCCATACGATGAAGCTTTGGGAGAGGGTCATCGAGCATCGCCTAAGAAGAGGGACAAGTGTGACCCAAAACCAATTTGGGTTCATGCCTGGAAGGTCAACCATGGAGGCGATTTTCTTAATACGACAATTGATGGAGAGATATAGGGAGCAGAAGAAGGACTTGCATATGGTCTTCATTGACCTTGAGAAGGCATATGACAAAGTACCGAGAAATATCATGTGGTGGGCTTTGGAGAAGCGCAAAGTCCCAACCAAATACATTACCCTCATTAAGGATATGTACAAAGATGCGACGACGTTTGTCCGGACATGTGATGGCAGCACCACTGACTTTCCTATTAACATAGGCCTACACCAGGGGTCAGCTTTGAGCCCTTATTTATTTGCTTTAGTGATGGATGAGATCACAAGGGATATACAAGGTGAGATCCCTTGGTGTATGCTCTTTGCTGATGATGTGGTGCTAGTTGACGAGAGTAGGGCAGGGGTTAATAGGAAGTTAGAGCTGTGGAGACGCACGTTAGAGTCGAAAGGGTTCAGACTTAGTAGGACCAAGACCGAGTCCATGATGTGCGATTTCAGCGCGACTAGGCATAAGGGGGGAGACGTTAGTCTAGATGGGCAAGTGGTGGTCCAGAAGGATACGTTTCGGTATTTAGGATCGGTGTTACAAAAGGATGGCGACATTGATGAAGATGTTAGGCATAGAATTTCAGCTGGCTGGTTGAAATGGCGGCAAGCTTCTGGCATCCTTTGTGACAAGAGGGTGCCACAAAAGCTAAAAGACAAATTCTATAGGACAGCAATTCGTCCGGCGATATTATACGGTGCTGAATGTTGGCCTACAAAAAGACGACATGTGCAGCAACTGAGTGTAGCAGAGATGCGGATGTTGCGGTGGTTTTGCGGGCACACAAGGAGGGATAGAGTCCGGAACGAAGTTATTCGGGATAGGGTCGGGGTGGCACCAATTGAGGAGAAACTTACTCAGCATCGGCTGAGATGGTTTGGACATGTCCAACGAAGGCCTCCTGAGGCGCCGGTGCGTAATGGGATCCTCGAGCTAGTCGATAATGTAAAGAGGGGTAGAGGTAGACCTAAACTGACGTGGGATGAGTCGGTTAAGAGAGACCTTAAGGATTGGAACATCTCTAAAGAGATAGCTTTGGATAGGAGCGCTTGGAGACTAGCTATCAATGTGCCTGAACCTTGAACTTATTTCTTTCGGGTTTCATCTCTAGCCTACCCCAACTTGCTTGGGAAAAAAGGCTATGTTGTTGTTGTTGTTTTATATAAATTAATATGGTTGGCCCCCCATAATAATGAAAAAACCAAATTCCTGGCTCCGCCCCTGAATTTGAGTATAGTGTCAAGTAAGATACAGATAGTATGTTGTTAATGTTAAGGCCATAGAGTAAATTACAGACCAAAGCATGTCACAACGCAAGCCTACTGTGTCTCTACAGTGTCATTTCTCTTCTCAGTTTGATTTTTCAATGCACTACGATTTGTAATCACCATTGACATTTTTACATAAATATTGTGATTCCATGTCATTTTGATTGTGCAGAAGATACTAAAGCAATGTTTCTATTTCCTGGAATGCTAGACTATTGACCCAACTTCAGTTCACTCTCGGCGAGCAAAAGCATGATATGGATTCTTTCCTTCTCAAACCAGCGTCTCCAAGCACTCAAAATAATTGGAGATATTTTGTGGCTGCTATACAATATGCCCTTCTGTATCTTTGATTAGCCTTTGTAGGAATAAAGGATACTTCAGTCAGATAGTGCTAAGATCAATGGCGAGCTTCCACTTTCTTTACTGTTTGGGGAGGGAAAACTTTTGGGTCATCTTGATTCATCTGTTTAGTTGTTTGGTATAAAATAATATTGGTGATTGTAGTTCTTGATTCTGCTATGAAACAAAGAAGCACTAATGAGCTTAGCATGAACGTGGGCCAACAAAGATGTTTCATGGGCTGGAGCTCGTAATTAGTTGTTTCTTGCACATCTATATGGTAATACTCCTTTTTTGTCAAGACTAGTTGAATGCCCGTGCGATTCCATGAGAATTGAGGATTATGACAAGAAAAGGACATAACATGATCAAATGGTAGCAGTATTGCTTGTCTCAAAAGTGAAACTCTGTTGGTGTGGTTCCCCTGGGAACTTGCAACGATTTCAAAATTTAGTAATCAATGTCAACAGAAAAGGAAACAGTGTCCATCAGGTCATTCAGGTGTTGCCTTGGTTTAGATAAACAATGTTCTCTTTATCTCACTTTCATCAATTCAACACTAACCAAACAATTGGACCCAGTTGTTTCATTGCTAATAGTTACCACTAAACAATGTCAACATAATAGTATAAAAAGAATCCGATTTATACGCAATTATTCTGTTACCACAGGTTTAATAATCATGTTAGGGTATCTCACAAGAGTGACCAGCCTCTCAGGATGGTTTTGGTTCTTTGAATTTATTTCGTAAGATGCACTGAACAGCTCAGAAGCTGTCACTCCATATCATAATTTGAAAGGTTCTAAAGCAAGGTTTACTAACAACCACTCTAAAGTCTAAAGGAAGGCGTATAGCACAAGTGAATTCAAGAACATATCATTCATATTAACATGATAAGATCTACCTTCAAATAAAGTAGGTTTTCAACTGCTGATGTTTGTACTTCACGGAACTCATGTTGTTTGTACTTCACGGAACTCAAGGGCTGTTGTTGAACAGCTCTTAGAAATTCTACAATGGCCACCTTAACAGACCTGGCATCATAGTAGGTTATGTTATAATTGTATTCTCCAAACTTCAATGTTCACAAGCAGAGGCATAGAAGCAGCAGTCCAGTAACGGTAAGAAATTAACCTGGATAACTCTCTTGTGCTCAGTGACCCAGTCCCATCCCAATAACTGTCAATCTGTAAAAGAGAGATGTTCATCTGAAATGTGACATAAAATGGTTAATCGTATATATAGGAAGAAAAATATAAAAAACTATAAGTTATAGTAGATTGATGAAAGGTGCATATTGCTGTCAGAATGTGTAATACTTTTTTATCAATCCCTGCTCATTCAACCTGCTTCTTTAGTCATCTCATTCTGTGCTAGTTCCTCTGCCTCTATCTATTAAAGTTCAGAGAGTCTCTCTAAAGCATCATTCTTAGCAAACAACTTGCAGGTCAACTAAAGATTGGAAATGAAGAATCAATCAACACTCCTAAGTCCTCATAAATTAACAGAGATGTCTGTCTGACAGAAAACTGTTTCCATAGTTGGCTCCATTCCAAGTTTGACAGGTCGATTTTTCTTTTGAGTTTGATCTGTACAGAGCAACAAAATTTATTTTTGTATTAGCTTTAGATTAATTCTTTAATTCTTGGGTAACTAAAAAAATGAAATAAATCATTGAAGTTTGTAATTGCAAACCTGGGTGCATTAAGTAACGCTGACTGCTGAAAGCTACATTTATCTGGTACAATATGTCTTTTAGAGCAATTCAGTTTATATCCGTCTTTCATATAGAAAACATTAACATAAAGCTGGCACAGATCTTTTGATCACCAAATGAAGGATAACAGTGACACCTAAGGTATTGTAATATAGAAACCAATTGACACTGCAAAAATTGTACTAAGCAAGATTGAAGTCGAGGCCTCTCTGATCAGTGATCACGTATGTGAGATGCTTTGAAAACAACTGGCACAACTCATTGGCCTTGCATTGCTTTCAATGACTAATACAGCAAAAGTTACTTCCACCTTTATCAGTGTTGTCCCCCAATCGAATAGTCACTCCACAAAACAAACTTCATGATCAGATCCCTTCATATTTCGGATTTGTATTTCTTGGAGCCGAACCAATAAAATTTTCTCGGTTTGCTGATCCACAAGTTGTTTGTTGTTCACAAGTACAACCCGATGGGCATGCAGTTTGTGCCTATGTGTCTGACACACACAACACATTAGCATCATAAGATTTACAACTAATGTTGGTTGCATAAAAGGGGAGGAACCTGACAAAATTATAAATTTGCTCGAATTCTTAGAGATGTGACATTGGACATCAACAAGATTTATGTTGAGTTCCACCTAGCTAGAAATTAATTTGATTGAACTAACTAATATGATTGCTTCGGGTAAATAAAATTGGTGCAATGAGAAACAGACACAAAGGACACTTAGGGGTTAGGACAATCTTACTCTTTGTGATAGACACACACACACACACACACACAGACAAAGGACACTTGGATGCTACATATATATACTAAAAGTTGTTGCAACTTCTTACTCTTTATAGAGAAATGATAAGTGAACGAAACTGTACAAGGCTAATGATAAGGATGATGTCAAATTTGTTCGAGTACCTGGACTGTAGAAGCCCACGTAGGGAATGACGTCGTACAAGCAGCCACTAGTCATGCTAACCTTATTGAGCCACCCAGACTTGAGATCAAAACTGTAGAGCCCATCACATGTCTTGAGGAAGATGAAACCAACGCCTTTCACAAAGGCAACCACACCAGGTGCGCACCTACTGTGGATGAGTGCACAGCAGGAAGCTTCTTAATGTGGATGATGACTGTGCATACCACCCATGGTCCTCCTGGATTTCCTACAGGATCACTCTCCAGTGAAAAGAGTTTGATTGTAACAGACTCCAAGCACACTGTGAATCCTAGCCTACCATCCTCCTTAGTCGTGAGCACGATGCGTGTATCATAGGCAGGCCTCTCTAATAGCTGAATTGTAGACATCACCCAGGTGGAAAGATTAAGCATTAGGGCTTCGATTGCCTTGAGGAACACAAAGTGGATCATATTCATGTCTAGGACGCCAGGCAAGGTGACATCGAGAATGTCTTCTTGTAGCACTGGGAACTATTTCTCAATATGAGCTATGCACGAAACTATTCTAGTTTTGATGATATGTGAATGCTTAGTGGTTTAGGGGTTTGGACAACCTTACTCTTTGTGATAGCTAGACACACACACACACAAAAGGACACTTAGATGCTACATACACACAAACCAGGACACTTAGATGCTACAAACTGAAACTTGTTGCAACTGCCCACATTTTATAAAGAAATGACAAGTGAACAAAACTATACTAGGCTAATGATAAGGATGATGTCAAATTTGTTCAAGTACCTGAAGTGTAGAAGCCCACGTAGGGAATGATACTGTAGAAGCAGCCACTAGTCATGCTAACCTTGTTGACCCACCCGAACATGAGATCAAAACTATAGAGCCTGTTGACAGTCCTTAAGTGTAAAATCCGACTGTCAACTATACTCACAAAAGAAGGAAAACCATACTTCTTACTCGCATATTTGTATCACTAACCTAACTCCACAGTTGTATTGGAGAATTTATCATTTCAGGAGTACAAGTCTGGAATAAGAAGAAAACGCAGAAGATCGCGTCCTGCGTTACACATCCAAAAGAGCCCCACATACCAGGTCAAACCAACGTACCAAGCCCCAGCACCGACGTATCCAAGATGGGGACCTACCTAGCAGTGACCCAGATGAAGGCGGTGGCGAGAGGCGATAAGGTGGGGCCGGCCGACTCGTGGGGTCGGCCGAACCCCCTGAATCCCGTCCAGGTACATTTTGCCAGGAAGACTGATCTTATCCTCTACAAGTCGGTTGCTGATGTTTCCATGTAAAGAGATGGCGGGAACCGACCTCAAGGACTATAAAAGGGGCCTCCCTCCACTCACTCAACACACACCACTTGAAGCCTCTCTTCCTCACACTCTCTTCTGACTTGTACTCCTTAGGGTAGTGGAGCTAGGCTAGTACTTCATCTCCTTAGATAATCTAGTCGTCTCGGGGTCGGCGAGCAATCCTCGGCCTCCAGTATGGCTTTGTATTCCGACTGTCATTATTCTATTCATTCAGAGTTCATTCATGGTTATCTTGCTAAGTTCTTAGCTTGCTTTGCCATGATCAGTTTATCCTCAAGTTATATTAGTTGCTTGCTTAGGCTAGATGATCTGGGTAAGGATGTCGATTTGTTGTGCTTTCGGGCTTGCCTTAACGTCTTACTTGTCCATCCGAAGGGGTGGGAGACCTGGGGACACTAGGGTAGTAACCTCATATGCGGGCACGGTGCTCCATGGTTTGACTGGGGTAGATCACGGGTGGTGACAGCCCCATCGGTCTGCCGTGAAGCTGCTTCGCGGTTAGCGTACTTCCCGATGTTCGGGTATCGTGTAGGAGTTCATGCAAAGATGTAACGGGACTAGATGTTCTCTAGTGCGGGACATTCTCCCCGATATCCCTAATTTCCCGGCACCTGTAGCTCTAAGCGTGTGACTAACATAACCTTTGCTTATTTATGAATAGTATACTAGGACCCCTGTTGTTTGACTATGCTCCCACTAACCTTAGGCGTATTCGTTTATTCTTTATCATGAGAGTTGGCTGATATGTGTGCCGCATTACCCTCAATTATCATTTATCATAACTTACCCCTGTATAATCAGCAGTTTGCATCTTATCTCATACTATCATGGTTGTGTATCCGTAAACACCTTTACACACCACGCCATCCTTTGGAAAAATATAAATAGTGATACCTTAAATATTTCCGGGTGAAATGCTACAACGGTATATCCGTGCGTTTGCGGATCCTTTCTATAAATGTTAAGACATATCGCATAGCATGTCATGGCGTCATTACTATGGACTTGACCCGTTCATAGTGATTGCGCTATAGAACGCCCACAGGCATTTCTGGCGCCGTTGTTGGGAACTAACCACTCATGGTGGCGACGTTAAGAAATGTCAACAGAGGCCATCACATGTCTTGAGGAAGATGACACCAATGCCTTCCATAAAGGCAACCACATTAGGTGTGCACCGATGGTGGATGAGTGCATAGCAGGAAGCTTCTTGAGGAGGTTGATGATTGTGCATACCACCTATGGTCCAGCTGGATTTCCTAGAGGATCACTCGCCAGTGAAATAAGTTTGATTGTAACAGACTCCAAGCACATTTGTGCAAATCCCAGCCTACCATCCCCATTAGTCGTGAGCATGATGCGAATATCATAGGTAGACCTCTGTAATAGCTGAATCTTGGACATCATCCAAGTGGCAAGATAAAGCTGTTAGATCCCATGGATCGTCTAGGAGTAGATCAGGCGGGTTAGAACCTTGATTGAGACAAAAACCTTGACATACTTGCCTCTGCTTGCCGATTTCCATGGCCCCGCCGTGGAGGTCTGAGTACGTCGGGGTAGTGGAAGTAGTGGCGGCGACGTCGCAGTGGTGACGGCTCTCCGGCGATGGCGTGGTGGCGCTTCCCGACGCTGTCAGCCCTCCCTCTCGATCAGTCTAGGGTTTGAAGTGGGGAACGGTGGCGGCAGCGACGAACCTCGTACCCCGAGCTGCCAGTCCCCACCTCCTCTTTATAGGGCTGCGCGACGGGGGCCCACCAGCCTCTTCTTGGGCTGGGCGCCCATGATCAGGGCGCGAGTCAAGGGCCCAAACATGGCTGTTGGGCCAAGTCTGGTGGAGATCAACCTAACATTCTCCCCCTTGATCTTCTCTTATACTTTCAACTTTATATTTTTTACTTCTTTTCATATTTCATCACAGATTAATGCATAGAGCAGCTTCATCGTCACGGTCAGTTGCCGATAGATTCAACAACTACAATGTACGTCTCTGTTCTGAAATAGATTCTTTAGCTTTAGGGCCCTTTATTGTCCGGAAAACATAGGCTATACCATAAACCCATGTCGACTGTGCGTTCTCTGTACACACTGGGCGGTAAGGCTTTAATGAGTGGATCCACAAACACTTGGCTATCATTTAAACTCACAATGCATTTCAATCATGATTCCAGACTTTCTCCTTTACAACGTATAACTTTGTGTCAATGTGTTTGGCACCACAGTTGACTCGTTGTCATAGGAGCAAACTAGTTTAATGGTTATCGCTGCTGTCAACCATTATCAACTCCGGGTACAGGTTCCATTAAGCATTTTGCCTGTCCCTCAGCCTCGTATCATGCTATACTATATCTTTGCATCACATTGATCATAATTGCTTTGTTTTGGAGTTTTTCAACACAAAACCTCCAAATGTGAAAGTTAGCGACAATTGTGGATTTTGCTACATATTTCACAAGTTCTACTTTTGTACTCAATCTTTTGAGAGTACTTGATCTTTCCAACTTAGCATGAGGCCAACATTCTTAATTTCAATTCCAGTGATCTATCTCTAGATTGTACTTTTGCCAAAATAACCCGGATACACAAACTATGTCAGGGTAAGTTCTTTACTTGCGCGCTTATAAAGCTTCCAACAGCTGAAGCATATAGGACTATTTCTGTTTCAAATTGGTCCCCGGAACACTAAGGTTCCCAAAACTATTACCCTTGACGATAGGAACAGGCGTATGTTTACTCATTCGCATACTTCATTTCTTTAGAAGCTTTCCTGAGTATGCCTTTGCAGTAACCATAATACCCCTTTCTTTTATCTCGATGAGTCTCAATTCGTAAAATGAAAAACTCATCACCGAGATCAAAACTTGAGGACAAGAATTCTTTATCTATCAGTATATTAACACCACCACTAGAAAGTAGGATGTTATCTTCATTTAAAATGTGGAAATCAGATTTCCCATTCTTTTAGTTTGATTAAAAGCTATTGCCCTCCTCAATCTCTTTTTAAACACCCAAAAATTTCATACTGTTTCAATGAAACTTTAGATACCACCGTCTCATGGCTTACTTCAATCCATAGATGGATTTACTATTGTGGTAAATCGTATGTTCTTTCTTCTCTTTGACTAAAACTTTTGTCACAAATTTTGCTTTATATCTTTCAACATTCCCTCTGGAGTCACATTGTGTTTGTAGGTCCATTATAACCTACTGTGATGTCTCTTTCAGGAATCACTTCTTTTTCCATGACCTTAACCCATGGAATTCTCGTAACTCTTCAAATGGGGTGGAATCAACATCCATGTGATTTTCTTTACTTTATATAGGGATGTTGTTGCTCCTTTTGCCAAATGGCTATGGACTAATGAGATCCTACATAACAAGATTCTTCTTTACTTTATTCATTTTCTTTGAGAGCTAACAACATGTGTTGTATATAACATCAGCACGTATGAGAAACTTGTTGTTCTTGAATCATCGAAGTGGACACGCATTCCCACTTATCGAAGTGGACACGCATTACCAATTCTCATCAAGTCTAAGGTATCTACATACCATGCTCCCCCAGATTTTGCCATCTTTTGTAAAGATGGCATATCAATAAATCTTTTGGTTTGGGTTCTATCTGTGCTCCGTAAACTTTATATGTGCTCGTAAGCACCATCTTACTATCTTTGAGGGTAATGCTGAAATTTAGCTATTTCTTTACATAGGGGTATCAGCATAGTGACCGTTGTACCCCCCCCGACGGACACATTCATTCTTTGATAGATCATCTCTTGCTTTCAATGCATATTACAAGGGAGTATCTTTTTAAACTGTCTCATATTTCTCCCCCTCGAAATGTGGCTTGAACTTTTCTGCCACAATTTCGAAAACTATTCACAACTTTCGTGAATGAGGAAACTTTTATTACTTACTTCATCCACATGATCACGACATGCAGAATCAAGTAATTTATTACTTTGTATGGGAGTACCTTTTACTCATTTCACTTTAAGAACTCAACAGAGTCCTTTATTTCATATGACAGTTCTTTTCCTCATTTCACTTTAAGGACTCAACATAGTGCTTTATTTCAGACCTTTTTGCAAGTCACGCTCGCATATCATTCTTATCTTGAGGTTCGTATGTGACTTTTCGTTCTTCTTCAAACTCATTGAGTGCTAAATCACTGTGACATAATAGAAATGCCCGATAAATTCTAGAATAGCAAAGCTACTCCAAACTTTTCTCCCAGTGTGGGATATACTAGCACATGAGTCATCACAACTTTCTCCCACCATGCAAGATTGGCACTATGTCAGCTTTGCCCCGTCATGCGGGTATTGTTTCATCCTTTTCCCAGACATAAATGTCAGGACTGGCTCAAATCAAATTCAGAAATAAATCTGAATATTCCATGACACACATGCTTAATTCGACGTTGGTCAAATTAAACATGTACGACTTATCACAATTTTGAATGAACTCAAAATGAATTCTTCTTGTTCGAGAGAACATAAGAGAATTTTCTGAACTAAGCTCTTATTGCTCTATCTTCTTTTCTTGGATCAATATCCACGAGTACTTTTCTTTTCAAGACATTCTTTAAAGAGAATACAACTTTTCTTTTCAAGACATTCTTTAAAGAGAATACACTTTCTCTTGTGATGACCTTCTTTCTTTATGAGTCGCAAGTACTCCGTTCATTTTCTTTTGTCCCTTCAAGAAGGACTACATGCAAATCTTTGTCTGAACAGACAACAATTAAAACTTTAAGTTCTATTCTATATCACCGTTGGGCAGAAATAGAATAATCTTTTACATTAATTCCATATCACCGTTGGGCAGAAACGGAATTAATGTATGAAAAACTCAATAAACTTTAAAACCATATATTTGCTACTCAGAATTAAATTCTCCCGTTGGTTCGAATTTAATTAGAGGATAATCAACTTTATTGCTGCGAAAACTAGAAAAATACATTTCTCTAGTTTAAGAGCAGTTCTTTATCTATTCTCTGAAAATGATCACTTTGATCCAATATTTATCAACGACTTTAAACTTTAAGCTATGACTCACAAAGAAAAAATTATAGTATTGTTATTATCAACGTTGGTCAGAAAATAACAATTACCACAATTAACTTTAAATTTCTCTTCCTTGAGAATTATCTTTATGATTCCAGTGATGCTCAACTTTGAGACTTCAAATGGCATAAAAATGCCAAAACTCAACTTTAACTTTAAACAACGGAAGCTTTTCTGTCTTTTACCCACAGGGAAAAACTCATTTAAGCTTTTAAATTATTCTTCCAATTAAATCTTCTCGTTAGTTCCGACTTAATTAAAAGATTAAACCTTTTCTTTGTAGCGGAAAACTTTTCTTCCTTTAAGCCAGCGGAAACTTTTCCTTTCTTTATGGCAGTGGAAGATTTTTTTCTTTCCTTTTAGAAGCAATTATACTTCTAAACATTTCTATACACTGATTTGCTCTCTAAACAATTTATCCCGTTGGTTCAAAATTGAGTAAAGGACTAAATATTGACAAAATTGCCAAACTGTGTCTTAAAATTAATACTCCTTCAGAAGCATTCTTTTAAATTTTACTTTTATCTAATCAAAATTTGATTAGAGTGTCAAAACTGTACAAAAGCTTACTCAAAATAAGCTCTTTAATCATTCTCTTAAAATTAATTTTTCTTTGGTTTGAATTAAAATTAAGAGCAACACAAACTTTGCACCGGACACATGTAACATTCTATATTCAGATGGATTACTATTCTCATTTTCTCTCTAAACAGAATACACGTTGATGCATACTTGAATGGAGATCAAATTCAGCAAAAACAGTAATCAAAATCGCTTCTGAAAAATAGAAAAACAAACTCTAACCATTTCAGCTCAGTGGCCCAAAACTCTTTTGCACTCAGCTCGGCCCGCTTCAGCGCCCACCTGGGCCGGCGGCCCAGCTCGGCGCTCCCTACCGCGCGCGCCCACTCGCGCAACCGGCCCGTCGACTGCCAGCCGTTCCTTGCCCTTGATCTGGATCGGACGGCCGTCCTTGATTTTCGCGGAATCAAAATCCGCCGGCCGAGCGCATCCCCTGGAAACCAAACCCTAGCTTTCAATTCCGTCTCTCCTGGCCGATGCGGGCCGGCGGCGGCGCCGCACCATTCGCACGGGCCACCGGAACACCATGGCCGGCGCGCGTGCACGCACGCTCCGCTCAGTCCGCCGCTGTGACCGACCAGCGACCCCGAGCCTTTCCATCTTCTTCGTGTCACAGCTGTCGCACTCAGGCGAGCGGCGGAGCTGCGACCGCCCGTGGCAGCCCTTGAAGGATGCTGGCGCCGCCGCTGGCCCACTCGCCGGCTGCGCGCTCGCCTGTGCAGGAGAGCGCCGCCGTTGAGCGGCCCTTGTGACGGCACCCTGAGCTCGCGCGCGCGACGGCGACTGGATCCCGGCGAGAGGTGGCCTGTGCTGTCTTTTCCGTGCGACGTCATTGGACGACCGGCGGTGGTGCGAGCGGTGCGACCCAAGTGAGTCCCGCTGCGCCTCTTTTTTTTCTCTTAGGGTTAGAGTTTGGTCTTTCCTTTGTCTTTTCCTCGATCCAAGATCGAGTTCTTCCGTTTTCTTTTGATTCGAGTATGAATCCTCTTTCCCACACTCGATCTACTCTCTAGATCGGCTCTGGTACCATTGTTAGATCCCATGGATCGTCTAGGAGTAGATCAGGCGGGTTAGAACCATGATTGAGACGAAAACCTTAACATACTTGCCTCTGCTTGCCGATTTCCATGGCCCCGCCGTGGAGGTCTGAGTACGTCGGGGTAGTGGAAGCAGTGGCGGCGACGTCGCGGTGGTGATGGCTCTCCGGCGATGGCGTGGTGGCGCTTCCCGACGCTGTCAGCCCTCCCTCTCGATCAATCTAGGGTTTGAAGTGGGGAACGGTGGCGGCAGCGACGAACCTCGTACCCCGAGCTGCCAGTCCCCACCTCCTCTTTATAGGGCTGCGCGACGGGGGCCCACCAGCCTCTTCTTGGGCTGGGCGCCCCTGATCAGGGCGCGAGTCAAGGGCCCAAACATGGCCGTTGGGCCAAGTCTGGTGGAGATCAACCTAACAAAAGCTTGAGGGCTTTGATTCCCTTGAGGAACATGAAGTGGATCGCGTTCATGGCTAGGAAGCTAGGCAAGGCGACGCCGAGAATGAAATCTAGTAGCAGCTGGAACTATTTCTCAGTATGAGCCATGCACGAAACTATTCTAGTTTTGGTGATATGTGAATGTTTAGTGTTTAGGACATCCTTACTCTTCACGATAGGAACGCACACATACACAAGTGACACTTAGATGCTACATACACACAAACAGAACACTTTGATTGAATGTCACACTTAATTACTTGACCAACCGATACAAAAAGTGCATAGACGAAGATTGATACCATACTTAACTACTTGAATGATGTTGCCTCTACATCAAGCTTCCGCAAGCCATGAAGGTTCTTTAGGTCTATTTTTCAGAAGAGATTCGGGATTCATGGCGAGCTTGACCAAACCTCAGGTGTTGGAGACATTGAGCCTTTGCAAATAGGGCACAACGACCAGGAGAGGGTGCTGCTGCCAAGCTCCTGCCAACCATGGAAGCAGACACGTTCTAGGAGAGGTAGGTGAGTCGGGCGAACATGTTGATTGGTGGCTTGGCAAGGCGGAGAACCCTTGGTAGATAAAGATCTTCGTGGCCTCCTTGAAGCAGGATAGGCCAAAGCCTCACCTTTGCACGGGAGCTCAACTATATCATTGGATTTAAATGATTTTTATTGCATATCTTGTGAGTCTTAATTGTGTTGTCATCAATCACCAAAAATTGGGAGATTTTAAGTGTGTTTGGCTTCCTAAGTGGGTTTTGATGTTGATGACACGCATAATTAAGGAGCTAATGTATTTATTGAGCAATGAGCAGGATCAAAAATCATTGAAATAAAAAAGAGCAATTAACGACACCATATTGCTAAAGAGACAGTGTATGAGCTTTATTGGAGATCTTTATAAAATTTCTATTTTGAATTTTAGTATAAGAAACATCATACTATTAAGAGAGATGTGAAAAGATGGCGTGAAGATGCCAAAGTGTCTAGTTGAGATGCTAACAACCCATTGAGAGACACCATGCACCCACTTGAGCACTCAATCAAAATTTTTCTGTAGGGGTTAGATTCCGACCCCCTCGGAAGTCGTGTGCTTCCTCGAACAAGCAGTCCTTGGCCACCTAATTTTTGCAAGTCGGAAGTCCTGTGTTAGGACAAAATACTCTTGGCCATGAGTTTTAACAGCATCGGAAGTTCTGATAAATACATAAATTGCACAGTAACATCTAGTTTTAGGGGCTTGGTTATTTATACCCCTTCACCTCTTCTATTCAGTGCTGCTGACTCCCACGAACACAACACTCTCTCAAGCTTTCAAAACTTCTCCCCAACCCTTCCAAGAGCTAATACTTGACTTGATTCGAGCTAGGGCTTGGGTGTGAGCAAGATTTGAGTGTGAGCTTGAGCCTTTGACTTGTGAGTGCAGCCAAGTTCATCTCAAAAGCACTAGAAGCATCTTCTTTCATCGATTCGCATTTGTTACTCTTGAAGCTTGCTTCTAGATGGTTAGGCGTCGCCCGTGGAACTCCCTCTCGTGTGTGAGCGCCCCGAGAAGTTTGTATTACCCCGTCCTTGGCGGACTTTGCTAGTAAGTAACTCAATCCTCCTAAGTGGTTGAGTGGGTGAGGAAAAGGGTTATAGGGAAACCTTGCTCTTTGTGAGATCCTCAACGGAGACATAGCTTCCTTAGTGTGAGTGACCTTCGGGATAAATCTTGTGTCAATTTGTTCTTATTGCTCTCACATTGTTCTTGTTGACCTTGAGCTTGTTTTGTCCCGATCTAATCTCTTGAGTTGTTCTAGTTCACGAGATCACTTGCAGGGTTGTCTACAACACATTGGTGAACTTTTGATTCAAACAGATTTTTTGATTTTATCTTAGTTTTTGAATCATGCTCTACTTCATTTGTGTTGTCGGAACTTCCTTCACAGAGTCGAAAGTTCTGACAGGGTTAACTTGTGCGAAGAATTTATCAAGTTTTGCAGTTTCGCCTATTCACCCCTCTCTTGGTATCACCAAGATCCTTTCACTAGTTTATATATTAAGTAATTCTAAAAAATTATGATCATTTGCAATAATGATAAATTCGTGACACTTAATTTTTGTCATGATTTTGGAAGAGTATTCGTCACAGTATGACCTTGGAATAGTTTATGACGATTTTAAATTTGTCTTTAACGAATATTTTATCTCTATCACTAAACCATACCCTCCCTGACAAAACGTCATAAAAGTAACTACGTTACGAGGTTTTGGTCTTTTCTCACGAGAAATTCATCACAGAAGGTCACATATGTTGCGCGCACGCCGCTGCGGCCCGTCCTGCTCCGCGCCACAACCCGCCCTCGCATCGTCGCCCCGTCTCTGCACCTCGCGCCGCCGTGGCCTGCCCTGCTTCGCGGCGCATGTTGTCAAGGCCCGCTAATGCGCTGTCGCCACAGCTCCGCAGCGCATGCCGTCCTGGCCTGCCCCGCTCCACGCTCCACGCCGCACGCCGCCGCAGGCCACCCTTGTGCCGCAGGGGAAGGGGTGCGGAGAGGGGTGGCACCGGAGAGAAGGCACGATGGGGTGGGGAGAGGGGTGGCGTGGTGGCTACGGAGGGCCAGCAGGGCCGTAGGTGAGAGGTGAGGTGGGATTGGTTGGGGGGGGGAGAGAGAGAGAGGTGATTAGGGACGGAGGGAGAGGAGGGACGGGGAGACAGACCGGGAATGAGAGAATAAGTTTTTTTAATCAGAGGAGAGTAAACAGTCGGTGGGTAGAGCGGCCGTGTGGATGTCCAAATATACGGCCGGCTTAAAACTAGTCTTTACCATGTATTTTTTTTAGAAAAAAGGATCACTCCCGCTTTATTTCAAAGAAACAAAGCAAAGGTTTCAGGTTCGTACAAATGAAAGCAAGGAGTTCACAAGCTCCACAAAGTTTTCACAGCTCTTAAGAGGCTAAGCATCTAGCGAGACAACACCCGGCACGGAGGAGGGAGCAACGTAGGGTCACTAATCAGCCATTACATTCCCATCTTCAGAGAACTCCTCCAGTGCTGCCTGCACGCCGGCATTGGTCCAGACCACCTGTCCATCTGATGCTACCAAATCTGATTGTGTCGCCGTCTGGGAGCTTAAGAGAATTGTCGTCACCTGCCCACCCCAGGAAAGGCGCAGGGGACTGTATAGTCTTGATGTGAGGTCTTCCATTACTTGGTCCAGGCCTTGCAAATCTGCAGCTTTGCACAGAGCTCTCCAATTTTTTAAGGTCTTGATCAGTTTTGCCAGCAGATCCTTCTGGGTTCTCCATTGTTTTGCCTGAAAACAAAGGTCATTACGTATTTTCCAAGTGCACCACATCAATGCAGCGCAGCAAGTGTTCATGATAGCATTTTTTTTATTACTGATCCACCACCTGGCCACCGATTCAAAGTCAGTGCCTAGATTTCTTCCAAAGATTTCAGAGAGGATAAGCCACATGGTTGTAGGCACACAGCATTCAAAGAATAAATGATGCACCGTCTCAGATTCTGCACAGAAAAGGCAGCTGAGATCATCTAAATTTTGTCACTTGACTAAGTTTGATCTGGTCAGAGTTTTATTGTTTGCCATCAGCCAGAGAAAGATATGGATTCTAGGGGGGACATTAAGCTGCCAAAAAGCAGGTGTGTGCACAGGTTGAATCCCTCGGAAGCTAACCGCTTTATACATGGGATGCACAACAAACTGTCCATTCCCTTGGAAAGTCCAAATGATAGAATCACAATCGGTTTCAAAATTGACCAACTCAACTAAGAAGACTAGTTCCTCCCACAGTCTAATTAATCTAGGCTCTACTCTTCTCCTAAAGGAGATCTTTAAAGTTCTGCCATCCCAAACAGAGGCTAAACTTACATTCTTTTGCTCAGCTAAAATGTAAAGATCCCAAAACTGGGTTGCTAGACAGCAAGTTCCAACCCAGGTATCCTCCCAGAACCTAATAGTTCTACCATCACCAACTTTCCATCTCACCCCCATGTATTATTCCATTATTAATTATAGATACTTTGCATAACCAAAGTACATAGGATAGATGCAGGTTCACAAGTTGCATCATCATCTTGTTTATTCAAGCCGTTGAACAACATAGCATGGCTAACTGCGTGCTACCCGATCACGGGAACCCGGGATACGTAGTAGTTGGACGGGTCAATTACTTCCCAGATGATGACGCGGTTAAGGTTTCTGTCCTGTGGCTCCTGGTCATGACCCTCCACGTAACCAACGGCATCCAGGTCTGGCCGTTCACTCCGGATAACGCTGTAGGCGTAGTCAGGGCGCTGGTGCAGCAGCTCCGGCCATGACTGCTTATTATTCCCCGCCGCCATGTCCTCTTATTGAATCGATCCGGCCGCTGCAAATTCCAAAAAAAAGCAATTAATTGAACAAAGCATATATACATGGTTGATCAGCTTGCCTAGCAGAGATGATAGAATAATGTAGTTTCCACATAATCAGCAAGGCATGCATAGAATAGGTTCTATGCACTTTGGCTTCGACACTCGATGGAAGTCATTGGGGAAGAAGACGATGGAAGAATCTGGATAGAATTTTATGTATTTTGTATTTCAGATTTTTTCATGTGTAATTTGGGGATGTACTTTGTCAAGATTTAATATAAGTCTCCCTTCCCTTCGCAAAAAAAAAATGCATAGAATAGGTTCTAGTGCCACTACTTTAGTTAAACTCAACACTATCAGACCCGCATATTAACTAACTGCCGAGCTAAGTAATTAAGGCATGTACTGACGAATTAAATATCCAATTAGTTCGATCAACTAGTCACTATCTTCGTGGATCTTAATCAGCTGAATTAAATATTCAAATACGGGATGAATATGCAGGCATTATACTCTTGCGGTAGGGCCCCTGACCACCCTCGCTGACGATCAAAGATGGTTGATTCGTCATCATCCTACCTATATGTCTCTCTCCTAGGATAAATTATCCATTAGTTATCTTAATAAGAGATAAGCCATTGTCCGTCAAGAGGCGCTAAAAAAGGGGAAAAAATGCGCCGTTGGGTTTTATGATGATCCAACGGTTTGGATTAACCTAAAGAGTCTATGCAAAATATAATTGAACCGAAGAGATCATATTGAATATGATTAAACAAAAGTAGAGCATATTAAATAAGGTTAAACCAAGAGTCCACGTCGCCGGAGTAAAAAAAAAAGAGTCCACGTCGAACACATTAAGCCAAAGAATCCATTTCTAATAGGAAAGTTAAGTTGTTTGATCTTCATACAATTTGGAAATACAAAAAACAGTATTTGTTTCCATATGATTCGAAAAATAACACCTAACTGAATAGTGCAGGTAAAAAAGCAACTCAATGCCAAGGAATTGCAATGTTAACTAGAGAAAATAGAGGATAACATGCACTATCAATCCATATATTTCCAAATCACACTACTATAGAACTGGTCTTTGATCCCCAACATTTGTCGCGGCTGCCGTTGTGCCCGTATCAGTGGTGACTTTTGTCCTGGGTCTAACGGCTACGAGTCAGGCAGTGGGGGACAGGTCTTTTGTCCCGGTTGGAGCCACCAACCGGGATCAATAAGGGGTCTTTGATTCCGGTTGGTGGTTCCAACCGGGACCACACTTCTCTAGGCCTTTATTTATCACGGTCTTCCTCCCCCCCAAGCCATTCAGGTCATTTTTTCTTGCTGTTCTTGGCTTGAGTAGGGGGAATTCATGCCCATATCCTCCATAATTTTGTGAAGATTCTTGATTCCCCCATCCATCCAACATCTCTAAAGTTTAGACGTTTGATCTTCTCATCTTGCATTGCTTGTGTAACTCATTTTATGGTTTACAAATAGATAAATTTGAAGTTTTTTAGATTGGGAGAATGTTGGAGATTTTTTATTTACACGCCATTTGAGCTCAAATGTGATACTTAAGATTTGCATATGTAGATGTGATTCACTTGTATTAGTTGATCTAAATGACTATATAGAGTTGATGTGATTTACTTGTATATATGGCCATATATATTACAAATGAGTACAATAGAATATTTTGTTTTTAGAATAAGAGTATGTATATACGACCATATGTGGATCTAAATATGAAATGTTAAATTAAATAATTATTGAAAGTGAAAAAAGATGTATACTTGGTATTTATTTTGTATCACGAATTAATTATTTTGTATTAGTTGATCAAATATGGATATGACAAAATGAGTATAGTTGAAATTTTATTTTTACAATGAGAGTATGTATCTATGACCATATGTGGATTTAAATGTGAAATGTTAAATTAAATAATCATTGAAAGTGGAAAAAATGTAAACTTGGTAATTATTGTGTATTACAAATAAATTATTTTGAGACTGTAATGATGTATTTATTCGGACTCGTATTGAAACTATCTAGAAGTTAAAAAAATCTTTATTTCGGAATATGTATGTGTCTCTAACCTTGATCCTGCGGTGATGGCACTGCCATTTCGGGGCTGCATGTACAAGCGATACGGTGCGGTATAAGGATGTGATGAAGGGGTACGCCATTGATCCCAATGAAGAAATCCGCACTACTGAGCATGGTGAGGATGCCACCATTGGGACCAAGGCCGTAATCCTTTATCACGTTCTTGTTCTACACCGTGTTTCGGGTATAATGTTGGCCCCAATGGCAGTGTCATCATTGCAAGTTCAAGGTTAACGACATATACATGTTTCGAAACAAAGTTACTTTTACTTATCGATGGTTTTGCATATTTAGCCTGAAACAAAGTGTATAAACCATGATTGCATCCCATATAGTCCGGGACGATGAGCGTTCGCCTCAAACTAAAGAGTGTCACCTCCTTGACTTCCCCTCACTGTAACGACCCGGCCCGGGAAAACGGCTAAGATCTACTCTACACGTTGAGTAAAACACACCTGCTAAATAACTCTCTTGAGCTTTCATCCTCGCTTCGCACAAAAGGTTCGAACAGGAGTTACTAGCTTCCCAAGGACCGGCTATTTAAGCTGGTTCGGCTCCCTTCCCGTTTCCAGTATGGGACTAAAGCACCACTGTGCCACGGCGCTACAGTAGCGACACGCTACAGTAACCCGCGTGGCCCACTGGCCCATGGCTATGACAATCACCCCTATTAGCATTCGACGTCCTCGTCGAACCGTCGAACCAGCTTACCCATACGGGACAAAGGAGCAGGATCTCCTCTCTTGGTCATGTCCCATACGTCTAGTGCTAACGATCCCATATGCCACGTCCGTGGGTTCACTGCCAGCAGCCCATGTGTGTCCGTCCACATGCTGGTGGCATCTGTGTTCCCACGCGCACAACGTGCTCATGTACGCGTACTTCTGCCCGTACGTGGCGTGAAACCGCGAGAGTATGCCTCTGATACCCCTGTAACAACCCGGCCCGGGATAACGGCTAAGATCTACTCTACACGTTGAGTAAACCACACCTGCTAAATAACTCTCTTGCGCTTTCGTCCTCGCTTCGCGCAAAAGGTTCGAACCGGAGTTACTAGCTTCCCAGGCTCACGTTTTTAAACTGGTCTGTCTCTCGTTCCGTTTCGGGTATGGGACTAACTGGGAAGTACTGCACCGCTGCTACAGTACCCGCGACGCTACAGTAACTTTTTGCTACAGTGTCTCGCATTCGGTCCGGCCCAAACGGCCCACGGGCTGTGACAATCACCCCCCCCCCCCCCCCCGTTGAGGACTCGACGTCCTCGTCGAGACATCGAACCAGATTACCCATATGGGACAAAGGAGCATGATCCCCTCTCTTGGGCCATGTCCTATACGTCTAGTGCTAATGATCCCATGTGCCACATCCGTGGGTTCACTACCAGCAGCCCATGTGTATCCGTCCACATGCTGGTGGCATCTGTGTTCCCACGCGCGCACAACGTGCTCATGTACGCGCACTTCTGCCCGTACGTGGCGTGAAACCGCGAGAGTATGGCTCTGATACCCCTGTAATGACCCGGCCCGGGATAACGGTTAAGATCTACTCTACACTTTGAGTAAACCACACCTGCTAAATAACTCTCTTGCGCTTTCGTCCTCGGTTCGCGCAAAAGGTTCGAACCGGAGTTACTAGCTTCCCAGGCTCACGTTTTTAAGCTGGTCTGTCTCTCGTTTCGTTTTCGGTATGGGACTAACTGGGAAGTACTGTGCCGCTGCTACAGTACCCGCGACACTACAGTAGCCTTTGCTACAGTGTCGCGCATTCTGTCCGGCCCAAACGGCCCACGGGCTGTGACATGGTTTACTCAAAGTGTAGAGTAGATCTTAACCGTTATTCCGGGCCGGGTCGTTACACTCACCCTCTACCTAATATCTGAGCTCTACCTAGCCAGCACTACACCTCTAAGGTGAGCCTAAAGCTCAAATGTGAAAGTGAGAGCTAAAGGGAGAAGTGAGGTGTGTCCCTATTCTTACCGCCCTCTCCCCTCATATTTACATGAGGGAGCCATGGCTTGCTCGGCTACAACTTGAGGCCCATGCACCCTAAACCGCTTTTGGGAACCAATGAAGAGATGGCACGTGAAAGGGGAAAGGCGGTGGTGCCAAGGCTAGCTCGGCCGAGCTAGGTGGTCGGCCGACCTAGCTTGGTCGCCAACCGATCTCCCCTTTGGTTTGGTGGATGTCCAATGGGCCCTCATGTCGGTTATGGGTGCGCTGCACTGTCCTAAGTCAGTTTACTTGCTCTGGTGGGCCCATGGATCCTCGTGTGTAGGGTCGAGATGGCGGACTAGAGGGGGAGTGAGTAGTCCTTTCTAAAACTAATTGCGCTGGCTAACCGAAACTTATGCGGAATTGAAACTATTCGCTTAGCCAAGACTTCACCCCTCTAACTATGACTCTAAGGCACCTCCAAAAAGATCCTACACAAAGCAAATGGAGTGCCAAGCTAGTAAGAGCTCTCCTAACAATTCTAATGCCAAGTCATACAAGCCTAAGCACTAATACTTCACAAATCGGGGGAGCTCCTACACAATTCTAATGAGCAAAAGCACAAAGCCAAATCTAAGCTCTCTAGATGCTCAAGGACAAGGATACACAATCCAAATCCAAGAGCTCAATTTGCTTAGCTACACAATCTAAGCAAGAGCAACTAATTAAGCTACACAAGCTAACTAGTTACACTAGGATCTCTACTTCTAGCTACACAAGCACAAGATATAGAAGAATGTAAATATAAGTCTTGTGATTTGGAGAATGCAAACCACCGAGAAGAGTAGACAAGATTGACACGGTGAATTTTATCCCGAGGTTCACTTGGTTGCCACCAAGCTAATCCCCGTTGAGACAAGCTCCAAGGTTGCCGCCGATCCTCTTGCTAGTGGTGACTCTCAAGTCACACTCTCCCACGTGGAGTGCTCACACCGAGCTCTAGCACATGATCCGGCCAGAACGCTTGTTGCTCTTCACGTCTCGCTCAACTAGAGTTGCTCTTCGCGGCTCCCGCGGGGTGAGCACAATACCCCTCACAATCTCTTCTCCGGAGCACCGCATAATCTTCTTGCGTTCTTCTACGGAGCCTCTTGCCACCAAGCCATCTAGGAGGTGGCAACCTCCAAGAGTAACAAGCACACCGGCTTGCAACACGATCACCTAGTGCTACTCGATGCAATCTCTCAAAGCAATCGCACTAGAATCGCTTTCTCACTCGATCGGATGATTACTATCAAGTTAGAGTGAGTAGAGGGCTCTCAAGCACTCTCACACATGGACACCAAGTCCCCAAGGTGCTCAGCCACCTCCAATGGCTGGCCACACCCTCTATTTATAGAGGGAGGCCCCAAACTAGCTGTTACACTCAAATCCCGTGAAAACTGAGTTTTCGCGGACTGTCCGCCTCACAGAGACCGGACCGTCCGCCATTCAAAACCAACGGCTAGAACTGCAATGATTATGTGTCAGAGTAGACCGTTAGAGCCCCGGGCGGACTGTCCGCGCCCCTGGGGCGGACTGTCCGCGCCCCTGGGGCGGACTGTCCGCGGTTCAAAACTTCGAACCAACCGATTTGCAAACGTCTCTGACTAAATCTGGAAGTTACCGGCGGACTGTCCGCTCCCCAGGGGCGGACTGTCCGTAGTTCAAAAGGTGAGCACACACAGAACCCGCAGTGTTTCTGTCCCAGAATTTTCAGTAGGATGCGGACCGTCCGCCCCCAAGGACCGGACGGTCCGCAGTTCATTTTGGACACCCAAGACAGAACTACCAAGTTTCTATGCCCGTTTCAGCTTTTAAAGGCGGACCGTCCGCCCCCATGGACCGGACGGTCCGCAGTTCATTTTGGACCACCAACAGAGCCAAAAACGGTTCTGTTCGAGCTCATCCGAGATAACGGCGGACCGTCCGCCCTCCTTGAGCGGACCGTCCGCAGGTATATTTCCAGCAGAAATGTACCTCGGTAAAACGGCCATAACTCTTAGCTCCGATGCCCAAATTAGGTGATCTTGGACTCTATGGAAAGCTAATTCAGAGGGCTACACAACCCAACTGAATACTTGATCCAAAACACAATGGATCAAAGCAGTATTCCACTCCAAGGGACCACCTAATTTCCGGAGAAAACCGAAAAACCTTTATTGCTTCCCAAAGTTGATCAACATCAACTCCAACTCTTTCTCCTTTGTAAATGTGCCAACAACACCACGTGAACAACACCATGTGCATGTGTGTTAGCATTTCACAAACGTTTTCAAAGGATTTTCACTTGATCTCACCACGCCACTCGATCCTAGCAACATCGCAATGTTAGATCGCTCAAGTGGCACTAGATGACCGATATGCAAACAAGTTTGCCCCTCTTGATAGTACGGCCATCTATCCTAAATCCGGTCATGCACTTCTCTACACAACCTTTGACCGGTGAAATGAAATGCCCTACAAGTCATACCTTTGCCTTGCGCATTCCATTTCATCTTCCCAAATGTTGATGCCACACAAGCACCAAACTCCATCAAGCCTTTTGATCATCATCATGAGTCAACACTTGGCTTGATCTTTCTTAAATGATATGATCCACTCCATATCATCATATGACCTCTTTGGTCCATCAATCTTGACCTTGCTCGCTCTTCACCGTTGCCTCGGTCCATCGGTGCCAAATCTTGCCCAAGCTTCACCGCCTTGCGGTCCCTCGCTTCAAAGCCTTGACTTGCCCTTCTCCATTGCAACCGGTCCATCAAGCCAAGCCTTGTCTTGATCTTCTCCATTTTGGTCACATAATTCCATGTCATGTCTCATATGCAATGAGCTCCTCGATCACACTATATGAACATAGCATCAACCCTTAGTCATTTCTCCTCCATGGCACATGTTGCTCATACTAGTATCTTTGTGTGGACTAATCTCCTGTGTATCTCAACATAAACAATTATTAGTCCACCTAAGTTGTCACTCAATTACCAAAACCAAACAAGGGCCTTTCAATCTCCCCCTTTTTGGTAATTGATGACAACTCTACAAAGATATGAAAATTAAGCATATTCCAAGCTAGCACTTCACACACGTGTAAATAGCTAACTTGGTTTGGATTTTATGTTTCTTATCCACCATTAAGACCACTTGTAAAAGATTGGATAAGCACCATAAAAATCTGACTTGGTAGTGATAACTCCCCCTACATGTGTGCTCAAGAGATTTGGTTTTAAATTCAGACACATGCATAAATATGAAATTTGTGGGATTGTTATCACTACTAAGTGATGCTAAGGTATATAGGATAAACCTTTGAAGCGTGATACCAATTTGAGTTGCATTCTTGAAGTTCATTACTTAGCATCAATGAGTAACTAGACATTCATCAAAAACTCTAGATACCTCATGAGATCAACAATATTAGCAAGGCTCTTGATTCACTTGTAAAAAATAAATGTCTAGCTACAATCTATGCATGCTAGTTATCAAATCATCAACCAAGTTCTATGACTAGCATACATCACACACTAGCAATGCATATAGAAATTTTTAAAACTTATGCAAATGCAAGCAAGCACATGAATATGCACATATCAAATGCAAGCAACCAAGTTCATGAGCTTGCTCCCCCTACTTGTGTGCTCCTCTTGTCCAAGGATATAGATCCTCCTCAATATTGCTCCTCTTGATCCATGTCCATGATCGCACTCTCATCTCAATTGTCCAAGGATATTGATCCTCCTCAATATTGCTCCTCTTGATCCATGTCCATGATCGCACTCTCATCTCATCTCCCCCTTTGTCATCCAAGGATAATTCATATCTTTGTTCATTTCTCTCCCCCTTTGTCATCAATGACCATAAAAAGGGCTGAGACCACATGAAATTTGCCATGTGAAGATCAATGGCTACCTCTTGAAGTTGTACCTCTTGTACTTGTAGGGTTACCACTTGAATACCTCTTGTAGGCAATCATATGAAGCGCTTGTGGTTTGATACAAAGAGTTGGACTTGGGTAGATGGTTGAGTCTTGAATCTTCATTTTTGATGGACACTTTTAAGTTGATTGGAATTGACACCACTTGTAACAACAACATGTGGAAGCATGAAGACCACCTTAAAATGCCACATGTAGGATACTAGTAGGATTCTTGACCTTAATACCTTGTAGTGGGGCTCCCCCCCTATGTCAAAGTGTTTGTCAATCTACTTGAATCTTGAGCTCTTCTTGATGAGGGTAGCTTTCTCGATTTGAATTGATCACTTAAAGTTGAGGATCACTTGTGGAACCACCATTGTTGCACTAGATCTACTTGAATGAATACCACTTGTATGACCATGTATATCACTTGTAGAGATGCAATGATATACCTTTTGTTGAATCTAGTATCACTTGTAAAATCATGATGGATCACTTTGTTGAATTTGACATTGATAATCAATTCTTGAACTAGATTGTTTCCATAATCTTCTTTCTCTTTGACTTGATCTAGACTACTTGCCCAAATAATTCAACTCGGTTTGAACCAATAACAAGCTTCTTCACACCTCATTCTAAGGGTTATCTTGACAATGTTGAGTTAAACACTTGAAAGCTCATTTTCTAGATCAACTACTTGGGTTTACTAGCTCATGAACATGTCATATGTTACCACTAGATCATATCAACCATAACAGCAATAGTGGCATCATAAAACATTTAAAATTATTTTATTTTTCATGAATGATCACTATATATGACTATATGCACTAATCATGTCCTTAGCATAGTATGAATGCATATGTCAAGCAATTTCACCTTACTATGTTGGAGTAGAGGATAGTCATTAGATTCCAATTTAGCTCTCCAACTAGCATCATGAAGTCTAATTATAATAGCTTGGTGAAGACAATGAATACCAATATGAAAACCATTCTTCACCTATATGAATTGAGAATTATTTATAATCAAGTGCACTATCTTGTTGTGGTTGGCTTGCTTCTTCTTTTTGATCTTTGCTTGCTTGAGAGAATATCACTTGAATATACTTGAACTATCATGAATCTCTCTATGTTGGGTGTTGCTTGCTTTTCTTGATCAACCCATTTGTTAGTTTCAACTAAGCATCTCCAATGACTCTAGATTACCACTTACATGTCGGCCTTCCAAGCATCTTGCTTGTCCATCCCACTATTGGGCGGCTCGGCCCCTCTCCAGGGAGAAGTGATCTCTCCAAGAACCATTCTTGATACTCACTTGAATGACTTTGGTTGATTGATCAAGATGATGGACTAGAAATGATGAATAATCTTCAAGTCTTCTTTAAGTCCCTTTCTTTCTATTTTGCTTAGTCTTGATCTTCCAATTTGAGTACAAAAAATGTGATAAGTACACTCAAATGGCCTTGTACCCAACACTTGTTATGCTTCTAGATCCTCTCAAAACCAAACCTAGGTTCCTCAACTATTTGTAAAGATGATTCCAACTTGAGGACCTTTCAATTTAAGTGACTCAAGATCAATCCAATATTTGTCACTTTTCTGGCAGATTTTGTACTTCTCAAAGAATACATCAAATCTCTCAAAGTACAAGTTGAATTGCCACTAAATTTTGTGGAGATGTGTGACACTAAGTCATATAGCAGCCATAAAAATTTGAGCTTCAATACATTTCTAGATTACTACCAGATTTCACATCTTTACTCATAGGTGTATGCTGAAAACTGCTGCACGTGCATTGACAAGATCCACTCCAAAACCGAAGTATCCCTCGTCATATTCTCATGAAACTTGTACAGCAACTAGTATCATAAGCGTAGGGCATGCATACCAAATTTCAAGCCAATCCAAATAGATTTGATCATCTAACTATGGCTATCTTCTCAGCTTACTCAGATTTTCAATAAAGGACAGATTTTGAGCAATTGAGCTATACTTCATCAAATTGAATCAAACTTGATGTCAACTTATTCGAATAAACTCACAAGACATATATCTAATCATATCCCATATTGAATGTCATCTCATGATCATATCCATTCAAACTAACTCAATTTTGATTACTAACCATTTAATTCATTCAATCATCTTGTAGCAAGCAACAAGAGCATATATATCCAATTCAAACATCTCATATGCACCCAAAAGAATGTGATCAACTAGAGATATACCTTTGTAGCTCATGATAAGTCTAGCTATCAGGATCCTCCTGAAGACACCATGCGCGGACTGTCAGCGGACCCTTGGCGGACCGTCAGCGCATTGCTCAGTAGACAACCCATCGGTGTATCCGAAGCTTGCAGGTTGAACCGATGATCAGCGGACCATCCGCGGTCTTTTGGCGGACCGTCCGCAGTGTAATTTTGCGGCTTAAAACTTTTCTGCAGAGCCTTCTGGCAAACAAATCTCATGAACGGCGGACCGTCCGCCTCTTACCCGCGGACTGTCCGCACAACCAAATTTTAGACAGCCCAGAATTTTTCCAATTTTCACCATTTCAACTTTGAATTTGGATCATTGCTCAAATAAAATTTCCAAAAATCTCAAAACTAGCATGAACACCATCCAAAGACTCATATGAGTGAGTAAGAATGTGAAATCAAAAATCAATCGAGTAAAAACAAGGAAACTCTTAAATAGCGCATAAATGCCTCAAAAATTCAGAATTTTGAACCAAGGGATGCACAAAAGAACCAAATGTCATAAGAACTAGATTTCAAGCCACATTTGAGAAGTAAATGACAATTAGCTCATTTTTCAATTTGCAAAAATATTGTTCATCCAAAAGCAAGGTTTAACATAAATAATTTAGCAAGCCAACAAATATTTCCAATGAATTTCTCACAACTAGAAAAAGATACTTGTATGTTGTATTACTTGGACTTCATTGTTTTGACTTGGCATTGGGTTGTATATATGCAAAGAAAACTTCAAATCCTTGATTCAATCATAAGATCAAAAATATGAATTTTATTTGAATCAAGCCTCCAATGCCTTTGGTACCTACACACATTCATCCACGTTTTGATAGTACCCAAACTAGGTTGGGTCCTCTCAAGTTAGGAGCAACATACTTTGGTAAAGCATTAATATGAATAGCGGGATGTTTTGTAATAGCAACAAATGAGGTACCATTACTGTAACACCCCGGTGTTAATTTTGACGCTAACATTGCGCTTAATCACTAATCGAGGCTAATCATCGTCTTTAGAGCTAATCGAGTTCGCATAGTAACTTTCGACTGAGCTACATTCGATCTTGTTTTTCTCCCTAATCCGAGCTCTAAATCAACTTTTGCCCAACATCAATGTTGTAGAACTTTTCTTCCTCTGCAACTTTCATTTTGGCAAAAATTCAAGTTTCAGCACGAAATTTAAAGAAAATCTTTAATTTTGCTTGGAATTGGGCATTTTCAAGTGCACTCAAGTTTTAAATTTTATCTTTCAAATCATTGTTCAAATGAAAAAGTGCCAGAAACAAAAGTTGAAGATCTCAAAATTTTGAACAACTTTCGTATTCAAAAGTCTTTCATTTGAGGCCAAGAACAAGGAGAAAAACTAAATTTACAAACTAGAATTTGAAACTTTGAGCTATTTACAGAAATGCCATTGCTACATATCCTCCTCTGCTCGTCGCTCAACACGCCGCCGGAGCCATCGCCGCTCTTCGACGTCCGTGTCCACGCATCGTGCCGACGAACCTCGCCCGTCGTGCTCACACGCCCGTCCTTATCCGCGTGGAGTCGTGTCCGTTTTCGCCATCCCCTTCCTTCCACGCGCTCACGCCGAGCCGAGCTCGAGCTCAGTGCCACCGCCGGCATCCACGCCGACCATCCTCGCCACCCCCGCTTGATTCTCCGCGCCCCAAGCCGAGCGACCTCGCCCCGAAGCTCCTTCGTCCCTCCACGGACTCGGCCGCGACCACACCCGGCCGGAATCGAAGCTGCAGACCGCGTCCGCCATTGACGCTCCGCGTCGGAGCTCCGCCCCTCCGTCGATCTCCGTCCTCCGATCCACCTCCGCCCGATTCAAGCCGTGGTGAGCTCGGCCGTGACCTCTTCCATCTCCCCGACCCCTTTCCCCTCCCTTCCGGCACTGCCCTCGCCGGGCCACAGCTGCGCCGCCGGCGCACGCCGTGCGCCGCCCCCGCGCGAGCCTGCTCGCCGCCGCCGAGCGCCTCAGGGCCGCCGAGCTCCACTCAGTGTTGCGCCGCCCCATCCCGTGGTCCTCCTGCCCCGCCATGGCCGGAATGACGCCGCCACCGCGCACCGCCGCGAGCCGCCGTCGCCCCTGGCCTTGGCGCCGCCGCGGGTCGCCTGCGCGCTCGCCCCTGCGCCGCCCCGCGGGCGCCCTCGCTCTGCTGGCCCGCCCTGACCGCGGCCCGGCCAGGCCGCGCCGCTGGCCTGCCACCGCCGGCGGGCGGGAGCCGCACCGCCGCCGAGCCTGGCCGCGGCCACGGCCCTGGCATGCGTGCGAGGCAGAGCAGGGGAGCCCCCCCTCTCTCTCTTATTCCGCTGACGTGTGGGGCCCCCGGCTCCAATTAGGGGTAGGGTAGTTTTGTTTTGTTTTCTTTGATTTGAGTGAGATTTGCAAAATTCGTAATAAATCACAGAAAAATCCTAAAAATGCAAACCAAATTTTATTAGGTTTCTAAAATCAAGATCTTCAGTAAAAAAATACTTGTGCATGTGAAATGTCACTTTTGCTCCTGCTAAAAATTCAGTTTGTGTTTAACCTAGTTTATTTAATACCAGTTGTTCTGTTATTCTAAAATTTATGAAAAATTCATAGTGGCTTACTCCTTACATGTGTAGTCCACTGTAAAATTTTCAGGTGCATAGCTTATGTGCATGTTTGTGGATCTATTGTTGTTTGATTTCCTTTTCTAGAGTTAAAGTAAATACTTTTGTATATCAATAAAAGTTGGTAATTTATTTATACACTCCTTATCAGTAGTGTTTCATGATAGAAAAGTTGTGCTACTAGATCGTTGCGGTTTGTTAAGTTTTTGTGTTTAGCTAGTTCCTAGCTTTAGTCTTTCTTTATTTTTCACCGTGGCTAAGCAATGCCTTATTGCCTTTGGTGCACCTAGCCTTCATAATGCAAGTCTAGTAGTGTTGTTGAAAGGAAACATTTCAGGCTAAGCTCAGTCGGAAATTAAACCTGCCAAGCAGCACCAAGTCGTTTCCTTTATTGCTAGTTTTCATGGTTGTTCGTTAAATGATTGCCCGTCATATCTTCTTTCACTAGCATTGCATTGCCTCCTGAGTGCCTTGCACCGTTGTAACTCCTGCATGGCATCCTTTCATACGTGTAGACGTCACGAACGAAGCGGTTCACGAGCTGGTTGCTGAGCCGGTCCAGGAGCCACAAGCAGGAGAACAGCAGGAGGACGCAGTCGAGCACGCTCCCGAAGAAATCGCTAACCCCGCTGACATGCAAGGCAAGCCCCGAATCATAACCATAATTTAAATTATTCAATGTTTATTTAAGTATTGTGCATTTATGTTCTAGGAGTTGAATGGAACCATAGTATGCATGTTTTCCCTAGGTACCGTGGGCCTATACTAGTATGCAGGTGTCGATAGAAATGCTCTGCTAAATAGAATTTCGGTAGAAGTCGAGTGATTACTGTCACTCGCGAGTTTAGAATCTTGATCCCTTAGCTTTGGCTTGGAATTGAATTGTGGAATAAAGAGAAATGGAGACCGGGCGGAAATGAGTTGGATTAATGGTATAGAATGGATGAAAAGAAATCTCCGCCTATGTCGATTGAGGACCGTTCCGTTGTTGGCAGTGTTGATCGAGGATTGAACAGTACTAACCACATACCGGAAGTAGGAGGTAGTCGAAACCGGTAAGCTGTGTACCACTTTACAGCGGTGATTTGAATTCCGTCATGCTACGCTGGGCGTGGGAGTTGGTGGGTGTTGGATAGGATGCCGCCTCCGGGTTCTCCGGGAGTTCACCGCGAGGGGCCCATCACCTGGATTTTAGCAGGCGTAGTTCAGATGCCGTAGTAATGTGGAAACAGTTGACGCGCGTGGCCCGACGGGGCTTACATGTGTCATGTGAGTTAGGTCCACCTTGCAAGGTTAAATCGGATCGATTCGCCGTGACTCGCGGTTATGAGAGCCTTGATCTCTTTGTCACATCGTAGTAAAGATTTGGAATGAGGATGATATAATGATGTTACTCTGTAAAGATTGATATGATTAACCATGCTTGCTCTAGATGTGAGGCAAATCTAGTTGGCACTTGATAAACTTAAATTGAGCTAAAATATTGAAAGTAAGGATTCATTAGTAGTAGCCTTTCAGCAAAACAAACTCCAGAGCCAAAAAGCTTTGCATGTCTAGATAATGGGCTAAGTATACCCATAGACGGGTAAGCCTTGGTGAGTATTAGAATACTCAGGGTTTGGTTGTAACCCTTCTGAGCAGGTTGTATTCCGGAAGACTTCAAGGAAATCAGTGCGTCCTGGAGTGGTCAGCCTCTTCCTCCAGGTTGGACGGTCGAGTGGGTTCCGTCTTCTCCGTGAAGTGAAGGTAGGTGAGCCTCACATCAGTGGGCAAGATGTGAAGTTCGTCTTTTGGTCATCGACATTATATATCGTACTGTATTTGGAAGCTTGTTTCAAACTAGTTGTACTTTCCGCTGCGTTTAAACTCTGTATTCGAAATGTAATTCTGGCTTGTAAAACTTTATTGTAAATTAAATTGAAGACTTTTGTTTAACTCTGGTTGTAAGTTAAATTTGAAAACTTTTGTTGCTTGTAATCACCTGTGCTCGTTTTTTGGCGAGAGTTCCTGTGCAATCGATCCTGGTTAAAGCAGGCAGTCTGAGTGTACTGGTGAAGTGCAGTATACGAGGATTAAGTTAATTGATTAATAGTGCACTTGATCGGTATTATTTGGACTATTCTGTGACAGCTGGCATCAGAGCTAATTGCACTGGGGGGTGATTACTTGAGTGCTTAACTACAAAACTTTTGGGTTTTTCGAAAAGTTGACGCTAGATGCGCTAAGGAATAGGATAGATAGTTCGTATGCCCTAATTATGTGTTGCAAGTTAGGTGGCATCTAAGTATCTATTTTATTCCAGCACTTCCAGTAATTACTTCCTGTTAAACCTTACTTTTGTGCACAACTACTATTCTGTAACGACACACCTACACTGAGGTAAGCAAGGTAAGCATTCTGGTAGTCCTTAGAATAGCCCACGTGTTTCATACGTGCGCGGGTCCCGTATGATGAGCATACGAGGAGGTGATAAGGCTCAATTCAAACGAGCATGTCGCTATCTGCCGCCTGATATGGAGTGCGGATTTCTTTCCGTGTGATTGTGATCACGGCCATCTCGTAAGGCAATGTTACGAGATGTAAACCTGTCATGTGGTTGGCCATGACCGTGACCCTTGGGACACGTCTACCCTTGGATGTCCCGTAAGGCGAGTGTACGGGAAGTGAATACGTTGTTATGATGTATGCAACGCTGCCCATTCAGCGTCAAACGTTTGGGTGCCATCTCTATAGTGGACGGTAATGTATGGGTGAATATGTGGGAAATTGCATATGTGTTACCCGTGTGGTGTAGGACACATGGGGGCCGTTCGTGTGTGCTGGCACGAAGGGTCCAGAAATGGATAATTACATCTCTCTTTTTGTCTTGGTTTGTCTGCAGGAACACTAACTTCGTTAAGCACGTTATGAAATCCTTGATCGTAGGAACGACTAGTATATATAGGGAGAGTACGTATTTGTGCCACTAGTCGTATTCGTATACCATATTTGGCACTTGCTTGGGTGAGAAACGATAGAACGTGCATGCATCATCTCATCTTTGGTTGGTTGATCACCTTGCTTGTTGTATTGTTTTAATAAAATGTGTTGTTTTTACCTGAATGTCTTCCTAGGTTCGTGTTGTGGTAGTAGGCCAACGTAATCTGCTAGTTTGATCTTGAGTTGGGAAGGTCTTTTGTAAGTTAGGGGATTCGAGTTTTGTGAGAACCTTACCAGTAGTCTAGCTTGTCGTTCAAATCCAAACTCTGGATCTGTACCTTGAATCTATTCTAGCAAAAGTGTTGTTGCTTTCTCTTTTGGCTGTCTAAACATTGATGTCGGTCAACAAAACCTTTCGATCCATGGTCCAATGAATCTTCTAGTATCTCTCAATGTTGGGCATTTTGATTCCAACATTTGAAATCGTGTACCTTCGTTCTTGCTCAGTTAATTTTTGGAGAAATTACAAAGATTTATGATAATGATTACTTTTCAGTAGAGTCATTGTAACATCCTGCATCACCTCATTGGTCAGTGCATTGTGTCGCATCATGATCGGGAATGCGTAGGCTGACTAACGGGTATGCGTCCGAGTACACTTCGGGTGTCTTCGGTTTCGTTAATTTATCTTGCTGTTGGCACTGTTGGGTTGCTACTATCAATTTCTCTTGCAGTTGTGTTTAGTTACATAACCCTGATGCCGCGACGGAACCTAGGGTCTCATGTGTGCTGCAGCCACATGATTGAGCCACTAGGAGCGCGCTGGTGCCAAGGTATATGTGACATAACTCACTGCAATCCCCTTTTATGCAACCTTACTAGTGTCCTAACTTCTAATCCCTCTCAAGGGTATAGGGTTAACGAGAGGTTAGTCTCGCGCAAGAGAACGGTCCTAAGACGCGTGTTGTATTGTGTGCATCGCAAACTCATGCGTGTATGCATCATATTTTATGCACCTCCTATATGCATAAAACATGGGCATCATCATCCTTGCACCATGGTGTATGCATCATTGGGCCAGCATCATAACTAATGCATCAATTCATATGCACCATTCCATTGTGCATGGAACATTTTATCATCGTGTTGCACCATCATTGCAATCATGTATTCCAGGGGTGAATCATTATCCGAGCCATCAAGCATTTGCACTATGGGTGAACCATTTTATCTTTATTCCTTGGTATGGTAGCATTGTACTGGCATAAAGAAGCATGATTTGTGTAATTCATCAGATAATATAATCCTGAGCAAGGATATTCTGAAAACACCTCCTAAACCAACCATCCTTCCGTTTTACCCTCACTTGTTATTCATGAGCCTTGTGATGAATCTCAATGACATTTGCTCTCCTCGTGTTGCGATCTCTGTGCTGCGAGGGCTTGATTACCTTGTCTCAGCATTATTCCTTGCTTTGTTTGACCTTTTCTTCTTGAACAGAAAATCTTACATCACTCAATTATCTATTCTACTCGAAGAGTCTCGCAAGAATTGAGTCCGGATGTTTCTTAAAATCATCGTCGTCATCAGGAGGCGTCCCTGACTGCATGTAAAGAATGATCTTGTGTAATGCTAATCTCCTTTTCTCCTTTAGCGTCAAAATCGTTCCGTTGTAAATCACGTCATTGCTTTATCAGGTAAGTCTCTAGAAGGTACATCAGTTTTGTTCCAGGTGTCTGCTGGTTTCGTTTATAGCTCCCGTAGGTTCCTGAATGGTTAGCGGACTTGATCTCATGTTACTGTCCAACCGGACCAAATCCCCTGTTGATCGGTAATCAGGTAATCTCATCGGTGGACGGAAGCTGTATGTGAAGCTTAAGCAAGAATCTTATTTCCTGCAGTCTGTGGCAGCTAATCCCTGTTGCTCTCATGTTATGCCCCGTTTTTGGATCACCTCCTTGCTATCCCTTCATCTTGTAATGCTTATACATGCATGATCTATATGTGCTACAAGAGATTCTCGTTGGAAGTATGCCTGACGGCGCCGCAATGAAACCAAGAGCCTACTCTGAGCAATCAACACATGCTTGTACTACTCGACACACGATGGTAAATAATGGAGTATGCAGCGGGAAGTAGTAGGAAGGACCCTGGTCAGGGGCACATCAACCTTCTACCCTCCGACGTCGTGATAACCGAAGCACCATTGAGGCAATTTGAGCCTTGCCACTGTTGCAAGATGTACGACCGCCCTTGTCTACGAAGCAGCTCCAAAGAAAAGAAAAGTGAACACAGCGAAGTACTTGAAGAATATACTAACCCCATACCGGAAATAAATTGGAAGCAAGAAAAGACGCAGAATGTTTATTCGGACTCCTTAATGCCACCATCACGACTTCTGATGGGACTTAAAGATCACCAGGTAAATTGTCGGACTCCCAAGCTCGGTGCAGGCAGCATAGACTTGAGTGGATGGGAAATTACATGCACAGAATTCTCTCCACGTGGTAGAAGGCAAGTTAGGAGTAGTATTGATGTCGACCCAGCTATAAGAGCAAGAACTCGTTCTCCGGTTCGGAGTTCAATGAGATCAAAGAAGAAATGTCGTTGCACCGGGTGTCAATCTTGCTTCAAGTGTGGTGAATACGGCCATTTTATCTGAGATTGCCGATCATCCGCTTGGAAGGATCCACCAAATTCGGTTAGCACCTCTAATAATCTGAACTGGGCAAAGATACTATCCAGTGTTCGTATGTCGGGAGGCGACTCAAGCAATCTACTTCGGATGTTAGCTGCACAGTATGAACCATGTACACAAAGTCAGAGTTCAAATAAGCAATGCGATAGAAACAAGTCCGGCACGTGGTACCATCGAGGAGGGATGGTTCACGCTGAATGCGCTACCCCCAAGAAAGATTCCGAAGGTAAGTCAGTTGGGGAAGGTAATTTTTGGATAGTGCTAATATTCTGGGTTAACGAACATCTTTTCTCTTTATCGGTCACTTACGCGTGTGAATCTCGGGACGAGATTCCTTTAAGGGGGGAAGGCTGTAACACCCCGGTGTTAATTTTGATGCTAACATTGCGCTTAATCACTAATCGAGGCTAATCATCGTCTTTAGCGCTAATCGAGTTCGCATAGTAACTTTCGACTGAGCTACGTTCGATCTTGTTTTTCTCCCTAATCCGAGCTCTAAATCAACTTTTGCCCAACATCAATGTTGTAGAACTTTTCTTCCTCTGCAACTTTCATTTTGGCAAAAATTCAAGTTTCAGCACGAAATTTAAAGAAAAATCTTTAATTTTGCTTGGAATTGGGCATTTTCAAGTGCACTCAAGTTTTAAATTTTATCTTTCAAATCATTGTTCAAATGAAAAAGTGCTAGAAACAAAAGTTGAAGATCTCAAAATTTTGAACAACTTTCGTATTCAAAAGTCTTTCATTTGAGGCCAAGAACAAGGAGAAAAACTAAATTTAATTTACAAACTGGAATTTGAAACTTTGAGCTATTTACAGAAATGCCATTGCTACATATCCTCCTCTACTCGTCGCTCGACACGCCGCCGGAGCCGTCGCCGCTCTTCGACGTCCGTGTCCACGCGTCGTGCCGACGAACCTCGCCCGTCGTCCTCACACGCCCGTCCTTATCCGCTTGGAGTCGTGTCCGTTTTCTCCATCCCCTTCCTTCCACGCGCTCACGCCGAGCCGAGCTCGAGCTCAGTGCCACCGCCGGCGTCCACGCCGACCATCCTCGCCACCCCCGCTTGATTCTCCGCGCCCCAAGCCGCGCGACCTCGCCCCGAAGCTCCTCCATCCCTCCACGGACTCGGCCGCGACCACACCCGGCCGGAATCGAAGCTGCAGACCGCGTCCGCCATTGACGCTCCGTGCCGGAGCTCCGCCCCTCCGTCGATCTCCGTCCTCCGATCCACCTCCGCCCGATTCAAGCCGTGGTGAGCTCAGCCGTGACCTCCTCCATCTCCCCGACCCCTTTTCCACTCCCTTCCGCACTGCCCTCGCCGGGCCACAACTGCGCCGCCGCGGCGGCCATGCTGTGCCGCCGGCGCACGCCGCACGCCGCCCCCGCGCGAGCCTGCTCGCCGCCGCCCAGCGCCTCAGGGCCGCTGAGCTCCCCTCAGTGTTGCGCCGCCCCATCCCGTGGTCCTCCTGCCCCGCCATGGCCGGAACGACGCCGCCACCGCGCGCCGCCGCGAGCCGCCATCGTCCCTGGCCTTGGCGCCGCCGTGGGTCGCCTGCGCGCTCGCCCTTGCGCCGCCCCGCGGGTGCCCTCGCTCCGCTGGCCCGCCCTGACCGCGGCCGGTCAGGCCGCGCCGCTGGGTGGCCGCCGCCGGTGGGCGGGAGCCGCACCGCCGCCGAGCCTGGCTGCGGCCACGGCCCTGGCGTGCATGCGAGGCAGAGCAGGGGAGCCCCCCTCTCTCCAATTAGGGGTAGGGTAGTTTTGTTTTGTTTTCTTTGATTTGAGTGAGATTTGCAAAATTCGTAATAAATCACAGAAAAATCCTAAAAATGCAAACCAAATTTTGTTAGGTTTCTAAAATCAAGATCTTCAGTGAAAAATACTTGTGCATGTGAAATGTCACTTTTGCTCCTGCTAAAACTTCAGTTTGTGTTTAACCTAGTTTATTTAATACCAGTTGTTCTGTTATTCTAAAATTTATGAAAAATTCATAGTGGCTTACTCCTTACATGTGTAGTCCACTGTAAAATTTTCAGGTGCATAGCTTATGTGCATGTTTGTGGATCTATTGTTGTTTGATTTCCTTTTCTAGAGTTAAAGTAAATACTTTTGTATATCAATAAAAGTTGGTAATTTATTTATACACTCCTTATCAGTAGTGTTTCATGATAGAAAATTTGTGCTACTAGATCATTGCGGTTTGTTAAGTTTTTGTGTTTAGCTAGTTCCTAGCTTTAGTCTTTCTTTATTTTTCACCGTGGCTAAGCAATGCCTTATTGCTTCTTTTTGTTTGTGGTGCACCTAGCCTTCATAATGCAAGTCTAGTAGTGTTGTTGAAAGGAAACATTTCAGGCTAAGCTCAGTCGGAAATTAAACCTGCCAAGCAGCACCAAGTCGTTTCCTTTATTGCTAGTTTTCATGGTTGTTCGTTAAATGATTGCCCGTCATATCTTCTTTCACTAGCATTGCATTGCCTCCTGAGTGCCTTGCACCGTTGTAACTCCTGCATGGCATCCTTTCATACGTGTAGACGTCACGAACGAAGCGGTTCACGAGCTGGTTGCTGAGCCGGTCCAGGAGCCACAAGCAGGAGAACAGCAGGAGGACGCAGTCGAGCACGCTCCCGAAGAAATCGCTAACCCCGCTGACCTGCAAGGCAAGCCCCGGATCATAACCATAATTTAAATTATTCAATTTTTATTTAAGTATTGTGCATTTATGTTCTAGGAGTTGAATGGAACCATAGTATGCATGTTTTCCCTAGGTACCGTGGGCCTATACTAGTATGTAGGTGTCGATAGAAATGCTCTGCTAAATAGAATTTCAGTAGAAGTCGAGTGATTACTGTCACTCGCAAGTTTAGGATCTTGATCCTTTAGCTTTGGCTTTGAATTGAATTGTGGAATAAAGAGAAATGGAGACCGGGCGGAAATGAGTTGGATTAATGGTATAGAATGGATGAAAATAAATCTCCGCCTGTGTCGATTGAGGACCGTTCCGTTGTTGGCAGTGTTGATCGAGGATTGAACAGTACTAACCACATACCGGAAGTAGGAGGTAGTCGAAACTGGTAAGCTGTGTACCACTTTACAGCGGTGATTTGAATTCTGTCATGCTACGCTGGGCGTGGGAGTTGGTGGGTGTTGGATAGGATGCTGCCTCCGGGTTCTCCGGGAGTTCACCGCGAGGGGCCCATCACCTAGGTTTTAGCAGGCGTAGTTCAGATGCCATGGTAATGTGGAAACAGTTGACGCGTGTGGCCCGACGGGGCTTACATGTGTCGTGTGAGTTAGGTCCACCTTGCAAGGTTAAATCGGATCGATTCGCCGTGACTCGCGGTTATGAGAGCCTTGATCTCTTTGTCACATCGTAGTAAAGATTTGGAATGAGGATGATATAATGATGTTACTCTGTAAAGATTGATATGATCAACCAATCTTGCTCTAGATGTCAGGCAAATCTAGTTGGCACTTGATAAACTTAAATTGAGCTAAAATATTGAAAGTAAGGATTCATTAGTAGTAGCCTTTCAGCAAAACAAACTCCAGAGCCATAAAGCTTTGCATGTCTAGATAATGGGCTAAGTATACCCATAGACGGGTAAGCCTTGCTGAGTATTAGAATACTCAGGGTTTGGTTGTAACCCTTCTGAGCAGGTTGTATTCCGGAAGACTTCAAGGAAATCAGTGCGTCCTGGAGTGGTCAGCCTCTTCCTCCAGGTTGGACGGTCGAGTGGGTTCCGTCTTCTCCGTGAAGTGAAGGCAGGTGAGCCTCACATCAGTGGGCAAGATGTGAAGTTCGTCTGTTGGTCATCGACGTTATTTATCGTACTGTATTTTGAAGCTTGTTTCAAACTAGTTGTACTTTCCGCTGCGTTTAAACTCTGTATTCGAAATGTAAATCTGGCTTGCAAAACTTTATTGTAAATTAAATTGAAGACTTGTGTTTAACTCTGGTTGTAAGTTAAATTTGAAAACTTTTGTTGCTTGTAATCACCTGTGCTCGTCTTTTGGCGAGAGTTCCTGTGCAATTGATCCTGGTTAAAGCAGGCAGTCTGAGTGTACTGGTGAAGTGCAGTATAGGAGGATTAAGTTAATTGGTTAATAGTGCACTTGATCGGTATTATTTGGACTGTTCTGTGACAATTACCATCCTTTCTAAGCATAATATTTGCATCAATTGAAATAGGCTTAGATTTATTACCTAAGGGACATGAATAAGCCATGTGTCCCCTTTCCCGGCATAAGTAGCATCTTCTCTTTTGTTGAGCCTTTTCTTCCTTACTCATTTGATGCTTCTCATTGCCTTGCTTCTCATATTTTGCTTGAGCCTTCTTCTCAAGCTTGTTTGGGCAACCCGAAGCTAGGTGACCCAATATTGCACAACTATGGCACTTGATGTGAGCATGTGGATTCTTCTCTTGAATCTTGTTCTTGCTCAACTTCTTGGTATCTTGAATGTGAGTTGGATGCCTTGCTCTTGCCTTGCCACCCCTTCTTGTTTTCTTTTTCATCATCTTCAAATCATCAACTTGATCATTATGGTTGATCTTGACTTGAAGTTGGGGTGCCTTCTCTTGCTCAACTTGTGGCTTTGGTTGAGGTTCTTATTGCTTCACCAATTGGTTGGTTGGGCACATTGAGGTGAGGTGACCCCAAGTGCGGCACTTGAAGCATTTGATATGTTTAAGCTTCTCTTCTTCCTTGTTCACCTTCCTATTATATTTATTCTTGCCCCATTTCTTGCCTTTGGCCTTGCTCTTGTTGGAACCAATGCCGCTCATATCACCGAAGCTTCTTTAATTTTTTATTATGCTTTCAAGGGTGACTTTTGATTTTGTCCATTTCTCTATCTTGTTGCTCAAATACTTTACTTGACTTTGGAGCTCTTTGTTTTCTTCTACAAGGTTAGTCTTATATTGCATAGTAGAAGAAGAACAAGCATTTATATGTGAAGTACATGGCATAGACAATAAATCATCACATGAGGTGGATATATGTTTCTTTCCTACATCACAAGGGTTAGCAACATTTTGCAATTGATCCTTTGATCCATGTGATGAGCTCTCACTAGTTTTAATTACTTTACTAGAAAGCTTGTTAGTGAGTAAAGCATGGCCTAGTACCAAATTCTCATGAGCAACACTAAGCTCCTCATGAGTCAATTTTAGCTCCACATGTGAACAACTTATGACATAAAGTAGATGCTTTTGTTGTTCACATGTGTCTTTGAGAAAAGAGTTTTCTTTTTCAAATTTGATTGTTTTGGCTAACACTTCCTCAAATAATTTGGTCAAGCTAGCATATCTACTCAAGAGCTCATCATATGAATTAAGATTAATCACATTGCAATTTGATACCTTTGTGTCACCTTGTGACATGAAGCAATGTGGAGATGGAGATGAGCTTGATGTAGCAATATCATCCGTACATAAGCCAACTTGATCGTCAAGTATGCTTGGAGTAGAATCATAATTTGCAACACTTGAATCATCATCAATCATGTCAAGTGAACTTGTTGTAGATTGATTATCATCGTCATCACTTGACCATGAGGTGGAGCAATCTTCCACAACCACCATGTCATGGATGTGCTCATCATCCTCATGCACTTCCTCCTTGGTCTTATAATCATCATGATCATCGGAGGTCGCCCCATATTTCTCATTTAGATAACTCCAAATCTCATGGGCGGTTTCCTTGTCCATGATCTCACCAACAATGCAATTATGCAAAGATCTAAACAAGATGTTAGTAGCTTGTATGTCTAGATCTAGGCATTTCTCTTGTGTTGGAGTTAGATTTCCTTCATCTAACACATGAGAAAAACCTACATCCACCATCCACCACATTTGAGGGCAAATAAATTTAAAATTGCATATCATCCAATTTTTCCACCGTGCAAAGTGTGTGCCATCAAAAATATGTGGACACTCAACATCTAGCCCATAAGTCGCCATCCTCTCGGGTCGGTAAGGACCACAAATGAGAGACCTCGGCTCTGATACCACTTGTAGGGTCGAGATGGCGGACTAGAGGGGGGGTGAATAGTCCTTTCTAAAACTAATTGTGCCGGCTAACCGAAACTTATGCGGAATTGAAACTATTCGCTTAGCCAAGACTTCACCCCTCTAACTATGACTATAAGGCACCTCCAAAAAGATCCTACACAAAGCAAATGGAGTGCCAAGCTAGTAAGAGCTCTCCTAACAATTCTAATGCCAAGTCATACAAGCCTAAGCACTAGTACTTCACAAACCGGGGGAGCTCCTACACAATTCGCTTAGCCAAGACTTCACCCCTCTAACTATGACTATAAGGCACCTCCAAAAAGATCCTACACAAAGCAAATGGAGTGCCAAGCTAGTAAGAGCTCTCCTAACAATTCTAATGCCAAGTCATACAAGCCTAAGCACTAGTACTTCACAAACCGGGGGAGCTCCTACACAATTCTAATGAGAAAAAGCACAAAGCCAAATCTAAGCTCACTAGATGCTCAAGGACAAGGATACACAATCCAAATCCAAGAGCTCAATTTGCTTAGCTACACAATCTAAGCAAGAGCAACTAATTAAGCTACACAAGCTAACTAGTTACACTAGAATCTCTACTTCTAGCTACACAAGCACAAGATATAGAAGAATGTAAATACAAGGCTTGTGATTTGGAGAATGCAAACCACCGAGAAGAGTAGACAAGATTGACACGGTGAATTTTATCCCGAGGTTCACTTGGTTGCCACTAAGCTAATCCCCGTTGAGACAAGCTCCAAGGTTGCCACCGATCCTCTTGCTAGTGGTGACTCTCAAGTCACACTCTCCCACGTGGAGTGCTCACACCGAGCTCTAGCACATGATCCGGCCAGAACGTTTGTTTCTCTTCACGTCTCGCTCAACTAGAGTTGCTCTACGCGGCTCCCGCGGGGTGAGCACAATACCCCTCACAATCTCTTCTCCGGAGCACCGCACAATCTTCTTGCGGGCTTCTACGGAGCCTCTTGCCACCAAGCCGTCTAGGAGGTGGCAACCTCCAAGAGTAACAAGCACACCGGCTTGCAACACGATCACCTAGTGCCACTCGATGCAATCTCTCAAAGCAATCGCACTAGAATCGCTCTCCCACTCGATCGGATGATTACTATCAAGTTAGAGTGAGTAGAGGGCTCTCAAGCACTCTCACACATGGACACCAAGTCCCCAAGGTGCTCAGCCACCTCCAATGGCCGGCCACACCCTCTATTTATAGAGGGAGGCCCCAAACTAGCTGTTACACTCAAACCCCGTGAAAACTGAGTTTTCGCGGACTGTCCGCCTCACAGAGACCGGACCGTCCGCCTCACAGAGACCGGACCATCCGCCATTCAAAACCAACGGCTAGAACTACAATGATTATGTGTCAGAGTAGACCGTTAGAGCCCCGGGCGGACTGTCCACGCCCCTGGGGCGGACTGTCCGCGGTTCAAAACTTCGAACCAATCGATTTGCAAACGTCTCTGACTAAATCTGAAAGTTACCGGCGGACTGTCCGCTCCCCAGGGGCGGACTGTCCGCAGTTCAAAAGGTGAGCACACACAGAACCCGCAGTGTTTCTGTCCCAGAATTTTCAGTAGGATGCGGACCGTCCGCCCCCAAGGACCGGACGGGCCGCAGTTCATTTTGGACACCCAAGACAAAACTACCAAGTTTCTGCGCCCGTTTCAGCTTTTAAAGGCGGACCGTCCGCCCCCATGGACCGGACGGTCCGCAGTTCATTTTGGACCACCAACAGAGCCAAAAACGGTTCTGTTCGAGCTCATCCGAGATAACGGCGGACCGTCCGCCCCCCTTGAGCAGACCGTCCGCAGGTATATTTCCAGCAGAAATGTACCTCGGTAAAACGACCATAACTCTTAGCTCCGATGCCCAAATTAGGTGATCTTGGACTCTATGGAAAGCTAATTCAGAGGGCTACACAACCCAACTGAATACTTGATCCAAAACACAATGGATCAAAGCAGTATTCCACTCCAAGAGACCACCTAATTTCCGGAGAAAACCGAAAAACCTTTATTGCTTCCCAAAGTTGATCAACATCAACTCCAACTCTTTCTCCTTTGTAAATGTGCCAACAACACCACGTGAACAACACCATGTGCATGTGTGTTAGCATTTCACAAACGTTTTCAAAGGATTTTCACTTGATCTCACCACGCCACTCGATCCTAGCAACATCGCAATGTTAGATCGCTCAAGTGTCACTAGATGACCGATATGCAAACAAGTTTGCCCCTCTTGATAGTACGGCCATCTATCTTAAATCCGGTCATGCACTTCTCTACACAACCTTTGACCGGTGAAATGAAATGCCCTACAATTCATACCTTTGCCTTGCACATTCCATTTCATCTTCCCAAATGTTGATGCCACACAAGCACCAAACTCCATCAAGCCTTTTGATCATCATCATGAGTCAACACTTGGCTTGATCTTTCTTAAATGATATGATCCACTCCATATCATCATATGACCTCTTTGGTCCATCGATCTTGACCTTGCTCGCTCTTCACCGTTGCCTCGGTCCATCGGCGCCAAATCTTGCCCAAGCTTCACCGCCTTGCGGTCCCTCGCTTCAAAGCCTTGACTTGCCCTTCTCCATTGCAACCGGTCCATCAAGCCAAGCCTTGTCTTGATCTTCTCCATTTTGGACACATAATTCCATGTCATGTCTCATATGCAATGAGCTCCTCGATCACACTATATGAGCATAGCATCAACCCTTAGCCATTTCTCTTCCATGGCACATGTTACTCATACTAGTATCTTTGTGTGGACTAATCTTCTGTGTATCTCAACATAAACAATTATTAGTTCACCTAAGTTGTCACTCAATTAACAAAACCAAACAAGGGCCTTTCATCGTGCTCGCGCCTGATTCGTCGAGAGGGTGTTTCCTTGGATTTATGATGTGTTTCTCTTAGCTTGAGGTGTGCTTCCTCCTCAATTCTAAGTATAAGCAACCTGCATACAAATATTCATCAACACTTTATAGAATTTGTTAGTAATAACTCTTACCACTAAAGTTGACACTCGTCTTTTATACATTCATGTGAGAGCTGATGGTCTGGATTTGGCACGTAAGAGCTGTCGGCGGTGGCCCAGATGTACGCCCTTGATCCATGGGTGGTTAAATGGCGTGCTCTAATTTGTCGGAATTTGTAGCTTGGAGCCTGGAGCGTGTTTTACCTGTATTTGTGCCCACATTCCAACATAGCAATATTTTCTAGCAGAAACATGGAATTGGCCTTTTTGGATAAAATATGCAGGCATGATATTTTAGTTCCTATGATTTTTAGGTCATTATCGAGCGTCGTCAATATGTATGTGGGTCTGTCAATCCTTAGCTTAAGACTTTTCGACTGTGTGATGCATTACTTTCAAGTTTGTCGGTCAGGATGTCTTAAACTTGTGTTTGTAATCATGCAGGTGAATTTTGGGCCCCGTGGCCCCAGTGCCAGGCGGCCGGCCTTGGGGACGCCAGCAGGGCTAGATTTCTTCCAAAATGGCCAAATTTTGTATCTTGAGCTCCTAAATTCAAGTAGTCACCAAAGCTTGTGGAACTCGGTAGAATAAACAATTTTAGCATGATGATGATCTTAAAAGTATGAAATTGGAGAAATTTTGGCGGTAAAAATCACATTATCGACCGCCAACGCATTGCGCTGGTCCAATTGTACTAGCATGCATGCAACTGCAGCAGCACAGCGCAACTTTTCATCGGCTAACAGCTTTTCATCTGCACTGCACAACTCAAGACTCAGAGCCAGAGCTTCTCAACATGGTCTCAAGTCTAAAAAATTTGAAGGATCGCTAGTCAATCCTAGTGATGCGCGTACACATGGATTTTGTAAGATCTCCAGGTACTGATTTAAATGTTTAATTTACAGGAATGACGTCCTGTTGTTTTGATAATCCTAATAATGTAACATATGTTCATGTCCTTGTCGTTACATAGGCACATTCATTCCGATCACAACCAACCCAATACCAAAAGATTAATAAGCATCACGGTCTGACTTTAGCTTGTCGTTACATAGGCACACTCTAATATAATGGCATCTCCTCGTGGAATCCACCATCTGAAAAATTGAAATCATTAAATCAGCAATACATACAGAGTGCTCGAGCACAGAAATTAGCTTAATTGAAGTTCTCACAAACTGAAGCAAAGCCATGGACGACGCTGATTCTACGACGACGATGACGACGAGGACGACGGCAGCTGCACTAGCCATCTCCGCCGCGCTTCTTGTCTCGCTCCCGGTGCTCTACCGCCTCCTCTTCGACAAGACGAGCAGGAAGAAGAAGAAGGCCATCCCCCCCCCCCCCCCCCCCGGCTCCTTCGGCCTACCCGTCGTCGGGCACACGCTCACCCTGCTGGGCGCCCTCCGCGCCAACACCGCCGAGGACTGGCTCCGCCGGCACGCCGCCGCTTACGGGCCGGTGTCGCGGCTGTCCCTCTTCCGGTACCCGACGGCGTTCCTCGTCGGCCCCTCCGCCAACAAGTTCGTCTTCACCAGCCCCGCGCTGACCACCATGAACAGCGAGGCCTTCAGCCGCATGGTCGGCCGGCGGACGGTCCGCAACGTTTCCGGCGACGAGCACGCCCGCGTCAGGGCAATGATGATGCAGTTCCTGAAGCTGGATGCCGTCAAGCGGCACGTCGCCGGCATGGACGCCGAGGTCCGGCGCCACCTCGACGAGCACTGGCGCGGCCGGGCCGCCGTGGCCGTGATGCCGTCGATGAAGGCGCTGACGTTCGACGTCATGAGCACCGTCCTCTTCGGGATGGGGAGGGACTCCGCCGTCCGGCGGGAGCTGTCGGCGGAGTTCCAGCAGCTGGTGCAGGGCATCTGGGCGGTCCCGTTGGACCTGCCCTTCACCAGGTTCAGCCAGTGCCTCGCCGCCAGCCGGCGCGGGCGGCGCGCCGTCGCGGGGGTCATCGAGGAGAGGAGGACGAAGCTGGAGCGCGGGGAGAGCTCGCCGGCCGACGACATCATCACCCACATGCTCTCCAGGGGCCTCCCCGACGAGGAGATCACGGACAACGTCATGTTCCTCATGGTCGCCGCGCACGACACCACCGCCGCCCTCATCACCTGCCTCCTCCGGCACCTGGACGCCAACAAGGACGCCTACGCCAAAGTTCTCGAGGGTAATTTAATCTCCACTTTTCATTTAGGAATTTCAATTCAGTTTTGGCCAAGCAAGCACTCGTGCTGATGGATTCATTCCAATTCCAACCATGGATATCTGATGGATCGAGGAGCAGAGCAACAAGAAATCGCGCGGAGCAAGAAGCCAGGGGAGGCCCTGTCGTGGGACGACCTCGGCAGGATGCGCTACACCTGGGCGGCGGCGATGGAGACGCTGCGGATGGTCCCGCCGCCGTTCAGCATGCTGAGGAGGGCGCTCGACGACGTCGAGTTCGGCGGCTACCTCATCCCCAAAGGGTGGCAGGTCATGTACGTCACCAACATGACGCACTGGGACCCGGCCATCTTCCCCGACCCCGGCCGGTTCGACCCGGCGCGGTTCGAGGACCCGTCGGCGATACCGCCCTACGGCTTCGTGCCGTTCGGCGGCGGCGCGCGCATCTGCCCCGGGAACGAGTTCGCGAGGGTGGAGACGCTGGTGGCCGTGCACCACATCGTGACGCGGTTCAGGTGGAAGCTCGTCGCCGGCTGCGACGGCAGCTTCTCCAGGTCCCCTATGCCGTACCCGTCTCAGGGCCTGCTCATCGACATCGAGCCTATCCATTGATGCCAAGAGAAGACCTCTTCTTCTCCCACAAGGAATTCCATTCAGTGCAAGGAAGTCGCACGGATTGAGCACCTGAAACATGAGAAATGCTGTACCTTTCTCATGTCATGGAACAGTTGTGTTGCATACATTCAGATACAGAGAAACACATCACCATTTGCAGTTGCAGTATAAAAACAGGATGAAGGACATTGTCTATAATAAAATGTCTGCAAGTTGATGGCAGTGTTAATAGTCTATACTATTGCAAGTGGGATGGGGGGCCATTTCAAGAACCCACGCTGACCAACACTTGAGACAAAAACGTGAGGAAGCGTGGGAGGAAGGTTAGGCCTGGGTGGGCTCCTGCTTCAGCTCCCTCAACAGGTTCTGCGGCAGCTGTACTTTTTTCATTTTATCATTTTTTACAAAAAAATACATTTAGACCTCTAAAGAAACTATTTGCGTTCCTAGAACCAGGAGTGCCGCCAGAAATAGCGCCGAGGTTATGCATGCAAAATTAAATTAAATCATATGAAAGTTAAACATCATTATAGAGAATCATTAGAGTACATCATTAGTATGCACATTGAATACATATTTTCCCCTTATATCTACGAACACTACTAGAGGTAGTACAGTGCTCTTGATGGCATGTACAACGTATAGACAGCAAGCTGTCTGTATGATGATGTCACAGCTTATAAAGACGTCTAAAAAGACAGTACATAGAACCCATGATCTATTTAGTTGTCTGTATACTATTTAATGCATGTATGTGCACATAAATCATGGTGATCAAATGTATCTTATATCTTTGTATGCTATGATATTGCTTCCTTGAGATAATTATTATCTCCTTAAAAAATACATATAAATAAATTTATAAGCTTATATAGACTAATACTCTTCCGTGGGGATGTAGAAGATAAAAAATTAAAAACAAAAAACAAAAATAAGCCACCAACCTTATCCCTTCCGTGGGGATGTGCTCAAATCGCTCTCACTCTCTCTGCTCTCAGTGCTCACTAGCTCTCTCTCTCTGCTCTCTGCTCGCGTTGCCAGCGCACGCATGAGCATCGCGGTTGGCCGGCGAGCGCGACCGTAGCGTCGGTGGGCGCAGAGGAGCATCGGAGGTAGGGGCTCACCGGAGCGGGATCTTGGCGGCGTCAACGGCGCGCATGGTGCTGCGGCGGAGCGGCGGGGAGGCGGCTCCGGCGTGCTGCGGGCCGGGGAGATGCAACAAGAGTCTCGGCAAAGGCGCGGAGGAGCTACCTGTGCAAGGAATCGGTCCGAGGGGCTCGGTGTCCGGCGGATTTGGCCGCGGGCGCCGGCGGTCTTGAAGCAGGGAGGCGTCAGCGTGGGCAAACGGCGCTTCCCGTCGGAACGCCCTTCCAGCCCAAATCGTGGCCACCCGCACTTGATCCGTGGTTGCCGTCGACGAGCCGCAACACAGTGTACAATGGGGCGCTGAGGTCGTCTTCTTGCATTGGGCAACGAGCCCACGTCGTCGCCTCACGAGACGACGAGGACGCCGTCGCCTCGCGTCGGCGGGGTGTTTTTTGCAAATTCTTCCTCTTGCAGACGGCGTCCCGCTCCGCGTTGTACGTGCCCTGAGACTCCCACTCATTCATGAAGAGCAATGTATTTAGAGTCCATTAATTTCTGTGCATAGTAAAAAACCTTAGGTAGGCCCCTGCATGTGTGTGTGCGTGTGACACTCAAGAGAAATAAGGCAGGAAGCGTATCGATTCGACACACAATTACTACCACAAAATCTCTCATTAGTACCAGGTGGCAACCAGCGTTAGTACTGGCTGCCGCAGCCGGTATTAGCTGGGTGGTACTAAATGGATGTCCATTTAGTACCGGTTGCACCGTCCGGTACTAAATAAGCCCATACTTTGAAAAAAATGTGCCCGAATAAATGTGTGTACTTTGGGTTTCAAACTCGTGACCCGTGGCCTCGCGCATAGTCTGCTCTACCATCCCACCCACACAACACATGTGTGTACACAACAGACGCTATCCTTTTGAAGTAACCAAGACAGACCATTTAGTACCGGGCCATGACCATTTAGTACCGGACCATAACACCATCCGATACTAAATGCCACCATTTAGTACCGGGTGGTGTTATGGTCCGGTAGTAAAAAACTGGGGCCCCCTGGGAGCTATTTAATACCGGACCAGAACACCAACCGGTACTAAATTGTCACATTTAGTACTGGGTGGTGTTATGACCCGATACTAAATGGCTCTGGAGGGCACTGTGTTATAGGACCGGTACTAAATTTGCATTAGTACCGGATTTAAACCAACCGGTACTAATCTAAGGTGGACGAATGGCTATTTTTCTAGTAGTGAATCATCAAGCAAAACTGAATTTGAAACCCAAAACCCAAGCCGCAATCCTATGTTTCTCAACAGGTTTAAGACGGACAAACAGAGTACACGCACCAACCATGGCTACATGTCACCACGGCGCCCTGGCGAGGGCAAAGGAAGTTCGCAGCTAAGGTTCGAATACCCAACCAGCGCTCACCAAGTCACCACGGCGCCCTGGCGAGCGCCAAGGAAGTTCGAGAGCTAGTTCTCTTACCATCATCACCATCCGGTGTGCGACGATTTGCAGAGACAGAGCTACGGGTCTGTACGGTTACAACGGGCGGGGATGTACAGGCCGGAGTGACAATCCATGTCACGGGCACGGCGAAGCAGGAGGAGGGGTCTAGTTTGCATTGTGATCAGGGCAGATCTCCTTGAACACGGGTAGCCTGTTCCTGGTGCTGGGGCCGTTAAGCACGGCTTCGATGGCGGCGGCCTCCTCTACGGTCGGCGGCCAGCGGAACGTCTGTGCAGACGACTCCTGTGGTGGCGGCGGCGGTGTCTCAGGATACTCCGGTGCCAGCGGTTGCGATGGTGTCTCGGGCTGCTCTAGTGCCGGCGGTGGCGGTAGCTGCGTCACGGGCTGCTCCCATGCGAGCGGCGGTGCGATGACAACCCTGGATCCCCATGGCGGCGGCCGTTGCGGCAGCTGTAGCGGGGTGCTATCTAGGTGGGTGATGTTGACCCAGGATGGCGGGTGCCTTCTGATGTCGAACACCCCTCCGTAGAGTTCTTCTGGATGGATGGACATCATGGGTGGAGCATAGGTCTAGTGCGGGGCTACAGGCAGCCACTACCCGTAGTAGTATGGGAAGTCAATGGAGAAGGCCGGTCTGTGTTGTATGTTGAAGGGGTTGATCAAGTCCTCCCCCCGGCTGTTGTTGAAGGGGTTGAAGAACTCCTGCCCCTGGTTGATGTTGGAGGGACTGGCTCCCTGATGTTGCTAGCGGTGATTATGGGATCCCACCTGTTGGCAACAAGAACAACAGATATTAAAGCTGAAGAAAATAATCAGATATCAAACAAAAATACAGTTAGTTTGTGTGCACCACACACGCGCGTGACACACACACACGCGCACACAAGCAATAGTGCAACACACACGAGACGCGCACACACAAGACACATACACACACTCGGTGCAATTTTCCTTGTCAAACCTATGTAAATGGCTTCATGCGATGTAAGCAGCCAATCTAAAAGATAAAGAAGTGGTTACAAAGAACTAAAGTTACTCGCTATTTCTAACAGGATAGAACCTTATGAAAGAAAGCTACAACAACATGTGTTTGTCTTATTGTCTGAATTTATCAGATAGAATATGCCTGGATGATATTATCAAATTGCTTTATAATTTCAAAATTCGAAAGTTCAGTATTAAACAATAGAAATTAGGTACGAAAACATGCAGAATCATCTATCATTATTGGATATAAACACCCCATAAAAACAAATGGCCCAGAAATATTTACCTGAGAATGTTTGTTCCTCTGGGCTTGCATCTCACGAGGTTCCTCCCTAAGGGGAATCTGAAGAATTGATGGAAAAAATAGAAACGATTAATCTGCATATGCATATTTAAGGACCGTTTTATCATATTCCTATTAACAATTGGTGGGAGTACAAAAACTATTAAGCAACAAAGACGGAGAAAACAACTTTCAATTATGGAAAAAAAGTGCAATGCTTCCTTCTAACTTCTAAGACAAACTGTCAGCAATGGTGACCTTGCTTTCTAGTTAGCAAGGTGCCAAGGTCCATATCTAAGGAACCATATGAGACGCTAATAAAAAAAAAAGAATAGTTTCCAGGTTCTCTTTCTACCTCTCGTGATTTAGGAATATTTAGTTGTGTTTGCAAAGTAGTATAAAACCACCGATGTTATGTAATATTATAAATAACAAGCAAAATGGTTAGTTACCTACTTTGAAAGCACCAAATTGATGCTACTCAGAGTAAAGACAACTTGACGCTCAATCTCTTTCCCTTTTCCTATTTGTATTCCAGAGGAAAAGCTTCCGAGTGACTAATGAATTGTACCCTACAAATGTAGCTATAAGAGCATCTTCAAGAGCTCTTGTATTTTGTTAGCTAAATTTGGAGATTTTACCCCATTGTAAAAAGAAAAAAGTCCACTTTTGGCCCCTCAACTCTTCGCCAAGTCCAATTTTGACCCCCCCCAACTTCAAAACCGTCTAATTCAGGTACCTCAACTCAACAAACCGATCAATATATACTCTGAGGCCGGTTTTTGCAGTTTCATGCTGACATGGCAGCGGTTTTGAACACGTGGCACTGAGGTGGCCGTCAGGTGGGGCCTGAGGCCCATATGCCACCTTGACCGTGGCCAGGGCGCGCCCACGGCGCGGCACTCGACCCCGCGGCGTGACGCCGTGCAACACGGCGTGACAGCTGGTGAGGAGAGCGGCCATCGGAGGCTGGGCGGGCGCCGAACGCGCGCACGACATGGTCTGGGACAGGGCGAAGCTCACCAGGGGCTCGGGTAGAGGAGAGCTACAGCGGAGGGGCGGCTCGGAGAGCAACAGCGGTGAGGAGTGGAGGCCGACAGTGGGGAGGCACTGTAGGAGCGGAATCTATCGCGTGAGCACTGAAATCGACAGAGAGGAGGAAGGAGAAGGTGTGGGTACAAGGGATCGAGACGGGGCTCACCGGAGGAGGCGAATCGTGGAGGGTCAGATTTGGGGAAGAAGGAGTGGCGGGGTCTCCGATTGCGGGCGCAGACTGGGAGGGGCTGCAGGAGCCGGCCTCGACGACAGTGGCGCGGGTGTCCTCCCATGGCAGCCCCTGCTCCTGTGCCACGGCGGCGGTCTCCTCTCAGCGTCCTCGGGTGGCATGGCGAGCGTGGTGAGGAGGAAAGCTCGGACGGCGGGGCAAGCGCGGCGAGGAGGAAAGCTCGAACGGCGGGGCGAGCGCGGCGAGGACGAGAGCTCTGGCAGCGGGGAGGAACCGGCGGCGGCGGAAGTGGCAGGCGCGGAGACTCAGGCGGTGGGGGGATGCGGGCCAGCGGCCTGGCTGCCTGCACGTGGTGACCGCCACGCTGTGCTCCCGCCGGCCGTGCCTGGGTCGGCCGCCGCCTACGCGCTGGGGGCCCTCCCGCCGCACGGGAGCCGGCCGCTGCTACGGAGAAGAAGCAGAGGAAGGGGAGAGCTCGGGAGAGAGAGAGAGCTCGGCGGCTGTGGTGAGCTCAAGGGAGAGAGAAATAGAGATGAGAGACTGACAGGTAGGGCCAGCATCCTATATGGCGGTCAATGCCAGCGTGACGTGGTCAAAACCACTCAACGTGGGTCAAAACAGCCTTACCCCTAGCCTTACCCCTGCCCAGGTGTTAAAAGTGAACGATTTTGATAGTTGAGGTACTAGTACTAGACAGTTTTGTAGTTGAGGGTTAAAATTAGACCAACACAATAGTTGAGAGCCCAAAAGTGGACTTTTTCCTTGTAAAAATAGAAACCCACCTAATTATGCCCAAAAGTGGACTTTTTCCTTGTAAAAATAGAAACCCACCTAATTATGTGGGTTAGTCCAAGAGACTAGCTAAAACACAGGCTTTTTATATTAAAAATGGATCCATGTCATCATGTTGCATCAGTGTCTTCCGTCTCTACCGTGATCGATCTGTTCGTGCCCTCGAGCGCCACTGCCCCTCATGATGACTGGAGCCGCTGCCCCTCGAACTGCTGGCTCCGCAGCCGCCCCTGGACGTGGGTGGGGCTGACCCTAGAGCTACACCGCTGGACGTGAAGGCCAGGACAGCAGGAACCTCTCGCCGACGGCGCCTGGACATTGATGCAAGGAGACGCTGCAAGACGCCTGGACGAAGCTTAACGCACGGGAGGTGGGGGATAGCGAGCGCTGAGCGCTGAGCGCTGGCCAAAGATGCAAAGCGGCGCACCCTAGATACAGAACGAGGATAGAAGAGGATCTGGATACTGTTTTTCTTTGATGGGGTTTTTTTGGCTTCTTTTTCTTTTTCTAACTAACTCACTCAAGATACAAGAGCTCATAGAGATGCTCTAAGAAATCCATACACGATCTAAATTTCTTCCAAAATCTAACAATACAGTGTGATGACCAATTTTGTTAACTGACAATGAGAAATTTATTCCATTTTCAGATTCGTCAAACATGCAACATATATCCGCTTTAAAAATGCACAACGATCCATGTACAGGCCGGAGCAACAATCCATGTCACGGGCATGGCAGAGCAGGATGAGGAGGGGCCTGGTTTGCGTCGTCATCGGGGGCAGATCTCCCTGAACACGGGTAGCCTGTTCCTGGTGCTGGGGCCGTACAACACGGCTTCGACGGCGGGGGCCTCCTCCGCGGTCGGCGGCCAGCGGAACGTTGGTGCAGACAGCTCCTGTGGTGGTGGCGGCGGCGTCTCGGGATGCTCCGGTGCTGGCGGCTGTGGCGGTGTCGCGGGCTGCTCCGGTGCCGGCAGCTGCGGTGGCTGCGTCACGGGCTGCTCCGGTGCCGGCGGCGGCGCGATGATTACCCTGGATTCCCTCGGCCGCTGCGGTAGCTGCAACGGGGTGCCATCTGGGTGGGTAATGTTGACCCCAGATGGCGGGTGTCTTCTGATGTCGAGCACCCCTCCATAGAGTTCTGCTGGATGGATGGCCACCATGGGTGGAGCGTAGGTGTAGTGCGGGGCTACAGGCAGCCGCTGCCCATAGTAGTATGGGAAGTCAATGGAGAAAGCCGGTCCGTGCTGGATGTTGAAGGGGTTGACGAAGTCCTGCCCCCGGTTGTTGTTGAAGGAGTTGAAGAACTCCTGCCCCTGGTTGATGTTGGAGGGACCGGCTCCCTGATGTTGCCGGCGGCGGTTATGGGATCCCACCTGTTGGCAACGAGAACAACAAATATTAACGTGGAAGAAAATAATCAGATATCAAATGAAAATGCAGTCAGCTTGTTTGCACCACACACATGCGCGACCCACACACACTAGCAAAAGTGCAACACACATACACACGAGACACACACACGCAAAACACACACACCCTCGTGCAATTTTCCTTGTCAGGACTACAACCAATCTCAAAGATAAAGAAGTGACTACAACGAACTTAAAAGTTACTCACTATTTCTAACAGGACATAACCTTGTGAAAGAAAGCTACAGCAGCATGTGTTTGTCTTATTGTCTGAATTTATCAGATAGAATATGCCAAAATGATATTATCAGACTACTTTATAATTTCAAAATTAGAAAGTTCAGTATTAAACAATAGAAATCGAGTATGAAATCATGAGGGATCATCTATTATCATTGAATATAAACCCCACATAAATTAAATGGTCTAGAAATATTTACCTCAGAATGTATGTTCCTTTGGGCTTGTGTCACAGTTCCCTCCCTAGGATGAATCTGAAGAATTGAAGGCAAAAAACAGAAACGATTAGTCAGTATATGCATATTTGAGGACCATTTTGTCATATTCCTATCAACAATTGGTGGGAGTACAAAAATCAAAAAGCAACAAAGACGTTGCAAACAACTTTCAATTACAGAAAAGAAGTGCAATGCTTACTTCTAAGACAAACCCTCAGCAAATGCTGATATTGCTTTCTAGTTAGCAAGGTCCATATTTGACAAACATTATGAGACACTAATCAACAATAGGAATAGTGTTCACGTTCTCTTTCTGCCTCTCGTGATTTATGAATAAAACCACTGATGTAATGTAATATTATAAATAACAAGCAAAACGGTTTCGTCACCTACTTTGAAAGCACCAAATTGATGTTATTCAGAGTAAAGATAACTCGATGTTCAATCTCTTTCCCTTTTCCTATTTGTATTCAAGAGCAAAAGTTTCTTAATGACTAATGAATTGTACCCTACAAATGTAGCCATAAGAAAACCATGCACGAACTATTTTTTTTCCAAAATCTAACAATATAGTATGATGATCAATTTTGTTAACTGACACTGGGAATTTTATTCCATTTTCAGATTCATGTCAAACATGTAGCATATATCTGCTTTAAAAACGCATAGTAATCCGAGCAAACAACTAAGGACAGCATTGACCAGAAACATTAGTGTGATGAGATCATTAGTTTCAAGCAAACAATTACCTGACCACTGGAGCCGCTGCGCCTGCCACCACTGCTCCCGGTGCCGATGGCACCCTGAGAGCCGGAAGAGACCAGGCCAAGGTCGCTGATGGAGACGGAGAGCCTGTTGCTGGGCCCATCATTGTTGCCCACGAAGGAGACGGAGGGCCTGGCGCTGGAGGGGGAGCCGGGTCCGTTGTCAACAAGCACGTCATCCATGATGAGCACGTCGTCGTCCATCGCGGCCGGCGAGCGCGTCGGGGAGACTAGAAGGAGGCACCGCACTTGATTCGACGGCATGTCCTCGGGGTGGAGGCGATGGGACTCGAGGTTAGAGCTCGTGGAGGATGATGACGGCGAGGACGACCCGGAACCTCTGCCATCAGCAGTAGCAAGTTGAGTGCCCGTAGGCAAGGACGACATGTGGCGGCAGCACGATGATGTGTGCATCGAGCTGCCCCCGTTGTCGTCGCAGCTGTTGCCACCGTTGTCGGGGGTGACTGAGATGTTGCTGGGGTCCATCCCTGCATCCGAGAAATCCTATTAACACTGCAGATTACTAGTTCTCGAAACATTTCAAACCAGAAATTGGAGAAATGCGATAATTCATGAATGAACTAAATGCTGAACAAATGCACGCAGAAACTGCAGGATGCGGTATTCAAACATCGGGAGATCAAGCCCAGCGAAAATAGGGCACAGAGCTCGAATGCATTCGCCTTGTCATACAACTTGAACTGCTCTGATTTTGTAGAAATGTTGCGTGAAATCTGCAAGTTCGGGAGGAAACTCGAACCATCGTATCATCCAACAGAGCACTCACAAACCTCCCAAAATCACAAAATAACCAGCGAGATCGTTGAAAATTAATCAATTACGAACCCAAACGAGGACTGCAAAAACGTACGATCACCTCGAATCATTGGAACAAAATACTCCTAGAAAATTTCCCAAAAATCAGGCAAAAATGTGAGCGTTCGAATTAGGAGGCTGGCTGGGGGTGGTGATTGAGCGGAGCACGTATCGAGGACCCCGATCGTAGAAGGTTCTAGAAGGCTCGCTCTCCCCCCAACGCCCTTGAACTTGGCTGAGCAGCGAGAAGGCTTGCTATCCCCCTAGGCCCCAATGCACTCCAATATGGCTGATCAGCGTGAAGAGGAGAGAAGAGGAGGATTCGGAAGAGAAGAGATAATGCGATAGCAGAGGAGATGACCCATTGTTTAAAGATGCAGGAGGGCTTGGGTTAGAATTTCGAAATGCAGGCTGGGCAGCGAAGCGATAAAGCACCCAACAAGCCTAGCCTAGGCGAGGAACCTGCTGAATCGTAAGGCCCAATAAAGAGCAACATGCAGCCCAATTGGTAGTAGCGGTAGAACGGACCTAGAACCTAGCAGCAGGCTTAACAAAAGGAGCAGAACAACACGGCCTAGACAAGATCAAGCTTTCCTCTTTTTTCCAAAAAAACATGATTAAATGTTGAGCTAGTACATTGAACATTTTGAAATAACAGATTAAACATTAACTTTCAACAAGTTTAACATTTCAGATTAAATACTCCAACATTTTATCTTAAGCATCGAAGCACCATATAAAAAATGTTGAAGTAGAACACCACAAGGTTGACATAGTACATTTCTTTTAAAAAAATAAAAAACCTTATATTGGATCTTATTTTGTGGAATTAATTGTAAATTATATTATAGTTCAAAATTATTTAAAAAGGGATTAACTATTTAAAAGAAAAGTCACATTTGAAATTCCAAACTCAAACTAGATTCCTATTCACCCAGCGAATCATGTGTTGACAACAGTCCTCCACCAGACAGAATTCTCTACCATACATCTAGGCTCTACCAGATCCACAAACCCCATGATCATAGCCGCTGCACGAATCAATCTTCAACATCGGAGGATATGTAATTTTTTTCTTTCAAAAGATATATAGATTTGTCAGGGCAGTCCTGCAGATCATGGGCCAAATCCTCATGGGCTTACAGTGAATGGCCCAACTAGAGGTATAACTGTAGCCACCAACCTTTATTTTGGTAACTCCTAATCCATTCTCCTTTTTTGTGGCTAAATAAAGGAAAACCCCCTCCCTTTTCTCTATCTTTCTGGCAGGGTAAAAATATACTTTCCAAATAGAAACTAAAAGAGAGATGTAAAAAGGTGAAAATTTACCATTCTCCGATGAATCGACCACATCGCTTGGCGAAGATGGAGATTGATGCAGGACATCATGCGACGGGAGCAATTCGCAGAGACCTCTGTAGTCCGTCTTCACCATCTTTAGACCTGGCAATTTTGCAGATCTATAGCAAGAGAAATTGTTGGCAATCTTGGCGATTATGTAGAGATTTAGCAATGGCGATTTCGAATACCTGAAGAGACGACGGATGCGGCAAGTTGAGAGAACAAATATGATGATTTTGAAGAAGTTGAGTGGGGGGAGGGATTGGTTATTTGTAGTTCAGCGAAGATTACCAAAGACTCAAGAGGATTTGGCGACCAAATCAAGAAGAGCCGCCATCGCTAGGCTACCAGCTATGAGTGGACTTTAGGGATGGGGAAATAGGGGCAGGGATATGTGATATAGGTCCAAAGCGAGGGACTTGCAGGCATACCACCTACTTTCTTAGGTGGGCAAACGTCACTATAGCGGACAAATATACATAGTGGGTGCATATGGATTTGTTGGGTGTTGACAGCCAAAATTGGCACCAACCGGTCTGACCGAGCGGTCTGACCGGTCGAGGCACTGTGGCCTGTCCGGCAGGGACCGACCGGTCTGACCAGTCCAGGTAGAGTCCGAGTACAATTAGGATTTTTCATAGATTTAGATCTGTAAACAGGATTTCTTGCGGGATAAGTCCACCCCACCCTATAAATATAAAGGGTCATGGCAGATTAAAAAATCCAATCGAACAAAATCAATACAAACTCTACTATTTATCCTCTTCTCCAAACCCTAGTTTTTCCAACCCCCTCTGCTGTTCTTCCTTCATCTCCGTGATGTTTGAAGGCGTTCTAGGTGGCTTGTCGATCCTAGAACAATCCTACATGCGCCTACCCTGACGGGTCCCTCCCGGGTTTGCGTTCATCGGCCGTCGCCGATTCTTACCGGCGACCAATCTGACCGGTCCCTTAGACCGGTCTGACCGCTCCACGTAGGAAGAGCTGCATCGAGCTCCTTTTCGCGCCGCACGATCTAGTGCGTTCGTGTGTTTACCGAGATTTACGTCAACATACTTTTTGGCGACTCCGCTGGGGAAGAAAGATCTTAGTTAATAAAACCGATCTAATCTACTCCAAAGAAGATGGGCTCCAACACAAAAATCGACAAGATGAACATCATCCCTTCGACATATGAGCATCTTCCGGAGGACGTTCGTCTGCTGCTGGAGGAGCGCAAGAAGAAGCGTGATGAAGAAGATCTACAAGCGGCGCTTGCGAGCATCAAGGTCGATCGACGCGGCAAAGTCACCAAGATCAAGGAGATCGACTTCGCTTCTACCTCCTCGGATGCATCTACTGAGGTAATACCTGCTGCAACTGCTCCACCTTTTGGTGTTACTATGGAACAAATTCAGAAATTGCTAGCTGAGCGTGATGTTTATTGGGTTAATTGGCTTAGCTCTAAGGAAAGGGAATCGGCTGGTAAGAAACCAGAATCAGCCGATGAACCTCCATCTGTTTCTAATTCTGAATTTTATGTTCCTCAACCATCAGCAGCATCTCCTATGAGTCAACCTCAATATGGGATGCCGATGAATTATTCCATAGTCACCAAGATCAAGGAGATCGACTTCCCTTCTACCTCCTCGGATGCATCTACTGAGGTAATACCTGCTGCAATTGCTCCACCTTTTGGTGTTACTATGGAACAAATTCAGAAATTGCTAGCTGAGCGTGATGTTTATTGGGTTAATTGGCTTAGCTCTAAGGAAAGGGAATCGGCTGGTAAGAAACCAGAATCAGCCGATGAACCTCCATCTGTTTCTAATTCTGAATTTTATGTTCCTCAACCATCGGCAGCATCTCCTACGAGTCAACCTCAATATGGGATGCCGATGAATTATTTCAGTGGTCAAACTGTTACACCCACATACACTGATCCTATTATGAGTATTCCTGGTTCGGCCAACATTAGCCGAACAAACGAGATTGTTCAGTACACACCACCAGAAATCTCCAGGAATTCAGTGCCACACACCGGTCCTATCTCCGACGAGATGTTCGACCGATATGTGCAGCGTTGGCAAAACCGGCAGAGACCGATCAGACCGGTATATCAGTCCAGTCAGACCGGTTTCCCCCAACCGGTCCGACCGGTCCATCCGGTCAGTTTGTTTCAAACCAGCGTGAGGTATCTACATCCACACAGCCGAATTCTTCAAGTAATTTCGATAAAATGCTTACTGATTATAAGAATGATTTGGCTAATCTGCTTAGAGAAAGTTTTGGAGTGGATGTTAGAAGTAAAACCCGCACATACCAAAAGTCGTATCCTACTTCGTTTGATTCGGTTGCATACCCTGCTGGTTTTAGGTTGCCTGAGTTTGTTAAATTCAGTGGGGAAGATATTAGGAGTACTTTTGAGCATATTAGTCAGTATCTTGCCCAATTAGGAGAAGCTGGTTCAATAAACGAGTTGAAAGTGTGTTTATTTTCTTTATCTCTAACTGGAACCACTTTCTCATGGTTTTCATCTTTGGCACCTAATTCTATTGGCTCATGGGAACAATTAGAGCAGAAGTTCCATGAGCACTTTTTCTGTGGGCATGATGAGCTTAAATTGTCTCACTTGACATCAGTTAGATAATCGCGTGATGAATCTATCAATGATTATATAAGACGATTCCGCGATACAAAAAACCGATGCTTTAGTGTGAATATTGCAGAAAAGGATTTAGTTGATTTGGCTTTTAATGGCTTGCGCTCTCATATTAAAGAAAGATTAGAGGGCTATGATTTCTTTACTGTTACTCAGGTGCATCAAAGAGCTTTGGCTGTAGAAAGCCGAAGCAAAGAGTCTCAAGAATCTCATAGGCATCATCGTTCTAGTGTGCATGCTTTAGAATGCAATTCAAATTGTTCGGACAATGAGTCTAATGATGTGTATGCTACTGAGTTTGCTTGGCCATCTCAAGCTAAACCATTTACTTGTTCTGCTCTTAAGCCGATTCAAAAAAATCGGCAAGATGAACGATTTACTTTTGATGTATCCAAGTGCGAGAGGATATTTGATGAGTTATATAGGATTGGATATGTCAAGATGTCACATACTCTACCGCCGCTTGAAGAGTTGAAGCGGCGAGCATATTGCAAATTTCATAATACTTTTTCACATGCTACTAATGATTGCAATGTGTTACGTAGACAAATTCAATCGGCCATTAATGAAGGACAATTGGTTATTCCTAATATGCAGGTTGATCAGAATCCTTTCCCAGTGCATGTGTTGGAATTGAATAATCCTAAAGTGCTAGTTCGGCCAAGTCAAGCCGAATCAACCAAGGGGAAGAATGTAGTTATTGGTGATGAAAGACTTGAAAAGAAGCTGACACAGAAGATCCCTCAAGGCGCAAAAACACTCGGGGGCAAGACAAGAAGAAGAAAGCCGACAACAAGTCGACCGGTCTGACCAGCCATAGTGGCGGTCTGACCGGTCATGGGACCGGTCTGACCGGTGCGCCCAGTAAATCTGGGAACTCCTCCAAAATCAAGACAATGCCGAGTTTTAAGGAACTCTTGGCCAAATATGAGAAGGAAGGGAGTGCTCAGAGACAGAAGGGGCCACCAAGCGAAGTCAAGGATACGGGATCATCGTCAAGACATCAAGAGCAATCGAGTCAAGGTAATTATACTTCATCTAGTGGAACGATTGCTCCATGGTATTGCTGGTATCCTTATTTTTATACACATATGCATTATAGTAAGATGCATATGCAATCATATTATATTCAATATCCTCCTATGTATCCAAATCATGCATTACTACAAAGACCGATTGTTGCTAGCAATAATCCGGTCAAGCAAGATGTTGATTGCAGCGAAGAGAATGAGAAGAGCAAGGAGCAAGATTCAAAGTATTTACAGCCGAGGTGGTGTCCCTCAGGCTTGTCTTATACTCAGAAGTGAAGGCTGCAACGTATGTGCAAGAAGGAGGCAATGGAACAACAAGTGGAGGCCGTGCTAAAGACGTCAGCGATGATGAAGAAGGTGTGGCGGCCCAAACAAGTTGTTTCAACATCGACTTGAGCAAAACATGGCCGATAATTGTTTATCGCCTTTAGTACAAAAAATGGCCGATGTAGTGTTAATCATCGCCCTTAGACAATTTTGGCTTAGAAGAATGTTTTTTGGCAAGCAAGCTTTACCAATAAATAGGGGGGCATATGTTGACAGCCAAAATTGGCACCAACCGGTCTGACCGGTCGAGGCACTGTGGCCTGTCCGGCAGGTACCGACCAGTCTGACCGGTCCAGGTAGAGTCCGAGTACAACTATTGTTTTTCATAGATTTAGATCTGTAAACAAGATTTCTTGCGGGATAAGTCCACTCCACCCTATAAATATAAAGGGTCACGGCCGATTAAAAAAATCCAATCGAACAAAATCAATACAAACTCTACTTTTTATCCTCTTCTCCAAACCCTAGCTTTTCCAAACCCCTCTGCTGTTCTTCTTTCATCTCCGCGACATTTGAAGGCGTTCTAGGTGGCCTGCCGATCCTAGAACAACCCTACGGGCGCCTACCCTGACGGGGTCCCTCCCGAGTTTGCGTTCATCGGCCGTCGCCGATTCTTACCGGCGATCGGTCTGACCAGTCCCTTAGACCGGTCTGACCGCTCCACGCAGGAAGAGCTGCATCGATCTAGTGCGTTCGTGTGTTGACCGAGATTTGCGTCAACATTGGGTTTGACCACAAATGCCATAGTTGTATCCCTAGGCTTTTCTAAAATGAACTATTAGAGTATACTATGAATTGCATGGAAAATATCAAAAAAAAATTACAAGACTAACCCCATCTTACTTTTTCTCTAAAAACGTGATCTATATAGGTTGCCTAAGGAAGTAGGCATATTTTCCAAACACCAGATCAATTAAGATGCTAACACATGAAGAAGCAGGTACTTTTGTTCTAACCAATCACAATATATAGAGAATATATTATTTTTTATTCAAGAAATTGTAAAGTTCCATTTTATTGTAGAATATTTTATTCAAGACCATTTATTTTCTTGCTCATTCTGCGCTTATTGGATTCATACAATTGCTCTTGCATTTCTTGTGGAAACGTAACCTAAGATCATCTCATACATCTTGATCCCATCAAATTTCATTCAAATATAAAATTTAAGATAAATGCTATAAAGTTCATATTGTTCATCCAAGGTAATAACCAAACCTTTGCTGCCTACAAAATCTCACTTAGGTGATGCTGATGAGCTTGAATCGCAAAGTAGGTGTGAGCTTATCGAACGTCACTGTGGCGGTGGCAAAGATATCAAAACCTACATAAACATAGAGAGAAGAGTTCAAGACCCATGTAGAGGGAGAACGGGGTTAATGACATATATTTGATATATACGTTGTTCAGTTGGGACGTAGGCACTAAAGATGTATGTTTTTTCAAATTTTATTAAATTAAACTATTAATGTATGCTGCATCTCCTTTTATAGAAACATAATCCAAATAAAGTTATATCAGTATTCAACACAATCTATAGGCCAATTGAGAGATTTGATTTTAATTGTCTTTTTGTCTCCCTAGTGAATGGATATAATTTTCTGTTTTAACACTATAACGAAACAACACAAATCATCAACTACATTTAGAAGTTGTTGCTCATGGAGTTGCGTCTTGGGCCTTTCTGGGTGAATCTGCAATTTATTGAATACATGGAATGGCATTCGAAAACTTTGCCATAATCTGTGTAGGATCTATATGGGTTCTCTTGCCGCGATAATTACATTGATTGTACCTTGCCCTTCGGGGTACTAGTATCTTCCTCGCTGACTTTGTTTCTTTTTATTTTGGCTACCAGAGGTTGTAGTTTTAGGTTCCGGGCCCGAGCTTTCGCTGGCTTCAATATCTTCCTCTATGGAGCTAGGGGTCGGTGTTGGTGTTTACTCATTTCTGTTGGAACCACCTACATGAATCATATGATTCAGCAAGTCATCACTGGCGCTCATTGAAAATGTATACTAAATGCTAGATTTTAATCAATCACATAGTCATTAGCTGACTTGGAATGTAATCCGGACCAAACTCCACTCTTGAACGGCTTTCTCTTTGCAGAAAAGGGTGCGGATCAATCAGATCGTACCACTCGTTGCATAACCGAGCCCTATATCCAATCCTAGGGCTATCCTCATCCCAAGATTTAACACTAACGTCAGCATCATCGTCCCACTCCATCTGGAATGTAATTTGATCAATATCCTCATCTTGAGGTGTGGCATCATCCCTTCATGAGGAAGATGATGATGGAGGATCCGTTTATGACTTCTACATTACAGAGCCATCAAAAATATATTTGAATTCACGTACTCAATAAGTGATGCATGAACAATGTAAAATAACTATCCATGAAAAAATTTTACATTTAAATATTATGGAGATTTCATACAAATATCAAATTCTAAAGAAATTCTAATCACAATAAAAAATAACAAATATGAAAGTAAATATGCAGGCCCCGAACTTGTTATAAAAAGGAGTTCGCAATGTTCACATTATCACTCTCTCTATGTGTTTCTCAAGCATCTCCCTATGTATGTGTCTATATATTTGTATCGCACAAATTAGAGAGAGAAAGAATGGACACATTGCAAACTCCTTATAATCGAATTCGAGGACACTTGCTTTTTTCAAACAATTTCATAGAAATATGATGCACATTTCATACAAATAAGAAATTCACATAAAAATTAAACATTTAAATTACATTCATATTTAAGTTATAATTATTTTTACACTCTTCAGTTTGATTAGAACCCACATCTCCACATGATCTAGACATGAACAAGAATTAAGTCGCTGAAATTTTAAAAGGGAAAGGTATACCTAGGAACAAAATAAATGCAAAAACTTAACTTGCAGACATGATTTAGTAACAAAAATTTACTAGTATCATAAGCTATTGATAAAGCATCAACAAAATACAAAAGCAAAGAGAAAGCTACTGCATAGATTTCAAGATTTTTGGACCAACAGAACTATAGAAACATATTAAGCAAGCTTAAGCATAAATTAAAAGCTAATAGGGGTAAAACTGAAATTTCACAACCATGAACACTTTTACTCTATAGATCTGGATCTAACTAATCTAACAAAATTAGTTTGGCATTTTTCCTATTTTTCCTTGATTTACTACACATTTTACAAGATTTCAGCCAGTTCAACTAAAAGCATAAAACAATCGAACCCTGAGCTGACAGCTGGGCCCTGTAGGTCAGCTTGGCCAGCCAGCCTCGCCATGGCTAGGCCATGGCCGTCGCGGCGGTGCGGCTTGCCTACGGCCAGGGAAGCCCCACAGGGCTGGGACACACGGTGACAAGGCACGGGCCCGCGCAATGGTGGCCCAGATGGGTGCAAACGTGCAGTAGGGGCGGTGGCTGGCCGGCGATGGGACACGATCTTTCCTAGCGGCGTGGCATGGGAATGGTCCAGGGAAGGGGCCTAGGAGGAAGAGGAGCTGCGATGATGCTTACTAGGGGCTCAATTCTGGCGGAGGAAGGCCGAAAGGAGGGGCACGACATGCGGGGGAGGAGGTCCGGGCCGAGCAGTAACTCTGGCAGCCCAAGATGGCTGATTCTAGCCAGGGTAGGGCTCGGCCACGCTCAGGGAGGGGTGGCGCCGTAGATCTAGTGGGGGTGAGGTGGCACCATAGATCCAGTCGGCGGGAGGCGCGTGTCGGCAGGGAGGGTGAGGCGTCGGTGCGCGCGGAAGAGCGGAGGTGCCGACGGTGTGCGTGGAGGAGGTGGCATCTTAGTGATTTGACAAAAAATTAGCTAAACCCCGGCCACACAGGTGTATATATAGAAAGTCCTTTATATTGGTGGGTGATGCCCCCACCGCCCCTACGAATCAATTTTTGGGGCAGGTGAGGGCATCACCCGACCCTACAAATGTATTTTTTGAGGCGGGTGGGAGCGTTACCTGCCCCTACAAATGGATTTCTCAAGGCGGGTAGGACGTCACCCACCCCTACAAATGATCTTTGCTATTCCGAAATTTTGTTTCAAAGAAAACTTATAGCAAAACACATAAAGTGTGAAAATTTTACCATAAGACTATTATGATATGTAGAAATGAAAAAAATATCAAAGCTACATTTAAGTGTATTTAATGGTTAAGAGTATGGAAACCACAATGTATAGCTAACCTCATACATAGTTTGATTTTTTGAAATAAACAAATTTACGAAATAAATTTGAAAGTCATCACCCACCTCTACAAATAATTTTTCAGGGGCGGGTGATGCCCTACCACCCGCTCCTAAAAATATATTTGTAGGGGCGGGTGAGACCCCCTCCTGCCCCTACAAATAATTTTATTTTTAATTCTAAAAACTTATTTAATTAAAAAAAGTAGCAAAACACATCAAAAAATGTGAAATATGTACCATAGGCCTATTCAGACATGTATAACTTAAACAAATATGAAAACCATATTTGTATATAATGGTTAAGAGTGTTAAACCAAAATGTCTAGCTCACCCCCACCTTACTATATCATACAACTGAAAACTCACTTTGTGGTTTCCACAATCATAATCACTATATATACTAAAATATGCTTGTAATATTTTTTCTGGTTCTATAGATGACAATAGGATTGTGGTACAAATTTTGGGAATAAATTTGAAAATCATTCGCAGGGGCTGGTGGGCGCTGTTGATGCTTGCTACACCGGGCTGGTGGGCGCCGTTGACGCTTGCTACACCGTTTTCAAGCGTCAGTTTGATCAAAAAATTATAAGAGTTTGCATTTTTTACACACATCTTTATCCAAAATAAAGCCAAAACCCAGTTGCCTCTAGAAAATATGTAATGTTGGAAATTGAGCGAAAATGCAGGTCACAGGCACCTTATGATATAAGGTAAAATTCATCAACCTATCAGAGCATGACACCTGTCATCACATGGATAAAAAGACCCACCAAAGGTGGAAACCGACCTACTCAAAACCTAAGCCACGTGCCAAATGTATAAGGAACACGTGGCAGCCCCTTAGCCGAAGCTGAGGTTGGTTGGCCCCTAGGCTTGCTTGGCCAAACAGGCCGGTCGGCCCAAGGCGCCACTGCCTCAGATCTTCCATGTGGAGCTCCCCCGTTGGTCCCTTAAGTCAGTTCAAGGAGACCTAGTTGTTGTTTACGTCCGTGCACACCCATGGCTCCCTCCTATAAATATGAGAGGGGGTAAGAAATGGGACACACCTCAAGTTGCAGTGGAGTTTAGGCTGAAAGTAGTAGTCTTCGAGTCCCCGAGGTTGCTCAGGAGTTTCGGTATGAGTTCATCTCTAGCTCGCCCTTGTAATCCTCGGTTATTTGTAACAGACATATCTTATAGTTATTTATATTCGCATGACTTATATCCTGTGGTGTCAAACATATACCTCATGATTAGTTTACATTGTTGCTCTATGCTTTGCATGATTAGACAATTACTTTAGTACACCGGGTACCTGTTCCAGTATTCGAATGTTTGCTCTAGTATGATGTCTATCCATTCGAAGGGTGGGGCTCCGCACGAGATACTACAATATCTCTTATTAATGTAGACATGGTGTCTAGGTTAATCAAGTGTTGCTGGATGTCCCCCTTTTGTACAGTTTGTAGAGATAGCCTGCAGGTGGTGATCCTGTTTTGTGCCATCGTAATTCTCCACATTCGGTTAGGGGTAGAAGGTCCATATTATACCCTAACGGTTGTGCAACTTCATCTGTCGGTCATAAGCGGTCTCCCGATAGTACTAGGTTGCCTAAAGTTAGTATAATCAATTGTATGGTGTAAAGTATAATATAAACTATATAATTAACCTAAGTACATGAAACGCAAGCTGCTAACTTATTTCTTTCTCCTTGCCTTTATCTTATTTTGAGTTGAGTATGAACGTGTGTGTCACACTACTTCTATCCATTATTTATCTTACCCCTATTTATACAATTGAATATCCAATTAAGATTAGTTCATCAACATGGCTACACACATTAACCGGCGCCTTCCCTACGAAAATATAAATGGCACCCCGAAATACTCCTGGTTAAAATGCTACAACGGTATTCCGTGCGCTTGCTTATTTATCCATGGTCTACAAAATACCTGTATCTTGTTTGGAATCTGCGGGTGTTGCTGGCTAGGAGCTCTAACCTAGTGGTGGCACCGGTAGACGTCAACAAGCATTTCTGACGCCATTGTCGTAGATGGGCCTAACAACCTTGATCTACTGATGACATTAAGAAATATCAATAGGCGACCCACCCGCCCCTACAATTGTATTTTTAGGGGCAGGTTAAGCCCTCACCCGCCCCTACAATTACTTTTTTACTTTCTAAAATTCATTTAATTTTTAAAAATAGCAAAGCCAATTAAAAAGTGAAATTTGTATCATAAGCTTATTTTGACATGTGGAACTTAAAGAAAAATATCAAAACTTTGTTAACTATTTTTTCCTAAAAATTCATTTAAAATATAAAAAACAAAAAAAAATATCAGAAAAATATTAAATTAGTTCCCTAAGACTATTGTGACTTATAGAACAAAATACGAATACTCTCAAACTCTTGCAAATTTTGCATGAGCAACGTATCCTCTGTGTCTTCTTATTTCTTGCTTGGTTCTAAATAGCTTGAATGAATTTATTAAGTTCTGCACGGAAGTAGACGTCCTTCCTTCGTTCTTTGTACATATATATCCTATCCATCTCTGGATATCAATAAATATTTTAAATAAACTATAACAATCTCATCCGTAATTTGGTAAATAAATGATCAATAAATATATACTTTTATATAAGAGTAGATATTGAAAAATGACAATTTAACATGTACTAGCTAAAAAAACAAAACACAAATTATTATTGTACTAGTAAGCTTAGGGAAAAAAAACTATCATGCATGTGTGTAAACATAGAAAAAAATAAATCAAATCGTTTTCTCTCACTTCCATGGATCTAGAAAATTGTTTACTTAGGAATGTGGCTTAACATAAAGGTTGGGCCCAAATGATTACATAACCTTCTCCTCCTACTAAATTAACATAACTTCAACTAAAAGTTTGAGGCCATAAATATGTACTTTTATGCATGCAAGATATTTGAAAAAAATCAATTTAATATGTAGTAGATAAAATAATCAACACCCAACCTATTTTTGCACCACTAAATCTTGGAAACAATCTATCATGTGTTTGTGTAAATATAAAAAAATTCTTCCTCTCTACATGGATCTGGAAAATTATTTACTTGGGAGTGAGGTTTAAAATTATATATTGATTCCAAATGATTACATAATCTTGTTCTCCTTCTTAAATAACATAATTTCATCCAATAGTCATTTGAGACAAATGGAGCCCAAATGTCCATAAAGATATACTTCTATATATGCATAGATATTGGAAAAGTCAATTTAACATATACTAACTAAAAAAATAAAACCCAACCTATAATTGTACCATTAAATCTTAGGAAAAAATATATCATGTGTTTGTGAAAAAATAGAAATAAAATAAATTCTTCCATTCTATCCTCCATGGATATAGAAAATTATTTACCTGGGAATGAGGCTTAAACATATAGGTTGAGTCTGAGTGATACATAATCTTGTTCTTCTACTAAAATAACATAATTTTATTCAAAAGCTCGAGGCAACTGAGTCCAAAATAGCCAAAAAGATATACTTCTATATACGTAGAAATTTGAAAAAGTCAATTTAAGTTGTACTAACTAAAAAAATCAAAACCCTTATTGTACCACTAAATCCTAGGAAAAAAACTACCATGCATTTGTGTGAATATAGAAAAGAAATTCTTCATCTCTCTCCTCCATGGGCACGCGGGGAAAATGGGAAGGGAGAGGCAAAACGCTGGATGGGGCGTCGCCGGACTGGAGGGGAAGAGGGAGAGGGGTTGCGCCACTGGGATTCAGGGGTGGAGGCACCGAAGCCGCATGCTGCCGCCGCTCGGGCTGCGTTGCTGCGCCCCCGCCGCGTCGCTCCACCCGCGCAGGGAAGGTGGTCACGGGTGTGGGGTGAAGAGCAGGGGAGGCCACAACGGAGGATAGGGAGGGAGACCGGCGTCAGGAGAGGAGGGAACGAAGGGAGGTTGGGGCGGGGAGCAAGGGAGGGGAGGGGAGGTGTCGGTGCAGAATAGGGGAAAAGAGATAAGGTTGAGAGGGAGAGGAATGAAAGAGATAAGAGGAGCAGGGATCTGGGGAGGGAGTGGGTGCCATTCCAAAGATTGAAAGGTTTGCTTAAGGAGATTTTTTTTATAACCTTGCAGATTAGATCGAGCTTCTCCACGGGGAAAGGAGTTTGTGTGCGAGTTCAAGATGATGGAAAGCTTTACTAGAGTTGCGGTTTTACGGAAGGTAAAGAGTTTTTGAGATTCATGGAAACGCGCGAATGCGCTATGGGATTAGAAAGAGTCCAGGGATTTATCTACCAACGAAAGATTTTCAGCTGGCATTCTAGACGTCTAGTTAAAACAGCTGGGACCAACGGAAGCTGTATACGTGGCTAATCCTGCGTTCGATTTTGGTCCCATCGTAGAATCAAATTTCATCTTTTAGACATTGGGTTGAAGCTATTCTTTTATTTTTTTCATATTCAAACTCGTTCGCACTCCCTCCATTCTAAATTATAGGTAGTTTGACTTTTTAACACTAAGTTTGATCACTGGTTTTATTCAAATAATTTGTGCAAAGATAAACCAATTTAAATTGTTCTTCAAAAAATTAGATTGATAAAACAATCACAATAAAAAATTGATATTTTGGATAAATTTTTAAATAAAATGAGTGGTTAAATTTAAGGTTGAAAAATCAAACTACTTATGGAACAACATGTTTCAAAAAAGTGGGTGCCGTTTCAGATCAGGCTGCGCGGTACGTCCATATCGTAGGGAGAGTTCGAGATGTTTCGTGCTCACGCCTGCTAAAAAGTTTTTCCGGTCAAGATGCACGAGAGCTCGCCAACCGTTGCGGTGGAGCTTTGCCGGTCTCACGGTTGTAGGCCGCACCCGAAGCTCACCGTGTCGACACGTCTCCTCCTTGGACGCCTCTCTCTGTCTTTTTCTCTATGTATCCCTGGACCCTGGTGCAGAGATAGAAGAGTAGAAGTCCTCTCTCCCTGTACACTGCAGTGCGGGCAGCGAGGCCCAAGTGCCCAACTAGAGCCCAGGAAATCAAGAAACCTCGCGCAAGCCATGGCGGGAGTTGCGTCCCTCAACGCCCTCACCCTCCGCGCGTCCGCTGCCCCGTCCACGCCGCGCGGCGGCAGCGGCGCCGCCCTCGCGCTCCCGACCCCGCCGCGCTTGCGGTCGCTGCGCGCCGTGCGGCGGCGCGTCCGGGCGCGTGCGGCGGCGGCGGCGAGTGGGGATCCCGAGGACGAGTGGGGGCCGGAGCCTGAGGGCGCGTCCGCGGCCACGGCGGCGGCGGCAGTGGCCGAGGCGCCCGCGCCGGAGGCGAGCGAGGTGGCGGAGCTCAAGGCGCGGCTCAAGGAGGCGCTGCGCGGCACGGAGCGGGGCCTGCGCGCGTCCAGCGAGACGCGGGCGGAGGTGGTCGAGCTCATCGCGCAGCTCGAGGCGCGCAACCCCACGCCGGCGCCCACGGAGGCGCTCACCCTCCTCAACGGCAAGTGGATCCTCGCGTAAGAACCCCCCCACATCTCATCACAATCTCCTTTTCTCTCTCCCCTCAACTGCTATTGCTTTCTTTTGGCGGCGGTTTCTCGCTGGCGAAATTCTTGTTCATATATATTCTCTTGAGTTTGGTGCATCTGGTTGATGGAGCAGTGGAAAACTTGCAGAATTTGGTGTGAAGTGGTTCATAGAGACATAGAAAAGGCCCCAAAAATGTTACTTGAGCAATAAATTTGGGGGCTGTTCCGTGTCGCATACTTGCATGTGCGAAGGGTCCCAGCAAGTCGTAGAACAAAAAAAGTGGGCCGGCACATCGCCTAAAGTACACGTGTAAACAAAATGGACCATATTTTTCAGACCAAGCATCAATATAAAAAAAGATTACACCATGATGTTTCTTATAATAAGATCATCAAAACAAGACCTCAATTAAATATATTTGGATGGGTTTTTAGTTGAAAATTTTAATTTTGGGGTTAGAACAATTTAATTTCAAAGCTAGAGCAATTTGATTGTGAAGTTAAACAATTGTTCCTAAAAGTGTTAAAAAAATATCATGTAAACGTAATCAAGAATGGTCTAATTTTGAAGATTTTGTGGTACGAAATACAAGGCTTAAATCGGAATTTTATTTGGATTATTAATTAGTAATTATAGATTCTTGTTTTGTTATTCTGTTGGCACACAAATCCATGATGCGTTATCATCCTGCTGCCATACATGACGCACGACTTGGATTAATCCCAATAAATTTCACTTTTGTGGTTAACTAGATCAATCCGGTGGGCACGATCTCTTTGCTGTCATTGCTATTACCCCCAATCCCTTACTTGCCACTGTGAGTGACATAGATGAGTCCCAAGGATGGTAAAATTTTGCAATGGCAAGTAAGGTCATTACCTATGTTTTTGCGATCACTGAACACACATGCCTATGCACCCGTCATGTCCATGGATTCTGTTTTATTGTGCGGTTGCACGAACCTGTGCTATCCGTCACTTATGATACTTTTTCAGGATACTAGGGCTTGATTATTGAATGGCAACCAATTCAAATGGGTTGATTGGGACAAGTGCTGCGTATAAGAGAGCAGAAGGAACTATTTAAATGGATGTATACAGCCACCAAACCCTAATGATTCTTCAATGACATGGCATGATAACGTGGCATTCCACAAAGGATGAGGGACGAAACTGAGCCCAAAAGAAAAGTTTAAGGACGGAAATGATGATTTTGGTAGTTTTTTTTGCGGGTAAAGAGAGCATTTTATTAATTAGGGAGGAGACAAATTGCAATCAGCGCTGATGAGATTGGTGACACGCAGGTGCCCATCCCAACCAGACTGCTGAATGGGCATTACGCCTAGCTAACGCAGCTAACTCATTTGCCACCTTGTTGCTTTCTATCTTACCTTCACCACCTTCCAATCCACTAGAAGCTGGCCTAGCTCTTTGCATTCTGCAATAATAAAGCCTATTTCTGATCTGTCAGTATGTGTGTCCGAGATGATTTTGATAATTGAAGGATCAAATTGAGCATTGGTGAAAGTTTGAGGACCCAAATGCCTAGTCTGCCATAACTGAACTATTGTCAACATCATTACTAAACATAGTTCTGACTTCTGAAACTAACTGCTATCTCTCTCTGAACTAGACTGCAGTGGCCATAAGAAATTTATGTGTCTGATGAACCACATGATTTCAGGTACACATCATTTTCTCAACTTTTCCCTCTGCTGGGGTCCGGAAGGCTGCCTGAGCTTGTAAAGGTGGAGGAGATATCACAGACTATTGATTCAGAGAACTTCACAGTGCAAAACTGCATCAAGTTTTCAGGACCATTGGCTACAACCTCAGTTTCCACTAATGCTAAATTTGAAATTACAAGCCCCAAGCGTGTGCAGGTGAAGTTGTCTTATCCTCATCCAAGTCACCATTCTTCATCTATAATTTAATCCATTTTATCAGATTTCTTGATCCAGATGCGGCACTCATGCACAGAGCCTTGAGTGAGTTTAGCTAGATGTTTCTAATAAATTCACATGGTTCTCAATGTTTTCAGATTAAATTTGAAGAAGGTGTTATCGGAACCCCACAATTGACCGACTCCATTGTGCTGCCACAGAAGTTTGAGCTCTTTGGACAGAACATCGACCTGAGCCCATTGAAAGGCATATTTTCTTCCATCGAAAATGCAGCATCCTCGGTTGCCAAGACCATCTCTGGTCAGCCACCACTTAAGGTACCGATTCAGACCAACAATGCTGAGTCCTGGTTGCTCACAACCTACCTTGACGAAGAGCTCAGGATATCTAGAGGCGACGGTAGCAGCATCTTTGTGCTATTGAAGGAGGGAAGCACCCTTCTGAACTAGGTTCGATGTTGAAAGGCGAACCGTTGGCAGTGTTATATTGACTACTGACTACAGTTTCTTTCTCTTGATACCATGTGTTTATAGTAGAATATTAGTGTGATGTGTGTGGTTATGTGAAAATGATTGCTACCTTATGGGTAAATGTCTGCAATCGGTGCTCTTTAGTTTCAATAACCTGAAATGTAGATGCATACTTGCGGTTGTGCTGTTGCTTCAAACTCTCGGTCTCAGTATCGGACTCAGATTCAGTACCGTCACTTCTTGAAGGATGTTGTGACCTCTCATATTGAAATCCACGGTGAATCAAGCATCCAAGGGCTTGAATACTCTGCAAGCATAAATCTTATCCATCCAATGTTTTCACTAGGGTAGACAGGGATCTGAGGTTTTCACCGGGTCGCCTCCCACGTGTCACTACATCATAATACTATTTTTTTTTAAAAACGGGCACGAGATTATGTCTATTTCATTGATAAAGAAGGAGAGTATAACTAGCCAGCCAGAAAAGTAAAACAAAAGGGTTTAATCTCACAGTAAAAGAGATTCTAAATCCTTTGCTCCTGCTGAAGCCCAAGCTGTTGCCTTGTTCTTGATTTTGGCCAGAAGCCCTGTAGCTGACGTCTCCTACTTCCTAGAAACTCTTGCATTTCGCTCTCGTCAGATTTGCCAAATTACTAGTAGGGATAGCGACCGAATCACTTTTCGGGGCACATGTTCACTGAATATGATGTTGTCCACCAATGCAACGTAATTTCGCTTGGTCTCCACTGTTGAGGGCTTAGGGTGGACTGTGCTGTCCAAGATGCGATGAGACTTCACACTCTTCTCGTGTAGCGGCACTCCACTAGGAGGTGAAGTGCCGTCTTAGAGGCATTTCTACATAGAGGGCAGAAGGGGCTGTACGCTCATCCTCAAAGATGCCGTATGTCTGAAGTCCACACTCGGTTTTGAGTCACCAGATATGCAAAAAATTTGCATTTAGGCGGCACCCATGCTTTCCGGATCGTCTGAGCTTTAGGTGCTTTTACACAACCAAGAAATTGCGCTTTATAGGCCAAAGCCGCTATGTATTCTTCGGATGGTGTGAACTTCCACCTAATGTGGTCTTCTTGGTTGTGGAGGAGTTGGGTGTCATGGAGCATCTCCCAGAGTGTAAAGTACCCTTGGACGTGTCGGAGCATAAGTCCCTTTGCTCTTCTCACGCCTCATATCCAAGTGTGTCGTTGCAGTGCAGCAGCCACTGTTCTATTTTTTGGCCGGCAGATCTTGAAGAGGTTTGGCGCTATATCCTTCGGCCTGCGACCCTGGAGCCACCCCAAGTGCCAGAAGCTCATCCTTTACCATTGCCGATTGAAACTGTTGTGCAAGCCGCGAAGAGGAGGTGGTAAGTGTCGTCCCACGACATTATTGTGCCTATCCAGACCTTTTCCGGTGAAGCCCATTCATGCCAAAGCCACCATAATCTCAGAGCTCTCGCGAACCATTCCAAGTTCAGAATGCCCAGTTGACTTTGCATTTAGCTCCCGTTACTTTGCATTTGACTTCCATTCTTTTGGTAGGGTACATCTTGTCCAATTGACTTTGCATTTACCTCCCCTGAGAGCTGAGTCGCCCGCCTAGAGGAATTTTTTCCATGCTTTGTCAAGCTCTTATAGGATATCATTGGTCGCTTTCAGGACAGTTAACAAGTATATTTGCTACAAGAGGAGCACCAATTTTTTCAGGCAGACCCGTCCAGCATGCGTCAAGTGCCTCCCGTGCCAGCGCAAAACCTTGGAAGTTGCCTTTTCCACCATAGGCTGAAAGTCAATCTTCCGTAGTCTCCTCACTGCCAGTGATAACCCCATGTATTTGATGGGGAAGTTGATGCGCACCGCTGGGAAGCCGGACAACGTATCTTCAAGATCGAGATCGCCATAGCTAATCGGCGTGACACTCCTACCAGCTAATCGGAAAGACTAAGTTTTGCTTAGTCTTGCTTTCCTCATGTTTCTTACTCTCCTCGGGCTTGGAGGATGTTTCATTCTTGTCACTCTTACCAGCTGAATCCACATAATTGACTCCACCTGACATCAGAGCGACCCAAACCCCCTCGTTGGGGAGAGTTCGTCCTCATCTCCTTTCCCTGCTCTCGGCTGCCCATATATTTGTTTTGATTCAGATTCTCTCTCAGATCAAATTGGGTGGGTATCTGGTTATGTTGCTGATTGTGATTGGGATGTTGTTGCCTGCTTCCATCCCACTGGTTTCTCTGACTGTTAAACTGTCGTCCCCCTGGAAGCCCCCTCTCTTCTATCCTCCCTACCTCTATGCTGAAAACTCCCTCCACTCTCACATGGACCTTGCAACCCACCACCATCGCCGACTGATCTGCCTCCACCACGCGGCACCCAGTGCCCCCCAGCCATCCCTCTACCAGCCATTGAGTCTGCGAACTTGGACAAAAGACCTAGTATCACCTCCCAAACTCGACCACCTGCCAACCGCTGAACCACGAAGGGGAACAGATGCAGCAGGCCTTCTCCAATTCCTTGCAAGGACCTTGATTTCTGCGCAAGCGCCCACCAAAGCACTTCTCGACCAGAGATGATTCAGCTATTCCTCAAGAGCTGGATCCTCCCCCCTCAATTTGGAACACAGAGGGTTCCCAGATCTTTGTCAATTGCTAATTTTGATTATATTTGTATTTTTAAAATTAGCTACAGACAAATCGTATCTGACATGGACTGGTGGGTCAAGTCCTAGTTCTTTTCTTAATTTCAAATGTAGCTATTTAGTAATCGTATTCGACATGGACGTTTTGGTCCAGTGCTAATTTCTTAAATTTTAATTTCGAAATGCGATATTATTAAACATTTTGATATGGACTTTTTGGGTTGATATAGACCCTTAGATCATCATAAAATATTGTTTGTGCACAACGGCACATAAAAAAGGTAAAGACTAGTATAAGGCCCGCCGTATTTTTGTTCTTTGGAATGGCTTCCATCCATCTCGTGCGTCTTCTCCCGCACACTGCCCATAACCCACTCGGCTGCCCAAATCCTACTGCCTTTTCCTTTATCTCTCAACCTTATCTCTTCCCCACCGACACCTCCCCTCCTCCTTTCCCCAACCTCCCTTCCCCTTCCCCTTCCCTCCTTTCCTGCCGCAGGTCCCCCTCCCGGTCCTCTGCTGCGCCCTCCCTTGCTCTTCCCCCACACCCCGCGACCGCCTTCCCTGCGCGGCGGAGCGACGCGGGCAGCGCGGCGCATCGCGGGCAGAGCGGCACGACGGGGCCGTAGCGGCGCAGGCCGAGCTCCTCATCGGCGCCGCAACACCGGGGGTATGGCTCCACCTCCGCGCCGTCCTTCGCCTCCGCCTCCACCACGTCGCCGCCTCCGTAGCAGCAACCTCATCCGGGGGGCTCGCCCCGCAGTGAAGCGGATGGCTCGGTCAGGCAGGCCCTTCTGCTCTTCGTCCACAACAAGCTAACCATGTGCCCCGACCGCTGCTTCTCGTTCGCCTCCATCAGCCAGACCGTCTCCATGGTATGGCAGCGTCCCTGACCTGAAATCCCTTCATTTCTCGATTACGCTTTGCGGGATTTCGCGTTCCTTGCCCTTTTTGGATGAGTGGCACTGTTCGTATTTCTGAAGCAATGCTTGATTGGCTAAGTCATGATTCCTTCTATGAATTGAAGAACTATATAGTTGTTTGAGCATCCAATTTGAGATACGAGAGGATCCACATGAGCCTCCAATTCTATTTTAAGGTAGCAGTTGAGTGAGATATTGGCACCAAATTTCCAATTGATGTCTACTGTTACTAGGAGGTGATCCACGTGAGGGAATCCTGTTTAGGCAATAACACTGTACTTCATTTTGCAATTTTACTTGTTTATTTAGGCAATAACACTATACTTCATTAGGTAATGTTATTAGGGATATCCATCTAAGCAATATCATAGTTCCAAATATGGCATGGCAAAATATTGCACTTCACTAGGCGATGCCATTGAACATATATATTCATCTAAGCAGGTGATCCATCTCTTGCCTGCTGCTTTGCAAGGTACCTAGTTTTGATCAGCACCCGAGTCATTCCCAAAACACAATGTTGCATGTCTAGCCCCCTAGTCTAAATAACTTTTGCACAGATTATGATTTTGGAAAGATAAATATCTCAATTCTGTATTTAGCATGCCTAGCTAGTGGCAGCATATTCTCTTATACGAATGAATACTAATGCATTAATAATGACCCCACCAGAATAGCCTAATTGAATATTTATATTTTTTCTAATTGAGAACCTAATTGACAACGGTTTTGGTTAAGGGGAGGGTGAGTAGTAGAATAGGAAAGCATTTATCATATTTGGCTCCCCCCCCCCCCCCGGTAAATGACTTGATGAATTGGGATGGAAATGAAAACGGGTATAGGAAACAAATTAATGTTGAGTGATACAGTTTCTTTTCAGAGATGCATTTCTTAGCTGATGCTTGCACTGTCAATGTTTATAAAACATAATAGTTGTATCATTTTCTAACATTTCCTAGATGATGTGTGTTCATGAACCTTTTGCTATAGTTGTCCGTTGCAATCATGAGCCTTGTGTTAGTTGGGAGCAATGGAGTAAATTGTTGAAATGCTTAACTGATATTATTAAAATGCCTACACAACACTAATCAAAATGCTTATGATATTCAAGAGAGTATTGTAAAGCACTGACTGGTCCATTTTTTTTTGGGTAGTCCTGTACTGATATATCAGATTGCTAGTTGTTTATTTTATTGGCATGGTCCAGTATGAGGCTACAAGCTTATGATGTGTTGATTTATTGAAACTACCTGTAACGGAAATGTGAAATGCTCAACTGATATTATTAAAATGGTACATAGTATTAACTAAAATGCTTTATTTACAATCCCACGTTGGATTCTCGCTTCAGGGGATTAGAGGCAAGAAGGTTAGAGAGGATTTAGGAATTGGGGTTCTGCACATTGACCTATTGTTGCAGACTTGCATTTTCTGGCTAGGTGATTAGGTGTGATGCGTTAGTAGGGTCAGGGAATGGGGCCCGGGCACTCAGGCAGCATCTAATTTTTAGAATTTCAGTTTAGAATTCTAGAAAGCGGGATGTATTTTTCCTTTTTTGGATTATGAGGTAAAGTTACACAAGTATTCGAGTTGTGGTTTTCCCCCAAATTTAAGCATAGCCAAAACACACAGATTCATGATGTGTCTATTTTGGTTCCATGGTCTCATGATTAAATACCATGAAAAGCTGCTAGTCATCTGGATCCCTCGTATGGATATAATTTTGAACTAGTCAATTACACTATTTTCAATCAGGTGATTCTACTATTTTTACTGCTAAGGTTGCTGCTGCATAAGTTGCAGACGGAGTGGCAAGAGGGTGCTTCGAAGGATCAGGTGAGGGGTGTGGTTCTACACTCATTCTGTTTTTCAGTTTATTTTGCTTCATCTAGTGATTTTTCGCAACCCTTGAACAAATTCATCGGTAGACTGTGCACATGAAGGTGTGGCCGGTAAAGATATTTTGGGTCTGCTCCGATCTCAAATCTTGAGGTGTTCCTAAAGGCTGTCGCTACACATTTGCCATGGTGGTCAGGTCTCTTGGTGAGATTAATGCACCTCTGCATTTGTTGAAACCAAGTTTGACTTTTCTACTGTCTAAGCATTTTATTATGTCCTTATGTCCTCTTGGTAATGCATAATTCAGCCATGCCAACTTTTGATAAATCATCAAGTAATTTATTAATTTTAGTTTATCATATGCATGCTGATGGTAGCATTTTTATATTTTCCTATTCATCATTTTTTGGATTTTGTGTAGGCAACTTATGGTAAACAAACAGGCAAATTAATGACTGAAGTAGATTGTTTTTTACTGAGATAGCTAGGCAGATTTGCATGCTTCATGTAGCATGACGTCAGTAATTCAATGGCTCTTCTTTTTTCTTCAGTACATGCATGGATTGCAGTACCAGCTAGGCATATCTTGATAGGGGCTGGTTGTGGGCAGAATAGAGATTTTGCTTCATACATTCCTGCATTGACTCCTATAAAATCATAGTTAAATTTTAGGGGGAAGCTCACTTAAATACATGACCCTGCAGCTCCTACTTTATCACCTACAATTCAGTGAGCAAAATAGTGTTATTCAGCGGGCAAATTAGAGAAGTATAGCCGGCAAATAGCTAGGTGCTATGTAGCTAGCAAACAACAAATGCATTCAAAACTAGCTAGCATTTGATCACAAAATAGGCAGGGGGCACGGTAAGCAAAACAAGTAAATTAATTGGCAAACTTTGGGGGGGGGGACTGCAATTCAGTAGTGAAATCTTGCAATTTTTTTTACTACATCCCTTTTTTTTACTCTTATGTGGTTGTCACTACATGTTAATACATTACATGGAACCTTTTTACTGTAACATTTTTGTTAGGTGATCAAAATCAGCAAAATACAGTAGAGTCTATATTGCTTGACAGGATACTGCAATTTCTTCAGTATGCAGTATCATAAGCAGTTCAAGTAAGTCAGCTGGATTATCCTTCATCTACTAGGCGTATACAATGTATTAATTTGCTAGAATGTAGTCTATGCGTCATGGAATTTGTTGTGTGTATGATTGCTTCTTATTGTTGTGCAATTAAATGAATTTCCTCTAAGCAGATTAGTGTAATACAACATGCAATTAATTGAATTTCCTCTAGGCAGATTAGTCCAATATAGCAAGCAATTAAATGTTGTTTCATAGGCAAATTGGTGCAATAGAGCAAGCAAAACAATGGATCAGTTACCTATTGTATATTCTTTATTAATTTATGATATAGAATGTTTATTGTTTCTATTTTTGTCATGGTGCAGGAGATAGTAGGGATCAGTAAATATCTTACAGCAAAAAAATGACACGCAAGTAAGCACTAAGCAGTAGATGGTATGTGCACTTCTCCAACTAAGTTGTTTTTGGTCCCTGGATTCACACAGTGCAGCATCTTGGAGCTTCATATTTTGTTCTCTTGGTTGGATAGTGCCGTCCAACCTCCCTTCTAGTAACACATTTCTAGTAAATCAAAAGCAGTTTCTACAGTTTCCCTCAGGCATGTTTGTAAAGTGGATCCATGAACAGAAATAAGGATATGTGATGTGTTTTGTGGAATATGTGAAACTTTCCCTGCTATGGAAAATCTACCGGAACAATCTGCTGATTTAGAGCTATATTTGCACAATATAATACTAGATCTGGGCAATTTACATGTAATATTGTCTGTGATGTCAGTTTTTGCCTGCTGCATCTGATTTGCCTTGGTATTTCTGTCGTTGTCGCCTAGTCATAATCACGAGTAGTTTGACATGCTATTTCACCCAGGCTCGTGGGGACCGTAGAGTTTGGCGTTGTCGCCTAGTCATAATCACTAGTTTGACATGCTATTTCACCCAGGCTCGTGGGGACCGCAGAGTTTGGCGCTGCATATTTTTGCGTGTGGGGAACTGAGAGTTGCTACAAAAGGAAGCTGCCAAAGTGCCCATATGCAGAAGTTTCCTAAAATAGTAAGGCCGTGCTGCAGGACTATATTACGGCCGGCCGTAATATAGCCAAGTCCATAAAAAAATGACATGTTCATGGTAACAAGAACATGGCATACACATACATCAATTTAACAACTCCGCACCAAAAAAATACCAGCAGAGCGTTTGGGTGCGACTATCACTCTAATTTTCCACGAGAAGCAGTTGGAGAAACTGGACATAATCCGAGTACAAAGAAGAGCCTCCTTGATTGCGTGCAAAGAACAACCAAGTGAAGAGTTTATTTTCTATACAAATGCTGCACAGATGGAATTGGACAAAAATCAATAGATCATATTCTAATATGTTTCCCTCGCTAGTTAGTTAGTAAAATTGTCATCCACGCATACCCCGTCGTCTTTACCGTGGGGACTGAATTCCCAAGTACGCTGAATCAGTGAGGCTGAGAAACCCATTACTGAGCTCTATTTGGGGGCACGTGTTTTGTGATCCAACAAGCAAGGCCTTTCGCTCCTCGTCTGAAGTTTCTTGGCCCCAAGGATGCTGCAGCAGTTTCCTGACTCTGTCGAGCTCTTCTGCAACCTCCCGCATTGAGGGCCTTGTTAGCCCCGGTACTGAAGATGGCTCTGCTTCCATCTGTGTTGGGCCTCGCCGGTCTACTCGGCCCAAGAAGGCGAACGCTAGGGTTTCCGGCCCAGAGTGGCTGTAGTGTGTGCGTGTGCGAGTTGCCTATATGTATTGCGTGAGAGAGGGGAAAGAGGCATGAACAATCTTGTAACAGACTCATACGAACTCAAGCTGCCCCCGTTCTTCCCCAATTCCGATTTCCTCTCTTCTAGCTGTTCCCAGTCTAATTCTCCAGTTATCCGCTGCTAACATAGTGGTATCAGAGACACCGATCTGGATTCCCACGAAATTCATCACGAGCACTTCACCCGGCTTCGTAAGACGCGCGGAGCTATGGATCCTCATCTTCAGACGATCCTCGACGAGATCAAGGGTTTGTCCGCGTCCATGGTGGATCTCAAGACCTCCGTCACCGAGCGCATCGATGGCGTGGAGCACGCGCTCGACGATCGCTTCAAGCGCATCGAGGCGGCGGCCGGCGAGTTCGGCGATTGGAAGCCCAAGGTGGACGCCACCATCGACGACATGCGCATGGAGCTTGGCGCGATCCGCAAGACCGTCAATCGTGTCATCCTCGACTCCAACTCCTCGGCGGCGCCGGGTATCTTCGCTGCACCTGCGCCGGTTGCGGCGTCTCCTTCCGCCGTGAACCCTGATGGCCCCAGTGGGCACCGCGTCGACACCAATTTCCGGGAGAATGCGCACGGGTCGGTGTACACCCACACGCATTCCCCGGGCAAGGGTACGTTTCCCGATCCGTCCAAATCCTTTACTCCCCTGAATCCCCATCCGCGTTCCCCACCTTCTGCTCCGGTTGGTTCGAATTTTAGTGGCGGCTCCCAGTTTAGCAAGATCCCTAAGCTGCAGTGTCCTTCCTTTGATGGCGCGAATCCTAAACTCTGGATCCGTCGTGCTGAAGATTATTTTGAGCTCTCGCAAGTAGATTCGAACATTTGGATTAAGCTGTCGTCCATGTTTTTCACTGACTCTGCTGCCCGGTGGCTGCAGTCCATCGAGCCACGCCTATCGTCTTGTTCGTGGTCTAGTTTTTGTCAGATGATTTTGGATAGGTTTGGTAAGGATCACCATGAACTGCTAATTCGACAGTTATTTCATATTAAGCAGTTGTCGACTGTAGCTGAATACATAGAACGTTTTTCTGGGCTTGTTGATCAGTTAGCAGCCTATGAACATAAATCTGATCAGCTGTATTATACGACTCGTTTCGTTGATGGTCTCAAAAATGACATCCGTCTCGCTGTCATCATTCAACGCCCTCCAAATCTGGATACTGCTTGCGTCCTCGCTCTTTTGCAGGAGGAGGTTTTGGATCGCAACAAGACCAGGGAGGTTCATCGCGGTGATTCTTTGTTTGTTGGTCGGGCATCAGCTAGGGGACCGCTGCCCTTGCCGTTGCCACCTCAGGGCGACAAGTTGCAGTTCCAGCAGTCTCCTGAAAGCCATCGCCATGGGGAGCCTATCCGTGGACGTCCTCCTGATGACAAGCTGTCAGCATTGCGTGCTTATCGGCGTGCCAAAGGCCTATGCATCAAGTGTGCTGAGAAGTGGAGCAGGGATCATAAGTGTCCAGATTCTGTCCAATTGCATGTTATTCAGGAGCTTTATGATATGATTCAGTTTGGGGAGGAGGTGTCTGAAGAAGATTGTAGTGCTCAACAATCTGACCATTTGTTTCTCACATTGTCAGAAGCAGCTGTGACTGTTACTGATACTCCCAAGACAATGAGGTTCAAAGGTTCCATTCAGGGTCAAGAGGTTCTTATATTGATTGATTCTGGAAGCTCTAACACCTTTGTCAGTACTGCAGTAGCCGAGAAGTTATCTGGTCTATCCCAATTGTCGCAGCCACTAGGTGTGTTGGTAGCAAATGGCAGTAAAATGCAGTGTGATCTCCAGTTGTTGGGTGGTCAGTGGTCTGTTCAAGGCTGTCAGTTTACTACTGATATGAAAGTGATCCCTCTTTCACATTATGATCTTATTGTGGGAATGGATTGGCTAGAGTCCTTTAGTCCCATGAAGATTCACTGGAAGCATAAGTGGATGTCTATTCCTTTTCAGGGAGCCTCAGCTATCTTGCAAGGGTTAGTGCCTGAATTACCTGCACACTCAGTGGTGGAAGTTTGTGCTGTGTTGGTCACAGATTCTTCTATACTCAACTTGTCTGTTCCTCCTGAGTTGTCCCAGCTGTTGCAACAGTATGGTGATGTTTTTGATCCTCCTTCTGGATTACCTCCTTCTAGAGCTTGTGACCATGAGATTCCTCTGATTGAAGGGGCCACTCCTGTCTCGGTCAGACCCTACAGATATCCTCCGGCCATCAAAGATGAGATTGAGAGGCAAATCATTCAGATGCTTCAGGAAGGCATTATCCAACATAGTACCAGTCCCTTTTCTTCTTCTGTTCTTTTGGTTAAGAAGAAAGATAAGTCTTGGCGATTCTGTGTTGACTTCAGGCACTTAAATGCAATTACTCTGAAATGTAAGTACCCTGTACCTCTCATTGATGACTTCCTGGATGAGTTGGGTAAAGCTAGCTGGTTCACTAGTTTGGACCTCACTGCTGGGTATCACCAAGTCAAGTTGAAGCCAGGTGAAGCTTACAAAACTGCTTTTCAAACCCACTCGGGGCATTATGAATTTCGAGTTATGGCTTTTGGATTGTCTGGGGCACCTGCCACATTTCAAAAAGCTATGAATTCTACATTAGCTCCCTTGTTAAGAAAATGTGTGTTAGTGTTTTTTGATGATATCCTGATTTACAGTAGTTCTTATGAGGAGCATTTGGAGCATATTCAGCAGGTCTTGCAGCTTCTTCAAAAGGACCAGTGGAAGGTTAAGCTGTCCAAATGTGCCTTTGCCCAGCGTCAAGTCACATACCTGGGACATGTCATTAGTGCCCAAGGAGTGGCTACTGACCCTAGTAAAGTTACAGCTGTGTTGAACTGGCCAGTCCCAGAAAATGTGAAGGAACTCCGAGGTTTTCTTGGTCTTGCTGGGTACTACAGGAAATTCATTAGGCATTTCGGCATTATTGCTAAGCCATTAACAGAACTTCTCAAGAAAGGTGCTTTGTACATTTGGACTTCTGATCATCAAGTGGCTTTTCAAACTTTGCAGCAAGCTCTTAGCTCAGCCCCAGTGCTAGCACTTCCTAATTTTTCTATTCCCTTTTGTATTGAGACAGATGCCAGCGGCATTGGTATTGGAGCTGTGCTATTGCAAAACGGTCACCCACTATCTTACCTCAGTAAGGCACTAGGTCCCAAGTCCAGAGGTCTCTCCACCTATGAGAAAGAGTATATGGCTATTTTAGAAGCTGTCCATCAATGGAGACATTATCTGCAATATGGGGAGTTTATTATCTACACTGACCAGAAAAGTTTGGTGCAGTTGTCTGAACAAAGACTTCACACTACTTGGCAGCAGAAGGTATTTACTAAACTTTTGGGCCTTCAGTATAAGATAGTGTATAAGAAAGGGGTCGATAACAAGGTGGCTGATGCCCTGTCAAGGAGATCTGTCCTTAACTCTGAGTGCTTCCTTATTTCTTCTGCAACTCCAGTCTGGCTAGAACAAGTAGTGGCTTCTTATGTGGCAGATGTTCGTGCTCAGTCCTTGATTACTAAACTCTCCCTGGATCCTTCATCAGTACCCCATTATTCCTGGAGAGATGGTCTTTTGAGGTATAAGAATAGAATTTGGATTGGTCACGATATTACACTGTACAACAAGCTGTTGGCAGCTATGCATTCATCAGCTCTGGGTGGACATTCTGGGGTCCCAGTGACCTACAAAAGGATGAAACAATTGTTTGCTTGGCCTGGCATGAAGAAATTTGTTCACCAGTATGTTCAAGCATGTTTGATATGTCAACAGGCCAAACCTGATAGGACCAAGCTTCCAGGCTTGCTGCAACCACTGCCTGTGCCTTCTACAGCATGGCAGGTAATATCTATGGATTTTGTGGAGGGATTGCCAAAGTCTGGTGGTAATGATTGCGTTTTGGTAGTTGTGGATCTGTTTTCTAAGTATGCTCATTTTTTACCTCTCAAACATCCCTTCACGGCTATATCTGTTGCCAAGCTTTTTCATCACCAAGTGTACAGACTGCATGGCCTTCCTGCCTCTATAGTTTCTGATCGTGATAGAGTTTTCACCAGCAAGCTTTGGCGTGAGCTATTTCGTCTGGCTGATGTGCAATTGAGCATGAGCTCGGCTTATCACCCTCAGTCGGATGGTCAGACCGAACGGGTCAATCAATGCCTCGAGACATTTTTACGTTGTTTTATCCATGCATGTCCTTCCTCCTGGAGCCAGTGGATTTCTCTCGCGGAATTCTGGTACAACACCAGCGAGCACTCGGCTACTGGTCGCTCTCCTTTTGTGATCTTGTATGGCCATGAGCCCAGGCATTTTGGAATCACACCTCTTATGGCAGTGGATTCTGTTCCTTTGTCTGACTGGTTGAGTGAACGGCGGCTCATGTCTGATCTGGTCCATCAACATTTGCTGCGTGCCAAGGCTCGTATGAAGCGTCAGTCCGACAAGAACAGATCTGAACGGGTTTTCCAAGAAGGTGATTGGGTTTTCCTGAAAGCACAACCATATGTGCAATCTTCCTTGGCCGCCCGTGCCAACCAGAAACTAGCATTCAAGTTTTTTTGGCCCATACAAGGTGATTTCCAGAATCGGTTATGTCGCTTACAAGCTGCAACTGCCGGGCTCCTCCCTGGTCCATCCCGTTTTCCATGTGTCTCAGCTGAAGAAGATGGTAGGCGATCAGCATCAGGTGACAGCAGACCTTCCAGATGTTCTGTTTCAGTGGAGTATTCCTGAAGCCATATTGCAGCGTCGTTCTGTCATGCATGGGGTGCGTCCTGTCTCCCAACTTTTGATCAAATGGTCTAATGTTCCAGCATCACTTGCTACTTGGGAGGATGCTACAGCTCTGCGTCAGCAATTTCCTAATGCCGCTGTTTGGGGACAACCAGCACGCCAAGAAGGGGGGAGTGTTAGCCCCGGTACTGAAGATGGCTCTGCTTCCATCTGTGTTGGGCCTCGCCGGTCTACTCGGCCCAAGAAGGCGAACGCTAGGGTTTCCGGCCCAGAGTGGCTGTAGTGTGTGCGTGTGCGAGTTGCCTATATGTATTGCGTGAGAGAGGGGAAAGAGGCATGAACAATCTTGTAACAGACTCATACGAACTCAAGCTGCCCCCGTTCTTCCCCAATTCCGATTTCCTCTCTTCTAGCTGTTCCCAGTCTAATTCTCCAGTTATCCGCTGCTAACAGGCCTCTTGTCGCTAGCCATCTCGAGACACTCCTTGGCCAGCTCCGCCACCTGTGCTCGATCAGCTCGACACTCTGTTCACCAATTATCTGTTGGTCCAGTATCTCAGCAAGCCTGTTCTCGCTCATGGCTAGAAGGAAATGTGATGAGAGGTTCTTCTCCTCCTCAAGTGCCTGAAGGTTCATCGCCTTCCTGCATGTAAGCAACTCCAGCAGAACAACACCAAAGCTAAGCTGTATACATCACTCTTACTCGTCAGTTTGCTGGTCTGCATATACTCTGGATCGAGGTAACCGTAAGTGCCTTGGACAAATGTGACAAACTGAGCTTCATTTGTCGGAGCCAATGTCGAAGCACCAAAGTCCGCAACTTTTGCGGTGTAATCCTCATCAACTAGTATGTTGGGTGACTTCACATCGCCATGGATGATTGGGGATGAAGCCCAGGAGTGCAGGTACGCGAGGGCTTCGGCGGTCTCGTGCGCGATCTTCAGGCGCGTCGTGAAGGAAATGCGTGATCCATGGGGCTGGCCGACATGGATAAGCTGGTACAACGTGCCGTTTGGGATGAACTGGTAGACGAGCATGGGGACTTCCACCTCAAGGCAGCAGCCGTATAGCCTCACCACGTTCCTGTGGTTGACCTGGGACAGGATGAGCATCTCCTTCCCAAACTCTTTCTCCTGCCTCTCGTTGATTATCTTGCACTTCTTTATCGCGACCAATCTTCCGTCTCTCAGAGCTCCCTTGTAGACGGTGCCGTTCCCTCCCTTTCCAAGCACATTGCGCTCGTCGAATTTGTCGGTCGCCTCCTCGAGCTCTTCCTTGGTGAACAATGTGAAGGACAGCCCTTGTTTCAACTTCATTTCCTCGAACAACAAGAGGCCCCCGTGCTGCTTGAAGTACCTCTGTTTCACAGCAGCAAGGCTCCTCTTTTGGTGGATAATGTATGCACAAGACATGCTCACAACTAGTGCAACCATGCCGATGCTAATACCTGCAACAAGGTAGAAATTTTAAAAGGTTCTAGTTCTACATCTACTCGTAGGAGCTCTTTGTCACATTGAGGAGAGAGATCTTTAGAGCAGTCATAGATATCTAAATTATGGCTTGAATTTGGTACTACTAGATCTAGTCAGACATGAAGAAGTAACTAATTGCATGACGAATTAGACGTCTATATAAAACGCAGTCTCATTCTGAACCGAGGGAGTAAAATTCAGTAGCCAAGGATCAACTTTTAGTACTTCTTATTACTACGTTATAACCGGTAGTCAACTTTACTTTTTAAGAAAGGTAAAAAGCACATTGTGAAAATGAACGAGTATAGTAGGCGTACCTACTGCCAACTTCACGCCAAGTTGAGAATTTTTGGCTACGCAGGTACCATTGTAAGCGTTTCCTGTTGTCTTGTCAGGGCAAGAACACAGGAATCCTCCAGCAGTGTTGATACAGGTTCCAGGAACAGAGCAGGGGTACTGGAATCTAGAGTCATCGCACTCGTTAACATCTGCAAAATGAAAGGCCAACTGAGTCGTTCAACTTGTGCAGGTAGTTAAATCTAGCAAACAGAGCATGGCAGTTTATTTCTTGATGCATAAAATAACATGCGAGGCTCTGCTGCTAGATCGATGTCTGAACCTGCATCAACGGATTATGATGAAGTTCAGACATCGATCTGCAGAATCTCCAAGGAATAATTGAAGTGAAGAAGAAACCTTGGCAGCCGTCGGGGACGTAGGGATTACCCTCGTGCCCAGCGGAGCAGTTGCAGAGGTAGCCCGGGCCGTTCCTGGAATCGACACACTCGCTGTTGCCGCTGGCGCACAAGTACGCCGTCGCGTTCCGCCGCGCCTCCCGGCACGTCTCCTTCCCCACCACCGTCCAGAACCAGCGGCCACTTGCCGCCGGTCGACCCCATGAAGTCGTCGCCGGCGACGTACGCGGGCCGGAAGTCGAACGCCGCCGCCTCCACCAGCGCGGCGTAGCTGCACGAGGTGCTGACCCCCATGCCCCCGAAGGTGTCGCTGCTGTTGTTGCTGAACCTGTCGTCGAACGAGAGCTGGTACGTGTTCATCCCGCGGGGGATGGCCGCATGGCAGCAGCCCATGCCGGAGCAGGAGCCGTTCTCCAGCCGGCCGCCCCTGGGGCAGGTGGCCATGCACCCGGTCATGTACACGGGCCCGGCGTTGACTGAGTTGACGTACGCCAGCGAGTTGCAGCCGAGCACGGTGAACCGGTTGGCCTCGTCGGAGAGCCGGAACTGCGAGTCGATGAAGTCGTTCCGCCAGGGCCCGTACTCGAAGGACACGGTGGTGCAGGAGTAGACGAAGTAGCTGAAGACGCGCGCCTGGCCGCGGCGGAGGGAGATGTCGATGACCTCGGCCTCCCCGCTGAAGGGCTCGTGGGTGCCGTCGGCGGCGAGCTCGCAGGTGAGCCCGAAGGTGACGTCGGACTCGCCCGTGTAGAGGTAGCAGCCGCGGCCGATGCCGAACGGGCAGGGGATGTCCACGTCGCCGCACCGGCGCTGGCACGAGAGCGGTGTTGTTGTGGCTGCTCGCCATGCCGGAAGGAGCACGGCGATGATCAATGGAGCAAGGAGCACGGCCAGCACTCGGCAAAGTGTGGGCATGCCGTGTGCCACATGTTTGCCGAGTGCCCGTGGTTTGGCACTCGGCAAAGCTGGAGACACTGGGCAATTGTGTTTTCTGGTAGTGGGACACGCTTTCGCTAGAGTGGAGGGCAGTCTTGCCGGGGATAGAGTGCCCGGGTGCCTAACGTCCAGGTGATGTAGGGGGGCTATTCTAGCCTTTGGCCCCTTCCTATCCCTCTCATTCATGGCTCATTCATGGCCCACTACCGAAACCCGGTATATTCCGTATGCAACGAGCTTTCATGGCTCACTACCGGAAACCCGGTATATGCCGTGTGCAACGGGCTCTGCCAAGTGCCAAAAGTCGGGCACTCGGCAAAAAGACCTTTGCCGAGTGTTTGCACTCAGGCACTCAGCAGACCAGTGGCACACGGTATAAAAATTAAAGTTTTGCCGAGTACCGGCACTTGGCAAAGATAACGCACTAGACAGACCGTTAACGGCTAAACGGCCGTCTCTCTGCCTTTTTTTGCCGAGTGCTTTCTGGTGCACAGCAAAGACTTTGCTGAGTGCCCGAAATAAGACACTAGGAAAAACCGGTTTCACCGTCGCTTTTTTTGCCGAGTCCGGTTCGCGGTCTTTATGGATTTTCACTTTGTTTAAGCACTCGACATGCAATGAACTACTCCAGGTGACGTAGGGGGCTACTCTAGCCTCTGGTACCTTCCTATCCATCTCATTCATGGCTAGCCGGTAACAATACATCAGTAAAATATTGTGAAAGAACCGAAGCCGGCGACCAGAGTAGGGTGAATGGGAGCCGATCAAAATTTCTTCGAAATTCGAATCGTCGGCCTATGTCCCAAAATCACCCAAACCCTCAAGCGTTCTAACCCTCGAACAAGCGAGCGAAAACACGAAGCAAATCGGAAGCGAAACGGAAAAACTGCAGAACTGATCTGCTTGTACCGGTCTGACCGGTGCACAGGACCGGTCTGACCGGTCACAGCTGTTCATGAACTAGCAGACCGGTCTGACCGGTCTCTCCAACCGGTCTGATCGGTGGCGTCCAGAAAACCCCGAAAATTTTAGTTCCAAACCGTGAATTGAGAGCAAATCGCGTCCAAATCGGATGAAACTTGGAGGATATCTTCGTTCCTACCCCAAGAGTGTATCCCCAAGAAATCTCACCCTAAAGATATCCATAGCACAAGAATTTCGGGATGAGATCAAATGGGGTGGGGTTTTCTCTAGTCTCCAAGAAATCGAATTTGGACGGGCTAGTGATTCCAGAGGGTTCAAGAACAAAATAGAGGCATGGGAATCACGGCAAAGAACTCGTGGACTCCTCGCAATCAAGTGCACCAAAAACGAAATCGAAATTTCATCAAACAAGGCACAAAACGAGATGGATTGATTCAAACCGCCCAGAGGGCACGAGGAGGTTAGGGCCTCCTTTCCCAATCAAATCCACAAGAGTTCTCACACAAACAACATTCAAATCTACACTAAAGAGATGAACAGGGGGAGAGGAACACAGAGGCGGCGACCTGGGAGTAGAGACAATTCACGGACGCAATTACAAAAGCCGCACGCAACCTAACACAAGTGAAGGGGTATTTATACCCGCGGGACCGGTCAGACCGGTACGCTGGACCGGTCAGACCGGTTGGTTAGACCGGTCAGACCGGTGCCAGGGACCGGTCAGACCGGTTGGCCTACAGCATCCCCTGTACACGATCTCATCCGACGGCCGAGATTCTTTCTTCGAAACGAAGTTTTCTCCGCGATGCCGCCGTCTTGATGAAGATCCAGTCCGCGGTTTTGAAGGGTCCGCGAAACCCGGGTAGGTGGCCGGTTTTGAGAAAACCGCCAAAACCTCACGCGAGGGAAGATTCCCGCCTCCACGCCGTGGCCCTAGACGCCGTTCCTGCCTCAGCCTTCTGACGGCCCTAGACGCCGCCCGACGCCCGTCACCTCCTCGCCCGCAGCGAGGCCCTAGACGCCGTCGACGCCCGTCGCCTCCGTCTGTCCCGAGACCGACGCCCGTCACCTCCACGACTTGGCGTCTTCAACCGCCGTCCGCCTCCTTGGTTTTGTGGCGCAAACCAAGAAACCCGCCTTCCATCGCCGCTTGCGCCCTCGATCCAGGAGTGGACGCCACAGCTGCCGCCCGGTCCGAGCTCCGGTCCCGGCTGCCCTTCACCGCCGTCCACCGCACGGTCCATCGGCCATAGCACCTCCACGACAGCTCCCCGTCAACACTTGACGCCCGTGTACCTGCAATCCAAAGACCAAGCGCACGATCACACCGCACGGTTGATAATTCACTCATCACAAGTAGGATAGAGTACTCAACATTCCTCAATCTCCCCCTTGATGAGTGCATTGTCAACATACCACCTGAAAGCAGAGAAGTGATAAAAAGAAAAGCAAGAAGGTGAAGAACTCAAGCAAGTGACAAAAAGCTCAAAAGGTCAAGAATAGTCACTTACTCAAGCACAGATCGATTCCCTAAGACAAGGGCAACGGCTCGACGCAATCGATCAAAAGCCAAAACATGACTCCTCAAAGACAGAGGTAACGCTCGACGCAGTCATGCAAGAAGCAGAGGGAAAACGAGGAAAACCAGGAGCCAAAACCAAAGCAGAAACTCCACAAGCAAAGTTTTTCCCTCTCACATGTGCAACTCTCCCAAAATGATGCACTCTCAAAGCCCTGTGCACAACAAGTTTTTCAAAAAATAAACAAGTCTCCCCCTTGTCTCCCCCTTGTTCAATCACTTCTCTCAAAATTCTCCCACTTGTTGGCACATGCACACATCAAGGCTACAAAGACCTAGAGCTCCCCCTGAAGCTCAGACTCCCCCTGAATAAATGTTGTGCAATGAATGCAATGCAGGAGGTGTAAGTGAAAGCATTCAGGGATACAATGATATGAGCAACATCTAGTCACAAGCACGTGTGCATCCATAAACAAGACCTGCATCTAGCTCAACAGAGTATATCAAATCAGTCTAGAGCTAGGCAAGTTCAGTTTAGGAGAAATAAAAGCGTCACCCATGATCTAGCACTAACAAGTAGGGAATGGAAACTAGTGTTAATCATACCCATACAGGTGATCCAAACTCAGCCAAAAACAAGTTGTTAACATTCATTTTTCAATCAATTTTATATCAAGCAATTCTTAATACCAGGGGTTGAAAGCTTGTCATGCTTTACTTAGCAACGAGGCCAAGCCTATGCCAAAAGACAATCAGAAGCTTAAAGCACTCATTTCAGTCATGCATAGCCTTGCCCGGGTTCTCACAAGTGCAAAGTGAGCCGTCCCGAAAGCTCGATCAGTGTGACATGCAATCCCACCTGGATCTTTTCAATCCATTTCAAGAACAATTCAAGCAATTTTATCAGATTTAGATCATTTCAAGTATGAATTGCTAAACGAAAAGCTACACTAGCATGAATAAGATAGCAAAGCATATCAACACACCCTAACATGCTAGTAGCCATAACAGGGTGATCATGTTTTCAGATTTTTAAAACAAAATAGCTAAACTCAGATGATGTCATATACACAGAGGAGCAAGCTATACATGATCAAATTTATCAACTCACACTAGCAGGCACTAGAAGATCATAGCAATATATACAAGAATGCTAGTGCAAGTGAGACAATGCAAAATGCCAACATGTACAATGCATATGCACAATGCAACTACCAAACCTAGAAAACCAAGAGAAGCAAAACAAAAGACCTACAAAGCTAACCAAAATAAAAGTCAGCGATCAAAAGGGGTAACAAACCCCAATCTCCCCTCGCAAGCGAGCAAAGGTGTCCTGCTCTAGCGGTTTGGTGAGAATATCTGCGGTTTGCTTCTCTGAAGAGATATGGATCAGGTCTATGTGTCCTCTGTCATGGTTGTCTCGCAGGAAATGGAATCAGATGTCTATGTGCTTGGTTCTGGAGTGTAGGACAGGGTTCTTTGCAATGCTAATAGCGGACATGCTATCTACAAAGATGGGAACCCTACCAAAACTCAATCCATAATCCTGCAAGGTTTGTTTCATCCAAAGTATCTGGGAGCAGCAACTAGCAGCGGCAACATACTCAGCTTCTGTGGACGAAAGCGCTACGCTAGCCTGCTTGCGAGAGGACCAAGACACCAAAGATGTACCGAGAAATTGACAAGTGCCGGATGTCGACTTGCGATCCAACCGACACCCACCGAAATCGGCATCAGAAAAGCCCACCAAAACCAGAGAAGAATCCGCAGAATACCAGAGACCAAATTCAGGGGTGAATTTCAGATACCTGAAGATGCGTTTCACCACCTGCCTGTGGGAGGTGCGCGGCGAAGCCTGATACCGCGCGCAGAGGCAGACGCCGAACTGGATGTCCGGTCGCGTCGCCGTCAGGTACAGGAGAGAGCCGATCATGCTCCTGTACTCCTTCTGGTCCACCGCCTCGCCGTCCAAGTCCTCATCAAGCGCCGTCGATGTGCTGATCGGAGTCGGCTGAGGAGACAAGTCGCTCATGTCGAACTTCCGCAGCGAGTCTCGAGTGTACTTGGCTTGATGGACAAAAGTGCCCTGAGGAGTTTGCTTGATCTGCAGCCCGAGGAAGAACTGCAGCTCACCCATCATGCTCATCTCGAACTCCCTGGACATCTGTTCAGAAAACTTGGAGACAAGAGCATGAGAAGAGCCACCAAAGATAATATCATCCACGTATATCTGAACCAAAAGCAAATCAGTGCCAGATCGCATGAGGAACAAAGTTTTATCCACACATCCCATTTTAAAGCCCTGAGCCAGCAAAAAGGTTTTCAATCTATCATACCAAGCTCTAGGTGCCTGTTTCAAACCGTAAAGAGCTTTCTGGAGTTTATAAACACGGTTTATAAACTTGGGATTTTCGAAACCAGGGGGTTGCTTCACATAAACCTCTTCTTCGATAAAACCATTCAAGAAGGCAGATTTAACATCCATTTGGAAAACCTTAAAACCCTTGGAAGCAGCAAATGCAAGAAAGATTCGAATAGCCTCCAAACGAGCAACAGGAGCAAAGGTTTCCTCAAAATCAATACCCTCTTTTTGGCAAAACCCCTGAGCAACAAGTCGAGCCTTGTTCCAAACAACCAAACCATCCTCACCCTGCTTGTTTTTGAAAACCCACTTCGTTCCGATGGGATTACAAGCAGGTGGAGGCTCGACTAAAACCCAAACTTGGTTTCTTTCAAAATTTTCAAGTTCCTCATGCATGGCATTGACCCAATTAGAATTAGAAAGAACGTGTCCAATATCTTTGGGCTCAAAAGAGGCAACAAACACTGAATGAGCAAAACTAGCGATACTTGTTACCTTGGACCTGGTGACTCGCTCGTTGAGATCACCTAGCATCTGTTGAGGTGGATGGCGACGCTGAATGTGTCGCGGCGCTTCCCGTGTCGAAGTCTCTTCCTCCTCAACCAAAGCTGGTGCCTCCTCAGGTGCAGCTGGTGTAGCCTGAGTCACCTCCTCGAACAGCCCCCGTGAAGAAGACGTAGTCGGATCGGGGCCGTCGTCATCGTCCGAGCTCGTGGCAGAGATAGCTGGGTCCACAGCACACGTGGTAGCCTCAGCGTCGCCCTCTGCAGCTTCTTCCTCCTCATCTTCAAAGATGGAGGTGCCGAGCTCATCATCTCCTGCAACTTCAAAGACAGAAGAATTGCACGGTGCACTCTCGTCGAAAGTGACTTCACAAGTCTCTCTGACGATGTTAGTATCAATAGTCAGCACACGGTACGCTCTAGAGTGAGAAGCATATCCGAGAAAAATACCGTCAGACGAGCGAGACTCAAACTTATTAAGATTTCCATCTTTCAGCACAAAGCACCGGCAACCGAAAACTCTGAGATGGTCAACATGGGGCTGGCGTCCAAACCGCAACTCATAAGAAGTCCTGTGCATGAAAGCACGCAAGAAAATGCGGTTGGACTACGTAACAAGCGGTGTTAACCGCCTCATCCCAGTATTTACGAGGAGTCCTATGCTCATCGAGCATTGTCCTCGCCATCTCAACCAGCGTCCGATTCTTCCGCTCTACAACTCCATTCCGCTGTGGAGTGTAGTGAGAAGAATACTGGTGTTCGAGCCCTTGATCACTGCAAAAGGCGTCAAAATGAGCGTTTTTGAATTCTGTGCCATTGTCACTGCGGATCGCTCTCATGGCCTGGGGTAACTCATTTTTCAACCTCAAGATCAAGTCTCGAACAAACTCGAAAGCCTCATCCTTGGTTCTCATGAAAAAGACCCAAGAATAGCGAGAAAAGTCATCCACAATCACAAGCACGTACCACTTCCCACCAACAGACATCACCCTAGAAGGATCAACTGTGTCCATGTGTAACAACTCTCTAGGGTGAGCGGTCATCACCTGATTAACAGGTGGATGAGAAGCGGCAATCATCTTCCCGTGGCGACACGGATGGCAAAAAGGTCCTTTTCAAACTTCAATTTGGGCAATCCTCGGATCAGGCCAAGTGAGCTTAGTCTCGACAATAAATTGAAGCTCAAATGTCCAAGTCTCCTATGCCACTTCCACAAATCAGAAGAAGGACTAGCCATCAAGCAATGAGAAGGGCCAAAAGGAGTTCCAGAGAAGTCAACCAAGAAAACCCGATCGCGAGGTGTAATCCGGCAAACCAAATCTCCCCTGGAATCCAAAACACGCGAACAGCCCTCCTTAAAGCGAACCTCAAACCCCTCATCAAGAAGTTGTGACACAGAGAGCAAATTAAAGCCAAGATTCGAAACCAAAGCAACTTCTCTCAGGGTAAAGCGATCAGAAACTCGAACAGCGCCAAGTCCACGTACCTTTCCTCTTCCATTATCCCCGAACACAATGTACTCCTTTGAGCGCATCGGGGTGAGGCTGGAGAACCATTTGTCATTTCCGGTCATGTGGCGCGAACAACCGGAGTCTATGATCCACCTGTTCTCCAAGCCTCCGACCTGAACATCAGTAGTGAGACAAAGGGTGAGCAAATGTCTCAACACTGGGGTTAGCAAAGTGAGAAGCAAACCAGTGTCGAGCCATTTGCTCTACAGAAGGGTTAGCAAAACCAGATAAAGCGTATCCCCCATCCCGTCTATCGCGTGTCTGACGAACACCACCGCGAGGAAAGCGTGGAGCCTCAAGACTTCCTCCAAAGCCTTGGTCCCGTGATCCATAGCCGTATTAAAAACGACTAGGAGCATGACCGGAAAAGCGACCACCCGCTGGAGCACGGTAACAACCACCGTCTCCCTGACCTCCACCTACACGGCGCGCCCTAGCATCTCGCCTATCACCACGCCGAGAAGGACCATGCACCCGAGCAGAGTACATGTCCGCATTCCGTCTCTCCTGCTCTTTCCTCACAGCCCGCTTCCTCCTGAAGCAAAACTCCTCCAGGTGACCTTCCCTGTCACAGAACTCGCAGTGGTACCTCACCTCATGCTTGGGAGGTGGAGGCCTAGCCTGCGGACGGGGAGGAGCAGACCTCTTCTTCTGGGCAACCTGGGCTGTGGCAGCAGGGAGCGTGTCGAGGGAATTCCTCAGCTCATTGGGCTTTGGAACCCAAACCTGCTTCTGCGGAGGTGCTTTCGGTGGTTCTTTAAGCACACCATCCGCGGGGTCAACAAGCGAAGGCTGCGTGCTCGTGCTAGCAGTGTTTCCAGCAGCCTTGCCAATCTTACCATACAACCTGTCAAAGTCTGACTTCGTGTATGTGTAACCGACCCCAAACCCATCACCACGCTTGAACTGCTTAATCATCATGCCCAACTGCGGCTCACTGCTAGAAACCCAACTCAGAATCGCCCTAAGATAGGTATTCTCATTCTCCAGGTTGGCTTTCTCTACCGCAAGACTATCCAAATCAGAGATCAAACCAGGGCAAACAGAGCGGTCGATAGGTGGGCTAGACTCTATGACCTTAGTCTTTCCAAAAGACTTGATCAAAGCGTTCTTCTCCTCTAGCTCCGACCTAAGCATGGGACAAAGCTTACAAGCACCAAGCAAAACAGGCCTAAATCTAAGCTCCTCTAGTTCACAAACAACAGTAGCAAATTTGGACTGCAAAGAAGCTAGATCAAACTTGAAAATAGGACACTCATCGCATTCAAGCACATCACTAATAATGGGAGCGTCCTTGACAAGTTCAAGCTCATGCTTGGCCTTGGCTAGCTGGTGAGACATGTCAGAAAGCGAAGTCTTAGCAACATCTAAGTTCGCGACGTTCTCATCATGCTTGGCACGGAGAGCAACAAGATCATTCATGTGAGATATACAGCCAGCGCACTCATCCTCACTAGATTTCTCCATAGCACAAGCCAGCTCAGCCCTAAGCTTTCTACGTTCTTTGGCTGCTTCCTTAAGCAGCCTCTTCTGGTTGTCGAGAGCGGCATACAACTCCCTAACCTCTGTATCAAGCAGGTCGATCGTGGAGTTTACCTCTGAATCGCTCTTGGATCCAGGAGAAGAGCCGGAGTGCGTCGGTGTAGCATGTCCACCCGAAGACGCACGAGCACCATCGGCTTCGCCCGCCATGGTGCAGAAGCTCTTGCGCCGACCGGCCGCCAAGCAAAGGCAGATGAAGCCGGTGGATTCCTTGTCCCGCTTCTTCTTCTTGTTGTTGTCGTCGTCGGAGGTCGGTGAAGAAGAGCGGTAGGTGTCGGAGCTCTTGTCGAGGTCGCTGAGCTGCGCTAGGAAGGCCTTCTCCCGCTTCTTGGCCTTGTACTGGAAGCGCTTCTTGAGCGACTCCTTGTCGAAGCGTCCTCCCCGGTCACGACTGTGGTGCTTGTGGCGCCGACGCTCCTTGTTGGAGCCTCCCTCGTCGCGGTCGCGGTGGCGGTAGTAGTCGAAGGAGTTGTTCTGGCCACCGCCGGACTTCTTGGGGCAATCGGCGATGAAGTGGTTCAGATCGCCGCAGTTCTAGCACCCAGGGTTCTTCTTCCTCTGCCTGTTGTGGTAGATGCGCTGTAACTTGCTGATGAGAAGGCACAAGTCGTCGTCGCCCAGCGTCTCCAGCTGCTCATCTGAAACAGAAGGCAAAGAGGCAAGAGAAAAGCCAAGAGCAGAGTTAGCGTTAGAGCTCGATCCACCTGGGCCAGTCACAAGAGCGACGCTCTTGGAAGGAGGGGCACCATTGAGCTTGGCTCGTGTCTGGTTATCCACCTCCGTGGCCTTGAGCTTGCTGAAAAGCTCGTTCACGGTCAGAGTCTCATAGCCTGCAGACTCAATGATCGTGTTCACCTTGAGATCCCACACAGAGCGGTCAAGTGCAGTAGAGCAACTTGAGAGCCTTCTCGTGCTCTGTGTACTCAAGGGCACCAGTAGATCTGTTCGCATTGACTTTGTTCACAATTGACTGAAAACGACTGAACATCAGGTCAATGCTCTCACCCGGCTCCTGTGTGAAGTTCTCGTACTCACGCCGATGAGTCTCGAACAGTCTAGCCTTCACCTGAGGTGTACCCTCGTGGTAGTTCTCAAGGCACGTCCAAATCTTGTGGGCTTCCTGAAAACCCTGGACGCGTGAGAACTTCGCACGAGAAACGCCAGCGAACAAGGCATTGACAGCCTTGGCGTTAGCCTCGTGCTGGGTCACCTGAAGAGGCGTGGTCTGAACAGCCAGCACCTCGTAAAGCTGGTTCGTGGTAATCTCCCAGACATCGGCTCCCATGCTCTGCAGGAAGGCTCTCATGCGAACATTCCAGTAGGCATAATCCTCGCCGGAAAACACCGGGATCTTACCAAGACTCGCCATGGTCGCCGAGTGGTTTTCGAATCAGTTAAGGTACTGAAAACCTCAACCAAGCTCTGATACCAATTGAAGGACCGAAGCCGGCGACCAGAGGGGGGGTGAATGGGAGCCGATCAAAATTTCTTCGAAATTCGAATCGTTGGCCTATGTCCCAAAATCACCCAAACCCTCAAGCGTTCTGACCCTCGAACAAGCGAGCGAAAACACGAAGCAAATCGGAAGCGAAACGGAAAAACTGCAGAACTGATCTGCTTGTACCGGTCTGACCGGTGCACAGGACCGGTCTGACCGGTCACAGCTGTTCACGAACTAGCAGACCGGTCTGACCGGTCTCTCCAACTGGTCTGACCGGTAGCGTCCAGAAAACCCCGAAAAATTTAGTTCCAAACCGTGAATTGAGAGCAAATCGCGTCCAAATCGGATGAAACTTGGAGGATAGCTTCGTTCCTACCCCAAGAGTGTATCCCCAAGAAATCTCACCCTAAAGATATCCATAGCACAAGAATTTCGGGATGAGATCAAAGGGCGTGGGGTTTTCTCTAGTCTCCAAGAAATCGAATTTGGACGGGGTAGTGATTCCAGAGGGTTCAAGAACAAAATAGAGGCATGGGAATCACGGCAAAGAACTCGTGGACTCCTCGCAATCAAGTGAACCAAAAACGAAATCGAAATTTCATCAAATAAGGCACAAAACGAGGAGATGGATTGATTCAAACCGCCCAGAGGGCACGAGGAGGTTAGGGCCTCCTTTCCCAATCAAATCCACAAGAGTTCTCATACAAACAACATTCAAATCTACCCTAAAGAGATGAACAGGGGGAGAGGAACACAGAGGCGGCGGCCTGGGAGTAGAGACAATTCACGAACGCAATTACAAAAGCCGCACGCAACCTAACACAAGTGAAGGGGTATTTATACCCGCGGGACCGGTCAGACCGGTACGCTGGACCGGTCAGACCGGTTGGTTAGACCGGTCAGACCGGTGCCAGGGACCGGTCAGACCGGTTGGCATGCAGCACCCCCTGTACACGATCTCATCCGACGGCCGAGGTTCTTTCTTCGAAATGAAGTCTTCTCTGCAATGCCGCCGTCTTGATGAAGATCCAGTCCGCGGTTTTGGAGGGTCCGCGAAACCCGGGTAGGTGGCCGGTTTTGAGAAAACCGCCAAAATCTCACGCGCGGGAAGATTCCTTCCTCCACGCCGTGGCCCTAGACGCCGTTCCCGCCTCGGCCTTCTGACGGCCCTAGACGCTGCCCGACGCCCGTCACCTCCTCGCCCGTAGCGAGGCCCTAGACGCCGTCGACGCCCGTCGCCTCCGTCAGTCCCGAGACCGACGCCCGTCACCTCCACGACTTGGCGTCTTCAACCGCCGTCCGCCTCCTTGGTTTTGTGGCGGAAACTAAGAAACCTGCCTTCCATCGCCGCTTGCGCCCTCGATTCAGGAGTGGACGCCACAGCTGCCGCCCGGTCCGAGCTCCGGTCCCGGCTGCCCTTCACCGCCGTCCACCGCACGGTCCATCGGCCACAGCACCTCCACGGCAGCTCCCCGTCAACACTCGACGCCCGTGTACCTGCAATCCAAAGACCAAGCGCACGATCACACCGTACGGTTGATAATTCACTCATCACAAGCAGGATAGAGTACTCAACATTCCTCATATTGATTTTCACTTTGTTTAAGCACTCAACATGCAATGAACTACTTCAATTTGTAGGTGACGTAGGGGGCTACTGTAGCCTCCGACGCCTTCCTATCCATCTCATTCATTGCTGGCCGGTAACAATACACCAGTACAATATCGATTTTCAGTTTGTTTAAGCACTCAACATGCAATGAACTACTGCAATTTGTATTGATTTTAGAAACATATTGTTATCCTGGATGTACTAACTGTGTTTTCTAAAGGAATAGTTTTGCCCCAATGGGACTACATGTCAACCAGTTTGTCGCAACTTGATGAACTTAAGTTTTCTTTTGAAACAGGTATATTTGATTAGGGTATCGGGGTAGGTGCAGAACCCTTGAACAAGAGGCACCAGCTTTCACAGTCTCGGTTGGGTTGATGAGGCTTCACTTTCCTTAGACGTTCCTGTCGCCTCTCTCGGTTGATTCCGTCTCCATCCGTACATGCCATCGTCAGGACTCGAGCTCCTAAAGCTTGTGCAAGGCCACACATACTGCAGCGCAGCGCTTGCTCTCGGCACGAAGCTGCGATCATGGCGCCGGTGATCTGCTTCTCTGCTCCCGTCACCCGCGTTCCCTTTCACGCCGTGCTGTTGCTGGTGGTGCTATTGCAACAAGCTCGTTGGCTGCCGCTAGCCGTGGCGGCGCGGACCAACCTGACTGCGGGAGCCGCCATGGCGCCGCCAGACTACATCACCAGCCCGTCCAGCGGCTTCGCCTTCGGCTTCCGCGCCTTCACCTCCGACCCGACCACGTTCCTCCTCGCCACGTGGTTCCGCTTCGCCGGCGACGACGACTCCTCCTCCCAGCCGCAGCCGGAGTCCGTGGTGTGGTTCGCGAAGCAGTCGCCCTCAGGGGCCACGCCCAACGCCACGGCGCAGTCCGTCCTGCGCATCACGGCCGATGGCCAGCTCGCGCTCACCGACGGCAGCAGCAACCAAGTGCTGTGGGCGCCGAGCCTCGAGCGTGGATCCGTGCTCGCCCTCCGCGACTCCGGCAACCTCCAGTTCCTGAGCGACTCCAGCAGCCAAGTGCTGCGGGAGAGCTTCGGGTACCCGACGGACACGCTCCTTCCCGGCCAGTCCTTGGTCTACGACCTCGCCCGGTCCGAAGGGAAGGTCTTCGCCAAGCGCGCCGACGCGGAGTTCACCACCGGCCGGTTCAGCATGGGCGTCCAGAGCGACGGCAACGTCGTCCTCTACGTCGACCTCCTCAAGGGCAACGACTCCCACAACGCTTACTGGCAGGCGTACACCAACAGCCCCGATGGCAACACGACGGTCACCTTCGACGATCGGGGCCGCCTCAACTACACCCTCCACAACGGCACCGCCGCCAGCTTGATCAAGCCGGCGGCGAGCTTCGCTGCCGGCGAGTACTTGCAGTTCGCCAGGATGGACCCCGACGGTATCGTCCGAACCTACATCCGCCCCAAGGACGGCGGCGGCGGCACCGGCAACACGTCTTGGACCGTCTCTGGTGCGTTCCCTGATGACGGCTGCAGGAAGTGGACGTCTGGGTTGCAGGGCATGTGCGGCCCGGGGTCCTACTGCCTCTCCGCGCCGACGCAGAGTTCAAGGGACAGGCTCAACTGCGTGTGCCCGAGCGGGTACAATTACACCGACGAGCAGCACAGGGACAGCGGCTGCACGCCGGCGTTCGAGCCGCAGAGCTGCGACGTGGAGAACAACAGCTCCGACGACTTCACCCTGGTGGAGCTGCTGAACACCACCTGGGAGGCCTCGATATACTACAAGAAGTTCTCGTCGGTGACGGAGGAGCAGTGCCGGGAGCACTGCCTCAGCGACTGCTTCTGCGCCGCAGCGCTGATGATCGGCGGATCGGACTGTGCGGAGGTGGCGGTGCTCACCAACGGCTGGCGAGCAAACGGTGTCACGACGAAGGCCCTGATCAAGGTGAGGACAAGGAATTCTCAGTTGATATCCTCGGCATCATCAAGAACGAGAAACGCATTCGCCTACAAGGTCGTCACCATTTCCTTGGCCTTTCTTTTGATCGTTACCATCGGCGGCCTCGTGGCACAGCATTGTCTCACCAAGAACAGAGAGCGACAGCGGCTGTTGAGTCCGAGCGTGAGATCATTCAGCTGGAAGGAGCTACATGAAGCAACCAATGGCTTCAACAAACTACTGGGCAAAGGCAGCTTCGGTGAGGTCTACAAATGAACGATCAGATCACCACAGCCACGTCTCATTGCGGTGAAGAAGCTCATCAGCTCGAACGAGTACAGTGAGCAGGAGTTCACAAACGAGGTGCAGTCCATTGGGCAGATCCACCACCGGAACTTGGTCCGTATGATCGGCTACTGCAAAGAAGGCAGCCACCGGATGCTTGTATTCGAGTTCATGTCAGGTGGGTCACTCCGCGGCTTCCTCTTCAACCCCGAGCAACGGCCGCCATGGCGCTGGCGTGCCGAGGCTGGGCTCGCCATCGCCAGAGGGCTCGAATACCTCCACGATGGCTGCGTCGCGCAAATTATCCATTGCGATATAAAGCCCGACAACATCCTGCTCGACGACCATGGCGTCCCCAAGATCACCGACTTCGGGATCTCCAAGCTAGTGGGGAGCCAGCAGGTGTACACCACGGTGACCCATGTTAGGGGCACCAGAGGGTACATTGCGCCCGAGTGGCTCCACGGCAACTCGCGCGTTGACACCAAGGTGGATGTGTACAGCTTCGGTGTCGTGCTGCTGGAGATGATCAGCTGCCGGAAGTGCCATGAGCCGGTGACGCCTGATCGGCCGCAGCGCGCGGAGGAGGACGACGAGACGGTCACATTGTTTGGTTGGGCGGCGCAGCTGGTGGGCGCACGGAGGACAGAGCTGATGCTGCACGGCGACGCGGATGTTGACACCGTTGAGGACATGGAGAGGGTAGATCGCTTTGCGCGCGTGGCACTCTGGTGCATCAACCCGAACCCGTTGCTGCGGTCGACTATGCACCAGGTTGTGCAGACGCTGGAGACCAGTCGGATGCGGGTTGAGGCTCTGCTAGACCCTGCAGATTGCTACATGGAATCCTCACCTTTAATTCCTCAGCTCAAGATTGAATGAGTGTTTTGCTGCTTTCTTTTTTTTTTTTACTTTGCTCTGTCATGTTTCATATATGTACGAAGACCAACAAATAAACACGCACTACTACAAAAACGTTGATTTGTCCCGGTTGGGAAACCGCTGTTGTCCCGGTTTCCCAACCGGGAACGCCAGTCCGGGACAAAAGGGGTGCCCTTTTGTCCCGGGTCTGGCAACCGGGACAGAAGAGGACACCAACCGGGACAAAAGGTGCAGCCAGCGCCCACATGGCTGGCGCACCCTTTTGTCCCGGTTGGTGTTACCAACCGGGACAAAAGGTCTCTTTTTTTTTCATGTTTTTCTTTTCTCAATTTTTTTTCTATTTCAATTATACTTTTGCATTTCAATTAAACTTATGTATTGGAATTCAGTGTGTATGATCTCCACTAATATATACATATATATATAGTTACTTATATAATATTTTTCCTAGATAGTTTTCATATATAAATTAATTCACTTATATATATATATGTATACACATATCTATACATGTGAATTCCTTTACATATGAAAATGTCTAGGACCAATATTATATAAATATATATATACACATATATATTATTGGAGTGCTTATATATATAATACATACATACTCCATCATATTTGCATAGGTATATTCGTTCTTAATTACATAGTAGAATTCGCCTTTTGGAAATTTAATACATACATACATACTCATAAATAGAAATTTAATACATAGATACACATATATATTTACATAGTTATATTCGTTCTTAATTACATATATACGCGTATATTGTCATATTTGCTGTGATTGTCAATATTAGATATTCCATGGTAGTAGAATTCGCCTTTTGGATCGAGGACTTGCTCAACAATAAATCCGGAGAATTGTTCTTGAATCGCCATAATCTTTTCCTCCGGTATGAGTTTATCGCGCATCTCCCCGACCTATGGAAAAAGGGGATAATTAATTTCGACTAATTAAAATACGAGTTCAAATATTAACAAATTTTTTACTTACTTCCTCCTCTCAATCTGTCCAGCCCTTTGGAGGACCTACCAGACCATGGATGTTCTCGCATACATAGTATGCGCACAATACAGTGCCTGGTTTCTGCCTCATACACTTTAAGAGAGAAGAAATTATCAGGTATTTACATGAATATATAATAAAACTAATGAATCGTGCAATGAATCATCCAAGTGCGTACCGGAAAATCTGTCTTGATCTTCAATTCCTTGTCAAATTTGCCTGGATGATTTTTAGCGAATTCTTTCCAAACCCTGTGCATGATTAGAACAATTATAGTCAAGTAACAAAGTGATTCAAATTATCGGTCACCGACGGAGTAGTGGTAGAATTACTTTTTCATCATGTTAAGAAGATTTTCGTATTGTTCTGGAGGTCTCCTCAATGAGTCCATAACCACGAGTAGGCTCTTCTCGGGAATTATGACAATTATGACCCAGTGTTCACTGCAAGATTATACGGAGGCAGTTCTTGGTAGTTAAGGTTTAAACAATTCGATTACAGAATAGAAAGAGTTAGACGGAAGGAATCACTCACGCAAAGTTGTAAGGAAACAATATCATTTGCTTGTTGTGATAAACGCTTATGTACTTGAACAACATTTGGAATATCTCATCGGTATTGTCGCGTAGAAGCCTCCAATTACAAGTAATTGGGTCGATGAAGCCGAGGTGAGAGTATCCCTTTCTTCTGCAAGTATGTATCTCCATTCTACATGATACCGAATAAATCAAGAGATCAGTATGTTGAGATCATGCAAAACAATACGTAAGGAGAGTAAAATACTTACAGAACCCACAAGGCGACCATAGAGATGTCGAGGGCCTCCTCATGGAATAGTTGGTAAATTTCTTCCCAGTTTATCCATAGAATGGCCTCCCCCCGTAAGAAATCGTCATCTTTAATCTTTGCTCCCTGCATGAAGATGCAATCGGCCATCGCACGCATGTAGTGCTGGTGCAGCTTATACATTTGCGTTGGAAGCACAGACACTACTTCGGGGGGTACAAGAGTTTTGCCGATCTCAAACGTCCATTTGACGACCACATCGGCCTTTGGAATATCTTCTCCCCCTGCAATCTGAGCGGCCGTCAGGTTTGATTCTTTCAAAAATGTAACAAAGTCTTGTTCTTGCGTCGTCTGTCCCACTACGAGAAGCTCTATTGATTGTTTCTTTTGGGTTCCGAGCTGTGGAACGTCGGACTGATGACGACTTTGATTGTCTCTTCTTTTTCTCAGTAGTTTTGATAATTGTGCGTTCGTAGTCTGAAGGGGGGTCTCTCGGAATGAATTTTCTCTTATTTGCTTCGCACATTCCCTTAAAAAATTTCAAATCTATCGGATTTATCACTTTCTCGGGCTCCGGCTTCGGCTTCGGCTTGAAGTGCTCTTTAACTCTTTCTTGAGTTATCCGATCGCATTCTTCAAGGCTCATGTCCCAGGGTTTAATAGGAGCCTCCTTGGTTTTCTTCTTCTTTTCCTTCTTCTTTGGAGGCTCCTTAGCCGGTGCAGCTACCTTCTTTGCCGGCGGCCGTTTCTGCTTCTTTGCCGGCGGCGGAGGGGGTGACCATGGAGGCGACGGTGACGCTTGAGTGTTCATCGGCGCATGAGATGATGGTGATGGAGAATGTGCCGGTGAACCTTGCCGAGACAGTGCTGCCCTTGGGGAGTTTTGCGGAGATGCCGGTCTTGGAGAGGCATGCTGAGATGCCGGTCTTGGTGTTTGATCATCCGACTTTAGGACAATGTAGCGCTTATCCCATAGGATGTAGCCATGAATGGCTTCTGCTAGTGTCCTCTCCCCATCGCCTCCAGGAATATCAAGCTCGAGCGTCTCCCAACCCTGGCACACCTGCTCCACGCCAACTCTTGTGTATCTAGGCGGAATTTGCTTCCCGTGGTACACGTCGCCTGGTTCGGTTGGCATGGCGGTACCGTACGCAACAGTGAACATTAAGTTCTTAACGGCAGTCTACAGGTCACAAGGTGTCCGGTGGGTGATCTCATCCACTGGAAATCGCTGCGGGGCCGACGCTTCAACTGCGGCCTGGATCCCCGTGGGCTCGGCGGCGGCAACGTCTGTGGAAGCGCAACTGCTTTTCCGCTGAGACAGGTGATCGGCTGTGACAATAGGCTCTGGAGGCAACGTTTGCGCTTGCTGTTGCTGGCTCATTGCTACGGCCACTTGGCGTTGAACCTCTTCCTCCAGTCTTTGATCGTGTGACATGAGCCGTTCCTCTAGCCTTCGCAAGTGCTCCCGCTCATCATTCTTTCTTCTTTGTCGGCTTCTATATGACTCAATGTAATCCCTGAACCCATACTTCCACGGAACCACGCCTTTGCCTCTTGTGCGGCCCGGATGCTCTGGATTCCCAAGGGCGTAAGTCAGCTCGTCCCTCTCTCTATCCGGCTTGAATGTTCCCTCGGCCGCTGCTTGTATGGCCTCCTATAGTCTCTGGGCTGCTCGCTGGATGTTTGGCCCATAGACGCAGTCACCAGTCAATGGGTCCAAGCTTCCCCCGTGACCATAAAACCAGGTCCTTGACCTTTCAGGCCAGTTCATGGTCGCAGGTTGGATGCCTCTGTCAAGCAGATCTTGCTCCATCTTCTCCCATTTGGGTACTGCAAGCTTGTAGCCTCCTTGGCCTAGAGTGTGATGGTACACTTTCTTCGAGGTGTTGTCTTTGGCCTTCTGCACCTTCTGAAGCCCAAGCTCTGAAGACTTGTATTCCACAAATGCATCCCAGTGACCCCTGAGCTTTTCGAGCTCGCCGGTAAATACGGGTGTGGTCCCGGTCTTGATATATTTCTTCGTCAAAATTTTCTTGAATGATCGCAGCTGTTCGGCCATCTTACTCAGGGTCCAGTGCTTGCATATCTCTTCGGATTCAGCTGGAACCGTGAAGTTTTTCTTAAGCTCCCGCCAGCACCATTCTTTTTCTCTTTCGGGTACCGCATCCCGTTCCTCGCTTGGATTGGAAGCTTTCCAGAGCTTGAAGCTGATCAGGATGTGGTCCCTGACAATACATCCGGATTGTCTTATGATTTTTTTGGCGGCAGCTTCTGGAGCGATCGGTTCGCCATCTGGACCAACTTCCGTTATAATGAACCGCCCTTCCAGTTTTTTTGTTGGGACTCGCTTCGTCTTTTTCTGCTGCGACGATGATCCAGACGGCTATAAAAAAACATTCATAGTATTCATATAGATTCAGATGAAAATATGATTGTCACTACAAATAATTATAGTTGTGATATGTACATTAGCACTTTGTTCAGCAGCAGCGTCATCCTGAATAGATGGTGCATCAATTCCATCACCGGACATATTCAAATATATGTCGGTATTGCTGCCATCATTAGCTTGTTCAGCGACATCTCCTTGACCTTCGCCAATCATATTCAACAAGAACTGTTCGTCTTCCGCGTCTGTGTGTCGCGGGTCCATCGTAACTAAAATATGAATACAAATAAAACCCTTAAAAATTTATCTAAATAATCCACATATTTGCGAGCATTTGACTAAGTACCGATCGATGGACGAGGTCGAGTAATATTCTCTAAGTAATTCAAGAAATAAACTTGAAATATTCTATCGATAATTTCACTAAGTACCGATCACCGATCGATGGATGAGGTCGAGAAAATATTCTCTAAGTAATTCAAAAAATATACACGAAATATTCTATCTATAATTTCATTAAGTATCGACTGTGAAATATTCTAGACGGTTTTTTCACTAAGTAATTCAAGAAATATACATGAAATATTTAAAAGAAATTTAAACTCACTTTACACATACATACATACATTCATACATTTAAAAATTTGTAAATATACCTTTATTTACACAACAAATTATGATTTCACTCTTAACAACAAATTATGATTTCACTCTAAATAACATGAACTCTAAATTATGATTTAGAGTTACTGAAAATGAGCCATAATTGATAAAGTTACATGAACACTCTGAAAACTCTGAAAATGAACTCATAATTTGTAAATAACATGAACACAACAAATTATGATTTCACTCTAAAGTTACATGAGTGCAGCTTCCTAGCTACTGAAAATGAGCCATAATTGGTCGACGATGTCGATCTCAGTGCTGCAAACACTCGACGGTGTTGAGGGGACTCAGGAGATCGAGCTCTACCTTTGGGTAGTCGCGGCGTGGGCTGCTGGGATGGCCTGTAGCGGCGGGTCGACGGCGAGCAGGGGATGGTGGCGAGGGCGTTACGGCGGCGGCGGTGTTCCGGCGGGTCTCCGGTGGGTTGGTCGGGGCTCTGGGCGGCGGCGTGAGGTCGGGGCTCTGGGCGGCGGCGACGTCGATGGCGGCGGTGCTCGGCTCGCGCGGTGGGGGGAGCAGGACGGCGGCGGCACCAGGCGCAGATGAGAAACCAAGTGTTAGGGGAAGGGCGAAGGAGGAAGGAAATATATGGGGGGGGCCTTTTGTCCCGGGTGAATCCACGACCCGGGACAAAAGGTCCTTTTGTCCCGGGTCGTGGATTCACCCGGGACAAAAGGCCCCCCCTTTTGTCCCGGGTGAAGCCACGACCCGGGACAAAAGGACCTTTTGTCCCGGGTCGTGGCTTCACCCGGGACAAAAGGGGTTTTTGGGCGGGCTGGGAAAATTCCCAGCCCGCGGCCCACCTTTAGTCCCGGGTGGATCTACCACCCGAGACAAAAGGGGTTTTTGGGCGGGCTGGGAAAATTCCCAGCCCGCGGCCCACCTTTAGTCCCGGGTAGATCTACCACCCGGGACAAAAGGGGCCCGTTTTCCCTCGTTCCCGCCTAATGTTATGTTTGTTTTTGTTTCTTTTTACTTCTCTTTTATCATTGGCTTTCATTTGTTAATTCAGTTAATAAAATTATGATTCCAAAAATTATGGAACAAAATTTCTTATCTCTATATAAACTTGATACACGCAACAAAAATAATTAATTTTCATTCAAGTGATTGGGTCAATGAAATATCTAACTTTTTTGAAATCATATTTGTTATTTTGACCATGCAAAAATATATTAGGTGAAATTTTTTTTCAAACTGTTGCTTTTCGACAGAAAGTGGATTCTATCACGATATTAACGTTTAAAAATTGAATTTTAGATAAAATTAAGCAATTTCATGATATTAATGAGTAGTGTGTGAGTTTGAGAGATAGTGTGTGTTAGTGAGATTGTGTGTGTTAGTGAGAGAGTATAGTGTGTTAATGTGAATGTAATTTCATGAAATAAATAAAATTAGTTGAGTAATCCATTATTGAATGAAAATTATAATTGAGTCTAGTAATTAAGTGAAAAATATATAAAATAATATATATAACACATAAAGTATAATTGTACAGTACATATATAATAAAAGTATTCGAATTGCGATTATGTTTTTATACAATAATATAAAATGATTCAAGTACATGAAGGATTAGCGGTAACAAACTTTCTCTTCACAAATGTCCCTTGATTATGATCACGGCGCAAGTATGGAGCATCATCATTGGCTAGCAGGATGCATGGATCAACATTTACTTCGAAAGGTGGAATGGCAACAAAATTATTATATTCTTTTGAAAAGTCTGTCTTGTCCTCCACTCCAACGATGTTTCTCTTTCCTGATAGAACTATGTGTCGCTTAGGCTCATCCTTTTGCTTGTTTATCCCCTTCTTTGGCTTGCTGGACATGTCCTTAATGTAGAAAACCTGAGCGACATCCTGGGCTAGGACAAATGGCTCGTCTCTATACCCAAGATTGTTGAGATCAACTATTGTCATCCCATACTCATCTTTTGTTACCCCTCCTCCAGATAGCTTAACCCATTGGCAACGAAATAGAGGCACCTTGAAATTGGGACCGTAATCCAGCTCCCATATCTCTTCAATGTAGCCGTAATATGTGTCTTTTTTTCCATTATTGTCCGTGGCATCCATACGAACACCGCTGTTTTGGTTGGTACTCTTTTTATCTTGGGCTATCATATAAAATGTGTTTCCATTTATCTCGTACCCTTGGTATGTTAAGATATTCCAAGATGGTTCCCTAGCCAATAAGAACAGTTGTTCACTTATATCCATGTTATGCATTAGATGCTTCCGCAACCAGCTGCAGAAAGTATTCATGTGCTCACGTGTAATCCATGCCTCGGACTTTTCTGGGAAATTGGAGAGCAGAATTTTCTTGTGTTCCTCGATATATGGGTCAACCAAGGATGATTGTTTAAGAACCGTATAATGCGCTTTTTTGAATGAGAAATCATCTGTGCAGACATAAGATTTCTTTCCTAATGTACCCTTTCCAGTTAGTCTCCCCTCATATCGCGATTCAGGGACTCCAATCGGTTTAAGGTCATCAATAAAGTCAACACAAAAGTCAATTACCTCCTCAGTTCCGTAGGCACTGGCGATGCTTCCTTCTGGACGAGCTCTATTACGAACACATTTCTTGAGTACCCCCATGAATCTTTCGAATGGGAACATGTTGTGTAGAAATACTGGTCCGAGAATATCAATCTCTTTGACAAGGTGCACTAGAAGATGTGTCATGATGTTGAAGAAAGATGGTGGAAATATCAGCTCAAAGCCAACAAGACATTGCACCACATCTTTTTGCAGCTTTATCAAATTCTCCGGGTCAATTATCTTCTGAGAAACTACGTTGAGGAAGGCACATATCTTCACGATGGTTAACCGGACGTTATCAGGCAGAATCCCCCGCAGCACAACCGGAAGAAGTTCGGTCATAAGCACGTGGCAATCATGGGACTTGAGATTTGTAAATTTCTTCTCTGCCAAATTTAAGATTCCTTTTATATTTGATGAGTATCCAGATGGAACCTTTATACTGCTCAAGCAGTCAAACATGGTTTCTTTCTCTTCCTTGCTAAGAGTATAGCTGGCAGGACTTAAGTATTGTCGTCCATTATCTCGCTGTTGTGGATGTAAGGCATCTCGTTCTTCCATACGTTGCAATTCTTGACGTGCTTCTACTGTATCTTTTGTCTTTCCGTACACTCCCAAGAATGCTATCAGGTTGACGCAAAAATTCTTCGTGAGGTGCATCACATCAATTGCATGACGAACATCTAAGACTTCCCAATATGGTAGCTCCCAAAATATAGATTTCTTCTTCCACATGGGCGCCATTCCGTTTTCGTTCGGAATAGGTTGGCTACCAGATCCCTTTGCAAAAATAACTTCTAGATCTTTTACCATGTTGAAGACGTCTTTACCACTACGGTGCATCGGTTTTGTTCGGTGGTCCGCTTGGCCTTTGAAATGCTTGCCCTTCTTTCGTACCGCATGCCTGATGGGAAGAAACCGACGATGACCCATGTATACAACCTTCTTACAGTGAGTCAACCATATATTATCGGTATCATCTAAACAGTGTGTGCATGCTTTGTATCCCTTGTTCGAATGTCCTGACAAGTTACTAAGAGTAGGCCAGTCATTGATCGTTACGAATAGCAATGCTCGTAGGTTGAAGTTTTCCTGTTTGTATTCATCCCACATCCGTACATCTTCATCGCCCCAGAGCAATAAGAGTTCTTCGACCAATGGTCTTAGGTACACATCAATGTCATTTCCGGGCTGCTTTGGACCCGGGATAAGCACTGGCATCATGATGAACTTTCGTTTCATGCAGAGCCATGGTGGAAGATTGTACAGACAAAGAGTCACAGGCCAAATGCTATGACCACTGCTCATCTCACCAAAAGGATTCATGCCATCTGTACTCAAACCGAACCTTATGTTTCTCGCATCCAAATCAAATTCAGGGTACGTTCTATCTATTTTTCTCCACTGCGACCCATCAGCGGGGTGTCTCAACATCGAGTCTTTCTTGCGTTCCTCTTTGTGCCATCGCATCAACTTAGCATTATCTTTATTTCTAAACAGACGCTTCAAACATGGTATTATAGGCGAATACCACATGACCTTCGCAGGAACTCTCTTCCGGGGAGGCTCCCCCTCGACATCTCCAGGATCATCTTTTCTAATCTTGTAACGCAATGCACTGCATACGGGACATGCATCCAAATTCTCGTACTCGCCTCGGTAGAGGATGCAGTCGTTGGGGCATGCATGTATCTTTTGCACTTCCAGTCCCAAAGGGCAAACAAGTTGTTTGGCTTCATACGTTGTGGCAGGCAATTCATTGTCCTTAGGAAGCATTTTTTTTAACAAGTTTGAGTAATTCACCAAATCCCTTGTCGGATACCCCATTTGTCGCCTTCCATTGCAGCAACTCCAAGGTGGTGCCAAGTTTCTTAAATCCATTTTGACAATCTGGGTACAACAACTTATGGTGGTCCTCTAACAACTTCTGGAACTTCAACCTCTCCATTTCACTCTCACAGTCTGCCTGCACATTGTGCAATGCCTGCCCTAGATCGTCGCTGGGATCATTTTCTGCTACATCTACTTCGGGCTCTTCCATGGGAATATCGTCATTGAATGCACCGATTCCAGCATTCCCGGGAAAGTGGTCGTCAAAATCTTCTTCTTCATTGTCTTCCATGGTAACCCCCTGTTCTCCGTGCTTTGTCCAACAAACATACTTCTTCATGAAACCATTTGCGAAAATGTGGTTGTGTAGGATTCTTGAAGATGAGTAATCCTTGTTATTGTTGCAATGAACACACGGGCAGCACATAAAACCATTCTGCTTGTTTGCCTCAGCCACAGACAAAAAATAATGCAGGCCATCAATGAATTCTTTCGAACGTCGGTCAGCATTGTACATCCATTGCCGGTCCATCTGCATTTTAAATAAATCTATTTGAATTCTTTACACGTATCGAATAAATAAAATATATCAAACCTAAATTAAATTAAATGTAACATAACATGAATGATTAAAAGATATGCAATATCCATCATACATCTTGATTAATTAAAAGGAGTACTTAATCCATTACAGAACTTAACAAAGGAGTACTATACATGAAATTTAAAAATTTGGTCAACAACACATAGGTTTTCAACCGTCCTTGCGTTGGAACGCAGAATGCTCTAACGGATTTCTTGCTGGCGCAGAAGAAGATGGCGGAGCTGAAACCTCTGATTTTGGTGGTGACGAACCGTAACGCCGCAATAAATCCTCAAGATCAAACGGAGGTTCCTCGCCCCTTGCCATGCATTCTCTATATTCTTTTTCCAAATAACGGAGCGCTGCCCTATGAAAAGCACTAGGTTTTTTGGACCGACGACCTACTCGAGTTGTGCCCTTCTCTCCAGAAGGATAACGATCACCCCACCGGCGCCACTCTCTCCAGATTAATAACTCTTGCAAATAACAATGAAATCATATAAAAAAGACGAAATGTATCATTAATCCTCAAGAAATCTCTAATTAATTGAAAGAATTCTCTATAACTTCTAATTACTTTGACACCCTTCAGTTCCAGGAGTACACTAGAGTACTGAATAAATACATTCATGAATAATTCATTCATATTACAAAAATTCTAATATACTCATTTCATTAATTCATTCATGAATACAAAAATCAAATATCCACAATATGGTCATGTATACAAGTACATCACATGAAGTGTCTACACTCATTCTAAAATTTTCTACTATCCACATACTCATCTAAATCTAAAAAAAAATCACACCTACATATGCAATCTAGCTAAATGTCCAAGAAATGAGCTAGCTACACATTTTCTCTATTTCTAAAGCATGAAATGAGTTATAAAAGCCAAGGAAGAAGAGAAAAATAAGCCCCAAACCTTTAGCGCCGATGGATGGACGGGGAATCAAAGATCTTCACAAATGTGGTGAAGAAATGAGCAAGAACTCCTCCCTCCCGAGCCGAGAACAGCAAGAAACAAGTGAGCTGAATGGCTCGGGCGGGGGGAGAGGGAAGGGGATAAGGGGGCCAAGGCCTTTTGTCCCGGTTGGAGACACCAACCGGGACAAAATGGGGGCATTTTGTCCCGGTTGGTGGATCCAACCGGGACAAAAGGCCCGCGTACCCTTTTGTCCCGGTTGTATCCACCAACCGGGACAAAATGCCCCCATTTTGTCCCAGTTGGTGGATACAACCGGGACAAAAGGCCTTGGCCCCCCGCTTACCCGGCTAGCCGTTGGACCCGGGACAAAAGCCACCTATTGTCCCGGGCCCAAAGGCTGCCGGGATAAATGGCCTGGAACAAAGGCCTGTTCTATAGTAGTGACGGCTTGGGTGGTTAGGTTTGAGATCAGCTAGTATATCTCACTAATAAAGCTATCTATTCTATCCAACTGATGCAACAGCTGGAAACTACGGCAACCCTTTTATTTTCTTCATCGTTGAAAACAGGGATTTGCTCCTTGTCAACTGATTAAGCCATATAACTTGTAGGGCAATGTTTCTATTTTGAACTACATGAGGTTGACTTGCTATATATATATATATATATATATATATATATATATATATATATATATATATATATATATATATATATATATATATGGAACCACTACCGGCAACTGCCAGTATGCCGAGTGCGTGGGTATTTGCCGAGAGCCAAATGTCGGGCACTCGGCAAAAGCACATCACTGTCAATTGGCCGTTTTCATTGCTTTTTTTTTTTTTGCTGAGAGTTCTCTCAGCACTCGGCAAAAACTTTGCTAAGTGCTCGATAAAAAAACACTCGACAAACAGCACTTTGCCGTCACTTTGGTTGCCGTGTGACGTATGCCATGGGTAGCACACTTGCACTTGGCAAAGCCTTTGCCAAGTGCATTTAGGATTTTGCCGAGTGCCCTAGGCACTCGGCAAATAAAGCCGAATCCGGCGGTGAACATAGCCAACAAAAAGTGGACAACACACACTTACATGGGAAGCACAAACATTTACTAAACATTTTTCTGTAACTTTTTATTATGTGTCTCACATTCACTTACGTCTTTTATTTTAAGCTGAAGCTTAAAGCTAGAATAATAACTTGTTGAACAATAATGTTTCTATTTTGACCTGCGTACGTGTCATTAACTTGGTAAGTATATAGCCAACAAAAAGTGGATGTATTTGGCCATTAGTTTTATATATCTCACATTCACCTTTTTTATAAGCTCAATTTTACAGCTAACACTACAATCCTTATAAGAAAAAAAACAGCGATTACCGTGCCTCAAAGCAAGCGAGCTGGCTCACATGAATGTTATTTTGATGAGGCCTGTTGCTATATAACAGCCCTAGTAGGACCATCCGCAAATTGGTCCAAAACGAAATTCCATGTCCATATTCTGCTATGGCCTATGGAAGCTCCACCATCTTCGCAGTTGCCACCTCCGGGAAGTCTTTCATGTGGAGGGAATGGTGATCCAAATCTGCAGCATTTGGACATCATCACCGCTGTTGTCCTCTATGACTATAACGTCGCAAACAGCGGCAGGAGACTCAGATATGGTTACACCGGCTTCGCGGCTTAGGGGGAGGGGGGGGGGTGCGGGGGGTGACAGCATGGTCGACGTGGCCATCGATGTGGGCCCCAAGCACGCTGCCCACATGGCACTGGCAGCAATGCCGTCAAGTGGTACCCAGGGCCATCAGAAACAGCAAGGCGGCAAGTCGCGGTCGTGATGTGGCTCTGTCTTCACGGTTGCATGTTTTAGCTTGGGCTTCTTCCTTGGCGTGGCTGCCTCCTCGGAGGAGGAGGGGGGATATATAGGTGCAACCTTGTGGATGCGCCAATCTCATGTGCCCTTCCAACGTCTTCTCCCAGCCATACTTGTGACTTGTGAGGACAACCAGGACAGTCGAATGGCTCTGCAGCGACAACGCCAAGATCAGCTCTCACGGCGTCTTGCAGGAGGCCATATGTTGTACGGTGGTGGTGCACCGTGTCATGGACAGTGGCTCCTCCCTCCCAGCACCGCCTGCCAAAAATAAAAAGGAAGCTCCATTTTTCTACTTCTGGAAGCTCCACCCTCATGGTGGTGGCCATATTTGGGGAGTTTCTGGCGTGGCGACCGTGTGATTCAGATCCACGGCTATGGAGAGCCACAACTTTCTTGCACCCTCCTACAATGCCACCCTCTTCTTGGTTGTGTAGCTGCATGGGGTGATGTGAAAAATGAACAGGCGATCTGTGGACTCACTCTTTCTTCGGTGGTGCTGGTTGCGGGTGGCGGTGATGGTGTGGCTGGATGTTTTTGTTTGATGCCATAAATGGTAGGTGAGGAATGAGCAGTACTCACTCCTGTCTGTGATGAGTGAATTGTCAACCGTGCGGTGTGATCGTGTGCTTGATCTTTGGTTGCAGGTACACAGGCGTCGAGTGTCGACGGTGAGCTGCCGTGGAGGTGCTGTGGCCAATGGACCGTGCTGTGGACGGCGGTGAAGGGCAGCCGGGACCGGAGCTCGAGCCAGACGGCAGCTGTGGCGTCCACTCCTGGATCGAGGGCGCAAGCACCGGTTGATGGCGGGTTTCTTGGTTTGCGCCACAAAACCAAGCTGGCGGACGGCGGTTGAAGACGGCAAGTCGTGGAGGCACGGGCGTCGGTCTCGGGACTGGCGGAGGTGACGGGCGTCGACGGCGTCTAGGGCCTCACTGCGGATGAGGAGGTGACGGGCGTCAGGCGGCGTCTAGGGCCGTCAGAAGGCCGAGGCGGGAACGGTGTCTAGGGCCACGGCGTGGAGGCAGGAATCTTCCCGCGCGTGGAGTTTTGGCGGTTTTCACAAAACCGGCCACCTCACCGGGTTTCGTGGATCCTTCAAAACCGCAAATTAGATCTGCATCGACGTGGCGGCATCGCGGAGAAGGCTTCGAGTCAAAGAAAGAAACTCCGCCGTCGGATGAGATCTTGTACCCTTTCCGGTTTTGCTCCTACGGGCGTTTTTAGTGTTCGAGTCAGGGTGGAGGACAATTTTGGAAAGGGACCGGTCTGACCGGTCTGTGAGACCGGTCGTCCCCGAGGTCGTATAAATACCTCTCACCTGCCCCCTTGGACAGGTGAGCCTCCAAGCCACGAGTCTTTTCTGTTTTTCCTTGCTCCTCTCTCTGTTCTAGGGTTAGGGCGTGGTCTCCATGGCAAAGTGGTCTAGATTATAGCTAGGTCCACAAATTTGAGAGGGTGGATGAATGGGTGGAGGTCTAGCTCTTGTATAGGTGAATTCCTCTATAAATCACGATGAATTTGAATGAAATCGAGGACCCTTTTGAGCAGCTCTCTTGTGTTCCCGTTCATCTTTTGTTCATGGATTGATTTCCTCTCTTTTGGTGGTTTTTGAGATTAAAGCTTTCTCTTGGTGGGTTTACGAACTCCGTGATTTGCATCTCGACCATCTAGCCTAGAGCTAAACCCTCGATAATCACGAGTCCCTCTGATTTAGGTTTTTGGAGTTTTTGGAAAACCCTCTTTTACCTCTTCCCCCCTCGAAATTCTAGTGATTCTTTGCGTTTTGGGTTAATTCTTTTTGTGGAGATGTTTGTCTCTATCCCAGGAACCTCCCTTCAAATTTTGAGACCATTTGGTGATGATTTGAACGAGTAATATTGAAATCACCTCATATTCGCAGGGTGGAATTCTGTTCTGGGCAGAAGCGGTCTGACCGGTCGCAGAAACCGGTCTGACCGGTCGGTGCAACCGGTCTGACCGGTCTGGAATTTCAAATCCAGTCCGACCGGTCTGACCGCCCAGAGCGAGCGGTCTGACCGGTCCCTGACTGTGAGGTCTGCAGTTTTTCTCGATCGCTTCCGTGTTTTCTCTCGTTCGTTCCTAGGGCTGACTTGTGTTGGTTTAGCTCTTCTATAGCTACTCCACATTTCATCTAGGACTTGTGGGTTTGTGGTGACTTTCGAGATATAGGCCGACGGATCGATTTCGAAAGAAATTTTGATCGGCTCCCATTCACCCCCCTCTGGTCGCCAGTTTCGGTTCCTCAGTAGGTGGCGTGGGATTAGGGTTTAGTCTGGGCGTTTTGACAGTTGCGGAAATATTGTCAGGAGAGGTCTCTATTTGTTAGCAAGAATGGTCACCTCAATTGCCCTAGTTGTCAGGTAATTAGTGGTTAGCCTATTTCTCATAACGTATTTTCTCTCATAGAACTTCACCGAACATATGCCACTTTTTGAGATGTGGTACTAGTTGGTCTTCGTGTCATTAATGGAGAGCATTCGTCAGGAGGATGATCAGCCATACATATGTGATGTTTGGTCACAAACTTTACCTAAGCCCTAAGTATAAATGTGTCTAAACCATTCACAATATTTTTTTGAGAGTGGAGAGCCATGATTCTAAATAGGAACACCAAATCAGAATATTAACTTTAGAACTTTTCTTGTCAGATTGGCTGACACACAAATTCATGATATGTTTTACACCAGCGTTTTGAGGACGACAAAATCATGTGCCCTTGCAGCGTCATCTCTCGGCCATTTATACATGTGGGCACAATCGGGGACCCGAGCGGCTCCTCAGCGACAATGCCAAGACCAGCTCTTGCGGTGCCTCGAAGGAGGACGTATGCTGCAAACAGGGGTGAAGCTACATAGGATCTAGGGGGCGTTGATGCACCCACAGAAAATGCAAAAACAATGATTAAATCTAAATTTTCATCATATGTGCACCCCATGACTCCTAGCACGGCCCGCCAAGGATCCAGAACGAAGATCCATTTCCCTACTTCTAGAAGCTCCACCTTTATGGTGGCGGCCATAGTCGGGGAGCCTCTGTGTGGCAAGCGTGGTGATTCAGATGAGAGCCATGGCTTTCTCGCACCCTCCTACAATGTTTATATAAATTTTCCTAGGCTCTTTATATAATTGTCACATGTCAATCATTGCTATAAATATAAATTTATTATTTTCTAAATTTTAAAATATGTGCGTGCCACATATGGACCTCTACTAGAAATCATTTGATTTTAAAACATGTGCGAGCACAATGTGGTGCATCATATTCCGGGTGCATAAAGCATCCCAGTTCCTACAGGAAGCTGACGCGAGACGCACTGCCTGGAACTCCGGAGGCAATGTGGCGAGCCGTAAAGGGCCGAGCAAGAAGGCAGCTATCTTTAAGAAACTCAGATTTTCAGACTAACTTTGCAGTGCTTTGCCTAAATTCCTGACCATAGCTTAAAGATGAGATTGAATCTATGTATGGCAACTATTTTTTTGAATCTAAAATTATTAAATTTTTGTATATATTTGTTATGAGTGTAAATAAAGATTGTTCTATTATATCAAAACTTTAGTTAGTATAATATCAACATATAGCACGGGCATGTCGTGCGGTCATGGTTACTAGTCTCATTAATAAAGCAATCTATTCTATCCAACTGAAGCAACAGCTGGAAACTAGGGCAACCCTTTTATTTTTTTGAGTAAAGTATGTCACCGGTTCCTAAACTTGTTCGACTATGTTATCCCGGTCCCTAAACTCATAAATCGATCGTTTAGGTCCTCAAACTTGTTTGTCTGTGTTGTTGCGGTCTCTAAAATTAAAAATCATATGTTTAGATCCTCAAACTTGTCCAGTCGTGTCATCTCAGTCCCTAAATTTGATTTTGAGTCTGATCTAAGTCCAAATTGGACGATCTAAAATCTCTATATCAAAAAATAATTTATAATTTCTTCATATGAACTCAAATGAAGACAAATTTTATATCAAAATTATATCTCTCAACGCGATCTATAACTTTGCAGTTGAAAAGTTTTTGAATTAAAATTGTTTAGAGTCCTAAAATTTAATTTTAACTTTTAAATTTCAAAATCTATAAACTTACAACAATATTTTGAGACCCTAAATAGTTTTAATTCAAAAATATTTTAACTATAAAATTATAGATTACGTCGAGGGCTACCATTTTGATATAAAGTTTATCTTCATTCAAGTTAATATGAAAAAGTTATGAATTACTTTTTGATATATAGATTTTAGGTCGCCTTGTTTTGACCCATATGAGACTGAAAATCAAGTTTATGGACCAGAATGACACGATTGAACAAATTTGAGGACGTAAATGTTTGATTTTTTAGTTTAGGGACCAGGATGACACAATAGAATAAATTTATGGACCGAGATGACACATATGGACAAGTTTGAGGACCTGAATGGTCAATTTGTGAGTTTAGGGACCGGGATGACACAACAACACAAGTTTAGGGACCGGTGATGGACTTTACTCTATTTTCTTCTTCATGAAACTACTAAAAAAATAGAGATTTGATCCTTGTCAACTGATAAAGCCATATAACTTGTAGGGCAATGTCTCTATTTTGAACTGCATGAGATTGACTTGCTATATATTAGTTTCAGTATTTGGAACGTTGCCAACCAAAAAATGGACAACACACTTTCAGCAAAAGTACAAACATCTACTACACATTTTTCCGTAACTTTTTATTATATGTCTCGCATTCACTTATGTCTTTTTTTAAAAGCTAAAGTTTAAAGCTAAAATAATAAATTGTTGAACAATAATGTTTCTATTTTGAACTGAGTGTCATTAACTTGGCAAGTATAGCCAACAAAAAGTGGAAAACACATTTATACAAAAAATTCACAAGGCTATAGACATTTGTTTCCACTTAGTTTTATATATCTTACATTCACCTTTTTTATAAGCTCAAATTTACAGCTAACACTACAATCCTTATAAGAAAGAAAATAAAACCAGCTGTTACCGTGCCTCAAAGCAAGCGATCTGGCTCATATGAATGTTATTTTGATGAGCCCTGTTGCTATATAGCCTAGTAGGACCATCCGTAAAATGGTCCACAACGAAATTCCATGTCCATATTCTGCTGGAAGGTCCACCATCTTCGAAGTGACCACATCCCGGAAGTCTTTCTTGCGGAGGCAATGGTGATCCAAATCTGCAGCATTGGACAGCAACGGCTTCCTGACGTGCTTCAAAAATGACATCCTCTCCTTGGTCGTACATATACATGGGCGGTCCATGGATTCATACTTTGGTGGTGGTGGTTGCGGTGGCGACGGCGGTGTTGGTGGGAGGAGTTTTTTTGTTTGAGCCATGAATGGAAGGTGGGAAGGGATTATCATCTAGTCAGGGGGGTTTAACTGTTGTGGAAATACTACGACGAGAGGGCCCTATTTATTAGCGGGATGGATCACCTCAGTTGCCCTAGTTGTAAGGTAATTATTGGTTAGCTTATTCTCATAATATATTTTCTACTGTAGAGTTCTGGGAACATATTGTAATATCCCAGTTATTTAGATAATTTTGAATTTCAAGCCAACAGAGATTAGAAAGTTGACCAAAATTTGACCTTCTTAATCGTTGGTCAGATGGACGATCGGGCACCGCGGTTACGTAGATCTTGTCGAAACGAATCCGTTTGACTATACACGTGCCAAGTTTGGATAACGGATGAATTGATGGCGAGCCGATGAATCTAGTCCATTGAATATGCATTAGGTTTCTGATTCTGATTTCTCTCGACACCTTGGGCCCGACTCCTGTTCACCGCCGCCTCCGTTTTTTCCAGCGCCGCCTTCTCTCTTCCGTTTTCCAGCGCCGCCTCCTCTCATCCCTAGCGCCACCCCTCCCCTGGTTCCTCGCTGCTATCCTCCGCCGCCACTAATCCTCCATTGGAACCAGCGTTTCGGCCCTTCAATCCTTGCACAGTCTGCTATTGTTGGAACTGCCGGGCTGCATCAGGTGGGTGTGTGGTTGTTGCCCCCTTCCTATTCTCTTTGTTCCTCCCTGCCATTCTTTGCCCTTGACTGATGTGCGCTGCTCGTGGTCAAGATTGCTACTAGAGAACCCAATCCAGCGTGGGGAGGGACCAGGAAACAAAAGAGCAAGACAACACAGAGAGGAAAGAGACCTGCAATTTAAATCTGGTATTGATTCGTGCAAAATTTCAATGTATCGTAGTTACAAAAGTTGTAGGTTTGGTCACCCTCTTTCTAATGGCACTGGTTTCACTCAATTCGGTTTAGCGGTTTAGGAGATATCATCGAAATTGTGTCGCTGTTCCCTTTAGAAAAGTTGCGCGCAGAAACTGTTTTTGTATTTTCGACTTATTTAGAAACCGAATTTCCCCTAGGCGCTGTAACGAAAGTTGTAGGAAATTTTCTGTAGATGTTCAAGATGTATTTATTTACTGCATTTGGTTAAGAGAATCAAAAGTTATGGGCCGAACAGTAAGTAACTCAGAGAATTAGTCGAATTTTCAGAAATTGCGAGAGTTAACGGTTTAGGCTTTTTGCTTAGGATTTGTTCAAGTTTTTAGGCTTCTGGCCGACATGAATTAGTTCTTAAGAGTAATTTATTCCACAGGTTTGATAAATCCTAGTGGCGAGCGTGTAACGCCAGATTCTCGGTAAGGTTAATGCAAGTGCATGACGAACTTATTTGTTGGCAAGTTGCTTTGTCCGATGTTTATGATATTCAAGTCCAGGATTTGTTCATGTTTCACAATTCAAGTTTCGAGTTATTCCTTTAAATTCCATTCATGTTCCGGTGGATCCAGATGTGCAATTTGGTTCTTTTATTCATGTTCCTGTGAGTAAGTGCTGGCCCCACTTGCTCGGCTTTACTGGTAAATGCTAAGGATGTTTCAAGTTATGTCCGTTTCAGATGGAAACTACTATTACATGGTTATTCATTCGTTCATGGTTCATGTATATTCTCTTTGGTTCTAATTGTACTTGTTGAGTTTTGTTACTCACTCTTGTGTTTATTTAGTTTTTAGGTACCAAATGATTGCCATGTGCATAGGAGTGGGAGTAGCATCTTCACGAGAGCACATACACTTTTGAATTACATATGCCTAGTCTATTACATTTAAACTAGTTAAATTCGGTTGCTTCATGTCGTGGACGGGTTGATTTTCTTTATTAGTTGGGTTGGGCTGTGATGCTTATTCCTCTTTCGTATGCTAATTCGATACCTTGTGATATAAATTGCTTGTCCAGTACATCCTATTTATAGGGAAAACCCTGTCGAAATTTACTAGAATTTTTATACTTAGTGCAATTTAAAGTCTGTAGCAGTAACCTCCATGTATGTGCGATACTTGGGGCGTTACAGTTGGTAATCAGAGCCAGGTTATATTTTATTGTAATTTTATTTAATGGCTAACCAATAGTACAAATCTAATTCAGGCCTGCAGTAATTAAAATTTGACACACTTGTGCACAATAGGATGGGTTGCATGGGCATATTCTGCATTTTGTTTTCCGCTGTCTATTTTCTTTATGTGCTTATTCCAGCTATGTTAACGTCTTGTTAATTGTACCCTCATTGTTTTTTCAAACTATTAGAACTATGCCCCCGCGAAGGAGTGCACGCAATGCTGTGCGTGGGAGAGGTCGTGGTAGAGGCTGTGGTCATGGTAGAGGCGGTGTGAACCAGCAGGTTGACAATGAGCAAGTGAACCAAGGCAATGAAGAGGTTGAAGGTGGGGAGGAACACTCAGTTGCTGCTGCTGCTCCCGTCGGTGGTTGTGCAAATGCCCTGGTTCAAGCAATGACATTTACTAGGTGGATGTTCATGCGCTTGGACACTTTTGACGGTTCTAGAACACCGACAGATGCTGCTGATTGGTTGCGAAAGATGGAGAAAGTAATGGCTGCATGCAGAATGACAACAGAGGAGATGGTCCTCTTTATTCCCCACTAGTTGACCGATCAGGCTGATATTTGGTGGGTAGGAGTATGTGATGCATGAACTCTTGCTCATGGCGCTATCACTTGGGAGGTCTTCTTGGCACAATTCAGGGCTAAGTATTCCTCGGACTCTTTCAAGGACAAGATGAATGATGCACTGAACCATATTTAGCAAGGGGACAAAACTGTGGATGAGTATGAGAGGGATTTCAGCAACATTGTTCGCTTTGTGCCTAGTGTTGCAAGTGATGAGCGACAGAAGGCTATAAAGTTTTTCATGGGACTTAATGCTCGATATAGAGAGGTGATGGGAAGAAATCCACCTACCACTTATATTACAGCAGTCGAGGAGGCTAGAGGCATGGAGACCCAGTTTCAGCTTACTATGTTACAACAGAGGTGTAATGGGAGCGGGAGTAACCCTAGTGGTGCTCAGAAGAGGGCTCACCAGGAGGGAGAAGAGACCTCTCAGCAACCCTCTTCCAAGAAGATAAGGCAAACCATCCCCCTCAGCAGTCCCAGTCTTTCAGGCCTAAGCAATCAGGGGCTCAATCTTCTTCAGGGCAACATAATGCGAATTCCTCATTCATGCGTCCAGTCCCAGGGCAAGGTTTAATTTGCTTCAAGTGTGGAAAGTCTCATCGTGCCTCGGAGTGCAATTTTTTTGGGACATGTCGTGTCTGTGGTAGAGATGGTCATATGGGTCTTGTTTGTAAGAAAAATCCAGACTCAATCATCAAGTGGCAAAGGTCAGCTACTTCAGCAGGATCCGGTTCGGCAGCTAGTTCTAGAGGTTCAGCTCCCTCAGTCAACGCTCCTCGTGGCACTGTTCAGATGATGGCTGGTCCCCCAGCACCATATTATCAGTTTCCACAGCAGTATTTCCCACCGGCAGGCTCCTACTGGCAGGCACCTCAGCTTCTAGCACCACATGTTCCACTACAGCTACCTGCTCCTTCTGCACCTCCAGCTTAGCCTCCTCAACAAGTTGGGGGAGGGTCCACTTCTGCCCCCACAGGAGTCTACACCATGCCCACAGCTTCTTCTCTAGGTCATCCAGATGTTGTTTCAGGTACTCTTGCTGTTGATTCACATGATGCTCACGTCTTATTTGATTCGGGTGCTTCCTTTTCGTTCATTTCACTTGATTTTGTAAGAAGGGTAAATATTTCTAGTCAGGAAATATCTCAGTCGGTCCATGTTAGTTCTCCTGGGGGTCTGATTTCTAGTTCAGTGGTATGCCCGGGTTGCACTATTTCTATAGATGGGGATGATTTTGTGGCTAACCTAATTGTGATTCCCTTGCCAGTTTTTGATGCTATCCTTGGCATGGATTGGCTACACTGGTATCAAGCTGTTATCTCTTGTTTCTGGAAGACTATCACATTGGAGGCACCATCAGGACATACCATAACCTTTCAAGCAAATGCACCTCTTCAATCCTTATACATGATGGCAAGTCTCTTCCCTGGTCGTCGTCTTGTGAAGAGTGGCTTTCTCTGGAGCCTTGTTGAGAAGCCGATCAAATCATTGGTGATTGAAGAAATTCCGATAGTGCGAGACTATCCTGATGTCTTCCCTAATGAGTTGCCTAGAATGCCACCTAAGCGTGAAGTGGAGTTTCGCATTGATATTATACCAGGCACTTGTCCTGTGTCACTAGCACCATACCATTTGTCTCGTCCTTTCCAAGAGGAGTTGAGGAAGCAATTGGATGATTTATTTGCCAAGAAATTGATTCGGCGTAGTGTCTCACCATGGAGAGCTCCCGTGCTATTCACGAAGAAGAAAGATGGTAGTTGGCGCATGTGTATTGACTATCGTGGCTTAAATGCTGTGACAATCAAGAACAAGTACCCACTACCCCATATTGAGGTGTTGTTTGAGTGATTGAAAGGGGCCAAAGTATTTTCCAAAATTGATCTCCAATCTGGTTAAAATCATATTCCCGTTTGAGAGGAATACATCGAGAAGACCGCCTTTTCCACCAGGTATGACCACTATGAGTTCAAAGTGATGTCTTTTGGGCTCACTAATGCACCTCCATACTTCATGGAGACGATGAACAATATGCTTCAAGGATTGGAGGAGTTCGTGGTGGTTTTTATTGATGACATACTGATTTTCTCCAGAAATGAAGTGGAGCATGAGGAGCATTTGAGGAGAGTTCTTGAGACGTTGAGGAGACATAAATTCTATGCTAAATTGAAGAAGTGTGAGTTTTGGCTTTCGGAAGTTGGTTTCCTAGGTCACGTTGTTAACCAACATGGCATCGCCGTTGACCCGAGCAAGGTTTCCACTATAGTGGAATGGGAAAGGCCAAGTAATGTCAAAGAGGTTAGGAGTTTCTTGGGTATGGCGGGTTATTATCAGTGCTTTGTAAATGATTTCTCTATCATTGCCAAGCCGATGACACGGCTTACCCAGAAGAATACCAAGTTTGTGTGGACTCAGGAGTGTGAGAACTGTTTTCAAGTGTTGAAACAAAAGTTGGTGACCGCTCCTATTCTTACTCTACCTGAGCCTGGTAAATGTTTTACTATTTTTTCAGATGCTTCTCGTGTGGGACTTGGTTGCGTCCCTATGCAGGATGGAAAAGTAATCGCATATGCCTCAAGGCAATTAAAGACACATGAGCAGAATTACCCTACTCATGATCTAGAGTTGGCTGCAGTTGTTTTTGCCCTGAAGATTTGGAGGCATTATTTATATGGGGAATCATGTGATATTTTCACTGATCATAAGAGTTTAAAGTACATTTTCACTCAGAAGGATCTGAATTTAAGGCAAAGGCTATGGATGGAGTTGATCAAAGATTATGATCTGAATATTCAGTACATGCCAGGCAAAGCAAATGTGGTGGCCGATGCCTTGAGTCGTAAGGCTTATCCTCCAACCATGAATGCATTAACAGCTGATTTTGAGCGGATGGGTATCTCATACTGCTACACTAGAGTGGCAGAGGTTGAGACACAATTAATTCTATCATCAGCTATACCAGAGCGTGTGTTGAAGGCGCAACAACAGGACCGATTATTGCTAGACGTCAAGAAACATATTCATGAAGGGAAGGTTGGGGATTTCACATTGGATGCTTCTGGGGCTGTTCGATTTCGTGGTCGCTTATGTGTGCCACAGAAGTCACAAGTCAAAGAAGATATTCTTAAAGAGTCACATCATTCTCGGTACACAGTTCATCCGGGTGAGAACAAGATGTATCAGGATTTGAAGAAAATTTACTAGTGGAAGAGGATGAAAGTTGATGTGGCAAAATATGTGGCTTCATGTGGTATTTGCCAGCGGGTGAAGGCTGAGCATAAGAGTCCCGCGGGAAAGTTGCAGTCCTTAGCGGTCCCTATGTGGCCTTGGGATGATATTGCTATGGATTTTGTGGTTGGTCTGCCACGCTCTCCGAGGGGACGAGACACTATATGGGTTGTAGTTGATCGACTGAGTAAGGTGACTCGTTTTATTCCGATTAAGTCCACAAGTACAGCTGGTGATTTGGCGCCTATCTACATGCAGGAGATAGTGCGATTGCATGGTGTACCTCACACCATTGTTTCAGATAGGGATGCCAAATTTGTCTCTAAGTTGTGGGATAGCTTGCAAAAGGCATTGGGCACTACTTTGAGGATGAGCACTGCTTTTCACCCTCAAACCGATGGACAGTCTGAGCGGACGATTCAGACCTTGGAAGATATGCTTAGATCATGCGTACTATCTTGGAAAGGGAGTTGGGAGGATCATTTACCACTCGTGGAGTTTTCATATAATAATAGCTATCATTCTAGTATTCGTTGTGCTCCATATGAGGCTCTCTATGGGAGGAAGTGCAGATCACCGCTTTGCTGGGATACAGTGGGTGAGAAGGCTTTTTTGGGGCCGGATTGGGTTCAGCAGACCACTGAGCGGGTTGTTGAAATTCGAGAACACATGTTAGCAGCTCAAAGTAGACAAAAGAGTTATGCTGATGTGAGAAGGCGAGACCTAGAATTTGGGGAAGGCGATGAGGTACTTCTTAGGGTGTCTCCTACCAAGGGTGTTGTGAGATTTGGTACTAAGGGAAAGCTTAGTCCAAGATTTATTGGGCTGTTCATGATCAAAGAGCGTGTGGGCAAATTGGCTTATTGATTGGAGTTGCCTGAGTCGATGAGAGGGGTTCACGATGTATTCCATGTCTCGATGTTGAGGAAATATCTAAGGGACCCAGAACACCATATTACTGTGGAGCCAGTTACCATTGAGCAAGATTTGTCATTAGAGTCCCGTCCTGTCAGAATTCTGGAAACATCAAAGAGAATCCTTGGACGGAAGACATTCAAGTTTGTGAAGGTACTATGGACTAATCAAACTGAGCGCGAGGCAACATGGGAGCTTGAGTAACTGATGTGTGAGAATTACCCTGAGTTGTTTTCATCTGGTGAGTAACCATGCCCTTGTTTATACTATTATTTCCAATATTCTTTTTCTACACATTAGCCATAAAGAATTCGAGGGCGAATTCTGTTGAAGGGGGGGGGGGGAGAATGTAATATCCTAGTTATTTAGATAATTTTTAATTTCAAGCCAAGAGAGATTAGAAAGTTGACCAAAATTTGACCTTCTTAATCGTTGGTCAGATGGACGATCGAGCACCGCAGTTACGTAGATCTTGTCGAAATGAATCCGTTTGACTATACACATGCCAAGTTTGGATAACCTGGCATGACCCAACAATACAATGCGACATTATTGCAAACCTATTCATGCAGGATGACTAGAATGTATGTGCTCAAGTTCTTAATTTATTTATATTTATTTGAGCAAGAATGTAAGAGAATCCATCTTAGGCATATGAATTAGGACAATTAGGAATCAACGAATACGAATTGTGGAAGAAATAACAAGATACTTTTAGTCATCAAGGATGGCCGGAATGAATTTTTTTTGAGCATGAAAACGAAGGGCCTAGAGACAAGGTTAAATTGTATAGTTTGATTTGGAACCAGTGCTCAAAAGAACCTATACAAATCCATGAGATCCTCAAATACTATTCCAATACGATATTTTGATAGTGTCTCTACAGAGTTCCAGAGACTCTGAGTTGCAGTCCCGAATGTCCGGACACAATATCCGGATTATCCGGACATATATTCGGAATCTCCGGGTACTCACCATTCGAATAGATTCTGACTTAAACATGTCAAATTTTTAACCTCAATAACTATTGTGTGCTTTAAGTCTTTAGAAAACTTGGCTCAAAAGTATTAACCATAACCTGAATTCTACTCCCCGAAAAACTCTAAAATTTATCTACCACTCCGAACTACAAATTACTACAACTTTCTAACTGTGTAGTTGTTGCGAGAAAATGATCTTGGTGGTGAGAATTGGGCCACATGCTATTAGTGCAAATTCTATGAAATTGTGAGACGTGCAAAGGGTGAAAAGGATTACACCTATGCCAATGGATTCTTTCCTTCACAGGGAAATTTTCAGTTTTTGCCACGAGTTTACATTGATTCTTAAATCTAAATGGAGGAATTTAAATTCAAGACTCGGGGGCTGCGGGATATGTGTATCAGAGATTTATTTTTCAAATTTTTTGGAAAATAAAGAAGGAAAAAAGACTGAAGTGACCCTCAGCCTGATTCTGCGATTCAACCTAAGGCTCGGGGGCTACTCCATATGGAGCACGAGTACTTCGCGCACCATATATGATCAAGATTTCGGGGCTTGAGCACCTCACAGCCTCGGAGCAACCACGAGTACTTGGAGGACTACTCGGCGCATCAGAAGGAAGACCCAGAAGAAACCAGAAGGATGTTCTGACTACTTGAAGTACTCGAAGACGCCGTCCAAGTACTCGACGCCTACAGGACTCGGCTACGAAGAGCTCGGGGGCTTGTCAGACCCGAGACAGCGGGACTGCTCACATGCATAGAATGTTCTAGAGTAAGGGATAGCTCATGGATGTACCTTACCTCTTTTGTAACTACCCGAATAGGCGTAGTACTAGCTGCAGTACAAGGAAACTACCCGATCATGTTGTAGAAGGACTCCAACTGTACTCAGCTAGGACTTTTCGTGTAACCCTGTCCCCCGGATATATAAGGGCAGGCAGGGACCCCCTCAAAACACATCTACACCTAAGACAATACAAACCACCACACAGGACGTAGGGTATTACGCAACTCGCGGCCCAAACCTGTCTAAATCTTTGTGTTCTTTGCACCATCGAGTTCCAGAGCCGTCAATCCCTACCTACAAACCCTACTGCTAAGTGTATCCCTGAGCAGGCTTGGCGGTAAACACCGACATAAGCCGTAAAGGCTATGTCTCGAATCCCCCACTTCCCGAGGCTCGCGAAGCAAATCGCCTGCACGCAGAGGAGGTGAAGAAGAGGAAGGACGCGGCGAAAGATACCATCACCAGAAAGAGGGAGAGAAAGGAGAAACACGACAAGGCGTGTGCCAGAGCAAGGCTCGAGGGCCTCCCGCCGCCGCCGACGCTCGAGTCCACCGAGGAGGAGGATTCGTCGACTGGCGGGGTCGATTTCTCGGAGTCGGATGACTTTGAGGCGGTGACGGGCACGAGTCCCCCGCTGGACCAGTGAGGGGCCGGCGGTGAGGCATCGACAATGGCGCTGGGCGAGAGGGGGCTCGTGCCTGCAACACTTGTGGTGGCGCCCGCGGCAAGGGCGGAGCGAAGGTCGTCCACGCCGACGGCGGGGCAGAGGTCTCCTGAAGGGAATCGGGTAGGCTACGCTAGCATCACTTCCGCATATACCCAAGATACTTGCGAGTAGAAGATCATAGATCGTTACCACTAGACGCGCAGCGTAGCGGAAGAAGTCGCGCGTCGATGTAGAGGAAGTAGTCGATCACGTCCCACGAACCGAGCTCCTCTTACTTGATCCCAGCAGCCGATCAGCGCAGCAGTCGCAGCAGCGCCTCCACGGAGTCCACACGTACAGGGATGAAACGCCGGGCGTCGGTGTGCTAGCACCACACGCACGGCATGGGCGGCGGCCGAGAGAGAGAGAGGGAGGGGCGGCGGCTAGGAGGTGGCGCAGCTCTCAGGTCATCGCCCCCTTAGCCCCTCCCTCATATATATAGGGCGTACTAATGGGCTTCTATCTCATAGGCCCATTTGTAACCCTAATCCCTCTTGGATCAATATCCTCTTGGGCCTTTAAACCGTATTGTGATGATGAGCTCTTGGGCATATCACCAACAATCTCCCACTTGCACTAGAGACAATCATACAGTCAAGCTTTCCAACATTCCAAACCCCTTAAGTGTGTGACCCATTAGGTTCATGTGTAGGTGGTCGTGATCGGAAATCATTTCCGAATCTCAAGTCAATAGCGGCACCTAGCAGGGCATAGTGACTCACAAATACACATAAAGATCATATCGGCCAAACCATAGATATACTCATACACCGATCCCTTTGCCACACGATACCAGTCAAGCTCAAAGCGAGATGCGTGCCACCTTTGTGATAGCTCGACCATTCTCTCGATCTAATAGTGGATTCTATTTATAACTAACCTTTAGTCATCATGATTAACTCTTTAATCACTTTGGCATGGCCATGCACTTTCAAATCCAACTATCTCGAGGGGCCCAGAGATATCTCTCCCGTTATCTAGGAGGGGCAAATTCCATCTTGATCCGCTCACATCCCATTCCATGTTTCATGACACACCTGTAAGCTGCTTTTGTAACTACCCAGTCACGGAGTAGCGTTTAGCAGCCCCAAGATGCACCACTACACACAGTGAGAAACAATGGCCATCTCAGGTCTAAGGATCCAGTAGGTATAACACTCAAGAACAACTGATGGCACATACAAAATAACAATCCCAACATTGTCTTGGAGTGGGTCAATCCAACACCATGTTCACCAACATGTGTCCACATCATTAATCCGATATCTCCATATCCATGATCCGTGAAACATGATCATCAATTAATGCATGTGCTAGTCTCAACGTCGTTGTTGTCCCACACAACGACATAAACTAGGGATAATTTAGAATCATATCATTGTCAACAAAGAGTTTCACGAACAAGTCACATACTTGATAATCAATGTAAAAATAATCATCCATGGAACAAATAACAATTATTTATCATTACATAAACATACTCATGACACAAAAATCTCCCACGCACACTAGAATCACTGATGTAAGTATCTAATACCCATAGATCTCATGTGCGCCTCATGCTTTGGTTGTGGGAGAGGCTTCGTCAACGGATCAGCAACGTTTGAATCCGTGTGCACCTTGCAAACCTTCACATCACCTCTCTCAACAAAGTTACGGATGAGGTGATACTTCCGCAGTATATGTCTGGACTTCTTAGTTGTTCTAGGCTCCTTTGCTAGTGCAACGGCACCACTATTATCACAATAGAGGTCCACTGGACTGGACGCACTAGGAACAACACCCAAGTCAGAAACAAACTTTCTGATCCAAACAGCTTCTTTTGCAGCTTCGGAAGCTGCAATATACTCGGCCTCTGTCGTCGAATCAGCCACCGTATCTTGCTTGGAACTCTTCCAGCTCACTGCCCCACCATTGAGGCAGAAAACAAAACCGGATTGCGATTTGGAGTCATCTTTGTCTGTTTGAAAACTAGCATCGGTGTAACCCTTTACAAGGAGCTCATCTTCGCCTCCAAATATTAGGAACATATCCTTAGTTCTTCTCAAGTACTTAAGGATACTCTTTACAATTGTCCAGTGAGGTTCACTGAAATCTGACTGATACCTGCTCGTAACACTTAGAGCAAAGGAAACATCTGGGCGCGTGCAAAGCATAGCATACATGATCGACCCTATGGCTGAAGCATAAGGAATCGTACTCATCCGTTTTTGCTCATCAGGTGTCGTAGCACACTGACTTTTGCTTAGAGTAATGCCATGTGACATTGGCAAGAAACCTTTCTTGGAATCTTGCATATTGAACCGATTCAATATCTTGTCAATGTACGTGTCTTGGCTTAATCCAATTAGCCTTTTTGATCTATCTCTATAGATCCTAATACCCAGAATATAAGCCGCCTCTCCTAAATCCTTCATCGAAAAACTCTTTTTCAATGAGGTTTTAACGGCTTCAAGCATTGGAATATCATTTTCGATCAGTAATATGTCATCCACATATAGGACCAGAAACATAAGTGCGCTCCCACTAGCCTTTTTGTAAACACAAGGCTCATCTTCATTCTTGATGAAGCCAAACCCTTTGACTACTTCATCAAAACGAATATTCCAACTCCGAGATGCTTGCTTCAATCCATAGATGGACCTCTGAAGCTTACATATTTTCCCAGCATTTTTAGGATCGACAAAACCTTCAGGCTGTGTCATATACACATCCTCACTTAGATGTCCATTAAGGAAAGCGGTTTTGACATCCATTTGCCAAATCTCATAGTCATAATATGCGGCAATTGCTAGGAGAATCCGAACAGACTTTAGCATTGCGACGGGCGAAAAGGTTTCCTCATAGTCAACACCTTGAATTTGTCGGAAACCTTTCGCCACCAATCGTGCCTTATAGATGTGAACATTTCCATCCATGTCTAATTTTTTCTTAAAAATCCACTTACAGTCGACAGTTCTTACACTGTCAATCTGATCGACCAAGTTCCAAACTTGATTATCATGCATGGATTTTAACTCGGATTCCATGGCTTCAAGCCATTTGTCGGAGTCGGGTCCCATCATTGCTTCTTTGTAGGTCAAGGGCTCATCATTTTCCATCAATAATACGTGGCGCTCCTCCGTAATAAGGAGGTTGAGCTTGTCAGTAGCGCGACGTGCCCTTATAGACCTTCGTGGGGCTGGTGCCTCAACTACGGGTTGTGCAACATCTTGCACATCACGTGGATCTTCAGTGGGTGCTGAAACAGTTTCGGGTGTTTCATGAATTTCTTCAAGTTGCACCTTGCTCCCACTAAATCCTTTTGAGAGAAACTCCTTTTCTAAGAAAACACCATTGCGAGCGACAAATACTTTGCCTTCCGCCTTATTGTAAAAATAATATCCTTTGGTTTCCCTAGGATACCCCACAAAGAAACATTTGTCTGACTTTGGAGTGAGCTTATCTGCCATCAAACATTTGACATAAGCCTCACATCCCCAAACTTTGAGAAAAGATAATCCGGGACGCTTCCCAGTCCATATCTCATATGGTGTCTTCTCAACAGACTTACTTGGAACCTTATTCAGTGTGAACGCAGCAGTTTCAAGAGCGTAACCCCAAAATGACAATGGAAGATTAGCTTGGCTCATCATGGACCTAACCATGTCCAACAAGGTTCGGTTCCTCCGTTCGGATACCCCATTCCATTGAGGTGTTCCGGGCGGAGTTAGCTGCGGAATAATTCCACATTGCTTGAAATGATCACCAAATTCAAGGCTCAAATATTCTCCTCCACGATCAGATCGCAGAAATTTAATTATCTTGCCTAATTGATTTTGTACTTCATTCTGAAATTCTTTGAACTTTTCAAACGATTCAGACTTGTGCCTCATTAAGTAGATATAGCCATATCTACTAAAGTCATCAGTGAAAGTAATGAAGTACTGAAAACCACCTCTGGCTATTGAGCTCATTGGTCCACATACATCGGTATGTACAAGTCCCAACAAGTCAGTCGCCCTCTCACTATGACCAGTGAAAGGCGTTTTGGTCATCTTTCCAAGCAAACAAGACTCACATGTGTCAAATGATTTAAAATCAAATGAGCTTAACAATCCATCTTTATGGAGTTGTTCAATGCGTTTCTCATTTATATGACCTAAGCGACAATGCCAAATAAAAGTGGGATTCAAATCATTTGGTCTAAGCCTCTTAGTATTAATGTTACAGACAGATTTATCCTCAAGATCAAGAACATATAATCCATTCACCAATGGACAATGAGCATAAAAAATACCATTGCAAAAGATAGAACAACGTTTGTTCTCAATTACAATCTTAAAATCACCAACTTCTTCCAAACATGAAGAAGAAATAATGTTCTTGCTTAAAGCAGGAATGCAATAACAATTATTTAATTCCAAAACTAATCGGGAGGGTAGAGACAAGTGGTAGGTGCCGACCGCCAACACTGCAACCTTTGCGCCATTGCCGACACAAACGTCCAACTCGCCTCTTGCAAATCTTCTAGTCTCACTTAGACCCTGCAACGATTTGCAAGTGTGAATCATCGATCCAGTATCAAATACCCATGATTCACTAGAAGATAATGCAATATTTATTTCTATAACATTTATACCTGAAGTGGAAGTCTCACTTCCCTTCTTCTTCTTCTTTTCTTCCAAGTACTTCTTGCAGTTCCTAGACCAATGTCCCTTTTCATGACAGTGGAAGCATTCATCTTCAGAATTAGGGCCAGATTTGGCCTTAGGTGCTGGCTTTAGCTTAGAGCCCGAGGACTCACCACCGGAACTCTTTTCCTTGCCTTTACCTTTGGGATTAGGAGGCGTCCAACGCTTCCTCTTTTTGTTTCCCTTCTGAATCATCATCACATGATTGGGATTCTTCTTAATGCTCTCCTCTGCTGTCTTTAGCATCCCATGCAACTCACTCAATGTTTTATCCAAGCCATTCATCTGAAAGTTCATGATAAAAGGCTCATAGCTCGCCGGGAGCGACTGGAGAATAACATCAGTAGCCAAGTCTTGGTGAAGTTCAGAACCAAGTCTGTCCAAAGTCTCAATGTAACCAATCATTTTGATCACATGAGGACTGACTGGGCTACCTTCTGCCAGCTTGCACGCAAACAATGACTTTGAGATATTGAACCTCTCAGTCCTGGCTTGGTTCTGAAACATCCCACGCAGCCCCTCGATCATGGTATGAGCATCTGCATGCTCATACTGCTTCTGCAGATCAGGGGACATGGTGGCGAGCATCAGACAGCTGACATCAAGTGAGTCATTGCAGTGCTTCTCATAAGCTCTGCGATCAGCAGCAGTTGCATTGTCAGGGAGATCATCAGGATATGGCTGCTCAAGAACATACTCCTTTTTCTCTTGCCTGAGAACAATTCTCAGGTTGCGGTACCAATCAATAAAGTTTGTTCCATTCAACTTTTCTTTCTCAAGAATAGAACGCAAATTGAAAGCGGAATTGTTACTGGCAGACATGATCTACAACATTAAAGTAAAGCAAGATTTCAGCACTAAGTTTATGTAAAGATTTTCATTAACTGATTTAACAAAAGACAACCTACTATATCAAAGTCATCTTCCCTCTAATGACATATAGTGGTTCAAGATCCATAATCACTAAAATTCTAGTGAGCTTTAGCATCACGGCTAGAAAAGTAGTGATACAGGTAAATAACAAATTACTAATCACATCTCTATGCGACTCTTGTTTGTTGGGTGGCATCCAATGCCCCGGCCCCAACCCTATGCCTTAAAGCCCAAAACTGTTTTGATAGCTTTGCTGAGTAAACCAATACTATGCTTGTGAATGTCCGACATCCACCCTATACAAAAGTGATAGCTGAGGGTACTCTACTTTGGTAAACCTACCACACAACGATCAAAATTTATAGGTGCAGCTATTGGTAAAAGGCACCAAAACTCAACCTTTTCTGAGGGAAGCTATTCTATCATGATTAAAGCATCCACCATATGTAAAAGCATGAAAGAATAGTATGACAGAAAAATAAATATCACATGCATATAATCATATTATATTGTGAATAGTATGGCCTCTTGCATCACAATGGGCTCCATCGCCATGGCTCCAAGGTGACCTCCATTGCCATCCGTCCTGTCTTGTGGTGATCATCATCGCCATCATGATTGAAGCCTCCATGAAAAGATACTAAGCTACTACATCTAATAGCTAGTGAAATAATTACATGAGGATTCAAACATCACAAGTCGACACGCAGGTCGTTATACAATAATGGTGCAACCTCAACCCGGTTGTGTTAACTTGCGACACGCAGGCCGCACAAATCATCACATAGATCATCACATGACATTGAGGCCATACCATTCACATCACACGCTGCAAAAACAAGTTAGGCGTACGACGTGTTATACCAAAGTAGCGCTTAGGAAGCCGCTACAGTGAGAAAGCAACGGCGGTCTCGCGAATCAGCGGGCGGGGGGTTGAGGGGGGAGCCGCCCCCCGCGGGTCTCAGGGCAGCGCCCTGAAAACCTCACGGAATTACACAGATCGCATCTATGGAATCCCAATGAAAATCTCATCAGAGTGATCGCATCACCTCAAATCCGAGCCATTCATAATGCCTCAATTTTCACTAGGTCAATCACATTGACCGTGCAAACTTTGCACTTGAGAAGACTGCATCTACTCATGACCTCGATCTGTTGGTCCAATCTGTTGACTTATGCACACAGTTAGTCCCGATGGTGATTCCAGCCGGTAGGGACATGTCGTATGCATAACAGAGACAGAACACAAACTAATCTTTTGTCACATGCCGCGCAATCAACTCGCTCCAGTTTTAACCCCTTATGACCAATTCATCTAATCAAACCGTGCAAAAGTAATAGATCTAATCTACTACAACAACATATCACATATATGCAAATGATCCAGACCAAAAACTACGCAAGATGGCTCTGGTGCCACTGAAGGGAATCGGGTAGGCTACGCTAGCATCACTACCGCATATACCCAAGATACTTGCGAGTAGAAGATCATAGATCGTTACCACTAGACGCGCAGCGCAGCGGAAGAAGTCGTGCGTCGATGTAGAGGAAGTAGTCGATCACGTCCCACGAACCGAGCTCCTCTTACTTGATCCCAGCAGCCGATCAGCGCAACAGTCGCAGCAGCGCCTCCACGGAGTCCACACGTACGGGGATGAAACGCCGGGCATCGGTGTGCTAGCACCACACGCACGGCATGGGCGGCGGCCGAGAGAGAGAGGGAGGGGCGGCGGCTAGGAGGTGGCGCAGCTCTCAGGTCATCGCCCCCCTAGCCCCTCCCTCATATATATAGGGCGTACTAATGGGCTTCTATCTCATAGGCCCATTAATAACCCTAATCCCTCTTGGATCAATATCCTCTTGGGCCTTTAAACCGTATTGTGATGATGAGCTCTTGGGCATATCACCAACATCTCCCGCGTCGACGGCGGGTAGGGATTCACCCGCGCCCGTAGCGTTGACGGGCGGCGGGGCGTCCGCGGCGAGCGTGGAAACGCCCGTGCGGATAGCCCCATGGCTCCAAGTCGACCCGAGGGCAATGCCCTCGGGTCAGTCGTCAGGAGGCGTCAGCGTACCGCGGGCGCGGAGGAGCAGCACAGGCAAGCGCAGCCTGTGCTCCCTGTCAGAGTAAGTGATCTTGATTTCGTTTTTCGCATTTGTTTACTCGATCCCCTGATTCTGTTGACTTAGCATTTTTCTCCCCCTTTGTCTGGCCACAGGGACACCACCAAGAGTACGACCCGCCTCGCGCCGACCAAGGCCCTCAAGACCGGGGCGCGCGCAACGCCGCATTCGGCGCCGCAGCCCCCTATCGGAGGGGACCTGGCCTTAGAGGCGGAGGCCGCGAAGCTCCGAGAGGCAATGGCTCGGGGGGGCCCAGAGGCCCAACTGGCCCGAGCGCAGGAGGGTGGGGGCGACGCCGGTCAGAGCGGCGCTGTGGCGGCCACTCGGGTCGACGCTGAGGAGAAGGCCGGCCGGGGTGGCGCGGGAAGCGCCGCCCGGCCGGATGTCGAAGCCGGCGAGGGCGGAGCAGATGGCGCCGTCCAGCCGGAAGCATGAGGAGGAACTGGCGGGGATGCTTAGGAGCATCCCGCTATTCAAGATGAAGAAGAGACCCCTGCCCCCGAGCCCCCGAGGGCTGGGGTCAAGGTGGCCACGGTAGTGGCGTCGGTGCCAACGACGCCGGTGGTGGAAGAGACCCGCGTCCCGGAGCCTGTGAGGGCCGGGGACGAGGGTGCCATCGCGGCAGCGATGGCGCAAATGGCGCTGGAGAACGTGGCACTGGTGGTGGAGCTACCGCATAGCAGCGAAGAGTACAGGGATTCGAGGGACATCGATCCGGCTGCCGCGGCTAGCGTCGCCGCCTGTATTACCGAGTTCATCTCGGCCTCTGAGGGTGTCCTTGGTGTGGAGACGTCCGAGGGACCCAGGTATGGGGCCGGCTATGCGATCGTCCAGGCCGGGGCACCCTTGAATTTTGCCAGCATCGAGCGGGAAGAAGATGACGCCTGGCGAGCGCACATTGTCCTCCCAGATTTCACCCATGCCGAGTGGGTAGAAGATGACGCCTGGCATGCACATATGGCCATCGGGGCCCAGATCTAGTAGGACCTCTCTTGGGCTCTGAATCTTCTTTCTCGAACACATCGTGATGTCAACAGTGTGAGTGCCTTGTTTGCCCACTTCTGGTTTTATGCATATGATTTCCTGCTCATGTTTCTTCATCTACAGCAGCCGCTGTCCATGTCACGGGACAAGAGCGACAGGCTGACGCGGCTGTACTCCAGGGTGCATTGGCTCGATCGGTACAATGCCACTCTGGTGACGCAGCTGAGCGAGACCAACGCCCGGGCCGACACCCTTGGAGGCGCGGATCCGCGGGCTGGAGCGCGAGCTGGCCCGAGCCAACAGCGAGCGCGACGCGCAGCGAGCCGCAGCTGACCAAAAGGCCCAGGAGTCCGAGGCGCATGAGGCCGAGCTGCGGCGAGCTAGAGCGGCGCTTGAGCAGAAGGATCAGGTGCTCGAGGCGAAGGTGGTCGAGCTCCTGGCCAAGGAGGCTAAGCTCCAACGCGAGAGGGCGGCCATCGCCACGCTCACTGTGACCCTTGAGGAGAAGGATGCCGCCCTCGCGAAACAGGAGGCGGCCGCTTGGAGCGCGGAGGCTGCGGTCAAGGAGAAGGAGGCTTCCTTGTCCACACTCTAGGAGCAGGTGAACGCCGCGGTGGCTCGACTGGAGGAGGCGCAAGGAGACATCAAAGGTGAGTATATGAGATTTTTGCTTAGGTTGATTCTTGATTTGCCTAAGACTTATCTTTATTTCCTTGTTCAGAGCTGAGGAAGGTGGTGGCAGACGAGACCGCGGCGAAGGAAGCTGTCCACACTGCGGTGGCCAGCTCGGTGGCCAGCCGCCTACGGTCGCTGGGCGGTCAGGTGACCGAGCATATCAAAAGTACTTTCCGCCTTGGCATTCAACGGGCCCTTGCCGTGGCCTCGACACACTACGACATGGACCTTAAGCTGTTGTTGTCGGGGTACGTCGTTGGGCAAGGGGTCGTTGGGGATGCCGCAGCAGCTGCCATGGATGATGCCGACGCCGCCGTCGAGGACTTCGCCGCCGTTCTGGCCAAGAAGCTTGAGGACGACATCCCCCCTATAGCCAAAATCGACACTGTTGAAGATCCGCACGGGGGAGAGGATAACCTCTAGGAGGTCTGGGCGTCAGAGCCCATGTAAATGAATAAGTATTTTGTCGTAACTATTTCTGAGCGAGAAGACTAGTTATTATATATTGATAGTGTGGCCGATCGAGGCCTTGTGCGTTCGAGCCCTCGTTTTCTTTACTTTTCTTCCGTGTTCTCGTATACATTTTAGATAGGCCTCGGCAAGAAAGGTTTGCGTTCACAAGCGACTTAGGCACAGGGAGGTGAGTGGGGATGTTGTATCCCTGCTGACGCTCCTTAGAGCCCCAATTTACGTACTACAAGTGCACGGATCGTGTAGCTTTTCTCTTAGAGTATTCCCCCAAGGTTTATCAATCCATGAAACAAACGTTCTACTATGCTTAACTAAGCACTAATGATGTTGGTAAAAGATCTATATTGAGTGATTGAGTGTGAAATATGTGAAATAGATCTAATCTAATCAATCTAATCTAATCTAGACTAGTGAGCAATGATAGGTGTGTGCACAAGATATGAAGAGCATTTGTCCATAGGGTCTAGGATCACTAGAGATGTAATCGCCGAGCAACAAAGAACGGATCTAATCTACCAAAGGTGTGTTCCAAGATCAAAACCTTTCCCTCCCGCATACTGTCACTACACGAGGATAATCGATAACGAACAACAAGAACACGATAGTTGATGTAATCTAAGTAAACCATGCAAGAGCAAAGCAAACCCAAAGCCAAGTCGCGATCTATTAAGCATCAAAGCATCATCAACAAGAATCATGATAGATCAATCTCATAAAGGATTCGACAATTACAACTCAAGATCTCCTTACAACCCCATGAACAAACGAGGACTTTACCCCATGAAGCTAGGCGAAGCGTAGTCGATCATGGTGACGAAATCTCAGGCAAGGGATGGATCCCTTGCTGTCCTCCAACTTGCAGTGGCGCCGAGGGACGATGAGACCTCCGGTGTCGCCTTTCTCTTGTGTCTAACTCGAATGGATCTTTGGAAATCGTCTCTGGATGCTCCCCCCTCTTGACGGCGGCTTCGGGGCATATATAGGCGGCTCTGGTCGATGGTTTTGGTAAAACACCGGCTAGGGTTGACGAGTACTTCGCGCTGAAGAAAGTTGATGCCGATTGGGCCCTAGAATGGGCTAGGCCGGTCGGCTTAAGGGCTCCAGGCTGGCCGGCCTGGGCTCCATCTTTCGCGTGCGATCTCTTCTCCTTATTCTTCATCTTAGCCCAGTTGTGACCCTGCGTCAAAACATCTCCGAAAATTTCCAATTTCCTGCCAAAATGCAACATGCTCCAAAATCCAAGACAAAATCGAAAATGGTCAAGTTCGGGTGCCAAGTGGCGGGTTAGTACATGAATCTTCCCGAAGAAATTACCAAAATCACTCCTAATTATATAATAAAATGGGTACTTAAGGAGCGCCAACATTCCCCCCATGCTTAGCTTTTGCTCATCCTCGAGCAAATCAAATCATCAAGTCCTTCCATGGGTTGCTCGTGAGTTCTCAAACTGCAAAACTTACTTATGCAAACAAGTCTAACAATATTTCTTTAAACAAAAGTCAGAGGAGCAGCTAGGGTAATCATATCATGGGCGTTTAAAAACTCATCCAATATTACTCCACGACTCTTTCCTTTAGCCGGCAACTTGAATATTGACAACACTTGCTTTTCTTGCCATCCTCGAAGGTTTTTTTTAGTTTTTAGAAGCAAAATACCCTGCAACAAAGGTTAGACCAAAAATTCTTGCACAAGTCCTTTCATGTCTCTCAATATAAGTGGCTATCCTATTATTATTTGCAAACTCTCATCTCCCAAAAGTCTCTCAAGTATAAAGTGGGGCTATAGGTTAGGCTAGCAAAGTATATACATATATTGTCAAATTAAGAAAACCTTCTAATGATTGCTTACCTTCCGAGCCAATGATCATGAGAGTTTCTCCATAATGTAAGGGGTTCAAGGGTAAGAAGATTTAGAATGGTGGACATGTGCAAAGGCATACAAAAAGATTGACTTCAAGGCACAAGCTTCGTCCTCGTTGTCGGATTGCACATGGTTGGAATTAAGGATATTGTTCTCAAACAACAAGGTGATTTGCACTTCTCTAACCATAGAATCCCTTCATTTATTCTTTTCTTCTCTTCTCATACATTTTTTGTTTCTTTCTTTCTCCCGAATTTTCTTTCTCTTTTCCGAACCTTTTCATAGGACACTTTCTATAAAACATAGATAGGTAAATCTCCGAAGTGGCGCCCTGAATTTTCGGAGCCCGAGCCGAGGCCAGAGGGGCCTAGGCCGGCCGGCTCAAGGGGTGTAGGCCGGCCGGCCTGGGGCTTTCCCAGCTCGGCTTCGGTCTGTCTTTCTAGTACTCCTTCCTTTCTTCATCCCAAAATTATTTTTTATACAACTCATGCACAGGAACAGAACGTATTCTCATAATTGGGTTGTGGTCAAGGAAAAGGATAATAAACAAGATAATCTCGGGTTCGGGTTTTGGAATCCGGTAGATCTCATGAGTTGTTCCAATGAGGAATTCTCATTACCGAATATTGACGGGGCTAGCAATTCAGAGATGAAAAATACGGACATGATCATCGCTCGAAATTAAAACTCCCAAGAGAAAGAAATCCTAACTCAACTCAATGCACATCTAATGCTTATGGAGGAGCGAATATAGCTTGTGGATGATAGGATTTTTACTCTCGACTTGTCAAGAACTTGATCAACCTTATGTTTGTAGGTGTTTTATTATTTTTATGAAATTAAAGTCCTCCAAATCATGCCTTACTCGCAAGCGTAGTCAAAACCAAGCGCTAGATCAAAGCACAAGTGTGGGTATTAACATGGACGAATAATTTACTAAGCTCCACAAATAAGAATTAATTTTCATGACAACGCTCATGAACAATTGCTTTAAAGAAAATAAAGTAAAACTGAATGCATAAATAAAATTGCACGATCCAACAATTTAACAAAAAAACAAAGACTCTTTTTATTTTATTTTCATGACTCAACACTAATTTAAGACTCACTCTCACACATGCGAAAAAATAAAGCACACAACGCTAGACTATGACTCTCACACAAACGAAATTAAAGATGACGAACTTTCGACTAAACAAAGACTAACAAAATTCAATCTACGAGCCGTCACACCTCTCCCCCATGCTTAGATTATGCGGCGCCCTCATCACAATGATATAAAAGACGAGTGGGACGCTCGTCGGTGTTCTCAACGGCACCTAGGGCAATTGCACCTAGGGCGCCCTCCTCCTCCTTGCTTTCGTAGATCTCCGACCATCCCGAATAACTTCCTTATGTTGCGGAGAAGGAAGTTGTAATCTTTTTCGGCCAAGTGCTCGATGTCATTCATCCTTCAATCCATTGCCACGAGTTGATCGTGACACCTATCGATGGTGGCGCAGAGATCCGCGATTTCATTGCTGCACTTGAAACAGCACCCGAAGTGATGGCCGCCACGGTTGGGGCCGTCGTCCTCGGGCTCGTCGTCGTCCTTCTTCTTCCCCTTATCGCGGTCACCTCTAGAGGGGTCGTCATCCTCTCTTTTCTCCTCTTCGGCCCACCCCGGCCAATCATCGTTGTAGTCACGACCGGCGGCGCCCCATCAATCGGGGCTCACGTAGCTCTCCCAATCAATGTCCCCCGCATAGTCCTTTGGCTCCGGGGTGTCCTCGATGTAGTTTTTCCTTTTAACTCCGAGAAGGCGCAAGGAATGCCTAGGTGCGGGTCGCTCATTGTCTTGTCGCTTCTCGCACTTGTCCTCGTCGCTAATGACGACGACCACCCTTTGGGCTTGAGCTAGCTTCTCCTTGCGCCACAGAGGGCCCTTCCCTCCGACTCTCATCTGTGCTTGGGTATTAAATTTCTTCAGAGGGAGCTTCGCTTCACATCGCTTTGCTTCGACAAGGAGGGGCGGCGCACCGGTCGCCGAGGTGGAGCAAGGCATCTGCTGGTTTGGCGTGGGAGTGTTGGGCGCCATGCCCTCCTTGATCTCCATCGCTGCAATCATGGCTCTTGCGCTCGCTGGAACGGCTATTGTCGATGTCTCTCACAAGGTGGTGGTGTAGATTGAAAAGTATGAGAGAATTGATCTAAACCGCGCCTCTATTTATGTCCTGAAAAGATTTGGACGAGAAGTCCAATATCTCTACGTTTTTGGCATGCGAAATCTATACAGCATGGGTTTAAAATTTCCTTATCTCGTACCTACCAAAAATCGAGACCGAGACGTGCACGAGAGGGCTCAGGCCGGCCGGCCTAGGGGTGTTGGGCCGGCCGGCCCAGGGGGTTTTTCTACCCCCTAGACTCCAACTTTTTCCGAGGTGCCCACCAACAAATTCTAAGCCTATGTTTTACTCGAAGTTTGTCCATAATAAAAATAAAACTACGAAAATAAAATCTAAAAGAGAATATTTACAAACTTACCTTGCTTAACGTCGTTAGGCTTGACGTTCCGGTTCCTCATCCATGGTGTATATGTCGATGTAATGAAGGGGCACGACGTCGAGCTCCAAGAATACCTTTAGTCGCTGCCCGTTCACCACATATTGGTTGCCTTTCGCATCCATGATTGTCACCGCTCCCGTATGTGAAACCGAGTGTACGACGTATGGTCCGTCCCATTTGCTTTGTAATTTTCCTTTGCCAAAGAGTTTGAACCTTGAATTGTAGAGTAGGACCTTGTCTCCTTCTTTGAATTCCTTGTTTTGTAATCGCTTATCGTACCATCTCTTCATCCTTTCTTTGTAAATTGTTGCACTATTGTACGCTTTCAATCTTAACTCCTCCAATTCGCTTATTTGGATTCTCCTTTTAATTCCAGTGGCTTCTGCATCAAAGTTCATCTCCTTCATCGCCCAATACGCCTTATGTTCTAGCTCAACCGACAAGTGGCATGTTTTTCCATAAACAAATTGATAAGGAGTCATACCAATCGGGGTTTTGTGTGCTGTACGATATGCCCATAGCGCATCATCTAGTCTCTTCGACCAATCTTTTCCACCTTTTATCACGGTCTTCTTTAAAATATCCTTCCATTGCTTGTTCGAAGTTTCCGCTTGTCCGTTTGTTTGGGGGTGATAAGCCGTGGACACTCCATGTTCAATTCCCAATTTCTTCAAGCATTTACCAAAGTCTTTGCCCGTGAAGTATGTTCCTCCATCGCTTATCAAGATTCTCGGGACGCCATATCGAGGGAAGATTACCGATTTAATCATGTGTGAGGACTCCTCCGTTGATGCCTTCCGACATGGCATAGCTTCAACCCACTCTGAAACATAGTCCACCATCACCAATATATGCTCAAACCCATGTGAGTTCACGAATGGTCCCATGAAATCGATTCCCCAAACATCAAATAGATCTATTTGCATGTTGTAGTTCAACGGCATGGCATTCCTTTGCGAGATATTCCCCGTCCTTTGGCATTCCGGACAAGTCGAAACAAATCTTTTCGTGTCTTCATGCATCTCGGGCCAATAGAATCCACTAGCCCATACCTTAGCTTGAGTTCTAAAGTGCCCATAATGTCCTCCATATCCCGACGAGTGACACTTTCTTAGAACTTCACGTTCCTCCCTCGGTATGCATCTTCTTAGGACTCCATCTTCTCCATATCTATATAAGTATGGTGGATCCCAATAGTATTTTCTTCTTTCCGCGATCACTCTTTTCTTTGCATTCTTTTCCAAGTGATCTAAGGGAATCCCTTTTATTACCCTTATTATATCATTCATCCAACCATCTTTGTCGAGAATTCTATATAGGTGATCATCTCTCATTTGGTCCTTGATAGGTTCTTTTCCATCATCTCCATGGTACATCCTTGATAGGTGGTCGGCCACAACATTTTCCGCCCCTTTCTTGTCCCTTATCTCCACATCGAATTCTTGTAGCAATAGGATCCATCGAATCAAGTGTGGCTTAGCATCTTTCTTGGACAAGAGATACTTGATTGCCGCGTGGTCGGTATAAACTATCACCTTTGAATTTACTATGTATGATCTAAATTTTTCGAAGGCGAATACCACGGCAAGCAATTCTTTCTCCGTTGTTGCATAATTAACTTGGGCTTCATTGAGAGTCTTGCTTGCGTAGTAGATAGCATTTACCTTCCCCTCTTTTCTTTGTCCAAGAACGGCTCCTACGGTGTAGTCGCTTGCATCACACATGATTTCAAAAGGTAGATTCCAATCCGGAGGTTGCATGATAGGAGCACTTATGAGAGATTGCTTGAGTGTTCGAAAGGCGTGAAGACAATTACTATCGAAGGTGTATTCCACATCTTTTTGGAGAAGTTGTGTCAATGGCTTGGTGATTTTTGAAAAATCCTTTATGAACCTCCTATAGAATCTGGCATGACCGAGGAAGCTCCTCAAAGATTTGATATCCGTAGGTGGTGGAAATTTCTCCATGGTTTCTATCTTTGCTTTGTCCACCTCTATCCCTCTCTCGGAGATAACATGACCGAGGACAATTCCTTCTTTCACCATGAAATGACACTTCTCCCAATTAAGCACAAGATCAACCTCTCCACATCTTTTAAGAACTTTCTCCAAATTTGTCAAGCAATTATCAAAGCTAGTACCATGCACCGAGAAATCATCCATGAATACCTCCATAATCTCTTCTATGAAATCTGAAAATATAGCCATCATGCACCTTTGAAAAGAAGCAGGTGCATTGCACAATCCAAAAGGCATCCTCCGATATGCAAAAGTTCCATACGGGCAAGTAAATGTGGTCTTATGTTGATCATCCGGATGAATAGGTATTTGGAAGAATCCCGAGTATCCATCAAGGTAACAAAAGTGTGAATACTTTGCCAACCTTTCTAGCATCTCGTCAATGAATGGTAGTGGAAAATAATCCTTCCTCGTTGCCTTATTCCATTTTCTATAATCGATGCACATCCTCCATCCCGTGATGGTTCTTTGCGGTATCAATTGCTCCTTCTCATTTTTCACAACCGTGAGTCCTCTTTTCTTTGGAACGCAATGCACGGGGCTTACCCATTTGCGGTATCAATTGCTCCTTGTCATTTTTCACAACCATGAGTCATCCTTTCTTTGGAATGCAATGCACGGGGCTTACCCATTCACTATGTGGCACGGGGTATATTATTCCGGCATTCAACAATTTGATAACCTCCTTCTTCACCACATCACGCATAGCATAGCTTAACCTTCTTTGATGCTCTACGACCGGCTTGTATTGCTCCTCGAGTTGTATACAATGTATGCAAAAAGCGGGGCTAATACCTTTCAAGTCATTAATCGAGTAGCCGATCACCTTTTTGTGTTTCTTCAATAAATTCAGCAACTTCTCCATCTCTTCCGGGCTTAATTCGTCGCTAAGAATCACCGGGAAAGTCTTGCCATCTCCCAAAAATTCATATTTCAATCTCCTGGGGAGCGGCTTCATCTCAACATCGGGAGCACCATCCCCTTCTTGATCTAACTCCCCAATGTCTTCAAATTTTTCTTCCTCCAAATTCCCGTGTTGTGGCTTCATCTCTTCCATTGTTTCTACTAGTTCTCCATCTTGATCATCTTGAGCATCCACATCCTCCAGAGCACGTTGGAGAGGATCCCTGAAAGAATCAATGAAACAAATGCTCTCTACCCCTTCGTTATCAAGAGGTAGAGGTAAAGCACGAGACGGTTTTGAATGAAATTTGAAAGTGTGCTTCTCTCCATCTAGATCAAAAGTGACAATCCCTTTCCCAACATCTAGAATAGCATTTACTAATTTGAGAAAGGGTTTTCCAAGAATTATGCTTTCATGTTCATCATCACTAGCATTAATCACAAAAAAATCGGTAGGATATCTTTACCCACTATGGCAACATTTAGATTTCTAAGCACTCCTAGCGGTTTGATTAATCTACCATCTCCCATTATCAATTTAATGATTGTAGCATCTAGTTTCGGTGTTTCATTAAAAAGCCCAACATAAACCTTGGAACTCATCACACTAACATGGGTGCCAACGTCACATAGAATATTGCAACATTTTACTCCGTCTATCATGCAATCAACACGAAGTGTGGGTGATGGATTACCTTCGCCCTGATTGCTTCCAATCGCTCCCATGGTCTATGTGCGCGTAGGGTGATGATTCCGATTTCACTCCCATGATCCTTTTGACCTCCAACACTTCGTCCAAGTCAATATCTTCCTCTTTTTATTCAAAAATTTTCCGAATAATATCACCGGCCGATTCTTTGCCAAATGTATATCCCGTGTGATTATCCGGCGGAAAGTCTTCCGCTATACCTTCGCCATTCCTCATTGATTTGGACGCGGTCTTGCTTTGTCGAACAATCTTCCGAAGTCAATTGGTATCCAATCCATTTGCTCGAATTCCCTTAGCGATTTGGCAGTGCCCAAGGTTCTTCCTACCTTTTCCGGGTCGTCTTTCGTTGCACTCCGGATCGATGCTTCTTCATCGTGGTTTGTCTCTATGACTTTCCCATGCTTCGGTTGTTCTTCCCTCACTTTCGATGTCTCTTTTCTGAAAATTCCAGCAAGCACCCGCACTTGAGATTCTTCCTCGGAGCTTGCCGAACATCGTTTTTCCCAATCTCTTCGCATGGCCGCACCCTTGCTTATTTTTTGTAGGAGTTGGGCAGCTTCCGTGAGTGTTTTCTCCATGAGATCTCCTCCTGCACACATTTGAACAAATTGCATGCACTCGGGGGTTAGGGAAAAATAAAAGGTATGCAAGAGTACATCACCGGAAAATCCGAGCTTCGGTCCTTGTTCAATCAATCCATTGAATCTATCCCATGCTTGATCTATCCCTTCTTTTTCTCCTTGCGCGAAGTTGATCACTTGCTTTTGAATATGTTGAACCTTGCTTAACGGAAAGAACCGCTCGCAAAATTTTATCATCAAGTCATCCCAATTTCCTTTTACCTCTAAGGATGCAAGTGCAAACCATCTTCTCGCTTCTTCTGCAAGCGAGTATGGGAAAAGATTCCATCTAAACCAAGCTAGCGGAACTCCGTCTTGTTGTACCGTGTTGCATAGCATTGTGAACCACTTGATATGTCTATATGGGTTGTCCGTCTCATCTCCTCTAAAGGGGTTTGCCGCCGCCATCTTGATGATTTGAGGCTTGATCTCATACTCGGTGGCTCGCAACACCGAATCTGATTTTTGCATGTCGAAGTCCTCCAATCGCGGGCTTGCATAATCCCTTAGTGATTTTTCTCCTTCCTCCACGTGTTGAATGAAAAGGGCCATCTAGACAATCAAAACAAAAACAAAAACAAAAATTTTCTAGGGAAAAGGTTAGGTGTTAGTAACCAACAAATTTAATACAAAGTTAAACGTAGCAAAATCGCTTGTTCCCCGGCAATGGTGCCAGAAAAGCTTGTTGACGCTCCTTAGAGCCCCAATTTACGTACCGCAAGCGCACGGATCATGTAGCTTTTCCCTTAGAGTATTCCCCCAAGGTTTATCAATCCACGGAATAAACGTTCTACTATGCTTAACTAAGCACTAATGATGTTGGTAAAAGATCTATATTGAGTGATTGAGTGTGAAATAGATCTAATCTAACCAATCTAATCTAATCTAGACTAGTGAGCAATGATAGGTGTGTGCACAAGATATGAAGAGCATTTGTCCATAGGGTCTAGGATCACTAGAGATGTAATCGCCGAGCAACAAAGAACGGATCTAATCTACCAAAGGTGTGTTCCAAGATCAAAACCTTTCCTCCCGCATACTATCACTACATGAGGATAATCGGTAACGAACAACAAGAACATGATAGTTGATGTAATCTAAGTAAACCATGCAAGAGCAAAGCAAACCCAAAGCCAAGTCGCGATCTATTAAGCATCAAAGCATCATCAACAAGAATCATGATAGATCAATCTCATAAAGGATTCGGCAATTACAACTCAAGATCTCCTTACAACCCCATGAACAAATGAGGACTTTACCCCATGAAGCTAGGCGAAGCGTAGTCGATCATGGTGACGAAATCTCCGGCAAGGGATGAATCCCTTGTTGTCCTCCAACTTGCAGCGGGGCCGAGGGATGATGAGGCCTCCGGTGTCGCCTTTCTCTTGTGTCTAACTCGAATGGATCTCTGGAAATCGTCTCTAGATGCTCCCCCCTCTTGACGGCGGCTTCGGGGCATATATAGGCGGCTCTGGTCGATGGTTTTGGTAAAACACCGGCTAGGGTTGACGAGTACTTCGCGCTGAAGAAAGTTTAGGCCGATTGGGCCCTGGAATGGGCTAGGCCGGCCGGCTTAAGGGCTCTAGGCCGGCCGGCCTGGGCTCCTTCTGGCCCCTTTCGGCTCCATTTTTCGCGTGCGGCCTCTTCTCCTTATTCTTCATCTTAGCCCAGTTGTGACCCTGCGTCAAAACATCTCCGAAAATGTCCAATTTTCTGCCAAAATGCAACATGCTCCAAAATCCAAGACAAAATCGAAAACGGTCAAGTTCGGGTGCCAAGTGGCGAGTTAGTACATGAATCTTCCCGAAGAAATTACCAAAACCACTCCTAATTATATAATAAAATGGGTACTTAAGGAGCGCCAACAATCCGGAGGCGTAGGCAGTCCCGCAGCTCGGCCGATCCCATTCCCTAGTCGTTTGTGCCTTGTGTTGGTCCTTTCTAAGTATGCGAGAAACTTGAATACGGAAGTTTTTCGAAAAAATGTTGGCGATTTCGGGGACGTTCGGGGTTTCCCCCCGTAGTAGCCCCCGAGGGAGGCTTGGCTTTACCGAGGGTAAAGCCGATCTTACCTCAGTGTTCGTGCGCATCCGAGCCCCCGTGGGTTCGGAAGGTTCCCAAAAAATAAAAAAGTAAAGCATACCCTTTATTGCTTTGGGAAACTTTAGATATAAGTACAAACTATGTACAAATGGCTTGGAAATTCAAGAGTAGAAGCGACGTAGCTACTGAATGTTCCAAGCATTGGTGAAGACTTCGCCGTTCTCTTTCGCCAGCTTGTACGTGCCGGGCTTGAGCACCTCAGCGACGATGTATGGGCCTTCCTATGGCGGTGAGAGCTTGTGGCGTCCCCTATTGTCCTGTTGAAGCCTCAGCACCAAGTCCCCTTTGTTGAGGTCTCGACGCCGGATCTTCTGTGCTTGGTATCTTCGTGGGGACTGCTGATAACGTGCTGAGTGTAGGAGCGCCACGTCTCGAGCCTCGTCCACTTGGTCTAGCGAGTCTTAGCGGGCTTGCTGGTTCTGCTGTTCTTGGTAGGTCTTGAGCCTCAGCGACCCATACTCCAAGTCTGTGGGGAGCATGGCCTCGGCGCCATAAACGAGGAGGGGTAAAGCCCGTGGCTCTGCTTGGGGTCGTCTTCAGGCTTTAGATAACCGAGGGTAGCTCTGTGAGCCACCTCCGGCCAAACTTGTTCAGCTTGTTGAAGATCCTTGGCTTCAGGCCTTGTAGGATCATACCATTGGCACGCTCCACTTGGCCATTGGTCTGTGGGTGCGCCACAGCCGACCAATCCATGCGTATGTGATAGTTATCGCAGAACGCTAAGAATTTCTTGCCCGTGAACTAGGTGTAGTTGTCGGTGATGATCGAATTTGGGACCCCGAACCTGAAGACAATATCGGTGAAGAACAGAACAGCCTGCTCGGACTTTATCTTGCCGATGGGTCGAGCCTCGATCCACTTGGAGAACTTGTTGATTGCAACCAACAGGTGGGTGAAGCCCCCGGGCACCTTCTGCAGTGGGCCGACGAGGTTGAGTCCCCACATGGCGAATGACCATGTGATGGGGATGGTCTGCAGAGCATGTGCTGGGAGGTGTGTCTTCTGGGCATAGAACTGGCAACCCTCGCAGGTCCGCACGATGTCGGTGGTGTCGGTGACCGCGGTGGGCTAGTAAAAGCCCTACCGAAACGCGTTGCCCACGAGGGTGCGCGGCGCGGCGTGGTGACCGCAGATGCCGGCGTGAATGTCTCGGATCAGCTCCTTGCCCTCGGAGATGGGGATGCACCGTTGCAGAACGCCCGAGGGACTGCGCTTGTATAGTTCGTCGTCGATCAAGACGAAGGACTTGGCTCGCCTAGCAATGCACCGCACCTGAGCGCAGTCTGAGGGTAAGACCCCTCGGATCATCCAGTCGAGGTACTGGGTACGCCAATCTCACGGAGGTGGGGCCTCGTCAACCTCCATTGCTTTAGCCTTGTCCACTGAGGAGGTCTCGATGTCATTGTCCATGGCCTCGGACTCCTCCGTCGAGGGGTCTTTGGCTGATGGCTCTGTGGTCGCAGCCGCCGAGGGTTTGGGTGCTGCTCCGATGGCTTCCGCAGGATTCTTGAAGTCGACGGATGGCTTGGTGAGGTCACGGGCGAAAACGTTCGGGGGAACGATGGTCCGCCCAGACGCGATCTTGGCCAGTTCGTCCGCTTCTTCGTTGTACTTGCGCGCGATGTGGTTAAGCTCGAGCACGTCGAACTTGTCTTCGAGGCGACACACTGCATTGCAGTACGCCTCCATCTTCTCATCGTGGCAGCTAGCCTCCTTCATCACCTGGTCAATGACGAGTTGGGAGTCTCCCCGGACGTCGAGGCGTTTGATGCCGAGTTCGATGGCGATGCGAAGGCCGCTGAGGAGGCCTCGTATTCCGCCATATTGTTAGATGCCGGGAAGTGCAAGCGCACCACGTACCGCATGTGCTTTCCGAGGGGTGAGATGAATAGCAGGCCCGCGCCTGCGCCGGTCTTCATCACTGACCCGTCGAAGTACATGAGCCAGCATTCGGCTTGAATCTGAGGCGGGGGCAGCTAAGTGTCGGCCCATTCGGCAATGAAGTCTGCCAAGATTTGGGATTTGACTACCTTGCGAGGGTCGTAGGTGAGAGTCTCTCCCATCAGCTCCACTGACCACTTGGAAATCCTACCTGTGACCTCCCGGTTGTGGACTATCTCCCCGAGGGGGAAAGACGAGACCATGGTGACGGGATGAGCCTCGAAGTAGTGGCGTAGCTTGCGCTATGCCAAGATTACTGCGTAGAACAGCTTCTGGATCTGTGGATACCGTGTCTTGGTTTCGGACATCACTTCACTGATGAAGTACACCGGCCTTTAGACTGGCAGAGCATGTCCCTCCTCCTGTCGTTCTACAACGATGGCCGCGCTGACGACCTGAGTCGTGGCTGCCATGTAGAGATAGAGGGGCTCGCCGTCCATCAGTGGCATTAGGATTGGAGCGCTAATGAGCGATGCCTTGAGCTTGTCGAGGGCCTCTTGGGCCTCGGGGGTCCACGAGAAGTGTTCGGATTTCCTTATGAGCCGATACAGAGGCAAGCCTTTCTCACCGAGGCGTGAGATGAATCGGCTGAGGGCCGCTAGGTACCCCATGACCTTCTGCACCCCATTTAGGTCTCGGATTGGTCCCATCCTAGTGATGGCCGAGACTTTCTCAGGGTTGGGTTCGATGCCCCGCAGGGAGACAATGAAGCCCAAGAGCATGCCTCGAGGGACTCCGAACACGCGCTTCTTGGGGTTGAGTTTCACCCCCTTAGCCCTCAGGCAATCAAACGTGATCCTGAGATCGGCTACCAGGTTATCCGCCTTCCTGGATTTCACAACGATGTCGTCGACATATGCCTCTATGGTGCGCCCAATATGGTCTCTAAACACGTGGAGCATACATCATTTCTAAGGCCAAAGGGCATCATGACGTAGCAGTACATGCCGAAAGGGGTAATAAAAGAAGTCACGAGCTGGTCGAACTCTTTCATTTTGATTTGATGATAACCGGAGTATGCATCAAGAAAGGACAAAAGTTCACATCCCGCAGTTGAATCAACGATTTGATCAATTCATGGCAAAGGAAAGGGAACTTTAGGACATGCCTTATTTAAACTAGTATAGTCTACACACATCCTTCATTTCCCACTCTTTTTCTTAACTAGTACAGGATTAGCTAGCCACTCGGGATGGAATACCTCCTTGATGAATCCGGCCTCCAAAAGCTTGTGCACCTCCTCACCGATCGCCCGTCGCTTGAGCTCGTTGAAGCGCCGCAGGCATTGCTTGACTGGCTTGGAGTTCGGCAGGATATCAAGGGAGTGCTCGGCGACCTCCCTTGGGATGCCAGGCATGTCCGAGGGGCTCCATGCGAAGATGTTAGCGTTGGCACAGAGAAAGTCGACGAGCACCACTTCCTATTTCCTGTCGAGGGTAGCACTGATCTTCAGCGCCTTGCCGTCGGGGGTCTTTGGGTCGAGGGGGGACGTCCTTGGTACCCCCAACAGACTCGAAGTTGCCCGCATGCCACTGCTTGGAGTCCATGGCCTCCTCGGCCATCTCTTGTAGCTATGTGGCGAGGGCCTCGTTGAGCGCCAGTGCCACGGCGTGCTCGACGCACTCGACGTCGCACTCGTAGGCGTGCTCGAACGAGGAGCTGATGGTGATGACACCCTTCGGGCCCGGCATCTTCATCTTGAGGTAGGTGTAGTTGGGGATCGCCATGAACTTGGCGTAGCATGGACACCCAAGGATGCGTGGTATGCCCCGAAACCCCACCACCTCGAAGGTAAGCACCTCCTTGCGGAAGTTGGCTGCCGTGCCGAAGTAGACGGGTAGGTCAATCTGGCTGAGGGGTTGGACTCACTTCCCCAGCGCAACACCATGGAACGGCAACTTGCTGGGGCAGAGCTTGTCCAAGTCAATCCCCATGAGCTCCAAGGTGTGTGCGTACATGATGTTGAGGCTGCTGCCTCCATCCATGAGCACCTTGGAGAAGCGAGTGTTGCCGATGATGGGATCCACAACAAGTGGATATTGTCCTGGGTTTGGGATGTAGTCGGGGTGGTCTTCACGGCCGAAGGAGATGGTGTCCTCCGACCAGTCGAGGTAGGATGGCGTGGCCTTGGTGATGGAGAAGACTTCTCGGCGCTCACGCCTGCGCTGCCGAGAGATCATGTTCGTCGTGGGCTCTCCGAAGATGAAGAAGGCGTTCTCCACTGAAGGGAATCTGCCGTCGCCACCCTTGTCATCCGCATCCTTCTTCTTGTCCTCATCGCGATGCGTGACACGGTTGTAGTACTTGCAGAGCATCTCACACTGCTCGAGGGTGTGGTTGACCGAGCCCTTGTGGTAAGGGCATGGCTTCTTGAGCATGTCGTCGAACAGGCCACCACCGCCTCGAGGTGGGCCTTGAGGGCCCTTGCGATCCGGGGCAGCGACGAAGGCCTCGTCGGAGTCCTCCGCTTGCCCCTGTCTACGCTGGTTCGGTGGGATCGGCTTCTTTCCTTTCTTCCCCCACTTTTGTTTCTTGGCGGGGGCCTTGGTCTTGCTGTTGCTGCCCTCTGTGGGTGCATCCTCCTTGCGCTTGTTCGCCTTGTTGTCGAAGATGGCACCAACTGCCTCCTCACCAGCGGTGTAGTTAGTGGTGGCATTGAACAACTCATTGATGTTGGCGGGATGGCTTCGCGCAAGCTCGTGCACCTGGTTCCTGCACGTCGTGCCTTCGAGGAAGGCGTTGATGACTTTGACATCGATGACGCTAGGGAGCTCGGTGCACTGCTTGGAGAAGCATCGCACGTAGTCGCGAAGGGATTCGTTGGGCTTCTGCCGACACCCTCGGAGATCCCAGGAGTTCTCAGGGCGCACGTAGGTGCCCTGGAAGTTGCCCACGAAGATCTTGACTAGGTCGGCCCAGTCGTGGATCTGGTCCGCGGGCAGATGCTCGAGCCACGTTCGTGTGGAGTCGGCGAGGTGGAGAGGAAGGTTGCGGATGATCACGGCGTCATCCGTTGTGCCGCCCAGCTGGCATGCCCGGCGGTAGTCGTTGAGCCAGACCGTGGGGTCGGTCTCTCCTGAGTACTTGATGAGGGTGGTGGGTTGGCGAAAGAATGGGGGAAAGGGAGCGGTGTGAATCTCCCGACTGAACACGCGGGTGCCTGGAGGCTCGGTGACACGCCCCTGTAGTGCTCGGGGTCGAAGCGGCCACCCTGTCGAGGGGTGTGCTTCCTCCCGTTGATGATGTTGCGGGCATCGCCGTCGTCGGCGCGCCCACGCACATCATAAAGACTCTCCCTCACAGGAGGCTTCTTGATGTGATCGTGCACCGAGGGTGTCCTTGCGTCGTCCACCGCATCCGCCTTGCCCTTTCCTCCCGGTGGAGTGTGCACTGAGGCCCCGTGGCCCTGGTGTGCTGCCCCACCGGCCTTCGAAACCGCCGAGCACATGCGAGACACAGAGCTCTCAGCCTGCTGCACTGCAGCCTGCTCGATGAGCACCTTCGCCTCATTACGCAGGTTGTGTCCCTCGATCGTAGTGGGCTCCGGCATGGCTTGAAGCAGATAAGCCGCCGCGACAAGCTTCTGGCTGGCCCTTTTCAGTTCCAGCGATTTGTCGACATTGTCGTCGGCTAGGATCCGCTCCCGAGCGACGCGCCCCGCCACCTGAGCCCACGCACCGCACACGGTGCGCTCCTGCTCAACGTGGTACGTAGCAGTCATGTCTACCGACGCTCCTCTTCGAGCCTTTTTTCGAGCTCCGTGAGTTGTGCCAGCTGCGCCAGCCGCGCCACCGAGCTTGACGAAGCGGCGGGGTTCGGAGGGGGCGCCGCCACTTGGTTCGCTGGTGGGGGCTCCTCGTTGTTCCCGTCGTCGCTCGGCGCTCCGTCAACCACCCCATCCGCCAGCTCGACCATGAAGCACTCTCGGGTGGGATCGTAATCCCCCTCGCTGGAGTCTTCGGAGCAAGTGAGGTAGTAGTCTGTCGTGAGATGAAAAACCAGAAGGTGTTGAGGTCACGGACCCTGGAGTAGTCCTGCTCCATGGCCGTGAAGTTGTCCATGAAGAAGTTGATGTCATCGGCGATCGATCCCGCTGTGTCGGGGTAGGAGTCGTCGGGTGATGACGCAATGAGGTTGCAGATTGAGAGGAGGTGGTGACCTAGCAAGTCCTCGTACACGCTCATGCTGGTGCTGACCGACGAAGTGTAGGTAGCAGCCGTGTTACGCATCCCGAAGGGAAAAGGGCGATGGCGCAGTCGCGCCCTCCTTGGGAGGCTCTGGGGCCGCATTCGGTGGTGGTGCCGGCACAGATAGCACCGGAGCACGTGGTGACGAAGTGGCGACGCCATTAGCTGCGACGCTGGGCTACGATACATCAGCCTCAACCCACGTGGGGGAGCTGAGTCGTGCCACCATGCGTCGCTCCATGCGCGCTTGCCGCGCGCATTGGCCTGAGCGCCTATTGTGCCGGGTCGGCGGAGTCGGAGTGTCGGGGTTGGCTTCGGGCGGGAGAAGCTCCATGTCGAAACCGTTGCCGGTCGTGACGAAGTCGAGGCTCCCGAACCGAAGCATAGTGCCCGCCGGGAGTGGGCATGGCTCGTCCGCCATTCAGGAAACAAGAGAGAACGAAGACAAGATGTCACGCAGCGCACCCCCTACCTGGCGCGCCAACTGTTGGTGTCCTGACCCGGTGATCTGGCACCAACTAGTACGATGTTGCGTGATCCCTCACTCTGGATGGCTGATGCAAGAGGTAATACAGGGACACACAAGTTTATCCTGGTTCTGGCCGTGTGGCCGTACGTCCAACAAAGGGGTGTGTGAATGCACTGTACTATCTTGCACCGGGGGTGCCTGTAGTAGGGGGTACAAGTGAGGCGAGAGAGGGAGGGAAGCTCACAAGTCTCTGCTAGGTGATTGAGGCAAGTGCCAATATCGTGCTCCGGGGAGCGGGCGTATGCATGCGTGGAGGAAGAGAATGAGAGAGTAGAAGATCATGAAGATAGAGTCCGCCCCTCCTTTTATAGACACAAGGAGGGGCGGAGTACATGTATGGGAGGGGAAAAGTCACCATTCCTCCCCGAATCGGGGTGCACAGTGAACAACTACTGTAGAAAGTACGCTGTGGGACTCCGAAGATCATGGCGCCGGGCGTGCGGTTGTCCTGGGCGACATCCTGGCCTTGCAGAGATCACGCCGGCGTCCCTGCGGCTCTAGAGGGCGTCGTGGCGTCTCCTATAGAGGGTACCGTCCTCTGTGCGCAATGTGGCGGTGTCTCGAGGGTCCTGCAGGCGGGAGTCTTGCTCCGGTCAAGGCCTGGGCTGCGTTCAAGGGTTGCGCCCATGCTGTTCAAGGGTTCCCCGGTGGGGAAAGTACAAGGGAAGTACGGGGAGTTGGCGGCACAGTGGAAATAACAGTGCCGAGCACATTGGGACTGGGCATCGCAGGTTCCCACAGTGTCGTCACAGTGTCAGGGATGGTGGAGCAGTGACCGGAGTTGGCGGATGGGATCCCGGTCACAACCGCTGTGCGGAGTGGTGGTCTGACGCCGTCTGACCCGGGTGTTGCGGTGGAGTTGTTGGCATTTAATGCCTCCGTACAGCGGACGGGTGAGCAGACGGGTCACTAGTTTCCTCTGCCGAGGGGTAGCCTCGAGCGAGGTGGAGTTGGTCCTCTCTCCCGAGGGTAGGTTTGCTACCCTCGAGCGAGGCGGAGTTGGTTTGCTACCCCGAGGGTAGGTTCGCTACCCTCGAGCGAGGCGGAGGTGCGGGGTGTTGTCGAGGGCCTCAGCAGGGAAACCTCGAGCGAGGCGGAGATTGCTCCGCGGGTTCAAGCGGGGTGCGAATGGGCTGTACTGTAGAGCCAGGCCGTGGGCCGAGGCGAAGTGGGCCTCTTTGAGTCCTTTTCTTTCCTTCCGGTCGGGAGGAGACTGTAGGCCTTCGTGGGCCCGGTTGATTGTCATGTGTTTTGCGTTTTAAGGGTGATCTAGTCCCCTGGTTAGGGTACCCCTAATCATGGTACCCGACAGGCCTAGACTTGACCGATTATGACTTAATCAGTTGCACCAAGGAGGGTTTTGTTTCTGCAGTCCTAAAGCCAATGGAGAATCGGCTACAATTACTTCTATGATGCAGCAGGACAACAACACAGAGCCGACAGGTCAGACCGCTACCTCTGACTAGTCAGACCGGCCAGGACCGATCGGTCAAACCGGTGCGTCAGACCGGTCCAACACAGAGTGGCTGCAGCAGCGCATGGAGCACTATCGGGACAAGACGAATGATATGTGCGAGGCTATTGAAGACCTGGGCGACTTAGATAAGTTAGGCCGAGGTTTTACGTCGGCTGATCCTTTAGAAAAGGTAGATATTGGAGATGGTTCTATTTCTAGGCCGACTTTTGTAAATGCAAAGTTATCGGATGATTGTAAAGCCAATTTAATAAAACTATTAAAAGAATATGTCGATTGTTTTGCATGGGAATATTCTGAAATACCTAGATTGAGTCGTGATTTGGTTGAGCATCGGCTGCCGATTAAGGCCGGTTTTAGACCTTATAAACAACCTTCTAGGCGTTTTAATCCTGTCATGTATGACCGAATAAAGGAAGAAATTAATCGCTTATTAGATGCTGGGTTTATTCGGTCTTGTCGTTATGCGGAGTGGATCTCTAATATTGTGCCCGTTGAGAAGAAAGATTCGGGCAAGATTAGAGTTTGCATTGATTTTAGAGATCTTAATAAAGCTACGCTTAAAGATGAGTATCCTATGCCTATAGCCGATATGTTGATCAATGAGGCTTCTTGATGGTAATACGGGTTATAATCAAATCTTTATGGCCAAAGAAAACACGTCTAAAATGGCCTTTAGATGTCCTGGTTTTGTTGGTTTATTCAAATGGGTTGTCATGACTTTTGGTTTGAAGAATGCTGGTGCTACTTATCAAAGAGCTATGAATTTGATCTTCCATGATTTGATTGGCATTATATTGGAAGTTTATATTGATGATATTGTGATCAAATCGGCCGGCTTGATTCATCATTTGGCTGATTTGAGGCTTGCTCTTGAGAGGATGTGTCAGTATGGATTGAAGATGAACCTGCTTAAGTGTGCTTTTGGTGTATTGGCTGGGAAGTTCTTGGGCTTCATTATTCATGAGAAGGGCATAGAAATTGATCCAAAGAGAATTGAAGCCATGAAGAAAGTGGAGGCCCCTGCTTGCAAGAAAGACTTGCAAAAGTTTCTAGGCAAAGTGAATTACTTGAGAAGATTTATTTTTAATTTGTCCGGAAAGATAGATGAAGCTCTGGGAGAGGGTTATCGAGCATCACCTAAGAAGAATGACAAGTGTGACCCAAACCAGTTTGGGTTCATGCCTGGAAGGTCAACCATGGAGGCGATTTTCTTAATACGACAATTGATGGAGAGATATAGGGAGCAGAAGAAGGACTTGCACATGGTCTTTATTGACCTCGAGAAGGCGTATGACAAAGTACCGAGAAATATCATGTGGTGGGCCTTGGAGAAGCACAAAGTCCCAACTAAGTACATTACCCTCATCAAGGATATGTACAAGGATGCGACGACGTTTGTCCGGACATGTGATGGCGACACCACTGACTTTCCTATTAACATAGGCCTACACCAAGGGTCAGCATTGAGCTCTTATTTATTTGCTTTAGTGATGGATGAGGTCACAAGGGATATACAAGGTGAGATGCCTTGGTGTATGCTCTTTGCTGATGATGTGGTGCTAGTTGATGAGAGTAGGGCAGGGGTTAATAGGAAGTTAGAGCTGTGGAGACACACGTTAGAGTCGAAAGGGTTCAGACTTAGTAGGACCAAGACCGAGTACATGATGTGTGATTTCAGCGCGACTAGGCATGAGGGGGGAGACGTTACTCTAGATGGGCAAGTGGTGGCCCAGAAGGATACTTTTCGGTATTTAGGATCGGTGCTACAAAAGGATGGCGACATTGATGAAGATGTTAGGCATAGAATTTCAGCTGGGTGGTTGAAATGGCGTCAAGCTTCTGGCATCCTTTGTGACAAAAGGGTGCCACAAAAGCTAAAAGGCAAGTTCTATAGGACAGCAATTCGCCCGGCAATGTTATACGGTGCTGAATGTTGTCCTACAAAATGGCGACATATCCAGCAACTGAGTGTAGCAGAGATGCGGATGTTGCGGTGGTCTTGTAGGCACACAAGGAAGGATAGAGTCCGAAACGAAGCTATTCGGGATAGGGTCGGGTGGCACCAATTGAGGAGAAACTTACCCAACATCGGCTGAGATGGTTTGGACATGTCCAATGAAGGCCTCCTGAGGCGCTGGTGCATAGTGGGGTTCTTGAGCGGGTCGATAATGTAAAGAGGGGTAGAGGTAGACCTAAACTGACTTGGGATGAGTCGGTTAAGAGAGACCTTAAGGATTGGAATATCTTTAAAGAGATAGCTTTGGATAGGAGCGCTTGGAGACTAGCTATCAATGTGCCTGAACCATGACCTTTATTTCTTTTAGGTTTCATCTCTAGCCTACCCCAACTTGCTTGGGAAAAAAGGCTATGTTGTTGTTGTTGTTGTTGTCCGGAAAGATAGATGGTTTTACTCCTAGTCGTTGGTTAAAAAATGAAGCTGAATTTACTTGGGGGGCAGAGCAGCAAAAGGCTTTTGAGAAGATTAAGAAGTATTTGTCTTCACCCCCAGTTCTCAAGGCGCCTAAGAGAGGTATTCCTTTTAGGCTTTATGTGGCTGCGGAAGACAAAGTTATTGGTGCTGTTTTGACTCAAGAGACTGAAGGAAAGGAGTATGTTATCAGATATGTTGGCCGACGACTTATTGATGCGGAAACGAGGTATACATTTATTGAGAAATTATGCTTATCATTATATTATGCTTGTACCAAGTTTAGACATTATCTTTTATCAAGTACTTGCATAGTTACTTGTCAAGCCGATGTTATTAAGCATATGCTACAAAAGCCGATTTTGAGTGGTAGAATCGAAAAGTGGGCTTATGCGCTTGTTGAATATGATTTGGCCTATGAGTCTTTGAGAGATATTAAAGGCCAAATTGTAGCGGATTTTATTGTTGAACATCGAATTAATGATGAGCATTATTTGGAAGTCGGATATGTTACTTCACACCATGGAAGTTGTTCTTTGATGGATCAGCTTGTGATGATGGACAAGGGATTGGTGACGTTCTAATTTCTTCAAATGGTACTATTTTTGAGTTCTCAAATCGATTGGAGGAAGAGCGCACGAATAACCAAGTTGAGTATGAAGCACTTCTATTTGGCTTGGAATTCTTGGAATCGATGGGCATTAAACATGTGGAAGTTTATGGTGATTCACTTCTAGTGGTGCAGCAAGTATCCAAGGTATGCCAATGTTACAACGGTTCTTTAAATGCATATCTTGATAGATGTCTTGATATTATCTCTTGCTTTGATGAATTTGTAATCCGACATATTCCAAGAGATAGTAATCAGAAGGCGAATGCTCTGGCTCAGCAAGCATCTGGCTACAATGTTACTAAGAAATATTTTAACATGAGAAAGCCAATGCGAGCAACAGCTGAGTTACTGGTTCTGGACGAACCAGTCAGACCGGACGCTCCGACCGGTCTGACCGCCCAGACCGATCTGACCGGTCCAGAGACCGGTCTGACCGGTCAGATTGCTGAAAACAGCGAGTCGTCCGCCACTTCCAATTCCAAAGGGAAGGCCGAGGTTGCTGATTGGAGGGTGCCTATTGTGACATTTAAAGGACCCTGGTCATGGTGCGGAGAGAAGTATTCGGTGTTTGGCATTTAAATACACTTTGATCGACGATGAGCTTTATCGTCGAACCGCCGAAGATATACTTCTCAAGTGCTTAGATTCTGATCAGGCCCGTGTTGCTATGGGAAAATTTCATGAAGGCATTTGTGCTACACATCAGTCGGCTCCTAAAATAAAGTGGTTACTCAGGAGAGCCGGTTTCTATTGGCCAACTATGATGGCGGATTGTTTTAGATATTATAAAGGGTGTGAAGAATGTCAGTGATTTAGCAATGTCCAGTTAGTGCCTGCTGCGTTATTGCATCCTATTATCAAGCCATGGCCGTTCAGAGGTTGGGGGTTGGATTTCATTGGTCAGATTAATCCCCCTTCTTCAAAGGGACACCGTTTCGTGTTGGTTACTACGGATTATTTTACTAAGTGGACCGAAGCAGTTCCGTTGAAGAATATGACACATCGGGAGGTAATTGAGTTTATAACGGAGCATATTATTCATAGGTTCGGTATTCCTCAAACTTTGACAATGGATCAAGGTTCATCTTTTATTTCTAAGGAGGTACGTGATTTTGCCGAATCATACATGATTAAGATACTCAATTCATCTCCATATTATGCTCAGGTCAATGGTCAGGCCAAGCCTAGTAATAAGATCTTGATAAAGCTCATCAAGAAGAAGATAGAGGAGAATCCCAGGAGGTGGCATGAGGTTTTATCTGAGGCATTGTGGGCTCATCATATATCTAGACATAGTGCTACTAAAGTAACTCCTTTTGAGCTTGTTTATGGTCAAGAGGTCGTTTTGCCTGTTGAGGTGAATCTGGACACTTATAGATTGGCTAAACAAAATGACATTTCTACTGTTGATTACTATGACTTGATGATGGACAATATTGATGAAGTAAGCGACAAGTGGATGCAAGCTTTGAAGCAAATTGAGAAGGACAAGCTTCGGGTGGCTAGAGCTTACAACAAGAAGGTAAGAGCAAAATCTTTTCAGGTTGGTGAGCTGGTTTGGAAGACAATATTGCATCTTGGGACAAAGAGCAATAAGTTCGGCAAGTGGTCGCCAAGTTGGGAAGGACCGTACAAGATCGTCAAGGTTATCTTCGGGAATTCTTATATGGTGGAGACGATGCAAGGAGAGCGTCTTCCACAGGCACTTAGTGGAAGATACTTAAAGAAATAATACCCCAGCGTGTGGCAAGACGCTTGAAGATGAAGGTGGCCGGTATAGAGTATCGCCCTTAGCATTATTTTAGCCTTGTACTTTCTATTCAAATTTATGTAACTAGGCAAGCTTTTGGTATTTGCTTTTTGGCTTGCAAAGCTCACCAAAAAGGCAGGGGGGCATATGTTGGAGGCCAAAATTGGCAAACACCGAGGCCGACCGGTCAGACCGGTCTGGGACTGTGCAATCCAAGTAGAGTTAGAGAATGTAATTTGGAATCCGTTTGTAACTCAATTTGGAAGGGGTACGTCTTCCCCGGCCTATAAATATAAAGGCCACAGCCGATTTAGGTCCTTCTACCCAATCGAATCAATCAATTTACACTTTTTCTATTTTTCTCCAAACCCTAGCTTTTCCAACCTCGTGCTGTTCTTTGCTCATCTCTACGGCGTTCAAGGGCATCTTGAGTGGCTTGCCGACCTCAAGACACCCCTAGATCTGCGAGCTCTGGCGGGGTCCCTCCCGAGCTCGTGGTTTTAGGTCTTCGTGAAGCTTCTCTACGTCCGACTAGTCTGACCGGTCGCCCGTGAGCTTCGTCCGGTTCTGATCGTTGCGATCCTGCGCGTTCTAGCGCTTGTGTGTTGGCCAATTCTGCGTCAACAGATTCAAATCGATAACTAAGCTATATATATATCAAATCTTGTACTGGGGATCAAAGATAATAGAGCCATACAAGAAAAGACACAAGTCGTGGTGGGACTCAACTGATGCAGCTCTGCTTGTTGAAGAACTCATCGAGAAGCTATATTACTTGTACTGCTCAGGGTTGGTGTTGAGCCGAAAAAATAATTGTATTGATTGATTGAGAGAAATTTTTATAATCACCAGGGTATATATTTATAGCCTTAACTAATGACTACTGGTTGAACCGTAGAAATCTTGATTAAGAAATATCTAAACAAAAGAAAATAGTAAGATACAAGGACTCTAATTTTGTTTCTTGCATAGTCAGAAGATTCCTCACTGGCATAGGTTTCCTTCCATATACTCTATGAGCCATAAAATTATTAAAGGTTTCCTTCCATATACTCTATGAGCCATAAAATTATCAAATTTTGGTTGCTTAGTTTCATCCTAGAATAATCAAAGCAACCATTCTAGTCCACGATGGGATTGTACTGGGCTGCTCTCACTTTTTATTTGATTGTACTGGGCCCTCCTCCTCTCACGGGCCGCTCCATCTCCTCCTGTGCTAGGCCGCTCCCACTTTCTCCTACCTTGGGCATCTTCCGGTAAAATATGCCGATTTCAGTGATATGTAGCCGTGTCCACTATGGGACGCCCATATAGGAGAAGGACAAAATTAAGGGGGTTTGGGTTCGTTAAAAAAAATAAGGGGGTTTGGGGGGTTTAGGAAATAAAACTTTGTACTTTGTGGATGAATCCTAGCTTCGAGTGAAAGTGGAATGGATATTACATATTATGTACAACTAGATAATCTTTATATCATTTAGGGTATATATCATTGTCTCTGAGATTGAGTATGCTCTTAATTAGTATATACTCATTATGATAATGGAAAAGGAATGTGTGAGGAACCAGCCCAAGTTGATCTCGTTTAATCAAGTTATCGTCCATTGATCAACTAGATTAAAAAGAGCCAACCCTGGTAGTCCTTGGAATGTGTCATGAGCACCGCCCAGGATTTAAACACACTCCACTTGCACAACATATAGACATCGTCACACAAGCACAACCGTACATAGAGTTTAGATTACATAAAAGAGGTTCAAGTACAAGGACATCAAGTTTCAGAGTTTTGCAGCGGAAAGTTCTACGTCGCATTCACTCCATACATAGTACAAAATACAAGGTTAACACTATATGCCGATAGTGCCCTTCTCATAGCCACCGTCCATCTACTCCTCACCCGCACCTCCGTCCGCGGGGTAGAAGTACCCAAATACGGCCTCCGACTGCAGATCACCTACAATAACTTTAACGATAGCACCATGAGTACAAAAGGTACTCGCAGGACTTATCCAATATGGGTATATACTATCCCGACCTCAAGGAGAATGCATTTGGTTAGTAGCAAGGATAGGGTATGGTATTTAACTTTTGCATAAAAGCATCTATCTTTGATCAAGTTATAATAAGCAAAAGACAAGCATCTAAAATCTCTAAGTCATACATCAATACAATTGCATAAGTAAAGTGATCATATATAACTTGAGATCAATCTTCCATGAACATCATCACGAAACTTTACAATGGTGCGAACCTCAAAGAGCGTGCTCACTGTCCGAGAGCGTGGCTATTGCAATAGATTAAAAACCCTGCAGGGGGTACAACTTTACCCACACGAGGCTAAGACCGACGCCCATACCCACGGCCAAGGATAAGGGTTGATTCATACCTCAACCGTTCACACAAACACAACCGACTATGAGCGAACAGTCGGGAAGGACAAGTGCACCGAAACCGTCGATCACACTCCATCACGACCCGCACCGAATCCGATCAAGGCAAGGTGGGACTTATGCTAATTGGCTTGCCTTCCCATTATCAAGTTTGTGGTTTGTACTAAAAAGGTGCTCAAGAGACCGCGACCAAGGAGACGGTCCTTAACCAACTGAAGCAAGACTAACCATTTGGACTCCTTTCCGTCATGGCCCTACCATTCTTGCCCGAGTCCGAATCGCAATTCATAGTTGCTCAAATTTTAATCATCATCATCTAGGAGCGTAGAATTAACCAAGCATCCTATAACTCGCGAGCGGTGGTCCCTTGCCACCTCTCGACTTCTACCGAAACTATGCAAGGCTAAGCATGTCATTCGTGACACCTAACAAGCATACTCATCTATGGGGGATTCTCCTAAGCAAGGTTGGTAATTTATCAAATAGGTTCTAATAAAGCATTGATATATATATATATATATATATATTTATATATTTATATATATATATAGTAACTCATGCACAACCAAGACACTTAAATAGACTTCGTTGATCCAAAATAGGGGAGAGAAGTATGCTTAGGTGCCTGCCTTGAGTCTCAAAAGAAGCGTCATCACCCTCGGGCTCCGGTTCACCCTCTTCTTGCTCTGGCGTCACGGTCTCTACACGAATGCACATGATGCTTGATAATGAGTATGTCATGAATGTATGCAACAATGGGTAGCTGACATGAGGATACATGTATAAATAAAGAGAAAATATGGTATAGAGGCTGGATATATGGTGCATGAGTGGGTTGTTCATGTGTACGAGAATGGGTGCTGAATAGGCAAGGGCGGACCGTCCAGGTTAGGGGAACGGACTGTCTGGTTTGAACGGCGGACCAAGTGGCGGACCGTCCGCCGGTCAGGTGCGGACTGTGTTGGGTGAAAATATGCTCTCTGACTAAATCATGGACCGTCCGCGTAGGTTAAGCGGACCGTCCGCCTCTCAAATTTTGAAAGGCTAGAAATCGTGCAGAGGCTCTATTGATTTGGGTGGGGATCTGGCGGACCGTCTGGCCATGTCGGGCAGACCGTCCGCGACACGGCCGAGGCTCACCGGCGAGTTCGCCGCCGGCGATTCCGGCCACGGTTTGGTGTGGGGTTTGATCCTAGAGGTTTCTGGGAGTCTAGGGAGTTCACTTTAGTTACTAAATCTCACATGCATTAGGATTTCGAAACTCTAGGTCAACAATGGTGATTGGGCTCTAGGTGAGTTCTTAGCTTCAAATCCTAGGGCAATGCGGGATGGATCGAGGAGGGGAAACACTCACCGGCGTCGAGTAGGATACCGGCAAGGGCTTCAAGGCGACGGGGAAGGCATGGAGTAGCTCGGGGTTGTCTTTTTTGGTTGGAGCTTGAGGGAGGAGATGGAGTAGAAGAAGAACTTGTTGGGGAAGCTCCTCCCCAAGGAAGAAGAGGAGATCGGGGCAGTGTAGCTCGTCAGCATCGTTCCTTGGCGTTCTCTGGCGATGCTCCGGCGAGGTAGGGCTTCAATGGCAAGAGAGGAGGAAGGGGAGCTCCTCCATGGCTTAGCTAGAGAGAGAAGTGTTTGGGGAGAGTGGGAGGGGGAGAAAGAGAGCTGGGATATGGTTCCCAAGTGAAGAGGGGTCGGGCTGACGAGTGGGGCCCGAGGGTGGGACATGGCGCCCAGACTCAGCGCACATGACACGCACCAGAGATGCACTGGCGGACCGTCCACAAGTGAGGAGCGGACCGTCCGCGGATGGGTGATGTGGCAGTGAAGTCGATGTGTCCGAGGTTAACTGTGGTCGGCCACGTGGCATAACTGTGGACCGTCCGCCGTATAGGGGCTAATTATCCTAAGTGTTGATTCTCTCCTTAAATGGAAGCTAATTATGCTTAATGTTTAATGATGCACATGATGACAAATTTAGCTCGTTAATCAACATAGGGCTGTTACAAATTCTCCCCCCGTTGGGAAAATCTCGTCCCGGGATTTGGCTAAGGACCTAAAAAGAGGGCAGATTGTCCGCGGGGTCTGGCAAACCGTCTGGAGATCAGAGGAGAAAAGTTACCAGAGAGGGGTGTGCTCGGTGAGGTTCGGGGTTTATCCACGTCAGACTGTCCGGTCCAGATATGCGGACCGTCCGCAGTTAAAAGACTGAAAGCTCTAAGTTTTGGGTTGGTTCTGTGTAAAACTGGGCGAGTCTACTGTGGACCGTCCGCGACGTATTGGCGGACTGTCCGCCAGTAAAACTAGCAGGACAACAAGTTTCTAGGAGGGTTTTGGTACAACTTTTGGGATCTACGGCAGACTGTCCGCGGTTGAAAGCCGGACTGTCCGTAGGTGTTTTTGGCTGGGAGACACAGATTGCAGGCTCTCTGTTGGGATTGAAGTTTTGTATGGCGGACCGTCCGTGGCAGAAGGCCGGACCATCCGCGAGTCAGAAAAAATGTCCAGAAATAGCTCAGCTAAGAGTAGATATTATCAAAGTATGGAGCATCCAACACAGAAATTTCTCAGATTTGGTGGCAATCAACTTAGAACCAATAAGAAGATATTGAGTAAGATAGATGGGAGGATTGCGAATGCACATATCCGTTTTCGAATAAATCGGGATAGGATTGCCGAAATTGATCTTCTTGCTCCCATGTCGCTTCTCGCTCGGAATGGCGACTCCATTGGACTTTCACAAATTTGGTGGTTTTGTTTCTAGTCTTGCGTTCCGCTTAATCAAGAATTCGAATAGGATGCTCTTTGTAAGAAAGATTCGGTTGGATATCAAGATCTTCATAATTGGTGGCTTCTATAGGAACTCTTAGGCATTTCCTTAATTGAGAGACATGGAACACATTGTGGATTGTTGATAGAGATTGTGGCAACTCCAATTGATAAGCGACAGCCCCACACCTTGCCAAAATCCGAAATGGACCAACATAGCGGGGAGCAAGCTTTCCTTTCTCTTGAAATCGTTGTGTGCCCCTGAAAGGTGTAACCTTGAGATAGGCATAATCACCAACTTTAAAATATAGTTCCCGTCTTCCACGGTCTGCATATTGCTTTTGGCGAGATTGAGCTGCTCGTAGTCGCTCTTGAATGGTTTTTACTTTTTCCTCGGCCTCCATAACAATGTCTGGGCCAAAGTATACTCGCTCTCCGGATTCCGACCAATTGAGAGGAGTTCTACAACTCCGCCCATACAAAGCTTCAAATGGAGACATCCCAATGCTTGCTTGGTAACTATTGTTGTAGGAAAATTCAGCAAATGGTAAACATTCATCCCAATTCTTTCCATAAATAATTGCACAAGATCTGAGCATATCTTCAAGAATTTGATTGACTCGCTCAGTTTGACCACTAGTTTGAGGATGATAAGCTGCGCTAAAAGTGAGATCGGTGCCCATAGCATCATGGAGACTTTTCCAAAATCGAGCGGTGAATTGAGGACCTCTATCGGAGACTATGGATTGAGGAACTCCATGAGGACAAACAATTTTGGTGAGGTAGAGCTCGGCATACTTATCAACGGTATATCTATCTTTCACCGGAAGGAAGTGAGCTGATTTAGTGAGACGATCCACAACGACCCAAATAGAATTGTACCCATGGAGAGTACGAGGAAGCCCGGTAATAAAATCCATGGATATATTCTCCCACTTCCAAGAAGGAATAGGAAGAGGTTGGAGAGTTTCGGCCGGCTTGAGATGTTCGGCCTTCACTCTTTGGCAAACGTCACATTCAGCTACATATCTTGCAATCTCCCTCTTCATGCAAGTCCACCAAAATTTCTTCTTCAAGTCTTGTACATCGTGTTGCTACCGGGACGGATAGAAAATTGAGATTCATGAGCTTCATCAAGAATTTTCTTTCTAAGCCTGAAATTCTTTGGAACCACCAATCGTTTTCCAAACCAAAGAATTCCTTGATCATCGAGCTTGAAACACTTGAGTTTGTCTTCATTGATTCTTGCTCTAAGCTTCATCATGCCTTTGTCTTCATGTTGAGCTTTCTTGATTTCATCAATGAGGTTAGAAGTGATAATTAAAGAAGTAAGTGACTCATGCTCTACCATAGAGAGATTTAACTTCCGGAAATCTTCACAAAGAGTGTTGGCTCCGGATCGAGTACGCAAGCAATGGCATTGGACCTATCGGCTCAAAGCATCGGCAACCACATTGGCCTTGCCGGGATGATAGTGAACCTCTAGTTTGTAGTCCTTGATTAATTCCAACCACCTTATTTGCCTCATATTGAGTTCCGCTTGAGTGAAGATATATTTAAGGCTTTGATGATCGGTATAGATATTGCAAGAATTTTCAAGAAGATAATGATGCCATAACTTGAGAGCATGAACAACGGCTGCAAGTTCAAGATCATGGGTCAGATAATTTTCTTCATGACGTTTCAATTGACGTGAAGCATAAGCAATGACTCGGCCTTCTTGCATAAGAACACAACCAAGTCCAATCCTAGATGCATCACAATACACATCGAATCCCTTAGTGATGTCCGGTTGAGCAAGAACCGGAGCGGTAGTGAGTTTGGTCTTGAGGGTTTGAAAAGCATTCTCACAAGAATCGGTCCACTTGAACTCTACACCTTTCTTTGTCAATCGGTCATAGGCTTAGAAATTTTGGAGAAATTTTCAATGAACCTACGGTAATAACCCGCAAGTCCAAGAAAACTCCGGATCTCACTAACATTTTGAGGTTGCTTCCAATCGAGCACATCCTTCACCTTGCTTGGATCCACAGCTACACCATTTTCTGAAAGAATATGCCCAAGAAAAGCCACTTCCTTGAGCCAAAATTCACACTTGCTAAACTTGGCATAGAGACGATGATCACAAAGCTTTTGAAAAACAATGCGAATATGCTCGGCATGCTCTTCCTCAGTCTTGGAGCAGATAAGAATGTCATCGATGAAAATCACCACAAAGACATCAAGCTCTTTGAAAAAGATAGAATTCATGAGATACATGAAATATGCCGGGGCATTGGTTAACCCAAATGACATAACTATGTACTCATAAAGCCCATATCGAGTAGAGAAAGCCGTCTTGGGAATATCCTCCACTCGAATTTTAATTTGATGATATCCCAGGCGAAGATCAATCTTGGAAAAGAATTTAGCACCCACTAATTGATCAAATAAGATGTCAATCCTAGGAAGAGGATATTTGTTTTTCACGGTCACTTCATTCAACGGTCGGTAGTCCACACACATCCTTAGGCTACCATCTTTCTTTGAGACAAATAGAACTGGGCATCCCCAAGGTGAGGAGCTCGGACGAATAAATCCCTTGTCAAGAAGAATTTGCAATTGCTTCTTCAATTCAGCTAGTTCATTGGGAGGCATACGATATGGTCTTTTAGATACCGGGGCCGTTCCAGGGAGTAGCTCAATAACAAACTCAACTTCCCGGTCGGGATGCATCCCCGGCAATTCTTCGGGAAAAACATCCGGAAATTCGCACACCACCGGAATTGCCTCTAACTCCGGCACAATGGTGGCATTAAGAGCATGAAGTTGAGAGCCCAATTTCTCATGGAGATAGAGAGAAACCCGCTTTCCGGAAGGGTGCCTAAGTTCAATAGAGTGAGGGTTGCACCGAATAATCCCATCATATTTAGTCATCTAATTCATCCCAATTATGACATCCAGGTCTTCTAAATCAATGACCACAAAGTTTACCATGAAAATCAACCCCGATACTTCAAGTTGAGCTAAATTGACCACTTCCTTAGAAACTAATGTTGCTCCGGGAGCATCAATGATAAATGGAGTAGGTACTACCCGGACAGGAAAATTGTGTTCTATGGCAAACTTTCTACTCATGAAGGAATGAGATGCACCGGAATCAAATAATGCTCGAGTGGGTTTAGAATTGATAGAAACCATACCAACAAGAACTTGCATGTCCTCACTAGCTTCTTCCGCCGTGATATGATTCAACTTGCCACGCTTGGAATTTTGACCATTCCTCCCATCTTGGTGAGGAGGAGGAGTTGGTGGGTTTGGAGCATTGCCGGCTCCACCCTTTCTTGGAGAGGGACACTCACGAGAGATGTGGCCTTGCCCGCCACAATTGAAGCATGGCCCACGAGAGGTATTTCCACCACCGCCTCCCGGCTGCCCCATAGCACGAGGAGCTTGACCTTGGGGAGCCGGAGGACGGCGTGCCATCCACATGGGTTGAGCAGCACCAAAACCCGGCGCACGGGGTGGAGGAGGAAGTGCCCGTGCAGGGGGCGTTGCGAGTTACCACCGGTTGAAGAAGAGGCAGCCCGCTTGCGGTTCTCCATATCAATCTTACGGTTCTCATTCTTAAATGCATTCATCTTGTACTCAGCCTTGATCGCCTTGCTAACCATGTCATTGAAATCCCGAAAATCTGTGGTAGAGAGATGAGATTGTAGCTTCAAAGATAGCCCATTCATGAAATGATCTTGCTTCTTCTCATCCGTGTTGACATCTTCCAAGGCATATTGGGCAAGATAATTGAAGGTGTTGACATACTCCATCACGGGTTTGTTGCCTTGGCGCAACCTACGGAACTCATCCCTCTTGATGTTGAGCACACTCTTGGGAATGTGATATGCACGAAAAGCCTCACGAAATTCAGCCCAAGTCACTTGGTGACCTTCACCAACTTGTGCCATGTATCCATGCCACCAAGCTCCTGCGGCATCACGAAGTTGATGAGCCGCATAATTGACCTTCTCTTGATCATTGCACTGAATAAGACCAAATTTTTGCTCTATGGCACGCAGTCAAAAATCAGCATCCAAAGGCTCCTTTGATCCACGGAAGATAGGAGGGTCAGTGGCCATGAAAGTGGAATGACCATGGCATTGACCACCATGTCCCTGTCCTCCCAAGTGCTGCACAATGGCTTGCATAATCTGATTTTGCGTTTGTCGGCTCTCCTCCGACCTTCTAAGGATCTCCACAAGGGTTGGGTGCAATGGAGGAGGAGGGGGCAAATTGTCATCCCCACCGGCGCCTCCATCTTGAGCCATCCTGCCGCCAACCACAAATGAGGTGAGCGACCGGGAGAAGGAAAATTGATACAATATCATTGCACAAGAGAGAATTGCACAACCATATAGAATATCAACCACAAATATGTGAGAATAAATAAAAGATCGACATCATAGATAGGATGGATCAAGAATGATGGAACAAGAATTTTTGGACCACAACTAGAGAGTTATTCATAAGAGATACCCATGGTTCTATTAGTAAGCTACATATTGCCATAAAACATATGCATGAATGATGATAAATGATAACATGTCGCACCCATACGCATATTTCATACGTCACATAACTAGAATAACGGAGGTTCACATAGATAAATAATAGTACCATACATAGGCATCATAGCTAATTAGTGTCTCACACGGTCTCACCAATTAACTATTTGATTACATAAAATAGGCGGTACATTATAATGAGTCACATAGCTCGAGGAGTCTCATAGCTGCCAAAGGTTTACATAAATATTTAGAAGGGACCATAGGGACCTCTCGCGAAGTACGGTGGAAAGTCATCAAGAAGGTGATATTGAGGGGATCCAGTGTCTTCGGGGTTCTCCGGGTGAGTGAGGGGTGCATGTTCACTTCCAAAGATGATCTCTCTAGTCAAAGTTGTGGGGGCAAAGCGGCGCACACGCAGCCCATTAGACATACGTGCTTGCCCCACCATATGCTGAGGAAGATATATGCCTTGGACTAAAGGAAAGCGAAGCTCCAATGGTGCCACCTCATGTGGGGTGTAATCATTGGGTCCATACAACACATCTTAGGCACTCGGCCCATGCAAACATACATATCCATGGTGCGTTGCAATTCATTGAAGCAACGTCTTGTCTCCCTTAACTCCGCTCGGATGCAACGGAGGCTTCGGTCTTGTGCCGCCACCAACTCGGACATACGCCTTTCATACAAGCTAGCACCTCCCATTCCCATCTCAAACACATTCACACCTTGCAATGGTCCTTGAATTGGGAAGTGAGTGAATGGATGACGCTCCAACTCGATTACTTCTTGGCGGAGAATTGCCATGGCCTTGTACGCCACTTCTTGGATTGCCATCTCAATTGAAGTTCCATGAGCTGAAATATTGTGAGCTTCCGTGACCCCTTCAACAAAGCGTCTTGGGATGAACACGGTGGCAACATAGTCTACCATGCCCGGCCCAAGTCCCCTCGCAAAGACCGAATACTCCGGCCTCCGCGAGAAGTTGCCTCTCCAAAGCATCTCGGCAAGGAGTGGAGGAAAGCCTTCCGCCTCCTCGGCCCGAGTCACCATGACCAATTGGCCCAAGTTCCCGTTCATCTATCATGAGTAAGACAAGATGAGTTAGTGAACATATTTATAGCAACTAATGTGCAGCCCATAAGGTAAGAAAAGTAGCTCTAGGGAAGATAAATATATATACACCATAGAAGAAATATAGCCTTAAGAAAAGTAAAATTTTACAAGTACTAGATTATAAGTGATCACCATTTTGTTCCTAAACGTGCCTCACACCAAAATTTTAGTGATAACCATGCATGGAATGCAACCATAGCTCTGATGCCACACTGTGAGGAAACAGCCCAAGTTGATCCTGTTTAATCAAGTTATCATCCATTAATCAACTAGATTAAAAAGGGCCAACCCCGGTAGTCCTTGGAATGTGTCATGAGCACCGCCCAGGATTTAAACACACTCCACTACAACATGTAGACATCGTCACATAAGCACAACCATACATAGAGTTTAGATTACATAAAAGAGGTTCAAGTACAAGGACACCAAGTTTCAGAGTTTTACAGCGGAAAGTTCTACGTCGCATTCACTCCATACATAGTACAAAATAGAAGGTTAACACTCTATGCCGATAGTGCCCTTCTCATAGCCACCGGCCATCTACTCCTCACCCGCACCTCCGTCCGCGGGGTAGAAGTACCCAAAGACGACCTTCGACTGCGGATCACCTGCAACAACTTTAACGATAGCACCATGAGTACAAAGGTACTCGCAGGGCTTATCCAATATGGGTATATACTATCCCGACCTCAAGGAGAATGCATTTGGTTAGTAGCAAGGATAGGGTATGGTATTTAACTTTTGCATAAAAGCATCTATCTTTGATCAAGTTATAATAAGCAAAAGACAAGCATCTAAAATCTCTAAGTCATACATCAATACAATTGCATAAGTAAAGTGATCATATATAACTTGAGATCAATCTTCCATGAACTGCATCACGAAACTTTACAATGGTGCGAACCTCAAAGAGCGTGCTCACTATCCGAGAGCGCGGCTATTGCAATAGATTAAAAACCCCGCAGGGAGGTACAACTTTACCCACACGAGGCTAAGACCAACGCCCATACCCACGGCCAAAGATAAGGGTTGATTCATACCTCAACCGTTCACACAAACACAACCGACTATGAACGAACGGTCGGGAAGGACAAGTGCACCGAAACCGTCGATCACACTCCATCACGACCCGCACCGAATCCGATCAAGGCAAGGTGTGACTTATGCTAATTTGCTTGCCTTCCCATTATCAAGCATGTGGTTTGTACTAAAAAGGTGCTCAAGAGACCGGCGACAAAGGAGACGGTCCTTAACCAACTCAAGCAAGACTAACCATTTGGACTCCTTTCCGTCATGGCCCTACCATTCTTGCCCGAGTCCGAATCACAATTCATAGTTGCTCACATTTTAATCATCATCATCTAGAAGCGTAGAATTAACCAAGCATCCTATAACTCGCGAGCGGTGGTGCCCTTGCCACCTCTCGACTTCTACCGAAACTATGCAAGGATAAGCATGTCGTTCGTGACACCTAACAAGCATACTCATCTATGGTTGATTCTCCTATGCAAGGTTGGTAATGCATCAAATAGGTTCTAATCAAGCATTGATATATATATAGTAACTCATGCACAACCAAGGCACTTAAATAGACTTCGTTGATCCAAAATAGGGGAGAGAAGTATGCTTAGGTGCCTGCCTTGAGTCTCAAAAGAAGCATCATCACCCACGGGCTCCGGTTCACCCTCTTCTTGCTCCGGCGTCACGGTCTCTACACGAATGCACATGATGCTTGATAATGAGTATGTCATGAATGTATGCAACAATGGGTAGCTGACATGAGGATACATGTATAAATAAAGCCAAAATATGGTATAGAGGCTGGACATAAGGTGCATGAGTGGGTTGTTCATGTGTACGAGAATGGGTGCTGAACAGGCAAGGGCGGACCGTCTGGGTTAGGGGAGCTGATTGTCCAGTCTGAACGGCGGACCAAGTGGTGGACCATCCGCCGGTCAGGTGCGGACCGTGTTGGGTGAAAACATGCTCTCTGACTAAATTACGGACCGTCCACATAGGTTAAGAGGACCGTTCGCCTCTCAAATTTTGAAAGGCTAGAAATCGTGTAGAGGCTCTGTTGATTTGGGTGGGGATCTGGCGGACCGTCCGGCCATGTCGGGCGGACCGTCCGCGACACGGCCGAGGTTCACCGGCGAGTTCGCCGCCGGCGATTCCGGCCACGGTTTGGGGTGGGGTTTGATCCTAGAGTTTCCTGGGAGTCTAGGGAGTTCACTTTAGTAACTAAATCTCACATGCATTAGGATTTCAAAGCTCTAGGTCAACAATGGTGATTGGGCTCTAGGTGAGTTCTTGGCTTCAAATCCTAGGGCAATGGGGGATGGATCGGGGAGGGGAAACACTCACCGGCATCGAGTAGGATACCGGCAAGGGCTTCAAGGCGACGGGGAAGGCTTGGAGTAGCTCGGGGTCATCTTTTTTGCTTGGAGCTTGAGGGAGGAGATGGAGTAGAAGAAGAACTTGTTGGGGAAGCTCCTCCCCAAGGAAGAAGAGGAGATCGGGGCGGTGTAGCTCGTCAGCGTCGTTCCTTGGCGTTCTCCGGCGATGCTCCGGCGAGGTAGGGCTTCAATGGCAAGAGAGGAGGAAGGGGAGCTCCTCCATGGCTTAGCTAGAGAGAGAAGTGTTTTGGGAGAGTGGGAGGGAGAGAGAGAGCTGGGAGATGATTCCCAGGTGAAGAGGGGTCGGGCTGATGAGTGGGGCCCGAGGGTGGGACGTGGCGCCCAGACTCTACGCGCATGATATGCTCCAGAGATGCACTGGCGGACCGTCCGCGAGTGAGGAGCGGACCGTCCGCGGATGGGTGACGTGGCAGGGAAGTTGATGTGTCCGAGGTTAACTGTGGTCGGCCATGTGGCATAACTGCGGACCGTCCGCCCTATAGGGGCGGACTATACGCCACTACCATAATCAGTGGATTATCCTAAGTGTTGATTCTCTTCTTAAATGTGAGCTAATTATGCTTAATGTTTAATGATGCACATGATGACAAATTTAGCTCATTAATCAACATTGGGCTGTTACAGAATGATTGTTGAGATATGCTAATAAACTAAGGGGAAGACAACCAAACTATGCCATGACCCATGAGCGAATAAAAATCAGAACATGGTCATTGAAGAATGGTTTTTAAGTATATTTACATTGTGGTATGACTGAAAAATAAGATATAATTGTGGTTCCCTGTCATAAGGTAACATCTAAGGAATTGGGAAGTTGTGCTGTGCAAACAAATTTTGATATTACTTTTTTTATTTTAAACTACATGTTTGTTGACTCAGTATATTAGTTTTAGGTGGTGTTTGGTTGGAGAGCGGAGTAGTATGGAACATTTCCATTCTATAGAGGGATGGAATGGCTCTACACTCTGTGTTTGGTTCGAGAGAGGGAATTGCTCCATTTTCAGTTTGGTTGGAGGGATGAGGATCAACGGGCTCTTATTCCGTTAACTCCCATTTTTTTAGGGCCCACCTGTCATACAATGCTACCTTCTCCCTCGTCTCCCCTTCTTGAGAGGCGTTACTCACCATTGCCGCTTCCCCAAGGCCGGCGCTGCGAGTTCAAAAAAAAAAGGTCGGCGCTACCTGGCTCGTGGAGCAGCAACGCGACTGGGGCTGGCGCGGCAGGGCCCGACGAGCAGCGGCTGGATTGGCGTGTGGAGGGGCGTCATGGCCCGGCGAGTGGCTGTGCAGCTGGCAGAGGCACGCGGAGGGGTGGTGCGCTGTGATGAGTGGCGGTGCGTGGATGGGAGGCGCGGCTTGCCGAGGGCCGGCGGAGCAAAATGAGCACAAGACGGGACTTGCGCCATCCAAAGCAAGCGAGATCGTTTTTTTTTTCTTTTTTTGAACGGGCCTGTCTCAGAATCTGTAGAAATATTCCGCTCATCCTATCCACTCTCGAACCGAACACGGAATATAATGGCTCCATTCCCGTCTGCTCTTGAACCAAACACAACGTTAGTGTCTTGGCACATGGCTAATAAAAGAAATGGACAAACACACTTGTTGGAAAGGTCCAATTTACTATAGATTTTTTATGAATCATTATTATTTGCCTCATATCCACTTATTTTTTTATAATAAGCAAAATTTTATAGCTAAGAGCTAACTATGTTATTAAGGCATCGCCTAGTCGTCACCTAGGCGGCAAGGCGTTCTAGCAGAGTTTGGCGTCCCGACGCTATGTTAAAAGGCTGTGAGAATGAAAGAAGGAGCGAAGGACAGTGCAAAAGTGAGTTGGGAATTGGTCAATAGGTCACCACATCCCCATCCAACAGTAAAAGTGAGCAGGACATGCATGGAGCAACAGGAGAGTTGGCAGGTTGTCCATGCTGTGTATGAGATGAGTGTGTCTGAGTGAGAGAGAATGCTTCTAGGGAAAGAGATGTGCTGCATCGTGCATGTGACAGGGGTGGAATAGAGCGTGTTGACAGATTGGCTAAACTAAGAGTTCTCCTTCCCTCTTTTCCTTTCTTTATTTCTCTTCCTTCCTCCTCCCTAATACTATTCTTGTTGTGTTACATGTTGATATGGTGTCACCTTACATCGTCTTATAATGCCTAGGCATTGCCTAGCGTCATGTGGGGGGTGGGTCGTCGCATCTTGCCTTAACGCTTTAAAAATTATGGAGGTAACACAATAGGTAATCCTCACACTTGTTGGAAAGGTCCAATTTATTGTAGATATTTTATAACTCATTATTATTTGCCTCATATCCACTTATGTTTTTATAATAAGGAAAATTTTACAACTAAGAGCTAACACAATAAGTAGTCCTTTTCTTATACCTCTTTTACTTTTCCAATTTCTAAGCAATCAATTAATAGAATTCTGCGAAAGGGCCTATAGACCAGTTGTTACAAGAGTCTCGGTAGCACCTGAGATCCTGGGTTCAACTCTTCTTGGGAGCGAATATTCTGAGATTTAACTCTTTGTGTATTTAGTGGTAGGCAACGTACCCGTCGACAGTGAGGTACTTGTGGTGACTTCATTAATCTCGAAAATTTGCTGACTTAGTCTATAAAGATGCTCATGGGGGTAGAGTTTGCGTACGTGTGTGTTATCGCCATAAATTAACAGGATTAATTAATGGGCCGTAAGCGAGTTGGGCTTAAATCAGAAGTTTAAGAAGGCTTGAAAATCGGCTCCTGCGCGAGTATTTGGGCCATGTGGGCCATGTATCTTTATATTCAGTTTAGATTAGAGATAGAGTCCGTTTTGGACGCGATTAGGTTTAGATTGTTTTCTAAGTCTCCGGACTATAAATATGTACCTTATGTTATTCGTAAAAGGGAGAACATCATCACGTTTGCAAACAACAACTCTTGGCGCACCGCCACAACTAATTCTAGGGTTTCATCCAAGTAAGCGCCATGCTGCCCTGATCGCTTCTTGCGAGTTCCCAGAGAATCACAAGCTGCCATCGGCAGAAGAGCTGCAGGGGAGGCTGTACTGCAAGTGGCACCACTCGTTCACCCATGCCACAAATGACTGCAAGGAGCTGCGTCGGCAGATCCAATCGGCTATCGAGCAAGGCCGATTAATTCTGGCCCAACACACGATGAAGGTGGATAGTCAACCATTCCCACAAGCTAACGTGGTGGAGCTATCGATTCTAGACCTGAGAGCCAGAACTTGGCGTTCCAGATTAACATGGCGGGGCCCATGCACCACCGTGACGAGCAGAGGAAAGAGGCTGCTTCTGGCAAATGGCCCCAGGACGAAGACGAGCCAGAACAGCAGCATGTTACTGAAGAACAAGTGCGTCACATCCGCAACCAACTCCTGGCTTCCAACCGGCTTCTGGAAAATACCAGTACCAGTACAAGTTGCGCCGCCGATATGAATCGAAAGAGGAGGAGTATGAGCACCGCACAGGGAGGACGCTGGGGAGGCGCCAGGCTATACGCGACCACTGGCATTGCCCGTTCTTCAGGTACTGTTGGAATTCTGGCATGAGCCGATTGCCTACTATCGATGATTGCTTGGAGTGCAGGCCTCGGGGACGCCAGCTGGGCGAGACATCGGTGTTCCAGCGCTTGGGAACCAGAACACGTCACGACGACCATGGCAAGCGGCCACCTAGGGATGATCTTGAGCTAGAAGAGGAAGATAAGTATCATCGTCCACGATGGTGTCCTGACGGGCTCAGCCACTCACAGAAGCGCAGAGTGCAGCGCCTACGCAATCTTGAAGAGGCAGAAGCAAGGTACCTCGACGTGCTAAGGAAAGCGCGTCCGGATCTCGCGGAGCAAGTCAGGCGCCCGCGAAGGGTGGAAAGGCGCCCTCCAAGGAAGGAGTGGCGCCCCAAGCAGTCAAGAGCCGATGACAAGCCATCGGGTGATGTGAACATGGTGTTCGTGCTCCCATCGGAGTTTCGAGCGCCCCAACCGGAGGAATTGGCTGTCGCGCAGCTAGATCTTGGCCCACAGCCGATCATCTTTGAGAAGCCCAAGGAGAAAAGCTACAAGCACCTGAAGGGATTATATCTCAAGGGCTTCATCGACGGCAAGCCCGTGAACAGGATGTTGGTCGACACTGGCGCCGCGGTCAATCTAATGCCGTACTCAGTACTGCGCCGATTGGGTCGTTCTGCTGCTGATCTTATCAAGACCAACGTGATGCTCAATGATTTCAACGGCCAGCCGTCAGAGGCACAGGGTGTCCTCAATGTGGAGTTGACAGTTGGCCGCAAGACCGTCCCAACCTCGTTCTTCATCGTCAACAACAAGAGTACGTACACAGTGCTACTTGGGAGAGATTGCATTCACGCCAATTGTTGTGTTCCTTCCACGATGCACCAGTGTTTGGTCCAATGGGATGGCGATGAAGTGGAGGTGGTCCGTGCATATGACTCCAGCGAGGTTTCGCTCACAGACATGAACGCCTGGGACGCGGAAGGGCAAGAGCCGATCTCAGGGATCGCTCTAGAAGACTATGATCAGATCGAAGCGACAAAAAACGGATTGAGGCTGGTCTTATCCACTGGCCTCACCGAATAAATACATTCTGTCTAGCTACGGAGCATAGCAGGCTTGGAGAGGCCAGTCCCAGCGACCGGCCCCAAAAAATAGATAATTTTTGTTTAGGGTCGAAACTGTTACAGTATGGGCAGACTTTAGCCTGTTCTGGCAGTTGGTTAGTTAATGTGCATTCAGTTTCAAGGAGTAATATAGAAACGGCCGGCCCGTGCGGTTGGCCGAAAATTTTCTTTTGTCATCTCCCCGTGTTTGCTGTCGACGTGGCAGATGATGACGAGTCGCCTGCGTCCACAGTCGATTTAACAGGCGACGGCAAGTTGGGGTACGGGTTTACGTCGGCTGACGATTTGGAGGAAGTTGATATCGGTCCCGGGGATAAGCCGCGACCGACATTTATCAGCAAGAAGCTAGACCCGAGCCTGCGTGAGCCGATGATTGCACTCTTGAGAGAATACCGGGATTATTTCGCGTGGGATTATACTGAAATGCCCGGCCTGGATAGAAGCATCGTTGAACATCGGCTCCCGCTTAAGAAAGGATTTCGGCCGTTTCAACAACGAGCAAGGCAGATGAAGGCTGAAGTCCTGGAGGAGGTCAAGAAAGAGGTGCAAAAGATGTTAGATGCAGGGTTCATCAGGCCATGTAGGTATGCAGAATGGATCTCTAGTGTGGTCCCTGTACAGAAGAAGGATGGCCGATGGAGAGTCTGCGTGGATTTCAGAGACCTCAACAGAGCAACGCCAAAGGACGAATATCCGATACCCGTGGCAGAAACATTGATCAACGCCGCTGCCGGTCACAAAATGCTGAGCTTTATGGACGGTAACGCCGGCTACAACCAGATTTTCATGGCCCTAGAAGACATAAGCAAGACCGCATTCAGGGTACCAGGCGCGGTCGGCTTGTTCGAGTTATTGGTTATGACCTTTGGATTGAAAAATGCCGGTGCAACGTATCAACGCGCAATGAATTATATTTTTCATGATCTCATCGGCAAGCTGGTAGAGATCTACATTGATGATGTCGTGGTCAAGTCCATGTCTGCTGGAGGGCATCTGGAAGATCTGCGTAAGGTTTTGGAGCGAACTCGGAAGTTTGGGCTCAAAATGAACCCGAAAAAATGTGCCTTTGGCGTATCGGCCGGTCAGTTCCTAGGATTCCTGGTACATGAGCGAGGAATCGAGATCGGCTTGAAGAGTCAAGAAGCGGTAAAGATAATGAAGCCACCTACTACGAAGAAAGAGTTGCAGAAGCTTATCAGAAAAATCAACTTTGTCAGACGATTTATCTCCAATCTGTCTGGGCGTATCGAGCTGTTCATGGGTCTGGTGAAGATCAGGTCCGAGGATGAGTTTCACTGGGGGGCAGAGCAGCAGCAAGCTTTTGATGAAATCAAGGAATATTTGTCGAAGCCTCCGGTTTTGATTCCTCCACGGCAAGACAGGCCCTTCTACGTGTACTTGTCCGTGGGTGACACTTACATCGCCACGGTTCTGATTCAGAGACATGACGACCAGGAAAGGGTTGTCTTCTACCTCAGCAGGCGCATGTTGGACGCCGAGACCAGGTATCCCGAGATCGAAAAGCTTTGCCTTTATTTATTCTTTACATGTACAAAGCTCCGACACATTTTGCTCTCGGCGGAAACAATCGTCATATGTAAATCAGATGTCATCAAGCATATGCTGTCGGCTCCTATTCTGAAAGGCTGGCTAGGAAAATGGATGTTTGCGTTGTTAGAATTTGATATCTGATATCAACCTGCAAAGGCAGTCAAGGGACAGGCACTGGCGGATCTCATTGCAGACAGGGTCAACACTGACGTGTCTGCACTTTTTGTACGTGCCTGGGCCATGTTTTTCGATGGATCGGCTTGTGATGATGGGTGCGGTGTAGGAATTCTTTTGGTGTCGCCTCGTGGGGCGATTTATTCTTTTTCCATCAGGATGGCTACTCCATGCACCAATAATCTAGTAGAGTATGAGGCCGTTCACAAGGGAATGGAATTACTCCTGGAAGCTGGTGCAGAAGCAGTGGAAATATTTGGGGATTCGAAGCTAGTGATTTCTCAGCTCACGGAAGAATATAAATGTGAGAGCGAAGCTCTTTTTCCAATATGGATGCAGTACCGTGAGTTGATGTCACGATTCAGGTACATTAATTTCCACTGGATACGAAGGACTTTGAACAGTGAAGCCAATGACTTGGCGCAGATGGCTTCCGGATACAAGGAAACAGCCGATGGAGTCGATGTAGAGGTTCAGTTTCTGGAACCTGGAGACTAGAGAGCCGATATCTTCAATTATTTGAAGGATTCGGCTCGGGGGGCACCCAGAAGGATAAGACTCAAAGCTATGAAGTATGTTCTGATAGGAGATGACATGTTCTATAGGACTTTGGAAGGACTACTGCTTAAATGTTTGGGGCCTTCGGAGTCGAATCGGCTCTTGCATGAGGTTCATGAAGGGGCCTGTGGTACTCATCAATCGGCTCATAAGATGAAATGGCTGATTAGGCGATCAGGATATTACTGGCCCCCCATGCTTGAGGATTGTTTTAAATATTACAAGGGATGTCAGGCATGTCAGAGATTCGGCAAGATTCAGATGGTGCCGGCATCGGTGATGAATCCTATCATTAAATCATGGCCGTTTAGGGGTTGGGCCATGGATATGATTGGCCAGATTAATCCGCCATCTAGCAAAGGCCACCAATGGGTGTTAGCCATCATAGATTATTTCACAAAATGGGTGGAGGCGGTACCCATGAGGTCGGTGGCATCGAAGGATGTGATCAGTTTCGTTAAAGAGCACATCATTCATAGGTTTGTGATTCCTCAGACCATTACGACTGATGGAGGATCGGTCTTTATATCGGAGGAATTCAGAAAGTTTGCCGATGACACGGGGTTCAAGCTGATCAGATCATCCCCATATTATGCCCAGGCTAATGGACAGGCTGAAGCATCAAACCAGAGCCTTATCAAGCTGATCAAGAGGAAGATCGATGAATATCCTAGGCACTGGCATGAGGTGTTGTCAGAGGCTTTGTGGGCATATCATATTTCGTGTCACGGATCCATCAAGACATCACCATACCATCTGGTCTACGGACAAGATGCTGTGTTACCATGAGAGATTACGGCCGGATCAAGGCGTTTTGAGTTTCAGAATGATTTATCGGCTGAAGAGTATGCAACCTTGATGAGCGATAATGTGGAGGATCTTACAGAACTAAGACTTTGGTCACTTGAGAAGATCAAGGAGAATAAGGCTAAAGTTGCTCGTGCATACAACAAAAAGGTCAACCCAAAAGAATTCCAGGTTGGAGACTTAGTTTGGGAGGCAGTGCTACCATTGGGAACTAAAGACAGGAAGTATGGTAAGTGGTCTCCTACTTGGCATGGTCCGTACAAGGTTGATCAGGTTCTGCCTGGGAATGCGTACATGCTTGAAGAATTAGAGGGTGTCAAGTTTGCTGTAGCCGTCAATGGCCAGCACCTCAAGAAATATTTTCCGAGCATGTGGGAAGGCGACTAACAAGAGCCGAAGAGATCCATCTGGCTGCATTAGGCCAACACATTGAGTTGGCCAGTAAAAAAAAAGAAAGAGAGACAGGCCAACACGTTGAGTTGGCCAGTAAAAAAAAGAGACAGGCCAACATGTTGAGTTGGCCAGTAAAAAAAAAGAAAGAGAGACAGGCCAACACGTTGAGTTGGCTAGTAAAAAAGAAAAAAAAAGAGATAGGCCAACACGTTGAGTTGGCCAGTAAAAAAAAGAAGAGGGAAAAGAATGGGGAGAGGCCAACACGTTGAGTTGGCCAGAGGAAAAAATAAGTATATATGAGATGCAAGGCAGCCGATGTGTCACCATCGACTTAAGATTTTTTTAATAAGTACAAGTTTCAAGTTTAACAGGCAACATTAAGTGTTTTCTGGATAGTTCTACTAGTTCAGGAATGTAAGGATCACCGGGGTGTCCGACCCTAGAGGGGGAGGGGTGAATAGGGTCGCTAATCGCTTTTTAACCTAGGGCTCAAACTACTTGCATAAGATAAACCTAACACGTCCTATACATGCTAGTTATGACTAAGGTTTATCTATGCTACTCTCTACTTACCCCTAAAGGACTTGCAACCTAGCCAATCCTAATCAAACTAACTAGGAAAGTAAAGACACACAACAAAGAGTAAGTGCGGAAACGTAATATGGTAAGTAAAGAGGTAAGTGCAAGAGGGATGCAAACTCCCGAGTAGACACGGTCATGTAACGTGGTTCGGCATAAACGCCTACGTCCACGGGACACCGAGGCTCTTCCGATCACCGTCTTGCACTACGCCACCAATTGCGATGCCGGCAAGCAAAGGCAAGTGCCCACAAGACACCGAGTCTCGTGCACCGCCACCGTCTCTCTCGGTCACCCGGCCGAAATCCACTACGGAGCTTCTCCACCAAGGAAGGGGTCTCCTCTTCCCCCGCACAAAGTGTCGTTGCCACTCCACACCAAGACAGAGGGTCACACGACGGATCACAAGTTGCTTGCCGCAGCAAGGCTTCTCTCAAGGGAGCTCTCGCAAGAACTAATCCCTATTACAAGCACTAAGCACTCTCACAAGTGTGCTTAAGCCTATATGATGTACAATGAAGCTCTATAGTGGTTGGAGATGTTCTTGGGTGTGTGTGGGATGTCCAGCAACTCCAGCAAACTTCAAATGGCCGGGGTGAGGCGTATATATAGGCCACCAAGTCTTGTAGCCGTTGCTCCAACGGTCAGCTGAAAATCTGCGTACCACCGGAAGAACCGATGCCTCTTGGCGGGGTGGCGTCGGTTCATCCGGTCACTCATAACCCGAAGTAGCCATTGGACTCCTGACGGCTGACGCAGTGATCACCGGTTGAACCGATGCTTTGCACCGATGCTTCATCGGTTCAACCGGTGCTGAAGGAATCTTCTCCTGGACGCTGACGTCATTACACCGGTGGTATGCACCAATGCACCGTCGGTTGAACCAGTGCTGAAGAAACTTCTTCTGGGCACTTGACATCGTCTCTGGTACAAAGGACTGCCAATGCACCGATGCTCTTTATTGGACCGTCGGTTCAACCGATGCCTAAAGGCTGACTTGGCTTCGATTCCATCCTGCACCAAACATCGTAGCGTCGGTTCTTCCGACAAGCATCGGATGCACCGGTGCCCCTGGCGTCGGTTCTTCCGGTGCTCCTAACCGAAGAGCTTTCAGGGCGCTGCCCTGAGACCCGCGAGGGGCGGCTCCCCCTCGACCCCCGTCCGCTAACCTAAAAGCCTGAGAATGGTCATCGGAGCTTCAGGAGTTCTGGGTTGGGCTTCCATCGTCACATCATTTGTTGCAATTTCTTCGCTGTGAATTTCTAACCGGGTAGCGGAACCCCCGTAGGGGCAGCCCTTCGGGCCTTGCTATGCCTATCTTCTCTTTCTCTTTGTCATCACTTGAACCTAAAAGCCTGAGAATGGTCATCTTAACAATCATATTAGTCCAAGTGTTGTGTTGTCATTCGATCACCAAAATCACTTGAAATGGCATAAATGGTGCCATGTTCCTTACAAGGAACCCTTCTATGGCATGGATGGCTTCTGCGCGTACGACGTCGGCTCTTGCGATGATCGCTTCGTCGTCCTTGTCATCGCCTGTTACTATCTGTTGACTCAAGGTGCTTATCTCTGCAAACTCTGCCCGTATCTGTTCAGTCATTTCTTGGGCTTCTTGCTTGGAGTTTGCGATCGAGGTTTTTTCCTCTTGGATTAGTCTTTGGGTGCTGCGGATCTTTTCTTCAAGTTCCATCAGTCCCTTCTCCATGAGGTTGAGTCACCTTGTGCTCTCGGAGATGTCAGCTTTAGCATCCAGAGTTGCCTTCTTTTGGTTGAGCAGTTTGCATTTCTGAGCAATGTCAGCTTTCAAATGGATTTGAGAATGACGTAATTCTATTCTCTGTTGTGCTGCTTTCACCTCTGCCCGAAAGAAAGGAAGATGGCCGGCTGGCCAGAGCTTGACTCGAAGTGGCTCTGGAAGTTGGGATTCTATCTGCTCAAGGATTTCTTTTATCTTGCTGGAATCATCAACCAGAGTATTGATTGGAGCAGATAGCAGATCCTTGATGAGTTGAAGCTGATCTGCCAAGTTAGCCGATTGCTGTAAAGATGGTACCTTAGCTCCAAGGGCAGTCAAACCCATTGATGCTGGGTCAAAGGAGAGTAAATTTGAAATGTCAAAGCCCTGTGGAGATATTTGAAGTTAGTTTTGGGAGCAAGGCATATCAACAGAGTCATCGGCTGATTTAAAATCGGCTCATGCGATGTTACCTGTTGTAAGGAAGAAGCGATAGTCGATCCGAGTATGATCGACTCAGTCGGGGCAGCAACAGTAGCATCGGCTATGTCGGCGTGTTCGTCACACGTTTCTATCGGAGCTTCAGGAGTTCTGGGTTGGGCTTCCATCGTCACATCATTTGTTGCAATTTCTTCGCTGTGAATTTCTAACCGGGTAGCGGAACCCCCGTAGGGGCAGCCCTTCGGGCCTTGCTATGCCTATCTTCTCTTTCTCTTTGTCATCACTTGAACCTAAAAGCCTGAGAATGGTCATCTTAACAATCATATTAGTCCAAGTGTTGTGTTGTCATTCGATCACCAAAATCACTTGAAATGGCATAAATGGTGCCATGTTCCTTACAAGGAACCCTTCTATGGCATGGATGGCTTCTGCGCGTACGACGTCGGCTCTTGCGATGATCGCTTCGTCGTCCTTGTCATCGCCTGTTACTATCTGTTGACTCAAGGTGCTTATCTCTGCAAACTCTGCCCGTATCTGTTCGGTCATTTCTTGGGCTTCTTGCTTGGAGTTTGCGATCGAGGTTTTTTCCTCTTGGATTAGTCTTTGGGTGCTGCGGATCTTTTCTTCAAGTTCCATCAGTCCCTTCTCCATGAGGTTGAGTCACCTTGTGCTCTCGGAGATGTCAGCTTTAGCATCCAGAGTTGCCTTCTTTTGGTTGAGCAGTTTGCATTTCTGAGCAATGTCAGCTTTCAAATGGATTTGAGAATGACGTAATTCTATTCTCTGTTGTGCTGCTTTCACCTCTGCCCGAAAGAAAGGAAGATGGCCGGCTGGCCAGAGCTTGACTCGAAGTGGCTCTGGAAGTTGGGATTCTATCTGCTCAAGGATTTCTTTTATCTTGCTGGAATCATCAACCAGAGTATTGATTGGAGCAGATAGCAGATCCTTGATGAGTTGAAGCTGATCTGCCAAGTTAGCCGATTGCTGTAAAGATGGTACCTTAGCTCCAAGGGCAGTCAAACCCATTGATGCTGGGTCAAAGGAGAGTAAATTTGAAATGTCAAAGCCCTGTGGAGATATTTGAAGTTAGTTTTGGGAGCAAGGCATATCAACAGAGTCATCGGCTGATTTAAAATCGGCTCATGCGATGTTACCTGTTGTAAGGAAGAAGTGATAGTCGATCCGAGTATGATCGACTCAGTCGGGGCAGCAACAGTAGCATCGGCTATGTCGGCGTGTTCGTCACACGTTTCTATCGGAGCTTCAGGAGTTCTGGGTTGGGCTTCCATCGTCACATCATTTGTTGCAATTTCTTCGCTGTGAATTTCTAACCGGGTAGCGGAACCCCCGTAGGGGCAGCCCTTCGGGCCTTGCTATGCCTATCTTCTCTTTCTCTTTGTCATCACTTGAACCTAAAAGCCTGAGAATGGTCATCTTAACAATCATATTAGTCCAAGTGTTGTGTTGTCATTCGATCACCAAAATCACTTGAAATGGCATAAATGGTGCCATGTTCCTTACAAGGAACCCTTCTATGGCATGGATGGCTTCTGCGCGTACGATGTCGGCTCTTGCGATGATCGCTTCGTCGTCCTTGTCATCGCCTGTTACTATCTGTTGACTCAAGGTGCTTATCTCTGCAAACTCTGCCCGTATCTGTTCGGTCATTTCTTGGGCTTCTTGCTTGGAGTTTGCGATCGAGGTTTTTTCCTCTTGGATTAGTCTTTGGGTGCTGCGGATCTTTTCTTCAAGTTCCATCAGTCCCTTCTCCATGAGGTTGAGTCACCTTGTGCTCTCGGAGATGTCAGCTTTAGCATCCAGAGTTGCCTTCTTTTGGTTGAGCAGTTTGCATTTCTGAGCAATGTCAGCTTTCAAATGGATTTGAGAATGACGTAATTCTATTCTCTGTTGTGCTGCTTTCACCTCTGCCCGAAAGAAAGGAAGATGGCCGGCTGGCCAGAGCTTGACTCGAAGTGGCTCTGGAAGTTGGGATTCTATCTGCTCAAGGATTTCTTTTATCTTGCTGGAATCATCAACCAGAGTATTGATTGGAGCAGATAGCAGATCCTTGATGAGTTGAAGCTGATCTGCCAAGTTAGCCGATTGCTGTAAAGATGGTACCTTAGCTCCAAGGGCAGTCAAACCCATTGATGCTGGGTCAAAGGAGAGTAAATTTGAAATGTCAAAGCCCTGTGGAGATATTTGAAGTTAGTTTTGGGAGCAAGGCATATCAACAGAGTCATCGGCTGATTTAAAATCGGCTCATGCGATGTTACCTGTTGTAAGGAAGAAGCGATAGTCGATCCGAGTATGATCGACTCAGTCGGGGCAGCAACAGTAGCATCGGCTATGTCGGCGTGTTCGTCACACGTTTCTATCGGAGCTTCAGGAGTTCTGGGTTGGGCTTCCATCGTCACATCATTTGTTGCAATTTCTTCGCTGTGAATTTCTAACCGGGTAGCGGAACCCCCGTAGGGGCAGCCCTTCGGGCCTTGCTATGCCTATCTTCTCTTTCTCTTTGTCATCACTTGAACCTAAAAGCCTGAGAATGGTCATCTTAACAATCATATTAGTCCAAGTGTTGTGTTGTCATTCGATCACCAAAATCACTTGAAATGGCATAAATGGTGCCATGTTCCTTACAAGGAACCCTTCTATGGCATGGATGGCTTCTGCGCGTACGACGTCGGCTCTTGCGATGATCGCTTCGTCGTCCTTGTCATCGCCTATTACTATCTGTTGACTCAAGGTGCTTATCTCTGCAAACTCTGCCCGTATCTGTTCGGTCATTTCTTGGGCTTCTTGCTTGGAGTTTGCGATCGAGGTTTTTTCCTCTTGGATTAGTCTTTGGGTGCTGCGGATCTTTTCTTCAAGTTCCATCAGTCCCTTCTCCATGAGGTTGAGTCACCTTGTGCTCTCGGAGATGTCAGCTTTAGCATCCAGAGTTGCCTTCTTTTGGTTGAGCAGTTTGCATTTCTGAGCAATGTCAGCTTTCAAATGGATTTGAGAATGACGTAATTCTATTCTCTGTTGTGCTGCTTTCACCTCTGCCCGAAAAGAAAGGAAGATGGCCGGCTGGCCAGAGCTTGACTCGAAGTGGCTCTGGAAGTTGGGATTCTATCTGCTCAAGGATTTCTTTTATCTTGCTAGAATCATCAACCAGAGTATTGATTGGAGCAGATAGCAGATCCTTGATGAGTTGAAGCTGATCTGCCAAGTTAGCCGATTGCTGTAAAGATGGTACCTTAGCTCCAAGGGCAGTCAAACCCATTGATGCTGGGTCAAAGGAGAGTAAATTTGAAATGTCAAAGCCCTGTGAAGATATTTGAAGTTAGTTTTGGGAGCAAGGCATATCAACAGAGTCATCGGCTGATTTAAAATCGGCTCATGCGATGTTACCTGTTGTAAGGAAGAAGCGATAGTCGATCCGAGTATGATCGACTCAGTCGGGGCAGCAACAGTAGCATCGGCTATGTCGGCGTGTTCGTCACACGTTTCTATCGGAGCTTCAGGAGTTCTGGGTTGGGCTTCCATCGTCACATCATTCCCCACCAAGTGCTAAAGTCGATTGATGAGGAAGTAAAGGATAGATCGGCTAGTATTGGAATGTGGAGGTGCTCAAACATGTTGTAGCATCTTGAGCTGGTGAGACCATCGCGCAGATCGGCTCTGCTCTCCACCAAGTGGTGAATATGGAAGTGGGGAGGGACTTGTCCTAAGCCAAATTGCCGAGCTGCTACGACTGGTTGATAAGTCTCATAACCTGGTTTGATGATTCTGTTGGAAGTGCTGATGCCAACAGGAAGGAAGCCAGGTCGGATCATTAAAGAATATAGATGCCGAGTGTTGTCGTCATCGGCAAAACTATCCAGTCTAAAGCCAGTTGGGTTCTCAAAAGCTTCAGATTCAGTGAATGGAAAATAGAGGGGATTGTCTAGACCTTTGTAGAAAACTCTGAGCCAATTTGCTGCATCTTTCGGGTTTAGTTTACTGCCAGGAAGGCTGAATAGAGCTTGGCCATAGCTGGTACATCTAATTGGCTTGCCATTATCGTCAGGGAAGGAATTCTTGGCTAAGCTTTGGAAGTTTGGGATCTGATGCTGGAAGTAGAGTTGTGCCCATAACTGAATGAACCACCAGGGGCCTCCAGTTCTGAGTTTCCTTTGGCTGAGCAAGCTAGTTGTCATTAAGTGGAGGCATCTGTATGTTTCTCCGAGGAAAAGGTTGCCTAGGCTGGTGTGGTTGCCATGGGCTAGATGATAGGCCAAAGGAAAATAATTCTTGGTTGGGGCTAAGGAAGGACCACAGAAGATGAAATGTTCTAGCCAAAGATTTAGAAAGGCTGTGTGTTCCTTTTTGCTTACTGGACCTTTTATTTTCATATGTTGGTTCATGTAAGTGCTCCAGTTTGTGCAGTCTGCCTTGGATGAGAGTTTGAAGTGGACTTCTACCATTCTGTGAGCAGCAGGATTTGGAGATTTGATGTCAAGGCCAGTGATCATGGTAACATCTAGCAGAGTAGGGGACATGGGTCCATGACCGAAGAGAAAACAGTTCAGAGCATCAGACCAGAAATAGCCGATGGTCTTCAGAAGGTTTTCATCTTTATCCAAGGGAGATAATGATAGACTGACTGCATCAACTATGTTCAGTTCCTGCCACAAGAGCATATGAGCTTTTGCTATTCTGTTATACCATGTAACCCAGCTTTCAGGTGGATTAGGCCAGGCTCTTAAGCAGTCAGCCAGGAGTTCAAATCGATGTTTTGACTCACGAAAGGGATTCTATTTGCTTCACAGGAGATTAAATCTGTGGGATTTTCATAAGTTCGTGGGCCTAGACAAAAGAATTTTGGATTGGAAGGATGCGGCAGGAGGATGGCTGACACCTGAAGTTCAGAGATTCAGAAATTTACATGTGGTGTCATATTTCAGAGTTTAATTTGTTGGAAGCTTAACAAGCTGAAGAAAGTTAAAAGGGGCAGGCCGAATATTACCTTCAGGCCGCAAATTGCCGCATCATTGATTGCAGAATTCGTTGTTGGAGCTGCAGAGTCCGCCATGGTTCAGATCTGCTGACTTAGGGTTTGGACGTTTTACGGGTTCTGGTTCGAATTTTGGATGCTTTGCGAGTCTTTGCTCGAATTTATGGAGCGGGATTCTCGAATTACGCTCGAATGTGGAGTGTCTATTTCGAGTCGGATTCAGAGTGGAAGTGGTGTTCTGTTCTTATGCGGTTGCTTCCAATTTTGAATTCCGTCGGCTCTTGGACATTAGTAAAACCTGATGCGATGCCATCGGCTTTTTGGGGGAGATCAGAGCAAACAAGTTAAAAGATAATAGATTTCATTAAAAGTTGGATTCTTACAGAAGAGCCGATTTGACAAAGAAAGAATCCTTCGGCTTTACAATACTACTTCTACTGCCTACATCTACCGCTCGTAGGTATCTAGTACCTACGGCGCTTGGGGCTTCGGGCCGGCGCATCTCCACCGCCGTTGCCGCCACTGTCGTCGTCGTCGTCGTCACTGTCGTCGTCGTCGAAGGCACTGCTGCCGCCCTCGGTCTCGGTATCGCTGCTCCGGCCGCCGCCGCCGCCACTCTCTTCCTCGCTGTCTTCCTCGGAGAACCCGAGGAATCGGAAGGGGTCTCCTCCCATCGGGTCGTCGCCGCTAGAGGAGGAGCCGATCTCCTCTTCCGAGGAGGAATCGGCTCTATCCTAGGAGAAGCCTTCCTCGCTGCTGCTCTCCAACTCCTCCTGGAACAGGAGTTGGAGGTCTTCGCCCTCTGTTTAGGGCTCGTCGTCTTCGGAGGCGATCCCGAAGTCGAACTCCTCTGCATCCCAATGCAGAGAAGTGAACGCCTTGTACGCCGCCGTTGGGTCGTACTCCGGCGTCGTTTCCCGACTCTCGGGAATGGAGTCGAGGGAGGAGGCAGAGAGGCTTGAAGAAGAGGGGGAAGAAGGATGGCCGATGGAGTTAGAGCTGGAGGAGGAGGAGATCGCCATGGCTACTGAAGGTTGGGGTTTTCTGTGCTACTTGGCTTTGGAAGAAAGATGAGTTTGCGGTGAAAGGAGCCGATTTGGGGTGAGATTAAATAGTAAAAAAATGGAAGACGGATCGGCAGTTTCACATTCTACGAGGAGCCAGTTGCAGAGACGTTGTGTCTTCCGTGGCGGTTGTTAAGCGTTTTAATGAAGCATCAACGGGAAGATGAAGCGGCGAAGTGGTTTTGGAATTATCATTGCCAAAACCAGGGGGGCATGTGTTATCGCCATAAATTAATAGGGTTAATTAATGGGCCGTAAGCGAGTTGGGCTTAAAGCAGAAGTTTAAGAAGGCTTGTAAATCGGCTCCTACGCGAGTATTTGGGTCATGTGGGCCATGTATCTTTAGATTCAGTTTAGATTAGAGATAGAGTCCGTTTTGGACGCGATTAGGTTTAGATTGTTTTCCAAGTCTCCGGACTATAAATATGTACCTTATGTTATTTGTAAAAGGGAGAACATCATCACGTTTGCAAACAACAACTCTCGGCGCACCGCCACCCCTAATTCTAGGATTTCATCCAAGTAAGCGTCATGTTGCCCTGATCGCTTCTTGCGATCAGGGCAGCGTTGTTCTTGCTTTTACCTTGGTATCACTCGTACTGAAGTATTTTTGATGGCGAGTAATGCTAGTTATCCTGATTTTCGTAACATGAATTTAGTAGATTCATCGTGCTTTTATTGCCTATCATCTACGAATACCATGTTATCTCTGTACAATCATGTTTTAATCTTATGCTAATTCTCGTTGCATAGAATTAGTTGCACGGAGATAACACCCTGCTTCTTTTCCATCTAGTAGATTTTGTCCGTTATGGTTTGCTCTTATACTTAAGAGTTGGCGTAATATCTGCTAGGTTAGGCCTTGCAAACGGGTTGGATGATCCGATGGTGTATTAGATGCTTTACCTTAGTCTTAACAGGGAATTGATCCGGGAATCGGCTTTCGCTTGTTCTTATGCCTCTATTCTAGTTAAGGTTTAGTTATTTATTACGTTCATTAGGCCTAATTACGTGTAGGATGTTCCGATCTAGCAGTGAAGCTTTTACTGTCGTGGATTAGATTAGCTAGATTTAATTGAAGCAGCTTTACAGTTATTTGTTTTATCTATCAATATCCGGATACACACAGATCCAATCTGACACCGGGACTCGATCGGCTCTTTAAAGCCGATGCAAGAGTCGTCCCGGGGAGCCGACCACGGCTCGGACTTATGTTTCCACATGTTTGTGTATGCAGGCAAATCGTCGCAAGCACGTTCGCACCTTACTGATCGGGTATAGGTCATGTGGCACGCCCTGTGTCTTCAGAAGCCGCGGCGTGTGCTGGAATTGCGGGCCGTTGACGAGGGAGCAGTGCCTGCCAGCGCCCCGGCGACCTCCCGGCTCTTCGTGTTGCCTGTCGCTACTCGCCGGTGGGTTTTGACCGACAATAGTGTGTTCATAGGAATGTGAGTGTGCGTGTGTTGTAAGTGTCTGGGTTGTTGTGTAATTAAAAAAATTAATAGAATTCTCGAGAAAAAAAAAGACAGCAAGTAAAGAGAAACTTTCAGCATTATCTCCTGCTCCCGCCCAACCCACGGGCTATCCCCAACCGCTGAAAACCCGGCGCGGCCATGGCCGCCTCTGCTCCCCTTCGCCTCCTCTCCCCCTCCAGCTCGCCACGGCCGGCCCAAGACCCGAGCCCCAGGCCCGTGCGTCCCCTCCACGCGTGGCTTCCCCGCCGCCGACGCCAGCTTCCCGCCGTTTGCTGCGCGTCCTTGCCACCGCCGCCGTCGCTCGACCTCCCGCTACTCCCGTTCCAGCCCGCGGAGGTAAAGGTCTTCGGATGGGATAGACCTTGTTTGGATGTTCAGATTTGAGTTAAAACCGATTCTGTACTTCTGTAGTCTGCCATTTTGCTGACGTTGATGTAAAATGGGTGGATTTCGTTCAGTTCTGGGAAGATTAACTTGCTAGCGAAACGGGGAAGATTTGGGAACTAGTTTTTTAGTTATCTCTAATGGGTTATGTTGGTCAAATTAGTGAACCACGGAACCAACCAGAATTTCTGTGCAAGAGAAAATTACTGTCTTGAACCACAACCACAGAACCATCTGCCATGGCTCTGCCTGAAATTTTGTATTCAAGAAACGTGGCACTTGGAGTCGAGTCATTTTTCTAGTTACTTTGTTCATCCATGTGAATTTTCTTAGCCTTTATTCTCTAATAAAAAAATCTTCTTGGTCTTGTTGAAGGTTAATTATTATCAGATACGCAAGCATCTCATGTAGGAACCATGGGTATCAACCAATACCAGGATTTTCAGTCCTTAGTGATGACACTCTCTAGCTGTAGCTATCTAGTTCGCATGTTTTGTTTTTTTCCTCCCTTTGCAAGGTACCATCTAAATATGCTTGCTACTAGCAATTGGCATTTTGGACAGTGCTGCGAGGAAAGATGTTTTCATGCAGTGGAAAAATTTGATAACATCATTGTATTATGTTGATTCAGTTTACCTGTAGGTGCTCACTGTTTTTTTTTTCGTTTTTATAATAACTGAACAGTTCTGACCAACTTTGTGGACTGATTGTGGATAACCAAATCTGAACAATCTCTTTATCTATGAATTTGCGTTATATTTTTTTTCGTTCAGTAGAATCATATGAGTTTTTTTGAACTGCTATGAGTTCCTTTGATCAGTTATTTTTCATTGCATATAAGATGCATTTTGCATTATCAACCTGTAGATTGATGCTAAGACAATGAAAATGGTATAGGTGTTGATACCATCTGAATCCAAGACTCTACACTTGTATGAAGCAAGATATATAGCATTGCTAGAGGAGGTAAGGACCACTTTTCCAGTCCAAAGATTATCATTACTGTATATTTGATTTCATTCTTTATGAAGTAACCCAATATCTCTTCCACTTAAACACCCTTGAACTATTTACTTGCCTAAATCTACCATGTAACAAAGGCATACTTTACAAGCTTTCCATGATATCCTTAATTAAAAATTGCATGTTGTCATTTCTTCACCAAGTAATTTTGTTTGTTTTGTATATATATCTAATTTGTGCCTACGTAATTTTCTTTTGAGATTTCTTAATTTTTCTTGGATCCACAGGGAGCAGACATAGAAACATGGTATGACAAAAAAATAGTATTGCAGTTTTAGTTTTGACTCGAAATTTGCGTATATGCTTAAAATTGTAGTTGAGTGGTATGGTGAACTATAGATGTGATTTGGTAGACAAGGTCTTCATATTTCTTTCATCGGATAGTGACAATTCAAATCATGTGTGTGTTTTACAACATCATTACTAATTTCTTTTCTAATTATTCACTTAACAGGCCTTGTACAAGAGGAAAAGTTCTTTTGTTCACTTTGTGCTTGATCCAGTTGTAGATAGCTCTACTAAAGCTTCATTTGCTGTAAGATATGGCTGCTTGGTGCAGATAGAAAGTGTAAGCTCTTGTCTTTCATGTGGCGCCTTTCTCTAAGTTTGATTACAGGATTCCATAAGTTTGCTTACACGATACAGCTTCCACTCTTTTTTTCAGTAACATTTTGTATTAATGGTCTGTCTTTAGTGTAGGTTCAAAAGCTGGAGATTGGAGCACTGATATCAATTAGAGGAGTGTGTCGTGTAAACATTTCAAATCTTTTAGATGTAAGTTCTTTTCTTCTTTGTTAAAAATTTGAATGTATTCCAGTGCTGATGTTCATATCATATCATATAATATACTAAGGTACAGTTAAGTAAATCTTTGTATACTACTTCACAACTACTATACATTGTGTTTAAAATACCTTTGAAGGCTAACTTTTGCTTCATATATGAACATGTAAATTTCTTTTCGCATCTGTGAGGGGTGGGAGAGATGTGGACCTGAATGCTAGTGTTACAGTTGCACTCCCTCAATCTCACTATGCCTTGGTTTGTGATTTTTAGCAACCCACCAAACCACTTCTGATTGAAATACCTATATGCTCTAGTTCTGTAAGCTTATTTGTTGAAACTTAGGGGCAGTAGTTCAGAATGATTTTGCACTACTTCTGAAGGATTCTGGCATGGTCAAGAAGAAATTACAGAAACCCTGAATCGCATCTTTGTCTTCATTGATCCAGATGGAGCCCTATTTCCGTGGTACTGTTTCCCCATTGATGGATGATCCTTCTGAAGGTATTGAAATAGGGACAAAAATTTCCAAGCTAAGAGAATCTATGTGCAATTTACACAGCCTACAAATGAAGTTGAAGGTTCTATCACTATCTGAAGTCCATTCAGTAATTTGTAAATGTTGAATGCTGCTTCTTATCGTAGTCTTTGTCTTTTCAACATTTCAAATTTAGGTACCTGAGGATGAACCACTGCAAACTAACATCAGGGCGTCTCTATTATGGTCTGAGAAAGAAATTTTTGAAGAGTATAATGAATCTTTTATCCCTGGTCTTCCAGAACGTCTCTCATTTGCTGCATACCAAACAGTTTCAGGTGATGTTTCACTCCCTTTTCCACAGTTTATTTCAAAATATTCAGGTCGTCATATTGATTAAAATTTTACTATTCATCTATATGTTCTCCGAGAAATGCACGTCTTCCATCCAACGACGAACCAAAGAGATGATGAACACATACATCAACCGTCATTAGACCTGATACATGATGCATACATATCTGACATTGAAATGTAAAATTCAGGTATGTCAGATGCCGAACTTCTCTCCCTGCAAAAATACAAGATACAAGCCATGGATTCAACAAATACTCTTGATAGAGTAAACAATGGTATCGAGTATGTAGAACATAATATCGGGATGATAGCCGCAAGGCTCGCAATTCAGAATATATGATGATCCTCAGTGCCGTTATTCAATTCACATGATAAGTGATGTCCATGATGCTAGCTCCATTTGGTCCAGACTCTGAACTAAAACCTTCTCCAGATTCCTAACTGTGTACAGGGAAGGTCCGATACAATCTGATTTTCTGACACAACGTTGATATACATTCAGAGAGTAGCATGAAGAAGATCAGCAACATAATGCGAAGTTCCACATCACTTTGTATGGTAGGATAACAAAAAAAACACCATAAATTGTTCAAATAACTCTTACAACCATATTCCATCTGATAGATCATACTACTAATTACCAGGTATCAAAATAAAACATAAAACTGTTTGATCAAATAAATCACACAACCTTATTCAAATACCAAAGACTGCAGCTTGGTATGAACTCTATAATGTCTAAACGAGAAAAGAAAATGTATTATGCCAAACTGATTTCCTGATTGGACATAAACCGGCTGCAGATAAATAATATCGCATAAAAAATAACCTTAAAAGCATGAAGAGGTTCCACAATGCAAACTTGCTATTTCCTGAAACACTGGCAGGAAGATCTGGTACTCCTCTCTTGACCTACTTCTTCATTTCTTTCGGACCTTCAGCCATGTTGACACCAAAGAGGCGGATGGTGCGAGATCCGTGGTTGCTAGGCACCATCTCCAGTGGTGGATTCTCCTCTTGATTCTGTGAGGGAAATGCGGGAGAGGCATCGGAGCCGAAGAGATAGATGGAGCTTCGCTCAATGTTGCCAGCTGGCGCCACCGCTACCCCTTCTGGTCCGCGGTTGACAGGTACTGTCTCTGGTGGATTCTGTGAGGGGAATGGAGGGGAGATGTTGAAGCTGTAGAGATGCTCACCATTGCCAGGCACCACTGCTACTTCTGGTGGATTCTCCTCTTGATTCTGCGAGGGGAATGCAGGAAAGGTGTGGACGCCGAAGATACGGAAGGTGCGGCCTCCACGGTTGCCAGGCGCCCCAGATATCTGTGCAGGAAGTACGCTGCTGGTAATTGCAGGGAGTGACGATGAGCCAGTGGCAGGTGTAGGAGCTGAGACAGGACCAACCACAGGATTGCCGGCCATTGCCATCCCTTGGGGAGGATCGTGCACTGGACTCATCAGCGCTGGAAGTGCAAGGATGGCACTTCTGGCAGAAGCAGGAAATGACCAGCCGCGCATGGCGCCTGCAGAGCCATGGACGGCCTCAGGGTTGATGTTCATCGCAATCGCCTCCGAAGGCTCCTCATCAGCAGCTGCAGCTGCAGGGCGACGGGCGGACGAGCTGCCGGCATCGCTGGCCACACCGATCATCAGGCCAGCATAGTGCAGCTTCATGTGCCAGCCGAGCGCCTGCCCGGTCGGTAACACCTTGTTGCACGCCATGCACACATGGCGACTGCTCTGGCACGCCAAGTTGCTCTGAAGGTCCGGCGTCGCCTTGCTCTTCTTGTGCTTGTGACCGGCGACGTGGCCTTCCAGACCCTGGGGCGTGGGGAATGTCTCGCCACAGTCGTCACAACTGTAACCTGTGTTGCCCAAGCCTCTCTTGCTCTGACCTCCAATGGTGATAGCTTTGCCGTGGCCGTAACCGCCACTGCTGTAACCTGCAGCGGCTTTGCCGTGGCTGACACTTCTGTAGCCAGCAACAGCTTTGCCATCGCCGCCATTGCTGCTGTAGCGAGCACCGGCTTCTTGAAGGTCGTTCCCCTTCACGGTATCAGCTGCAATTGGAGCGACCACTCCTGCGGCAGCAGCGGGAGGAGCTGTTGCGATAGTCACAGACGTCGTCGCTGCCCCTGCAGGACCTGGTGGTTCCATGGTCATCACAGATGCCGTGGCATCAAGTCCTGGCGCAGTTGCCACGGCAGCAGCAGCAGGAGGAGGAGTTGCTGCCATTGGCTGAACAGCCTCCGCATCTGATCCCGTGCTTGCAACTGCACCAATCCCAGTGACGGCGATGGTAGGATTGGGCTTGTCATCGTTACTGCTGTCAGCGTCTAGCACTATAACCTCAATGGCAGCTGCAGGAGCTCGTGCCACTGGTAGAACTGCCGCCGGATCAGGAGCTGAGCTTGCAATTGCAACCGCACCAAACCCAGTGACGGCAGCTACAGGATTGGCGTTGCCGTCGTCACTGGTGTCGTCCTCTATGACTATAACGTCGTTGCAAGCAGCGGCAGGAGACTGAGAGACGGTTACCTTAGGCTTCTCGCCAAGCACGTCGCCCACCTGGTGGCTCCGTGAAGTGGCAGCCCGGGCCAACGGAAATGGCAAAGGGGGATCGTCGTGGTGAGGCTCTGTCTTCACGGTTGCTTGTTTTGGCTTGGGCTTCTTCCTTGACTTCTTTGGCGTGGGCGCCTCGGAGGAGGACGACGACGAGGGGGATGGGGAGGAGCAACCTTGCCGGTGCACCGATCTCATGTGCCCTCGCAGCGTCTTCTCCCGGCCAAACTTCAGGGGACAAGCGGAGCACTTAAACGGCTCTGCAGCAACAACACCAAGACCAATTTTCTCGGCATCTCGAAGGAGGCCATATGCCTCGCGAGAAAGCAGCGGCGGCGAACCGCGTTGCGAGATGGTTGCCGCCTCCTTCCCAGCACCGCTCGCCAAAGATCCAGAAGGAAGCTCTATCTCCCTACTTCCAGAAGCTCCACCCTCATGGCGGCGGCCATATTGGGGGAGCCTTTGGTGCAGCAGCCGTGGCGATTTAGATCTATGGCTCCGGACAGCTGCAGCTTTCTCGCAACCTCCTACAGCGGCGCTCTCGCCTTGGCTGCGCAGCTTCATGGTGCGGAGAGGGATGCGAACAAGTAACAGGCGATCGCTGTACTCACTCTTTGGTGGCAGTGGTGGCGGTGGCGGCGGCGGCGGCAGTGGTGGCGGCGGGCAATTTCTTGTTTGATGCCATAAATGGTAGGTGGGGGAAGGGGGATTAGGGTTCAGTCAGGGGATTTTTTACCGTTGTGAAATATTGTGCGGAGAGACATCTATTTATAAGCATTAAGCGGGATGGGTCACCTCAATTGCCCGAGTTGTAAAGTTAGAATTGGTTACCTTATTTTTCAAAAATGCATTTTCTGTTTCATAGAACTTGTTGGAACCTTTCCACTCACGTGTAGCTAGACACTCAGAGTTTGCCGAGCGAAGTATCAGAACTTAGCCTCGGAAATAGGAACCACACCAAGCCCTTAACTTCGGAGTTTGAATTTGTGGCTTATATATGGAGATCTACACGCTTGAATCTTAGAACTCATTTCCAAATACTGAATAGAAACATGAGTGAATATAATATAAGCCATTTGTTATGCTTTGTCCCGATGGAATATGCATCCTCCGACTCCTAAAGCATCTGTTCCTAAGTTTAATGTACATGATCTGTATTCTGAAATAGTTGACAGTGCCCAAGGGTTCATTCAGATGGCTCTAAAAAAAAGGTTCATTCAGATGTTGAATTTCGTGTTTGGAATGATGTAAAAGAATGGAGTCTCGGGCATGGATCGAACGCGTCACCCTGTGACTCCTAGTTCTCAGGCGCATCCTTCACTTCTCGTTATTAATAGACAGCTATATTTGCTCAATATCCGGTAGCTAATTAGTAATTAGACACAAAACTAGACTTCCACCATGATGGGTTTTTTTTCTGAGGACATGCTTGATCATGTTTTTCTTCAATAGGGAAGCACAATGCCAAGGCTAGCACAAAGCAGCCCTTGATTGCCGGAGATCAGGTTCCACATCAAGCGATTACACAATGAAAATTGCGGCAAAGACTGCAACAAAAACAAGCGTTGACGCAACTGTACAAAATCCGACAACAGTTAGCTAGTATTGTTCGTGCGACACCTAGCTGTGCCCTTCTTGATCCCGTGGACAAGCAGAAACGGGAAGATTTAGATGCTTTGAGAAACACGTTGGTTGTGCTCCTTCCAAAAGTATCCAAAATGATGAGGGAGTCAAACCTCTTCAATTGTTGCTTAAGCACCCTCTTCCAGTCTTCCAGCTCGGACCAATCAGTCGAATAGAGAAGTCCTGCATCAGTGTATGTTGACCTATTAGTCGCAGCAGGTGAAACCACACCTCCCTGCTAACGATGTGATGAGGGAGGTAGTAAAAAAAAAGAGATACTCAAGCTACAGCATGCGAGCATCATCTACCCGTGCAAGATAGTGGGTCAGCCCAGTTCAAGTAATTCCAAAGAAAAGTGGCATGATAGTAGTCCAAAATGGGAGAAATAAACTCATACCTCATATGACAGTTACTTGTTGGCGGATGTGCATCGATTACCGGATGCTCAACAAGGCTACCCGGAAATATCACTTCCATCTCTCATTCATCGATGAGATGCTTGAACGGCTTGCTAAACACTCATTCTTCTGCTACCTTGACGGATATTCTGGTTATCATCAAATTCCCATTCACCCAGATGACTAGAGCCAGACATCGGAATTTGATTTTTGATACTTTATCAGATTTGAACTACCTCATATTATAAGGATGAGGATGCTTGATTTTCTCAAGTCCCAGTTTATTAATTGTACCTTCAGATATCGTGTTCTCCCAACTGCCATTATCTACAATAACATGGCATACTTTACCACTAATGGTACATCGAGTGTGGAATAGACTCTGTCGTCACCAATCTTCACCGTTCATTAGTTTTGCACACTCCATTACAAGCATTGCTCCTGTATCACCCTCTATTTCAATCTCGTCCTCCTATTCATCCCCATAATCGTCATATACATGGTTGCCTTGCTGCTCATTTTCTTCATTAAATTCAGCCATTAATCATTTACTGTCCCTGCTGTTGTTCTTTGGACAATCCCTTTGCAAATGTTATGTTGAACCACACTTAAAACAACGAGCACTTCTTGACATGGATGTTTCTGTTGCCCCTTTTGGTTTATGAGCATAATTTTGTTCTTGTGTATCCCTACTTCCTGCAGCTTCCACTACTGGCCGAGATGGAATATTGTTTGAATGCCATTTTCGTTGCTGCTATTTTTCAACAGTAATTGCTCGTTGGTATGCTTTTGAAACTGAGAAATTTATATGCAAAGCTAACAAATCCTAGATCAATTTTCGAAGGCCACCAACATACCTTCCTACCAGCTGGAATCACTCAAGTTATTACGTGAAACCAATTGGTAGAACTCTTCTGTGTATTCATCCACACTCCTACTGCCTTGATAGAGGTTTAGCAGCTGCATAAATAATGTTTCCTCATAATTAAATGGGAGAAACTCATGCTGTAGTTTTTCCTTCATGACATACCACGAATCAATCTTTCTTTTGCCACGAACTCTGCAGCTCTTCTCAAGATTTTTCCACCAAACTGAGGCACGTCCATTTAGTCGCATAGCAACAAGCCAATCAACAAAAGTTTCAACTAAGAGACCTCCAGAGAACTCCAGTAAATTAACTTGAAAGCAACAATATCGATTGCCATCACGTTCAGCGGTAACTCGGTTCCCATCACGGTGACACCGCACAAAAAGATTCACTTCAAGACACCTCAGGTCACTTTCTGAAGAGTTGTCACTGAAATATTCAACATCTTCATCGCCCTGGTCTTCTGGCGTGTCCCTCCATCTTCTAGTGTCAGCAATTTCAACCATCTAAGTCTACATGGCTACCACTTGCTGTACTAGAGTCTGCACTTGACGTCTCAACTCCCGATCTTGATCCCTTATGCTGGCATCAATATATAGACCATGTGGGACCAATAATACTAGGACCTCAAGAGGCTAGAAAAAACTGAACACACTAACACATGACTCTTAAGCTTCTTATTCAACCACATAAGCATTTAGACCATTAGGCTTCCTTTGTGTCTATACTTGCACGTCAAAACTTCTCCATGAATGCTGAGTTATTGTCCGCATCAGCCGAACCCATGAACGACGAAATTGGATTCCACTCGGACGCCCAAAATTTTGCCCAGGCACACTCGCTTAGAGCTTAACGAGCCTATCACTCGAGCCATCAAGGCAAGCGCTGCGAGCTCAACCCCTCCAGTCGTGGAGATCGTGGATGGGGTCGCCTAAATGCACGTACGCACACGTCATCGTTGACCCGACCGCACTCCCTCACAGCGAAGGTGTGGCAAGTCAGGACACCATATCTCCACCCGGAAAAGATAACGAAAGTCTAGCACCCGACTCACGGTCGGGTGCAACAAACACAATACACTACAGGATAAATGCACTTTATTCCTGGCAAATAAATATTACATAGTATAGTCAGCCCATGGCCGTTACAAGGTACAAAAAGGGTTACCACCACTAAGGTGGTAACACTGGTAGCCTTGGGGAAGGCTGCTTCATGGGTTGGAAGACTGAGAAGTGCATCTACCTTGCAAGCCTTCTTCTTGCACCCCATCCCTCAAGGACTCCTCAGCAAACGATGACGGTGGTTAGTCCGCATGGAGACAGGTAGGGACGAGGAGTTCCTCCGCGTTCCTTGGCTTGGGCGGTGGAAACACTGACACTTCTCCCTCTTGGAACCGCCGCATATGCCATAGCCGCCCGAGGGGCCTCGGGAGACCGTGTTGGTGTCCGGAGGGGAACGATGACTGCCTACGCACCCGCTCCCCTTGATCAACCAAACAAAACGCTCGGGGGACCGAGTGTTGGGGAGAAGACTCCGCCAAGCAGCAGAGAGAAGGGGAAGGCACCGAAGGTGCACAGGGTGCACAGAACACCAAAGCGAGTGAACACTCAAGAGAGTGAAAAATGCTCATGGGGGAGAGAGAGAGAGAGAGAGAGAGAGAGAGAGAGCGTCCCCCTTGACCCCTTGGGTCATCTATATATAGGAGGGGAGGGAGCTGGTAATTTTCTCCCGGCCCCCTGGTGAGTACATGATTTACAATTAGGTCCTTGGGCCGCCGCATGAGGCCCATTAATCTCATGGGGTGGGCTATTCCCCCAATAGTAGCCTCTTAGCTACTTTGGTTTGATTGGTACAACAAAGCATAGTAGCTGAATACATAGAAAGTGGCCCAGCCCTATCTATGACCTTGGCCACGAGGATTGTCCTCATGACCGCCCACTCGTACGCCTTGCTAAAAACTCCATCCAAAAAACCCAGTGGGACAAAACAGATGGAGAAAAGAGCACGCACGCCTAGCAGGACCACATATACATGATGATACACTCCAGTCAGTGATTGTCTTCGGTCTTAACAATGACGAAGATCTTCGGCGGTGATGAATGTCTTCGGCGGCGATGAAAACGGAATCTTCATCGCTTGACTTTGGTTGGACCTCGTCGTCTCCACGAATCACTCTTCGTCGCAGATGATGTAGTCGAAGTAGAGGATGCAGTGTCTTCGGCTCTCCGCTTTCGAGCGCCGGTCAAGACTTGACGTGCAAATTGATGCTAGTCTGCCCTGTCCCTAGCCCCTCTTGGCCGGAGTTCGTAGCGGGGGTAGCGAAGGTTCTTCAGAAGGCGAAGCTGAAACAGCCGATGTTGAGGGTCGAAGTAGTCGCTGCCGAAGTGGAAGGCGGGCCCCTCGAGCCGAGTTGTGACGGCAAAGGAGAAGGCCGTAGTAGCCACCGCCGAAGTGGAGGGCGATGTGGCAGAACCACCTGAATTATCCCGGCTCAAGTGCGCAGGCCATCACCATAAAGGCAACACCGGCTCAAACGCACTTCAAACGGAACAATTCTTGGTCTGTCGGGTAACGTCCCGATACAAACACCGGTTCTCGGATCGAACAAGCATACCCCGCACGAAGGCGAGTCCAGAGATATTACAACCACATGTTTTACAACACAAGCTCAGTAGTGATTACAACCAGTTCAAGACATTATTACAAAACCAAACTTAGTAAAACAATTGTACAAACCATAACTGTTAGTTCAGAGTTTGAAAAGCAGCGGAAAGAGAAAACGATGGCTACAACACGTCGCAAAGTTATACCAAGCTAGCCCAAGCAAGGTATCACTCGTCAGGGTCATTGCCGGCCGAAGACGGATCCCATTCTACGGACCAGCCAGGAGGCAAAGAGCAGGGCCAAGACAAACTAGCGATCTGATCCTCAAAACTCATACCTGAAAAAGGTTTCAACAGCAAGGCTGAGTATTCTAATACTCAGCAAGACGCCAAGACTTAACCATCAACGGGTATACTTAGCCTACCTAACTAGACTATGCAGGGTTCTGTGAGGCTCTGGTTTTCCTTTTGCTGAAAAGCAATAAAGAGTAGGTCCTTACTTTCAAATTTTAGCTTCCAAGATTCTAGTTGATTAACCATTCTATGTAAGCAACTACTATTCAATCATGGTAGAACTTTAAGCAAACATCAAGATTGATCATAATAATGTTGCTCTTATTACTCTGTGTGGCAAAGAGATCAAGTAGTCCCAAACCGTGAGAAGCGGACGATTCGAATCGAATTTGTTAACCTGGCCAGGCAGACCTAACACACACGTTTGGAACACCGTTGGGTCGTTCCCAAACAACTGTTTTCCTTTCTTTCCGGCTTGTGGATAGGAACACTCTCCCCGACTACAGGGCACCAACTTCCTCCCTGCACCTGTGGTGTTGATCAACATAAACATAATTAAAAACCTATCTCTAAGAGAGAGTGTCAGTATATCCACTCCTGGTCCGATCAGTTACTAGGCTTACCGCGTACCATATTTACGGCATGTGGCTAGTACGTTCAAAAACTTAACCAGCACTACCACACACCGCGACCTTAGCAAGTTCATCAACACAGACGGGGGCTCACACAAGGTCATGATATCGAACATGACCCCGTCCGTTGTACTTATATTGATAACAGAAAGTAAACAAGCAATTCCTATAGAGCTCGCGAGTGACAGGCAATCACTCGACTTTTACCAGTCCTATAAGCTTAGCAATTATTCGAACTCAGGTCTAGTGTTCAGTACATAGGTTCCTAGGATCATGCATCTAGGGTTTCAATTCAAATCCTAAGAACTGTACATGCACAAGTAAGTAAAACAATAAATGATAATAATTTGAAATATAGGTTATGTCCGGGGCTTGCCTTCTCGGTAGACGCTAACTATTTCAGCCTGGGGCTCTTCCGAACTTTGGTCCGGGGCTTGCCTTCTCGGTAGATGCTAACTATTTCAGCCTGGGGCTCTTCCGAACTTTGGTCCGGGGCTTCAGTTAGTACAGTAGTGTTCATCTGGGCTTCGGGATCACCTCCTTCGGACTCTGGGATCAGCTTGTACGTTCCGTCCGATAGAGCAGTCGTATCTATATGTAATGCAATAGATGAAATTACAAACACGCTCATTTCATGGTAAAGTTGTAGTCTACAAATAGCAACACAACTTGGTATATGGGCAATCGTTTATAGAGTAGATAACTAACTTTTCTAACTACCCAAGGCATCATGATCAACAGCACAAAAGAAGCTCACTAACTTCATAAACAAGTGGTAGTTGTTTCCTATAGCAAGTAAAATATGGTTTGCTAATAAATCAACCATTCAGCACAAATTCAGTAGTAAAATCAGAAAAAATTAAATTAAACAGAAGGTAAACAGAGTGATCTATCCTGCAAATTTCATACCAAAAAATGGATCCATTTATTTAGGACAAATCATTTATTTAGACAACTCCTAGAAAAAGATTGAATTATACATATTATACCAGAGCATCCTAGAAGCTATAAATTTAACAAGAGGTATAAAAAGATCTATCTTAGCTACTGTAAATTTTTCAAGATTTAATATACACATAATTTATTCTGAGAAAATAAACAATACTGACAACAAACTAAAAAGATTCATTTGTAGCTTCTGTTATATTCATTAACTGGTGCTCAAATTTTACAGACAGTAACATATGACTAAAATAAGGCTCTAAAAAATTACCAGGATTTTCTAAGCAAGGAAACTATTTATAATAATTAAAGATCACATAAAAAGCATTAAATAAAAGAAATATCTAAACAGAAGGAATGACCACAAAATTTTAATAGAAACACTAGAGTCACATGAAAATTTCACCATAACAATTTCACAGCAAAACATGGTTTCAATCATCAGTTAAGAAAAAGATAAAAACAACTAGCATTTAAGCACTAGTAACACAAATCTACTTCTACAAAAAAAATCTTTCAATTAACACCCATCATATTATGATTCTACTGCAAATATGTCTTCATGAGGATTCCAAAACATCAAGATTTACATTTTTCTGATTTTTCTATGAATTTCTATGGAATTTCAAAGTTTGCAACTAAAATAACAAAGAGGTCCCTGCTGACACTATTCACTTGAGTCTTGAGCTATTCAGATAACCCCATGGGTTTCTTTGAATTCTAGCAGGGAGGTCCCTGGTCGGATGGTGAACAGAGGACGGCGGAGGCGGCCGGATCCCCGCGAAAGGAGTCGGTGGCGGCGAGGAATAGGGGGTGGAGGAGCTAAAGGAGACCGAGGCGAACCCTTGGGTGCTCTTGGGTCGCGAAGAGATGGCTGGAGGAGACGGGTCGGTGGAGCACGGCGGTCGCCGGTGAACTGTGTCGGTGGGAACGGCGCTCCGGTGGGAAATAGTTGACGAGAAACAGCCGGGCAGGTGCACAAGGGCAAGGCGGAGCTAGTGGAGGGGTTGGGTTAAGCGGAGGAGGACCGGAGCTATGAGCTCCATGGTGAGAATGTGGCGGCGGAGCTCTGTGCGGCGGCGGCAGCGTTCTGGGGCGTCAGAGCGAGGAAAACAGAGAGAAAGGGAGGGGAACAGAATGAGGAAACTCCCCTAGTGCTGAAGCGCGCGCGAGGAAGGGCGCTGGGGTCTTTCCCCACACTAGCCATGGCGGCGGCGAGGTGGCGGCCGGCGGGCGCTCGGTGCTGCGTGGCAAGGAGAGGAGGGAACAGCGCGAGGGATAGAAGCGGTGGGGAGCTTCGGCGCGATGCGTGGAACGGTCCAGCAAGCAGGAGGTGGCCCGGGGACGGCCTTGAGCGGCGGCAGCAGCGCCGCTTTGCCGGCGGTGAGAGAGAGCAGAGAGGCAGGCAGGAGGAAGGAGAAAACGGACTGATTTGCAATTTCAGAAATTTTAGAGACCTTACTGTAAACCAGCAATAACTTTTAATCTAGGGCTCAATTGAAAAAGTGCCCAACATGAAAGTTGTTCAACTTTTCAAGATCTACAACTTTGATGTTGTGCAAAAATTTATTTTATCAAAGTTTAAAAAGTTATTTTTGAAAACATAAGTAGAATTTGAATTCGAAGGACTTTTGTCTTTTTCAATGCAAATTCACTTTAAATCTAGGCTAAAATGAAAGATTTCCTGCCAAATAATGATTACACTACATTTTGCAAATAAACCATCCACAAAAGCTATAATCACACATCCTATTCAAATAAAACTATAAAGTTGACCTTGGAACAATTCATAATTACACAAAGGCCCTTAAAATTTTAAAATAGGCCCTTGCTCAAACAATTTCACACATGAAGCACAGAAAATAAATGTAGTTTTATTGTGCAGACACCTAGGGTGTCACAGGCGAGCCCCTCGAGTCGAGGTGTTTCGGCGAGGGCGAAGGCCGTAGCAGTCGTCGCAGAAGTAGAGGGTGAGCCCCTCGAGCCGAGCTGTGTCGGCGAGGGCGAAGGCCGTAGCAGTCGCTGCCGTGGTGGAGGGCGAGCCCCTCGAGCCGAGGTGTGTTAGCGAGGGCGAAGGCCGTAGTACTCACCGCCGAAGTGGAGGGCGAGCCCCTCGAGCCGAGCTGTGTCGGCGAGGGAGAAAGCCATAGTCTTAGGGCCAGGCTGATGCATGCCGAAGACCCCTGCAAAATCGACTTACGACGAAGGTCGTTGGTGTTGATAACTTGTTTTTTCAACAATAGTATGAAAACCAGAGATAGAACTTTGTCATTCCAAAGATGTCAATTTATACACCTGCAAGGCCTGCATCATTTTACTCGAGAGAAAAATATTTTCCAAATATATTAAGATGCCTTCAGCATTGTGCACGATAGGACTTTCCACTTTTCGCACGAAAGGACTTCTCTTAGGTGTAACACCCGGTTTATAAAAGAACATAAACCAAGTAATCATATACGTGCCAGGATCAAGTCACATGTATATACAACAGAATGAACAGTATATCACAGCATATATTACGTAAAAAGATATATTAAAGCGAGTACGAATGTTATTTATTACATTAATGATAAAATGTCTGATACAGCAGAAGCGTAAAATACATATACGAAAACTCTCGGAAGCTGGGCGCCATAAGGACGTCGACTGGGAGACGAACGCCTAGAAGTCCTCTTACTCCTGGTAGCTCCGGGTGAACTCCCTCGCGTTGGCAGGAACTGAGCAGCAGTAGAGTATCCCAAAAAGAACAAGAGGAAAAAGAGTAGAGGAGGCAAGTGTGAGTACACAGCTTGTACTCAACAAGTATAACACAAACTATGAGGCTCTAAGGTTGGCTGACTCAAATGCATTAGCTTTTAATCTTGGAAAAATTTTATTAAAGCTATTTACTGCAAGTTGATGAAATTACCATAACCCAGTTGCATAGAAATTAATCAAATTAATTAAGAACTTCTGAGAACCACACCGAAACCACCAAGGTAACCCCACTAATCAAAACGAGGATCCGGGCCGCTCATGACCGTGAGCACGGCTAGTATACCAGTTTTACACTCTGCAGAGGTTGCACATCTTTACCCACAAGTCGTGAGCTACGCTAGTTGTTCATCACACTTCCTTAGGTGATATGACTAACAAACTCACTACGAGGCCTTTACAAAGAATCTCGTTGGTAAGGAGTAACCGCGAGGGTGGATCGGCGACTATGGAGCAGGTCTAGTGGGCGTCAAGACACAGAAGCACAGACGAAGCCATTCAGTACGAGGGCCATATAAGCTTACCTCCCATGCCCCGCAGGTAAGTTACTCCAAACCAAAAAGACCTAATTAGTAAGCCAAGACCATCTCATTCCAGTCTTGTGGTTGCGCGGTTGTCCCAGGTTGTAGCTCTAATGACGTACGGTCCTTATGGAGAGTAGCTAGCACAAAACACAGTGCGAGCCCCCTAAACCAAGTTTCTAGAAAACCAATTTTTAACGAGACGTGAGCCACTCAAGCGGGCCACTCCCAGAATTAGGTTGCATATACCATTAATCAAATTAATTAAAAAGGACCAAGTGTGTTATAGCGCAGCAACCTAGCACAACTAACCAAAATGCAACCCAAGAGATATATATAAAGGATATAAAGTGGCTAGGAAAGTCCTTATAGGCATACAATATTAAAATGCAGTATGAAAATATATTTAAAAGTGATGAGTGCTGTTCATGTTATACTTGCCTTCCTCAAAGTTCTCCTACTACTGCTCAAACTGCTGTGAAGACGGTGGCTGCTCCGGGTACTGGTACTCCTCTGAAGGATCAACGTCTACTCACGAACACATGGCCAAAAACAAGGCAACAACATAAACATACATGCAAACAAAGGCTAACACTAAGAAACAGCACAACAATACATAAAAATAGCAAGCAAAACCAAGCTAGAACTATTCCACGCGTTACAACGATGGCGTGGACATAAAAAACACCTAAAATGGAACTAGAACGCGAAAACTAGGCCCAAAACAAGGTTCAAGTACTAAACTGCAAAAAAATAGGGTTTCTAGGTTCTTCTACGCAAAAACCAGGGACCTATACATAATTAAACCTAAGATCTGGTGTCTAACTCACAAAAATTACCAGGCTAGACTGTAGGTTTAAAAAGGGAAAAGAGCAGGGGTCTAAATGAATAAAACAGGGCCTGGATGTAAATATTTTTACACAGTCATGGACTGCGGGTTGATATTAGGAAAGGCGGGGGTCTCTTTAGCAAACTTGCCAGGAGAAACGGTATCCTTGAATCAGAGCCGTTGGATCGCGATCTCAGGGCTCGGTTTTGACGCGATTTGAATCTAATCTAGACCGCTGGTCCGAGATCGGGCGGCCAGGGGAAAAGGGCGCGCGGGGCGGCGGCGGGGCTCGCCGGCGACCTTGCTCCGTGGCGGATCATGGCCAGAGTTCTTCAAACTCGGCATTCCTAGGGTGAAATGAGCTGGGGTTTAGTCGGGGAGCACGCCCGTGGCATGCGTAATCCACTGGGGTGGTTCACGGGGTGCTGTCGGGTGTGGAGCACGGTGTGCGGCGGTGAATGGCGCTACTTGGTTGACCTCCCTGTGAACTTAACATCCCATCTTGCATTATTTCTGCTACTTGCTTCTTGGACTCCTTGCGACCGCGTGGCTGAATCACATTCATAGTGATAGTCAACCCATCAACATAATCATAGAGTTCTTGGTTCTTGACCTGTGTATCTCTAGGGCACTCAGGATCCTTTCTCTTCTGGATGGTCTGTAGCTCATCGACCGATGGGAAGTCAAGGAAAAGGGAATCCTCCGCTAGTTGCTCTTGATAAGACATCTTTCTCTTCGTACTGGAGAACAACCTCTGCTTCCTCCTAGTTGTGGCTTCATCTTCAGTCGCACGAACTTGACGACAAGGAACGCCATAGAATTGGCAACACGGGCAAGCTTTCTCACCATTCTTCGGGTGGTATGTTGTTTGCGACGACTGATCTTGTACCGTTATCGGCTGCTCCACAGAAACTATTGCATGAACACCATCACCCATTGCACTATCTCCAAGACTATTTTGTTCAGCTGACATCTGAGCTGGGGTAAAGAGGAAACATAGATTGGTAAGGTCAAGGAAGAGAGAAAAACCCCACTATTTAAGGTTCTATCTTATTTAGACAACACTGCCCATGCATCACTGCTGCTAGCTCCAGATCCATAAATCCAAAAAAAAGGATCTATAGCATAACTCTTCAGCCTCGTCCGAGAGATTCTCAAACCCTCCTGTACTATCTGTAGGCTGGGGTGTCACACCTGTCGGAGTAGAGTCTAACCTCTGCAGCCGCGCGTCGAAGTTATGATGAAGTGCTGAACTACTGACTCAGTCCACTGTAGCAGCGTGCACTGTTGCTCCAGTTAGTAGCTGGCCATCATGACTCGTCGCCCACGCGTGCGGCACGCGCTGAGACACTGCTGTGTGCCTCGGTAACAGACGAGCCACCTTGGAAACAGGCGGGCTTACCGTGTTGTCTTGTCACGCCTGTGCAGTCTGCCAGAAGCCGTCCCATGCCCTGGTCTGGCAGCACACGTCCCAACCACCAGCATTTAATGCGGCAGGAGGGCTGGCTTCAGACAGAAGACTCGTGCCTGTGGGACACGTGGCGGCACCAGACCCGGGGGTCGGCGGCCGCGCCCACAGGGGCACGTGGCGGTTCTGGACCCCTGCCCAAGCGGGGAGCAGAGGTCCGGAGGTCGGCCCTGTGGGACACGTGGCGGCGCCGGACCCTGGGGTCGGTGGCCGCGTTCACAGGGCCTTGCGAGGGCTCCGGACTCCTACCCAAATAGGGTGCTGGGTCCGAATCCCTTAGCTGGCTCGATGACTCAGGCCTCCTGGAGGTCCGGCTTCCACTTGTAGAGGCCCAGGTCCGGCCCGCGGAGGTTTGGGACCTGTCCGCGTTGGTCCGGACCCGTGGTCCATGGTTGCCGCTCCTAAGCGCCTTTGTCCTTGTCTTGTAGGACAGGGTACTCCTGTCTGAGCGTACCGACAGTGGCCCCCTGGCCCACCTGTGGGTAAGGTACGAACCCGTAGGTGGGGCCAGAACCATGTCGGAGTCGTCTGGAAACACCGTTCTTCCCACCCTGTATTCTGCTGTGGAGCACCTGCATCGCCTGAAGTCCGCCCTCGGCGCACACCTTGTCGCCAAGGGTCAGGAGCCTGTTCGGATGGTGGCCGAGCAGCCCTGCACATGATTTAGGATCAGTGTTTAGTAACATACCCACGTGGTCCCAAATCCTGTTGGCAGAGGTCCTTTGAGATACGCAGCCGAACCTGTGGAACAAAGCTTAGGAGGCCAGCCCTCAAGCTAGAATGAGGTTCGGACCTCTAGGTACGCAGTTTCGGGTACTAGGGCACCTGATACAGAGTGGTGGAGTGCATAGGCTTAGGGTACGGAGCCAGGCTAAGTGGCTGCACAGGGCTTCGGACCACCCCCGGGAACAAGTACCTCTTCCCCGAAGCAGGTTCCTAAGGACCCGGACCCCCCCTCTAGCAGTGAGGGGGTCCCAAACTGAACCACATGACGGCCGACTCAATTCGGACACAGGAGTGGGAACCACGCGGGGGTTAGCGCAAACAGAATGCGTAGATTGAAATTGGAATGTAACATCTTTAGAGGCAAATTGGGAATAAACTTTTCCTTTATAACTAGTTGTACATGAGATATGCGATGTAAGCCAGAACACGGTTTATGAGTCCGGAGCTGTCCGGACCTCCGGGCCCCCAGTCTTAGGTACTACGGTACTCGCCCTAGGGAGGTAGAGCATGCAGGCTTAGGGTACAGAACCAGGCCAAGCAGCTACACGGCTCCGGACCTCCCCGGAGGGGTGAGTACGCTTCCCTGAATCAGGTTCGCAGAGGTCCGGACCCCTCCACGGGGGAGGCTCACCGGACTGGACCACACGGAAGTACTACCTAGTTACAAAGGAAAATATTTTATTCCCTGCTGGGACTCTAAGGGTAGGACTTACAAAGATGTAGAGTCGGAGGTGCGACCGGAGTCGGCTTATCATCAGAGAGAGCCACCTGAGTCGGCTTAGTGCGACCGGAGTGGGCTTTCCGCAACAGCGGGCTTCCTCACATGAGTGAGGTATGCTGCGAGCTGGAATTAGTTGAGTTCTGCCCGCAGATCAGCTGTCCGCGCGCTTCCCACTGTAGGAGAGCGCGCAGAGGTTGGTGCGCCGCCCTGTCGTCGACGCTGTCCCGACCCAGTCCCCGTGGAGCCGGGGGTGGCCTGGGCCAGGATGATGAGGCGGTCGATGTCGTCGTGCCACTGCCTCATCACGTCCGATGAGGCCGCCAAATCTGGTGGGTTGCGGAGCAGCTCCCTGGCCGCGGCTATCGGCTCGCTCGGAGCGGCCTGCGCGGGGCTCTGGGGGCGTGCTCCGCTGCACGCTACTGCGCGCCGTGGGCAGCAGCCCTCGGCGTTGGACGGCGAGAGACCGGCGGCGCGGGTGTCGCCACGTCCTCCCCCATCGGGTGGTCATGGGACTCGACAATCCGAGCCATGGAGATGCCAAGTGGGCGATCAAGCGGAAACCAAGCTAGCCCCCTATCTGGCGCGCCAAATGTCGTGGTGTGGAAAATCACAGCCGGGTGGCGGAATGCACCCGCCTAATCCTAAGTGTAGGATGTGCTTGGGGCAGTTAAGGAATGATTGATCTAGAGGCGTAAGAACACGGAAGCACACAAAGATTTAGAGTGGTTCGGGCCGCCGGAGCGTAATACCCTACGTCCACTGTGTGATGTATTGCCTGAGCTTGTGTGCAAGCTGGGGGAGGAGCTATGCCAGTCTCTGCATGTGTGAAAACCTGTGGAACCTCTGGAACCTCCCCTTTCTACCATGCGTGCTCTCCCTTTTATAAGCCCAAGGGGAGCAGTACACTGAGCGGGGCCCCGACAGGTGGGCCCGGCGATGTATTATAAACTACACTTTGGCCTTCAATGCCTCCGATTCAGAGATCTTGTCGTCGGCTTCCGTGCGTAGCTTCTGACCAGGGATGGTCTTGAGCTGTCCTGTCGGAGTAGAGTCTAACCTCTGCAGCCACGCGTCGAAGTTATGATGAAGCGCCGAAATACTGACTCAGTCCGCTGTAGCAGCGTGCACTGTTGCTCCAGTTAGTAGTTGGCCATCATGACTCGTCGCCCACGAGTGCGGCGCTGAGGCACTGCTGCGTGCCTCGGTAACAAACGAGCCGCCTTGGAAACAGGCGGGCTTACCGTGTTGTCTTGTCACGCCTGTGCAGTCTGCCAGAAGCCGTCTCATGCCCTGATCTGGCAGCGCACGTCCCAACCACCAGCATTTAATGCGGCAGGAGAGCTGGCTTCATGTAGAAGACTCGTGCCTGTGGGACATGTGGCGGCACCGGACCCGGGGTCGGCGGCCGCGCCCATAGGGGCACGTGATGGTTCCGGACCCCTACCCAAGCGGGGAGCAGAGGTCCGGAGGTCGGCCCTGTGGGACACGTGGCGGCGCCGGACCCTGGGGTCGGCGGCCGCGCGCCCCAGGGACTTGCGAGGGCTCCGGACTCCTACCCAAATAGGGTGCTGGGTCCGAATCTCTTAGCTGGCTCGATGACTCAGGCCTCCTGGAGGTCCGGCTTCCACTTGTAGAGGCCCAGGTCCGGCCCGCGAAGGTTTGGGATCTGTCCGCGGGGGTTCGGACCCGTGGTCCGTGGTTGCCGCTCCAGTGTCTTCGTCCTTGTCTCGTAGGAACGGTTACTCCTGTCTGAGCGTACCTTAACAACAGGCCTTCGCCTCGCGTCGCCTTCGCACGGCTCCCCTTAGGCTCGACTCGCTTCGTCTCCGCGTGGCTCCAGTTTCGCTCGCGTCGCTTCGGCAAACGCAGACCCCCGACGTCATCAGAGACCTTGGTCCGGCTTCGGTCCAGCTCCAGCCTAGGGACCATCAGCAGCACGGACATTCGACATCGACTGCATGGTCTTCGCCCGTGATGTCACTTCGGTCAGATCCAGCCCAGGGAGCGCAACCATCGGCAGCACGGATTTCGGCCCAGGGAGTGCGGCCACGTGGTGTCGCTTCGGTCAGCTCCAGTCCACGGAGTAGCTTCAGCGGCCTCCGGTCACGTGACGTCGCTTCGGTCAGCCCCAGCGCAGCGGCACGGCTGATCAGTGCTAAGACTTTCACCCCTTCGTTTGGGCGTAATATAATAACTGTTATTTCCCTTCGGATCAAATTCTCACCCACGCCGGCTTTTGATTTTTTGAACAAGCTCTACGTGTATTATGGAGTACAGGTCATTGTCTTCGCCAAAAAAATATTTATTGGCTTCGGTTTTAAATCTATACGGGACTTCGGTCACCATTGGGTTCCGGCCGCAGTTCTAGCTTCGGTCAGAACGGCAAGACCGTACTTCGGTTCCTTGATGCATGATGATTTACAGTACACTCCATGTCTAATGGCTGCATAAAATGGCAGTTGCTCGGTTGCAGGCTCTTACCCCTTCGGTCAGCCACCTCTAACACGTAGTTGCAGTTTGCATGATAATATATGTGTGTTTTTACCCATAAGTAATATACAGTTGTTTGCACTAACAAGCTTTTTATATAATATCAACGATGAGCACCATGCAGATGATGGAAGGGTTTTCGGTTTAGCTACTTCGGTGGACGCCTGAAGTGCGCCACTTAGGTGGGCTTCGACCCATGACCGAAATTCTTTAACAAGCACATTTTGTACCTTTGGTGTATTGTCCAGCCCAGCCAAGAGCACAAGTTTCGACCCAATCGAACGCCAGCTGAACACGCCATGGCCTCGGCCCGCGGCGTCTTCGGCCACCTCCAGCACAGCACGGAGTTCCCCGTCTTCAGCCCACGGCGACGACGGCCACCTGCGGCCCAGCGATGAGCGGCCGCCGGCCCAACGCAAAGGCACCAGCATCACCTGCGGCCGCGCGCTCCCTTCGGCCCACGGCAAAAATGCCAACAAGGGATTCGATCCCTTGACCGCGGGCTTCGGTGGTGTGCTCGCTGACCAATCCAGCTACCACTCTTTTCTAGTGCAAGCACCAATGATTTTCTCTCTATGCAGTAACAATTCTTTGCATGCAGATTTTTTACCCCTTCGGTCACACGACCCTATTGTCAGACCGGCTTCGTCCATCATCTAGCTGACGCTTTGTTTATTTTGTCCAAATGTCATCTGGCTTTTTCTTGTCATAAGTATTTTAATGATTGTAGTCGCATTTAAAAGGCATGCTTACATAATTGGTTTGAGACACCGAAGCGTTCGTGAGAACGGCCCTTACAACTGTTATTTTATATTCTATCACTCCTACCGAAGTCCATACATTTGCAACTAATCACACGTTTCCACAGATACAAGATTATCTCTAATTCATTATTTATTGGTCAAAATGAACAAGTTCTGGCCTCCCCTTCATATTAACGCATACAAAGCACTTAGCCGAGGCTTCGAACCCACAAGGGCTAACTTGAAATTGGCTTCCCCAGAAATTGGCTTCGTCCGAAATTGTCTTCGTCGACATGACCTTCGTCAGATATGAGTCTTCCTCGGTCATGGACCTTCATCGTGGTCTTCGTCACGGAAAAGCCTTCGTCAATCATGGGGCTTCGTCATTTTTGGGTCTTCGTCGGACATGGGTCTTCGTCACGGAAAAACTTTTGTCAATCATGGGGCTTCGTCATTTTTGGGTCTTTGTCATCCAAGGGTCTTCGTCACCCATTTGTCTTCATTTGTCTTCGTCATTCGAGGGTCTTCGTCATCCACGGGCTTAGTCAGCAATGGGCTTTGTGGGCATTATAAGTTATGGGCTTCGGCATATACATAATTATGTGCTTCATCAACAAAATTCTTGGACTTGGGCATATCAGCAGCTCAACTCAATAAACCACGAAGGCGCTATTTGTATATTGGGCTTCGGCTGCAGGCTAAAACTTTGGGCCGCCTCGGTTATTAGGCTTCGGAAGCCCACTTTGGTAACAAGGCAGTCAGCTTCGGTATTTTTCAACCGAAAAGGTAACATCAACAAAAGGTTGAGCCCCCTTCGGACCCAGTTTCTAGTTTTTTCGTGCATTAAACAGGTCATGCACACCAAATTAACTGTTTGTATATTGCGAAATTATGTTTGCTGGCAAGTCAACTGTCCACCCTTCGGTGGTGCCGTTTCGCTTAGATGATAACTTAGAATTTTGGTTATCTTTATTATTTTGTTTGGTGTGGTTTCCTGCAAAGCAAGAGGAAGAAAATAAATAAATAACTGAAATGCCTTCGGCCCTCTCCTGTCTTTACCGTTTTTTGGTCAAAAGGAAAGTACCTTCGTTTGACAACGAGAAATACATTCAGCTACGATTTTTTGAATTAATGATTGATGCTCTCTGCTGGTTTTTTCCGTTCCATCTGTTTTGGGTCGGATCTTATGAGACGCTAAGATATAATTTGTGTTGGTGCTCTTAAACAAAGTTAATTATATATAAAAGCTAACCATGCAGAGCGAGACTCTTGGCTCCAGCATCTATGGGCTTCGGCATTTCCAAAATTGGATTTCCGCATTTCCACATTTATTAGGCTCGGACTATTGGTTTTCACTCCGAAGAGAATTATATATGGGGTTTCAGTTATTCGAGTTCGATGCAAGATTCTCATTCGGGTTATTGGTCTTCACCCCGAAGCAAAGCACGATTATATATGGAAATGACTATGGCTTGATCTTACGGAATTTTATTTGGCCTTCGGTACTGATTGGTCTTCGGTTATTGGCGTGCTAGACAAGGGTACACCGAAGCGTCTATCCCTCTTCGTCAAGCAAAGAGAGCAGTCATCGGCGCATTGCAAGTGAATGCCACTTAGAGAAATGATCCCAGGGCTCGCGAAGCTGAATGGCCCGCAGCAACCTTTGGTCTCAGTTCTTAATTTTTCCCAGTCGAAAAGACCTTCCGCACAGAGCGCCGAAGGCATGGAAAGTCCTACCGAGCGAAAGCCGAAGGCTAGGGCTCACCTATGCGAGCTAAAGAGCCGAAGGTTTCCAAATGTAACACCCGGTTTATAAAAGGACATAAACCGAGCAATCATATACATGCCAGGATCAAGTCACACGTATATACAACAGAATGAACAATATATCACAGCACATATCACGTAAAAGATATAATAAAGCAAGTATGAATGTTATTTATTACATGAATGACAAAATGTCTGATACAGCGGAAGCATAAATACATATACGAGAAACTCTCGGAAGCTGGGCACCACAGGGACGTCGACTGGGAGACGAACGCCTAGAAGTCCTCGTACTCCTGGTAGCTCTGGGTGAACTCCCTCGCGTCGGCAGGAACTGAGCAGCAGTAGGGTGTCCCCAAAAAGAACAAGAGAAAAAGAGTAGAGTAGGCAAGAGTGAGTACACAACTTGTACTCAACAAGTATAACACAAACTATGAGGCTCTAAGGTTGGCTGACTCAACTGCATAAGCTTTTAATCTTGGCAAAATTTTATTAAAGCTATTTACTACAAGTTGATGAGTTATCATACCCCAGTTACATAGTAATTAATCAGAATTTATTATGATACTACTGAGAACCAAACCAAACCACCCGGGGAACCCCCCTAATCAAAGGAAGATAACCCCACTAATCAAAAGGAGGATCTGGGCCGCTCATGACCGTGAGCACGGCTAGTATACCAGTTTTACACTCTGCAGAGGTTGCACATCTTTTACCCACAAGTCGTGAGCTACGCTAGTTGTTCATCACACTATCGTAGGTGAGATGGCTAGCAAACTCACTACGAGGCCGTTACAAAGAATCTCGTTGGTATGCGGGATTAGTGAAAGGCCCTGGATTGGTGCTACCGGTGTCAGGTGATTCTGTGGATAACTTTTGGCAAAATGACCTTTTTGCTTGCATTGGTAGCACATGCGGCGGCGGTTAAACGCCGACGACCTTTCCCACGGTGGCGCGCGATGGGGTTCGCCGGACTTGGCCAAAACTGGCGCTCCGTGGCTCGATTTAACTCGAGTTTATGTCTAGGAGGGTTATCACGCCATGCGTGGTCCACCTGAGGCAACAGGGTGGCGGCTCGGGGCTCGGACGGGGCTCGTCACGGCAAGGGGGCGGACCTGTGCGGCGGCGGCCGGCGGCGTGTGAGGTCTGGGCAAAAGAGTGCGCCACGGGCGAGGCTAACTAGCGCAAAAGGACCAGGAGAGTCAAAGCGTGCTCACCGAGGCTCGAAACAGGCCGGGGGTGCAATGTAGCGTGGTCGACGTCGAGGTCCGGCGGCGGCGCACGGGCGGCGCTCGGGGAGGGGTTGAAGGAGGGCGCCTTCGGGCTTCTGGACGGCGCGGATCCACTTGTGGCGAGGCTGCGGGGCAAACCAGGGGGTCAGGATGGCCTGAGCTTCGCCGGCGGCGAGCAATTTCTTGCGATTGGACTCACCTACGGCGGCAGCTTCGCGAGCAATCCCGACGCGTGCACGGCTTGGATTGGTGACAGCGGCTTGGTGAGGCTCCTGGAGTCAAGGCGAAGCCACGGCGATGCTTTGCAGGGGCAGGGAGGCGGTGGCGCAGCGTGGCCGCGGTGGCGCAGAGCGTCGGCGACGCGGGGCTGCGGTGCAGGCAGGCGGAGCTTGGGCTCTGGGTTGCGATGGCGTCTAAATTTAAAATTTGTCTAAGTTTAAAATTTTGTTGTTGCTTTCATGCTGGTGCATTGTTTTATTTATTTGAGTGCTAGGGTTGAATTCAAATTCATATTTGAATTCAATAGTTTGAGTGAAGTTAGAAAACCAAAAAAAGAAAAGAAAAGAGAAAGAAAAAGGAATGGAAACCAAGACCACTCTGTAACACCCGGTTTATAAAAGGACATAAACCGAGCAATCATATACATGCCAGGATCAAGTCACACGTATATACAACAGAATGAACAATATATCACAGCACATATCACGTAAAAGATATAATAAAGCAAGTATGAATGTTATTTATTACATGAATGACAAAATGTCTGATACAGCGGAAGCATAAATACATATACGAGAAACTCTCGGAAGCTGGGCACCACAGGGACGTCGACTGGGAGACGAACGCCTAGAAGTCCTCGTACTCCTGGTAGCTCTGGGTGAACTCCCTCGCGTCGGCAGGAACTGAGCAGCAGTAGGGTGTCCCCAAAAAGAACAAGAGAAAAAGAGTAGAGTAGGCAAGAGTGAGTACACAACTTGTACTCAACAAGTATAACACAAACTATGAGGCTCTAAGGTTGGCTGACTCAACTGCATAAGCTTTTAATCTTGGCAAAATTTTATTAAAGCTATTTACTACAAGTTGATGAGTTACCATACCCCAGTTACATAGTAATTAATCAGAATTTATTATGATATTACTGAGAACCAAACCAAACCACCCGGGGAACCCCCCTAATCAAAGGAAGATAACCCCACTAATCAAAAAGAGGATCTGGGCCACTCATGACCGTTAGCACGGCTAGTATACCAATTTTACACTCTGTAGTGGTTGTACATCTTTACCCACAGGTCGTGAGCTACGCTAGTTGTTCATCACACTACCGTAGGTGAGATGGCTAGCAAACTCACTACGAGGCCGTTACAAAGAATCTCGTTGGTAAGGCGTAACCGCGAAGAGTTGGATCAGCGACGATGGGACCCACCTCACGGGGGGCGCTCGGGGAGGGGTTGAAGGAGGGCGCCTTCGGGCTTCTGGACAGCACGGATCCACTTGTGGCGAGGCTGTGGAGCAAACTAGGGGGTCAGGATGGCCTGAGCTTCACCGGCGGCGAGCAATTTCTCGTGATTGGACTCACCTGTGGCGGCGGCTTCGTGAGCAATCCCGGGGCGTGCACGGCTTGGATTGGGGACAGCGGCTTGGGGAGGCTCCTGGAGTCAAGGCGAAGCCACGGTGGTGCTTTACAGGTGCCGGGAGGCGGTGGCGTAGCGTGGCCGCGGTGGCGCAGAGTGTCGGCGACGCGAGGCTGCGGTGCAGGCAGGCGGAGCTTGGGCTCTGGGTTGCGATGGCGTCTAGGGTTGCTTGTGCGGGTTTGGGGAAGGCACAGAGAGGTCGCGGCAGTGCTAAAAAGGCGCGGACGCAGTCTTGGCGTGCGGGTCGCCGGGGAAACAGACTCCGCGATCCACGCACCATGCGTAATCCACACGGAGTCACCGCGGCTTGGGTCTATTGGACCCAGGGGCGTGCTTCTAGAAGGGTCGGGGCGAGGCTGACCAGTGGTCTGCGGTGCTAGGACGGTCCACGGTGTAGAGGCGGGGTGAGCAGAGCGGAGCAGAGAGTGCGGGCGAAGATCGCGTGTGGAGGAAAGGGAAAGAGCTGACCGGTGGGTCCAATAAGCCAGTGACTAGCGCACGCGTGGGCAAGCGGAAGCAAGGCGCTGGGCTGGGTCCGCTGCGGGAGCAGGTCGAGAGGGGGTTCACAGGCTGCGGTGGTCGCAGGCCGAAGCGGGAGCGGGCGCTAGCTAGGCCGGACACGGGAGAGAGCTGGGTCGCGGGGAGAAGAGGGAAAGAAGGGCTGGGCTGAGGGAAGGAGCTGGTCTCGGGCTGGGTTAGCTGCTGGGCTGGTTTGCTTCTTCTCCTTTTCTTCCTCTTTTCTTTTTCCTCTCAACTCAAAACTATTTGAATTCAAAACCCTAGCTCTCAAACAAAATGAAAACCATGCACCAGCATGAATGCACAAACAAGTTGAACCTAAGATAAATTTTAATTATTTTATGAAGTGAAAATAAACTATAAATGCAAGGCTAAGCAAATTAAATCCTAGAAAATTAAATAAACCAATTAAATTTATATTAAATTCTGAAATTTAAATTAGGGTGTTACAACAGGACAGCTCAAGACCATCCCTGGTCAGAAGCTACGCACGGAGGCCGACGACAAGATCTCCGAATAGAGGCATTGAAGGCCAAAGTGTAGTTTATCATACATCACCGGGCCCACCTGTCGGGGTCCCGCTCAGTGTACTGCTCCCCTTGGGCTTATAAAAGGGAGAGCACGCACGGTAGAAAGGGGGGGTTCCAGAGGTTCCACAAGTTTTCACACATGCAGAGACTAGCATAGCTCCTCCCCCAGCTTGCACACAAGCTCAGGCAATACATCACACAGTGGACGTAGGGTATTACGCTCCGGTGGCCCGAACCACTCTAAATCCTTGTGTGCTTCCGTGTTCTTACACCTCTAGATCGAGCATTCCTTGACTACCCCCAAGCACATCCTACACTTAGGATTAGGCGGGTGCATTCCGCCACCCGACTGTGGTTTTCCACACCACGACACAGGGGGCCGGGAGAAAATTACAACCTCCCTCCCCTCCTATATATAGATGACCCTAGGGGACAAGGAGGACGCTCTCTCTCTCTCCCCCATGAGCATTTTTCACTCTCTTGAGTGTTCAGTCGCTCTGGTGTTTTGTGCGCCCTGTGCACCTTTGGTGCCATCTCCTTCTCTCTGCTACTTGGCGGAGTCTTCTCCCCAACAGTTTGACGCCCGCCGTGTGTTTGGCACGAAATCAAAATCCATAATTACCATAAGAAGACAGCTTTGTCATGGTGTGCAAACCCACAGCCGGGTGGCATAGTACACCCGCCTAAACCCTGAGGGTGCGTACTCGGGGGTTAGCTAGGATTAGCCCAATCTCGGCGGAAGAACGCAATGGACACAGCAGTTTAGAGTGGTTCGGGCCGCCGGAGTGTAATACCCTACATCCACTGTGTGTTGTATTGCTTATGCTCTCAAGAGGTTGAGAGCAGGGTTGTTTGGCGTGAAACCGAGCTTGTGTTGTGAGAGTCTTGGAGTATCTGGAGTGTGCAGCGAGCGCCTCCCTTTTATATCTCAAGGGAGGCGCGTACATTGCCGTTGAGTCCCCGACAGGTGGGCCCAACGATGTAGTTCAAAATAACATACTGTACAGACATTATGGCATTGCCGGTGACGGAGATCTCATTCGTGGATTTCCTTGCTCTGCCCGTGGGAATCTTCCATCCGGCATAGCCATGCCCTGTCTTGTCGAAACAGCACCATGGTGTAGCTTGCGGCATTGCCTGCAGCGTAGCTGAACGGGCCGTGTAGATTGCGGCGTAGGCGGTATGATGAAAAGGTGCCATGCCGTCGTATCCATTTAATGCGGTAGACGGGCACTGCACGGATGCGGCGCATAAGGCTGCACTGTGTACCTCGGTAATATGCGGTCTACAGTGAGGCCTGACAAAAGCTGCCCCGCGTGCCGCGGTGGCAGAGGATGCCTCAACCACCCACATTGAATGTGGTGGGTGGGCGAGTCTTCCAGCGGAAGACTCGCGCCCGCGCCTGCGGGTCACGTGGCGCCCCCAGACCCCGCCCCGGCAGTGTATTGGTTCTACGCGCGTGGGAGGTTCGGACGGGCGCGGGGAGGTCTCGGACCCCTATGGGGGGTCCGAGCCCTCGGCTGTTGCCGCGGAGCTTCCCCTCCTCAAGGACATGTGGCGTCTCCGGACCCCTCCAATAGCGGGGAGCGGGTCCGGGGCCGTTGGCCCGGTGAGGTAAGAGCCAAACCCGTGGGGCCGACTGCTCCTTCCCTTAGGGCATAGTTATAGATGACTACGCGAGTCCTACCTTGTGGCAGTAGGAGTGGGTATCCCTGCTACAGGGTACCGACAGTGGCCCCCGGGCCCACCTCGGGAGAGGCGATGAACCCACAGGTGGGGCCACTACTGTGATTTGGCTCTGTATAACTTGAAGCCTCTAGCGTTAGACTATGCACGCTGCAGGAGTCTTGTCCGGCTTTGACCATCCATCAGGTTTCTCGCTACCTCATCACATCACAATGGCTTACTGACTCGTGGCCCCCACATACAGTGGTACACCTAGTCACACGAGCGACGCTCGGCATTGTTGCGGACGGGGTAAATGGGATCTTTACCACCAGTGCAGTTCCCGAAAAGCCTGGTCTTGCCAGCGCTTTGTGCGCACACGTTAGCTCAGCTTCCGCCTCGCTTCACGTGTGGGCGACGGTTCAGATCCCATCTTTTTACACCTTCGCTTGTTACCCGCCTCCCCTAACAGGCGGGCCTGGGCCCCCTGGTCATGGACTGGGCGGCTAACGCCAGGCTTGAGCGTCGCTTGGCTTCCAGCGACGGTTCCAGGGTGCGCCGGATGGATCAGGCTTCATAAAGGGCCGAACCGCATTCCACGATTACTTTTCCGCATTTGCCTTCTTCCTTCCAAACCTTTGTGCCCCTTTGCCTTCGAGCCTCCTCGCCCCTTGCTCTTCTGCGCAGATTGTTCCTTGCCTCCACAGCAAGATGGCATCCCTCGTTCGTCTTCGTCGTTTCCAAACCGAGGAGGAACTGAACACGGTGCGCCGCCTGCTTGGGTGGAATCCACAGGAGGCTGCCTGGGGGATTCGAGCAGGCTCGGTTCCCCTCGGCGATCTACGCACCAGGGAATTTGTGCTATTTATTTCGCACATTTCCACCGGCTTGGGGCTGCTGATCTCTTCGTTCTTCCTGCTGCTGCTGGAGGATTTCGGCCTCTACCTCTAGCATCTCACACCCCACTACATCCTCATGACGTCGATCTTCGTCCACCTATGCGAGATGTTCATGGTGGTGCGGCCCTGCGTCATTCTCTTCCGCCACTTCTTCGTCCTGGTGAAGTCCGGGAAGGGCAAGGATGAAGTGGGGGCGTACTACTTCCAGACAAGGAGCGATTTGCGGACACCCTACATTCCCGGGCTTACTGGCGGGAAGTGGGAGGATTGGCGCAAGGAGTGGGTGATCGCCACTACTGAATCCAACGAGCGCCTCGTCATGCTGACCGGGGGACCCGCCTCCGACCGCCAGTCCTGGAGGGCCAAGCCGTCCCTGCCGTCGGAGTTTGACCCTGCGCTGAGCAAGATCAGGGCGCTGGCGGAGAGCAGCCTCACCTCGCTGCACGTGCTCGGGGACTTCCTTAAGAGCCGGATCGCCCCTTTGAAGCAACGGCCGTGTCCTGCCTGGAGCTTCACCGGACTCCAAGACTGCAGCATGACCCACCGCGGGGAGGCAGCGATCTGACCCAAGAAGGACTAGAGGTCTTGGTGCGGGCGTTGACGGGGGTGATCTTCATCCCGGAGCACCTGATCCTCCCTCAGGGCGTCGTTCCCCTCTGCGAGGACTCGAGCCTGAGGGCTTTGGTGCTGGCCACCCTGCCGACCCTCGACGATGGTGAGCTATCAGCGCGCCAAACTGGGGGCGACCCGGACCGTGGGATCCGGATCCCTGGTGCATCCGAGGAATAGGCCGTGCCGAGCGCCGCGGGGTCTGGCCCTTCTGCCAAGGGCAAGCAGGCCATGGCTGGTAGCTCCACCGCGAGCGGTCCCAGCCAGGCCCGGAGCAGCTCCGGTGCATTGCCGGAGGAAGCGAGCCGGCGCAGGTTGCACCGTATCGACGGGACCCCAGTTATGGAGCCCGCCGCAAAGCATCAGAGGATCGCTGAGGACGCGGGCCAGGGTAGCTCCCGGGCCTCCGGCTCACGTGGGACCCTTGGAGTAAATGCGCTGCCACCACCACCGCCGGGAGGTGCCTCCCCCCGGCAGCAACAGCAGCAGTAGCCACGAGGTGCGCCTCTGCCGCCGCCACGGCAGCCACCACCACCGCCGGGAGGTGCCTCTTCCTGGCAGCAGCAGCAGCCATGAGGTGCGCCTCCGCCGCTGCCTCGGTAGCCACCACCACCGCCGGGAGGTGCCTCTCTGTAACACCCTAATTTGAATTTCAGCATTTAATAATAAATTTAATTGGCTTTATTTAATTTTCTAAGGATTTATTTTGCTTAGCTTACATTTTAACCTAATTTTGTTCCTCAAGTAATTAAAATTTGTCCTAGGTTTACTTTTAATGTTGCATTCATGCTGGAGCTTTGATTTATTTGTTTGAGTGTTAGAGTTGAATTCAAATTCAATTTTGAATTCAAATAGATTTGATTGAGTTAGTTTGAATAGGAAAAGAAATAGAAGAAGTAATAGAAAAGGAACCCATAACCAAAACCCAGCACCCAGCCTGGCCCGCGGCCCATCCCACTCTCCTTTCCCCGAAGCCCAGCCTTAGCAAACCCCGGCCCAGCATCTCCCCGCTCACACCAGCCGGGCCCGCAAACCAGCCGCCCGCTTGCTCACACGCGAGCGCCGGCCCATCCCGTCCGCACTCGCTCTCCCCTCTCCGCGACGCTGACGGCCTGGTCCCGCACGCCAGCTACCCCGCCCGCGCCGCGGCACGCTTTCTCGCTGCCCCGCCTGGCCCACTTGTCGGCGCCATCCCCTACCTCCCTTCCTTCCTCAGCGAGCTAACCGAACCGAGTTTACCGACGAGATCCTCGCCCGCGCGCCCCACGGCATGGACGCCCGGATCCCCGCACGCCTACTTTAACTCGCCCCCACGACCCCTGTGCGCCATCTCAACTCCACAGCCGCCACTGAACCCTAGAGCGCCGTTTTCCCCCTCGCTCCGCACCCCCTCTGCCGCGCAAGGTCCTCTGCCCCGCCACGGACCGGCCGCACCGCGCCCTTCCAGCCCTCGCCAACCACCGCAACAGCCCCGCCACGCGCCCAGGAACCTCCCCGCGGCCGCCATCACCGACAACGGGCCCTACATCGCCGGAATTTTCACCTGCATCGCTCGACGGTGAGCTCTCTGCGCCGCCATGATTCCTCGCCATTGGCTCGGTTCAGGCCACGCTGACCCCTCCACGGGCCTCGCAGGAGCACCACGCATCGTTTCGTGGAGTCCTGAAGCCGGAGACGTCCAGTAGCGGCCCGTCCTCGAAGCTTTGCCTAGCGCTGCCGCGGGTTCTCGTCGCCGACTACCCTGCGCCGGTCCTCCCTTCAATCCGAGCACTCGGTGAGCCAAACCCTGTTTCCCTCTCTCTTTTGCGCTAGCCTTGGTAGCCGTGACCCCCCCTGGAGACCCCGAACCGCCTCACGCCGGCGAGCCTCGCCGCCGGAGCCGCCATTGCCTACGAGCTCCACGCTCTGGACCACCTCGAACCCGGTTTAACCCCCAGTGGGTTACGCACGCCGCCCTCGTTCCTTTGCACCAGCCCGCAGCCCAAAATGAGCCCAGGAGCGCCGGATTCGCTCACTCCGGCGACCCCGCCGCCGCGGGAGCTCCGCTCCGGTGAGCTTCGCCGCCGCCCCACGCCCCAATCACCTAGAGCCGTCCGATCTGGAAGGAGTGTCCAAGATTAGATCTAGGATCCTTTAGATCTGAGCCGCCAGATCCTAACCCTACGGCTGAGATCCAAACTTACCGTTTCGGCCTGGCTATTTTGCATAAGAGTCCCTAGACTCTCTTCTATTCAACCCGCGATCCTATATAGTGTAGAAATATTTACACTGAGGCCCAGATTTTAGCGCATAGCCCCCTGACCTTTCTAGATTTAGTACCCGCAGTCCACGCATGACGTTTTTGCGAGTTAGACCCTGAAGCTTTAGTTTAATTACGTTTCAGTCCCTGGTTTTTGTAGAAAAGCCCCTGGAACTTCAGTTTTCTTACAATTAAGCCCCTAGAACTTGTTTTTGGCCTAGATTATGCGTTTTAGCTCCGTTTTTAGCGTTCTTTATATCCACGCGATCGTTGTAACGCGTAGAATAGTTTTGGCTTAGTTTTTCTTGCTGTTTTTATGTATTGTTGTACTGTTCTTTAGCTTTTGTTAGAGTTTGCTTGTTTGCTTATTATCGTGCATTGTTTTGGCCATGTGTTCGTGAGTAGACGTTGATCCATCTGAGGAGCCCCAGTACCAGTACCCGGAGCAGCCGTCTTCCGAGCACTTTGAGCAGCAGCAGGAGCAGTACGAGGAAGGCAAGTATAACATGAACAACCCATCACTTTTAAATACATTTTCATACTGCATTTTGGTTAGTTGTGCTAGGTTGCTGCGCTATAACACACTTTGGTCCTTTTTAATTAAATTGATTAATGGTTTACTTGAACTTAATTCTGAGAGTGGCACTCTGTGTGGCTTGAGTGACTCACGTCTCGTTAAAAGATGGTTTTTGTAGAAACATGGTTTAGGGGGCCAGCACGGTGCTTACTGCCTGGTTGGCCACTCTCCATAAGGACCGGTTCATAGAGCGACAACCTGGGACAACAACGCTACCACAAGGCTAGAATGGGATAGACTTGGCTTACTAATTAGGTCTTTTTGGTTTGGAGTAACTTACCTGCGGGGCAAGAGTAGCAAGCTTCAATGGTCCCTGCTCCTTTGGCTGGTCTGTGCTTGGATTGCGCTCCTGTGCTTGTACCCCCGTGAGGTGGGCCCCATCGTCGCTGACCTATCTCTCGCGGTTATGCCTTACCAATGAGATTCTTTGTAACGGCCTCGTAGTGAGTCGCTAGTCATCTCACCTAAGGAAGTGTGATGAACCTCTAGCGTAGCTCACGACTTGTGGGTAAAGATGTGCAACCTCTGCAGAGTGTAAAACTGGTATACTAGCCGTGCTCACTGTTATGAGAGGCCCAGATCCCCCTTTTGATTAGTGGAGTTATCTCCTTCCGACGAGGGAGGTGCTTCTCGGGGTTACCTTGGTGGCTTGGTTTCGGTTTGGTTCCCAGTAGTTTCTTAATTAATCCTGATTAATTACTATGTAACCGGGTTAATGGTAATTCATCAACTCGTAGTAAATAGCTTTAATAAAATCTTGCCAACACTTAAAAGCTAATGCAGTTGAGTCAGCCAACCTTAGAGCCTCATAGTTTGTGTTATACTTGTTGAGTACAAGTTGTGTACTCACCCTTGCCTCTTCTCTACTTTTTCCTCTTGGCTACGCTACTGCTGCTCAGTTCCTGCCGACTCGAGGGAGTTCGTCCAGCGCTACCAGGACTACGAGGACTTCTAGGTGTTCGTCTCCCAGTCGACGTCCCTGTGGCGCCCTGCTTCAGCTTCGGAGAGCTTTATCGTATTTTGTACTTCGCTTCCGCTGTATCAGACATTTTTGTCATTATTGTAATAAATAACATTCGTATTCGCTTTATTATATCTTTTTACGTGATATGTGCTATGATATACTATTCATTCTGTTGTATATACGTGTGACTTGATCCTGGCACGTATATGATTGCTCGGTTTATGTTCTTTTATAAACCGGGTGTTACACTCTCCCTGGTAGCAGCAACAGCAAACATGAGGTGTGCCTCCGCCGCCGCCACAGGAGCAGCCTCCACCACCACTGCCACCACCAGGGCAGCAGCAGTAGCCGCCACAAGGTGCGCCTTCGCCACCGCCACAACAGCAGCAGTCGCCCAGGCTCCGTGGACGCTGGAGACCCGGCGCTTCGGGGTAAGTGTTCTTCCATTCACTCCCCTTATTCCCGGTGCTTCGCTTTTTGCTGAAGGGCTTCTTCTCTTTGTTTGCCAGGGCCTCTCGCCCAGGCAGTTCTTCTGCCGTCACTGGCTCATCAGCGGGGGTCCAAGCGACCGGCGCCTCGGCGGCAACGGCGAAAGCGACGGCGGATGTGGGGAGCTCGGGTGCAGCGGCCTCCGCTAACCAGATGGTGCCCAACGCGGCGGCGGCGGATGCGCCAGTGCCAGGTGCAACAACGCCTGATGTGGTGGCCCCCGAGGCCCCGGCTACGACGACAGACACGCCGACACCGGGCTTGGCTACGGCGAGCATAGCGGTAGCGGGCGCGGCAACGGCGAGCACCTCGGTACCCAAGGTCCCGACGTCTGTGCCGGATATCCCCTCCCCCAGTTCCCAACCTGCAGCAGAGGAAGAGATGGAGGTGGTCTCTGGTAGGCGGCTCTTGCATGGTCCCCCAGATGAGGATGCGGTTCCCTCCCCCAGGTGCTGGTCCGGGTCCGGCGGACGATAGAAGAGGCGACCTCTACCACCGAGGCAGCATTCCGGCGAGAGTGGGCAGCTCTAGAGAGCGAGCGTTAGCGCCTCGGCGACTGGCATATCCGCCTGGAGGAGCGCATGAAGGCCGAAGCCTCCCGTGCTGCCGCCGCCCGGTCCGAGCTTCAGGCCGACCTTGAGTCCTACAGGAAAGGACTCCGGAATGTGTTCAACCGGGAGCTCGTGGCGGCGGGATGGGAGAAAGCCCTTGCGCTGCGGAGGAGGCTATTGCCAAGGAGGAGGCCAGCCTTGCAGCTCAGCGATCTGAGTTCGAGTCTCGCAGCCAGGGACTCGAGGTCCGCAAGCTGGAGCTCGACAAAATCTCCGAGTCCCTGCATCAATGGCGCCAGGAGCTGCAGGAGACCACCACCCAGCAGGCTGTTGCCGAGATAGAGCTCGAGGGGGAGAGGAAGTCCCTTGCCAGGCGGGAATCGCTCACCACCAGCATGGAGCAGGCCCTTGTGCGCCAGCACGAGTGTCTTAAGACCCTAAGGAGTCAACGACGCGGAAGGAGGCCTCGCTCCAGGAGAAGGCCTGCCAGCTGGAGGCAGCTCAGGCGGCACTGGATGCCCAGGTGCAGGAGGCGATCCAGGAGGCAGTCCGGAAGCTACAGGAGGACCAGCGCATGGGGGCCCAGCGAATCATCGACTGGGCGAGCGAAGCAAGCTTAGCTCTGGTGCCACTTGGAATGAGTCCAATTCAAGTGGCGGAGCCGCCAGCTTCAATTGCTGACGCCCTCCCAGTGCTGAACTCTGCTTCAGATAGACTCCAGCGCCTGGAGCCGGTCCTTGCTGGCCACATTGAAGCCGAGGGCCGCGAGCTGTGCCGGATGGTGGCGGAGTTCATTTTGACCTGCCTTCGGAGCCACGACCCTGCCATCTCGCTAGCCCCAGTCATCGATGGTCCAGTGGCGGAGACGGAGGCCTCCGCTCGGGAAAGCATGCGGGATGTCGTCGACTTCGTAGCTGCTTATTTCAAGCGGGAGCCTGCAGATTGCTGAGCTGGACCATCACAGCAGGCAAACTTTTGTTTTTTGTGTTATGTAAAAACATTGTACTTGTTGAAATTTTAATAGAAGAAAATTTCAACTTAGTTGTTTGTCAGTTGCTCTGGTTCGCGGTATGCAGCACCCCAATGTAACACCCTAAATTTCAAATCAGGAACCCAAATAGATTTAATTAGTTTTGCTATAGGCCGATAAGGTTTTATTTGCTTTATCTTGCATTTTAGAGAATTTATCGGGAATTAAATAATTTATTTAGACTTAAAATAAATATAAGAAAAATAGGTTGTGAGCATCCATGCCGCTTTGCATCTTTTATTTGTCTGTTGTTCAAATTGAGTTTGAATTCTTGAATTCAAATTTAATTTGAATTTGTTTGAATCAAGTTTTTAAAGGAAAATGGAAAACCTTTCTTCCTCAATCTCTCTTTCCAGCCCAGCCCAATCTCTCTCTTTATTTTTTCTTCTTTTCCCCACGGGCCGAATCCACTCTCGCGGCCCAGTTCCCGCGCCCCAGCCCAACTCCCGTTCTCCCCCCTATGTCTCTCTCTCTCTGACGTGTGGGGTCCGCTCGTCGGGGGCGTCCCCTACCTCGGGTTCGAACCGGACTCACGGAGGAGCCCGAGTCCGACCCCGCCCCGCGCCGCGTTCCCCTTGGGCCCGCATGCCCAGGTGCCGGGTCGCCCCTTTAAAAGCACCGGCCCTGCGCCCCCTTGACCTCGCCAAACCCGCAGCCGTCGCCTTAACCCTCACTAACCCTAGCTCCCAAAGCCGCCGCCTTAGTCGAGTTCGGAGCTCGCCGCCGTTCCGCTCTGCTTCCTCGACGACATCGCCGCTCTGGAGCTTCGCTGTGGTGAGAGGAACTGTGACACCACGGCCCAGGGCTTAATAGGATTAATAGGATACTCATACCAACAAGTTGCAACTTCTTTTCCGGAAGCCGGTCTCCAAAGAACTCCGAGGTTAAGCGTGCTTGGCCCGGAGCAATTTGGGGATGGGTGACCCACCGGGAAGTTATTCCCGAGTGCACACGAGTGAGGACAAAGTGTGCAGAAAAGACATGTGTTGGTCTGTCAGGGGAGTCTATGTCCTAGAAAGTTGTCAGATGTAAGCGGGCCCGGCCTCGGGGAGGCGGGACGTTACAGGAACCTCGCCGACCCCCTCTCTTTTCTTATCTCGCCTTCTTGCCGGCACATTAGCTCGCCGGAGCTCTGCTCCGCCGCTCCGTAGCCGTGCTCGCTGTCCGCTGCCTCTGCGCATCGCGTAGACCCCGCTATCGTGTTCGCGATCTCGCGAGCTCACTCCCCGTCCAAAACCCGATCCGTTTAGTGGCCGGAATCACGAGTTCGCGATACGCCGGCGAACTTTCGGCGGTGCGCCGCCGCAACCTGTCGCCGCCGGCATCTTGCGCCGCTACCATCCGCCCCATCCGATCTCAGCCGCCAGATTCAAAACCAACGACTCAGATTAGATCTTGAACCGGTATCAAACCCTAGCCACCCGATCTCGATCTGACGGTCCAGATTAGATCTGAGCCGAGTCAAACCGGTCAGCCTTGGCGTTTTTGCAAAAGAACCTCTCAGTTTTCCCAAAATCAACCCTCCGTCCAAGCCTTTTGAAAAATAATCCCAGTTTAGTCCTTTTCTTTATGTTTTAGCCCCTGTTGTTTTAAAACCTTTACAAATAAGCCCTTAAGATCATGTTTAGGCCATAACTTCACCGTTTTAAATCCGTTTTCAACTATTCTTGCGCTCACGCGATCCTTGTAACGTGTGGAATAGTTATATACCCTCGTTTGCTACTGTTTATATTGTTTGGTATACTGTTTCTTATTTGTTGCATGTGTTTGTTTGTATGTGCTCGTGTGAAGCGTAGACAACGCGTCGTTCGAGGGTCAACAAGAGCAAGGCTTTGAAGACGCCGATCAGCAGCAGCGTTTCAAGGAAAGCAAGTGGCCCCTTGATCATACTTTGTCCCCAAATCAATCACAAGTTATTCACATTTACTTTATTGCATGCATGTGTCTATAATATGATGGGAACCTAATTAAGGATTTTACCTAGATTGTTTATCCATGCCTTGATCAAACCGGGTTCTATAATTAAGTTGTGTAGTATTGCTAGTTGCTTATACATAGATCATGGTTAGTGATACTTGATACAAATGCTACACATGTTACTTCATGTTCTAAGGTTAATGTTGTTAATCAAGATCATATGATTAATTGGAACATGGAGAACCACTCATGAAAACAGTACAACCATAATACTACATGGCTCTGGTCTTGGCTAAGTAACTTGATGAACTATATGTTGTGTTGGGGTGGCTAGTTTGGTGGTGTTTGGGCTTGTGTCGTGGAGCAGGTGAAGGAAGCAGCGTCTTCTGAGGGACTGCAATTGTTGGGACCAACACTTACATATAGGGATTCTTTGGAAAGGCCTCGTAGCGTCCCTATGCAACCATACCTTGGAAGTGTGGTATTGTGTCTGATCAACACATGCGTGGTTGGGTTCAAAGTTCTTTGGGACTTTTACGCGAATTGTGGGGAAAGTGTACAACCTCTGTAGAGTTAAAACTAACCGGTTAGCCGTGCTCACGGTCAAGAGCGGCTTGGACCCTCACATGATAATTGAACTTGAAGATGATCTAAATCGATGCTTTATTTATGTTGGAGATGATTACTTATGATATTGATGGTTACTTCATATGCTTATTCTTGGGATTAATGGTATAAACTTACATGTAGATAATGCTTGCTTAATAAAACTTGATTAATTAAAAGTGCTTATCGCAGTTAAACCATATCAGCTATTCCTTGATTCAGCCTTGCATGTAATATATAGATGTTTTCTTGCCACTTGTTGAGTACCAATCATAAGTGTACTCACCCTTGCATAACGTTTTTCAGACCAACATAACGACTGTCCGGAGTACCCAGAAGACTTCGAAGATTTCTAGGCATATGTCTCCCAGTAGACTGCCTGTGCTAGAGGATTCCGCTGTTACTCTGAGATGCTATTTATCTGCTTAAGTTTAAGACATTCGGTTATGTAATAAAGTCTTTAATACTCTCTTTTGTTTTGACATTTTTATGATATTCGCTTTATTGTCTATCGTATGTGTGTAAACTGATCCTGGCGCACATATGAGAATGCATTCGGTTTCCTTCATAAACCGGGTGTGACAGAAGTGGTATCAGAGCAGTATTGACTGTAGGACGTTAGCCTAGTTAGAATGGTCGCAATTAAGGTCTTTTTTAGTAGCCATGCCCTTACCTATCCTTCTCCTCTTGCTTATTTTGAAAATTGCTTAATCCTTATTTTATTCTGACATCTTTTATCCTATCCATGTGGTATACTTGTTTCACTTCTTTCAAGTACACTTTTGCTAAACAAAACTTTCTCTATCTTGCCCCGCCACAGATGGCCAGGACTCGCCGGACTGCCAGGAAGAGCACCCGTGGACCGCCGCATCCGATCCACCACCCCCAGGAGCCACAGCAGGAGGAGGTTCCCGTGCCACCAGTCCAGGAAGACGCTCCCGCTCAGCCAGAGGAGCCCTTGGCGCCACCAGAAGATCACCCAGATGCCGCTACAGATGCACCGGGAGGAGATGATGATGAGGTACCAGGGAGGGACTACTTTAAGGAGGACCAGGATGGCCGCATCATGGAGGTTGATGAAGAAGGGAACCTGAGGTCACCACTGCCGTCGCCGACACCAACACAAGAGCCAGTTCCACCACCAGGGTACCAGGCGCCCCAGATGGATGATGATGAAGACCCCATCCAGTATGAAGGCTACTACCACGGAGGCATGTGGGATGACTCCGATGCAGAGGAAGAGCCCCTAGAGCTGACAGGTGGACCAGGCGCCCCCAGATGGAGGAGATGAGGACTCAATGAACCCCCTAGTGCCGCACAGAGATGCACGATAGCCGCCTAAGTTCCGAGCGCAGAGGGAGATCCACTACATAGATGACGCTGAAGGCCCCTACCCCAGGATGCTATGGGAAGCACTACAGATCATTGGCGCCACCCAGAGGCCGCACTGAGGACCCCGGTCAGCAGGGAGAGTGGCGTGTGTCAGCTGTGATCACCATACAGGATCCTAGGTATGGTACCCGGAGGGAAATCCATGCAAACAATGACCAGGTGATGAGGAGGTCACTGGAGGCAGGAGTCAGTGAAGCCGCATGGAGAGCTCTTGCGAGGATCTGCTACATCTACAGTGATGAGCTTATGGACTCTAAGTTCAGATTCTGCCCACGCCGTAACAGGGGTGCAGCCAGTGCTCAGATCCCTCGTCCACCCCCTGAGGAGAGGAACCCCGCTATGGATGTTGTACAGGAGATGGTTGCCGCTCTCAGCACTGATCTGGATGCGGCAAGAGTAGAACTGGATGAAGTCAAGGACGAGTTGAGGAGGCTACGTCGCCGATGCTAGATCTTGGAGGCTCGTCAGCAAGGAGAGCAGGAGCCGCCCCCACTAGATGATGAGTAGGAGATTCGCAGGGCAAGTTCACCAGCACGCAAGCGCGTTCATTATGGAGAGCCCGGCTACCGCACCCGCTACCTCTAGATGATTAGGCTTAAGAGTCTTAGGAGAGTCTTGTCAGAGTCGGTTTGAAATTGTTAGATCGAACATTCTTTTATGTGTGCTAGTTTAAAATTAGTGTGGTTTATATGCTTGTTATTGTGAGAACTACGTGATTTGCCTCTTTGTAATGATTGCGATGGAATTGTGGAGTGATTACCACAATTACATCAAGTTTAATAAAGATAGCTAGTTTAGTAAAGATTTTGGGGTTATCTAATTTATTTATCGCCTTGTCTTATCCTTGCATCCTATTCATGAGTCTCACTTGTCTAACCGATCAGATGGTGAACACCAGGTCTGGTTCAGGAATTGATCAGCCACCCGTTCAGCGACAGAGAGGAGGCAATGGCAACATCAACTCCGGTAACATGCAGAACAACAACAACAACCAGGGACCCCAGAACCAGCAACACCAGGCGCCACCACCACCACCTGCAAGGATAGAGCAGTTCCTTGCTGCTCAGATGCAGTTGCTCACTAATATGGCCCAGACAATGGCCAACATGCAGGCGCAGATGAATCAAGCGCCACCGCCGCAGCAGAGGGACCGTCATCGTGACTTCATGAGTCACAAGTCCCCTACCTTCTCACATTCGCCAGATCCTCTCCAGGCAAATGATTGGATCAAGACCATTGAGAAGATGCTGGACATCGCTCAGTGTACTAATCGGTAAAGAGTTCTGTATGCTTCGGGAAGACTGGAGGGAACAGCTGCAGCTTGGTGGGATGCATACACCGCAGCCCACAATGCTCCTAACACCATCACATGGCAGGAATTCAGGGACAAGTTCAGAGAGGACCACATACCCAAGGGCCTCATGAAGCTGAAGAGGCAGGAATTTCTTGGGCTCAAGCAGGGAGGCATGTCAGTGGCTGAATACCGAGACAAGTACCTCGAGTTGGCTCGCTATGCCCCAGCAGATATTGCGGATGATGAAGATAAGCAGGATCACTTCAGGAATGGCCTGAGTGGAGCCATCAAGTATCAGCTGCTGTGTCACACTTTTGGGAGTTTTCAGGAGCTGGTAGACAACGCCATCAAAGTGGAGCATGCTCGCAAGGAGATGGGTGAGATCAAAAGCAAGATGGAATCACAGGGACAGTCAAGCAACAGCCGCCCTCGCTTTGCATCGCCACAAGGAGCACCTTTCTGTCCTGCGGGCCAGAATGTCAACTACGGGCAAAATTAGTATCAGCGCCAGAATCAGCAGACTCCGTAGACTCCACGCACCGGACAGCAGACGCCACGCCCCAACTTCCCTCAGAACCGTCAGCACACTCCCGCCGGTACGCTTGTGAGGAACACCAACTCCGCCCCTACTGCGGGCGGCAGATGCTTCAAGTGTGGAGAATTGGGGCACTATGCTAACCACTGCCCTAAGCGGACTGTCCAGAATACCTCAGGACAGCAGAACTATAGTGGGCAGAGGCAGAATCCACAGCAGCAGCCAAGGAACAATAACCAGACCCCACAGAGCAACAGAGGACAACAGAATTACGTCCGCGGCAGGGTCAACCATGTGGTTGCAGACACCGCTCAGGAGGCTCAGGACGCTGTGTTCGGTATGTTCTTAGTCAACTCAGCCCCTGCATCAGTTTTATTCGATTCTAGAGCATCGCATACTTTTATATCCACTCAGTACATAGCCAAGCACTCCATACCGCTTTGCACCATGCCTAGCGCTATGCTAGTGAACTCACCGGGGGAAACATGAGAGCTGTGTACCAGTGCCCTGGAATTAAAATTCAGATTATGGGTAGGGAGTTTGATGCAAGACCTATAGTTCTAGAATCAGATGGAATTGATGTTATCCTTGGGATGGACTGGTTAACCAAGCACGATGCTATCATCCAATGTGCCAAGAGATCAGTGCTCCTTACCAGCCCAGCAGGTGAGAGGTTTGAGTTTGTTGCAACCCCTCCAACATCAGCAGATTGTACGGTGAATCAGATGAAGGCTGCTCTGATAGAGGACATCAGGATAGCAAAGCGAGTACTCAAATGTGTTCCCCGATGACTTGCCAGGTATGCCACCTGAACGTGACATTGAGTTCATCATAGATCTTTTACCTGGTACTGCACCTATTGCTAAGAGGCCATATAGGATGTCCGCTGGTGAACTAGAAGAACTTAAGAAACAATTAAAGGAATTGTTAGATAAGAAATTTATTCGTGCTAATTCGTCACCATGGGGAGCACCAGTGACCTTTGTTGACAAGAAGGATGGCACACAGAGAATGTGTAAGGACTACCAGTCATTAAATGAGGTCACTATCAAGAATAAGTATCTGTTGCCTCGTATAGAAGATTTGTTTGATCAGCTGAGAGGAGCCAAGGTATTCTTCAAGATCGATATGAGGTCAGGATATCACCAGTTGAGGATACCACCGTCAGATATTCCCAAGACTGCTTTCACTACCAGATATGGGTTGTATGAATATACGGTTATGTCATTCGGGTTGACCAATGCACCAGCTTACTTTATGTACTTGATGAATAAGGTGTTTATGGAGTATCTCGATAAGTTCGTAGTGGTGTTCATCGATGATATTTTGGTGCACTCCAAGAATGAGGAGGAACATGAGGAACACTTGAGGCTTGTTTTGTAGAAGCTCAGGGAGAATCAGTTGTATGCCAAGTTCAGCAAGTGTGAATTCTGGTTGAATGAGGTTTCGTTTCTTGGTCATGTCATCACAGATGGAGGAATTGCAGTTGATCCCAGCAAGGTCAAAGATGTGTTGAAGTGGGAACCACCTCAGACAGTGTCAGAAATTCGGAGTTTCTTAGGACTCGCCGAATACTACAGGAGGTTCATTGAAGGCTTCTCTAAGATAGTGAAACCCCTTACTTCACTACTAGAGAAAGGTAAAGTATTTGTGTGGTCAGAAGAGTGCCAGGCCAGTTTTGAAGAATTAAAGAAGCGGTTGACTACAGCTCCAGTGTTACCTATGCCGGACATTCACAAGAGTTTTGATATATACTGTGATGCATCTCGTCAGGGACTTGGTTGTGTGCTGATGCAAGAGGGACATATGATTGCTTATGCGTCTCTTCAGTTAAGGAAGCATGAGCAGAACTACCCCGCTCATGATTTGGAGTTAGCAGCTGTGGAACATGCCTTGAAGATTTGGAGACACTATTTGTTGGGACACAGGTGTCAGATCTACACGGATCACAAGAGTTTGAAGTATATCTTCACCCAGAATGATCTCAACCTGAGACAGAGAAGGTGGTTAAAGCTCACAAAGGATTACGACCTGGAGATACACTATCATCAAGGGAAAGCTAATGTGGTTGCAAATGCCATGAGTCGCAAGAGCCATGTAAATGCAATGAGAGCTAGCCAGATGCCTCAAGAGTTGTGTTGGGAGTTTGAGAAGCTCAATCTTGGGTTCGTTGCTCACACAGAAGGGATTACCATAGAAGTGGAATCGACACTTGAGCAGGAGATACGAAAAGGTCAGCTTGAGGATGCCAGAATCAAGGAGATAAATGAGTTGATGGAAATAGGCAAGGCACCTGAGTTCACAGAGGATGAACATGGAACAATATGGTTCAGAAAGAGGATATGTTTGCCAGAGGTAGAGCATCTTCATGAGATGATTTTGAAAGAGGCTCACGATTCAGCTTACTCCATCCATCCTGGAAGTACCAAGATGTATCAGGATCTGAAGCAGAGATATTGGTGGTATGGTATGAAACGTGATGTTGCAGCTCACGTAGCTATATGTGATGTGTGTCAGAGGGTCAAGGCAGAACATCAGAGATCAGCTGGATTGCTACAGCCTTTGAAAGTGCCAGAGTCGAAATGGGAAGAAATTGGTATGGATTTTATTGTGGGATTGTCGCGTACGAAGGATGGTTATGATTCGATATGGGTCATTGTAGATCGATTGACCAAGGTAGCTCACTTTATTCCAGTGAAGACTACTTACACAGGAGCACGATTAGCAGAGTTGTACATGTCCAGGATTGTATGTCTGCATGGGGTGCCCAAGAAGATTGTGTCAGACAGAGGTACTCAGTTCACATCTCGGTTTTGGCAGAAATTGCATAAGTCTATGGATACAAAGTTGAATTTCAGTTCAGCATATCACCCATAGATGGATGGACAGACAGAAAGGACCAATCAGGTGTTAGAGGATATGCTTAGAGCTTGCGCACTAAAGCATGGAGGCAGTTGGGATAAGAGTTTGCCGTATGCAGAGTTCTCCTACAACAACAGTTATCAGGCCAGTTTGAAGATGGCACCGTTTGAAGCATTGTATGGCAGGAAGTGCAGGACTCCATTATATTGGAGTGAGACAGGAGAAAGCCAGTTGTTCGGCCCAGAGATCATCGAAGAGGCCGAACGACAGGTGCAGATTGTCAGAGAGAATCTGAAGGTGGCGCAGTCTCGACAGAAGAGTTATGCAGACACTCGACGTAGAGAGTTGTCATTCGAAGAAAGAGAATTTGTGTACCTTAAAGTGTCATCCATCAGAGGTTTGCACAGATTCAAGGTCAAAGGGAAGCTGTCACCTCGCTACATCGGTCCATTTAAGATATTGTCTCGGAAGGGTGAAGTGGCATATGAGTTAGAGTTACCATCTCGGTTGTCAGATGTGCACAATGTGTTCCACATATCCCAGTTGAAAAAGTGTTTGAGGGTGCCAGAGGAGGAGCTGCCACTGGAGGAGTTGAATGTGCAAGATGATTTGACATACAGAACATCCGGTTAGAATTTTGGATACCATAGAAAGGATTACCAGGAGTAAAAGGATAAGGATGTGTAAGGTTCAGTGGAGTCATCATGCAGAGGATGAGGCGACTTGGGAACGAGAGGATGAATTACAGGCAGAATTTCCCCAGCTCTTTGCTAACCCAGCCGAATCTCGAGGACGAGATTCATTTTAAGGGGGGTAGGTTTGTAACACCATAAATTTCAAATCAGGAACCCAAATAGATTTAATTAGTTTTTCTATAGGACGATAAGGTTTTATTTGCTTTATCTTGCATTTTAGAGCATTTATCGGGAATTAAATAATTTATTTAGCCTTAAAATAAATATAAGAAAAATAGGTTGTGAGCATCCATGCCGCTTTGCATCTTTTACTTGTCTATTGTTCAGATTGAGTTTGAATTCTTGAATTCAAATTTAATTTGAATTTGTTTGAATCAAGTTTTTAAAGGAAAATGGAAAACCTTTCTTCCTCAATCTCTCTTTCCAGCCCAGCCCAATCTCTCTCTTTCTTTTTTCTTCTTTTCCCCACGGGACGAATCCCCTCTCGCGGCCTAGTTCCCGCGCCACAGCCCAACTCCCGTTCTCCCCCCCTCTCTCTCTCTGACGCGTGGGGTCCGCCCGTCGGGGGCATCCCCAACCTCGGGTTCGAACCGGACTCGCGGAGGAGCCCAAGTCCGACCCCGCCCCGCGCCGCGTTCCCCATGGGCCCGCACGCCCAGGCGCCGGGTCGCCCCTATAAAAGCACCGCCCTTGCGCCCCCTTGACCTCGCCAAACCCGCAGCCGCCGCCTTAACCCTCGCTAACCCTAGCTCCCAAAGCCGCCGCCTACGTTGAGTTCGGAGCTCGCCGCCGTGCCGCCGTTCCGCTCTGCTTCCTCAACAACATCGCCGCTCCGGAGCTTTGTTGTGGTGAGAGGAACCTCGCCGACCCCCTCTCTTTTCCTATCTCGCCTTCTTGCCGGCGCATTAGCTCGCCGGAGCTCTGCTCCGCCGCTTCGCAGCCGCGCTCACTCTCCACCGCCTCTGCGTGTCGAGCAAACCCCGCTATCGTGTTCGCGATCTCGCGAGCTCACTTCCCGTCCAAAACCCGAGCCGTTTAGTGGCCGGAATCACGAGTTCGCGATACGCCGGCGAACTTCCGGTGGTGCGCCGCCGGAACCTGTCGCCGCCGGCGTCTTACACTGCCGCCATCCGCCCCATCCGATCTCAGCCTCCAGATCCAAAACCAACGACTCAGATTAGATCTTGAACCGGTATCAAACCCTAGCCACCCGATCTCGATCTGACGGTCCAGATTAGATCTGAGCAGAGTCAAATCGGTCAGCCTTGGCGTTTTTGCAAAAGAACCTCTCAGTTTTCCCAAAATCAACCCTCCGTCCAAGCCTTTTGAAAAATAATCCCAGTTTAGTCCTTTTCTTTATGTTTTAGCCCCTGTTGTTTTAGAACCTTTACAAATAATCCCTTAAGATCATGTTTAGGCCATAACTTCACCGTTTTAAATCTGTTTTCAATGATTCTTGCACTCACGCGATCCTTGTAACATGTGGAATAGTTTTATACCCTCATTTGCTACTGTTTATATTGTTTGGTGTACTGTTTCTTATTTTTTGCATGTGTTTGTTTGTATGTGCTCGTGTGAAGCGTAGACAACGCGTCATTCGAGGGTCAACAAGAGCAAGGCTTTGAAGACGCCGATCAGCAGCAGCGTTTCGAGGAAGGAAAGTGGCCCCTTGATCATACTTTGTCCCCAAATCAATCACAAGTTATTCACATTTACTTTATTGCATGCATGTGTCTATAATATGATGGGAACCTAATTAAGGATTTTACCTAGATTGTTTATCCATGCCTTGATCAAACCGGGTTCTGTAATTAAGTTGTGTAGTATTGCTAGTTGCTTATACATAGCTCATGGTTAGTGATACTTGATACAAATGCTACACATGTTACTTCATGTTCTAAGGTTAATGTTGTTAATCAAGATCATATGATTAATTGGAACATGGAGAACCACTCAAGAAAATAGTACAATCACAATACTATGTGGCTCTGGTCTTGGCTAAGTAACTAGATGAACTATATGTGGTGTTGGGGTGGCTAGTTTGGTGGTGTTTGGGCTTGTGTCGTGGAGCAGGTGAAGGAAGCGGTGTCTTCTGAGGGTATTGTGTCTAGTTTTCAAGTCCCTATGCAACCATACCTTGGAAGTGTGGTATTGTGTCTGATCAACACATGCGTGGTTGGGTTCAAAGTTCTTTGGGACTTTTACGCGAATTGTGGGGAAAGTGTACAACCCCTGCAGAGTTAAAACTAACTGGTTAGCCGTGCTCACGGTCAAGAGCAGATTGGACCCTCACATGATAATTGAACTTGAAGATGATCTAAATCGATGCTTTATTTATGTTGGAGATGATTACTTCTGATATTGATGGTTACTTCATATGCTTATTCTTGGGATTAATGGTATAAACTTACATGTAGATAATGCTTGCTTAATAAAACTTGATTAATTAAAAGTGCTTATCGCAATTAAACCATGTCAGCTATTCCTTGATTCAGCCTTGCATGTAATATATAGATGTTTTCTTGCCACTTGTTGAGTACCAACCATAAGTGTACTCACCCTTGCATAACGCTATTCAGACCAACATAACGACTGTCCGGAGTACCCAGAAGACTTCGAAGATTTCTAGGCATATGTCTCCCAGTCGACTGCCTGTGCTAGAGGATTCCGCTGTTACTCTGAGATGCTATTTATCCGCTTAAGTTTAAGACATTCGGTTATGTAATAAAGTCTTTAATACTCTCTTTCGTTTTGACATTTTTGTGATATTTGCTTTATTGTCTATCGTATGTGTGTAAACTGATCCTGGCGCACATATGAGAATGCATTCGGTTTCCTTCATAAACCGGGTGTGACACCCGGCGCCCTGGCCCCCTGGTAGATAGCTTCAGTTGTTAGAACCTATCTGTCATCCGAGCCGAGAAGACGCTCCGGACCCCCGTATGAGGTTGAGCAAGTATCCTTGGGCATAGGTGTAGCATAGATTGCAAGTCAAACGAGCGACTTATTCCCTGTATAGCAGAAAAAACTACAGAGAGGAAAATCAAACTCGCTGGGGATGGTAGTAATGATACTGCAACTTAGCTGTTTGACGCATGCAGAATCGATTCTTAGTATCTGGCTCAAAGCGAACACTCCGGGCCCCCTGGGAGACAGGCTCAGTTGTTTTGAGTCTGTCTACCACTGAGACTAGACCTCGATCTGCATGAAGCCTTAAAGCGGATGCCGGGACCCCCTGGTAGGTAGGCTCAATAGTTTGAGGCTAGCTACCACCAGTCAAGGCCTAACCTGCATACCACTCAAAGTCAAAGCTTAGTAGGAGGCCCGCGGTACCTATTCTGGACCGGCCCCCAAGCTAGTACGTGGTCCGGGGCTCCGGATACACAGGTCCAGGCAGCATAATGCTTGTTACAGAGTGGTGGAGTGTGTAGGCTTAGGGTACGGAACCAGGCTAAGGCGTTACACAGGGCTCCGGACCACTCCAGGAAACAAACACGACTTTACCGGACCTGGCTCCGACGTTCCAGATCGCTCCCTAGCAGTGGGTGAGGTCATTCTGTCGTACTCGATCCTTTGAGATATGGAGCTGGAACTGCCGTGTAGGACTTAGGAAGCCAACCCTTGAGCTAGAATGAGGTCCGGGCCCCTAATTACCCAGCTCCGGGTACTAGAGCACTCGTTACAGGGTGGTGGAGTGTGTAGGCTTTGGGTACGGAACCGGCTAAGCGGCTACACAGGACTCCGGACCACCCCAGGAAACAAGCACCCCCTCTCTAGAGCAAGTCCCTAGGGGTCCAGACCCCCCTACCAGCAGCAAGGGGGTCCGGACCTGGACAGCAGTCCGGCAACTCAATACAGATCTTAGCTGTAGCGACAAGAGTGGAAGTCCGCGCGGGGGTTAGAGACGGAAAAGCTCGAGAATCGAAATGCGAAATAAAATTTTGACACAAAGACAGAACTGGGAGCAAATCTTTCCTTTGCAACTTGATATACATGGCTTGCGCGATGGATGCCAGAGGCCGGGTTTATGAGGGCGGACCTCTACCGCTCTAGGCCGCGCGTTAATGTTAGCCGATGGTGCGATGGATGCCAGAGGCCGGGTTTACGAGGACGAACCTCCACCGCTCTGGACCGCACGCTAATTCTATCTTATTACAAAGGAAAATTTCATTTTCCTGCTCTCTCTAAGTGTAAAACTTACGCAGATGCTCTATGTTCCATGGGTTGGGTAGCGGCACCCCTTCTTCTGTGGCAAGGCGAACGCATCCGGGCCGGCATACTTCTGTAACCTTGAAAGGACCCTCCCAGCTGGGGGAGAGTTTGTGGAGCCCTGCTCGGTTCAGGATCCGCCTCAGGACGAGGTCCCCAGCCCGGAGCTCCCTACTGTGCACGAACCGTTGATGGTAGCGCCTGAGCGCCTGGTTGTAGCGTGCATTTCAGATTGCTGCTCGCCACCTTCGTTCGTCAAAGAAGTCCACATCGTCACGCCGCAGTTGTTCCTGCATAGATTCGTCAAAAGCCTGGACCCGTGGTGAGCCCAGGTGAATTTCCGGGGGAAGGCATGCTTCAGCCCCGTAGACCAGGTGAAAGCATCTAGGCCCTCTAGGTATATTTCGGTGATTAATGACAACCATTATTGTGACTAATGAGTTTGTGCAGCATAATGAAATCTTATCGCTCATTGGATCATATGTTAAAGAGGCCCCTAAATTTCATCATTCAAAAAGGCGATCTTGGTATTCAACTCAAGTATATAACAAGACTAAGGATCTTTCTAGTCCTAAGTGTCGCAAGGTTGAGAAGAACACTTAGGTTAGTATAGGTTTTATAGTTTTGTAGAGATCACACTATTAAGAGGGGTTAAGGCCAAGTAACTTGAGCATGGACATGGTCAATCAAAAATGGATGCACACATTGGTCACTCAGGTTCTTGGAAGCTCAAACAAGTGCTATTCAACTCATATCTCGAGAATATTTGGATTTCATTCAAGACTCAAATCAAAATAGACAAAATCAGGAAAAAGTCTTATCACCGGTTTAACCGACGACATCAATTTTCTATACGTCGGTTAAACGCTATCACTGAAGCATGGAAACTGAGTACACCGGTTAAACCGACGATATTTGAAATTAATGTCGGTGCAGTTGTCCAGAATGTTGGTTTTCCAGGGATTTCTAAGCTTATACTCACCGGTTAAACCAACAATGGATTTGAGTTAACGTTGGTGCAGTTGTCCAGAACGTTGGTTTTCAAGGGATTTCTAAGCTTATACTCACCGGTTAAACCGACGATGGATTTGAGTTAGCGTCGGTGCAGTTGTCCAGAGAGTTGGTTTTTCATTTGATCAGCGAACAACTACACTCATTGGTTAAACTGATGATACGTCAGTTAAATTGCCCGAGCTGTAACGGCTAGTTTTTCAAATGGGTAGTTTACATTCATCGGTTAAACCAACAATGACTTTTGGAGGGCCGTCGGATTAACCGGCGTTGCGTACTTTTCTAGCAGCTTTTCTCCAATGGCTCTATCCGCGTGAGCTGCCTATATATACCCCTCTAATGGGTCATTTTGAAGTCTCTTGACACCAGGCAACACTCATTCTATTGTCGAGAGCCACCTTGAGCTCCACATTCCACTCATTTGATCTTTCAATCATCCAAGAAGCAAGGCTAAGGACTTGAGTTGAGAGAAGCTTGTGTGCATCCATTTTTGGTGATCGGTTCTTTCTCAAGTGAAGGCCCTAGCTTGTTACTCTTGGTGATTGGCATCACCTAGGCGATCTTGGTGATTGAGGTGTTTCTTGCGGAGCTTGCCAAGTTGATTGTGGGAGCCCGAAGAAGATTGTACGTGGCTTGAGCTACACCACGCCGGGATGGTGAACGGAGACTCTTAGTGAGCACCCTCGTCTCGGTGACTTGGGAGGTGACAAGACTCTTAGTGAGTATCACAACGTGGATTAGGGGTGTGTGCCAACACATCGACACCACGGGAAAAAATCCGGTCGTCTCTTTCCCACTCTTTACATTCAAGCACTTACTTTCATGCAATTTATTCATGTGCTTGACCCTAGAGATGATAACTTAGATCTACCTTGCTTAGCTTTATATTTTATTGTATCATTTATAGCTTGTGTAGGTTGCTTAGTTAGTCGGTTGGTGAATTGAGCCTTACTAGTATTGCATAGGTTAAGGTTGCTTTATTTTGTTTTAGAAATTTGAAAAAGGCCCAATTCACCCCCCCTCTTGGTCCATCGATCCTTACAATTGGTATCAGAGTCTCGTTGCTCATTTGGATCATTAGGCTTCACCGCCTAGAGCTATGGCCAAGATGGGTGGATCGCCTCCTCACTTCGAGGGCAAGAACTTTGCTTATTGGAAAGTTCGCATAGCCGCATATCTTGATGCGATTGCCCCCGAAGTGTGGTTAGCAACAAAGACCGGGTTCACCGGAACTCCCACCCCAGAACAACTTAAGTGGAATGCTAAGGCTAGAAATGCAATTTTTGAAGCCATTAGTGAGGAAGTCTTTGCTAGAGTTAATGGCATGGACTTGGCAAATGATATTTGGAAGGAGCTCATTGAAATTCATGAAGGCTCCACAAAAGTTCGTGAGCAAAACTATCACTTGTTTAGAGCTAAGTATGATTCTTTTAAAATGCTAGCTCATGAAAATTGCAATGATATGTATTCTCGCTTGAATGTCATTGTTAAGGACATTAATGCACTTGAAATATCTAAAATTGACAGTGGCTCCATCAACCGCAAGATACTCATGCTCCTTCCGAAGCCCAAGTACAACATCATAAATGCTATGCTTCAAAAGGAGAATCTTGATACGATGGAAGTGGGAGAGCTTGTGGGCGAAATTTGTGCTCATGAAATGGGTATTCTTGGTATGTCCGAAGAGCCAACTGCAAGCAAATCAATCGCTATCAAAACCAAGGTCAACAAGCACCGCAACCTCAAGATGATCAAGCAAGAATCAAGCTCAAGCAATGAAGAAGATGATCATCATGAAAGCTCATCCGATGATGAAGATGATTGAGAGCTTGCTCTCATGATGAGAAATTTCACATGCTTGAGTGATAAGATCAACAACAAGGGTTACAACTTTGACCCTAAAAGAAGAATGTTCCGGCCAAGGGAAGATGTCAAGAACAAAACATGCTACAATTGTGGAGAAAAAGGTCACATCTCTCCAGATTGCCCCAAGCCGGACAAAATAAAGAAGGATAACAAGAGCAAGCATCGCCATGATTCAAGCGATGATGATGAAGATGAAAGGAAGAACAAAAACAAGAAACTTGGGAAGAAGAAGAGCCATGACAAGAAGACCAAACTCTTCCCAAAGAAGAAAGGCAACACCAAGAGAAGCTTCTTGGTGGAAAAACAAGAATGGGTGACCGATGTCTCATCAAGTGAAGAATCAAGTGATGAAGAAGACATCGTCACCATTGCTCTCACCAATGAAGAACCATTGCTACCTCCACCTCCTATGTGCCTCATGGCAAAAGATAACACAAAGGTATGTGAGGAGGATAGTGATAGTGATGATGAGCTTGATCCTAATGAATTTGCTAACCTCATCAATGAGTATACATCCGTCATCAAGAGGGAAAAGGGCAAGGTCAAGTTTCTTGAGAGCACTCATGCCAAGCTAGAGCTAGCTCACTCCGATTTGCTTGGCAAGTACAATGACTTGCTCAAAAAGCACCATGAGTCACTTGCACTTGCTAAGCAAGTTGAAGAGAATCACAAAAAGCTCAAGCAAGAGCATAGGGAGTCAGCTCACAAATATCAAGAGCTTGAGTTTGCCTAAGAAGCAATTGACCCGAGTCTTGAGAACTCTATCAATGAAAATATTGAAAAGGTCAATGCTTCTACTTCATGTGATGACCTACTCAATGATGCAAATGCTACTAATGTTTTGCCCGAGCTTGCTCCCTCTAGGGAAAAAGAATTGATGGGTCAAGTGACAAGCCTCAAGAGTAGTGTGGAGAAGCTCTCACGAGGAGAATACATCCACAAGGAAATTCTCTTCAGCAATGCTCGTGACTATGGCAAGAGAGGTCTTGGTTCATTTCCGGAGCCAAACCAAGGCACTACTCCCTCTCCGGAGATCAAGACTAGCTTCATTAAAGAAGTTGGATCATATTGTCAACATTGCCAAGTCACCGGGCACCAAGGGAGTGTCCTTTGCCATCACGTCCTTTCCCTACTTTACCTAAAAATTACTCATCTATGCATTAAAATAACCATTTTCTTTTGAGTAAGGTAAAGGGCAAGGTGAAGGCCAAATTCATTGGCAAGATTACAAAGGAAGCAAAGAAGAAGCTCCCCAAGCAACTTTGGGTTCCCAAAGCTCTTATCACACATGTGCAAGGCCCAAAGCTCATTTGGGTTCCAAAAACTCAAAAATGATTCTCATTTGTGTAGGTGAACTACAAAGCCGGTGGAAAACATTGGGTACTTGATAGCGGTTGCTCTCAACACATGACCGGCAATGATAGCATGTTCACCTCTCTTGAAGACCCCGGCGATCATGAACATGTCACCTATGGTGATAACTCAAGGGGGAAAGTTTTAGGTTTGGGTAGAATAGCAATTTCTAAAGATTTAGCCATTTCTAATGTCTTGTTCGTAGAATCACTTAGTTTTAATCTTATTTCAATTGCTCAATTATGTGATCTTGGACTAACGTGTACCTTTGACAAGAATGGTGTTGTAGTAACCTTTGAAGAAGATAAGTCATTGGTGTTCATGGGGTTTAGGCATGGCAACATTTACTTGGTGGATTTCTCTTCAAAGCAAACAAGCTCCATGACATGCCTCTTCACCAAGTCGTTTCTTGGGTGGCTTTGGCATAGAAGAATTGCTCATATTGGCATGAGCAACCTCAAGAAAGCCCACAAGAGAGGGATGATCACCGGCTTGAAGGATGTCACCTTTGACAAGAACAAACTATGTAGTGCATGTCAAGCCGGAAAGCAAGTTGCAACACATCATCCTATCAAGACGATGTTGTCTACCTCCAATCCACTCGAGCTACTTCACATGGATCTTTTTGGTCCAACCACATACAAAAGCATTGGTGGTAACCTCTTTTGCCTAGTAATCGTTGATGATTTTTCACGTTATACTTGGGTCATGTTTCTAGGAGATAAGAGTGAAACTCCGGAAGTCTTCAAGACATTTGCAAGAAGAGCTCAAAGGGAGTACAACTCCCCAATTGTGAAGATCCGGAGTGACAACGGCACCGAGTTCAAGAATATGAAAATTGAAGAATGGTGCGATGAAGAGGGTATCAAGCATGAGTTTTCCGCCACCTACACGCCTCAACAAAATGGAGTGGTGGAAAGAAAGAACAAAACACTAATCACTCTAGCAAGAGCAATGTTGGATGATTATGGCACGTCCGAGAGGTTTTGGGCGGAAGCAATCAATACGGCTTGCCATGCACCTAACCGAGTGTATCCCCACCGACTCCTAAAGAAAACACCATATGAACTCATCACCGGGAAGAAACCAAACATCTCCTACTTTCGAGTATTTGGTTGCAAATGCTTCATTTATAAGAAGAAAAGGCTCGGTAAGTTTGAGAGTAGATGTGATGAAGGATTCTTGCTTGGTAATGCATCAAACTCCAAAGCATATAGAGTATTCAATCAAACCTCCGGGTTAGTTGAAGAAACATGTGATGTAGAGTTTGATGAATCTAATGGCTCCCAAGAGGAGGTTATTGGCAATGACAATGTAGGTGATGAGGAGATTGAAGAAGCTTTGAAGAAGATGTCCATTGGGGATATCAAGCCGGAAGAGTTGCATGAAGGCAATGATCAAGGGGGAGGACCTTCCTCATCTACACCAAGCACCTCCATGGCACCCCAAGTGGATGAAGATAAAGAAAAAGATGATCTACAATCTCAAGAAAGTGTTCCAACGCCAACACCCCAGGTGCAAGAACAAGAAGAGCAAAATGTTGCACCACAAGCACAAGTCATCCATGATCCACCTCAACAAACATCCACACATGTACCGCTAGTGAAGTATGGTCGTATCTCCAAGGATCATCCAATTGATCAAATCATTGGTGGTCCTTCCAAGGGAGTAAGAACTCGTTCTAAGCATGCTTCATTTTGTGAACATTACTCATTTGTTTCTTGTATTGAACCCACTAGCGTAGAGGAAGCGCTTGAGGACTCGGATTGGGTGATGGTCATGCAAGAAGAATTGAACAACTTCACCCGCAATGAAGTTTGGGTCCTCGAAGCTCCTCCGAAAAACAAGAACATCATCGGCACTAAGTGGGTCTTCCGAAACAAGCAAGACGAACATGGGGTGGTGGTACGCAATAAAGCAAGACTTGTGGCAAAAGGGTTTTCTCAAGTCGAAGGTTTGGATTTTGGTGAAACTTTTGCTCCGGTTGCAAGACTTGAAGCTATCCGCATCCTTCTTGCTTACTCTTCTCATCATAATATCAAATTATATCAAATGGATGTGAAAAGTGCATTCTTAAATGGCTTAATTAACGAACTTATTTATGTTGAGCAACCTCCCGGGTTTGAAGATCCGAGGAATCCTAACCATATTTATAGGTTGCACAAGGCACTCTATGGGCTCAAACAAGCTCCAAGGGCTTGGTATGAGAGGCTTCGTGACTTCCTAATCATGCAAGGCTTCAAGATTGGGAGGGTGGACACCACATTTTTCACAAAAGACGTCAACGGGGATCTTTTCATTTGTCAAATCTATGTTGATGATATTATATTTGGCTCAACTAATGATTTACTAAGCCATGACTTTGCTACCATGATGTCTAGGGAATTCGAGATGTCCATGATCAGCGAATTGACCTTCTTCCTTGGTTTTCAAGTCAAACAATTGAAGGAAGGGACATTCATCCATCAAGAAAAATATACTAAAGATATCTTGAAGAAGTTCAAGATGGATGAATGCAAGCCGATCAAGACACCCATGGCAACCAATGGGCATCTCGACTTGGATGTGGACGGTAAACCGGTTGATCAATCCCTCTATCGTTCTAAGATAGGGTTTTTGCTTTACCTTACCACATCTAGGCCCGATATAATGTTTAGTTTGTGCTTGTGTGCTCGCTTTCAAGCAAACCCAAAGGAGTCACACATCTCGGCTATGAACAGGATCCTTCGGTATCTCAAGCACACCCCAAGCATAGGCTTGTGGTACCCCAAGGGCGCTAGCTTAGATCTCTTGGGATACTCGGACTCGGATTTTGCCGGAAGCCGTGTGGATCGCAAGAGTACCTCCGGGGATTGCCACTTTCTTGGGCGTTCTCTAGTTTCTTGGTCAAGTAAGAAGCAAAATTCCGTGGCTTTGTCCACCGCGGAAGCGGAATATATAGCGGGCGGTGCATGTTGTGCCCAAATCCTATATATGAAGCAAACCCTTTTGGACTTTGGTGTGAAACTAGATAGGATTCCACTCCTTTGTGACAATGAAAGTGCCGCAAAAAGTGCCAAAAATCCGGTTCAACACTCTCGCACAAAGCACATTGATATTCGCCATCACTTCTTGCGTGATCACGAAGCTAAAGGAGACATATCTGTTCAAGGTGTGAGATCCGAGGAGCAAATGGCGGATAAATTCACAAAACCCTTTAGATGAGAGTACTTTTGTTAGGCTAAGGAATGAGCTTAATGTATTAGATGCGGCAAACGTCATGTAAGTTGCCTTGTCATATAGAAAAATGCACACATATAGGACACTTGTCTAACCATGGTAAGATAGTGATGAGCATGGGTTTAGCTAGAGGTGGTGGTCCACATGTTTTAATCTAGGCTTGTAGAAAGGCTCATCATGAAGAAGGTTCCCATGAGTTCAAACTTGACAAGTAGAACTTAAATTCTTATTATGCATTTCTTGTCATATAGATGTGCACTTCATGTTTACCCTTCTCTCGCATGTGGTTATAGCTTGCACCATCATTGCATGCGTAAGGGTCACAAAGGAGATCACTTGATGAAAATGAGACTTGTTTCATATGCAAGATCTCAATTCATGAGAGGTGAATAGAGCAAAGTGTTAGGTGTGTTATTGCCTAGTGAGTCGTGTCATGATGAGTTTGAAGCTCTCTATCTTCAATATTCCTATGACATGGCTCATACATTTTATTTTGCGCTTTGTCTCGCTTTGCGGCTTTTCCTTGTGTTTGAAAAGAAAACTATTAAGCTAGTATGCTATCCTAAATATTTTGAGGGGTAAAGTCGCCTATGCAAGTCCATTAACTTGAGTTTAGTTGAATTTTATAAGTTTATTGGACTTAGCATAGAAGAGTGAGCTGAGTGAAGGTTTTTCGGGTTCACCGGTTAAAGCGACGTTTAATGGATCTACACCATCGGTTTAACCGGCGTTACTAAGTTCTGTCTCAGCTCAGTCAAATCCAGGCGTTCAACCGGCGTATGCAAATGTCACAGCATCGGATCAACCGGTGAACATAACACAGTTCTGACCTAGCAATCAACCGATGATTTCATTGTTCAACCGACGATTTCAAACTTCACATCATCGGTTCAACCGGTGTTCGGATGCAGAATTGCTGGAGTCTCAGGTGAACTGAACCGATGCATTTAAACGGCGCTCTAAACCTAAGCATCGGATCAACCGGCATTAAGAAAAATCACGGGGCCCACATGTCATATATCTCTTGCCCGCGCACGCCGTTCTCACTTCTTCCGCCCGTTCGCTACCCGCTACGCGGAGCCGCTCACCCACGCAACCACCTGCCGTGCACCACCTCCACGCGCCATCGCTCACCGCCGCTCACGCTCCGCGCCACCACACTGCCGCTCCACCCGCACGCAGTTCACACGCCGCCGCCATCCAAGCACCGCCTGCGCAGCCGCTAAGCACCGCCACTGCAAAACCGCGCCGCTACCACAGCTCACCGAGATGGGCTGCGAGAAGAGGAAGGGAAAGGAGGTCGTGGTCGAGAAGTCGGTTAGCAAGCGGACCCGTGCAGAGAGGGAGGCCGAGAGGGCCGAGATGGTGGCCAAGGCCGCTGAGGAGCAGGCGGCAGGCCTTGCTCGTCCATTCGGGATCCGGGAGCAGCCAACCAGAGGCAGAGGCAGGGGCAGAGTCAGAGAGGGCAGGGCCATCAGGGCCGCATCTGAGGAAGCTGCAGGGTCACATAGCTCAGATTCAGATGCAGCGTAGTCAGAGCAGTCTCAGGGACAGAGTACTCAGGGGTCACCGACTCAAAGATGTTCTGGCCGCACTCGGCAGACGTCCCAAGCAGCAGAGTCTCCACCAGCGACCGAGTGTTGCACCGGGCCCAGGACGCGAGGTGGTCACCAGCCACAGGTGCCTCGCAGGATAGCAGCACCAGCAGCAGCCCGTAGAGCCGAGGCCCTAGCGGCCGAGCGCGCAGTGTTTCGTATGGACACTGTTGTGCGTCTGGAGCCAGGTGTGCTGCTCCAGAACTTGACCAAGACCAATGCGGCGAAGGTCAAGAGGCTTAGGTGGAGCGTGGCAGAGGAGGATTGGTTCCCAGTGAGCCGAGACGGCAGAGTGGACCGCCGGTTCTGGACAATTCTTCAGGCCAGCTTCTACGAGACCGACCAGAGGTGAGGCCACAGGATCTTCCCACACAGAGTGCTTGACTGGGTTTCACTGAGGACAGCCGCAGGGGGAGCGTACATTAGAGAGCACTTTGCACACTTCAGAGGTCTGCCCAGGCTACTTGAGATGGAGCAAAACAGGTACATTGAGGACTGGGTCCGAGTGTTCTATGCCACAGCCTGGATTGCTCCCGAGCGCAGAGCCGTGCATTTCATGTTTGGAGGCCAGGTCTTTGGTTTGTCGAGGGCGACGATTGCAGGAATCCTTGGAGTCGACTTGGTCGATGTCTCCCTGTACGAGAGAGTCTACGGGGACGCAGATCCACCTCGCAGGGCGTTGATTGGCGGGATAGCACCTTCTCACGAGGCGATTTCTCGGTGCTTCCGCCAGCCTTTCCCGGCCTCGTATGCCAGAGTCCCCAGCTTGCTGACCCCAGAGGTGTACATAGTTCACATGGCCCTCCGGAGGACCTTGTTACCGAGGAGTGGCTACCTAGAGGGGTTCACAGGACTGCAGCAGCTACTACTACTCCACATCCTCACTCATGAGCCTTTCGACATTGTGGACTTTATTTTGGCTGAGATCGAGGATGTGATCATTGACGGGATGGGTGTTGTGCGCCAGTTTCCTTATGCACACTGGATCAGTTATATTTGTTCTATGATCGTGCTCGCTGACTCGCCGATCAGTGTTGTCTACCGCCAGGATGAGGCTCCCCGGTTCCCAGTCTACCGTCCCACTACTCCACAGGACCGGAGGAGGGGCAGACAGGCCGAGAGAGCTGCCATGGCATAGCTATCGGCAGAGGTTCAGGCCCGAGTGGCCGAGGAGGATGAGGCACTACTTGAGGCAGAGGCACAGCTTCCCGGAGGAGACGACGAGATTCACCGGTCAGACATTGAGACCGACTCCTCTGAGGACGATGAGTACTTCCCTCCTGCACCAGCTGCTCACGATCATGAGGTAGGAGGATCCAGAGAGCCAGCAGTCACTACTGTCTCCGAGTCTCAGGTGACTCAGTCGTCCAAGCTCACCTCTCTACTTCAGAAGCTAGTCAGTCAGCAAAGAGACGACGGCTCGCGATAGAGGCCCGGCTCACTGCCATCTAGAGGGAGGCTGCTCTAGAGCGTGCTGCATCTGAGGAGCAGTTTGTCGGCCTACTTGACAGAGTCACTCAGAGGACAGACGCTCAGTTTCAGCAAATGCAGCAGGGCATGATGGCTATGTTTGGCATGATCACATAGCTATACTCTCACTCTGGACTAGCCCTACAGCAGCCAGGTCTTCAGGGTATGGGAGCACCTACACTTACAGTCACTCCAGCTCCAGCCTCTACAGTAGCTCCAGCTTCTTCGACGACACCGGAGACCACATTCTTGTTGTCCGCACTTCTTGGGTCTACCAGTCGTCAGATCTTCTCGCCACTGCCAGCGACTACGCTTTTTCAGGACTCACCGTCAGCAGTTCAGTCGGTCCCCGTCGTACCAGAGGCACCACTTTGAGGGGGAGGAGCAGGAGAGGAGTCCCTACCACCGCAGTTAATGCAGCCAGCAACCTCAGCAGTCATGACTTCAGATGCTAACACCTCTTCTGTTGACCTGCTTATGACTTCTACGGATCCTCTCCCAGGCAGTGCCAGCATGAGAGCCTCCATGACAGCTACACCTCCAGTTAGCTCGGACCCCGCAGCTCCCGTCCGTCACCGAGGGTTCTCCGTCCGATGACGACGACGACCTGGACCGCTTCCTCGCCATGCCGCGACAGCAGGACCCGTAGCCCGCCTTTTTGGTGCTTTGATACCAAAGGGGGGGAGAGTTAGGGGGAGTCACAGAGGAGTTGGAGTCAGGGGGAGGGTAGAGCTAGCAGAGTGATCGTAGATGCCAGGACTTGATTGTTGTATCTTTATTGGCTTCTAGTTCATGGACATGTATATTTGACTCTTGTGCGTGTTGCGCTTTTATGACATGTCTATGGATTCTGTTCGAGCCTTCGTGCTCTTTGTGCGTTTCTTTTCGCGTGTTAATCTTTCTTGCTTTACTCATTTAATTTATTGTTTGTGTTGTCATCAATCACCAAAAAGGGGGAGATTGAAAGCATCTAGGCCCTCTAGGTATGTTTCGGTGATTAATGACAACCATTATTGTGACTAATGAGTTTGTGCAACACAATGAAATATTATCGCTCATTGGATCATATGTTAAAGAGGCCCCTAAATTTCATCATTCAAAAAGGCGATCTTGGTATTCAACTCAAGTATATAACAAGACTAAGGATCTTTCTAGTCCTAAGTGTCACAAGGTTGAGAAGGACACTTAGGTTAGTATAGGTTTTATAGTTTTGTAGAGATCGCACTATTAAGAGGGGTTAAGGCCAAGTAACTTGAGCATGGACATGGTCAATCAAAAATGGATGCACACATTGGTCACTCAGGTTATTGGAAGCTCAAACAAGTGCTATTCAACTCATATCTCGAGAATGTTTGGATTTCATTCAAGACTCAAATCAAAACAGACAAAATCAGGAAAAAGTCTTATCACCGGTTTAACCGACGACATCAATTTTCTATACGTCGGTTAAACGCTATCACTGAAGCATGGATACTGAGTACACCGGTTAAACCGACGATATTTGAAATTAACGTCGGTGCAGTTGTCCAGAACGTTGGTTTTCCAGGGATTTCTAAGCTTATACTCACCGGTTAAACTGACGATGGATTTGAGTTAGCGTTGGTGCAGTTGTCCAGAGAGTTGGTTTTTCAGTTGATCAGTGGACAACTACACTCACTAGTTAAACCGGTGATACATCGGTTAAATTGCCCGAGCTGTAACGGCTAGTTTTTCAAATGGGCAGTTTACATTCACCGGTTAAACTGATGATGACTTTTGGAGGGCCGTCGGATTAACCGGTGTTGCGTACTTTTCTGGCAGCTTTTCTCCAATGGCTCTATCCGTGTGAGCTGCCTATATATACCCCTCCAATGGGTCATTTTGAAGTCTCTTGACACCAGGCAACACTCATACACTCATTTTCTTGTTGAGAGCCACCTTGAGCTTCACATTCCACTCATTTGATCTTTCAATCATCCAAGAAGCAAGGCTAAGGACTTGAGTAGAGAGAAGCTTGTGTGCATCCATTCTTGGTGATCGGTTCTTGCTCAAGTGAAGGCCCTAGCTTGTTACTCTTGGTGATTGGCATCACCTAGGCGATCTTGGTGATTGAGGTGTTTCTTGCGGAGCTTTCCAAGTTGATTGTGGGAGCCCGAAGAAGATTGTACGTGGCTTGAGCTACACCACGCCGGGATGGTGAACGGAGACTCTTAGTGAGCATCCTCGTCTTGGTGACTTGGGAGGTGACAATACTCTTAGTGAGTGTCACAACATGGATTAGGGGTGTGTGCCAACACATCGACACCACGGGAAAAAATCCGGTCGTCTCTTGCCCACTCTTTACATTCAAGCATTTACTTTCATACAATTTATTCATGTGCTTGACCATAGAGATGATAACTTAGCTCTACCTTGCTTAGCTTTATATTTTGTTGTATCCTTTATAGCTTGTGTAGGTTGCTTAGTTAGCCGGTTGGTGAATTGAACCTTACTAGTATTGCATAGGTTAAGGTTGCTTTATTTTGTTTTAGAAATTTTAAAAAGGCTCAATTCACCCCCCCTCTTGGTCCATCGATCCTTACACCAGGAAGAATGGGGTCTCCCCGGTGGCTCGGCTGGGTGTGGTCCGGTTGCCCCATAGTACGCACGGAAGCTCATCAACCCATTTTGAACCATGCTTCTTCAAGCAGTTATAGGTGCGGGTCTTGAGTCCCCTAAGGACCTCTGCATTCGCTCTCTCGACCTGTCCATTTTTGCAGGGATGTGCCACGGACGCAAAGCATAGATGGATGCCGATGTCCTCGCAGTACTCTTGGAAGAGTCTGCTTTTGAATTGGGTCCCGTTGTCCGCAATGATGATGCTTGGGACGCCAAATCTGCACACAATGGACTTGAGAAATGCGTCTGCTGATTTTTTGGTGATGTTCACCATAGGGGTAACCTCCTGCTATTTTGTGAATTTGTCAATGGCGACGTAGAGGAACCGGTACCCGCCGACGGCCCGGGGGAACGGCCCCAGGATATCCACGCCCCATACGGCAAATGGCCATGAGGGCGGGATCATTTGCAGAGCTTGAGCCAGTGTGTGTATTTGGTTGGCATGGAACTGGCATGCTTTACAGGACCTTACCGGCTCAGCCGCATCCTGGATTGCTGTCGGCCAGTAGAAGTCATGCCGGAAGGCCATACCAACAAGCGTGCGAGATAAGGAATGACTTCCACACTCGCCTCCATGGATCTCCGTGAGCAACTCGCAACCCTCTTCCTGGGAAATACACTGCATGAGGATACCATTGGCGCCACGGTGGTAGAGATCCCCTTCTACCACCGCGTAGCATTTCGCCAATCGTACTATGCGCTAAGCGGACACATCGTCATCAGGAAGGATATTGTCTTTCAGGTAGTCCCGGATCTCGGAGATCCATGCATCGGGATCTCCCTGAGAAGGTGGGAGTGGCACTATGAGGTCTCCAGGGTCCTCAACAGCGCACACAACCCTGGGCGGGCACCACGGATGGAATGCCGCCGGGACCGCTAGCTTCGAGGTGCTAGCTTGATCCCCTTCACCCAGTTCTGCAGGCTGGGCGGTAGGTCTCAGCAACCATATTTCGAAGACGCCCACGGGCATGGATGCCCAGGTAGATGCTCTCGCAGAGAGATCATCTGCTGCTGAGTTGAATTCGCAGGGAACATGTTGCAGTTCCAAGGCGTCGAATTCCTTCTCGAGCTTCCTCACGTGGATGAGGTATGCCGCGAGCTGGGGATTGTTGCAGCTGCAATCCCCTCGGACCTGCTTGATGATTAGCTGAGAATCTCTGTTCACCAGGAGCTGCCAGACCCCCAGAGACAGGGCTTGTGTCAGGCCAAAGATCAAAGCTTCGTACTCTGCTATGTTGTTGGTGGCCTTGAACTCAAGGTGCACCATGTAATTCAGCTGATCTCCGTTTGGGTCGATGAGGACCACACCAGCTCCACCTCACTGCTTGCGGACGGACCCGTCGAAGAAGAGTGTCCAGTGGGGCTCGGTGAAGACTGGTGTCCTGACTTCCGGCTCTGGGTGTCCGGCGTTGTGGTCCGGACCCCAGAATTGCTTGGGGAAGGAGTCCATTCTGCTATGAAATCAGCCAGGATTTGGCTTTTGACTGCATGGCGGGGCTGGAAGTCAAGTTGGAACTCAGCCAACTCTGCTGCCCACTTGGCGATGTTGCCCGTGGCGTTGGAGTTGTGTAGGATCGCTCTCAATGGATAAGAGGTCACTACGAAAACTCTGTGTGCCTGAAAATAGTGGCGCAGTTTCCTGGACGCAATAAGTATGGCACAGATAAGCTTATGCGTCTCAAAATACCTGGCATTTGCCTCGTGGAGGACTTCACCGACATAGTAGACTAGTTTCTGGATGGTCCGGACCCTGGCCACCGGGTTCAGCTCGCCCTTGTCCACCGTGTCAGGTCCTTGGGCCCCCAGCGGTTCTGGACCCCCTTGTCCAGGGTCTGGACCTTCAGACAGAGGAGTGGTTGCCGGATCCCCATGTCCGTGGTCCGGCTCACCATCCTTGGCCGGGGAGACCCAGGTGTCCCCCCTGGCGAGCTTGCTCCATCCTCTCGTCCACCAGCACCATGCTGACTGCCTCTGCAGACGCAGCAAGATACAAAAACAACGTCTCACCTGGCTCTAGAGCCACCAATACTGGCATCGAGGTGAGGTGCCGCTTCAGTTCCTGGAATGCTTGTTCAGCCTCTTCAGTCCAAGAGAATGGACCGGACCTCCTCAATAGCTTGAAGAAGGGGAGGGCCCTCTCAGCCAGCCTCGAAATGAAGCAGCTAAGAGCGGCCAAAGATCCAGTAAGCTTCTGGACATCCTTGATGCGGCCAGGAGGCCTCATCGCCTCGATCGCCTTGATCTTGGCTGGGTTTGCCTCGATGCCTCGATGTGAGACCAGGAAACCCAGTAGCTTCCCCGCCGAGACGCCGAAAACACACTTCTCGGGATTCAACTTCGTACGTGTGGCGCACAGTCGGTCAAAGATGAGGGACAGGTCCTCAACTAGTATTGACCCTACCTTAGTCTTGACTACAATGTCATCGACATACACCTCAACTATATCTCTAATTAGATTACACAACGTTTTGTTCGATTCATGGCTCACACAAACGTGGGTAAGGCATTCACAGACCATATGGCATGACAATATAGCAATAAAGTCCATCCACTGTTACAAAAGCAGTATGTTTCCTATCCTCTCTAGACATCTGAATCTGGTGGAAACCAGAGTATGCATCTAGGAAAGACAAAAGGTCACACCCGGAGGTGGAGTCCACAATCTGATCGATACGTGGAAGAGGATAGGGGTCTTTAGGACATGCCTTGTTGAGGCTGGTGTAGTCGATGCACATCCAAAGCTTCCCATTGGCCTTTGGGACGACGACCGGGTTGGCCAACCACTCGGGGAGGTGGACCTCCTCGATGAAGCCAGTGTGTAGTGGCTTGCGGACTTCTTCACGGATGAAGTTCTGCCGCTCCACGGACTGCTTCCGAGGTTTCTGGTGTACCGGCGTGGCGTCGGGGTAGATCCTCAGATGGTGCTCGATCACTTCCCTGGGGATCCCGGGCATCTGTGATGGTTTCCAGGCGAACACGTCCACATTTGCCCGGAGGAAAGTGATGGCGCGTCTTCCTATTTCTCCTCCAGGTTTCCCGCGATGCGGGTGGTCCTGGAGGAGTCTGCTCCGATCTGCACGGCCTTCACGGGAACATTGTCCAGGTAGGACGGCTGAACCTTAGGTGCCTTTGCGGGTGCCCTGGCTCGCGAGGTGAATGGGTCCTCCTCGGAACATGCAGCCTCTGCCGCCAGAGCATGCAGTTTCTCAACTGTAGCGACGGCAGCGGTGCGATCACCCCGCACGGTGAGGACACTGGCAGGGGAAGGCATCTTCAGGACCAAATACCCGTAATGGGCAATGGCCATGAAGCGGTAGAGAGCTGGCCTGCCAATGATGGCATTGAATGGGAAGTTTACCTCCGCAACATTGAACTGGACGCTCTCTGTGCGGAAGTTCTCCTCGGTCCCGAACGTGACCGGCAGAGTGATGCTCCTCAGAGGGAACACCTGATGTGGGCCCACTCTGGAGAATGGGCGAGAGGGAGTCAGCTTGGACTCCGAGATCTGCAGCTGCTTGAACGCTGCATAGCTGATGATGTTGAGGTCAGCCCCACCATCAATCAGCACGTGATAGAGCCTGATATTGGCTATGACAGGGGCGCTGACTAGAGGTAGTACACCAGCCCTGGCCATGTTCTCCGGGCAGTCAGACGGCCCGAAGGAGATGGTGGTGTTCCTCCACCTGTGGCGGGGTGCCGCTTTCGGGACCCCCGGCTTCGCCGAAAGGACCTCTCGGCGAAGGGTCTTCACGTCCCGCCGGGAGACAAGCTCCCAACTCCCGCCGTACATTACATACAGCTTCTTGCGGCGCCCCTTGTTGTCAGAGTCAGAGTTGTCGTGGCTGTAAACGCCCTTCAGCTCCCGAGCGAGGGATTGGTACCCCAGCTCCTTCTCCCCGACAGCGGTCTCACTGTCGGAGGCTTTCTCCTTGCCAGACCGCTGGCGAGGAGGGGGTGAGCCGTCCTTGGAGGTCTGCTCACGCCACCCACTGACCCGCTTCGCGAGTTTCTAGATCTCGTGGCAGTCAGCGGCGCTGTGGCGAGCGGTGGGATGAACTGGGCATGAACCTCCTTTGCCACCTTGCGGGCGCGGGCGCTTGCCATGCGCATTCTGGCCCCAGCCGCTACCGCAGCAGCTGGTGCCGTTGCTGCAGCGACTGAACCGCCGGGATGTGGCTCCCCGCGACCCCGGTTCTTGTTCTTCTTTTTCTTGCCACTGCCCTGGACGGTAGCCCCAGAGCCACCAGCCTTGGCGTCTCTGTCTTGGGGGGCTGAGTGCCATGAGCGGCCCTCAGCGGCCCTGGCACACTTGTCAGCCAGGGAGAAAAGCGTGGTAACGCTTTCCACCTCGTGCGTCGCCAGTTTCTCGAGCATCTTCTCATCACGTACCCCCTGACGGAAAGCAAAAATGATAGATGCGTCAGAGATACGAGAAATGATACCCCGTACCTTGGTGAAGCGCGAGATGAATGCCCGGAGCGTCTCTCCGGGTTTCTGCCTCACGGTGTGGAGGTGAGCCTCCACACCATGCTACTGGTACACACAGGCGAAGTTCGCAGTGAACCTCGCACAGAGCTCCTCCCAGGACTGAATTGTTCCAGGAGTGAGGTTCATGAGCCAAGTCCGGGCTGGCCCAGTCAAGGCTATATGAAAGTAGCTCGCCATGACAGCGTCGTTACCACCAGCTGCTGTGATGGTGGTAACGTACACCTGCAGGAATTCCGACGGATTAGTGGTACCGTCGTACTTCTCCGGCAGGTGCGGGCGGAACTTGGACGGCCATGCCACCCCGCGGAGGTGATCCGCCAGCGCAGCGCAACCCACCCCAGCCACCGGGGTGCCCGCCTGTATCCGGGCGTTTCCCGGAGGCTTGGGTGCCGCTACATCCAAGTCAGCGTTGAGGTTGCGGCCCTCAATGTTGAGGCGGCGTTCTCACGCCCTTTCCACGGAGATGCGGGCATTCTCACCCGCGCGCCTGTGGTTGAGCTCCGCCCGCAGGTCTTCTGTTCGTGCACCCCTCACCGTGGGGGAGCGCACGGACGCCGACGCACCGCCCTGGCGCCGGTGGTAGGGTACCACCGCATTGCCAGGTAGAGGTCGTTGCCCAGTCCTTGCAGAACTGGGGGAGGCCTGAGCCAGATGGAGGAGACGGTCAACGTCGTCCCGCCACTGCCTCAGGGCGTCTGGCGAGGCTGCAGCAGCCGGAGGGTTGCGAAGCAACTCCCTAGCTGCCGCCAGCGCTCTGCCGCTCGTAGCTTGTGAGGGGGCCCTTGACGGGCGCCCAGACTCTTGCCAACGTGGAGCGCGCGCCGCTGCCGACGGTGGCCGCTCCACGGGCACGGTTTCCCCTGGTGCAGGAAGGCGAGAGGCGTGTGGCGCAGATGACGCTACACCCTTGTAACACCCGAATTCAAATTTTAGTATTTAATAATAAATTTAATTGGTTTTATTTAAATTTCTAAGGTTTATTGTGTTAGACTTGCATTTAATCTAAATTTTTGTTCTATACGTAATTAAAATTTATCATAGGGTTAAAAAAATGTTTGTTGCATCATGCAGGAGCATTGTTTTATGTGTTTGAGTGCTAGAGCGAATTCAAATTCAAAATTTGAATTCATGTGGTTTTAGTTTGAGTTAGTTTGAAAAGGAAAAGAATAGAAAAGAAGAAAAACCCAGCAAACCCCAAACCTAACAGCAGCCCAACCCGCAACCTGGGCCCAGCCTCGGTCCATCCCAGCGCCCCGGCCCAACCCCGTGGGCCCAGCTCACTCCTACCTTTTCCCGCACGGCCCGTCTCCCCGCGCGCCCAGCCAGCTCCCGCACGGCCCGTTCAAACCGTCCGGCCCAGTACTCCCTTCCGCATCGCCAGCGCCCCGCCAACGCCGCGTCCCACGTGCGCCCGCTTCCCTCGCTGGCACCTGGGCCCCGCGCGTCAGCCGCACCCTTCCCGCACGCAGCGCGCTCGCCGTTACCACCCTTCTCGCTGACACGTCGGGCCCCGCTGTCACCACCTTTCCTTCCCCAACCTCGCGCCAGTCCGGCCGGGAATCTCCGCCGCGATCACCGGAGTTCACCTTCCTTAGCCGCACGCCGAGATCTCAGCCCGGCCTTCTTTAAAACACTCCACAGCCCTGCGCCTTGCCTCCGTCTTTCCCCCGCATCCACAACTCCCAACCCTAGCGCCCCATTGTGCCGTTGCTCGGAGCAGAGGTCAGTGCCGCCGCGTTCCCGAAGCTCAAATCCCCTCCACCACCGCGAGCTGCAGGAGGAGCTCCGCCCAGAGGCCAAGAGGTTCGCCGAGCCCGCAGCTTCCGGCCTCGACCCTGTGCGCACGGGAATCGCTGCGGAAGAGGAACGTCAACCACCTCTGCGCCACCCCGATTCTACCTCTGCACCGCCGCTCGTCGTCGCCTACGGCCGGCCACAGCTTCACGTGGGGGTAACACACACGCCGGGCCTGTTTCCCCTCTTTTTCCTCCCCCTGTTGCGCGTGCTATGGCTCACCGGAGTTAGCAGCGCCGCCCCTCGCCGTGGCGAACCCCGGCCGAATCCCCATCAACCGTCCTGAGCGCTTAGGTAGATTACCCATGCCGCGCCCGTTCTCCAGGACCAAACCCGAGCCCGAGCCATGGCCGAGAATGCATTTGCGTGTTACTCCGGCGACGCGCCGCCGCGGGAGCTTCAGCTCCGGCGGTCAGCGCCGTCGCACCACGTGCCCAACCTCCCTGGGCCGTCCGATCCGAGACGCACGACCGAGATTAGATCGGGGTACCACCTCATCCTAGGCCGCGTGATCGCGATCCAATGGCCTGGATCCAAAGATACCATTTCGGCCAGCCTTTTTTCTAAAGAGACCCCAGGTTTCCACTGAATGAACCCGCAGTCCTTGTCAGTTGAAAAGAAATTCCAAATCCACCCCTGCTTTTATGTTTTAGACCCTGAGCTTCTGTAATATCGCGTCCGCCGTCCCTGGACATGAGTTTTTGCAGTCTAAACCTTGTGTCTATCCTTTACTTACGTTTTAGTCCTCGGTTTTTGCAGAAAACCCCCTGGAACTTCAGTTTTCTTACAAATAGGTCCCTAAACCTTGTTTTTAGCCTAGAATATGCGTTTTAGCTCCGTTTTAGGTGTTCTTTATATCCATGCGATCATTGTAACACGTAGAATAGTTTTAGACTAGTTTAGGGTGCTATTTTTATGTATTGATGTACTGTTTCTTAGTGTTTTCTCTTGTTTGCATGTATGTTTACTATCGTGCCTTGTTTTGGCCATGTGTTCGTGAGTAGACGTTGAGCTACCGGAGGAGCATCAGTACCAGTGCCAAGAGCCATCTTCTGAGCAGTTTGAGCAGCAGGAACAGTTTGAGGAAGGCAAGTATAACATGAACACCACCTATCACCTTTAATTATAATTTCATACTGCATTTTAATACTGTATGCCTATAAGGATTTCCTAGCCACTTTATATCCTTTATATACATCCTTTGGGTTGCATTTTGGTTAGTTGTGCTTGGTGCGGCGCTATGACACACTGGGTCCTTTTTAATTAATTTGATTAATGGTATATGCAACTTAATTCTGAGAGTGGCCCTCTGTGTGGCTTGAGTGGCTCACTTCTCATTAAAAGTGGTTTTGTTAGAAACATGGTTTAGGGGGCCAGCACGGTGCTTACTGCCTGGTTGGCCACTCTCCATAAGGACCGGTTCATAGAGCGACAACCTGGGATGGGACGGTCTTGGCGTAATAATTAGGTCTTTTTGGTTTGGAGTAACTTACTGATGGGGCAAGGTGGTAAGCTTCTATGTCCCTCGTACTGAGTGGCCTCGTCGATGACGCCCACTAGACCTACTCCATAGTCACCGATCCGACCCTTGCGGTTACTCCTTACCAACGAGATTCTTTGTAAAGGCCTTGTAGTGAGTCGCTAGTCATCTCACCTAAGGAAGTGTGATGAACAACTAGCGTAGCTCACGACTTGTGGGTAAAGATGTGCAACCTCTGCAGAGTGTAAAATTGGTATACTAGCCGTGCTCACGGTTATGAGCGGCCTAGATCCTCCTTTTGATTAGTGGGGTTAGCTCCTTCCGACGAGGGGGTGCCTCTCGGGGTTTTGATATGGTTGTGGTTTGGTTCTCAGTAGTAACATGTTTAATTTTGATTAATTACTATGTAATTGGGTTAATGGTAATTCATCAACTTGTAGTAAATAGTTTTAATAAAATTATGCCAATACTTAAAAGCTAATGCAGTCAGTCAGCCAACCTAGAGCCTCATAGTTTGTGTTATACTTGTTGAGTACAAGTTGTGTACTCACTCTTGCCTCTTCTCTACTTTTTCCTCTTGGATACGCTACTGCTGCTCAGTTCCTGCTGACGCGAGGGAGTTCACTCAGAGCTACCAGGACTACGAGGACTTCTAGGCGTTTGTCTCCCAGTCGACATCCCTATGGCGCCCAGCTTCCGAGAGGCTTCGTGTTTGTACTTCGCTTCCGCTGTATCAGACATTTTGTCATTAATATAATAAATAAAATTCGTATTCGCTTTATTATATCTTTTTACGTGATATGTGCTATGATATACTGTTCATTCTGTTGTATATACGTGTGACTTGATCCTGGCACGTATATGATTGCTCAGTTTATGTCTTTTTATAAACCGGGTGTTACAGAGTGGTATCAGAGCCGTATCGACTGTAGGACGAAGCCTAGATAGAACTGGTCGAGTTTTAGGACTTCTTCTCTCCAATCCTTGTCTGTTGAAACTATTTTACTATTATACCCCTTGAATTCTATGACTTTTACCCTTCTTGCCTTGATTTCTCTCTCTGAAGAATACTTTTCGTAGATTTTGGCCTGAATCAGTCATCTGACCACCATGAGTATCAGCTAGGTGACCCTTTTATAATAATACGATACCACGTTCTGCGACGTGTTGTGCTAGTCGAGTCGTGTGTTAAACTCGGCTAAATTGTGAAATTTGTATGCTTGTTATTATGCTACATGTTTGATTTGGATTTTTGGTTGATTGCATAGTTTAGTAGTTAAATTTGTTTAAAGAAAATCAGTCTTAAGTTAAAGTAAATTAATTAATAAAAAGAGTTAGATCGTTGGGGGTAAAATCATCCACTCTATCCTCTCTACCTTATCATGCCTTGGGTTTCTGTCTTGTTGAGAAGAAGGATAGCGCGAAGAGAAGGTGATATCCAGAGATTCACCGACGAGGACGTCGGTTTCTGTAAGGGGGTAGGGATGTGACACCCCGGCCTACAGATAGTACTGGAGAATTTGAGAATCTCTCGGACGAGGCAGAAGAATTATGCTATAGTTCCTTTTTCTCGGAGTTATGTGACACCCACCTGGAGTTAGCAGCAGAGATGCCTACGCAGTGTTGTCTAAATAAGATAGGACCTTAAATAATGGAGTTTTTCTCTCTTCCTTGACCTTACCTGTGTTTCCTCTTTGCCCCAGCTCAGATGTCGTCAGATCAAAAAGACCTTGGAGACCGTGCAATGGGTGATGGTGTTCATGCAACAGTTTCTGTGAAGCAGCCGACGATGATACAAGATCAGTCTTCGCAAACAACATACCACCCGAACAATGGTGAGAAAGCTTGCCCGTGTTGCCAATTCTATGGCGTTCCTTGTCGTCAAGCTCGTGTGACTGAAGATGAAGCCACAACTAGAAGGAATCAGAGGTTGTTCTCCGGTACCAAGAGAAAGAGGTCTTATCAAGAGCAGCTAGCAGATGATTCCCTTTTCATTGACTCCCCATCGGTCGATGAGCTACAGACCATCCAGAAGAGAAAGGATCCTAAGTGCTCTAGAGATACACAGGTCGAGAATCAAGCTCTCCATGATTATGTTGATGGGTTGACTATCACTATGAAGGTGATTCAGCCACGCAGTCACAAGGAGTCCAAAGAGCAGGCAGCAGAAATAATGCAAGATGCGATGTTAAGTTCACAGGGAAGTCAACCAAGTAGCGCCATTCACCACCACCGCAAGTGCTACAAGTGCGGACAAAAAGGTCATTATGCCAAAGGTTGTCCACAGAAGCGCCTTTCACCGGCTCCACGGCAGGCGGGACAGCAGGGGCGCCCAGCTCAGCCCAGGACGCCAGCACAGGGCAGAGTGAACCACGTGACGGTCGAGTCAGCGGCCGAGGCTCCTAACGTGGTTATTGGTACGTTCATGGTCAACTCCCATCCAGCTACAGTGCTTTTCGATACTGGTGCTACTCACTCATTCATCACCAAGTCATATGTTGAGCAGCATAGTTTCTTTACCACCCCATTAAAGAAGTATCTGCTAGTCTCTTCACCGGGAGGGGAGTTGAGATTCCATATTGTTAGCCCTCGAGTCAGTATAGCCATAAGGGGGGCAACGTTCAGTACTGCTCTGAGGGTGCTAGACACCAAGGGTATCGATGTGATTCTGGGAATGGATACTCTTGCCAAGTGGGGAGTCAGAATTGATTGTGCTCATCGGGCAGTTCACTTATCAGCCCCTGATGGCCAAGAGGTGGCAGTCAGTGCTACAGAGCCTTCTGGTTTTCTTCATCAGATGGAGGCTAGACCCACGGATGGTATTCGCGTGGTGTCTGAATTCCCGGATGACTTTTCAGAGGACTTGCCAGAGGAAGGAAGAGGAGTTGATGAAGACCTATCCTGATCTCTTTGCTAGCCAGCCCAGAATCTCGGGACGAGATTCCTGTAAGGGGGTAGGATTTGTAACACCCTAATTCAAATTTCAGTATTTAACAATAAATTTAATTGGTTTTATTTAAATTTCTAAGGTTTATTGTGTTAGACTTGCATTTAATCTAAATTTTTGTTCTATACGTAATTAAAATTTATCATAGGGTTAAAAAATGTTTGTTGCATCATGCAGGAGCATTGTTTTATGTGTTTGAGTGCTAGAGCGAATTCAAATTCAAAATTTGAATTCATGTGGTTTTAGTTTGAGTTAGTTTGAAAAGGAAAAGAATAGAAAAGAAGAAAAACCCAGCAAACCCCAAACCCAACAGCAGCCCAACCCGCGACCTGGGCCCAGCCTCGGTCCATCCCAGTGCCCCGGCCCAACCCCGCGGGCCCAGCTCACTCCTACCTTTTCCCGCACGGCCCGTCTCCCCACGCGCCCAGCCAACTCCCGCACGGCCCGTTCAAACCGTCCGGCCCAGTACTCCCTTCCGCATCGCCAGCGCCCCGCCAGCGCCGCGTCCCGCGCGCGCTCGTTTCCCTCGCTGGCACCTGGGCCCCGCGCGTCAGCCGCACCCTTCCCGCACGCAGCGCGCTCGCCGTTACCGCCCTTCTCACTGACACGTCGGGCCCCGCTGTCACCACCTTTGCTTCCCCAACCTCGCGCCAGTCCGGCCGGGAATCTCCGTCGTGCTCACCGGAGTTCACCTTCCTTAGCCGCATGCCGAGATCTCAGCCCGGCCTTCTTTAAAACACTCCGCAGCCCTACGCCTTGCCTCCGTCTTTCCCCCGCATCCACAGCTCCCAACCCTAGCGCCCCGTCGTGCCGTTGCTCGGAGCAGAGGTCAGCGCCGCCGCATTCTCGAAGCTCAAAGCCCCTCCACCACCGCGAGCTGTAGGAGGAGCTCCGCCCAGAGGCCAAGAGGTTCGCCGAGCCCGCAGCTTCCGGCCTCGACCCTGTGCGCACGGGAATCGCTGCGGAAGAGGAACGTCAACCACCTCTGTGCCACCCCGATTCTGCCTCTGCACCACCGCTCGTCGTCGCCTACGGCCGGCCACAGCTTCACGTGGGGGTAACGCACACGCCGGGCCTGTTTCCCCTCTTTTTCCTCCCCCTGTTGCGCGTGCTATGGCTCACCGGAGTTAGCAGCGCCGCCCCTCGCCGTGGCGAACCCCGGCCGAATCCCCATCCACCGTCCTGAGCGCTTAGGTAGATTACCCATGCCGCGCCCATTCTCCAGGACCAAACCCGAGCCCGAGCCGTGGCCGAGAACGCATTTGCGCGTTACTCCGGCGACGCGCCGCCGCGGGAGCTTCTACTCCGGCGGTCAGCGCCGCCGCACCACGCGCCCAACCTCCCTGGGCCGTCTGATCCGAGACGCACGACCGAGATTAGATCGGGGTACCGCCTCGTCCTGGGCCGCGTGATCGCGATCCAATGGCCTGGATCCAAAGATACCGTTTCGGCCAGCCTTTTTTCTAAAGAGACCCCAGGTTTCCACTGAATGAACCCGCAGTCCTTGTCAGTTGAAAAGAAATTCCAAATCCACCCCTGCTTTTATGTTTTAGACCCTGAGCTTCTATAATATCGTGTCCGCCATCCCTGGACATGAGTTTTTGCAGTCTAAACCCTGTGTCTATCCATTAATTACGTTTTAGTCCTCGGTTTTTGCAGAAAACCCCCTGGAACTTCAATTTTCTTACAAATAGGTCCCTGAACCTTGTTTTTAGCCTAGAATATGTGTTTTAGCTCCGTTTTAGGTGTTCTTTATATCCATGCGATCGTTGTAACACGTAGAATAGTTTTAGACTAGTTTAGGGTGCTGTTTTTATGTATTGATGTACTGTTTCTTAGTGTTTTCTCTTGTTTGCATGTATGTTTACTGTCGTGCCTTGTTTTGGCCATGTGTTCGTGAGTAGACGTTGAGCTACCGGAGGAGCATCAGTACCAGTGCCAAGAGCCATCTTCTGAGCAGTTTGAGCAGCAGGAACAGTTTGAGGAAGGCAAGTATAACATGAACACCACCTATCACCTTTAATTATAATTTCATACTGCATTTTAATACTGTATGCCTATAAGGATTTCCTAGCCACTTTATATCCTTTATATACATCCTTTGGGTTGCATTTTGGTTAGTTGTGCTTGGTGCCGCGCTATAACACACTGGGTCCTTTTTAATTAATTTGATTAATGGTATATGCAACTTAATTCTGAGAGTGGCCCTCTGTGTGGCTTGAGTGGCTCACTTCTCATTAAAAGTGGTTTTGTTAGAAACATGGTTTAGGGGGCCAGCACGGTGCTTACTACCTGGTTGGCCACTCTCCATAAGGACCGGTTCATAGAGCGACAACCTGGGACAACAGCGCTACCACAAGACTGGAATGGGACGGTCTTGGCGTAATAATTAGGTCTTTTTGGTTTGGAGTAACTTACCGACGAGGCAAGGGTAGTAAGCTTCTATGTCCCTCGTACTGAGTGGCCTCGTCGATGACGCCCACTAGACCTACTCCATAGTCACCGATCCAACCCTTGCGGTTACTCCTTACCAACGAGATTCTTTGTAAAGGCCTTGTAGTGAGTCGCTAGTCATCTCACCTAAGGAAGTGTGATGAACAACTACCGTAGCTCACGACTTGTGGGTAAAGATGTGCAACCTCTGCACAGTGTAAAACTGGTATACTAGCTGTGCTCACGGTTATGAGCGGCCCAGATCCTCCTTTTGATTAGTGGGGTTAGCTCCTTCCGACGAGGGGGTGCCTCTCGGGGTTTTGATATGGTTGTGGTTTGGTTCTCAGTAGTAACATGTTTAATTTTGATTAATTACTATGTAATTGGGTTAATGGTAATTCATCAACTTGTAGTAAATAGTTTTAATAAAATTATGCCAATACTTAAAAGCTAATGCAGTCAGTCAGCCAACCTAGAGCCTCATAGTTTGTGTTATACTTGTTGAGTACAAGTTGTGTACTCACTCTTGCCTCTTCTCTACTTTTTCCTCTTGGATACGCTACTGCTGCTCAGTTCCTGCCGACGCGAGGGAGTTCACTCAGAGCTACCAGGACTACGAGGACTTCTAGGCGTTTGTCTCCCAGTCGACGTCCCTGTGGTGCCCAGCTTCCGAGAGGCTTCGTATTTGTACTTCGCTTCCGCTGTATCAGACATTTTGTGTAACACCCTAATTTAGATTTCAGTACTTATTAATAAATTAAATTGGCTTTATTTAATTTTCTAAGGTTTATTGTGTTTAGTTGGCATTTAAACCTAATTTTTGTTCCTAATTAATTAAAATTTATCTTAGGTTTAAATTTTTGTTGCATTCATGCTGTTGCATAATTTAAATTGAGTGTGGTTTGAATTCAAATTTTGATTTGAATTCAAACTTTGTTTGAAGTAGAAATAGAAAAGAGAAAGGAAAATAGAAAAGGAGCCCAAACCCTAGGGCTAGCCCAAACCCAAAACAACCCAGCCCATGGGAAAACCCAACCCAACCCTCCTTCCCTGCGGGCCTTTCCTTTTCTTTTCCCCGGCCCAAACCCGGAACCAGCCCAAACCCACTTCACCCCCGGCCTGCCCAGCGCGGCCCAGCACGCGCTCAGCGCCAGCGCCCCGCTCAGCCCACGCCGCGCGCTCCGCCACCGTCACGCCTGGCCCCACCCGCCAGCGCCTCCCCACGCTCGCCCCGCACAGCGCGCGCGCGCGTCCCCCTCACCCGCTGCGCCCCGGGCCCGCACATCAGCGACCGCGGCCGCGACCCCGCACTCGCCCGCGATCCCCTTCCCCGTCTCGCTGACCCGCCGGGCCCGCCTGGCAGGGTCGTCGTCCCCGCGGGACGGCTCGCCGAGATCTCCGGCGAAACCGCCGGGGATTCCCTTCCCCAACCGCGCCGCGATCCCCGGCTCTTCCCTTTATCTAGCGCCGCAACCCTCCCTGCGCCCCGTCCACTCCTCGCGCCGCCCGCAACCCTAGCACATCGCCCCGCCTCGCCTTCGCTCGGAGCAGAGCCCCCACGCCGCCGGTAAGCACCTCCGCCGCCCGGTTTTCTCGCCGCCGTGGCGCGCCGGATCCAGCTGACCCCTCTACCTGCTTCACAGTGACGCCAGGCATCGACCCGTGCCACCCAGAGGCCGGGAGGAGCCCCGCAGCACCCTTCTCCGCGAGCGCCGCCCGTGACCGCCGCACGACCTCGCCGCCGGCTCTCTGCGCTGCGCAATCCGGCCGACTCGACCCTCGGTGAGGTCCCCTGCATATTCCCGTTTGTTTTGCGCTAGAATTAGAGGCCGCGAACCCGTTCCGAGGCCAGAACGGGGCTCGCCGGCGGCATGCCGCCCCGCCCAGAGCCGCCATCCCCGACGAGCTTCACGCTCGGAGCCCCGAACCACCTCCCCATCGCCACCAGTGCTTTACGCATGCCGCGTAGATGCCTCCCGACCCAGACCCCGTTCGAATCCGCCCCGGGAAGGCCGAGTTCGGTCTTCTCCGGCATAGCGCCGCCGCGGGAGCAGAGCTCCGGCGACCCAGCGCCGCCGCCCGCGCCCCCAGCCGTTCTTGGCCGCCAGATCCGAAACCGACGGCCGAGATTAGAACCCCAGCTGTTTAGATCTGAGCCACCCGATCCAGATCCGAGCGCCCAGAATCAAAAGTAACGGTTCGGCCTTGGAATTTTGCTAAAGAACCCTCGGCCTTTTACTGATTCAACCCGCCGTCCTAATTAGTGTAAAAATATTTACGCAGAGGCCCTGTTTTTAGCACTTAGCCCCCTGAGCTTCTTTATTTTTGAACCCGCCGTCCAGCCTGGTAGTTTTTACGCGTTGGCCCTCGGATCTTTTCAGTAATTACGTTTTAGTCCTCGGTTTTAGCAGAAAAGCCCCTGAAACTTCAGTTTTCTTACAAATAAGCCCCTAGAACTAGTTTTTAGCCTAGAATATGCGTTTTAGCTCCGTTTTTAGCGTTCTTTATATCCACGCGATCGTTGTAACGCGTAGAATAGTTCTAGAATAGTTTTGTGCGCTGTTTTCATGTATTGATGTACTGTTTCTTAGTTTTTGTTAATGTTTACCTGTATGCTTATTTTGTGCATTGTTTTGGCCATGTGTTCGTGAGTAGACGTTGATCCATCTGAGGAGCCCCAGTACCAGTACCCGGAGCAGCCGTCTTCGGATCAGTTTGAGCAGCAGCAGGAGCAGTACGAGGAAGGCAAGTGTAACATGAACAACCTATCACCTTCAAATACAATTTCATACTGCATTTTAATACTGTATGCCTATAAGGACATTCCTAGCCACTTTATATCCTTTATATATATCCTTTGGGTTGCATTTTGGTTAGTTGTGCTAGGTTGCTGCGCTATAACACACTTTGGTCCTTTTTAATTAAATTGATTAATGGTTTACTTGAACTTAATTCTGAGAGTGGCACTCTGTGTGGCTTGAGTGGCTCACTTCTCGTTAAAAGATGTTTTTTTTAGAAACGTGGTTTAGGGGGCCAGCACGGTGCTTAGTGCTTGGTTGGCCACTCTCCATAAGGACCGGTTCATAGAGCGACAACCTGGGACAACAGCGCTACCACAAGGCTAGAATGGGATAGACTTGGCGTAATAACTAGATCTTTTTGGTTTGGAGTAACTTACCTGCGGGGCAAGAGTAGTAAGCTTCAATGGTCCCTGCTCCTCCGGCTTGGTCTGTGCTTGGATTGCGCTCCTGTGCTTGTACCCCCGGAGGTGGGCCCCATCGTCGCCGACCTAACTCTCGCGGTTACGCCTTACCAACGAGATTCTTTTTAAAGGCCTCGTAGTGAGTCGCTGGCCATCTCACCTAAGGAAGTGTGATGAACAACTGGCGTAGCTCACGACTTGTGGGTAAAGATGTGCAACCTCTGCAGAGTGTAAAACTGGTATACTAGCCGTGCTCATGGTTATGAGCGGCCCAGATCCTCCTTTTGATTAGTGAAGTTATCTCCTTCCGACGAGGGAGGTGCTTCTCGGGGTTACCTTGGTGGCTTGGTTTTGGTATGGTTCTCAGTAGAAGTATAATTAATTCGGATTAATTACTATGTAACTGGGTTAATGGTAATTCATCAACTCGTAGTAAATAGTTTTAATAAAATTTTGCCAACACTTAAAAGCTAATGCAGTTGAGTCAGCCAGCCTAGAGCCTCATAGTTTGTGTTATACTTGTTGAGTACAAGTTGTGTACTCACTCTTGCCTCTTCTCTACTTTTTCCTCTTGGCTACGCTACTGCTGCTCAGTTCCTGCCGACACGAGGGAGTTCGTCCAGCGCTACCAGGACTACGAGGACTTCTAGGTGTTCGTCTCCCAGTCGACGTCCCTGTGGCGCCCTGCTTTAGCTTCGGAGAGCTTTATCGTATTTTGTACTTCGCTTCCGCTGTATCAGACATTTTTGTCATTATTGTAATAAATAACATTCGTATTCGCTTTATTATATCTTTTTACGTGATATGTGCTATGATATACTGTTCATTCTGTTGTATATACGTGTGACTTGATCCTGGCACGTATATGATTGCTCGGTTTATGTTCTTTTATAAACCGGGTGTTACAGAGTGGTATCAGAGCCATATCGACTGTAGGACGAAGCCTAGATAGAACTGGTCGAGTTTTAGGACTTCTTCTCTCCAATCCTTGACTGCTGAAACTATTTTACTATTATACCCCTTGACTTCTTTGACTTTTTACCCTTCTTGCCTTGATTTCTCTCTCTGAAGAATAGTTTCGTAGATTTTGGCCTGAATCAGTCATCTGACCACCATGAGTTAGCTAGGTGCCCATTTTTATAATAATACGATAGCACGTTCTGCGACGCGTTGTGTTAGTCGAGTCTTTTGCTAAACTCGGCTAAGTCGTGAAAATTGCCTGCTTGTTATTATGCTACATGTTTGATTTGGATTTTTGACTGATTGCATAGCTTAGTAGTTTAAATTTGTTTAAAGAAAATCACTCAGATGTTAAAGTTAACTAATTAATAGAATGACTTAGATCGTTGGGGGTAAAACAGTCAACTCTATCATGTCTACTTTATCATGGCTGAGTCTTTTTCCGCAAAGAGTTATCATATCCATCTGAATTTATTCCTGCAATATCCTTACTCGTGAAATCTTTTGTTCAAATCAGATGGTGAACACCAGGAGCACCGGTTCCGGTTCTGGCCAGCAGCAGGGTCAGAACAATCAGGGTACTGGGATCCCGATGCCTCCACCCTTGACTCCGGAGCAGTACTTCCAGCTCCAGATGCAGATGATGGCTACCCTGAACAACACTGTTCAGGCTCTTCAGCACGCTCACACTCAGCCTCCGCCTCCTCCACCGCCGCAGCCTCGCGACAGGCGTGCTGAGTTCCTGAGGGGTCACCCGCCGACGTTTTCTCACACGTCCGACCCTCTTCAGGCTGACGACTGGCTCCGTGCAGTGGAGCGTCAGCTGGACATCGCCCAGTGCGATGATCGTGAGCGAGTTCTGTACGCAGCAGGACAGCTGCGAGGGGCAGCTCTGGACTGGTGGGAGTCCCACCCAGTTCACGACCGCGAGGCTCTCACCTGGCTCCAGTTCAGGGAGCGTTTCCGCAGCCACAACGTCCCCGCGGGCGTTATGAAAATGAAGCAGAAGGAGTTCCTTGCACTGAAGCAGGTAATCTTAAGTATAATCATTCAACGGTTTCTTTTGAGCTAATGCCCCTTGTTCTATCCTTATGAATCTTGAGTTAATCTTCCGATATCTATCTGTCTTTGTGAATTCAGGGGACTATGTCGGTCATGGAGTATCGTGATCGTTTTCTTCAGCTGGCACGCTACGCCCCTGCCGAGGTTGCGGATGACCGCAAGAAGCAGGAGCACTTCATGGAGGGTCTTGAGGACTACCTCCAGTACGCGCTGCTCAACCTCCGCTTCGACGACTTCAACCATCTGGTTGACAGTGCGCTCAACACTGAGCGTAAGCATCTGGAGATGGAGGACAAGAAGAGGAAGGTTGTCCCCGTTGCTTCCGGCAGCAACACTCGTCCTCGACTCCAGCAGCCCCAGCAGTACCAGCCTCAGTACCGGCCTCCTCAGCAGTACCAGCAGAGGCCACCGCAGCAGTACCCGCCTCGACAGCAGCAGGCAGGTCAGGGCCAGAGGTTACCAGCACCTCCGGCTCGTACTGCTCTACCAGCTCCACCGGCACCGCAGGCTCCACGTCCGGCAGCTCCTACCGGACAGCAGGCTCAGGGACCTCCTCGCACCTGCTTTCACTGCGGCCAGCCGGGGCACTACGCCAACGCTTGCCCCCGGAAGGCGCAGGCGGGACAGCAGGGGCGCCCAGCTCAGCCCAGGGCGCCAACACAGGGCAGGGTGAACCACGTGACGGCCGAGTCAGCGGCCGAGGCTCCCAACGTGGTTATTGGTACGTTCATGGTTAATTCATATCCAGCTACAGTGCTTTTTGATACTGGTGCTACGCATTCCTTCATTACTCAGTCTTTTGTCGAGCATCATGGTATTCATACTAGCACATTAAAGAGGTGCCTGTTAGTATCTTCACCGGGTGGACAGTTGAGGTCTCACACTTACTGCCCGAGAGTCAGTGTTTCTTTGAGGGGAGTAGAGTTCTGTACTGATCTGATGGTGCTAGACACCAAGGGCATTGATGTCATTCTGGGAATGGAGACTCTGGCCAAATGGGGAGTTCGTATAGATTGTGCTCAGAGGACAGTCTTGCTATCCGCTTCCAGTGGCCAAGAGGTTGTTATCAGTGCAGTAGAGCCTTCGGGATTTCTTCATCAGATGGAGGCTAGACCCACGGACGGTATTCGCGTGGTGTCTGAATTCCCGGATGTCTTTCCGGATGATCTGCCAGGTATGCCGCCTGAACGCGCCATTGAGTTTTGTATTGATCTCTTGCCTGGCACAGCCCCTATTGCAAAGAGGCCCTACCGTATGGCACCTATAGAGCATGAAGAGGTCAAGAAAACTATTGATGAGTTGCTAGCCAAGGGCTATATCCGTCGCAGCTTCTCTCCTTGGGCTTTTCCATTGCTGCTAGTAGATAAGAAGGATGGCTCGAAGAGGATGTGTGTGGATTATCGTGAGCTGAATGCAGTCACTATCAAGAACAAGCATCCACTGCCCCGTATTGAGGATCTCTTCGATTTGCTTCGAGGTGCTCGTATATTCTCGAAGATTGATCTTCGTTCGGGTTACTTTCAGCTGAGGATCCGTCCTGGGGATATTCCGAAGACGGCATTCACCTGCAAGTACGGGCTATATGAGTATACAGTCATGTCCTTCGGCCTGACTAATGCCCCGGCTTTCTTCATGCACCTGATGAACATGGTCTTCATGGATTATCTGGATGTCTTCGTGGTGATTTTCATTGATGATATTCTGATCTTCTCCAAGACAGAAGAAGAACACGAGGAGCATCTGAGGCTCGTGTTGCAGAGATTGAGAGAGCATCAGCTGTATGCCAAGTTCAGCAAGTGCGAGTTCTGGATTGACGAGGTTCCATTCCTCGGTCATGTTATCTCTCAGGGAGGCATTGCTGTTGATCCGAGCAAGGTGAAGGATGTGCTCGAGTGGGAGACACCGCAGACAGTGAGGGAAGTCAGATCTTTCTTGGGCTTAGCTGGATATTATCGGAGGTTCATCGAGAATTTCTCCAAGATCGCGAAGCCTTTGACTTCCTTGCTAGAGAAGAATGTGGCTTTCGTATGGACTGATGAGCGTCAGATGGCCTTTGATGAGCTGAAGAAGAGGTTGACTACGGCGCCAGTCTTGACTCTGCCAGACCAGACGAAGAGATTCACGGTGTATTGTGATGCTTCGAAGGATGGTCTTGGGTGTGTTCTGATGCAGGAGGGCAGAGTGATAGCTTATGCTTCACGGCAGCTACGCCGGCATGAGCTGAATTATCCTACTCATGATCTTGAGTTAGCCGCAGTTGTGCATGCTCTGAAGATTTGGAGGCATTACTTGTATGGGCAGCGGTGTGATATCTACACTGATCACAAGAGCCTCAAGTATATTTTCACGCAGAATGAGCTGAACATGCGGCAGAGAAGATGGCTAGAGTTGGTCAAGGACTATGATCTGGAGATTCACTATCATCCGGGCAAGGCCAATGTTGTAGCAGATGCTTTGAGCAGAAGGAGTTATGTCAATATGGCCGTTGCTTTCCAGATGCCTCCAGAGTTATGCGAGGAGTTCGAGCAGTTGAGTCTGGGCTTCTTGCATCATACCTCCAGTGCAGCATTTGAGGCAGTACCGACTCTAGAGGCAGAGATCCGGCAGCATCAGAAAGATGATGAGAAGCTGCAGGAGATTCGTGAGTTGCTCAGAAAGGGCAAGGCTCCTCATTTCAGAGAGGACGATCAGGGTACCTTGTGGTACAAGAACCGGATCTGTGTGCCAGATGTGCATGATCTCCGGAAGTTGATTCTGAGTGAGGCCCATGATACAGCTTACTCTATTCATCCGGGCAGCACCAAGATGTATTATGATCTGAAGGAACGTTTCTGGTGGTATGGGATGAAGCGTTCAGTGGCAGAGTACGTGGCTATTTGTGACACCTGTCAGCGTGTCAAGGCTGAGCATCAGAGGCCCGCAGGTCTATTGCAGCCTTTGAAGATTCCAGAGTGGAAATGGGAAGAAATCACTATGGACTTCATTGTTGGATTGCCTCGTACTCAGAAAGGGTACAACTCTATTTGGGTGGTAGTGGATCGTCTGACGAAGGTTGCTCACTTCATTCCAGTGAACACTACTTACTCCGGTGCTAGACTTGCAGAGTTGTACATCTCTCGGATTGTCTGCTTGCATGGTGTGCCGAAGAAGATTATATCTGACAGAGGGTCTCAGTTCACTTCTCGGTTCTGGGAGCAGCTCCATGATTCGTTGGATACGAAGCTGCGATTCAGTACGGCTTATCACCCTCAGACAGATGGGCAGACAGAGAGAACCAACCAAGTGTTGGAGGATATGCTGAGAGCTTGTGCTATCCAGTATGGTACTAGTTGGGATAAGTGCCTGTCATTTGCTGAGTTCTCATATAACAACAGCTATCAGGCCAGTCTAAAGAAGTCTCCCTTTGAGGCATTGTATGGCAGAAAATGCAGGACTCCTCTCTATTGGGATCAGATCGGTGAGAAACAGCTCTTTGGCCCTGAGATCATAGATGATGCAGAGCAGATGGTTCAGGCTGTGCGAGAAAATCTGAGGATTGCACAGAGCAGACAGAAGAGCTATGCAGATGGCAAACGGAGGGATCTGACTTTCAGTGTTGGTGATTATGTGTATCTGAAGGTGTCTCCGATGAGAGGAATCCGCAGATTTAATGTCAAAGGGAAGTTAGCACCTCGTTATGTGGGGCCATTCAAGGTGCTAGAGCGGAAAGGCGAAGTTGCTTATCGCCTGGAGTTACCTCTCAGCCTCTCAGGAGTTCATGATGTCTTCCATATATCGCAGTTGAAGAGGTGTTTGCGAGTACCCGAGGAGCAGGCACCCCTGGATGGAGTCGACGTCCAGGAGGATCTGACTTATACTGAGCATCCGGTGAAGATTCTGGAGACATCAGAGAGGGTCACTCGGAACAAGCGCATCAAGATGTGCAGAGTTCAGTGGAGTCACCACAGTGAAGCTGAGGCTACATGGGAGCGAGAAGATGAGTTGAAGAAGACATATCCAGATCTCTTTGCTAGCCAGCCCAGCTAAATCTCGGGACGAGATTTCTTTAAGGGGGTAGGGTCTGTAACACCCTAATTTAGATTTCAGTACTTATTAATAAATTAAATTGGCTTTATTTAATTTTCTAAGGTTTATTGTGTTTAGTTGGCATTTAAACCTAATTTTTGTTCCTAATTAATTAAAATTTATCTTAGGTTTAAATTTTTGTTGCATTCATGCTGTTGCATAATTTAAATTGAGTGTGGTTTGAATTCAAATTTTGATTTGAATTCAAACTTTGTTTGAAGTAGAAATAGAAAAGAGAAAGGAAAATAGAAAAGGAGCCCAAACCCTAGGGCTAGCCCAAACCCAAAACAACCCAGCCCATGGGAAAACCCAACCCAACCCTCCTTCCCTGCGGGCCTTTCCTTTTCTTTTCCCCGGCCCAAACCCGGAACCAGCCCAAACCCACTTCACCCCCGGCCTGCCCAGCGCGGCCCAGCACGCGCTCAGCGCCAGCGCCCCGCTCAGCCCACGCCGCGCGCTCCGCCACCGTCACGCCTGGCCCCACCCGCCAGCGCCTCCCCACGCTCGCCCCGCACAGCGCGCGCGCGCGTCCCCCTCACCCGCTGCGCCCCGGGCCCGCACATCAGCGACCGCGGCCGCGACCCCGCACTCGCCCGCGATCCCCTTCCCCGTCTCGCTGACCCGCCGGGCCCGCCTGGCAGGGTCGTCGTCCCCGCGGGACGGCTCGCCGAGATCTCCGGCGAAACCGCCGGGGATTCCCTTCCCCAACCGCGCCGCGATCCCCGGCTCTTCCCTTTATCTAGCGCCGCAACCCTCCCTGCGCCCCGTCCACTCCTCGCGCCGCCCGCAACCCTAGCACATCGCCCCGCCTCGCCTTCGCTCGGAGCAGAGCCCCCACGCCGCCGGTAAGCACCTCCGCCGCCCGGTTTTCTCGCCGCCGTGGCGCGCCGGATCCAGCTGACCCCTCTACCTGCTTCACAGTGACGCCAGGCATCGACCCGTGCCACCCAGAGGCCGGGAGGAGCCCCGCAGCACCCTTCTCCGCGAGCGCCGCCCGTGACCGCCGCACGACCTCGCCGCCGGCTCTCTGCGCTGCGCAATCCGGCCGACTCGACCCTCGGTGAGGTCCCCTGCATATTCCCGTTTGTTTTGCGCTAGAATTAGAGGCCGCGAACCCGTTCCGAGGCCAGAACGGGGCTCGCCGGCGGCATGCCGCCCCGCCCAGAGCCGCCATCCCCGACGAGCTTCACGCTCGGAGCCCCGAACCACCTCCCCATCGCCACCAGTGCTTTACGCATGCCGCGTAGATGCCTCCCGACCCAGACCCCGTTCGAATCCGCCCCGGGAAGGCCGAGTTCGGTCTTCTCCGGCATAGCGCCGCCGCGGGAGCAGAGCTCCGGCGACCCAGCGCCGCCGCCCGCGCCCCCAGCCGTTCTTGGCCGCCAGATCCGAAACCGACGGCCGAGATTAGAACCCCAGCTGTTTAGATCTGAGCCACCCGATCCAGATCCGAGCGCCCAGAATCAAAAGTAACGGTTCGGCCTTGGAATTTTGCTAAAGAACCCTCGGCCTTTTACTGATTCAACCCGCCGTCCTAATTAGTGTAAAAATATTTACGCAGAGGCCCTGTTTTTAGCACTTAGCCCCCTGAGCTTCTTTATTTTTGAACCCGCCGTCCAGCCTGGTAGTTTTTACGCGTTGGCCCTCGGATCTTTTCAGTAATTACGTTTTAGTCCTCGGTTTTAGCAGAAAAGCCCCTGAAACTTCAGTTTTCTTACAAATAAGCCCCTAGAACTAGTTTTTAGCCTAGAATATGCGTTTTAGCTCCGTTTTTAGCGTTCTTTATATCCACGCGATCGTTGTAACGCGTAGAATAGTTCTAGAATAGTTTTGTGCGCTGTTTTCATGTATTGATGTACTGTTTCTTAGTTTTTGTTAATGTTTACCTGTATGCTTATTTTGTGCATTGTTTTGGCCATGTGTTCGTGAGTAGACGTTGATCCATCTGAGGAGCCCCAGTACCAGTACCCGGAGCAGCCGTCTTCGGATCAGTTTGAGCAGCAGCAGGAGCAGTACGAGGAAGGCAAGTGTAACATGAACAACCTATCACCTTCAAATACAATTTCATACTGCATTTTAATACTGTATGCCTATAAGGACATTCCTAGCCACTTTATATCCTTTATATATATCCTTTGGGTTGCATTTTGGTTAGTTGTGCTAGGTTGCTGCGCTATAACACACTTTGGTCCTTTTTAATTAAATTGATTAATGGTTTACTTGAACTTAATTCTGAGAGTGGCACTCTGTGTGGCTTGAGTGGCTCACTTCTCGTTAAAAGATGTTTTTTTTAGAAACGTGGTTTAGGGGGCCAGCACGGTGCTTAGTGCTTGGTTGGCCACTCTCCATAAGGACCGGTTCATAGAGCGACAACCTGGGACAACAGCGCTACCACAAGGCTAGAATGGGATAGACTTGGCGTAATAACTAGATCTTTTTGGTTTGGAGTAACTTACCTGCGGGGCAAGAGTAGTAAGCTTCAATGGTCCCTGCTCCTCCGGCTTGGTCTGTGCTTGGATTGCGCTCCTGTGCTTGTACCCCCGGAGGTGGGCCCCATCGTCGCCGACCTAACTCTCGCGGTTACGCCTTACCAACGAGATTCTTTTTAAAGGCCTCGTAGTGAGTCGCTGGCCATCTCACCTAAGGAAGTGTGATGAACAACTGGCGTAGCTCACGACTTGTGGGTAAAGATGTGCAACCTCTGCAGAGTGTAAAACTGGTATACTAGCCGTGCTCACGGTTATGAGCGGCCCAGATCCTCCTTTTGATTAGTGAAGTTATCTCCTTCCGACGAGGGAGGTGCTTCTCGGGGTTACCTTGGTGGCTTGGTTTTGGTATGGTTCTCAGTAGAAGTATAATTAATTCGGATTAATTACTATGTAACTGGGTTAATGGTAATTCATCAACTCGTAGTAAATAGTTTTAATAAAATTTTGCCAACACTTAAAAGCTAATGCAGTTGAGTCAGCCAGCCTAGAGCCTCATAGTTTGTGTTATACTTGTTGAGTACAAGTTGTGTACTCACTCTTGCCTCTTCTCTACTTTTTCCTCTTGGCTACGCTACTGCTGCTCAGTTCCTGCCGACACGAGGGAGTTCGTCCAGCGCTACCAGGACTACGAGGACTTCTAGGTGTTCGTCTCCCAGTCGACGTCCCTGTGGCGCCCTGCTTCAGCTTCGGAGAGCTTTATCGTATTTTGTACTTCGCTTCCGCTGTATCAGACATTTTTGTCATTATTGTAATAAATAACATTCGTATTCGCTTTATTATATCTTTTTACGTGATATGTGCTATGATATACTGTTCATTCTGTTGTATATACGTGTGACTTGATCCTGGCACGTATATGATTGCTCGGTTTATGTTCTTTTATAAACCGGGTGTTACATTTTGTCATTAATATAATAAATAAAATTCGTATTCGCTTTATTATATCTTTTTACGTGATATGTGCTGTGATATACTGTTCATTCTGTTGTATATACGTGTGACTTGATCCTGGCACGTATATGATTGCTCGGTTTATGTCTTTTTATAAACCGGGTGTTACAGAGTGGTATCAGAGCCGTATCGACTGTAGGACGAAGCCTAGATAGAACTGGTCGAGTTTTAGGACTTCTTCTCTCCAATCCTTGTCTACTGAAACTATTTTACTATTATACCCCTTGAATTCTATGACTTTTACCCTTCTTGCCTTGATTTCTCTCTCTGAAGAATACTTTTCGTAGATTTTGGCCTGAATTAGTCATCTGACCACCATGAGTATCAGCTAGGTGACCCTTTTATAATAATACGATAGCACGTTCTGTGACGTCATGGTGGGAGTGCTCAACCACCCGAACCATGGAGATGAGCAAGAGATGATCTAAGACCAGCTAAATTCCCCTACCAGGCGCGCCAAATGTTTTGGTATGCAAACCCACAGCCGGGTGGCGTAGTGCACCCGCCTAAACCCTGAGGGTGCGTGTAACGTTCCGCCTCCCCGAGGCCGGGCCGGCTTACATCTGGCTGCTTTCTAGGACATAGATTGTCCTCACAGACCAACACCAGTCTTTTCTGCACACTTTGTCCTCACTCGTGCACACCCGGGAAGAACTTTCCGGTCGGTCACCCATCCCCAAATTTCTCCGGGCCAACACGCTTAACCTCGGAGTTCTTTCGAGACCGGCTTCCAGAAAAGAACTTGCAACTTGTTGGTATGAGTATCCTATTAATCCTATTAAGCCCTGGGCCGGGGTGTCACATGCTCACCCCCTTAAGAGACCGACGTCCTCGTCGGTCAATCCCAAGCCAGGAACGTCCTCTCTTGGCCACGTCCCGTACGTCCAGTGCCAGCAGCCCATGTGCCACGTCCGTGCGTCCAGTACCAACGGTCCCTGTGCCAAGTCCGTGCGTCCAGTGCCAACGGCGCATCCCAGATGCCCGCGCACTGACCCGCCACGCACCCGTGCACATGCCGGTGGCATCTGCGCCCCCACGCGCCCGTGCTCATGCCTCCGCACTTACGCCCGTACGTGCCCATGAAACCGCGAGAGTCGGCTCTGATACCATTTTGTAACATCCCGCCTCCCCGAGGCCGGGCCCGCTTACATCTGGCTGCTTTTTAGGACATAGACTGTCCTCACAGACCAACACCAGTCTTTTCTGCACACTTTGTCCTCACCCGTGCGCACCCGGGAAGAACTTCCCGGTCGGTCACCCATCCCCAAATTTCTCCGGGCCAAGCACACTTAACCTCGGAGTTCTTTGGAGACCGGCTTCCGGAAAAGAAGTTGCAACTTGTTGGTATGAGTATCCTATTAATCCTATTAATCTCAGTGGAAGAATGCGATGGACACAGCAGTTTAGAGTGGTTCGGGCCGCCGGAGCGTAATACTCTATGTCCACTGTGTGTTGTTTTGCTTGTGCCCTCAAGAGGTTGAGAGCAGGGTTGTTCGGCGTGAAACCGAGCTTGTGTTGTGAGAGTCTTGGAGTATCTGGAGTGTGCAGCGAGCGCCTCCCTTTTATATCTCAAGGGAGCTGCGTACATGGCCATTGAGTCCCCGACAGGTGGGCCCAACGATGTAGTTCAAAATAACATACTATACAGACATTATGGCATTGCAGGAGACGGAGATCTCATTCCAGGATTTCCTTGCTCTACCCATGGGAATCTTCCGTACGCCATAGCCATGCACTGTCTTGTCGAAACGGCACCATGGTGTAGCTTGCGGCGTTGCCTGCAGCGTAGCTGAACGGGCCGTGTAGATTGCGGCGTAAGTGGTATGATGAAAAGGTGTCGTGCCTTCGTATCCATTTAATGCTGCAGACGGGCTCTGCATGGATGCGGTGCATGCGGCTGCACTGTGTACCTCGGTATTATGCGGTCTACAGTGAGGCCTAACAAAAGTTGCCCTGCGTGCCGCGGTGGCAGAGCACGCCTCAACCACGCTCATTGAATGCGGTGGGTGGGTGAGTCTTCCAGCGGAAGACTCGCGCCTGCGCCTGCGGGACACGTGGCGCCCCCGGACCCCGCCCCGGCGGTGTATTGGTTCTACGCGCGTGGGAGGTCCGGACGGGTGCGGGGATGGCTCGGACCCCTATGTCCGAGTCCTCGGCTGTTGGCGCGGAGCTTCCCCTCCTCAGGGACACGTGGCATCTCCGGACCCGTCCTAGAGCGGAGAGCGGGTCCGGGGCCGTTGGCCCGGTGAGGTAAGAGCCTGACCTGTGCGGCCGGCTACTCCGCCCCTTAGGGCGTAGTTACGGATGACTACGCGAGTCCAGGCTTGCGGCAGTAGGAGTGGGTATCCCTGCTACAGAGTACCGACACCCTGGTAAGTACATAATTTACAATTAGGTTCTTGGGCCGCCGCATGAGACTCATTAATCTCATGGACTGAGCTATTCTCCCAACACCGAGTATGGGAAAGGCTTGGGCATCTGCCGGCTCCAGCGGTTCATCTCTTGCCGCTCGCAAACATTCTTCTAGCACCAGATGCTAAAGAAATCGTCAGCCCCATTGGGTGGATGCACACGGGGTGAGTGTAGCTCTATTATGCAAAGCCAGACTTACCCTCAACTCAAGCTTGGGGCGAGTTCGAAAAGCAAGGCTCCAGGGGCCTCCATTTACAGCCACTCGGGCAACTTCAGGCCCCACAAGCCAGCCTCACCGCGTGGCATGCGGCGTGGCATGCAGCTCCGCCTCAAAAGGATAAAAACCCTCATGAGAAGAAATGAAGAATAGGGGAGGAATCCCTCTATGGCAGACCGATGCGATGGGTCAGCAGGCCTTGAGATTCTTCCCTAAAAGCAGACAACTGGTGCTGCTGCACCTTCCTTACACGATTAGACAAAGGTGAACCGGTTTAATCGTGGTCCCAAAGGGAGCCTGTCGTAGCTGTGTCCAATGGTCCATGGTCCACGGTCCTGACCAGGCGGTTCAGACAAGCCTTGACCCACATTCTCGACTGAGGACGCGCAAAAATTGTTTGCGTTCAAATCTTACTAATTTGAAGTACTAAATGAAATCTATTTACAAAATTTTTTGCACAGATGGGTCGTAAATCACGAGACGAATCTAATGATGCTAATTAATCCATGATTAATTAATAAGTAGCGGATTGTTACTGTAGCATCATTGTTGCAAATCATGGATTAAGTAGGCTCATTAGATTCGTCTCGCGATTTACAGCCCATCTATGCAAAAAGTTTTGTAAATAGACTTTATCAAATACTCCATGCATGTGTCAAAACATTAGATGTGACGGTTTTTTGTGTTTACGGGGTTTATGAGGTGGGAACTGTTTAACAGGCTCTGAGTGAACGTCCGAGGATTGGATCCGTACTATGGCTCCAACAGAGGACGCCAACCGGGCTCCACCCCACATGTGCCACTGTCCCTAACCAGCAAGGTCGGGGCCAGCCAAGCCCTGTGCACTAGTGGGTCTTGGGAGTAGGTGCGGTGGATAAGGGTGAACGCCGAAGTCAACTTGCCGTACAGACTAACGACTACCTCCACGGGGCTACAGTCCCTCGCTACATGGTAGGGGGACACTATTTTACTAGCCGTCCTTGCAAAGGATCGGGGCACAACGTCATCATCATGACGTGGCAGACACGCCTCCATCACGGCGGAATGAAAGGGCGCAACACCGAGGACGGAGCATGACTGCCATACCGTACTTATCGACATGAATCACCGTTCTGACTGATGAGGTGTGTTTAGATCCGTAAAATGGTGGTAAAAAGGGTCGCATCGGACACTGTAGCACTTTTCGTTTGTTTGTGATAATTGTTATCCTACCATGATCTAACTAGGCTCAAAAAATTCGTCTCGTCGTGTACATCAAAACTATACAATTAGTTTTTTTATTTACCTACATTTAATTCTCCATGCATGAGGTAAAAGATTTGATGTGATAGGTGAATGCATGAGGTAAAAAATTTGATGTGATAGGTGAATAGTGAAGTTTGGAGAGAGAAATTTTAGAACTAAACACAGCCGAAGCACGATGCACGGAAACAGAACGAGACGACCACTCCGCGACACAGGACATAGGCGGCGACCGCTCGAGGACTCCGACTGAAGGAGTTGACGAATCAGACCAACGGGGAAAGACTCTCTCTCTCTCTACCTTTAGTCCCTCTTGTAAGGAGATCCCCCTTTGACTAAAAGGGAGGGTCAGCCACCTAGGATCCAAGAGATCGAACAGCCAGAGAAATTCATCCTCATTCGTAAGCTTGTAACTCTCTCACGAGTACTTGGGGTCAAGCAATACATCCGATCGACCTCCCGACTGGGTATAGTGAAAAAATCTTGATCACATAATGTCGTAGCCTAGAATGGGGTGAATAGGCTTTTCTTCAAATTTCAGCACTTAACTCCTACTGACTCTGCCACCAGACCGGTCTAAACAAGCAGACAATCCATAGTAGGGATTAAATCTGCTCTCGAGCTTGAACCTATATGAAATTTGGGAGATATATTTTGCAGAGTATTTCTATCAATATAAATAGGTCCCTACACACAAGTAGAGCACACCCAAGTAGATCGAGCGGAAGCACAATTCAAACTCAAAACTATAAATGCAAGGTATGTAAAACAACCCGAAATGAAGATGATGCAAAGGAAACACGGTGATTTGTTTTACCGAAGTTCGGATTCACCCCGTGCACCCACGTGTGAATCCTACTCTTCGTTGAGGAAGCTTGTAGTGACCCCAATGTCAAGCTATCTCCTCTCTCCACTATATGACCATGCGCCCTCGTGGCACACGATCGCCGCTGCAATAAACTTGCTGCTGCTCACCACAACTTTGGGAGCTAACCGGCGACGTCTAGCCATCTAGGAGCTGATGCTCCAAGAGTAACAAATGCTTCAATCGAGTTGGCCGACGCAACCTCAAGTGATCAAAGCTCGGGATGTTTCTCTCTTGATCAAATAGCTCTCTAGGAATGGATTCACTCAACCCAACTCAAAGATTCAACTAGAATCAAGCAACTCTCACAAAGAGAGGTTGGGGAGAACTCTCCAAGTGCTCACAAGGCTCTCACAAGTGTTCTGAATGATATGGCATCAGCACCCGCAAATGGGTGAAGTCATAGGGTATAAATACCCCTCTCTCAAAAACTAGCCATTGCCCCTGTCGGTGTTAGATCGGTCAGATCGGTCCCTAAGACCGGTCAGACCGGTCGGTTTGAAATTATAGCCGTTAGAGGCTTTCTCTGCCCAGACCGGTCAGACTGGTCCCCTGGACCGGTCAAACCGGTCCCTCTCTGACTTTTGCAATATTAGCTCTCTTTTAGGCTATTCTCTTTAGGGACTTGCTATGAGCACTTTTGGTGTTGTCTAAACTCACTAATGTTGCATCCCTCTTGATAGTACGGCATACATTTACTCAAGTGCATAAATGAAATATGCAATTGCCACAATCACCACTTGAGCTTCACATTATGATCATGCCATCCTTTCTTCGATCAATACCGTGAGGGTATCAACATCTTCATTCTTTGAGCATGCCCGCTTTGAGCTAGTGACTTTGAATCTTCAATTTGCATAGGAATGAAATCCATTTTGATTCACAAGTCACTTCCTTTACTTAAATAATGACACTCTTCAACATAGAGCTCTCCATGACTCTAGGATCTCCGGTCTTTGACCCATATTGGTTTCTTCGCTCCCCCCAAGCTGTCGCTTGCGTAGTCTCTTGAAACACGCCTCTCGGTCCTCTACCTTTATTGTAGCCGTCCATCTTGAACTCATGTTAATTTATGTCATGCATGAATTCTTCTTTATCGATTTGAATTTCCAATTCAATCTTATATGCAAGCTTTCCAATTTGAGACGCTATCTGTCGTGGTGCTGCAAACCACAGCCGGGTGGCGGAAGGCACCCGCCTAAGCCCAGAGGGTGTGTACTCGGGGGTTAGCTAGTCCTAGATCGATCTCGCTCAAGAACACGATGAACATCAAGGATTTAGAGTGGTTCGGGCCGCCGAAGTTGGCGTTGAGGTTTGTAACACCCGGTTTATAAAAGAACATAAACCGAGCAATCATATACGTGCCAGGATCAAGTCACACGTATATACAACAGAATGAACAGTATATCATAGCACATATCACGTAAAAAGATATAATAAAGCGAATACGAATGTTATTTATTACAATAATGACAAAATGTCTGATACAGCGGAAGCGAAGTACAAAATACGAAAAAGCTCTCCGAAGCTGAAGCAGGGCGCCACAGGGACGTCGACTGGGAGACGAACACCTAGAAGTCCTCGTAGTCCTGGTAGCGCTGGACGAACTCCCTCGTGTCGGCAGGAACTGAGCAGCAGTAGCGTAGCCAAGAGGAAAAAGTAGAGAAGAGGCAAGAGTGAGTACACAACTTGTACTCAACAAGTATAACACAAACTATGAGGCTCTAAGGTTGGCTGACTCAACTGCATTAGCTTTTAAGTGTTGGCAAAATTTTATTAAAACTATTTACTACGAGTTGATGAATTACCATTAACCCGGTTACATAGTAATTAATCAGGATTAATTAAGAAACTACTGGGAACCAAACCGAAACCAAGCCACCAAGGTAACCCCGAGAAGCACCTCCCTCGTCGGAAGGAGATAACTCCACTAATCAAAAGGAGGATCTGGGCCGCTCATAACCGTGAGCACGGCTAGTATACCAGTTTTACACTCTGCAGAGGTTGCACATCTTTACCCACAAGCCGTGAGCTACGCCAGTTGTTCATCACACTTCCTTAGGTGAGATGACTAGCGACTCACTACGAGGCCTTTACAAAGAATCTCGTTGGTAAGGCGTAACCGCGAGAGTTAGGTCGGCGACGATGGGGCCCACCTCCGGGGGTACAAGCACAGGAGCGCAATCCAAGCACAGACCAAGCCAGAGGAGCAGGGACCATTGAAGCTTACTACTCTTGCCCCGCAGGTAAGTTACTCCAAACCAAAAAGATCTAATTATTACGCCAAGTCTATCCCATTCTAGCCTTGTGGTAGCGCTGTTGTCCCAGGTTGTCGCTCTATGAACCGGTCCTTATGGAGAGTGGCCAACCAAGCACTAAGCACCGTGCTGGCCCCCTAAACCATGTTTCTACAAAAACATCTTTTAACGAGACGTGAGCCACTCATCCACACAGAGGGCCACTCTCAGAATTAAGTTCAAGTAAACCATTAATCAAATTAATTAAAAAGGACCAAAGTGTGTTATAGCGCAGCAACCTAGCACAACTAACCAAAATGTAACCCAAAGGTATATATAAAGGATATAAACTGGCTAGGAAATCCTTAAAGGCATACAGTATTAAAATGCAGTATGAAATTGTAATTTAAGATGATAGGTTGTTCATGTTATACTTGCCTTCCTCGTACTGCTCCTGCTGCTGCTCAAAGTGCTCCGAAGACGGCTGCTCCGGGTACTGGTACTGGGGCTCCTCAGATGGATCAACGTCTACTCACGAACACATGGCCAAAACAATGCACAATAATAAACATACAAGCAAACACTAACAAAAACTAAGAAACAGTACAACAATACATGAAAACAGCGCACAAAACTTCTCTAGAACTATTCTACGCGTTACAACGATCGCGTGGGTATAAAGAACGCTAAAAACGGAGCTAAAACGCGTAAACTAGGCCTAAAACAAGGTTCAGGGGCTTATTTGTAAGAAAACTGAAGTTTCAGGGGCTTTTCTGCTAAAACCGAGGGCCTAGACGTAATTAAACCTTATTCCTGGGGTCAAACTCGCAAAAAGGACAGGTCTGGATCGCGGGTTCAAAAACTACAAAGCTCAGGGGCTAAAGTGTTAAAAACTGGACCTGGATAAAATTATTTTTCAACGCGCTAGGACTGCGGGTTGATATCTAGTAAACCGAGGGACTCTTTAACAATTTTACCAAGCCGAACCGGTATCTTTGGACATGGGCCGTTGGATAGCGATCTAGCGGCTCAGGATGGATCGGGCTTGGATCTAATCTGGCGCGCTGATTCGGGATCGGGCGGTCAGGGCTGGGTGGGCGCGCGGGACGGCGGCGCAGGTCACCGGAGTCCTCTGCTCCGCGGCGGCGCGACACGGGGCTCGCCGGACTTGGCCAAATCTGGCCGTCCGGGGGTCAAATCGACCCGTTCTGGGTCTGGGGTGACTTACAGGGCACGTGCAGTCCACCCGGGCCCTAAACGGAGCTCGGGGACGATCGGCTGGGGCTCGCCACGGCGGAGCCATGGCGTGCGCGGCGGCGGAGCGCCGGAGCACGTCGTGCCAGTAGCTAGGGCAGCGCACAGCCTAATTAACCTAGCGCAAAGGACAGCGGGCAACGAGGCGGTGCTCACCGGGGGGGTCGAGGCGGTCGGATGCGCAGCGGAGCGGGGTCGACGCCGAGGTACGGCGGCGGGTCGGCACAGAGCTTGGTGGCGGGGCCGGTACGGGGGTGCTCCGGGCGCTGGATCTGCCGGAGGGGTCCGGCGGCGGCGGGTGGTTCCGCTCCGAGCTCTGGGCAGCGGCGGCCGCTACTAGGGTTCTGGGGCGGCGCTCTGTTGGATTGGGAGAGGGCGCAGAGGATTGGGGGCGGTTTAAAGGAGGCAGGCTGGGGATCTCGGCGTGGGAGCAAGGAAGGGAATCCCGGCGAACTCGGCGGGATTCAGGCGCGGGCGTTGCGCTGCGGGGGAGAAGAAACTGGCAGGCGGGCCCGGGCTGCAGCGAGAGGAGAGGGGTGCTGGCTCGCTGGCGTGTGGGCCTAGGAGCGACGCGGGGCTTGCGAGCGACCGAGCGGGCCGGCGCGAAACAGGCCGGGAGTGGGAGGGGGCCTGACGAGCGGGGCCCGGTGGCAGGCGGTGAGAGCGGGTCCGTGCGGGATGTCACGCGCGGGCTGGGCTGCGCGTGAGGGAGAGCGTTGGGCCGCGGGGAAGTGGTGCGCTCGCGGGCTGAAGGGTGGCATGCGGGCTGGGCCGAAATGGGCCCGCGGAAAGGGAGAGGGCTTGGGCTGCTGGGTTGGGCTCGGAAGTTGGGTTTGGGTTTTGTTTTGGGTTTTTCCTTTCTATTTCTAAACTTTTCTCCTACTAAATCAAACAAGGTTTGAATTCAAATACCAATTTGAATTCAACCACACTCAAACAATTAAAGTTATGCACCAGCATGAATGCAACTCAAAAATTTAAACCTATGATAAATTTTAATTACTTAAGGAACAAAAATTAGATTAAATGCCAACTAAACACAATAAACCTTAGAAATTTAAATAAAGCCAATTAAATTTATTAATAAATGAGGAAATTTAAATTAGGGTGTTACATACCCTACCCCCTTACAGAAATCTCATCCCGAGATTTAGCTGGGCTGGCTAGCAAAGAGATCTGGATAGGTCTTCTTCAACTCATCTTCTCGCTCCCATGTAGCCTCAGCTTCACTATGATGACTCCACTGAACTCTGCACATTTTGATGCGCTTGTTCCGAGTAACCCTCTCTGATGTCTCCAGAATCTTCACCGGATGCTCAGTATAAGTCAGATCCTCCTGGACATCTACTCCATCCAGTGGTGCCTGCTCCTCGGGTACTCGCAAACACCTCTTCAGCTGAGATATATGGAAGACATCATGAACTCCTGAGAGACTGAGAGGTAACTCCAGGCGATAAGTAACTTCGCCTTTCCGCTCTAGCACCTTGAATGGCCCCACATACCGAGGTGCTAACTTCCCTTTGACATTGAATCTACGGATTCCTCTCATCGGAGACACCTTCAGATACACATAATCACCGACACTGAAAGTCAGGTCTCTCCGTTTGCCATCTGCATAGCTCTTCTGTCTGCTCTGTGCAATCCTCAGATTTTCTCGCACAGCCTGAACTATCTGCTCGGCATCATCTATGATCTCAGGGCCAAAGAGCTGCTTCTCACCGATCTGATCCCAATAGAGAGGAGTCCTGCACTTTCTGCCATACAATGCCTCAAAGGGAGACTTCTTCAGACTGGCCTGATAGCTGTGGTTATATGAGAACTCAGCATATGACAGGCACTTATCCCAACTAGTATCGTACTGAATAGCACAAGCTCTCAGCATATCCTCCAACACTTGGTTGGTTCTCTCTGTCTGCCCATCTGTCTGAGGATGATAAGCCGTACTGAAACGCAGCTTCGTATCCAATGAATCATGGAGCTGCTCCCAGAAACGAGAAGTGAACTGAGACCCTCTGTCAGATATGATCTTCTTCGGCACACCATGCAAGCAGACAATCCGAGAGATGTACAACTCTGCAAGTCTAGCACCGGAGTAAGTAGTGTTCACTGGAATGAAGTGAGCAACCTTCGTCAGACGATCCACTACTACCCAAATGGAGTTGTACCCTTTCTGAGTACGGGGCAATCCAACAATGAAGTCCATAGTGATTTCCTCCCATTTCCACTCTGGAATCTTCAAAGGCTGTAATAAACCTGCTGGCCTCTAATGCTCAGCCTTGACACGCTGACAGGTGTCACATATAGCCACGTACTCTGCTACTGAACGCTTCATCCCATACCACCAGAAACGTTCCTTCAGATCATAGTACATCTTCGTGCTGCCCGGATGAATAGAGTAAGCTGTATCATGGGCCTCACTCAGAATCAACTTCCGAAGATCCTTCACATCTGGCACACAGATCCGGTTCTTGTACCACAAGGTACCCTGATCATCCTCTCTGTTATGAGGAGCCTTGCCCTTCTTGAGCAACTCACGAATCTCCTGCAGCTTCTCATCATCTTTCTGATGCTGCCTGATCTCTGACTCTAGAGTCGGTACTGCCTCAAATGCTGCACTGGAAGTATGATGCAAGAAGCCCAGACTCAACTGCTCGAACTCCTCGCATAACTCTGGAGGCATCTGGAAAGCCACGGCCATGTTGACATAACTTCTTCTGCTCAGAGCATCTGCTACAACATTGGCCTTGCCCGGATGATAGTGAATCTCCAGATCATAGTCCTTGACCAACTCTAGCCATCTTCTCTGCCGCATGTTCAGCTCATTCTGCGTGAAAATGTACTTGAGGCTCTTGTGATCAGTGTAGATATCACACCGCTGCCCATACAAGTAATGCCTCCAAATCTTCAGAGCATGCACAACTGCGGCTAACTCAAGATCATGAGTAGGATAGTTCAGCTCATGCCGACGTAACTGCCGAGAAGCATAAGCAATCACTCTGCCCTCCTGCATCAGAACACACCCAAGACCATCCTTCGAAGCATCACAATATACCGTGAACCTCTTCGTCTGGTCTGGCAGAGTCAGGACTGGCGCCGTAGTCAACCTCTTCTTCAGCTCATCAAAGGCCATCTGACACTCATCAGTCCATACAAAAGCCACATTCTTCTCTAGCAAAGAAGTCAAAGGCTTCGCGATCTTGGAGAAATTCTCAATGAACCTCCGATAATATCCTGCTAAGCCCAAGAAAGATCTGACTTCCTTCACTGTCTGCGGTGTCTCCCACTCTAGCACATCCTTCACCTTGCTCGGATCAACAGCAATGCCTCCCTGAGAGATAACATGACCGAGGAATGGAACCTCGTCAATCCAGAACTCGCACTTGCTGAACTTGGCATACAGCTGATGCTCTCTCAATCTCTGCAACACAAGCCTCAGATGCTCTTCATGCTCTTCTTCTGTCTTGGAGAAGATCAGAATATCATCAATGAAGATCACCACGAAGACATCCAGATAGTCCATGAAAACCATGTTCATCAGATGCATGAAGAAAGCCGGGGCATTAGTCAGGCCGAAGGACATGACTGTATACTCATATAGCCCGTACTTGCAGGTGAATGCCGTCTTCGGAATATCCCCAGGACGGATCCTCAGCTGAAAATAACCCGAACGAAGATCAATCTTCGAGAATATACAAGCACCTCGAAGCAAATCGAAGAGATCCTCAATACGGGGCAGTGGATGCTTGTTCTTGATAGTAACTGCATTCAGCTCCCGATAATCCACACACATCCTCTTCGAGCCATCCTTCTTATCTACCAGCAATAATGGAAAAGCCCAAGGAGAGAAGCTGCGACGGATATAGCCCTTGGCTAGCAACCCATCGATAGTCTTCTTAACTTCTTCATGCTCTATAGGTGCCATACGGTAGGGCCGCTTTGCAATAGGAGCTGTGCCAGGCAAGAGATCAATACAAAACTCAATGGCGCGTTCAGGCGGCATACCTGGCAAATCATCCGGAAAGACATCCGGGAATTCAGACACCACGCGAATACCGTCCGTGGGTCTAGCCTCCATCTGATGAAGAAATCCGGAAGGATCTGTAGCACTGACTGTCACCTCTTGGCCATCAGATGCTGACAAGTGAACTGTCCGCTGAGCACAATCAATACGGACTCCCCATCTGGTAAGGGTCTCCATGCCCAAAATCACATCTATCTCTGAGGAATCAATGATGATCAAACCAGTGCAGAATTCTGCTCCCCTTATGACAATACTAACTCTGGAGCATATAGAGCATGTGTGTATCTGGCCCCTAGGTGAGGTAACTACCATAGCTGACCTCAGACACGAAACTGGAATACGATGCTGCTCGGCAAATGACTTGGAAATGAAAGAATGAGTAGCACCGGTATCGAAAAGCACCGTAGCTGGATAAGAGTTGACCATGAACGTACCAATAACCACGTTGGGAGCCTCGGCCGCTGACTTGGCCGTCACGTGATTCACCTTCCCCTGTCGTGGCGCCCTGGGTTGGGCTGGGCGCCCCTGCTGTCCTGCCTGCCGTGGAGCCTGAGGTGCTGGACAACTTTTAGCATAATGACCTTTTTGCCCGCATTTGTAGCACATGCGGTGGCGGTGAAAGGCGCTACTTCGTTGACCTCCCTGTGAACTTATCTTCACCTCTTGCATTATTTCTGTTGCTTGCTCTTTGGACTCCTTGTGACTGCGTGGCTGAGTCACCTGTGTATCTCTAGAGCACTTAGGATCCTTTCTCTTCTGGATGGTCTGTAGCTCATCGACCGATGGATTATCGAGGAAAAGGGAATTCTCTACCAGCTGCTCTTGATGAGACCTCTTTCTCTTTGTACCGGAGAACAACCTCTGGTTCCTCCTAGTTCTAGCTTCATCTTCAGTTGCACTAACTTGACGACAAGGAACACCATAGAATTGGCAACACTGGCAAGTTTTCTCACCATCACCCATTGCACTGTCTCCAAGGTCTTTTTGTTCTGCCGACATCTGAGCTGGTGCAAAAGAAAACACAGATTGGTAAGGTCAAGGAAGAGAGAAAAACTCCATTATTTAAGGTTCTATCCTATTTAGATAACACTGCTCAGGCATTACTGCTGATAACTCCAGATAGGTGTTTCATAAATCTAGGAAAAAAGGGAACTGTAGCATAACTCTTCTGACTCGTCTGAGAGATTCTCAAATTCTCCAGTTTCCTCATTTATTAATAAATTTAATTGGCTTTATTTAAATTTCTAAGGTTTATTGTGTTTAGTTGGCATTTAATCTAATTTTTGTTCCTTAAGTAATTAAAATTTATCATAGGTTTAAATTTTTGAGTTGCATTCATGCTGGTGCATAACTTTAATTGTTTGAGTGTGGTTGAATTCAAATTGGTATTTGAATTCAAACCTTGTTTGATTTAGTAGGAGAAAAGTTTAGAAATAGAAAGGAAAAACCCAAAACAAAACCCAAACCCAACTTCCGAGCCCAACCCAGCAGCCCAAGCCCTCTCCCTTTCCGCGGGCCCATTTCGGCCCAGCCCGCACGCCACCCTTCAGCCCGCGAGCGCACCACTTCCCCGCGGCCCAACGCTCTCCCTCACGCGCAGCCCAGCCCGCGCGCGACATCCCGCACGGACCCGCTCTCAACGCCTGCCACCGGGCCCCGCTCGTCAGGCCCCCTCCCACTCCCGGCCTGTTTCGCGCCGGCCCGCTCGGTCGCTCGCAAGCCCCGCGTCGCTCCTAGGCCCACACGCCAGCGAGCCAGCGCCCCTCTCCTCTCGCTGCAGCCCGGGCCCGCCTACCAGTTTCTTCTCCCCCGCAGCGCAACGCCCGCGCCTGAATCCCGCCGAGTTCGCCGGGATTCCCTTCCTTGCTCCCACGCCGAGATCCCCGGCCTGCCTCCTTTAAACCGCCCCCAATCCTCTGCGCCCTCTCCCAATCCAACAGAGCGCCGCCCCAGAACCCTAGTAGCGGCCGCCGCTGCCCAGAGCTCGGAGCGGAACCACCCGCCGCCGCCGGACCCCTCCGGCAGATCCAGCGCCCGGAGCACCCCCGTACCGGCCCCGCCACCAAGCTCTGTGCCGACCCGCCGCTGTACCTCGGCGTCGACCCCGCTCCGCTGCGCATCCGACCGCCTCGACCCCCCCGGTGAGCACCGCCTCGTTGCCCGCTGTCCTTTGCGCTAGGTTAATTAGGCCGTGCGCTGCCCTAGCTGCTGGCACGACGTGCTCCGGCGCTCCGCCGCCGCGCACGCCATGGCTCCGCCGTGGCGAGCCCCAGCCGAGCCTCCCCGAGCTCCGTTTAGGGCCCGGGTGGACTGCACGTGCCCTGTAAGTCACCCCAGACCCAGAACGGGTCGATTTGACCCCCGGACGGCCAGATTTGGCCAAGTCCGGCGAGCCCCGTGTCGCGCCGCCGCGGAGCAGAGGACTCCGGTGACCTGCGCCGCCGTCCCGCGCGCCCACCCAGCCCTGACCGCCCGATCCCGAATCAGCGCGCCAGATTAGATCCAAGCCCGATCCATCCTGAGCCGCTAGATCGCTATCCAACGGCCCATGTCCAAAGATACCGGTTCGGCTTGGTAAAATTGTTAAAGAGTCCCTCGGTTTACTAGATATCAACCCGCAGTCCTAGCGCGTTGAAAAATAATTTTATCCAGGTCCAGTTTTTAACACTTTAGCCCCTGAGCTTTGTAGTTTTTGAACCCGTGATCCAGACCTGTCCTTTTTGCGAGTTAGACCCCAGGAATAAGGTTTAATTACGTCTAGGCCCTCGGTTTTAGCAGAAAAGCCCCTGAAACTTCAGTTTTCTTACAAATAAGCCCCTAAACCTTGTTTTAGGCCTAGTTTACGCGTTTTAGCTCCGTTTTTAGCGTTCTTTATACCCACGCGATCGTTGTAACGCGTAGAATAGTTCTAGAGAAGTTTTGTGCGCTGTTTTCATGTATTGTTGTACTGTTTCTTAGTTTTTGTTAGTGTTTGCTTGTATGTTTATTATTGTGCATTGTTTTGGCCATGTGTTCGTGAGTAGACGTTGATCCATCTGAGGAGCCCCAGTACCAGTACCCGGAGCAGCCGTCTTCGGAGCACTTTGAGCAGCAGCAGGAGCAGTACGAGGAAGGCAAGTATAACATGAACAACCTATCATCTTAAATTACAATTTCATACTGCATTTTAATACTGTATGCCTTTAAGGATTTCCTAGCCAGTTTATATCCTTTATATATACCTTTGGGTTACATTTTGGTTAGTTGTGCTAGGTTGCTGCGCTATAACACACTTTGGTCCTTTTTAATTAATTTGATTAATGGTTTACTTGAACTTAATTCTGAGAGTGGCCCTCTGTGTGGATGAGTGGCTCACGTCTCGTTAAAAGATGTTTTTGTAGAAACATGGTTTAGGGGGCCAGCACAGTGCTTAGTGCTTGGTTGGCCACTCTCCATAAGGACCGGTTCATAGAGCGACAACCTGGGACAACAGCGCTACCACAAGGCTAGAATGGGATAGACTTGGCGTAATAATTAGATCTTTTTGGTTTGGAGTAACTTACCTGCGGGGCAAGAGTAGTAAGCTTCAATGGTCCCTGCTCCTCCGGCTTGGTCTGTGCTTGGATTGCGCTCCTGTGCTTGTACCCCCGGAGGTGGGCCCCATCGTCGCCGACCTAACTCTCGCGGTTACGCCTTACCAACGAGATTCTTTGTAAAGGCCTCGTAGTGAGTCGCTAGTCATCTCACCTAAGGAAGTGTGATGAACAACTGGCGTAGCTCACGGCTTGTGGGTAAAGATGTGCAACCTCTGCAGAGTGTAAAACTGGTATACTAGCCGTGCTCACGGTTATGAGCGGCCCAGATCCTCCTTTTGATTAGTGGAGTTATCTCCTTCCGACGAGGGAGGTGCTTCTCGGGGTTACCTTGGTGGCTTGGTTTCGGTTTGGTTCCCAGTAGTTTCTTAATTAATCCTGATTAATTACTACGTAACCGGGTTAATGGTAATTCATCAACTCGTAGTAAATAGTTTTAATAAAATTTTGCCAACACTTAAAAGCTAATGCAGTTGAGTCAGCCAACCTTAGAGCCTCATAGTTTGTGTTATACTTGTTGAGTACAAGTTGTGTACTCACTCTTGCCTCTTCTCTACTTTTTCCTCTTGGCTACGCTACTGCTGCTCAGTTCCTGCCGACACGAGGGAGTTCGTCCAGCGCTACCAGGACTACGAGGACTTCTAGGTGTTCATCTCCTAGTCGACGTCCCTGTGGCGCCCTGCTTCAGCTTCGGAGAGCTTTTTCGTATTTTGTACTTCGCTTCCGCTGTATCAGACATTTTGTCATTATTGTAATAAATAACATTCGTATTCGCTTTATTATATCTTTTTACGTGATATGTGCTATGATATACTGTTCATTCTGTTGTATATACGTGTGACTTGATCCTGGCACGTATATGATTGCTCGGTTTATGTTCTTTTATAAACCGGGTGTTACAAGGTTGCGGCCCTCAATGTTAAGACAGCGCTCTCGCGCCCTCTCGACGGAGATGCGGGCATCCTCTCCCACGCGCTGGCGGTTGAGCTCCGCCCGCAGGTCTTCTGTTCGTGCACCCCTCACGGTGGGGGAGCGCACAGACGCCGATACACCGCCCTGACGCTGGCGGTAAGGTACCACCGCGTTGCCGGGCGGAGGTCGTTGCCCAGTCCTTGCAGAACTTGGGGAGGCCTGAGCCAGGTGGAGGAGATGGTCAACGTCGTCCCGCCACTGCCTCAGGGCATCTGGCGAGGCTGCCTCAGCCGGGGGGTTGCGAAGCAACTCCCTAGCCGCTGCCAGCGCTCCGCTGCTCGCAGCTTGTGAGGGGGCCCTTCATGGGCGCCCTGACTCTTGCCGATGAGCAACGCGTGCCGCCGCCGACGGTGGCTGCTCCACAGGCACAGTTGCCCCTGGAGCAGGAGCGCGAGAGGCATGTGGCGTGGAGGACGCCACACCCTCTGTCATCTCCACGTCGTCCACACGAACCATCGAGACGAGGAAGAGATGAACTGCGACCAGCTAAAGATCCCCTACCTGGCGCGCCAAATGTCGTGGGCTGCAAACCACAGCCGGGTGGCGAAAGGCACCCGCCTAAGCCCAGAGGGTGTGTACTCGGGGGTTAGCTAGTCCTAGATAGATCTCGCTCAAGAACATGATGAACACCAAGGATTTAGAGTGGTTCGGGCCGCCGAAGCGTAATACCCTACGTCCACTATGTGTTGTATTGCCTTGCCTCGAGAGAGTCCGCGAAAGCTTGTGTGTGTCTGGAGAGCCTGTTCGCCTTATTAGGTACAGCGAGCGCCTCCCTTTTATATCTCAAGGGGGCGCGTACATGGCTGTTGGGACCCCGACAGGTGGGCCCAACAATGCAGTACAAGATCACATACTGTTCATAATTATGGCGTCGCAGGCGAAGGAGATCCCTCTCCTGGATTCCATTGCTTGCACCCAGAATCCTCCGTCCGGTGTGTCCAGGCGCTGTCTTGTCGGAGTGGCGCCAGGCATAGCTAGCGGCGTTGCCTGCCACGTAGCTGAACGGGCCGCGTAGCTTGCGGCGTAGGGGGCATGATAGAAAAGTGTTGTGCCGTCGTATCCAATTAATGCGGCAGACGGGCTCTGCGCGGGTGCGGCACAGGCGGCTACACTGTGTACCTTGGTAATACGCGGTGCACAGTGAGGCCTGACAAAGGCTGTCCCGCGTGCCGCGGCGACAGAGCATGCCTCAACCCTCTGCATTAAATGCGGTGGGCGCGCGAGTCTTCCAGCGGAAGACTTGCGTACGAGTCCGCGCCCGTGCCTTCGGGACACGTGGCAGCTCTGGACCCCCACGTGGTAAGGGAGGTCCGGATGGACGCAGGAGGTCCCGGACCCCTATGGGGGTCCGAGGCCTCGGCTGTCAGCTCGGAGCTTCCCTTCCTTAGAGACACGTGGCATCTCCGGACCCATCCCCAGGCGGGGAACGGGTCCGGGGCCGTTGGCCTGGTGAGGAAGGAGCCTGACCCGAGGGGCCTGGCTACTCCGTCCGCCCCGCGCAGTTATGGATAACTACGCGGATCCTGCCTTGCCGCAGTAAGAGTGGGTATCCTTATTACAGGGTACCGACAGTGGCACCCGGGCCCACCTTGGGGGAGGTACGAACCCACAGGTGGGGCCACTACTGAGATTTGGCTCAACATAGCTTGAAGCTCCTTACTGCAGGGGCCTTGACCGGCTTTGACCATCCGTTGGGTTGTTTGCTGCTTCATCACATTGCAACGGCTTACTGACTCATGGCCCCCACGCACGGTGGTTCACCTCGTCGCACGCGCGACGCTCGGCATTGTTGCGGCCAGAGTAAACAGTACATTTACCACCGGCGCAGTTCCCGAAAAGCCCGGCCACGCCAGCGCTTAATACGCGCACGTCAGCTCAATTTCCGCCTCGCTTCGCGCGTGGGCGACGGTTCAGATCCCTCCTTTTCACACCTTTGTTGGTTACCCGCTCACCCCGACAGGTGGGCCTGGGCCCCCATGTCATGGACTGGGCGGTTAACACCAGGTGCGGGCGTCGCTTGGCTTCCGACGACGGTTCTGGGGCGCGCCGGTTGAGTCAGGCTTTATAATGGGCGAACCGCATACCGTGGTTACTTTCCCGCATTCGCCTTCTTCCTTCCAACCTTTGTGCCCCTTTGCCTTCGAGCTTTCCTTGCCCCTTGCCCCCCACGCAGGCTGCTCCTCAGTTCCATAGAGAGATGGCATCCCTTGCTCATCCCCGCCGTTTCCAGTCCGAGGAGGAGTTGAACACGGTGCGCCGCCTGCTTGGGTGGAGTGCTCAGGAGACCGGCTGGGGGGTCCGAGCAGGCTCGGTTCCCCTTGGCAATCTCCGCGCCGGGGAGTTTGGGCTATTTACCTCGCACATCTCCACTGGCGTGGGGCTGCCAATCTCTTCGTTCCTGCTACTGCTGCTGGAAGACTTCGGCCTCCAACTTCAAGCGGGAGCCTGAAGACCCTTGAGCTGGGGATTGTATCTTTGTATCTTTTGCATTATGTAACAAACATTGTATTAGTTGAAATTTTTGAAACAGAAGAAAACTTCAACTTAGCTGTTTGTCAGTTGCTGATTTGCGGTATGCAGCACCCCGGCGCCCTGGCCCCCTGGCGGATAGGTTCAGTTGTTTGGACCTGTCTGCCACCTGAGCCGTAGAAGGTACTCCGGACCTCCTTGGGCATAGGTGCCGCATAGTTTGCAAGGCGATCAAGCATCTTGTTCCCTGTGTAGCATACAGAACTACAGAGAGAAGAATCAAATTCGCTTATACGGTAGTAATGATACTGCAACTTAGCTGTTTGACACATGCAGAATCCATTCATGATGTCTTGGGACAAAGCGGATGCTCTGGGCCCCCTGGGAGATAGACTCAGTTGTTTTGAGACTGTCTACCATCGAGACTGGACCATGATCTGCATGAAACCTTTGAAGCGGATGCCAGGACCCCCTGGTAGGTAGGCTCAATGGTTTGAGGCTGGCTACTACCAGTCAGGGCTTAACCTGTGTACCATTTCAAAGTTACAGCTTAGTAGCAGGCCCGCGGGACTCATCCTAGACCGGTCCCAGGCTGGTACCAGGTCCGGGGCTTTAGATGCACAGGTCCAGGTAGCTCAGTGCTTGTTACAGAGTGGTGGAGTGCATAGGCTTAGGGTACGGAACCAGGCTAAGGCGCTACACAGGGCTCCGGACCACTCCAGGAAATAGCACGATCTTTCCGGACCTGGCTTCAACGTCCCAGACCCTTCGCAGCAGTGGGTGAGGTCACTTTGTTGTACTCGATCCTTTGAGATATAGGGCTGGACATGCCATGTAGGATTTAGGAAGCCAACTCTTGAGCCGGAACGAGGTCCAAGCCCCTAATTACCTAGCCCCGGGTACTAGGGTACTCGTTACAGGGTGGTGGAGTGTGTAGGCTTTGGGTACGGAACCGGCTAAGCGGCTACACAGGGCTCCGGACCACCCCAGGAAACAAGTACCCCCTCTCCAGAGCTGGCTCTTAGGGGTCCGGACCTCTCTCCCAGCAGCAAGAGGGTCCGGATCTGTACGGCAGTCTAGCAACTCAATACAGATCTTAGTTGTAGCAACAAGAGTAGAGGTCCACGCGGGGGTTAGAAAGGTAAAATCTCGAGAATCAGAATGCAAGTTAAATTTTGACACAAAGACAGAAATGGGAGGAAATCTTTCCTTTGCAATCTTGATGTACATGGCTTTGCGCGATGGATGCCAGAGACCGGGTTTACGAGGTCGGACCTCCACCGCTCTGAGCCGCGCGTTAGCCGACGGTGCGATGGATGCCAGAGGTCGGGTTTACGAGGGTGGCCCCCAACCGCTCTGGGCCGCACGCTAACTCTAACTTATTACAAAGGAAAAGTTTATTTCCCTGCTCTGCCTAGGTGTAAAACTTACGCAGATGCTCTATGTTCCATGGGTTGGGCAGCGGCACTCCATCTTCTGTGGCGAGGGGAACGCATCCGGGCCGGCATACCTCTGTGACCTTGAAGGGCCCCTCCCAGCTGGGGGAAAGTTTATGGAGCCCTGCTCGGTTCAAGATCCGTCTGAGGACGAGGTCGCCAGCCCGGAGCTCCCTACTGTGCACGAACCGTTGGTGATAGCGCCGGAGTGCCTGGTTGTAGCGTGCGTTTCGGATTGCTGCCCGCCATCTTCGTTCGTCAACGAAGTCCACGTCGTCACGCCGCAGCTGCTCCTGCATGGATTCGTCAAAAGCCTGGACCCGTGGTGAGCCCAAGTGAATTTCTGGGGGAAGGCATGCTTCAGCCCCATAGACTAGGAAGAATGGAGTCTCCCCGGTGGCTCGGTTGGGTGTCGTCCGGTTCCCCCATAGTACGCACGGGAGCTCGTCAACCCATTTGGCACCATGCTTCTTCAAGCAGTTGTAGGTGCGGGTCTTGAGTCCCCTAAGGATCTCTGCATTCGCTCTCTCAACCTGTTCATTGATGCATGGATGTGCCACGGACGCAAAGCATAGCTGGATGTCGATGTCCTCATAGTACTCTTGGAAGAGTCTGCTTTTGAATTGGGTCCCGTTGTCCGCGATGATGCAGTTTGGGAAGCCAAATCTGCACACAATGGACCTGAGGAATGCAACTACTGATTTCTTAGTGATATTCACCACAGGGGTAACCTCCGGCCACTTTGTGAACTTGTCGATGGTGACGTAGAGGAACCGGTACCCGCCGACGGCCCGGGGGAAAGGCCCCAGGATATCCACACCCCACACGGCAAATGGCCATGAGGGTGGAATCATTTGCAGAGCTTGAGCCGGTATGTGTATTTGCTTTGCATGGAATTGGCATGCTTTGCAGGACCTTACCAGCTCAGCCGCATCCTGGATTGCTGTCGGCCAGTAGAAGCCATGCCGGAAGGCCATACCAACAAGCGTGCGAGATAAGGAATGACTTCCACACTCGCCTCCATGGATCTCCGCGAGCAACTCGCGGCCCTCTCCCTGGGAAATGCACCGCATGAGGACACCATTGGTGCCACGGCGGTAGAGATCCCCTTCTACCACCGCGTAGCGTTTAGCCAACCGGATTATGCGCTCAGCGGACACATCATCATCAGGGAGGATGTTATCTTTCAGGTAGCCCCGGATCTCGGAGATCCATGCATCGGGAGCTTCCTGAGCAGGTGGGGGTGGCTCTACGAGGTCACCAGGATCCTCAACAGAGCACACAGCCCATGTTGGGCACCATAGGTGGGATGCCGCCGGGATTGCTAGCTTCGAGGTGCTAGCTTGATCCCCTTCACCCAGTTCGGCAGGCTGGGCGGTAGGTCTCAGCAGCCATCTTTCAAAGACGCCCTCGGGCACGGATGCCCAGGTAGATGCTCTTACGGAGAGATCATCTGCTGTTGAGTTGAGTTCGCGGGGAACATGTTGCAGTTCCAGGGCGTCGAAGTCCTTCTCGAGCTTCCTCACGTGCATGAGGTATGCCGCGAGCTGCGGATTGTTGCAGCTGCAATCCCCTCGGACCTGCTTGATGATTAGCTGGTAATCCCCCTTCACCAGAAGCTGCCGGACCCCCAATGAGAGGGCTTGCATCAGGCCAAAGATCAGAGCTTCGTACTCGGCCATGTTGTTGGTGGCCTTGAACTCAAGGTGCACCATGTCCTTCAGCTGATCTCCGATTGGGTCGATGAGGACCACACCAGCTCCGGCCCACTTATCGCGGGCGGACCCGTCGAAGAAGAGTGTCCAGTGGGGCTCGGTGAAGACTGGTGTCTTGATTTTCGGCTCTGGGGGTCCGGCGTTGACGTCCGGACCCCCAGAATTGCTTGGGGAAGGAGTCCACTCCGCTATGAAATCAGCCAGGATCTGGCTCTTGACTGCATGGCGAGGCTGGAAGTCCAGTTGGAACTCAGCCAGCTCTGCTGCCCACTTGGTGATATTGCCTGTGGCATTGGAGTTGTGCAGGATCGTTCTTAGCGGGTAAGAGGTCACTACGACAACTCGGTGTGCCTGAAAGTAGTGGCACAGTTTCCTGGACGCGATAAGTATCGCATAGATAAGCTTATGTGTCTCAAGATACCTGGCCTTCGCCTTGTGGAGGACTTCGCTGACGTAGTAAACTAGCTTTTGGACGGTCCGGACCCTAGTTACCGGGTCTGGCTCGCCCTTATCCACCACATCAGGTCCTTGGGCCCCCAGCGGTTCTGGGTTCCCACTGGGACGAGGCTCCTCCGGACCCGCTTGTGCGGGATCTGGACCTTCAAGCTGGGGTGAGGCTGACGGGCCCCCGTGTCCGGGGTCTGGCTCACCATCCTTGGCCGGGGAGACCCTGGAGTTCCCCTGGCGAGCTTGCTCCATCCTTTCAGCGACCAGCACCATGCTGACTGCCTCCGCAGACGCAGCAAGATACAGAAATAACGGCTCACCGGGCTCTGGAGCCACCAATACTGGCAGCGAGGTGAGGTGCTGCTTCAGTTCCTGGAAGGCCTGTTCAGCCTCTTCGGTCCAAGAAAATGGACCGGACCTCCTCAATAGCTTGAAGAAGGGAAGGGCCCTCTCAGCCAGCCTCGATATGAAGTGGCTAAGAGCAGCGAGAGATCCAGAAAGCTTCTGGACATCCGTGATGCGGCCAGGAGGCCTCATCGCTTCGATCGCCATGATCTTGGCTGGGTTTGCCTCGATGCCTCGATGTGAGACCAGGAATGTAACACCCTATTTTAAATTTCGGCATTTATTAATAAATTTAATTGGCTTTATTTAAATTTCTAAGGTTTATTGTGTTTAGTATGGCATTTAATTCAATTTTGTTCCTTAACTAATTAAAATTTTATCATAGGTTTAAATTTTGGTGTTGCATTCATGCTGGTGCATAGTTTTAATTATTTGAGTGTGGTTTGAATTCAAATTTTGATTTGAATTCAAACTTTGTTTGAAGTAGAAATAGAAAAGAGAGAGAAAATAGAATTAGAAAAGGAAGCCTCAGCCCACCCCTCGTAGGAGCCCGGCCATCCCGGCCCAACCCCGCACGAGGCCCGATCTGGCCTGCTCACCCCGCTCGGCCTGCTCCAGCCCACAAAACGCGCCCGAGCCCACGCCTCCACCCGCTCAGTGGCCCGCTCCCCCGCTCGCTCAACCCAGGCGGGCCAGTGCTCCCCTCTCCGCTCCAGGCCGTGCCGTTGTACCTCTGACACCGCGGCCCCCGCAGTCAGCGCCTTCCCCTTCCTTCCGCTCGCCCTGTTTCCTCTCTGTTTCGCTCCGCTCGAGCACCTCACCGCGCTGTGGGCCCTTCCGCCCGAGTCCGACCGCCGAGAGCCCACCTGCAGGAATCCCCCTCACCGCACTTTGCACGCGCAATCCGGATCCCGATCAGTCCCGTGTTGATTTCGGATCGAGAACGGACCCAATCAAGTGTGCAACGGCCGCGCCTTGATTTCCGCTAGCCCGCACGCCGAGGATCGCTCCTAGCCCTATTTGAGCGCAGTCCGCACCTCTCCTAAACCCCTGGATCCACCAACAGCCCCCATCCCTAATCCTAGCCGCGCGTCAGCCATCGGAGCTTTGCACGATCATCGCCGCAGGTGAACTGGCGCTGCCACTTTTCCACGCCGCTGGCACGATTCAACCCTTGATGACCCTTCTGGATCCTTCTTAGGGGCTCCGCAAGCACACCCGTAGGGCCCAGACGACCGGAGGAGCACGCCGTCACCTCCATCACCGGGCTCTGCTCGTACGCCGCCACTCGATCCCGGCGCCGACGTCACGGCACGGCTACACAACTCAGATTTGAGCTTCGGTAAGCACCCATAAACCCTTCCCGTCCTCCTGCGCTAGGAATCTAGTCCCGTAGCTTAAACCCGAGGCCTGAAGCGGCACTCCGGTGTTCCGCCGCCGCTCGCACTGCAGACTCACCGTGGCGAGACCCCTGCAGGGTTACACCACTGCGCACGAGCCTTGTTTTGGCTCCGCACCCACACGCAGATGCAGCCCGGCCCCAGCCTGAACCCAATAGAGCGCGAACACTTGTTCGCCGGCGAACCCCACAGTTCGGCGCCGCCCCCCGCCGTGGCAAGCTCCTACCAGGCCCCAATCCATTGTTTTGTGGCCTCAGGTGGCTCGCGCATGCCGCCTAGATGCCCCTAGACCCCAGCCCCGCTCGAATCCGCCCCTGGAACGCCGGATTCGCTTACTCCGGTGATCCCCCGCCGCGGAAACACTGTTTCCGGCGCGTCCCGCCGCCGCCGTCGGCCGCAAGACACCCCAGTCGCCCGATCTAAAGGCGACGGCTACGATTAGATCCCGAGACCATTAAATCCGAGCCGACAGATCGCGACCCAACGGCCCAAATCTAAACTTACCAGTTCGGCCCGTTCTTTTTGCATAAGAGCCCCTGAGTTTGTCCTAAATCAACCCGCGGTCCATCATAAGTCAAAACTAATTACGTTTTGGCCCAGAAATTAGCTATTAGCACCCTGAGCTTTTTAAATATCAAACCCGCCGTCCAGCCCTTGCCTTTTTGCACGCTAGCCCTTGTATCTAAGTTTTAATTACGTTTTAGTCCTCGGTTTTTGCAGAAAACCCCCTGGAACTTAGTTTTTCTCGCAGATAAGCCCCTAAAACTTGTTTTTAGCCTAGATTATGCGTTTTAGCTCCGTTTTAGGCGTTCTTTATGTCCACGCGATCGTTGTAACACGTAGAATAGTTTTAGACTAGTTTAGTGTGCTGTTTTTATGTATTGATGTATTGTTTCTCAATTTTTGTTAGTGTTTGCTTGTATGCTTATTGTTGTGCACTGTTTTGGCCATGTGTTCGTGAATAGACGCTGATCCATCTGAGGAGCCCCAGTACTAGTACCTGGAGCAGCCGTCTTCTGAGCACTTTGAGCAGCAGCAGGAGCAGTACGAGGAAGGCAAGTATAACATGAACAACCTATCACTTTTAAATACAATTTCATACTGCATTTTAATACTGTATGCCTATAAGGATTTTCCTAGCCACTTTATATCCTTTATATATACCTTTGGGTTGCATTTTGTTTAGTTGTGCTAGGTTGCTGCGCTATAACACACTCTAGTCCTTTTTAATTAATTTGAATAATGGTTTACTTAAACTTAATTCTGAGAGTGGCCCTCTGTGCTTCGTGCTTGGGTGGCTCACGTCTCGTTAAAATATGGGTTTTGTAGAAACATGGTTTAGGGGGCCAGCACGGTGCTTAGTGCTTGGTTGGCCACTCTCCATAAGGACCGGTTCATAGAGCGACAACCTAGGACAACAGCGCTACCTCAAGGCTAGAATGGGATAGACTTGGCGTAATAATTAGATATTTTTGGTTTGGAGTAACTTACCTGTGGGGCAGGGGCGGTAAGCTTCTATGGCCCTCGTGCTGAGTGGCCTCGTCTGTGCTTCGTGTCTTGACGCCCACTAGACCTGCTCCATAGTTGCCGATCCACCCTCGCAGTTACTCCCTACCAACGAGATTCTTTGTAAAGGCCTCGTAGTGAGTCGCTAGTCATCTCACCTAAGGAAGTGTGATGAACCTCTAGCGTAGCTCACGACTTGTGGGTAAAGATATGCAACCTCTGCAGAGTGTAAAACTGGTATACTAGCCGTGCTCACGGTCATGAGCGGCCCAGATCCTCCTTTTGATTAGTGGGGTTATCTTCCTTTGACGAGGCAGGTTTCCCCGGGTGGCTTGGTTTCGGTTTGGTTCTCAGTAGTATCATGATTAAATTTGACTAATTACTATGTAACTGGGTTAATAGTAATTCATCAACTTGTAGTAAATAGCTTTAATAAAATTTTGCCAACACTTAAAAGCTAATGTAGTTGAGTCAGCTAACCTTAGAGCCTCATAGTTTGTGTTATACTTGTTGGGTACAAGTTGTGTACTCACTCTTGCCTCTTCTCCACTTTTTCCTCTTGGCTACGCTACTGCTGCTCAGTTCCTGCCGACGCGAGGGAGTTCGCTCAGCGCTACCAGGACTACGAGGACTTCTAGGTGTTCGTCTCCCAGTCGACGTCCCTGTGGCGCCCTGCTCAGCTTCGGAGAGTTTTATTCGTATTTGTTCTTCGCTTCCGCTGTATCATACATTTTTGTCATTAATGTAATAAATAACATTCGTACTCGCTTTATTATATCTTTTTACGTGATATGTGCTGTGATATACTGTTCATTCTGTTCTATATACGTGTGACTTGATCCTGGCACGTATATGATTGCTCGGTTTATGTCCTTTTATAAACCGGGTGTTACAGAGTGGTATCAGAGCCGTATCGACTGTAGGACGAAGCCTAGATAGAACTGGTCGAGTTTTAGGACTTCTTCTCTCCAATCCTTATCTGCTGAAACTACTTTACTATTATACCCCTTGAATTCTATGACTTTTACCCTTCTTGCCTTGATTTTTCTCTCTGAAGAATAGTTTTCGTAGATTTTGGCCTAAATCAGTTATCTGACCACCATGAGTATTAGCTAGGTGGCCCTTTTATAATAATACGATAGCACGTTCCGCGACGCGTTGTGTTAGTCGAGTCGTATGTTAAACTCGGCTAAGTCGTGAAAATTGTCTGCTTGTTATTATGCTACATGTTTGATTTGAATTTTTGAATGATTGCATAGCTTAGTAGTTTAAATTTTAAAGAAAATCACTCTTATGTTAAAGTTAATTAATTAATAAAACTAGTTAGATCGTTGGGGGTAAAACAGTCCACTCTATCCCGTCTACTTTATCATGTCTAAGTCCTTTTCCGCAAATAGTTATCATATCCATCTGAATTTACTCCTGCAATATCCTTACTCGTGAAATCTTTTGTCCAAAAATCAGATGGTGAACACCAGGCGTGGTTCTGACCAGCAGGGGCAGAACAACCAGGGTCAGAACACCCAGGGGACTGGGATCCCGATGCCTCCGCCTTTGACTCCGGAGCAGTACTTCCAGCTCCAGATGCAGATGATGGCTACCCTGAACAACACGGTTCAGGCTCTTCAGCATGCTCACACTCAGCCTCTGCCTCCTCCACCGCCGCAGCCTCGCGACAGGCGTGCTGAGTTCCTGAGGGGTCACCCGCCGACGTTTTCTCACACGTCTGACCCTCTTCAGGCTGACGACTGGCTCCGTGCAGTGGAGCGCCAGCTGGACATCGCCCAGTGCGATGATCGTGAGCGCGTCTTGTACGCAGCAGGACAGCTGCGAGGGGCAGCTTTGGACTGGTGGGAGTCCCACCCAGTTCAAGACCGCGAGGCTCTCACCTGGCTCCAGTTCCGAGAGCGGTTCCGCAGCCACAACGTCCCCGTGGGCGTTATGAAGATGAAGCAGAAGGAGTTCCTTGCACTGAAGCAGGTAATCTTAAATATAATCATTCAGCGGTTTCTTTTGAGCTAATGCCCCTTGTTCTATCCTTATGAATCTTGAGTTAATCTTTCGATATCTATCTGTCTTTGTCACTTCAGGGGACTATGTCGGTCACAGAGTATCGTGATCGCTTTCTGCAGCTTGCTCGCTACGCCCCTGCCGATGTTGCGGATGACCGCAAGAAGCAGGAGCATTTCATGGAGGGTCTTGAGGACTACCTCCAGTACGCGCTGCTCAACCTCCGCTTCGACGACTTCAACCATCTGGTTGACAGCGCGCTCAACACTGAGCTCAAGTACCTGGAGATGGAGGACAAGAAGAGGAAGATTGTCCCCGTTGCTTCCGGCAGCAACACCCGTCCTCGCCTCCAGCCGCCTCAGCAGTACCAGCAGCAGTACCGGCCTCCCCAGCCGTACCAGCAGAGGCCGTAGCAGTACCCGCCTCGATAGCAGCAACAGGCAGGTCAGGGCCCGAGGTTACCGGCACCTCCGGCTCGTGCTCCACCAGCTCCGCCAGTACCGCAGGCTCCACGTCCGGCAGCTCCTACCGGACAGCAGGCTTCGACACTTGCACGCGTCTGCTATCACTGCGGCCAGCAGGGGCACTACGCCAACGCTTGCCCCCGGAAGGCGCAGGCGGGACAGCAGGGGCGCCCAGCTCAGCTCAGGGCGCCACTTCAGGGCAGAGTGAACCACGTGACGGCCGAGTCAGCGGCCGAGGCTCCTAACGTGGTTATTGGTACGTTCATGGTCAACTCTCACCCCGCTACAGTGCTTTTCGATACCAGTGCTACTCATTCTTTCATTTCCAAGTCATTTGCCGAGCAGCATGGTATACCGGTTTCTTGTATGAGGACAGCTATGGTAGTTACCTCACCTGGGGGTCAGATTTGTACATGTTCTATATGCTCCAAAGTTAGTATTGTCATAAAGGGGGTAGAATTCCGCACTGGCTTGATAGTTATTGACTCCTCGGGGATAGATGTGATTTTGGGCATGGAGACACTTACCAGATGGGGAGTCCGTATTGATTGTGCTCAGCGGACAGTTCACTTGTCAGCATCTGATGGCCAAGAGGTGACAGTCAGTGCTTCAGAGCCTTCTGGATTTCTTCATCAGATAGAGGCTAGACCCACGGACGGTATTCGCGTGGTGTCTGAATTCCCGGATGTCTTTCCGGATGATTTGCCAGGTATGCCGCCTGAACGCGTCATTGAGTTTTGTATTGATCTCTTGCCTGGCACAGCTCCTATTGCAAAGCGGCCCTACCGTATGGCACCTATAGAGCATGAAGAAGTCAAGAAGACTATTGATGAGTTGCTAGCCAAGGGCTATATCCGTCGCAGCTTCTCTCCTTGGGCTTTTCCATTGTTGCTGGTAGATAAGAAGGATGGCTCGAAGAGAATGTGTGTTGATTATCGGGAGCTGAATGCAGTTACTATCAAGAACAAGCATCCACTGCCCCATATTGAGGATCTCTTTGATTTGCTTCGAGGTGCCCGTATATTCTCGAAGATTGATCTTCGTTCGGGTTATTTTCAGCTGAGGATCCGTCCTGGGGATATTCCGAAGACGGCATTCACCTGCAAGTACGGGCTATATGAGTATACAGTCATGTCTTTCGGCTTGACTAATGCCCCGGCTTTCTTCATGCATCTGATGAACATGGTCTTCATGGATTATCTGGATGTTTTCGTGGTGATCTTCATTAATGATATTCTGATCTTCTCCAAGACAGAAGAAGAGCACGAGGAGCATCTGAGACTCGTATTGCAGAGACTGAGGGAGCATCAGCTGTATGCCAAGTTCAGCAAGTGCGAGTTCTGGATTGACGAGGTTCCATTCCTCGGTCATGTTATCTCTCAGGGAGGCATTGCTGTTGACCCGAGCAAGGTGAAGGATGTGCTCGAGTGGGAGACACCGCAGACAGTGAAGGAAGTCCGGTCATTCTTGGGCTTAGCTGGATATTATCGGAGGTTCATTGAGAATTTCACCAAGATTGCGAAGCCTTTGACTTCCTTGCTAGAGAAGAATGTGGCATTCATATGGACTGATGAGCGTCAGAGGGCCTTTGATGAGCTGAAGAAAAGGTTGACTACGGCACCAGTCCTGACTCTGCCAGACCAGATGAAGAGGTTCACGATATATTGTGATGCTTCGAAGGATGGTCTAGGGTGTGTTCTGATGCAGGAGGGCAGAGTGATTGCTTATGCTTCACGGCAGTTACGTCGGCATGAGCTGAACTATCCCACTCATGATCTTGAGTTGGCCGCAGTTGTGCATGCTCTGAAGATTTTGAGGCATTACTTGTATGGGCAGCGGTGTGATATCTACACTGATCACAAGAGCCTCAAGTACATTTTCACGTAGAATGAGCTGAATATGCGGCAGAGAAGATGGCTAGAGTTGGTCAAGGACTATGACCTGGAGATTCACTATCATCCGGGCAAGGCCAATGTTGTAGCAGATGCTTTGAGCAGGAGAAGCTATGTCAACATGGCCGTGGCTTTCCAGATGCCTCCAAAGTTATGCGAGGAGTTCGAGCAGTTGAGTCTGGGCTTCTTGCATCATACTTCCAGTGCAGCATTTGAGGCAGTACCGACTCTAGAGTCAGAGATCAGGCAGCATCAAAAAGATGATGAGAAGCTGCAGGAGATTCGTGAGTTGCTCAAGAAGGGCAAGGTTCCTCATTTCAGAGAGGATGGTCAGGGTACCTTGTGGTACAAGAACCGGATCTGCGTGCCAGATGTGAAGGATCTCTGGAAGTTGATTCTGAGTGAGGCCCATGATACAGCATACTCCATTCATCCGGGCAGCACGAAGATGTATTATGATCTCAAGGAACGTTTCTGGTGGTATGGAATGAAGCATTCAGTGGCAGAGTACGTGGCTATTTGTGACACCTGTCAGCGTGTCAAGGCTGAGCATCAGAGGCCAGCAGGTCTGTTACAGCCTTTGAAGATTCCAGAGTGGAAATGGGAGGAGATCACTATGGACTTCATTATTGGATTGCCTCGTACTCAGAAAGGGTACAACTCCATTTGGGTAGTAGTGGATCGATTGACGAAGGTTGCTCACTTCATTCCAGTGAACACTACTTACTCTGGTGCTAGACTTGCAGAGTTGTACATCTCTCGGATTGTCTGCTTGCATGGTGTGCCCAAGAAGATCATATCTGACAGAGGGTCTCAGTTCACTTCTCGGTTCTGGGAGCAGCTCCATGATTCGTTGGATACGAAGCTGCGTTTCAGTACGGCATATCACCCTCAGACAGATGGGCAGACAGAGAGGACCAACCAAGTGTTGGAGGATATGCTGAGAGCTTGTGCCATTCAGTACAGTACTAGTTGGGATAAGTGCCTGTCTTATGCTGAGTTCTCATATAACAACAGCTATCAGGCCAGTCTGAAGAAGTCCCCCTTCGAGGCATTGTATGGCAGAAAGTGCAGGACTCCTTTCTATTGGGATCAGATTGGTGAGAAGCAGCTCTTTGGCCCTGAGATCATAGATGATGCAGAGCAGATGGTTCAAGCTGTGCGAGAAAATCTGAGGATTGCACATAGCAGACAGAAGAGCTATGCTGATGGCAAACGGAGAGATCTGACCTTCAGTGTCGGTGATTATGTGTACCTGAAGGTGTCTCCGATGAGGAGAATCCGCATATTCAATGTCAAGGGGAAGTTAGCACCTCGGTATGTGGGGCCATTCAAGGTGCTAGAGCGGAAAGGCGAAGTTGCTTATCGCCTGGAGTTACCTCTCAGCCTCTCAGGAGTCCATGATGTCTTCCATATATCTCAGCTGAAGAGGTGTTTGCGAGTACCCGATGAGCAGGCACCACTAGATGGAGTAAATGTGCAGGAAGATCTGACTTATACTGAGCATCCGGTGAAGATTCTGGAGACATCAGAAAGGGTTACTCGGAACAAGTGCATCAAGATGTGCAGAGTTCAGTGCAGTCACCACAGTGAAGCTGAGGCTACATGGGAGCGAGAAGATGAGCTAAAGAAGACATATCCAGATCTCTTTACTAGCCAACCCAGCTAAATCTCGGGGACGAGATTTCTTTAAGGGGGTAGGGTCTGTAACACCCTATTTTAAATTTCAGCATTTATTAATAAATTTAATTGGCTTTATTTAAATTTCTAAGGTTTATTGTGTTTAGTATGGCATTTAATTCAATTTTGTTCCTTAAGTAATTAAAATTTTATCATAGGTTTAAATTTTGGTGTTGCATTCATGCTGGTGCATAGTTTTCATTATTTGAGTGTGGTTTGAATTCAAATTTTGATTTGAATTCAAACTTTGTTTGAAGTAGAAATAGAAAAGAGAGAGAAAATAGAATTAGAAAAGGAAGCCTCAGCCCACCCCTCGCAGCAGCCCCGCCATCCGGCCCAACCCCGCGCGAGGCCCGATCTGGCCTGCTCACCCCGCTCGGCCTGCTCCAGCCCACAAAACGCGCCCGAGCCCACGCCTCCACCCGCTCAGCGGCCCGCTCCCCCGCTCGCTCAACCCAGGCGGGCCAGTGCTCCCCTCTCCGCTCCAGGCCGCGCCGTTGTACCTCTGACACCGCGGCCCCCGTAGTCAGCGCCTTCCCCTTCCTTCCGCTCGCCCTGTTTCCTCTCTGTTTCGCTTCGCTCGAGCACCTCACCGCGCTGTGGGCCCTTCCGCCCGAGTCCGACCGCCGAGAGCTGTAACACCCGGTTTATAAAAGAACATAAACCGAGCAATCATATACGTGCCAGGATCAAGTCACACGTATATACAACAGAATGAACAGTATATCATAGCACATATCACGTAAAAAGATATAATAAAGCGAATACGAATGTTATTTATTACAATAATGACATAAAAGTCTGATACAGCGGAAACGAAGTACAAAAATACGATAAAGCTCTCCGAAGCTGAAGCAGGGCGCCACAGGGACGTCGACTGGGAGACGAAGCACCTAGAAGTCCTCGTAGTCCTGGTAGCGCTGGACGAACTCCCTCGTGTCGGCAGGAACTGAGCAGCAGTAGCGTAGCCAAGAGGAAAAAGTAGAGAAGAGGCAAGAGTGAGTACACAACTTGTACTCAACAAGTATAACACAAACTATGAGGCTCTAGGCTGGCTGACTCAACTGCATTAGCTTTTAAGTGTTGGCAAAATTTTATTAAAACTATTTACTACGAGTTGATGAATTACCATTAACCCAGTTACATAGTAATTAATCAGAATTAATTAATCTACTACTGAGAACCATACCAAAACCAAGCCACCAAGGTATCCCCGAGAAGCACCTCCCTCGTCGGAAGGAGATAACTTCACTAATCAAAAGGAGGATCTGGGCCGCTCATAACCGTGAGCACGGCTAGTATACCAGTTTTACACTCTGCAGAGGTTGCACATCTTTACCCACAAGTCGTGAGCTACGCCAGTTGTTCATCACACTTCCTTAGGTGAGATGGCCAGCGACTCACTACGAGGCCTTTAAAAAGAATCTCGTTGGTAAGGCGTAACCGCGAGAGTTAGGTCGGCGACGATGGGGCCCACCTCCGGGGGTACAAGCACAGGAGCGCAATCCAAGCACAGACCAAGCCGGAGGAGCAGGGACCATTGAAGCTTACTACTCTTGCCCCGCAGGTAAGTTACTCCAAACCAAAAAGATCTAGTTATTACGCCAAGTCTATCCCATTCTAGCCTTGTGGTAGCGCTGTTGTCCCAGGTTGTCGCTCTATGAACCGGTCCTTATGGAGAGTGGCCAACCAGGCAGTAAGCACCGTGCTGGCCCCCTAAACCATGTTTCTAACAAAAGCCAATTTTAACGAGAAGTGAGCCACTCAAGCCACACAGAGTGCCACTCTCAGAATTAAGTTCAAGTATACCATTAATCAAATTAATTAAAAAGGACCAGAGTGTGTTATAGCGCAGCAACCTAGCACAACTAACCAAAATGCAACCCAAAGGTATATATAAAGGATATAAACTGGCTAGGAAATCCTTAAAGGCATACAGTATTAAAATGCAGTATGAAATTGTATTTAAAGTGATAGGTTGTTCATGTTATACTTGCCTTCCTCGTACTGCTCCTGCTGCTGCTCAAACTGATCCGAAGACGGCTGCTCCGGGTACTGGTACTGGGGCTCCTCAACTGGATCGGCGTCTACTCACGAACACATGGCCAAAACAATGCACAAAATAAGCATACAAGCAAATACTAACAAAAACTAAGAAACAGTACATCAATACATAAAAACAGCGCACAAAACTATTCTAGAACTATTCTACGCGTTACAACGATCGCGTGGACATAAAGAACGCTAAAATCGGAGCTAAAACGCATTTTCTGGGCTAAAAACAAGGTTCAGGGGCTTATTTGTAAGAAAACTGAAATTCCAGGGGCTTTCTGCTAAAACCGAGGACTAAAACGTAATTAAAGCGTAGCTATAGGGGCTAACGTGCAAAAACACAAGGACAGGGACGGCGGGCACTATTTCCGGAAAGGGCAGGGGCCTAAACATTAAAAACAGGACCCGTACGTAATTATTTTTGGAAAAGGCTGGACCGCGGGTTGATTACAAGGAAGGTGGAGGTCTCTTTAACAAAATCGCCGGGGCGAACCGTTACGCGTGGTTTTCGGCCGCTGGATCGCGATCCGGTGGTCCAGATCTGATCGGATCGGATTCTAATCGTGGGCGTTGATTTAGGATCTAGCGGTCCAGGGCAAAGGGGGCGCTGGGCGGCGGCGCTCAGCCGCCGGAGCAGAGCTCCGCGGCGGCGAGCTCGCCGGAGCTGGCCGAAACGGCGTTCCAGGGGGTTATTCGAGACGCGGTTTGGCTTGGGAGCATACTCTTGGTATGCGCAATCCACCTGTGCGCTCAGGGCAGTGGATTGGGGACCGGGGTGTGGTGCTCGCCGATGAGGGCGGCTCGGGGCGGTGAGCCTCGCCGGCGTGGTGCAATTTGGGGTCTTCAGGGGGTTCAAGGCTACCAAGACTTAGCACAAAAGAGAGAGAAACGGGATTTGGCTCACCAGGGGCTTGGGCGGTCGGATTACGCAGCGCAGAAGACCGGTGGCGAGGTCCGGGCGGCGCAGACGACGCGGAGCTCGGTGACGGAGATGACGCAGAGGTGTTGCAGGGGTCGTAGCCGGGGGCAGAAGCTCTGGGAAGTTCCTGGCGGTCCCGGCGGAGTCGAAGCGCTGCGTGAGCGGTACTCCGGCGCGGCGGAGGGGCGTGGCCGCAGCGGCTCTGCTCCGGGCGGAGCAACTTGGAGGCGGCGGCTGGGGTTTGGGCTGCGCTGCGGGGTGGGATGGCGGCGCAGAGGGTCGCGGGTGCCAAATAAAGGAGCCCCGGGTCTCTCGGCGTGCGGGTCTGGCGCGGGGCTCGCCGGGGATCTCGGCCGGAGATCGCGGCGGGGCGTTACGCGCGCGCGGAGACGGCGAGCCTGACCGCTGGGGTCGGCCTGTCAGCGGCTGGGCGGGTGCGCGCGGTGAGCGATGGTCGGCTGACGTGCGGGGCCCGGTTGTCAGCGGGAGGGAAGCGCGCGCGGTGCGGGCGAGTCGGGCGTGGGAGGCGGGCGCGCTGGCGGCGCTGCGAGCGGGCCGTGGGCGCGTGCGCGTGGAGGAGAGGAGTGGGCCGCGTGCTTGGGCCGCCAGGGAAGGAAGGGCAGGCCGATGGGCCGCGGGGAAAGGTTTGGGCCGGGTTTTCTGGGTTTGGTTTTTGCTTTGGGTTTTCTTTTTTTTCTATTTCTAAACCAAACAAAGTTTGAATTCAAATAAAATTTGAATTCACCCACACTCAAACAAAATTATGCACCAGCATGGATGCAACAAAAATTTAAACTTATGATAAATTTTAATTAATTAGGGACAAAAATTAGATTAAATGCCATCTAAACACAATAAACCTTAGAAAATTATCTAAAGCCAATTAATTTATTAATAAATTCTGAAATTTAAAATTAGGGTGTTACATACCCTACCCCCTTAAAGAAATCTCGTCCCGAGATTTAGCTGGGCTGGCTAGCAAAGAGATCTGGATAGGTCTTCTTCAACTCATCTTCTCGCTCCCATGTAGCCTCAGCTTCACTGTGATGACTCCACTGAACTCTGCACATCTTGATGCGCTTGTTCCGAGTAACCCTCTCTGATGTCTCCAGAATCTTCACCGGATGCTCAGTATAAGTCAGATCTTCCTGCACATCGACTCCATCTAGTGGTGCCTGCTCCTCGGGTACTCGCAAACACCTCTTCAGCTGAGATATATGGAAAACATCATGAACTCCTGAGAGACTGAGAGGTAACTCCAGGCGATAAGCAACTTCGCCTTTCCGCTCTAGCACCTTGAATGGCCCCACATAACGAGGTGCTAACTTCCCTTTGACATTAAATCTGCGAATTCCTCTCATCGGAGACACCTTCAGATACACATAATCACTGACACTGAAGGTCAGGTCTCTCCGTTTGCCATCTGCATAGCTCTTCTGTCTGCTCTGTGCAATCCTCAGATTTTCTCGCACAGCCTGAACCATCTGTTCTGCATCATCTATGATCTCAGGGCCAAAGAGCTGCTTCTCACCGATCTGATCCCAATAGAGAGGAGTCCTGCATTTTCTGCCATACAATGCCTCGAAGGGTGACTTCTTCAGACTGGCCTGATAGCTGTTGTTATATGAAAACTCAGCAAATGACAGGCACTTATCCCAACTAGTACCGTACTGGATAGCACAAGCTCTCAGCATATCCTCCAACACTTGGTTGGTTCTCTCTGTCTGCCCATCTGTCTGAGGGTGATAAGCTGTACTGAAACGCAGCTTCGTATCCAACGAATCATGGAGCTGCTCCCAGAACCGAGAAGTGAACTGAGACCCTCTGTCAGATATGATCTTCTTCGGCACACCATGCAAACAGACAATCCGAGAGATGTACAACTCTGCAAGTCTAGCTCCGGAGTAAGTAGTGTTCACTGGAATGAAGTGAGCAACCTTCGTCAGACGATCCACTACTACCCAAATAGAGTTGTACCCTTTCTGAGTACGAGGCAATCCAACAATGAAATCCATCGTGATCTCCTCCCATTTCCACTCTGGAATCTTCAAAGGTTGTAACAGACCTGCTGGCCTCTGATGCTCAGCCTTGACACGCTGGCAGGTGTCACAAATAGCCACGTACTCTGCCACTGAACGCTTCATCCCATACCACCAGAAACGTTCCTTCAGATCGTAATACATCTTCGTGCTGCCCGGATGAATAGAGTAAGCTGTATCATGGGCCTCACTCAGAATCAACTTCCGGAGATCCTTCACATCTGGAACACAGATCCGGTTCTTGTACCACAAGGTACCCTGTTCATCCTCTCTGAAATGAGGAGCCTTGCCCTTCTTGAGCAACTCACGAATCTCCTGTAGCTTCTCATCGTCTTTCTGATGATGCCTGATCTCTGACTCTAGAGTCGGTACTGCCTCAAATGCTGCACTGGAAGTATGATGCAAGAAACCCAGACTCAACTGCTCAAACTCCTCGCATAACTCTGGAGGCATCTGGAAAGCCACGGCCATGTTGACATAACTTCTTCTGCTCAGAGCATCTGCTACAACATTGGCCTTGCCCGGATGATAGTGAATCTCCAGATCATAGTCCTTGACCAACTCTAGCCATCTTCTCTGCCGCATGTTCAGCTCATTCTGCGTGAAAATATACTTGAGGCTCTTGTGATCAGTGTAGATATCACACCGCTGCCCATACAAGTAATGCCTCCAAATTTTCAGAGCATGCACAACCGCGGCTAACTCAAGATCATGAGTAGGATAATTCAGCTCATGCCGGCGTAGCTGCCGTGAAGCATAAGCTATCACTCTGCCCTCCTGCATCAGAACACACCCAAGACCATCCTTCGAAGCATCACAATATACCGTGAACCTCTTCGTCTGGTCTGGCAGAGTCAGGACTGGCGCCGTAGTCAACCTCTTCTTCAGCTCATCAAAGGCCATCTGACGCTCATCAGTCCATACAAAAGCCACATTCTTCTCTAGCAAAGAAGTCAAAGGCTTCGCGATCTGGGAGAAATTCTCAATGAACCTCCGATAATATCCAGCTAAGCCCAAGAATGATCTGACTTCCTTCACCGTCTGCGGTGTCTCCCACTCGAGCACATCTTTCACCTTGCTCGGATCAACAGCAATGCCTCCCTGAGAGATAACATGACCGAGGAATGGCACCTCGTCAATCCAGAACTCGCACTTGCTGAACTTGGCGTACAGCTGATGTTCTCTCAATCTCTGCAACACGAGCCTCAGATGCTCCTCGTGCTCTTCTTCTGTCTTGGAGAAGATCAGAATATCATCAATGAAAATCACCACAAAGACATCCAGATAATCCATGAAGACCATGTTCATCAGATGCATGAAGAAAGCCGGGGCATTAGTCAAGCCGAAGGACATGACTGTATACTCATATAGCCCGTACTTGCAGGTGAATGCCGTCTTCGGAATATCCCCAGGACGGATCCTCAGCTGAAAATATCCCGAACGAAGATCAATCTTCGAGAATATACGAGCACCTCGAAGCAAATCGAAGAGATCCTCAATACGGGGCAGTGGATGCTTGTTCTTGATAGTAACTGCATTCAGCTCCCGATAATCCACACACATCCTCTTCGAGCCATCCTTCTTATCTACTAGCAGCAATGGAAAAGCCCAAGGAGAGAAGCTGCGACGGATATAGCCCTTGGCTAGCAACTCATCAATAGTTTTCTTGACTTCTTCATGCTCTATAGGTGCCATACGGTAGGGCCGCTTTGCAATAGGGGCTGTGCCAGGCAAGAGATCAATACAAAACTCAATGGCGCGTTCAGGCGGCATACCTGGCAGATCATCCGGAAAGACATCCGGGAATTCAGACACCACGCGAATACCGTCCGTGGGTCTAGCCTCCATCTGATGAAGAAATCCCGAAGGCTCTACTGCACTGATAACAACCTCTTGGCCACTGGAAGCTGATAACAAGACTGTCCTCTGAGCACAATCTATCCGAACTCCCCATTTGGCCAGAGTCTCCATTCCCAGAATGACATCAATGCCCTTGGTGTCTAGCACCATCAGATCAGTACAGAACTCTACTCCCCTCAAGGAAACACTGACTCTCGGGCAGTAAGTGTGAGACCTCAACTGTCCTCCCGGTGAAGATACTAACAGGCACCTCTTTAATGTGCTAGTATGAATACCATGATGCTCGACAAAAGACTGAGTAATGAAGGAATGCGTAGCACCAGTATCAAAAAGCACTGTAGCTGGATATGAATTAACCATGAACGTACCAATAACCACGTTGGGAGCCTCGGCCGCTGACTCGGCCGTCACGTGGTTCACCCTGCCCTGTGCTGGCGCCCTGGGCTGAGCTGGGCGCCCCTGCTGTCCCGCCTGCGCCTTCCGGGGGCAAGCGTTGGCGTAGTGCCCCGGCTGGCCGCAGTGAAAGCAGGTGCGAGGAGGTCCCTGAGCCTGCTGTCCGGTAGGAGCTGCCGGACGTGGAGCCTGCGGTGCCGGTGGAGCTGGTGGAGCACGAGCCGGAGGTGCTGGTAACCTCGGGCCCTGACCTGCCTGCTGCTGTCGAGGCGGGTACTGCTGCGGTGGCCTCTGCTGGTACTGCTGAGGAGGCCGGTACTGAGGCTGGTACTGCTGGGGCTGCTGGAGTCGAGGACGAGTGTTGCTGCCGGAAGCAACGGGGACAACCTTCCTCTTCTTGTCCTCCATCTCCAAGTGCTTACGCTCAGTGTTGAGCGCACTGTCAACCAGATGGTTGAAGTCGTCGAAGCGGAGGTTGAGCAGCGCGTACTGGAGGTAGTCCTCAAGACCCTCCATGAAGTGCTCCTGCTTCTTGCGGTCATCCGCAACCTCGGCAGGGGCGTAGCGTGCCAACTGAAGAAAGCGATCACGATACTCCGTGACCGACATAGTCCCCTGAATTCACAAAGACAGATGGATATCGGAAGATTAACTCAAGATTCATAAGGATAGAACAAGGGCATTAGCTCAAAAGAAAACGCTGAATGATTATACTTAAGATTACCTGCTTCAGTGCAAGGAACTCCTTCTGCTTCATCTTCATAACGCCCGCGGGGACGTTGTGGCTACGGAAACGCTCCCTGAACTGGAGCCAAGTGAGAGCCTCGCGGTCGTGAACTGGGTGGGACTCCCACCAGTCCAAAGCTGCACCTCGCAGCTGTCCCGCTGCGTACAAGACGCGCTCACGGTCATCGCACTGGGCGATGTCCAGCTGACGCTCCACTGCACGGAGCCAGTCGTCGGCCTGAAGAGGGTCGGACGTGTGAGAGAACGTCGGCGGGTGACCCCTCAGGAACTCAGCACGCCTGTCGCGAGGCTGCGGCGGTGGAGGAGGCGGAGGCTGAGTGTGAGCGTGCTGAAGAGCCTGAACAGTGTTGTTCAGGGTAGCCATCATCTGCATCTGGAGCTGGAAGTACTGCTCCGGAGTCAAAGGCGGAGGCATCGGGATCCCAGTACCCTGGTTGTTCTGACCCTGCTGCTGGCCAGAACCTGAACCGGTGCTCCTGGTGTTCACCATCTGATTGGAACAAAAGATTTCACGAGTAAGGATATTGTAGGAATAAGTTCAGATGGATATGATAACTCTTTGCGGAAAAAGACTCAGCCATGATAAAGTAGACAGGATAGAGTTGACTGTTTTACCCCCAACGATCTAACTCATTTTATTAATTAGTTAACTTTAACATCCGAGTGATTTTCTTTAAACAAATTTAAGCTACTAAGCTATGCAATCAGTCAAAAATCCAAATCAACCATGAAGCATAATAACAAGCAGACAATTTTTCACAACTTAGCCGAGTTTAGCAAAAGACTCGACTAACACAACGCGTCGCAGAACGTGCTATCGTATTATTATAAAAGGGTCACCTAGCTATGCTCATGGAGGTCAGATGACTGATTCAGGCCAAAATCTACGAAACTATTCTTCAGAGAGAGAAATCAAGGCAAGAAGGGTAAAAAGTCAAAGAAGTCAAGGGGTATAATAGTAAAATAGTTTCAGCAGGCAAGGATTGGTGAGAAGAAGTCCTAAAACTCGACCAGTTCTATCTAGGCTTCGTCCTACAGTCGATATGGCTCTGATACCACTCTGTAACACCCGGTTTATAAAAGAACATAAACCGAGCAATCATATACGTGCCAGGATCAAGTCACACGTATATACAACAGAATGAACAGTATATCATAGCACATATCACGTAAAAAGATATAATAAAGCGAATACGAATGTTATTTATTACAATAATGACATAAAAGTCTGATACAGCGGAAACGAAGTACAAAAATACGATAAAGCTCTCCGAAGCTGAAGCAGGGCGCCACAGGGACGTCGACTGGGAGACGAAGCACCTAGAAGTCCTCGTAGTCCTGGTAGCGCTGGACGAACTCCCTCGTGTCGGCAGGAACTGAGCAGCAGTAGCGTAGCCAAGAGGAAAAAGTAGAGAAGAGGCAAGAGTGAGTACACAACTTGTACTCAACAAGTATAACACAAACTATGAGGCTCTAGGCTGGCTGACTCAACTGCATTAGCTTTTAAGTGTTGGCAAAATTTTATTAAAACTATTTACTACGAGTTGATGAATTACCATTAACCCAGTTACATAGTAATTAATCAGAATTAATTAATCTACTACTGAGAACCATACCAAAACCAAGCCACCAAGGTATCCCCGAGAAGCACCTCCCTCGTCGGAAGGAGATAACTTCACTAATCAAAAGGAGGATCTGGGCCGCTCATAACCGTGAGCACGGCTAGTATACCAGTTTTACACTCTGCAGAGGTTGCACATCTTTACCCACAAGTCGTGAGCTACGCCAGTTGTTCATCACACTTCCTTAGGTGAGATGGCCAGCGACTCACTACGAGGCCTTTAAAAAGAATCTCGTTGGTAAGGCGTAACCGCGAGAGTTAGGTCGGCGACGATGGGGCCCACCTCCGGGGGTACAAGCACAGGAGCGCAATCCAAGCACAGACCAAGCCGGAGGAGCAGGGACCATTGAAGCTTACTACTCTTGCCCCGCAGGTAAGTTACTCCAAACCAAAAAGATCTAGTTATTACGCCAAGTCTATCCCATTCTAGCCTTGTGGTAGCGCTGTTGTCCCAGGTTGTCGCTCTATGAACCGGTCCTTATGGAGAGTGGCCAACCAGGCAGTAAGCACCGTGCTGGCCCCCTAAACCATGTTTCTAACAAAAGCCAATTTTAACGAGAAGTGAGCCACTCAAGCCACACAGAGTGCCACTCTCAGAATTAAGTTCAAGTATACCATTAATCAAATTAATTAAAAAGGACCAGAGTGTGTTATAGCGCAGCAACCTAGCACAACTAACCAAAATGCAACCCAAAGGTATATATAAAGGATATAAACTGGCTAGGAAATCCTTAAAGGCATACAGTATTAAAATGCAGTATGAAATTGTATTTAAAGTGATAGGTTGTTCATGTTATACTTGCCTTCCTCGTACTGCTCCTGCTGCTGCTCAAACTGATCCGAAGACGGCTGCTCCGGGTACTGGTACTGGGGCTCCTCAACTGGATCGGCGTCTACTCACGAACACATGGCCAAAACAATGCACAAAATAAGCATACAAGCAAATACTAACAAAAACTAAGAAACAGTACATCAATACATAAAAACAGCGCACAAAACTATTCTAGAACTATTCTACGCGTTACAACGATCGCGTGGACATAAAGAACGCTAAAATCGGAGCTAAAACGCATTTTCTGGGCTAAAAACAAGGTTCAGGGGCTTATTTGTAAGAAAACTGAAATTCCAGGGGCTTTCTGCTAAAACCGAGGACTAAAACGTAATTAAAGCGTAGCTATAGGGGCTAACGTGCAAAAACACAAGGACAGGGACGGCGGGCACTATTTCCGGAAAGGGCAGGGGCCTAAACATTAAAAACAGGACCCGTACGTAATTATTTTTGGAAAAGGCTGGACCGCGGGTTGATTACAAGGAAGGTGGAGGTCTCTTTAACAAAATCGCCGGGGCGAACCGTTACGCGTGGTTTTCGGCCGCTGGATCGCGATCCGGTGGTCCAGATCTGATCGGATCGGATTCTAATCGTGGGCGTTGATTTAGGATCTAGCGGTCCAGGGCAAAGGGGGCGCTGGGCGGCGGCGCTCAGCCGCCGGAGCAGAGCTCCGCGGCGGCGAGCTCGCCGGAGCTGGCCGAAACGGCGTTCCAGGGGGTTATTCGAGACGCGGTTTGGCTTGGGAGCATACTCTTGGTATGCGCAATCCACCTGTGCGCTCAGGGCAGTGGATTGGGGACCGGGGTGTGGTGCTCGCCGATGAGGGCGGCTCGGGGCGGTGAGCCTCGCCGGCGTGGTGCAATTTGGGGTCTTCAGGGGGTTCAAGGCTACCAAGACTTAGCACAAAAGAGAGAGAAACGGGATTTGGCTCACCAGGGGCTTGGGCGGTCGGATTACGCAGCGCAGAAGACCGGTGGCGAGGTCCGGGCGGCGCAGACGACGCGGAGCTCGGTGACGGAGATGACGCAGAGGTGTTGCAGGGGTCGTAGCCGGGGGCAGAAGCTCTGGGAAGTTCCTGGCGGTCCCGGCGGAGTCGAAGCGCTGCGTGAGCGGTACTCCGGCGCGGCGGAGGGGCGTGGCCGCAGCGGCTCTGCTCCGGGCGGAGCAACTTGGAGGCGGCGGCTGGGGTTTGGGCTGCGCTGCGGGGTGGGATGGCGGCGCAGAGGGTCGCGGGTGCCAAATAAAGGAGCCCCGGGTCTCTCGGCGTGCGGGTCTGGCGCGGGGCTCGCCGGGGATCTCGGCCGGAGATCGCGGCGGGGCGTTACGCGCGCGCGGAGACGGCGAGCCTGACCGCTGGGGTCGGCCTGTCAGCGGCTGGGCGGGTGCGCGCGGTGAGCGATGGTCGGCTGACGTGCGGGGCCCGGTTGTCAGCGGGAGGGAAGCGCGCGCGGTGCGGGCGAGTCGGGCGTGGGAGGCGGGCGCGCTGGCGGCGCTGCGAGCGGGCCGTGGGCGCGTGCGCGTGGAGGAGAGGAGTGGGCCGCGTGCTTGGGCCGCCAGGGAAGGAAGGGCAGGCCGATGGGCCGCGGGGAAAGGTTTGGGCCGGGTTTTCTGGGTTTGGTTTTTGCTTTGGGTTTTCTTTTTTTTCTATTTCTAAACCAAACAAAGTTTGAATTCAAATAAAATTTGAATTCACCCACACTCAAACAAAATTATGCACCAGCATGGATGCAACAAAAATTTAAACTTATGATAAATTTTAATTAATTAGGGACAAAAATTAGATTAAATGCCATCTAAACACAATAAACCTTAGAAAATTATCTAAAGCCAATTAATTTATTAATAAATTCTGAAATTTAAAATTAGGGTGTTACAAGAGCCCACCTGCAGGAATCCCCCTCACCGCACTTCGCACGCGCATCCCGGATCCCGATCAGTCCCGCATTGATTTCGGATCGAGAACGGACCCAATCAAGTGCGCAACGGCCGCGCCTTGATTTCCGCTAGCCCGCACGCCGAGGATCGCTCCCAGCCCTATTTGAGCGCAGTCCGCACCTCTCCTAAACCTCTGGATCCACCAACAGCCCCCATCCCTAATCCTAGCCGCGCGTCAGCCATCAGAGCCTTGCACGATCATCGCCGCAGGTGAACTGGTGCTGCCACTTTTCCTCGCCGCTGGCACGATTCAACCCTTGATGACCCTTCTGGATCCTTCGCAGGGGCTCCGCAAGCACACCCGTAGGGCCCAGACGACCGGAGGAGCACGCCGTCACCTCCATCACCGGGCTCTGCTCATACGCCGCCACTCGATCCCGGTGCCGATGTCATGGCACCGCTACACAACTCAGATTTGAGCTTCGGTAAGCACCCATAAACCCTTCCCGTCCTCCTGCGCTAGGAATCTAGTCCCGTAGCTCACACCTGAGGCCTGAAGCGGCACTCCGGTGTTCCGCCGCCGCTCGCACTGCAGACTCGCCGTGGCGAGACCCCTGTAGGGTTACACCACCGCGCACGAGCCATGTTTGGGCTCCGCACCCGCACGCAGACGCAGCCCGGCCCCAGCCTGAACCCAATAGAGCGCGAACACTTGTTCGCCGGCGAACCCCACAGTTCGGCGCCGCCCCCCGCCGTGGCAAGCTCCTACCAGGCCCCAATCCATTGTTTTGTGGCCTCAGGTGGCTCGCGCATGCCGCCTAGATGCCCCTAGACCCCAGCCCCACTCGAATCTGCCCCTGGAATGCCGGATTCGCTTACTCCGGTGATCCTCCGCCGCGGAAACACTGTTTCCGGCGCGTCCCGCCGCCGCCGTCGGCCGCAAGACACCCCAGTCGCCCGATCTAAAGGCGACGGCTACGATTAGATCCCGAGACCATTAAATCCGAGCCGACGGATTGCGACCCAAAGGCCCAAATCTAAACTTACCGGTTCGGCCCGTTCTTTTTGCATAAGAGCCCCTGAGTTTGTCCTAAATCAACCCGCGGTCCATCATAAGTCAAAACTAATTACGTTTTGGCCCAGAAATTAGCTATTAGCACCCTGAGCTTTTTAAATATCAAACCCGCCGTCCAGCCCTTGCCTTTTTGCACGCTAGCCCTTGTATCTAAGGTTTAATTATGTTTTAGTCCTCGGTTTTTGCACAAAACCCCCTGCAACTTAGTTTTTCTCGCAGATAAGCCCCTAGAACTTGTTTTCAGCCTAGATTATGCGTTTTAGCTCCGTTTTAGGCGTTCTTTATATCCACGCGATCGTTGTAACGCGTAGAATAGTTTTAGACTAGTTTAGTGTGCTGTTTTTATGTATTGATGTAATGTTTCTCAGTTTTTGTTAGTGTTTGCTTGTATGCTTATTGTTGTGCACTGTTTTGGCCATGTGTTCGTGAATAGACGTTGATCCATCTGAGGAGCCCCAGTACCAGTACCCGGAGCAGCCGTCTTCTAAGCACTTTGAGCAGCAGCAGGAGCAGTACGAGGAAGGCAAGTATAACATGAACAACCTATCACTTTTAAATACAATTTCATACTGCATTTTAATACTGTATGCCTATAAGGATTTTCCTAGCCACTTTATATCCTTTATATATACCTTTGGGTTGCATTTTGTTTAGTTGTGCTAGGTTGCTGCGCTATAACACACTCTGGTCCTTTTTAATTAATTTGAATAATGGTTTACTTAAACTTAATTCTGAGAGTGGCCCTCTGTGCTTTGTGCTTGGGTGGCTCACGTCTCGTTAAAATATGGGTTTTGTAGAAACATGGTTTAGGGGGCCAGCACGGTGCTTAGTGCTTGGTTGGCCACTCTCCATAAGGACCGGTTCATAGAGCGACAACCTGGGACAACAGCGCTACCACAAAGCTAGAATGGGATAGACTTGGCATAATAATTAGATCTTTTTGGTTTGGAGTAACTTACCTGCGGGGCAGGGGCGGTAAGCTTCTATGGCCCTCGTGCTGAGTGGCCTCGTCTGTGCTTCGTGTCTTGACGCCCACTAGACCTGCTCCTTAGTCGCCGATCCACCCTCGCGGTTACTCCCTACCAACGAGATTCTTTGTAAAGGCCTCGTAGTGAGTCGCTAGTCATCTCACCTAAGGAAGTGTGATGAACCTCTAGCGTAGCTCACGACTTGTGGGTAAAGATGTGCAACCTCTGCAGAGTGTAAAACTGGTATACTAGCCGTGCTCACGGTCATGAGCGGCCCAGATCCTCCTTTTGATTAGTGGGGTTATCTTCCTTTGATGAGGCAGGTTTCCCCGGGTGGCTTGGTTTCGGTTTGGTTCTCAGTAGTATCATGATTAAATTTGACTAATTACTATGTTACTGGGTTAATGGTAATTCATCAACTTATAGTAAATAGCTTTAATAAAATTTTGCCAACACTTAAAAGCTAATGCAGTTCAGTCAGCTAACCTTAGAGCCTCATAATTTGTGTTATACTTGTTGAGTACAAGTTGTGTACTCACTCTTGCCTCTTCTCCACTTTTTCCTCTTGGCTACGCTACTGCTGCTCTATTCCTGCCGACGCGAGGGAGTTCGCTCAGCGCTACCAGGACTACGAGGACTTCTAGGTGTTCGTCTCCCAGTCGACGTCCCTGTGGCGCTCTGCTCAGCTTCGGAGAGTTTTATTCGTATTTGTTCTTCGCTTCCGCTGTATCAGACATTTTTGTCATTAATGTAATAAATAACATTCGTACTCGCTTTATTATATCTTTTTATGTGATATGTGCTGTGATATACTGTTCATTCTGTTGTATATACGTGTGACTTGATCCTGGCACGTATATGATTGCTCGGTTTATGTCCTTTTATAAACCGGGTGTTACAAGGAAACCCAGCAGCTTCCCTGCTGAGACGCCGAAGATGCACTTCTTGGGGTTCAGCTTCGTGCGCGTGGCGCGGAGCCGGTCGAAGACGAGGGACAGGTCCTCCACTAGTGTTGACCCTACCTTAGTCTTGACCACAATGTCATCGACATAAACCTCGACAATATCTCTAATTAGATTACAGAATGTTTTGTTCATAGCTCGTACAAACGTGGATAAGGCATTCCGTAGACCATATGGCATGACAATATAGCAATAAAGCCCATCTACTGTTACAAAGGCAGTATGCTTCCTATCCTCTCTAGACATCTGAATCTGGTGAAAACCAGAGTATGCATCTAGGAAAGACAAAAGGTCACACCCGAAGGTGGAGTCCACGATCTGATCGATACGTGGAAGAGGATAGGGGTCTCTAGGACATGCCTTGTTGAGGCTGGTGTAGTCGATGCACATCCGAAGCTTCCCGTTGGCCTTTGGGACGATGACCGGGTTGGCCAACCACTCAGGGTGGTGGACATCCTCGATGAAGCCAGCGTGTAGGAGCTTGCGGACTTCTTCGCGAATGAAGTTTTGCCGCTCCACAGACTGCTTCCGAGGCTTCTGGCGCACCGGCGTGGCGTCAGGGTAGATCCTCAGATTGTGCTCGATCACTTCCCTGGGGATCCCGGGCATCTGCGACGGTTCCCAGGCGAACACGTCGACATTTGCCCGGACGAAAGCGATGAGCGCGTCTTCCTATTTCTCCTCCAGGTTCCCCGCGATGCGGGTGGTCCTGGTGGAGCCCGCTCCAATCTGCACTGTCTTCACGGGAACATGGTCCGGATCGGACGGTTGGACCTTGGGAGCCTTTGCAGGCGCCCTGGGTTGCGAGGTGGACGGATCCCCCTCGGAACGTGCAGCCTCTACCGCCAGGGCATGCAGTCTGTCAACTGCAGCGACGGCAGCGGTGCGGTCGCCCTGCATGGTGAGGACACCGGCAGGGGATAGCATCTTCAGGACCAAATACCCATAATGAGCAATGGCCATGAAGCGGTAGAGTGCCGGTCGACCAATGATGGCGTTGAATGGGAGGTTCACCTCCGCAACATCGAACAGAACGCTCTCTGTGCGGAAGTTCTCCTCGGTCCCGAACGTGACCGGCAATGTGATGCTCCCCAGAGGGAACACCGGATGTGGGCCCACTCCGGAGAATGGGCGAGAGGGAGTCAGCTTGGACTCCGGGATCTGCAGCTATTTGAACGCTGCATAGCTGATGACATTGAGGCCAGCCCCACCGTCGATCAACACGTGATAGAGCCTCACGTTGGATATGACAGAAGCGGTGACTAGAGGTAGTACACCAGCTCCGGCCATATTCTCTGGGCAGTCGGATGGCCCGAAAGAGATGGTGGTGTTCATCCACCTCTGGTGCGGCGCCGCCTTCGGGACCCCTGGCTTCACCGAAAGGACCTCTCGGCGAAGGGTCTTCACATCCCGCCGGGAGACAAGCTCCCAGCTTCCGCCGTACATTACGTACAGCTTCTTGCGGCGGTCGCCGTTGTCGGAATCGGAGTCGTCATGGTAGACGCCCTTCAGCTCCCGAGAGGGGGACTGGTACCCCAGCTCCTTCTCCCCAGCAGCGGCTCCGCTGTCGGAGGCTTTCTCCTTGCCAGGCCGCTGGCGAGGAGGGGGTGAACCGTCCTTGGAGGACTGCTCACGCCGCCCACTGACCCGCTTCGCGAGCTTCTGGATCTCACGGCAGTCAGCGGCGCTGTGGCGAGTGGTGGGATGCACTGGGCATGAACCTCCGCTTCCACCTTGCGGGCGAGGGCGTTTGCCATGTGCATTCTGGCCCCCAGCCGCTGCTGCTGCAGCCGGCGCCGCTGCTGGCGCTGCTGCTGCAACGACTGGTCCGCCAGAATACGGTTTCCCATGGCTCCGGTTCTTGTTCTTCTTCTTCTTGCCACCGCCCTGAGCGGTAGCACCAGAGCCGCCAGCCTTGGCGTCTCCGTCTTGGGGGGCTGAGTGCCATGCACGGCCCTCAGCGGCCCTGGCACACTTGTCTGCCAGGGAGAAAAGCGTAGTGACGCTTTCCACCTCGTGCGTTGCCAGCTTCTCGAGCATCTTCTCGTCACGTACCCCCTGGCGGAAGGCAGTGATAATAGATGCATCTGAGATACGAGGAATGGTACCCCGTACCTTGGTGAAGCGCGAGATGAAGGCCCGGAGCGTTTCTCCGGGTTTTTGCCTCACGGCGTGAAGGTGTGCCTCCACACCATGCTGTTGGTATGCACTGGCGAAGTTCGCTGTGAACCTCGCACAAAGCTCTTCCCAGGACTGGATCGACCCAGGTGTGAGGTTCATGAGCCAGGTCCAGGCTGGCCCAGACAAGGCTACATGAAAGTAGCTCGCCATGACGACGCCGTTTCCACCAGCCGCTATGATGGCGGTAACGTACACCTGCAGGAATTCTGACGGGTTAGTGGTACCGTCGTACTTCTCCGGCAGGTGCGGGCGGAACTTGGACGGCCATGCCATAGCGCGGAGGTGCTCCGCCAGTGCAACACAGCCCACCCCAGCCACTGGTGCGCCTGACTGTATCCGGGCGTTCACCGGGGGCTTGGGCGCCACCACGTCCAAGTCGGCGTTGAGGTTGCGGCCCTCAATGTTAAGACGGCGCTCTCGTGCCCTCTCGACGGAGATGCGGGCATCCTCTCCCACGCGCCGGCGGTTGAGCTCCGCCCGCAGGTCTTCTGTTCGTGCACCCCTCACGGTGGGGGAGCGCACGGACGCCGACGCACCGCCCTGACGCTGGCGGTAAGGTACCACCGCGTTGCCGGGCGGAGGTCGTTGCCCAGTCCTTGCAAAACTGGGGGAGGCCTGAGCTAGATGGAGGAGACGGTCAACGTCGTCCCACCACTGCCTCAGGGCGTCTGGCGAGGCTGCCTCAGCTGGGGGTTGCGAAGCAACTCCCTAGCCGCTGCCAGCGCTCCGCCGCTCGCAGCTTGTGAGGCGGCCCTTGATGGACGCCCTGACTCTTGCCGATGAGCAGCGCGCGCCGCCGCCGACGGTGGCTGCTCCACAGGCACAGTTGCCCCTGGAGCAGGAACGCGAGAGGCGTGTGGCGTGGAGGACACCACACCCTCTGTCATCTCCACGTCGTCCACATGAACCATCGAGACGAGGAAGAGATGAACTGCGACCAGCTAAAGATCCCCTACCTGGCGCGCCAAATGTCGTGGTGCTGCAAACCACAGCCGGGTGGCGGAAGGCACCCGCCTAAGCCCAGAGGGTGTGTACTCGGGGGTTAGCTAGTCCTAGATCGATCTCGCTCAAGAACACGATGAACACCAAGGATTTAGAGTGGTTCGGGCCGCCGAAGCGTAATACCCTACGTCCACTATGTGTTGTATTGCCTTGCCTCGAGAGAGTCCGCGAGAGCTTGTGTGTGTCTGGAGAGCCTGTTCGCCTTATTAGGTACAGCGAGCGCCTCCCTTTTATATCTCAAGGGGCGCGTACATAGCTGTTGGGACCCCGACAGGTGGGCCCAACGATGCAGTACAAGATCACGTACTGTTCATAATTATGGCGTCGCAGGCGAAGGAGATCCCTCTCCTGGATTCCATTGCCTGCACCCGGAATCCTCCGTCCGGCGTGTCCAGGCGCTATCCTGTCGGAGTGGCGCCAGGCATAGCTAGCGGCGTTGCCTGCCACGTAGCTGAACGGGCCGCGTAGCTTGCGGCATAGGAGGCATGATGGAAAAGTGATGTGCCGTCGTATCCAATTAATGCGGCAGACGGGCTCTGCGCGGGTGCGGCACAGGCGGCTATACTGTGTACCTTGGTAATACGCGGTGCACAGTGAGGCCTGACAAAGGCTGTCCCGCGTGCCGCGGCGACAGAGCATGCCTCAACCCTCTGCATTAAATGCGGTGGGCGCGCGAGTCTTCCAGCGGAAGACTTGCGTACGAGTCCGCGCCCGTGCCTTCGGGACACATGGCGGCTCCGGACCCCCACGTGGTAAGGAAGGTCCGGATGGACGCAGGAGGTCCCGGACCCCTATGGGGTCCGAGGCCTCGGCTGTCAGCTCGGAGTTTCCCTTCCTTAGAGACACGTGGCGTCTCCGGACCCATCCCCAGGCGGGAAACGGGTCCGGGGCCGTTGGCCTGGTGAGGAAGGAGCCTGACCCGAGGGGCCTGGCTACTCCATCTGACCCGCGCAGTTACGGATAACTCGCGGGTCCTGCCTTGCCGCAGTAAGAGTGGGTATCCCTGTTACAGGGTACCGACACTATCTTTGCATAAGCTCATGTCTCATTCATTTTTGTCTTGCTTGCTTCTTTTGTTAACAACCATTTATCATAAGTGACAAGTTCTTCCATATTTGAGACTATGCATAAGCATATCACATCTCATTCATAAAATCTTTACTTGTCATTTTGAATCTCATCATAAGTCTAACATGCCTTCACAAATATTAGAGTCTTTATGTCAACCATGAATATCTTGCTCTATTTTTTTTCTTATTTTGCTTGTCACATATATATTATGTTAATGGGATAAACACACTTGCTTGCAACACATGAGCCATCTTATTTAATATCAATATCATAATTAAATTCCTGCTCATAATCTTATGCAAACAAGTTAGTCCTTTAATCGTGTTATCAATTAATATTCCAAAATCCACTAGGGGCCTATATACTTTTATATAGGGCATGATTGCATGAACCAGTATAAATCTTAACTTATTGTGTGTGGTAGGCCATCTCCGATCACAACGCGCGATATGAATAGATTTAGCCGTTGGCCATTTTCGGAACCAACAATTTGACTATCACGGGTAATACAAATTCCCAACAAAAACGTGTGAAAGAGATAGCGGAGAAACGAGAATCAGTTACATTTTGTATAATCTGAACCCGGGGTTGCTAGGTTCTCTCAAGTCTCAACCTTAATCAATAATCATTACCAAAGATCTAGCGCCACCATCTCCAAAACCATCTGGGCTCTCCGTGTACCCTATAAATCGAGTTCGATCCCCGGCGCTGCATTTCTTCATCTACGTATCTTTTCGATAATCCAACTAGCTGCTCCCAAATAAGTAGTTTTTTAGTCCCCAAATAAGTAGTTAGAGACACAATATATCTATCATACAAAGTTTGCATACTAATTATTGCATTTAATTTAACTTAGGAAAAAGGGAAAAAAGAAAACACAGGAGCTAACAAAAGGGGCCAAGTACTCTTCTGATGGCCCGTACGTGGCCTGCGTGCTTCTTCCCCCGGTGGGCTGCTCGCGATGGGCCGTGCTGCTAGTAGTCCGTGGGCCGTCGGTAACGTGGAAAGAGATATCCATCCACCGTCCCGTGTCCGAAGCTCCGAATCCGAACCACTGCGCCGCGCCGCCGCCACCTCCCGCGCGAGAAATTTCTTCTCCTTCCTCCACGGTATCAAATCCTCCCTAAATTGGTGAGTTTCTGCGTCCTGATTGGTTCCTCGTTTGGGTTCGTTTCCTCGCACCTTTTCTATTTCTAATTTCCTGACAGTGTTTGAGCCTCTTGCCCGTGTTTTCTTGGGGAGCAGCTCGCCGGACCTGAGGAGGCGGCGCGGCGATGGAGCACGGGTCGGTGACGGACTCGACCGCGTCCACGTTCTCCATCATGGAGGAGGACCACACCCTCGCCAACTCCGCCAGATTCGTCCTCAACCAGGAGTAAGCGAAGCCAGCTATCCTTTACTCCAGTTCCCCCTTCATCATTATCCAGTCTCCAAAGAATCCGTACCTATCCCTCTTGCGGTCTGCCGAACGCTGCGGTTGTGCTGCCATAGTAGTACGATTGAGGCGACACAGCGTCTTTGGAGGAGGAAGCAGTTCCGGAAACAGCGGATAGAAGGACTGTCAGTAGGTTGTTTTCAGGGCCTGTTGATGTTTGTAGCTCGATTGCATAGGGAAATCTAACACCGGTCTTCTCGTCTCAGTGTCAGCCGGGTACAAAATTCCGGTAGCTGACCACACCTTTTATCGGTTTATCCTTCCTGAGGGCCATGATCAGCGATTGTCTGCCTTTTGGACTTCGATATGACTTCACGTTTTCATTGTGGCATTAGGCACTAGAACGGCTACCTTTTTTTCGCGACCGTGGCTAGGCAAGTTTTTCATTAAGATGAAGAAGAAACGAAGGTCCGTACATAGGAGTTGAGAAGGAATCCGTTACCTCATCTGTGACCTGATTTTAGCAACTTCATTGCTGCATTATTTCTACTTCTACTAGTTTGGGAGGGAGAACTCCGGTTGCTGCAGAATTTCGCTCTGTTCGTTTGGCTTGTCAGCCAACCAGCCAGCAGTACTGTTCTCTCATACTAAATCAGTACCAGCCACCAGCTACCAGCCAGTCAGCATTACTGTTCTCTCATAACAAATCAGCACCAGCCACCAGCCACAGCCAAGCGAACACAGCGAAACGTTTCCAGTTTTGGGATTCAGAAACTATGTTCACTTGTCTTTGTGCCTTTGTGGGTCATGACTATGAACCTTTGTCATTAGTTAGAAGAATGTAGCTCAGGCAAACAACTGTTACCAGGTGATAACAGTTTGTGGTTAAGGGAAGTTTTTGGTGCAGCCCCTTGATTCGTATAACAGAGGATGCTCAGATGATAGTCACCTTTACTGTACTTTGAGTTGTTCTATAACAAATTACACACTCTTAACGAGTTTAGAACTGGACATCTCAAGCATAAAGTCATGCATTGCCTGAGTCCCAAACAAGACACTCTTAAAGCTATGCCTTTTGTTTTCATAGATATGTTAAACACTTTAAGCTTTACCGCTTTGTTTACCAGAACTAAGCTTTACCTGTTTGAATTTCATGTTTACAAAATATATAGGACAAGTGAAATGTTCAAGTCAACTCCAAAGAAGCATACATACAAAATGTTGCCATCATCGTAGTGCTTAAACTGTTTTTTTTTTCTAATAGAGTTTATTGTTAAGAAGAAGTGTGGCGGAAAGCATCCGCCATTCAGTGGACCTTGCACAAAAATTTGATATGGATACCAGAAATTTTGTACATTTTGTAATGCAAGGCTACTAATTCTGTATATCTGACATTCTTTCTGTCTTCACAGCCCAAGGGTAGCATTTTGTGGATATAGCATCCCTCATCCTGCTGACAAGAAAATCAACATTAGAGTTCAGACGACAGGTACTATGAAGTGGCATATTATGCTGCTATTCTGGTGTTTCCTTTGGTCATTGTCAAATATAATGAAGGCTGAAGCTGTTGTATTGATGTGTTCTTCACTTAATGCTTATTTAATGAATTTGCCAGAATCTTATTCATTGTCCTCCTGCTATTTTCTACAATCATGTCTCGTACCTTACATAGATGGTTTCTTACCTTTTCTAATACATTAGTATGGTGGTGGTGGCCATGATGCACTGAATCATTTGTCATATAGGATATAAAGATGTGTTTGGGGAACTTGTTGAATGTTTCATCCCAGAAACTATAGATCTAATATGTTATTTGTTTCAGGTGTTGGTTTTTTGCTAAAACTAGCTGCTAATGTAATATTGATGCTTCACTTTACATCCTGATCAGATGACACTGTGATTCCATCTCGTTGCCATCAACTGATCGTTCAACAGCCCTATTGCTGCTCTAGTTCCTGAAGAGGGTGCTCACACTCCTGACGCATGTTTGTTCTATTGGCAGGAGATCCAGCAAAGGATGTACTGAAAGATGCTTTGCAGGATCTGATGGTTATGTGCCAGCATGTCAGAGGGACTTTTGACAATGCAGTGACTAACCACAGAGCAAAGAAACCTGCATAAGTCAGAAATAGAATCGCTGAAGCATGCATCAGGAGACAAAGAAACCTGCATAAGTCAGAAATAGAATCGATGAAGCACCCGTCATGGTGGAGACAAACGCGATATTTCTATGCTTTATGACAATTTTGCTAAAATCTTAGTATTTGGATAAGCACTGTTACTGCAAACATCTTGGCTTACAAAAGTCACTGCTTTGGAAAGAGTCAGAGCTCATCGTCAGATTGAGGTTTCTGTTGTAATTGATGTATGCACTGGCTTCCTTTTGTGTAACACAAACTCTTGCAGTTTATGGCAAACTACTTTCACCAGTATTTATATGGCGACTGAAACTATATCTATTATGTAAGTTATGCTCCCAAACATGTACTCGATGCACACATTTCTGTTGCTGAGTCATAAGGATGCTCCAACATCAAACTCTTCAACAGCTGTACTTATTACGGTTTTATCGATTGGAGTAAAAGCATCATCTACCATGATGGGCTTCCCCGTACACAGTTATGGTCATTGAGAAACTAAATTTACATACGACCAAAGAAAGAAAAATTTAGGTTTGTGCAACTGACTCAATTATGGTTTATTATGGTTTTGATTATTGCGTTTGCTTCTTTAGTTTTCAAAATTTAAAACCTTACCTACAGTGGCACATGAATAGAAAACATAGAGCCTTGTCATGAATAGTGTAAGACCAAACTTTAACGAACTGCACAATATTTCCTTGAGAGCCAATGGAGGGGAAAAAAACTTTAGTATAGGGCAAATTGAAATGTTGATCAATTGATAGAATCATTGCAGACTTGCAGCATCAAGGACAACCTGAAACTGTGAAAAATGCTAATACTTCATTTGTACTAGCTTATTGGGTACTGATAAATAATAACACAACATACAGTTATCAGGGATGTGGCACATTTTCAAAGCACAACTTATCTGATGCTGACTAGTGCTCCACATTCCACTGATAAGGCAGAACTAATCCAAACATGGCTACAATGTATGAAGAAAGCTCAGGAAACACGAGGATAGTGACAGATTAGAACCCTAGCATGCGAAATGGTACAATGATGCATGGAAAGCATCTAGCTAAAAAGAAAACCTAAACACCGCCGACTGGTCGAGCATCAACAATGGACGCAAGCTGAGGATGACCGCCAGGTGCATATCCAGAAAGAATAAAGATCAGATCCATAGCTATTAGCCTTTTCCGGTGTTATTCACGCGATTCAAGCGCACTTCTCCTTTCTTGATGGAGATGACAACCACACAGTGGTGGCGATTGATATAGAACCCACAAGAACGGAAGGATGAAAAGAATTAAGTACGAAGAGGCCCAGAGAGAGCATCCCGGCCCGAGCTGGGGTCTTTGTGTTTCAGAGACAAGTTGGCAAACTGGGCATCAAGGTCTCTGCTGTTACTGCGAACAAGAGCAGGAGCCTGCTGCTGCTGCTGCTGCTGATATAGTGATCTGAGACGACCAATTTCCCGCTCAAACATCTCCTGTTGAACTGCAAAATTGAGAAAAGAATGTTCAGAAAAAAAATCTTATCAGAATAAAAATCCGTTGCTCGCATTTAGTATCAACAAAGCAATGCACTGCTAAAATGAAAATCAATGAAATGAAGATGCTTAGTTTCAGATTAGGTTAATTAGTTACTTTGGAGAAATATAGGTCCTCAGTATTTTTGTTTTGTTAGCCAGTTAAATTTTTAAGATGCCATTTACTATTTTACTGTAAAGCGGATATAACAAGTCAACAACATATTGAAGGCCTTATGAAACACAACCACTGACATGTTGATTATGTATTTGACTGGCCACATGATGGGGATATAAAGCAATATGCATGGATAATCAGATATATGAAACAGTTGCTCATTTCGGAAAGCAATATGCATTGATATATGAAACAATCACTCATTTTGGCTTTAAAGTATACACTGTGACCTATGACCAGCATGTACATTGGGCTATTCAGTGGTCACACAGAAGTTGTATGTATACTTGCATAAAAATCTTAGCTGTTACTGGGGTGTGTGGTTGTGTGTTGTAAGGGTTCTTGTCACTTTTTCTTCTTAATACAAAGATATGCAACTCTTCTCCGTGTTAGAGAAAAATTTAGCTGTTATTGGTTCTACCATGCTTCTCCAAATACAATTCCTTGCACATCTTGGTAAAGGCTGGAAACTGGATTAGCTAAGTTTAGCTTGGCTTGGTAGTAGGTAGTTCGGTTTTATAGCTTTTAGATACAGGTTCCTTGGGGCTTTGAATTAATAAAAAAAAGAATGGTATGTTAACTGAATTTAATACAATTTAGAAACAAAAATATTCTCAAAACAGCTTGGCTGAGGGTTCAGCCATAGATGCATAGACATCATACATCTTACTGGAAAAACTATTAAATGCTAAGGCCTCACTTTGGAGTTGGGAGATGTCTGCATGTCATTGCTATTTTTTCTTTTGGATGCTTTAGTTGATAAGACATCGTTCCAAAAAAAAATTATCATCTTTGTAGATGCTTATTAAGAATTGATGTTACATGTGCTCTTAACCATCATAGGATGCAACATGGGAATAAACCAGAAACAAATGGAGCCACTATCCAGTTAACTGAAGAATTTTATTTGACATGTCTCAAGCTAGCATGCATATCTTGTCACATTATTAATATCTCAGCAAAACTTAATGTAATTATTGAAATGATTTGGGTGGAGAGCAAATTTGAAGATAAGAGAAAATAAATTATAAGGGAGAATACTTACAGCGTTTAATTAGTTGTTCCTGTGCTAGACTCTCCAGTCTTTGCTTCAAAGCTTTATTTTCCAGGTCTAGCATAATATTCTGCTGGGTAAGAAACTCCATTTCAGCAGACACTTCTACCCCTTCTGACTGCATAATCAAACATTGATTTCTTTGTGTGGCATATAACACCAAATTTTATAAGAGAAATGAAATCCATTCATGCAGTAAGCTCACCTGTAATGCCTGAACTCTACCCTCCAGCTCTGCAATATACTGAAGCTTCCGGACACGGGACCTCTGAGCATACTGCCTGCAACCAATTGAAAAGTACACTTTAATGCATAAAAAGCACACAATCATTGTTATCTCTATTCTCCACAAATAGGATTGATTGAACTGCATGAAGTCCTAATTTAAAAATTAAATTGTATGATTCCAGAAATTGACAAGTGTATATTACGATATCTTTGCTTTCAGTCAGTGTAAATAAAATTTGCAACCCAATTTTGCTAGCAATATAGCTGACAAGTGAGGAGACATGTTAATCCAAGACTTCTCAAGTTGCAAACTGGAATGCCTCGATAGCCAATTTCTCAATTATGTTACCACGGGTAAATTCTAATATACTGTCCATTGACTATGCATGTACGGAAACCACATATCACAGTGTGTGCACATCGCAATCTGTAGGCCTGCTCAATACCACTTGTTCATTAAGTTACAACACACATGTGGTCATCGAAACATATGAAACGAATATGCAGTTCACACTATGTGCCCACAGTAATTCAATGCCCTGTGCCATACAGAACAAATTTCAACAAAACACTGCTTATGTCCTAATGATGAAGTCTATTCTCAAGGTGAAAAACACTAAATAACATAACTGTGCTATTATTAGTGTGTGCTATAGGGTGATCCTTTTGTATTTGAGCTTAATGTTACGGTGCAAAGCCTAGATCTTTTCAGATTATCATTTGATATTGTGACTATTATAGCAATATCGTGCAAGTGTGAAACCATAAAATTCATGTTGAGCAGTAATCAAACTCACTGTTTAGCCCGCTTGTTGTCTGCCTCTGACTGTGCATGCTTCGGCGGCACACCCTCCTTCGCCCCAACCTTTTGATCATGACTGGCATCATCAGGAGTTCTCTTGTCCATGCCATGGTTATTATCCCTCAACATGTTCGGTAGTCCATGATGCCCCCCAACCTTGTCTTTTGTCGGCATCGGCAGGCCGCCGCCATGCCGGAAACCAGACAGATTCGGCATGCCTTGCTCCCATGGCTGGCCATGTGCCCTCCCAAACGAACCTGGCTTGGCGTAGTACTCCTGAACACCAGCCCATGACGCAGGCTGCCCACCTCGTCCCCCCATCCCCTCGAAGCCATTGGCACAAGCACCGGCGCCAGCAGCAGCTCCGTCAAACAGCGCAAACGAGTCGCTTGACGACCTGCGGTGGCCGGCCCGGCCGTGCTGCCGCGCTGCTGGCGTCTCGGGCTCGTTGAGCAGGTCGTCTAGCCACGATGGCGGCTGCTCCTCGATGAAGCTCTCGGACGACGTGCGCTGGTGGTGCCCGTGGCCGTAACGGGGGTGGACGGCGGCGCCCTGCGGCCGGGCGATCGGGCCACGGTCGGCGTACGGCGACGGCGCCCCTGCCGCCGCCGTCGGGAACGGGCTGCGCGGCGGCAGCAGCGCCTGCTTCTGGAGCTTCGCGTTCGCCATCATCGTGCGCTCCGACCGACCAAACTGCGAAGGAAACACAGGGCACGGCTCATCTCAAAATCGACACCAAGATTCGAGCAAATTCGACGGCGAACCACCGCGAGCTTGCTTCCAATCCAGGAAGGCGGATTGGAGAAGGTCAGCAGCAAACTACCTACAGATCTCAGCAAACACGGGTGCAAAAACAGTCAACTAGTCGGCTCAAATTCGCGCCAAAGATTCGATTTTTCCTAGCACAAGCATCAAATCGCAGAAAGAAAGCGGTCAAGATCCACCAGAGAACGAGCGGGAACACGCAAGCTGGACGAAGAAGAGCAGCACGAGAAGCAAATCGAAACGGAACCGCACGACAAACTGGAGCGGATCAAGAACAGGACCAGACCTGGCCGAAATTCCGCGAGAGAACCAACCCAAAACCCATGAAAAACACTTACCAAATCAGCGGCTGCTCGTCCAATCACCCCCCTCCTCGAGCTGGGCCTGATACTGATGTCAAGCAATTCGGACTTTTCGGCGGAGTGTTCAAGAGAGGAGAAGGGAGGGGAGGGGATGAGGAGGAGGACGGGAGAAGAATGGAGAGAAATCGTATAGTGGTGGGGTGGAAGAAGAAAATCAATAAATATTGCGCTTCTTTTTTCGGGGTGGATCGTGTTTGGAGAAATGTCGGGGGATCATTAATTTTAGGCAACAGCGAACCGTCGGATTCGACGATCGGACGGTGGATGATGCTGATACGGATATTCTGTGGTGCGGGGATGCTGGTGGTCCCTACTAGTGGCGAGACAAAAGCTATGGTCACCCAGAGACGTCCACATGAAAAACTGCACGCCTGCACTAGCTTAAAAATCGTTGCCAATGGCACAACCTACCAAGAGGTACATGCATGCTGGAGCTGGACCTCATAGTATTATTTTAAAAAAGGGTATATGTAAGCTCCATTTATGAAACTGGTTTTTGCAGATGGATAGAATCCCGTACTAGTACAAGTTTGAATCTTTGTGTTCGAAAAATTATCATAAAAAATTGCTGATATAGTACTTGTTAACATATAGTGTGATGTCAACTAACTATTCCATATAAATTCTACACAAAGTACAGCCATCATAGGGAGGAGGGAAATTATATTTCATTAACAATTTATCTTAAATAGTTAGGGAAAAACCATATGGGTTAAGTGGGGAAATTTGAATACTAAAAATGGACTTTATGCTTTTCCAAACTACAAATAATTACTAATATTACTAGTATGATTCACTAGTGTGTAAAGGATTAACGAGTTCTACCGTAAAATTATAATTGTGAGGGTATAAAGGCAATGGCCACTTTCCACTGACACGATAGATTATTTTCCACAATGGATTATTTTCTAACTTCATGATATGTAGAGGATCTCAATGACATTTTCATTGATTATTTGGGAAGTTGTTTTACAGCTCCTCAATATCTCGTGGGGAGTTATTTTAAAGTTTTCCAGTATCTCATCCCAATACAATTAACCAAGAACGGCTCAGAGGGGGGCAGTGCGACCTGGGGGGGCATAGAGCGCGGAGCTAAGATCATATAGGTAATTAGTACATATAATTTTCTATTTGGCATGATAAGCCTTTGAAAGCCCATCACAATGGTTATTTTGTTGCATATAATATTTTACATACAGTTTTTACGTATAAAACTTCGAAAGCCCATCACTTATAGGTAATTAGTACATATATATTTTTTACAAGGCACTGAAGCATTATATTTTTATTTGAGGTAAACATAATGGTTATTGTTTTTAGTTTTTTATTACACTTTTATTATATTTTATGAACTATATATATACTGCAAGGTAATTTTTATTATTCGTACTTATATACTATAATTTTGATAAAATTAGTTCAACGACCTCTTATCTTCTTGCTTGCCTAAGGATTCTTAAAATTATAAAGCAACTAACATATTAGGAGATGAGAAACTTTCTCTTCATTTGGTGGGAGTTGGGGTAAAACATGGGACAATCAATAATTATTAAAAAGAAAATATATTAACGACCAATGAAGCATGTGTTTTTGTAATAATATAATGGGAAAATTGGACTGGTAGAGATGGTCTTACGGTGTTCTAATTTCTAAAGCTCAACGCCGTAAATCAACTTGGTAGGTGACATAAATGAGCCGTTTTGTATCTCTCTTTTTTCGAACTGGCAGAGCCGTTGCTGGTACATGTACCGAAGCAAATAAATGTGTCCTTGTTTATCCAGCCCATATTGGGGTAGTGGCCTAGTGGGGCAGCCTGAGTGAGCAACCAGAAAACAGCCAGTGCCAACAGCAAGACAGCTCAGGGATCCAGCTGCGACCACAGCATGATTCGGTGGTGTCCTGCTGTTTTTTAGTTCCGTGACATGATAATATCTTTATTTATTCTGCATGATCTTGTTTTCTCTCCCCTTGTTCCCTTTGGCCCTTGTTCAGTTGTTCTATATCCTAGAGATCATCCCATTGGCCTCATTGAGAGAAAGCCCAAAAAGCAGCTCATGTTGGCTGCAAAAGGGAGAACACAGCACACTAGAAAAACGGCAACATGATTGGTGATGTGCAAGGAGTTTTGCTATTTGTTTATGTTTGCAACAATTTTAACAAACAGTCACATACTAAAGGTTATTTTGAACGGGAGAACAGACAACAAGGCAGGAAAACTTGCTCGTTGCAGTCCACTTGTACGTATGTATATATAAGCGTGTGTTTCATTTGAGCCATGTAAAATGTCTCGAGATGTGCAGAGGTTACAATGATTGGTGATTAAATTCTATGATAGTAATGTATTTTAGGTGGCCATGCATATACAAGAGCAAAATCAGTCATTATGGAGGTGATCCATATAGTAGTAAAAGATACCTATAAGCATATGGGTTGTCTATAAGAAATAAAATACCATTTATCTCTATCATTCCTCTCCTACTTGTTTTTACACTAACCATTGTGGATTATATAATATCTATAGCCTACTATAAATAGGACCCATCACTAAGGATACTTGATCCAAATACATTGGTGTTGCCCTCAAGTATCTAATAAATCTCTACTAATTTCTAAAGATTTTGGCGAAGACCAAAATTCTCGACCTACACGTACTAGTTTATTACTATAAACTCTTTTAGTTATAATAATGAAAAACACCATTGCAAGATATCTCTAGTTTATAATATATCACACACTTACAAAATTACTTTTAGCATTATAGTATGATAATCAGTATATTTAATATAGCTTCGTGCATAGGAACGCACGGACATGTTTGCTAGTAGATTACACAACAAGATGCCGTAGAGCAGGGGCCCCACCCCCGTCGGCGCAGCGGGAAGAACTGGTGGCGGCGGCGCATCCAGATGGACATCGTGGAGCACCCCGGCGCTGGCGGGCTCGGCACCGGAGGCGGCGGGTCGGCGTCCATCTTCAAGCCGTCCTTCTTCCACCAGGTGAGCGCCGAGTGCAAGCTGGGCGCGTACGGGCTCGTCTCGCTCATGCGCTCCGTCTCGTAGGCGAGCATGAGGCTCGACCTCGCGCCTCGGCTCTGCTATGCTCTGCGGCGGTGGCCGGGCAGCGACGCGCGTCCCCGACGAGCGGCCACATGCACGACCGCCGCGTTGCCGGCGAGCTGCCACGCACGCACGACCGCTGCGCGCGGCTCCGCATGCCGCGGCCGCGCCCCACCGCCGCGCGTGGCTCCGTTAACTCGTCGAGCTCCGCCAGCCGCGGTCGGGTCCTGCCGCCGCCCACGGCTCCGCCGGCCGCGGTCGCGCCCCGCCATGCCCACAAGCTCGCCGCTGCGGTCGCCCTCGTCAAGCTCCGCCGCCGCCCGCAGTTCCGCCGGCTGCGGTCACGCCCCGGCCGCTGCCGGCACCGCGCGCGTCACCACGCCGCGGCCCCAGTGCGCTCCCTGAACGGGCGCCGCCAGTCCTCGGCCGGCGCCGCCGGCTTCACGGAGATGGACCCCGCCACCACGCCGTCGACGCAGATGGCGCGGTACCACGGGCGGGCCTCGTCCACGTGCTCATTAGCGTCGCGGAGATGGACCCCGCCGCCGGGGCTCCTCCCTGCTCGAGCTCCATGCCGTCCCTCAACACCTCGAGATCTGCGGCTCCGCGCCGCTAAGCGGGCCCGCCTCCGCGGCTCCGGACCGCGACGGTGGCTGCAGCACCTGCCTCGTCTCGTGCCGCAGGGGCCGCCGCGCCGTGCGCTGCCCTCCGCGCCATGCCCTGACCACCCTCGCCGCCACGCCGTGCTGTGTGCTGCTGGGGCGGCCTTGGAGGCCGGCGGCTCGCAGAGGCCGGCGCGAGGCGTGTGGAGCAGCCCTGCCTCCTCAAGGATGCGAAGGTAGAAGATAATAAAACTTAAGGATTTTTTTACAAATATTCATGCTCCTTGAAGGGTATGGACCTAAGTAGCACAACTTAACAAGTTCAGGGTGTCAAATTTCGATTTTGCAAGTTCGTGGACCCAAGTGGCACCTGGAGACAAGTTCGAGGGCTGCTGGTGTATTTAACTCTTTCTTATACTTTCCTGCAGTTTTGTTAAATGGCAGAATTGTAGCTGTGGCCATGCTTCTTTCTCAAACGGAAATATTATCATTGATGATTAAAATTAACACATTGGAACTTGCAAATGAAATCGAAATGTTAGACTGAATATAAGGGCTAATGTATCAATTTTGCTAAAGTCCAGCTAAGCATCAAACATTCCTGTGCCATACCTTGTTTTTATTTTCAAATGCACTACATATTTATCCATTTACCTTATTTTGTTATGCTCTGCTGGATAATTCATGCTCAAATTTTGTACCGACCACATCTTAAATTATCTGTGGCTCTACTACTGATTGATGCCTCTACCAAATCTACAGAGATTTTGCATAGGATGCGTCATCTGTTCATTTGCTGGTTGCTCGGCCCACTCTTTACACGTGGAAAGGACAGTGGATTAGGTAGGTCCCACTTCTGATTTCAAGTCATCAAGTGTCAGCTCAGATTGAGCAGCAAGCTAGTGTTCTGCTTTCCATTCTTAGACGGACTCCAACAACAATATGCAAATGTATATATGCCTCCGCTGTGGCACTGCACATCGCCGAATGGAGCTCTAACATAATAGGCAAAGGAGTAGGTATTTTGCATTGTGAGGAGAGAGGAGAGATAAAAATGACTCTGTCTTTCTCCTGCTATGCATTTCACCGGGTGATGCATCTGCTTTTGCCTCCGCCTATTGGAGATGTGGATTTTTGCATGAGTGATGCATCTACTGTGTACGAGGGAGGAATGCCTCCCCATTTTGCATCTCCTTGTTGGATTCAGTCTTAAGATGACAGATTCCACGGCGGGTCACAACAGAAATCACAGTCATTCTGCAATATTCAGCAAGGAATAAGCAAATGTGGAGCTTATTATTTATATAAAACTAGCATAGTGCTCGTGCGTTGCTATGGGTAATATAATAGATCTATATAATATCACCAACTTTGTGTTCGTTCACTCCATCTACAAGTTGTGTTGTGATCATGCGAGGTATTTGGTTGTCCAGGATCCGATTGAGATTCCGATTGATTTGTCCGGGTTTCATTTATGATTTTGACTGATTTGTTCGGGTTCCAATTAGAATTTAAATTGATGAAAGATTAGTCGGGTTCGCTTGCGGGGTGGACTAAAGTCCACCTGTCAATGACACAAGACGAACCAAACCAAAATTTGAGGTGGAAACATTAGATATGTATAAAAAATGAGCTCTTCAAACTGTTGTTGGGTTAAGAAAAAGAAGAAACAGTAAATAAAATGTATTAAATATCACAAATAATTATCGGATCACGCACAAATATACCATGCAGTTGAGTGGGCGGGGTATTGTGTCTGAATTTAGCTGTTTTGGTTTGCACATAACTTGCATACTTTACCCTGGATGCCACTAAGTGGCATTAGCTCACTTTATCATAGAAAATGTCCAACTAGTTAAAAGTGGAATATATAACCGTTCTGTTCAGCTGGCTTGTCAGTCAGTCAACCAGCAGCCAGCCAGCAGTACTTTTCTATGATGACAAATCAGCACAAGCTACCAGCCATAGCCAGCCGAGCAGAGCAAATGAATTCGGCTTCGGTCAAAATATGGTTCCAAATGTGAACATGACTTTGTTGCTAGCTTTAAATAAAGAAATTAAATGGCAACTTAGTAGTTGAATCAGACAATTTAAACAAATTTACATGCTCCATCTAATAGAGGGAAATGAGCGATTCTTGGCCATATTATTCATATCCAACCTGGATAGAGAAACAAAGTCCGCAACATTCCATGGTGGAACAGGTCCACCTACGAGCAGCGATGCATGCCGTATAGTGCATGATGAGACGATGGATAACCCATATTGCAACCATTGTGGTTGTGGAATGCCCTTTTCAGGACGGTTGGTTTGGAGCACTCAATAGTTTGGCGCCAGGTCTTCATTCCAACACGATTGCGATGCCGTTTTCACTTTTCAGCCCACACATCACAGCCAGCTCTTTGTTTCTTGGACTCGCATGCCCTCTCCTTGGGAACTTCACACAAGTGCACTAGCTAGTTTTGTTCTAGTTGCTGTCCGTTGCACGGCATCAATCGCGCATGTTGACTTCCTTTAATTTACTGGAATCTATCGAAAAGCAATACCTCTGCTTAATTGCTAGATCTATCGAAGCCATATGTACAAGCTTTTGGCGTTAAATTGAAAAGGCAGTTTTTTATGACTAAATGGAAATAAATATATAGTAATAGCCCCCACATTTGAGACTTGGTGCTTAAATCAAAACTGACCACTTGTTTTGAACTAATCTATATGACCTATATATAGATAGCACCTATTAAATATTTCTCTCTTCATGCAAGGTGTCCACATCATTCCCCACTTAGTGTCCCACTAACTTGCAATTTTTTCATGCAATCTATTCATTTTTTTATTAATTATTACAATGTCATCTCTACTATGTGCAATACTTTTAATCTTAATCTATTAATATAAATCATATACATATGTTATTTTTTTCATTACCTATTCTTCTATAATATGATCAAATATTTTATTGGTGTTTCTTCTATTACCGTATCGGTTTTTACCTGATCTGATAAACAAAAAATATCTATGTCATCTCTACTATGTGCAATACTTTTAATTTTTAATCTATTAACATATAGTTATATACATATGAAATTTTTTTCATCACCTATTCTTCTATAATGTGATCAAATATTCTATTGGTGTTTCTTCGCAACTTATCGATTTTTACTGGATCCCATAAAAAAACATGCAAGTAAAATTCATAGCATCTATTTCTCTCAACATGCAAGCTATATATCCACATCATATCATATAGGAACTCATTATATCATACGTCAAATCAGTATACAGATAGGACCATATATTTATGTCTTCCACCAATCTTTTGTGAATGTTGTCATGCAATCACCTTAGTATTTCTACTTTTAATTTCACTTTCAAATTTTATTTAAGAAATTCTGCAGCAATGTGTGGGGTGTCACCTAGTTAGTAGAATTACTTGTTACCACGGTACAATTCCGGAAACTGCCTCATCAATCACCCTTTTTGTCGGTACCCCAGGACTGGGGTACCCCCTCTTGCTGTGTCTAGGCAAGAGCCTTAGTAGTCATCCTTGACTACAACCAAACAGCCGGATCCCTGCGGTCCGAAGTCCTGTCCTTCCGACAATAGACCGGACCCGTTCCACGGCCGGGGAAGGTCCGGGGACGCCACGTGTCCCAGGAGAGACAGGCACTCAAGCACAAGCAGCCGGGGCTCCGGACCTCCCGAAGAGCCCGGACCCCCGCAGGGTCCCGGACCCCTCATAGGGTCCCGGACCCCCCGCATAGCAACCGGACCCCTCTCCAAGGGAAGGTTTCGACGCCCCGCCTCAGGGTGGTCCGGGGCCGACACGTGTATGAGGCCCTTGGTCTCCATATTGAGGTCCACCCACCTTCGCATTCATTGCGGTAGGTGGACGTCCGCATTGATATAGCGGAAGCCGAGGCGTTTGATTGACCAGGGGGCACTATTGATCGCATATTACCAAGCCAGTGGAGCCGCTGGCTCCGCCCATGCCGCGTCTGCCAGTCTGCCGTAACAGTCGGATACGACGGCTCGGCTTCGCCCATTATGACGCTACATAATAGCCTCAGCAGGCCACGCCGCAAGCTACGCTACTCCAACGGGCACCTAGCTGACGGGACAAGAGAAGACCCCCTGAGTCAGAGGAGCAGCAGTACGCATATCGGAGGAAAGATTCGCTACCACTGTAGCCACAGTCGCGTTGGGCCCACCTGTCGGGGCATCAACGTCCTATGTATCCGCTCCCCCTTGATCTATAAAAGGAGGGGGCGCCGCTAGAAGAGGGCAGGCTGAGCAAGAGCCAAGGCCAGCAGAGGATAGGTTCATACACACAACCAAGAACGATTCATCTCCCAGTGGACGTAGGGTATTACGCTCCGGCGGCCCGAACCACTCTAAATCGTGTGTTCTTGACTCCTTGTCTCAGCGTAGATTCAGCCCCATCGCCTAGTACTTCCCCGAGTACTCCCTCACTGGGAATAGGCGGGTGCGCTCCGCCACCCGGCTGTGGGTACCCCTAGAAACCCCGCGACATTTTGGCGCCGTCCGTGGGGAAGACAGGCGTTGGCTGGATCTTCGGACTTCTGGGCCGTGTTCATCCTCTGCAACGACGAACCTGAAGATGAAGGAAGGCAGGGCCACACTCACTCCACCTGTCTTGGCACCGGCGCGGCAACGCCCTCGGTGCGGCGGCGCACGACAGCGACGCCTGCTGTGCGTCGCCACTGTGACACCTCGGAGCCGGCGTAGCGGCGCACAGCGGAGGCGCCGCTGGGCGCTGCTGCCCCTACGTCGACTCAAGGTTTTCTCTCAAGCAACGGCCACGCCTCCTCTGCGGTGGCATGGCGTCGGCTCAAGGCTTTCTCTCAACATGGAGCCTGGAGCCGACGGCCATCCCGGAGGAAGTTGACCGTGACGTCCTGCCGTCGCCAGCACCGGAGATCCACCTCAGCGTTGCTCGGTGCTGCTGCAGACAGGACCCCGCCGCCTCGCGCGGGGGCCCCTGGCGCTAGCACCAAGGACAAGCCGGCGAACGACCGCGCTTCTCCACGCGTCGCACCGGTCCATCTGCTGCGCAAGGGTGTCTGGTCTCAATCGGCAACGGCAACGGCAGGGGGCGGGGGCCTCTTCCATTCAAAGCCAAAGAATCTGTCTCATGCTACCTTGGCATGTGACAGCTCTTAGGCAAGGAGGGGTCCCCCGAGCTCCCGAGGTGATGCTGGATGATGCGGTTCAGGCACGTCCAGGGCGCCTTCACCTCCGAAGAACACGCTGTATAGCATGCAGCCGTAGGTTACTCCTAAGAAAAGACTAAAAGAATTCCTCCTTTGTAATAGCGTGGCGTCTACGTGTGTGTCCAGAGCGGTCAAGGTCCGACCTTGTAAACCCGACCTCTGGCCCTATCACACAAACAGGCAAAAGCGGTCCGGAGCGGTGGAGGTCCGACCTCGTAATCCCGACCTCTGATGTATACCGTGACAACCACAATAATAAAGGAGACTTTCTTTCTCAGTTTTACCAAGGCTTCACCCTGATTACATCTATTCGCCTTGGTTTAACTATTCTTTCCTCTTGACCGGAGTTTCCTTTATTGCTAACAATCCAAGTTAAGTTGCTGGCTTGTGGTCAGGTGAAGACACCCCTTCTAGCTGGAAGGCGGTCCGGACCCCTAGGGACCTGCTCTGGGGAAGTGGTATTTGTATCCTGGGGTAGAGAAGCTCCGCGTGGCTTAGCCTGGTAATGTACCCTAAAGTTTACGTACTTCACTACCCTGTTAGAAGTACTCTAGTATCCAAGACTGCCGTCTTTAGAGGTCCCGGGCTCTCTTCTAGTATAAGGCTTGGTATCTTTGCACCTTACTATGAGGTCCGGTAACATGCTTCATCGGATTGTCAGCAAACGGTCGCTCCAAGTCCACTCCGGTGGCCCGCTCCGGCGGAGACCGCTCGCCACGGTCGCTCCAAGTCCACTCCGGTGGCCCGCTCCGGCGGAGACCGCCCGCCACGGTCGCTCCAAGTCCACTCCGGTGGCCCGCTCCGGCGGAGACCGCCCGCCACGGTCGCTCCAAGTCCACTCCGGTGGCCCGCTCCGGCGGAGACCGCCCGCCACGGTCGCTCCAAGTCCACTCCGGTGGCCCGCTCCGGCGGAGACCGCTCGCCACGGTCGCTCCAAGTCCACTCCGGTGGCCCGCTCCGGCGGAGACCGCTCGCCACGGTCGCTCCAAGTCCACTCCGGTGGCCCGCTCCGGCGGAGACCGCTCGCCACGGTCGCTCCAAGTCCACTCCGGTGGCCCGCTCCGGCGGAGACCGCTCGCCACGGTCGACAAAAGCCAGGTCCGGGAAGCAGTGCTTGCTCCCTGAGCGATCCGAAGTCTGTGTAGCCGCTTAGCTTGGTTTCGTACCCTAAGCCTACACCTTCGTCGTCCCATGGAGAGTACTCTAGTACCTAAACCTAGCAACAGGCATACCGGCCTCAGGGGTCCGGGATGCCCGCTCTCTCCAAGAGCACACCAACGCAATCAAGTTGCGTAGGAACACATCACGGTGGTGGCCCCACCCGCGGGTTCGTACCTCTCCCGAGATGGGCCCGGGGGCCACTGTCGGTACCCCAGGACTGGGGTACCCCCTCTTGCTGTGTCTAGGCAAGAGCCTTAGTAGTCATCCTTGACTACAACCAAACAGCCGGATCCCTGCGGTCCGAAGTCCTGTCCTTCCGACAATAGACCGGACCCGTTCCACGGCCGGGGAAGGTCCGGGGACGCCACGTGTCCCAGGAGAGACAGGCACTCAAGCACAAGCAGCCGGGGCTCCGGACCTCCCGAAGAGCCCGGACCCCCGCAGGGTCCCGGACCCCCCGCAGGGTCCCGGACCCCTCATAGGGTCCCGGACCCCCCGCATAGCAACCGGACCCCTCTCCAAGGGAAGGTTTCGACGCCCCGCCTCAGGGTGGTCCGGGGCCGACACGTGTATGAGGCCCTTGGTCTCCATATTGAGGTCCACCCACCTTCGCATTCATTGCGGTAGGTGGACGTCCGCATTGATATAGCGGAAGCCGAGGCGTTTGATTGACCAGGGGGCACTATTGATCGCATATTACCAAGCCAGTGGAGCCGCTGGCTCCGCCCATGCCGCGTCTGCCAGTCTGCCGTAACAGTCGGATACGACGGCTCGGCTTCGCCCATTATGACGCTACATAATAGCCTCAGCAGGCCACGCCGCAAGCTACGCTACTCCAACGGGCACCTAGCTGACGGGACAAGAGAAGACCCCCTGAGTCAGAGGAGCAGCAGTACGCATATCGGAGGAAAGATTCGCTACCACTGTAGCCACAGTCGCGTTGGGCCCACCTGTCGGGGCATCAACGTCCTATGTATCCGCTCCCCCTTGATCTATAAAAGGAGGGGGCGCCGCTAGAAGAGGGCAGGCTGAGCAAGAGCCAAGGCCAGCAGAGGATAGGTTCATACACACAACCAAGAACGATTCATCTCCCAGTGGACGTAGGGTATTACGCTCCGGCGGCCCGAACCACTCTAAATCGTGTGTTCTTGACTCCTTGTCTCAGCGTAGATTCAGCCCCATCGCCTAGTACTTCCCCGAGTACTCCCTCACTGGGAATAGGCGGGTGCGCTCCGCCACCCGGCTGTGGGTACCCCTAGAAACCCCGCGACATTTTGGCGCCGTCCGTGGGGAAGACAGGCGTTGGCTGGATCTTCGGACTTCTGGGCCGTGTTCATCCTCTGCAACGACGAACCTGAAGATGAAGGAAGGCAGGGCCACACTCACTCCACCTGTCTTGGCACCGGCGCGGCAACGCCCTCGGTGCGGCGGCGCACGACAGCGACGCCTGCTGTGCGTCGCCACTGTGACACCTCGGAGCCGGCGTAGCGGCGCACAGCGGAGGCGCCGCTGGGCGCTGCTGCCCCTACGTCGACTCAAGGTTTTCTCTCAAGCAACGGCCACGCCTCCTCTGCGGTGGCATGGCGTCGGCTCAAGGCTTTCTCTCAACATGGAGCCTGGAGCCGACGGCCATCCCGGAGGAAGTTGACCGTGACGTCCTGCCGTCGCCAGCACCGGAGATCCACCTCAGCGTTGCTCGGTGCTGCTGCAGACAGGACCCCGCCGCCTCGCGCGGGGGCCCCTGGCGCTAGCACCAAGGACAAGCCGGCGAACGACCGCGCTTCTCCACGCGTCGCACCGGTCCATCTGCTGCGCAAGGGTGTCTGGTCTCAATCGGCAACGGCAACGGCAGGGGGCGGGGGCCTCTTCCATTCAAAGCCAAAGAATCTGTCTCATGCTACCTTGGCATGTGACAGCTCTTAGGCAAGGAGGGGTCCCCCGAGCTCCCGAGGTGATGCTGGATGATGCGGTTCAGGCACGTCCAGGGCGCCTTCACCTCCGAAGAACACGCTGTATAGCATGCAGCCGTAGGTTACTCCTAAGAAAAGACTAAAAGAATTCCTCCTTTGTAATAGCGTGGCGTCTACGTGTGTGTCCAGAGCGGTCAAGGTCCGACCTTGTAAACCCGACCTCTGGCCCTATCACACAAACAGGCAAAAGCGGTCCGGAGCGGTGGAGGTCCGACCTCGTAATCCCGACCTCTGATGTATACCGTGACAACCACAATAATAAAGGAGACTTTCTTTCTCAGTTTTACCTAGGCTCCACCCTGATTACTTCTATTCGCCTTGGTTTAACTATTCTTTCCTCTTGACCGGAGTTTCCTTTATTGCTAACAATCCAAGTTAAGTTGCTGGCTTGTGGTCAGGTGAAGACACCCCTTCTAGCTGGAAGGCGGTCCGGACCCCTAGGGACCTGCTCTGGGGAAGTGGTATTTGTATCCTGGGGTAGAGAAGCTCCGCGTGGCTTAGCCTGGTAATGTACCCTAAAGTTTACGTACTTCACTACCCTGTTAGAAGTACTCTAGTATCCAAGACTGCCGTCTTTAGAGGTCCCGGGCTCTCTTCTAGTATAAGGCTTGGTATCTTTGCACCTTACTATGAGGTCCGGTAACATGCTTCATCGGATTGTCAGCAAACGGTCGCTCCAAGTCCACTCCGGTGGCCCGCTCCGGCGGAGACCGCCCGCCACGGTCGCTCCAAGTCCACTCCGGTGGCCCGCTCCGGCGGAGACCGCCCGCCACGGTCGCTCCAAGTCCACTCCGGTGGCCCGCTCCGGCGGAGACCGCCCGCCACGGTCGCTCCAAGTCCACTCCGGTGGCCCGCTCCGGCGGAGACCGCTCGCCACGGTCGCTCCAAGTCCACTCCGGTGGCCCGCTCCGGCGGAGACCGCTCGCCACGGTCGCTCCAAGTCCACTCCGGTGGCCCGCTCCGGCGGAGACCGCTCGCCACGGTCGACAAAAGCCAGGTCCGGGAAGCAGTGCTTGCTCCCTGAGCGATCCGAAGTCTGTGTAGCCGCTTAGCTTGGTTTCGTACCCTAAGCCTACACCTTCGTCGTCCCATGGAGAGCACTCTAGTACCTAAACCTAGCAACAGGCATACCGGCCTCAGGGGTCCGGGATGCCCGCTCTCTCCAAGAGCACACCAACGCAATCAAGTTGCGTAGGAACACATCACGGTGGTGGCCCCACCCGCGGGTTCGTACCTCTCCCGAGATGGGCCCGGGGGCCACTGTCGGTACCCCAGGACTGGGGTACCCCCTCTTGCTGTGTCTAGGCAAGAGCCTTAGTAGTCATCCTTGACTACAACCAAACAGCCGGATCCCTGCGGTCCGAAGTCCTGTCCTTCCGACAATAGACCGGACCCGTTCCACGGCCGGGGAAGGTCCGGGGACGCCACGTGTCCCAGGAGAGACAGGCACTCAAGCACAAGCAGCCGGGGCTCCGGACCTCCCGAAGAGCCCGGACCCCCGCAGGGTCCCGGACCCCCCGCAGGGTCCCGGACCCCTCATAGGGTCCCGGACCCCCCGCATAGCAACCGGACCCCTCTCCAAGGGAAGGTTTCGACGCCCCGCCTCAGGGTGGTCCGGGGCCGACACGTGTATGAGGCCCTTGGTCTCCATATTGAGGTCCACCCACCTTCGCATTCATTGCGGTAGGTGGACGTCCGCATTGATATAGCGGAAGCCGAGGCGTTTGATTGACCAGGGGGCACTATTGATCGCATATTACCAAGCCAGTGGAGCCGCTGGCTCCGCCCATGCCGCGTCTGCCAGTCTGCCGTAACAGTCGGATACGACGGCTCGGCTTCGCCCATTATGACGCTACATAATAGCCTCAGCAGGCCACGCCGCAAGCTACGCTACTCCAACGGGCACCTAGCTGACGGGACAAGAGAAGACCCCCTGAGTCAGAGGAGCAGCAGTACGCATATCGGAGGAAAGATTCGCTACCACTGTAGCCACAGTCGCGTTGGGCCCACCTGTCGGGGCATCAACGTCCTATGTATCCGCTCCCCCTTGATCTATAAAAGGAGGGGGCGCCGCTAGAAGAGGGCAGGCTGAGCAAGAGCCAAGGCCAGCAGAGGATAGGTTCATACACACAACCAAGAACGATTCATCTCCCAGTGGACGTAGGGTATTACGCTCCGGCGGCCCGAACCACTCTAAATCGTGTGTTCTTGACTCCTTGTCTCAGCGTAGATTCAGCCCCATCGCCTAGTACTTCCCCGAGTACTCCCTCACTGGGAATAGGCGGGTGCGCTCCGCCACCCGGCTGTGGGTACCCCTAGAAACCCCGCGACACTTTTCACAATAATCTCTCATGTGTACTGTTCACAGCATAATATACCATCCAACACCGCCTTACTTGTGGACCTCCACCCTATTAGATAGCCATGATTTATAAAAAAAATAGAAAAAAATATAAATGTAAATATAAAATGAATATAAATATGATATGATTATGTTTCTTCACAGAAAGAAAAATAATAATTTGAGTCCATGCATTATTCTAGTAGTGCATAGCAGCAAATGATCAATTTACTTTCAAGAAAAAAAAAAGGCGCGGTACTGCTTCTGTCTTGTGATCGTGCGGCTGGAATTAGCCACAATAAGGCTGCTGTGAACCGGCAAGTAGCGGATAATTATGTAACCGCTTGGTTGTAGTGCATCTCCCTTAAAAAACGTTAAACATTCATCAAATGATTAAACATTTTGGTAGTTGTCGATAATCGGATGTTATTCAAAATGTCAAAGTATATTGTGACCGTAGAAAGTCTGCAGCCAGTAGAATGTTGTCCTGTGATGAAAAAAATCCAGTTTACACTTTACACCCTCAAACTATAATGAAAGCCCGATTTTCGACCATCAACTACAAAATCGAATAACAACTTAACAAGAGTCATCCAATTATCAAAACCAAACAAATTTAGCCTTTAGAGTGGTTCCAAAGGTGGTTTTGTATTATTTAAAAATAAAAAATTCTACTTAGATCTAAAAGATTAAAACTAATTCATTTAAATTAAAAAAATATGAAATAGGTACCAAAATTCTTCTAAAAAATGAGCATATCTATCATTGCTCTATTTGAATCTTATTTATTCAAACAAATATTAGAAATATAAAAAGTTATATCTAAATAATTGATTAGTAGAGTGTCAATAGATCACTACTAGAAAAATGCCTTAAGACACCGGTTGCAGGTGCCCTTTGGTACCGGTTTTTTGAACCGGTACCCCGAAAGTGGTACCAAAGGCTCGAGCCGAGCCTTTAGTACCGAGTAAATTAATTGCCCTTTGGTACCGGTTTTTTGAACCGGTACCCCGAAAGTGGTACCAAAGGCTCGAGTCGAGCCTTTAGTACCGAGTAAATTAATTGGTACCTAAGGCTTCCAAAATTCACGAAAAATATTCTCTTTGGCTGGGATTTGAACTCGCGACCTCTAGCCTTGCACGTTGCTCCTTTACCATCTTAGCTACACAATTCTTCTGATTGAGAAGGAGATGCTTTCCTTTTGAAATAACTCATGGATGAGCCTAAGGTACCGGTTGGTAACACCAACCGGTACCTAAGGCTCGTCTAAAGGTACCGGTTGGTGGTACCACCCGGTACTAATATAAAAGTTACCACCCGGTACTTATGGAGAGCCTTAGGTACCGGTTGATAATACCAACATGTACCTAAGGCTCATTCAAAGATTTCATCCACCCCAAAAGTACCGGTATGGAGATGAACCGGTACCTAAGGCTTGTTTTCTAGTAGTGGATAGATTACATTTTTTAGAAAAAATTTGGTACTAGTTCAATATTTTTTGATTTAAAATAAATTACTTAAGAATTTTTTAGTTTCAATTTGAATATTTCTAATTTTCACAAAATGAAAAACCACCATTGAAGCCACCCTAAGGGCCAAACTTGCCTTGTTTCAACAGTTAGATAACTTCCATTATCCGGTTTTGTAGTTGAAAGTCGAAAATCGGACTTTTGTGATAGTTTAAGGGTGTAAACTGGACTTTTTCCAGCTAATAATGACTATACTTGTTTTTTCATTAAAGGAAAGGACAAAATTCAAGTGGCTGGTACATGACAATGCCACTATGTATATTGTTCAATGATGATGCTGATCAACCTAACAATGGGATGTAATATCATCGTGCCGTTCCACTTCTCTCATATGATGAACACTATAATGTCAATTGCTTTTTTATATATTTAACATTCATGTAAGGGTCAGTTTTCAAGTCCTCAGGCAGGCCATATTACATTTTTCTAAACCACATAATCTAAAATTTCTACAGGACATAGTGTGATGGCTGTAGGTGATTCAGTAATATGGACACTCACTTCAGTATTTTCTCGTTAGTTTGATCGTTGATTATACTGATGAAAGGTAGAATGACTGTTACACCTAGGGTACAAAATAGCGTTGCCATAGCTGCACTTAACTTTTGAGATATTATGTGTAATTCAAATTTCACAAAAAGATTGCTTTTTCATAAGCAAACATCCCCATTATATTTCCTGTTCAGTAATTTCGTGAGGGGGATGAGGGGTGAGGGGAAATAACAAAGGTCATCAATTCACAAGGTTTTCGTTCTGTTATTTTTCAGAGGAATTTAAAGGGGTTGAGCGGCAAACACAGATTGCATGGGCTGGAAACTGGGAGTCCAACGTGGGAAGGATAAATGTCACACATTAGATAATCGAAAGGAAAGCCTTTTTACCTTGGGGAGTTGGGCTGCTTCCTTTGCAGGGCACGTTTTTCTATTGGGCTATTCTTCGCCCCAAAATGTCAGTTTTGCATTACCCGCTATGTCTTAGGCTATTCTTTGGGATATATTCTGGGGAACATATCAGATACAAACTAATCGCTCCGTGCAAATCATGCAAACTCCAATCTAAGCCACCGGATCAACATGGGCCCAGATTGGAGTTTGCATGGAGAGATTGGTTTGCACCTGATATGTTACCTATATCCTGAGCTCAACTCATCTCATCTCATCTCATCTCATCTCAAAATAGCCTAAATAGTTCCATAGTGAGTATCAACTGCACTGTTGTATTTTACGTGACAGAAAAAAATAAAACTAGATCCCATTTGCATATATTTTGAAGATATTTTACAATAGTAGCAACTTATGTATAAATTGAGCTTTGCGTTTATCGAAGAAGTTGCTATGACATACATGTATAAGTTGTTATGATATACACATATAAATTGCTAGTATGTGTCAACTTGTAGACAGATGTGTCAACTTGTAAACAGATAACGTGTCAACTTATATACTAAAAGTTCTTGCATGTTATGCATGTAAGTTGATAATATATAAACACTCATATATGCATATTGTAGCAACTTCTTACGTATTGTATCAACTCCTTCAATAATATGAAATTTATATTTACACATAAATTGCTACTAGTCCAAAACATCTTCATAATATATGCAAGTGGGATCTGTTTTGTTCGTCTCATCCCGTAGAATACAACGGAATCGTATTCAAAACGGAGATCGTATGAAGAAGATAAAATATTTTTTTGGAACAAGTTGCATGTAAAAAAAAGAAACTGGATAGGTGTCCTTTTATCTTTTTTGGCACTAAAAGCAACATCTTTTGTCCTCTTGTGATTAAGGAGCAACAGCAAGCGGGTGAAGAAAAAATAACGGGCTTAGCAGCAACTAAGAACAGAGCGGTCACAAATCTCTCATAATCGCGTTATCCTTGTCCTTTTACGAGGCATTTTGCTAGCATGCCAATCCAGTTTGCTCCTCATTTCATATATAAAGGGCTATTGTAAGGACTAAAGTTGAGTGCTAATTAAACATTAGCATTTATCAGCATTCGTACCATTGATAAAGAACTTTAGTTAACTCATTAGTACTCCCATTTAGATGAACAGTATTAGCACTTGGATCCAAACACCTCCTAAATATAGGAGGTTGTCTTGAACATGATATATTATGAGTACTTAAAATCGGAGAGAGTATTTTAGTATTTCCTGTTTTGCTATTTTTAGCAGTATGCCAAGTATCCAAAAACCAACACCCTTGCTGGGACCATCGCACTCCTCTCTCCCCGCTACGTTCTCTTGCAAAATTAGAACTAGTCCATCCTCTTTTACATACCCGAAGCAAATCTAGCTGCACTACACAGTGGGGAATAGATGGACTCCATGGAGGATCACCAGGTACGAAATCAAGTTTGTTGCAGGGGAATGTGGGATAGGGATTGAGCTTCTGGGAGTCGACCTCCAGCACACCAACAAAGCAGCTCCCACATGGGGCTTCTATTCCTAGCGCGCGCGAGGAACCGCGCTGTCATCTCAGAAGGGCCGGCTGTGCTTCGTTCCGCCCCACCTCCCTCGCCTCTCGGGCTCCGGCGCCGCCCCCGGCACCTCCGCCGCCGCCCTTCCTAACCAAGCTCTCCGCCGCCTTCTCCTTGCCCCCACTGTCGGCACCGCCCACCGGTTGTCCAGCCCCGTCCGGCCGGCAGCGCTCCCACGCCGCCGCGCCCTCCGCCGGTCGAACCGCCGCCACCGCCTGGCCGCCGCCGCCCCCGACCCCCTTCTCTATGGCCAGCGGCCATGGAGCCGCTCCACCCCCTGCAACCCCGGATACTAAGGCCGCCGCCGCCCTCCACCACTCCGGCCGCTGGCAACCTCGCCGGCGGCCGCTCCGCCCACCTACCACCCATTCCCGGCCCCCCTCCCCCCTCGCTCGCTGGCTGCAGCGCCCCCTCCCCAGCCTCGAGGTAGAAGATGAACAAGGATAGGGGCGAGCGCCGCGCGCTTCTGCGATGCGTCGACGGAAAATCACGCGCGCAATGAATAGATTTGTCTGCTCCCACATACCATCATCCTAGACTGAGCTAATGCCGCTGAGGTTGTTTCACCTTGTGGCACGACATGGACATCTCCAGAAATTGGGTCCCAATGCGAAATGCAAATTGAGGCTTAAATTTTTTAAAAAGATATTTTGTCTAACATTACTAATAAGATTGAGCGGGTGCTTGTGTCTTTGTCTCTTCTTATACATTTTAGAACACCTTTCTAATTTTAATAGAAATGATGAGAATTGACCAAGGCCAACACTCTCATGGTGCCACTGGTTAGCCGAAATATTCGGAGACACGATTCACTGCGCTAGCCCGGATTTGAGTCGTGGCACAATCTTTAAGAGAAAATCAGGAGGACGTCTCATCCCCTGGTCGATTCTCTTTACGAGGATTGACGAAACAAACTTTTTCCTATTTTTTAAACCAAAGAAAAATACATGCATAATTATCGGATTATAGAACAAATAAATTATTCAAGCCATTGTTGATTAATCTAGCCACTAATTAAACCTACATCTGAGATGTTCACATTTTTTAATCTTTGAAAAGGAGCAACAACAAGTGACTACTTACACCTTGATTCGAGTATTATTATTGACTTATTACCAACCGTTTTTTATCAAAGCACCAATCGGTTGGTTGAACTGCTGATCTTCAAAATACCTAGAGTACCTGATGGGCGAGTGACGAACATACGGCATATGCATATACCTGGGTCCGGGGACTACCTATTTGGGGGGGCTGTGTGGACTCCCACCTTACCCACCCTCTTCGACGGGCCTATGGCACGATTGCAATCGGTGAAAGGCCATGATACGACTGCCGGGAGAACTCGAAGGGAAGCGACAAATTGTTGCTAATACAAGGTGCATCCAAGGTGAGTGACGTTATGATCTGAAGAGGGAAAGGTAACTGTTGCTCACAGTTCATTTAACTTGTTTGGCTCGTGGCTCAGCTTGATCCATTGTATTTTGTCAGTAGGAGCTTTGATTTTCGGCTTGTTTACCGACGTTGTAAACTCCACCTTTTGTGCTTTACTCTCATATAATAGTTTTCTTGTATGAAATGATATAGTAGATAACATTGGGACAGAGAGGGAAACACAAAGTTGCATAAGAGTCACATGATGAACTAGAAATTTGTGAACCCCATACCGCCATACGCTAGATCTAATAGAATCTGCTAAAAAATGAGAATTATGGAGAAAAGGAGTCTCGGATGCGAGTTGCCGAAGCCGGAAGCCGGGAGGCCGGCCAAACAGACTATAGATTCTCACAAGCATTTTACAATCTGCTCCCTATAATAAGCTTTGACATCCTCCATTTTTGACTGACAAATCTATCTATCTATACTATAAAGATCGAAAACAATTGAAAACGTTTCTTACTCGGAACGGACCCGTTGTACCCCTCACGCTGGACCCACCTGTCAGGGCCGAAGGAGGTGGAAACCCAAAGAAATTAATAGCTAGGAGATGTTTCTGCCCGAAAACAAATTCTTTTCTCACTGTCCCGCATGTTACCTGCCCGCACCAGACACCCTTGCCTCGCCTCCGCTCAACCTCACCACCTGCCGCCACGCGTGGGCCAAGGCGTCCGACACGAGCCAAAACACGTACTCCCTCCGTCCCAATATAAGTGCATTTCAAGGACCGGGGGAGCAAATTAACGTACATGGCAAATGACCATTTTACCCCTGTTCAGATGTTACAGATGGACTGAAAATGCAGTAATGATTGCAGTGTACTTGAAAGCCAGATACGTGCCACGTTTACAGTCCAGAATCAAAATAAACTTGAAAGCCAGCCGTGTGCCACGTTTACACTCCAGAACCTCCTGGAAGAGAAAAATCGCACCAATGTACTAGAACCATTTACAAAGAGAAAAGTGGCGCCATTACAGACATTCAAAATTTGAACTGCCGGGCGCCATAGCAGCAGTGCCCCACTATATAAGCACATCACATGCTCCAGATCATCCATTTCAGCCTGCAATCCAGTTCGCCATCAGCCATGGCCATTGATCTAAACACAATACCAGATGAAGAAGCTGAACATCACTTGCCTGATCTAAATGGAGAACTACTAGATGAGCAAGCAGATGAAGTCCATGTCCTGCAAGATGAAGTCCTCCGGCTTCAAGAAGCTCAGTCCCAACTTCTCCAGGAAGATGAGCAGGTTGCTATGCATGGAATAGATCTCAACATTGATCCTTAGCTGCAACAACCTAATGAAGGTAATGTGTTCTCTTAGTTATATAAGTTCACCAAGACTATCAATCATTTTATAGTGTGGCAAATTCATAAGAAAGGGGTAAAACAAGTAACCTTTGGGCTATAGTATTAAGTTCAACATCTGATCACCTTTTTTCCATTATAGACATGACGGAGTACATGCAAGACTATGGTGTCGATGCGGATACTACAGACATAGCCTTTCATGAACATGAGCAGGTTGCTATGCATGGAATAGATCTCAATGTTGATGCTTCTGAGCTGCAACAACCAAATGAAGGTAATGTCTTCTCTTACTTATCTCAGTCCACCAAGGCTATCAATCATTTTATAATGTGCCACATTGAGTACAAATGGGTCAAACAAGTAACCTTTGTGCTACAGTATTAAGTACAATAACTGATCACCTGTTTTCATTGTAGACATGATGGAGTACATGCAAGACTACGGTGTCAATGCTGATATCACAGGCATAGCCTTCTATGACCATGAGCAGGTTGCTATGCATGGAATAGATCTCAACGTTGATCCTTCTGAGCTGCAACAACCAAATGAAGGTAATGTGTTCTCTTTGTTATATCAGTCCACCAAGGCTATCAATCACTTTATAATGTGGCACATTGATTAGACTTGGTCAAACAAGTAACCTTTGGGCTACAATATTAGGTAGAACAACTGATCACTTGTTTTCATTGTAGATATGATGGAGTACATGCAAGACTATGGTGTGGATGCTAATACTGCAGAAGAAGCCTTTGATGAGGATGAATTAGACGACTCAGATTTTGAATATGACCATGCAAATGAAAATATTTCACATCAGTCCAGGAATTTGACAGAAACTGAAAGGCATAAAATTTATGCAGCATTGCTCGAGAGAAGTATGCATGGAAGATTAAAAAGGAACACTACAACTAGAGTTGCCGAAATGTTACAAGTTAGTAGGTATCAAGTGCAACGTGTGTGGCGGAGGAAGCCCAGTGGATGTTAGATCAAGGAAGCCAATGAACTATGGGCGCAAAAAAAAACAAGTCCATCTATCAGAGGTTCTTAGAGTCCCCTTGCATAAGAGGACTAATATATGATCTCTAGCTAAAGCCATTGGTGTACCAAAGAGCACTGTACATAGGTGGTTCAAGGAAGGGAAACTACAACGCCACTCCAACACACTAAAACCTCTATTGAAGGAAGGAAACAAGAAAGACAGACTACGGTGGTGTATTTGCATGTTAGATCAAAGGACATTACCAAATGAACCTAAGTTCATTGACATGGAAAACATCATCCACCTAGATGAGAAGTGGTACAACACCACAAAAAAGAATAGGACCTACTATTTACTCCCGGAAGAGGAGGACCCATACAGGACTGTGCAAAATAAAAATTCTATTGGCAAAGTTATGTTATTGACGGCAGTGGCCAGACCTAGATATGATGATGCATGTAATTGTACTTTTGATGGAAAGATAGGAGTGTGGGCGTTTATTAGAAAGGTACCACACTTGTTTCACTTTCTTACATTAATTTGCGGTTCTAATTTGTGATCCTTACTTCCAATTCATTTCATATAGGAACCAGCAAAACGAAGAAGCTATAATAGAGGAAGGGGAATCCTAGTCACCAAGTCTATCAAGGTAGATCGAGATATGATGAGGTTGTATATGATTGCTAAAGTTCTGCCAGCTATTGTTGCACGATGGCCTCGAGAAGATGTAGGAAGGACCATTTGGATCCAGCAAGATAATGCCCCTTCTCACGTGCCAGTGAATGATGAACAATTTGCTGCTGTTGTAGCACATACAGGGATGGACATACGAATCATCAACCAACCTCCAAATTCCCCAGATATGAATGTACTAGACCTAGGCTTCTTTAATTCTCTTCAATCCTTAGCCTATGGTACGATCTCTGGGAGCATAGATGAGCTGATTGCGAATGTGCAAAAAGAATTCAATGAATATGATCCATCTACTTTGAATAGGGTTTTTCTCACACTACAAGGTTGTTTGATTGAGGTAATGAAAGATGGTGGTGGGAATAGATACAAGATTCCTCACATGGACAAAGATAGGCTTGAGGCACTAGGTATGCTGCCTAAAAGCCTTACTGTGGACCGCCAGCTATATGAGAATGTGATGCAGTCTTTAAGTGACTAACTGTATGGATAATGTTGTACAAACCACAGCTTTTGTAATTAAGAATTAGGCACAGCTGTATAAAACTCTGCTTTAAGCAACTGACTCTCAGGTTTAAGATTTTACAAGAAGACTCACTACCTTTGATCGATTTAGTTTTCTAATTTGGTCAACATTTGCCTTTAAATGTCTAGGTATTCGTATGTAGAAAATATTAAACATGACATAAAAATAATTGGATATGGCGAAGTAATAACCTATTTCAGTCCATTGCTTTCACGTAGTAGCTTGCCGTCTCATGATTCTTGTGGTCTGATAAATGATATATCAAATAATTAGTACATATAAGCACGCCCTCTCATCATGTTGCAAAACATAATACACAAATTTATATTTAAGGGTCACATAATGGTTCGATGAACACCACTTAATTATTATCACACATAGTAGACATCCTGATCCCACATCAATATTATTTTATCATCACACATCAAGCATCAGCAAATGAATTAGGATTTGAAGAAAGCAAGCACCATAACCTTGAACATGCTGACAAAGACGTCGTGGAAGGTAGGATCCATTTGGGCAAGCAACTTCTTCATGCGGGCAGCCACCTTTGGGTGCATCTCCTCGCTGGCCGCGCCTCGGTGACCCCGTCGCCATGCGGGCACGACGCCTGCTCGCCCGCCAAGTGCCCCGAGCATCCGGCGGGTCCGAGTACGGCATCACGCTCAGACGCAGCGTCGCCGAGTACTGTCATGAGCTCCTCCACGCAGTTAACGTGGGACGCCATGGAGACCTGCTCCGAACGTTTCACCTCTGGAACGTCTCCAGCGCCGGCGCCGGTGCAGAAGAGGTCACTGTTAAACGGCTTGCTGTCTTCACCGATCAACGTTAAGCAGCCGCTGCCGAGCATGCCGGCGAGCTCGTTCAGGAGGACGACGAGCCCATCCACAGGCTGGCGTTCCTCTTCCTGCCCGATTATGAATGTGATGACGAGAAGATAGTTGTCAGAGTGGATGAATCATTTGTTAATTGTTTATCATGATTGGTTTGCAAACGCAATTAAATTATTTGTCTTTCCATTGTTTCAGTTCAGGGAATTGGTGATGGCATACCATTGAGGCTGTTGCAACAATTCCTGAGATCACAGCCTGTCGTCTCAAAAAATCCAGTTCACTATGCTGGTGGATTGGCTGTGCTTAAGGTTCTTGATAAGGATACACGACAGGTACATTGTACGGGTGTTGGAGCTCAGGTGGAGCATCTAAAATTGCTTCAGATTTACATTATCACTTCATTATCAGGTTTTGGTTGTAGGTGCTTTTGATTGCCCAGGACGAAATACATACATTAATTTATAAAAAGGCAAGTCGTGTGTACCAATGAAATTATAAACAATTAATTTAATATTTTTAAAAATACATACATGTCGCACGTACATTTTATTAGTTCCATAAATAATAGTAGCACCCACATTAAAAAGTTTGACGCCAAACGCGCGGCTGTCGCCAAACACGGTCTGCCCATGCGCCGCCTTTCTCCGCTGGAAGCCTGGAAAACCCCTTTCCCTCTGTTGCTTCCGTCACCACACCATCCCCTCCGGGTCTGGTCGGCTGGCGCCGCCGGATCCGCGCCACGTGGCGGGCTCACGCGCGCACGTGGTGCGCCGAGTCCACCCTGGGCGCCTCATAAATCCCCGCCCACCCCCGACCGCCTGCCCCCAACTGCTGTTCCCCTCCCGGCCCGATTCGGCTCGGACCCCCTCCCAGCTTCTCCCCCGTCCGGCGCATGGCGGCTCGCCCCAAACCCTAACCAATAGATCCCTCCACCCGGCCCCGACCCAACCACCAGGCTCTGCTCGGTCGCCGCCCGCCTCGCCGCCGTGCCCCGCCGGCGCGGCGCCACTGGCCCGCTCCGCCGCCCAACCGCCGGGAGAAAGGCCCGCCTCGGCGACCTACGCCCGCCGCGCGAGGTAGGGGTTCCTTCCAGCCCGCTCTGTTTCTTTTCTCCCCCCGCTCGGGAGGGGATTGCGCTCGCGCGGCGCGCGCTGGTTCCCTCTGCGGCGGTCGCGCGGCTCCGGGAGAGCACGCGGCGCGATGGGGAATTTGGGCGCGCGCTCGCGAACCCTAGGTGGTTCCGTTCCGTCGTGCTGGTAGGTGCTCGCCGCGGAGGCTCGCCCTCCATGGCTTTGAGTTTGCTCGGCGGCTGCCCTTGGGCTACTTCTTGGAATGCCTCTTGTTCCACTTGCTCGCAATGGACTGGGACGCCTCCAACATTCTTTGTTTGCCGGATATCCAGTTAGGAGTTGCTCAGCATTCGCTGTCTTTTGAATGCCCGCCGCTGTGTTTCGTTCCAACTGCTAAATGCGTATGAAATGCTTTCTTTGTCCACACATGAGTTGTCTGAGTACTACATCTTCTTGCTGTCAGGTGAAAGTCCAAGCGAACTGATCGCGGAATATATGAAGTAGCGGCCGTTGGATGACCTTCTCTATGGATTTGAACGCATCGCCATTGCCTGAAGATGACGAGCAGCAGCCGTATGAGGAGGCGGTTGAGGTTGAGTATGCTCAGGAGGAGCACGTCGAGTCCGCTGTCGCGACAATGCGCAGGGTACGGAACTGTCTTATTGATGTTGGTGTTTGTTCCACATGCCATGTACATGGCACCACCAATTGCTGATTAAATATGACACGTGTTGTTTGGTATGCAAGTGTATAGTTACTTGGTTGTCATTATTAGCTGGATAAAATGGCTTCTACAAGGAGAGGAAGCTGTTAAGTATACCTTAGTATGAAGACACAGTAGTCTTTGTAGTGAAGTATACGCTGGATTAGTTGCTAGATCCAATGATTATATATGAAGGGTGATTCACTTTGACCCCTTTTATTTTGCATATATACTGGTTTGCTATGTGCTCTTTATGCATGTGTCATGCTGTTATTGAAAGTAGTGAGTGTACCCAGTTGGGGGTAAACTGCCTAACAGTTTATTTTAGTCTTCTTTTCATATTTAGCATGCAACATTGTTATACTTGATCTGTTACCCATACACTTTATTTTCCTGCTATTCTTGACAGGAGCGTGAAGAGAGACGCAGGAAACTAAAGAGAGAGAAGCAGGATGATGGATCGAGGCTACATTCCCAGCAGATTAGGAATGATTATATTCCTCAACCAAAAAGACCTAGTCGCATAAAAGAGGCACCTCAGGGTATGAAGTATTGAGCAATTTCTGAATAGTTTGGGTTGCTGATACAGTTGGTTGTCTGTTCCGCCTTCTGTTCCCTCTGTTTATTTGTTATTCTTTTGTTGCACTATCATTTTTCATGTGTTGATTCGATATTTATTATCTCGGTGCAATTTCAGGCTGGTTGGAATGTCCTGCTTTTGGACAGCCAATCGATAAAATCATACCATCCAAGGTTCCTCTTGACGAAACGTTCAATGAGTCGGTCCCTCCTGGGAAACGATACTCCTCGAAGCAACTAGTTAACAAACAAAGAAAAGCTGGTCGTGATGTAAGTATTGCTTGCTTGTTTGTTCTTGTGGATCATACTCTGGTCCCTCCTACTATACTGATTATTATGTGAAGGTAGTCCATTAGTCCTGTGTTTAGTTAACTTCTGATGTATACTGTAATTTTGTTGGTTGACCTCAACCGCCTAGAAGTGATTTTTTTTATAACCCTATTGTTAGGAAGCGGTAGGTGATAGCTGGCACCCAATGCATAATTGGTAGGCTAGACAGTGAGTACATGCTAGATAGGAGGGTGATTTTAGTTGTCTGGTGCTGCAAAGGCATGGTAGAGACTCAGGAGGTCACCTTTTTTAGAGCAGTGTGTGGTTGTTTTTGGTCTTCTCACGCTAGCAGTCTGCATAATACCATTTTTCACTTCCTTTTCGTTGACCTATATTGATATTTCTCCTGAATAGATATGCTATATTTACTTGCTCTATGCTCTGAGATCCTTCCTTCCAGTGCCATGGTCTTCTTTCATGCCCCTAAACAACAACAGGCAAGATGGTGGAATCATCTGCACTAGCATAACAAAAGAACAGTTTACTTGTCTGTGGTGTGCACACCAGTGTTTGTTCCAGATGATCTAGAACCAACGTTCTTAAGGCTATACCTAATTGTTGCCTAGGAAACAGGAGGTCACATGGATTAAGCATTCCTGACACTTAGCCAAAAGAGGGGAGGGGGAAGGGGGAGGGGGAGGGACCATGGAGGGGAACCTACTTGCAAATGTGCCGGTGCGTCCCTATCTTTGTTCAACTTAAGGGTTGGTGGTAGAAGCTCCATCTGGGTAGGATTATGGGAGGGGGTATTCAGGAGTGTCAGAGCCGTGGAGGTGCTTTGGGGGTGGTGTGCTTTGTCACACTTGCGGTGGTGTTAGGAACCAAGGACAAGGAGGCATCATGAAGTGGATGGCATCGGGAGCTAGTGCATAGTAGGGTTCAGGGAGGGGTGGTAAATGGTCTTTTGGCTTGCGTTGTGTTAAACTTACTAGTCGGCTAATTACTTGTGGTTCTGACTCGATGCTCCTACTTCTACTTTTATTGAGTCTAATATATTTGTGTAATAGTGTGTGCCTGTGTGGTGTCTGCCTTGGCCTGCCTTATCACTTCACCTTAAGTGCCCAGGTGATAAGGGGTTAGGTCACTACATCTTTCTGCGTTAAGCACCATTGTTTTGATCTGTGGAACTAATAATGGCTTGATTTTGAAGTTGGATATGCCATTTGACCACGTCTCTTAGAGATCCTACCTGATAGTCTTAGATCTAACTCAAATTAATGGAACTGCTGAGATTTGAAGTTAGTTCTGACATTCAACCATCATCCTCTTTGTTCAAACACCCCTTTATTCCATATGCACACCGGCTAATAGATACCTATGGCAGGTGACCTAGGTACTGTTTGTTGGACTTATCCATGTAGTTGTAGTAGCAGTTTAGTCTTTTTTGTTGTTATGCTAATTCTTATGTGTCCACATTCCCAGTTAGTGATGTTAAGGTGACAGAACATGCATTCTGTATTAACTTTTACTTTTACTTTTACAGATAGGCCTTGTGATTGATTTGACAAATACCACTCGGTATTATTCACCAGCAGAATGGACAAAGCAAGGTACCAAGCATGTCAAGGTGAGAGCATTGAACTTAAATGTTCTCTTGTTTCTCGAAGACCTTTTTTTTAATCTTTACTAACACTAACATGTTCTCATTTTAGATTCCATGCAAGGGAAGAGATGCTGTACCTGATAATGAATCTGTTAACGTGTTTGTCTATGAGGTAACACCAGTCTATGGAATATGGATACATCTCTCACCAAAAGCAGTATCTTTACTCTGGATGCTGTATGTATATGCCCCCCCTCCTGGGTGGGTGGTAGGGACTAGGGAGGCTTAATTGTCGTGATTATTTGTATTTCACATTCTCTGGCTCCATAATTTATTCTCCAAGCTGGTTCAGTTATTGTACCTTCCTTATATAGTAGTCTTTTGTCTATGGCATTGTGGACAAATAATCAGGCCTTGTGTGTCATGAACTATCCCACTTTTCCATGTTCTACTCCGTGCTCATCATGTTACTAACATGAAGGGGGTGTGCACCCTTTTTGCATTTTCGTATTGTTGGATCCTCTGTGCCATATTGATTTGGACACTGCATATCAGTTACCACATCTATTTTTCCCTAAATCATGCTTGGGGTGTAACTGGACTAGATAGTCTCCCAATTGCCACCAATATCTATGTTTAGTCCGCCTTTTTTCTGCTTAGAACATATTGATACATAGACACAGTGTTTGAAAGAGCTTCCTGTAAGGCTGTAAGCCATCTCTGTTAACAAATTTTGCTGTCCTTTCAGGCGATGATGTTCCTTGATCGACAGAAGCAATCAAAGAATCCTAAATATATACTGGTTCACTGTACCCATGGTCATAATCGTACAGGTTTCATGATTATTCATTACCTTATGCGCACACATGTCTCTTGTGTTGCTGAGGTAGGCAAACTAGATCCTGAATGTTATTTCACCTGATTTAATTCCTCATCATTTCATGACCACTTCGGTTTACTAGGCAATAAGTATATTTGCTCAAAGGCGACCACCTGGCATATACAAGAGGGACTACATTGAAGCGCTGTATAAGTTTTACCATGAGGTCCCTGAGAATATGATGATAGCATGCCCTCCAACACCAGAATGGAAGAGACCTGATGATCTTGATTTAAATGGCGAAGCTAAGCAGGACGACGATGATGATAATGGTGATATTGAACCACCAAATGTATGTGTTCTCTTCTCCAAAGTTTCTAAAGAACTTTCGGTTCTATTTTCAGGTTTATGGAATTCCCAATAGAGTTAAAATATTTCTTGTGTTCTTGATATACTTTTTGTAATGTTTCATTGCTAAGCAACACCTTCTGCATTATTTCTTACTATCTTGGCATCTGGTGTGTTGCAGAATGAATCCGAGGTTAAAGTCATCACTAATGACGATGTGTTAGGGGATGCCGTGCCATATGACCAACAAGAAGCTTTGCGTGTCCTATGTTATCGGTTGCTTGAAATGCCCCTTGTAAGTATTATCCTTTGTACTTCTACCTAATGTGTATTAATTCCTAGCTATTCATAATGAAATACTAGAATAAGGATAACCTGAAGGACTACCATAACTTCTTTCCAATACCACCAATTCCATTTCTTGTCTTAGATTCCATCTTAGGTAGCTAATTTTATCTCTGGTTACATATAAGTTGGCATTGAGCGAATCCATGAATGTGTACCATTCATTGTCATGCAATGCAAGCCTTCCATGCAGCAATAGCTCATTCCACATGCATAATATAAGTGTGACATGCTGGCAAGATACAGGTTAGCTTCGTACTAAAATAAAAGGCAGGATATTAATGATGTTTCAACATGATCTGTCTGGAATAATGACAAGTTAAGCTAAATATGTAGTTACAGTATTTTGGAAACTCTGGGAACTTAGTATTAGGTGGCTTTTCATTTAAACTTGTTTCAGTGTGTGGATATATCTTGCTCACTATCAATTTTTATGCACAAGTTAGTGCATGTTTTGTAACTTAAATTTCTGGAAGTTTATGAATGTCCAAACAAGTACTGTTTTTTCTTTTCTTTTTTTTTGTTAACTTTGTGTGCTCTGATCTTCTTTATTTGATTATAGGTAAGAGGGCATGCACAATTTCCCGGATCACATCCAGTCTCTCTGAACAGGTGATTAACATTAGCCACTAACTCAAATTTCTCTGACATATTTTTTGCACATTCTTATATTCTTTATTCCTGTTGTAAATACAAAACCTTTTAAGGCACCATTAGAGTATGCAAATTAACAAAAAGTCCTAAGTCGATAGGCAGATACTTTTATAAGCTTGTTCTAAGTTCCTGTAATCAATTGCTGTTTGATGTCATGATTCAGGCTGTGGCTATTGAGCTTTTGAAACAAGATCCATTTGAAATTGATGTTTTATTTCTTTAGTATCACTTTCTTATAGTTTCGAGACTTTTTGAGTTTTGCTAGTTCGATTAGCAGACTAACATAGTGTCATAATTGAGTCTTTATTTCAAATCAAATCATTTTGATTTTGGACCAGACAAGCGGTAATCAGGTAAATCATGTACTGAGCTCATGAGCCCAATAAAGTTTCTTTCTGTCAGCCTAGTCATCAATCCTTTTATCATGGACAGTATTTGTTGCAGAATTCTCTACTCTGAGCATTAAAAGTGTTGTTATTTCCTTATGGGTACTAACTTTAGTACATATACCCAATATGTTTCCTTTTTGATCTAATGCTCCTTTTGCTACGTTCAGTGAGAATCTACAACTACTTAGACAGCGATACTACTATGCTACATGGAAAGCTGACGGAACACGCTATATGATGCTTATAATGAGAGATGGCTGTTTCTTGATTGATCGGAATTTCTGCTTTAGAAGAGTCCAGATGCGCTTTCCCCATAAGAGTCTCGAAGTAAGGCGCCCATTGTGCTGGGAAAACAATAACTGAACACGACTTTTTCTGCAAACATCTAACCTTATTTCTCTGTTATAAAGGGTCTGCATGATATGACCTTGGTTGATGGAGAAATGATTATAGACACGGTACCAGAGTCAGGACTGAAGAGAAGGTACTTGGCATATGATCTAATGGCACTTGACGCTGTGTCCAAAACCAAGGTAAATATTGTGTGAATATCATATATAGAGTTTTGTTATTTTTGACTTTCTCCTTTATCTATCAAATTATGGTGTCCTTCAAAGTAAAGAAAAGAGATGACCATCCTTGAATTATTTCTGCCTGCTGGCTACCATCCATGTTTTGCATTGCTCTTCACCATATATCATCTATACTTAGTCACTTTTTTCCTCTATATCAGCAGATGGGACCACAATTCTCATGTTAGCACATGATTCATGAACTGTTCGAGTGTGTAAATTATATTTTTGCACTGTAACCCCATATGCGAGCTCGTATTGTACAGTAATAGGCACAATCATTATTTCCTTATTGGGAACTTTGACTTTGGAAATTTTTGTATGCAGCTGCCGTTTTCTGAAAGGTGGAGAATGCTGGAGGATGAAATAATACGGCCACGTTATAATGAGAAAAAGCAGTTTGAGAGTGGTGCTAAGAGCAATCCTTTGTACAAATATGACATGGAACTATTTTCGGTATCAGATTCTAAGACTCAGTTATAATTTTCCATTTTCATGAGTCCTATGAAGCAAATTTTCATTTTTTGATTATGTGATGCTGCCAGGTTAGGAGGAAGGATTTTTGGCTGCTCTCCACAGTTATGAAGTTGCTTAAGGAGTTTATTCCAAAACTTTGCCATGATGCTGATGGCCTAATATTTCAGGTAAGGTTTGTCATCTGTTTGTTTACTAAGATGTTAAGTTTGTCAGCTCTGTGGCCTGTACTCATGTATCAAGTTTTTCATCTGTTCAACTTTCTGCTGTCATGATACCGCTATTTGACTTTCTTTTTTGTCCATCTTAGTTGTTCACACCTAGAGAGTTGAAGAGATTCATCTGTGGTCTTGCAAACAAGAAACATCTGTTCAACTTTCTGTTACTTCTTTGTTCCTTAAAAGTGGTTTCGACTGGAGTTCTTTCATGTTTTGTGTCAGTCATGGAGTAGATTCATATTTGCGAGTCCTATATATTACTAGAAGACTTTGTTTTGGATGTGTAGAACCGTGGACTAAATTTTATAGAACAGCTCTCCCTAATCACTTGAAATCCTTTGTTAACTAAATAACTATTTATTTTGTGGTTTGTTGAGACTCATTTTCAGAAATTTTCGGAGTACATTTTGCTTTTAATTGGCTGATATGCTTCAATTGTTCTTGCAGGGATGGGATGATCCATATGTAACTCGTACTCATGAAGGTCTTCTAAAATGGAAATACCCTTCGATGAATTCAGTTGATTTTTTGTTTGAGGTTCTTATGGCCATTTTTTAACTGTTTTGTTTAAAATGATTGTAGTCACAATGAAGATAGTTTTTTTGATATTGGGCTTTGTTTGGTCATATCTAACTGTTGCAGCTTACAAACGATAATCGTCAGCTGGTTTTCCTTTATGAGAGAGGAAAAAAGAAACTTATGGATGGTGCTCGGATCGCGTTTCCAGGTAAGATGCACTTCAATTTTCATGATGACTTTGTGTTGTCAGCTTAAGCTGCATGCGTTGTTTTCGACAAACCTAAAAAAATAGGATGTGATCCTCAAATCATTTCTTTTTTCCTTTTCTTGCGCATGAATTTCATTTTTATATTTTATTCAAAATAATATGTTTTATTTGTTGTATATTCACGGCTAATGATGTGAAACTTGTGCAGATGAAATAGATCCACCCTCTGTTGCGGGGAGGATTGTTGAGTGTTCTTGGAATAAGGAAGAGCAGTGTTGGGCCTGCATGCGTATTCGATCAGATAAATCGACTCCAAACGATATCAACACATACCGAAAGGCATGTTCTCATATACTTCAGTACATCCTTAGCTGATTTATTTCTTTTAAGATATTGATTCTTGTGAATTTGAGCTGATCCGAACTTTGAATCTGTATTTCATTTGAAATGGTTTTGCTGTTACTTTGGATTAGTTATTCCAGAATAGGCAAAAACTCGAAATCATCCTATCAGAGTTAAAACTGGATCTTTGCTATTCTGTTGGTACTTGAGCATCATATTTTGCCTTTGGGTGCATTTGGATGAGAAAGCAGAACTATTGCACTATTCTAATAATTTATTTGTGATAACCCACAGGTGATGAGGAGCATCACAGATAACATCACTGAGGAGAAGCTTCTTGAAGAGATTGATGAGATCAGGCGCCTCCCGATGTATGCCGATAGGATAGCGCAGGCTCATGCGAAGATGGCACAACATCGGAGGAGATGAACGCCAGATAAGAGTGCTAGCCTCTTTGCGATAGTGCTGGAGTGCTCTCCTACCGTCTCTGGCCAGCGGCTGGGTTCCCGTAGTTGTGTAATTAGTAGAGGTTTCAGTAGGCCTATGATGATGGCTGGCTGGGTCTGGCCAGCCAACTAATTCTTTGCACCTCCCCATTTGTGCTTCCTCCCAACCCACCTGTATAGGCGTCGCCCCAGAGTAGTTGCATGTAAATCGTGTATTCTATGTTCTCCTATATTCTCTCCTATGGTTTTTATTTTTCATGGGTGTAGAATAGCGTTTAACAAGAGGGGTTGTTCTAGGTATATTGGTGTATGCTTTGCCATCTCTCGGTGTTGCCTTGCTATAATAAATGTAGGGTGTACTGAGTTGCCGTCTCTTCGCTGCGTTGATATCATGCCGTTCATGCGCATTATAGTGCTCGGAATGGTGTGCTCTGATGTTTTCTTGTGCACCCTATTCTATATTCTCTATGGATGGTGCCTTTTCACAACCCTAAAGCTATATCGAGAGGCTAGCTAAATCGAGAAACCCTCCCATTATGGTAGGAAAAAAAAAAGAAAGGGGAACAAGGTAACAAATCAATTTGCCGGGTATAGTGGGATGGGCGGTGGCAAGCCCGGTGGTGGTTCCGGCCTTTTGGGTAGGGTGGGGGAAGGTTAGCGGCGGCGGGAAGAAGGGTGGGGGTAGACGCCTCCTTTCCACAATTCAAAAGTATGTCTCGTGTGCTACCATGTTTATGTTTAAACTCTAAAGAAGCCGTTCCTTTGGTCCATTGCAGACGCCTGCCACCAGCGCATCATTTTTAGAGCTAAGTTCTGACAAACATCTCGTTGGATGGATTTTCCTGCTGAGGCGCAGAAGTTGGGCAATGTCTTGGCACTTTATTTACACTGGCGTTTGTGTATTGTTCTGAATAAGGCCCTGGAGAAGTTGCATAACTTTGAATGAATATATTAATAAAACGAAGATTTGAAGTTGTCCGTAATTTACTGAGATCCGTCTTATTGGATGATGGGGTTTCAGTAACATTCCTGTCATCCGGGTATGCCTGAATTACACAGCAAAAACAAAGCATTTGATGTTCCCATAAATGACAAAGTTGTTGCTGTTGCATCACAAATTTGTCTTTAAAGATAATTTGAACTCCAAAATAAAATTTGGATAAACGTAGAACACCACTCGCAGCTCAATTTCTTTTTACATCTCTCAAGTAGGGTTTGTAAGGAATTCGCACTGCTTCCTAAACTGCCTCAGTTTCATCTATAAGCTGCACCGATAGAAGGGATAGAAAACAATGACATGTCGCATATAACAGTGCCTTCCTTTGGTTGGACTATGAAATTAAGCTTTTTATGAAATTTACTATTTCCTGATGTACTGTATCTTCATGACTGAGTAACTAGGTGTTGCTGCATCCTTGAGGTATTTTATTTTTTAATATCATTTCATCGAGTCATTAAATTTTTTTTAGGATTGACGAATTTCAAAAAACAACATACAATTGCCAAATCAAATGGTGAAAATATGTATGATGAAAATAGCAAAAGTATCTAGTTGTTGCCTTTCGGTTTAGCAAATCATAAATACTCAACTACAAAGTAAGAATTACATATTTTTTTCAAAAATTATGATGGAAATTTGATACTTTTGCCATTTGCAACATATGATTTGGTGAAAATATATCTTCACCATTTATTTCGCCGATTATATATTATCCCTGATATTTCATGAATCCTAGAATTAGTTTTGTAAATACTAGATTAAATGATATTAAAACAAGTATGTGTTTGGCTGAAGTATACCGTATGCTGGCAGTTCTTCCCTCATGTGCCCATCAGGGGCCTCTGATATATTATCTGTTCTATTCTATCTTTGATGGACGAGCAGAACTCCTGTGATTTGTTTAAGCAACAAGAAGAATCAAGTCTTACGAGAAAGGAAGGATTCCTCAAGAAAGTCTTTATTACTTCCAATGCGCATGGACACATCCATGTTACAACATGAGCCTCACCAAAGCAATTTTATTGTACATGAGGCGCTCCGACATTTGTCATACAAAAATGAGCCTTGCTAAATAGCATTATTTCACTGACTGAATGAAACCTTTGATGTCGAAAGCTCCATCAGCATCAGCTTTTGTGATCACACCCTGCAAATAAATCAGAAAGAACACATCAGCCCACAGCATATCAAACAATGTTCTCTGCAAGATGTGGGGCCAATAGCAACATTCCTGGACAGTGGACACAATGAAACATTTCAGAAGTGGGGAGAAGCATACCCTCTCTGTTATGATTGCAGTAATCAGGTTTGCTGGAGTAACATCGAAAGCTGGGTTCCAGACTGATATACCAGATGCAGCAACTTGCTTTCCAAGACCACCTTCAGAGTTCAGCAACTCCTTGGGCGACCTTTCCTCTATGACAATTTCTTCCCCAGATGGGAGCGCGAGATCAATGGAAGTTACTGGCGCTGCCACATAGAACTGGACACCATGATGCTTTGCACAAATGGCAAGGTTGTATGTGCCAATCTTGTTGGCCGTGTCACCTTGAAATTTTATGAAGGAAACACAGTCAGCAGTAGGAATATTTAGTTTTACATTGATCTGTCAAATGATGTGGATATTTACCATTTGCTGCTATACGATCAGCGCCAACAATGACTGCCTGAACATGCCCTTGTTTCATCAGTGCAGCAGCAGCAGAATCTGCTATCAGTGTTGAAGGTATTTTCTCATGAACCAACTCAAAGGCTGTAAGCCTGGATCCCTGGAAATTGACAGCAAATCAGCTTATAGAGACAACAATCAAAATATTTATTATAAAAAGGTTGTAAGCAATTATCACTATTGGCATATATGGAATCTAACTAGAATAATTAGTCGTCTAATCATTTGAGTTATTGCCAGAGATGTAAGTAGCTCTAGACATATTGCACATCACAGGTCAAACATTGATATGCTAAGTTAGAGTTTAGTGGTAATGTAAATAAAGGAATAGCTACCTGGTTAAATGGACGAGTTTCAGTGCAAAATGCTTTCTCTAAAACTCCACCAGAATGAAGAGCACGAATAACCCCAAGGGCAGTTCCATAACCAGCAGTTGCAAGACTGGATTAGAGAGCCCATAAAAAAAGACTGGATTAGAGAGAAAGCAAAAAAAAGTAAAGTTGCATAAGGAATTTGAACATCGGATGTAGAAAGAAGAAAATGAACCATCTTGAGTCATCATTTACCTGCCCGTATTACAATGGGTCAGAACAGAGATATTTTTTGAATTTCCAAGCTGTCTTTGAAGAAACTCGGATCCATGTGAGCCAATAGCTTTATTATCTGCCACATCATCAATAAGCATGGTCTCTGCAGCCTCAATGTAGACCTAATTGAGTCATGTGAACCAGTGCATATTCTAAGTAATTATATTCTATAAATAATACTCGTTTCAACATACATATAAATATTCAGTATAGCAATAATCTCAGCAAACATCAGGAAACCCAAAAAATTATATTCAAAGCTACATAATTTTAAGCTTTTGCTTTTGACACTATGGTTCCATGTGAAAGCTGAGGTAAACTTTGAAGTGCCACACCTTCAAGAAATGTTGGTCCATACTAGTAATTTCTAACTTTACATTTGTGTCATCTCTTAACATCACCTTATCAGGTTGGTTACTTCTCTTTATATTAAGAAATAAAGTTGCAGAAAAGATTAGGTATACAGTATTATTGTTCACCACATAAACACAGTGTATTCATAATGAATTTTTTGTGCATGTTTTTAACTATTCACAAGTAGAACGATGTACAAAAACTTGCTATCTATCACTGCGTTCGGCAGGCTGGAGCTGGAGGCTGGAGCTGGAGTGCTGTGAGAGAAAAACACTGTTGCCTGGCTGGTGGCTGGAGGCTGGAGCTGGAGGGATGTGAGAGGGATTCACTGTAGCGCTGGAGTGCTATATCACCCGCCGAACACAGTGTATGTTGGTACCTGAAAGATAGCCTTGGCATCTTTCGCATTTTCAGCTGTCTTTGACACCAAAGTCTGAAGTTTTGTTGCAGCATCAGATAGGTTCACTGCAGTTGGGCGGCTGATACAGAAATAAATAATAAAGTGAGATTAGTAACGCATGGCTAGAAGTATACATATGTTTTAAAAGGATGAACATGAGGACAAAACTTGTACGCAAGTAGGAAAGGAATTAGTTGAACTATGCTTACCTGGATACAAGGTATTCCAGTTTCTTGGAAACAAAAGAAGCTGCTTCTGCAGGAGTACCAGTGAAATCTAAATCAGAAACTTCCACGGCTAATGCTAGCGCTGCTGCTATTGCTATTGCCGGAGCACCACGGACAACCATGTCTCTGATTGCATTCCTGCATAATATTGTGTAGTTTAAGGCTAATAGTATAATAGAAGAATCATTTTTAACTAAAAAACGAAAAATATTGACAGGAGGTGGCATCTATATTTATCCAGTGGTAGGCTGTAGGCTAATCAGGAGAGATTACATGCATCGCATATTTTACCCACTGATATTTCGTAAATGCACAGATAGGTTTCATCACATTCTGTATGAGAACACATCAAGTGCGCCTCCACAAAAGTTTCTCATGTACTTTGTCAGAGGTACGGTCGCAAAAATGTACTTTGTCAGAGGTCACCTAAAGTTCACTCCCCAACTAGTCTCGGAGCTTTAGAGCAAGTTTAATAGTCCCAGCCGGCATGCGGATCGGCGGTGGACTCCGCGTGCATTTAATGAACGGCAGTGAGAGCGGCGTGCGTCTCAGCCGGCGGGCGGCGAGCGAGACGCCGCTCGACTCTCTCTCCTCTGCCATGGAGGATCCAGCCGGTTCTCCGCCGGCCTATTAAACTTGCTCTTAGCAGCATCCTCTAATTTTTAAAAAGGAAACTTTTGCTGTTAAGTCTCTCATGCATCTGCAGACTGCAGGACACCACTGCGCTTTCCAGGTTCAGTAAAATAACAGCATAAAGTGTGCGTGCGCGGAGTTTTTTTTTTCCAAGGAAAAAAAGAAACCCCAAACCGGAAACCGCCGTCCTCCCCTTGTCACCGTCAGATACGAGGCGGGGGAGGACAGAGTCAGGGATGAACCCCCAAGAACGTGGCTCCGGATACTAGCAACCGGCAAGAACTCGTCTGCTAAAGCAACCAAGAACGAGGAGACGGAGCGACCAAAAGAGAGAGAATTTCCATCTCACCAGCCATCGGCGGAGTCCTTGACGTCGATGTAATCCACCTCGAGCGGCAGCTTCCTCTGCACCGGGTCAGAAAGTCAGCCCAGAACGAATCAAACCCAGCCAAGAACCCATCCCCTCCCCCCGGTTCCCACGAAGCAGGGGAGGGGAAGGAGAGGAACCGAGCAGCCGGACCTGATCGAGGAGGCGGAGCGACCCGCGGGCGTAGACGATGGCCTGCAGCGCGTCGGATCCCACCATTCCGGCGATGGGGGCGAGGAGGAAGCCGGCGTCCCTGAACCGGGGAAGACGAGAAGATTCGGAGCACCTTTTTCACCGGTGAAAGGGGGAGCAGAGGAGGCGAGGCGGCTCGTTGAGCGAGCTGAGCCCGTGAACTCTGCCTTGTTCGTTTGCGCGCATCGGGATGCGAGCCCGGCGCCCGGGGCTAAAAGAGGAAAGGAATTTACGCGCGGTCTTTCGCAGCGAGGCCCCTCGCACCGTGTCCAATTTACGCGCCGGCCACGCGGGGCCATGGTCAACCGGAGTCATGGCGGCACGAAGCATGGTGGATTTGGATTCTTGCTAACGTTAGATTCGGAAAAGAAAATTCAGCAAGAGTCATGCCGTGCGCCGTGCGCCGTGCGAGAGATGGACCTGCCAATTCGGCTGGAAACTCCTGCAATATGTTGAGGGTCTGGAGGGCAAATACGCGAAACGCGCACAAGATCCGGCAAGGGGCAAGGGGAATATCGATCGACATTCTCCGGTAGATTGCGTGAGACTTTGAGAGGAAGAGCTGGACATGGACTAATCTTCGCATCTTTTAGGGATGAAGGGTCGAATTCGATTCAGGTGGAGTGTTCGGACACTCAAAATCAAAATTAGAACCGAGCATCCTGAACTCCAATTTAAATGAGAATTTATTTTTAAAATCGAAATCTACGAATACTCGAAACCCGATGAATAATCCAAAACTCCAATGGAGGGCGGAATTCTAATTCCACACGCGAGCGTCAGGAATTGTACCAGCGCTCGATTTCCGACCGGCAGGTGACTCGGTGCTGCTATTCTAATTCTAATATTTTTTTATTCCCTTTTCTTCCCACGAATCCACATGACAGTGCTGCTATGCTGTGTGCTGTGCTGCAGCTACATCTATCTTGGACGTGGGTGCCGGCGTATTTCCTAACCGGCAGCATCATGCTTTTTATCTTTTTTTATTCAAAACTTTCTATCCTAAACTTTTTACTTGTAATATTTTATCATATTTTTTGCCCAAATATTTATGCACAATTTATGAACCTAAATTTTGTTATCCTACAAATTATACATATAACTTTTTTATCGGTATTTTATGCATATAAGTTTTTACTTTTTATACACAACTTATGAATATAGTTGTTAGACAGATAACTAGACAGATATATTGTATACTAGTGTATAATTTTTGTTGTATAATTTTTTATAATATTTTAATTCACATATATTTTCTATGTGGCTTATATTTATAAGTTTGTGTTATATACACTAGTTTTCTATATTGCATAATGAAAGGGAACGAGGACCGACATGTCCACCTAGCAGTTCAGTGAACTGCGGGTGGGAGGACTCTTTGCGTTGCTGCGGGAGGGGCAGTGTGCGGAGGGGTGGAAAGCAGGCTAGTTAGATTGATTGCCTGATTTTAAAGGAAAACAAAAAAAATACTGGGAAAAGAAAGGTGGGAGTCGGACAATGAGAGTGGGAGGAGGCTGTCTGATCGTTTGCTAGTTGCCGTCGTGGCGCGCGCTAATTAGAACGGGTCATCGCTCGCGGAGTGGAGGGCGGCAGGCTGAGGCTAGCAAGGCTAGTGTGCGATGCGGCCAATGTGCGGGGCGCCTCCGCGCCTAACTGCATTGAGTTTTTTTTTAAGGAATAAGTGCGTTGAGTTGCTTAAGCATGAGTGTACTTTTGCAACTCTTTTAAATAGGAGTTCCTCAAAAGTCAGCTCAACATCAGTTGGGAGGTTTTCCTACTTTGGACTCCAACTCAATAAATCAACTTGCAACATATATATTGGTTTGCCCAAAAGTCATAATGAATTTTTTAACGAGAGCAAATAGAGAGTAAGTTTGTAAATTTATGCAAAGAGAAAAACTAAAGCAAACAACTTCGTTGCCATCTCTTTATTGGTCTACTCTACTCTGACAATATCTTACAATACAAATCACGCACCAAAAGGTGGTTGGTCAACATGGCCATGTCGCGGCCAATTACAGACTGTCCGATCTGGCACGTGGACACCTTTAGATCGTCCGATTTTCAGTTATTTTGTAAAAAAACTCCCATAGCAAAATCAACTCACAGGGCTGCTCTCATAAGTATTTAAAAGAAATTATAATTTTTAATGGAATCAACCCACGGTCCAATCTTCCTAGTTTAGAAAAACTTGCGAATAAAACTCTAAGAGTTCATAAAATCAACCCATCGTTCTGGTTCTCTCTCAGAAATTATTTTAGGAAAACTCTTGGATTCTCATTAAATCAAACTACAACCGGTTGCATTAGTTAAAATCACAAGTTGTTCAATACAAAATTTGATAAAAAATTCAGAAACTACAACTTTATTGTGGAGAAAATTTTAGAATTCAAAACGCTTTTGCAATTAGTTTACACAAATACTTACATGCGATCTGTTCTACCCAAAAATTGAAAATCAAAATGTCTTCAAATTAAAAAAACATTCAATACGAAAGACGCTTAGAATTTCAAAATCTATAGTTTTATTATATAGTAGAATTTTAAATCCAAAGCATTTCTAAAAATGCTCAAAATTTCAAAACCTGAAGCTTTGCTATACAACAAAATTGTAAATTCAAAATATTTTCATAATTCGTTGGATCCTACCTTGCTGAAAATATAATATCATACCACAGTTCTTCTATGGCTTCTCATGCTACCTCCACGATGACATGACTTATTTTAAAGGAAAAAGTCAACTTTTAGCCCCTCAACTCGTCGAGAAGTCCAATTTTGACCCCCAACTTCAAAACCGTCTAATTTAGGTACCTCAACTCTACAAACCGGTCAATTTATACCCTCAGGCCGGTTTTTGGGATTTCACGATGACGTGGCGGCGGTTTTGGACACGTGGCGCTGAGGTGGCTGTTAGGTGGGGCCCGAGGCCCACGTGCCATAGTGAGGGGGAGAGAGACTTAGAGAGAGAGAAAGGGAGCCGAGCAGAGCCTCTGCATCGACGACAGTGGCGCGGGCGTGCGGGCCGGGGCTGCCACGGTGCGCGCGGGCGAGAAGCCAGTCACCCTGCGTGAAGCGGCCATGCGCGCAGGGGGCAAGGAGCTAGGCCACAGCTGCCGCCGTCGCGCCGCCGACAGTTCATCCGGCGACCATGTGCACGCACGGCTGCCCGGCGCTGCGGCGACGGCGGCGCCGCTGTCGTGGAGGAGCGGTGCGCCGGGGATGGGAACGAGCGTCTACTCCTCATCCCCGTGCTCATCCCCTTCCCTTTCCCCTTGTAGAATTGGATGTAGAGGAAGAGGAGCAGGTCGCGGAGGTCGGCCTCCCGCGTGCCATCCTCGCCGAGCGCAGGGTCCTCGGTGGCGGCAACACTCTGCATCCCTGGCGACCAAGCTGAGAACGCCAAAAGTTAGCGGAAGCATCATGACGGGGAACCTAGGAGACTCGATTTATGGCCTCGAATCGAAACGAGAAGGCACGGAAGGGCAAGCTCACCGGCGCGGCGGATGCTGGCCTGAGGGCGGCGCAGCTCGCCGGCGGGAGGACGTGGTGGCGCGCGGCGAGATGGGACAACGGGCTGGGGAGGTCGCGGTGGTGGTGGGGGTGCTCCCCGCCTGAGGAATCGGACGGCGATGGCTGTGCCTCGCGGATTTGGTCGGCACCAGAGCTCCCCTGTTTTGGGATCGGCGGACGGCGGCGCACTCTGCCGCGGGCGTGACGCGCGCGCGAATGCATGCACGGCGCAGGTGGGACACGCACGGTGCGACATGGCGAGAAAGGCGAAGACCGGGACGTCAAGCGGTGATGGGGGCGAGGCCGCTCCGGACGGAGATGGCCGCCCCGCCGGTGCCCTGCAGGAGCGGATCGAGCTCGTCAAGCGATGATGGGCCCAACGGCGGGAGCTCGATGGGCGCGCCGGCGGAGGACGAGGAGGTGTCGGAGGGCGCCGGGGACGGCTCGCGGAACACGGCCGCGCGCGCGGCGACGGGGTGCGTGGCGGACGCCAGCTCGGAGAGCTCTGCCTCCCTGGCGCTGCTCGGCGGGGGCGGGCGCTCGAGGATCTGGCGGCGGCGCCTGGGCGTGGGCTCGCTCGCGGAGGAGGAAGCACCAGCACCGGCGTCCGGGGAGGAGGAGGAGGAGGAGAAGGAGGAGGACGTGGGCGGCGGCGGCGGGATGAGGAGTTGAAGAATCCCCTGGACAGGGTGGGGCGGGAGGGATCCCTTCACTGTGCGGCTCGTGGTGCATGGCGGCCACCGAAGAGGCCATGGCCGCACCGAGGCCGAAATGCGGCGGGGGAGAGGCGGAGGGGCGCTGAGCCGAGGGACGCGTGTGCGGTGGTAGATATACCCGCGCGGGCCGCGGCCCTCCTTGCGCGGTCGAGCCCCCCGCTCGCCGCCGCCCGAGATGTGCCGAGCTCGCGCGCGCGCCGCGACCGTCGCCGCCGCCGAGTCCCAGGAGAGCTCCAGCTGGGGCCGGCGGAGGAAGTTGCGACACCGCGCCCTCGTCGTGGTCGTCGCTGTCGTCGGGAAGAAGGAAGTAGCGCGTCCACGTGGCTAATTTTGTCCACGTCATGGTCAACGCAGTCAAAACCACCGCCACGTCAGTTCAATACCACCCAAATCAGTCCCATGGTATAAATTGATCTGGTTTTGAAAGTTTGGGTGTGCATTGTGTCCGGTTTTGTAGTTGGGGGTTAAAGTTGAACAAACCCAATAGTTGAGAGGTCAAAAGTGGACTTTTTCCTATTTTAAAATAACCATTACTTTCTTAAAAATGCCATCATGTCTATTAATTGCTACATGATTAAAATTTAAAAGTCTAAATCTCCTCATTTTGCAAATACATTAAGCTTTCGGTAAATTTTTCCCCAGCCTACCCAATAAATAATTTTACCCCTCCTTTCACTACAATAAACATCGAGAAAAAAGTCATAGACCCATTTTGATACGAATTAAATAATAGCATCACGATAATAGAAAAACCCACAATATATATACCAATTGTAACAATGAGCTGGAAATCATGATAGCTATATGAAAGTAACGAAGCGATGATTTTATCTTACCTAAGTTACAGTTGAAAAACAAATTATCCTAGATATCATAATTATTATATGTACTTCATCCGTTCTGAAATATAGAGCATTCTGAGTTTTTGCAGACAGATTATGGAGGGTAGAGAAAAGACGCATATATACTTAGGCCAGTCCCAATCCAAAACACTATTAGTAGTTTCTATATTTGCCATGTCATATAGACACTACATATAGAAACTACATCCCCAATACATAATTTCTTCATAATAAATTGCTATCCAATTATATCTCTTCTCTCCCTCCAATCCTCTCTTCATTTATCTTTGGTTTTCGTGTAGATATGGTTTCTTAAATGAGACATGGTTTCTTCAAATTTTCCTTCTCTCCTCGTTACCTCTTGTGCCACATCAGTTTTTTACTTACATAACAGCCTATTTAATGCTATGAAAACTAGCTGATTTGGAGAGTTGGTACTGCTCTTATTAGTACATTGGTTAGTTAATCAATTACTTAGTTTTTAATGCTCACACCAAAACCAAAAAGACTAGTATGACTTTTTTACTCCCTGGCCCACCGCAATTGATTTTTTTACAAAATTAGCACCAAAACCAAGAAAATTAGTATGACTTTTTGTCAAAAAAATTCTAGAATGCCTTCCATTTGGATACAAAATTTTAAACCCTACAATACCTTACAAATTTTAATAACATAACTAAATTTCGCATGACATACAAATATACACGTGAAATATAGACCCGGAGGGGCAAAGCGCTGGCCTTTCTAGTTATGTTATTAAAAAGTTTGCCTTCACAGGATTAGCAACGTTATCGACGACATCCCCAGATAGTATGCAACTCGCGGCCCACCTCGCAGCCTCACAGTCACACTAACAGTAACAATCCCGCCACCAAAAAAAAAAAATAGTAACTATCCCAGAAAAATCGAACCGAATTGCCATTCAACTATCAACGGCCATTCGCCGGGCCCACCTATCAGTGGCGTGGCTTTACATACACGCCTACTCATCCTCCAATTTCCTCCTTCCCCCTAAACCCCCAGAACCTTCTCCTCCCCCGCCGCCGCCGACAAAACCCTAGACCCCCACCCCCGGAATGGCCCTCGCGCTGCGCCTCCGGCGGGCCCTTGCCGCCGCCTCCACCGCGGCGCCCCTCCTCCGCCCGTCCGCCTCCCTTGCCCGTCCCGTCCCCTTCGCGCCTCCCTCCGCCTCTCCGGCGGCGCCGCTCCCGCGGGCGCCGTGGCGGCTCCTCCCCGGCGGCGCCGCCGGGTTCCGGTCGACGGCCGCGGTGGCGGCGCGCGGCGGGGCGGACTACGGGGCGGACGACAGCAAGATCTCCCCCGACGAGATCCTCTTCGAGGGCTGCGACTTCAACCACTGGCTCATCACCATGGAGTTCCCGGACCCCAAGCCCTCCCGCGAGGAGATGATCGAGACCTATCTCCAGACCCTCGCCAAGGTCGTCGGGAGGTATGACGCCAAGCATATTCTCTTTCCATTTCGAATTCGCGACGAAATGCGTAATTTTGTTACGGATTGCCGGATTGGGCTTGGTGTCGCTCTAAATTGGTCCTCAATTTCTTTTGGATGGTGAAGTGCGATTCTGAATTGTGCATATGTTCCATGTTGTGCTATGGCTTGTGGGTGTGATGGGGGATGAGTTGGGTGTTTGATCTAACCTGCTGCTTGAGTTGGCATCCTTGCAGTGCTGAAGGGAACTGGTATTCTTTTTTTTATTTAGGGCTTTATATTATTATATGTATATATATGTACTAGCTCCAGTTGAAAGTAAACGACGTGTCGGAATGCACCAGTTTATTTTTTTTGAGAGTAACATATTTAAGATTGCCAATTTCATCGGCCATATCATAAAATGATATGATAAGTTCATCTTGGAAATTTGGATTTTACAAATACAATATGACCATGGAAACTCCCAAGATAACGCTTGTTTGTGCTTGGCGGGAGCATTTTTCCTTTTAATCAGGACAGCTCATTCTATCTGGCCAAAAAGATTTCAGTTTTAACTGCTTGGAGGACTGCTGATCTTGGATATTTGTTTCACCGCATTAGTTTGAGTGTCTGAGGTTGTGAGCAATTACCATGCTGAGTGTATGTGGATATAAATGATCTCACCAGGATGTTGAAATGTGTTCCACTTTCAGATGATGGTGCTAGTATGAAAAGTAACACCATTTACTTCTGGCATGATAGGTGGAAGTTAAGGAGGTCTTGCTTGCATGCATTGGAATTAAACTGAGAAAGGTGTATTGAGCATGGGTGATTTGAGGGATAATATGCAAGCCAGTTTGCAATGAACAAATGCATTAGAAGTGGTTACATGAACATATTAGTTTGTATTAATGTAGGATTAAAAAGTCGCCCCATAGTATCAAAACCATCTAACTCCTTTTCCTGTTTCTGACTTTATTACTTCAAACATTTCCAGGTGTAGTTTGGGGCATTAATTAGAGGTCACATGAGAGTTTATGTTGAAACTTGAAAGTAGTATATCAGGGCCCTGCTGAAACTAATGTCTCTGTCTGAACTGTTGTATTGCTCTGTTTTTCTTCTTAATTAACTGTTTGCTTTCTTTTTTCACTTAGAATAGTTATACTTAATATGTAAAAGGGATGGATATTCACCTTGTAGGATTAGTAATAATGACCTCATTATCTTTTGTAATATAAATTTCAGTTGATAGAAGATGTACTGTCGTCTACGCTCAAACAATAACATAAGATGCCCAGTCTCTGTTCTCTAGTTTCTGTAGCATTGTGTTGTTCATGTTATTCCGTGTTTTACTAGTTGGAATCTTTGTGCCATTGATCAATGTTTGTTAACTGTGTTCCCCATGAATACTTATAGTCTCGAATAATATTTGTACTTGATAGTTTAAATCGTTAATTGTCAAGTCATTGTTCTTTTGATTTCATTATTGTACATATTTGGTGGCATGCCTCTTAAGTACTCAAGTCTTTGACTTGTTGCTGTTATATTTAACAATCTTTGTTATGAGATAAATAACTAATTCAATCAACCGCAATAGATAATATAATGCCTCATATGCTGGGCTCTGAATTTCTGTAGTTACGAGGAGGCTAAGAAGAGAATGTATGCTTTTAGTACAACAACCTATACTGGTTTTCAGGCTGTAATGGATGAGGATACGTCAGAAAAATTCCGCGGTAAGTGAAAGTATTCAATTAAATTTTTATTTTTCTTGCAATGGATATGATTATGACTTCTATAGTATTTACCTGTTTGTTTTGGTATTTTGGTCAGGTTTGCCTGGAGTTGTTTTCATTTTGCCTGATTCTTACCTATATCCAGAGACAAAGGAGTACGGAGGTCAGTTCTATTCTCATTTTTTTATAATTTACCTGTTATTAATTTTGAACACATGTTGTTTTTTGTACCTTGTTAGTGAATAAGTGATATTTCCTTGAGTTTGTAATTGTGCCATGATTTAATGCTCTTACTGTATCTAGCACATGATACTTGGTAGAAAACTCATTCTATATGCATTGATTTCACCAGGAGACAAATATGACAATGGTTTGATCACTCCAAGACCACCGCCTGTTCATTATAGCAAACCCTCAAGGACTGATAGGAATCGTAACTACCGAGGAAACCCCCAGGATGGCCCTCCACAGCAAGGAAATTACCAGAACAGCCGCCCTCCGCAAGGAGGTTATCAGAATAGCCCGCCACAGCAAGGAAACTTCCAGACATACCGCTCTCAGCAAGATGGAAGAAGCTATCCCCCACAGCAGAATTATGCACAAGGTGTACAAGATGCTAGAGGTTTTGGGGGGAATGATTATGCAGACCGTTCAGGTTACAGTAGACCACCTGGTGGCTTCCAAGGTCAAGCACATCAGTACCCAGGGAATCCAGCTGGTCAAGGTCAAGCTTACGACAATCCCCAAGAGCGCAGGAACTTCTCGCAAGGACAGGGAGGAGGTTTCAGGCCTGGTGGCCCTTCACCACCTGGATCTTATGGCCAACCATCACCACCTGGATCTTATGGCCAACCATCACCAACTGGATCTTATGGCCAACCATCACCACCTGGAAACTATGGCCAGGCACCTCCATCAGCATATCCTGGAGGTAGCAGAGTTCCTGGTGTGAATCCTAGTTTTGATGGGGAGAGCAGACAGGGGGCTGGACCGGCATATGGTGGAGATAACTGGCAAAGAGGTTCTGGTCAATATCCTAGCCCAGGTGAAGGACAAGGAAACTGGCAGGTATGAGAGCATTTGACATACAAATTTCACTTATTAGTGCTATTACTATTTGCATTAAAGTAAAGATGTTTAGACACTCCGACACCTTGTAAGTAGTGTTTGGCCAGTTTTAGATAGAATTCATACAGTGACTATGCATAGGTTCAGATTTCTTACTTTAACTTTTATGCATGTTAAATGTGTGTTTAGATTTATGAACAAATTTTCTGTCAATACCATGGTTCTCATGGCGTCGCCTAGGCGACAAGGAGCTTCCCATGTATTGGGCTAAGGCGTCGCCTTAGGCCGCCTAGGTGGCTAGGTGGTGGTGACTCGGACCTCGCCTTAGCGCCGTAAGAACCATGGTCAATACCCATGCCCTTCTATTTGTTGAAATTGCTTCTTTTAGGGTGCTGTAATAGAATTGCAGGAATACATTAAACCCAAGTTTAACAAAATGTTGCTAGAACTGATTCTGCCGCAGCATTTCTTCACAGGAATATGCATTTGAACTTTCATTTATTTTTTATCTAGAAAAATAGTTCCACCCACATTTATAAAATGCAAGAAAAGAACCATTTCTGATTTGTCTTGCAGCCATGCATTGGGGTTACTAGCTTACCAGATTGCGCAACACTTGAGCTAAGTTAGTAAACACACTCATGTTTTGTCTATATTATGTGACATAAGAAGCAACCAGGGACAACCAGTGCAGTCCTTCTCTAAGGCATTTTTATAGTTGCTGAACCATATCTTCTACTAACCGATAGCCTGTCTGAATCAGGCGCATGGAGAAGCATTCGGTCACCAATAGTATTTGAATTTATGTTATGTATTGCTGATTACTTACACTTATTCTCTTTGCTGTTGTGCAGGGTAGGCAGTAAGAGCTTAAGCGTTCCACTGAAGACAAACGTGAGACTTGCGATGTAGAAACCCCCACCTGTAAAATGAACGACTGGTGCATTACTTTATCTTTTCTTTTCATTCAAACTCTAAACTTACTGGCATGTGTTGCTACCAAAGTTATGGATGCAAACTTATTTTTGTTTGTTGGTCCGGAAGTTGGTATTTTTAAATAACAAAGAATGTGGAACGTTCTTTTGTCTCTATATCATCCAACTGCTCTGCTTCTATCGATTCTTCCCCAAGGAAGTCTTTTGGCGAATATTGCTTGTGGTGATGCCTGCAACTGATGAACTCACATCATACACTTATATACATGTTAATTTGGAGTGGAATAGCTCATTTTGTGTGGCTCTCGGTTGCACAACAAATTGGACAGCAAGGGGCCTAACATTTTTCGATGATTTGGGATTTTCTTTTTCTGAGATGCATTCATGCCTTTACTGATACGCTTGTATTTTTGCCTATATTTGCAAAAGGTTCTGCATTCCTTGTCCTATCAGGCGCTGCCTGCTTCCCCCTGTTTTCGATGGGAATGTTGCCAGCATTTTTTCCTTGACTAGTTCGATTCTCGTTGACATTTGCTGAAGATTTGCAAAAACAGGTTTGAAACAAGGAAAAAGTCTATATCACCCCGTCACTTATGTAGGGTGGACAACCTAATCCCCCAACCTATGAAACAGTCTATATTGCCCTTCGAACTTTTCAAAACCTGTCAAATTACCCTTAAATCAGTTTTGAGAAATCATTGTAAATCATAAAAAAATCATAAAATAGAAAATTTAATTGTATTAGACTCTAAGTGAGAAGATCTACACAGTGAACATATAATATAATATATTTTAGTATATTTTTTTATAGCTATGAAGAAAAGCATAGATATAAAGCTACAACAAAAAATATATTAAAGCATATTATATTATATGTTCACTGTATAGTTCTACTCATTTGGAGTCTAACACAATTAGATTTTCTATTTTATAATTTTTCTGTGATTTATTATGATTTTTCAAAATTGCTTTAGGGGGTAATTTGACTGGTTTTGGAAAATTCTGAGGGTGATATAGACCGTTTCATAAATTGGGAGGTTATGTATTCCACCCTCCATAGGTGAGGGGGTGATATAGACTTTTTCCTTTGAAGCAATGGTACCTTGCAGATGCTTTGATCGATCTTGGCATTGGGCATCTTGGCCCGTTCAGATGCAAGTTGTGCATGAGCATGAAATTTCAGAAGATTTCGGGTGAGTCAACTACGGGAAGGAAATCCACTTGTTTCTTGAGGAAAGTCGAAATCCAGCTTTTACGTTATGGCGACCTCCAGCATAATTCGAAATGCCCGAATCTAGAATTTGGCCCTTGGAACGGAATAAAGTTTGTCATAAAGGGCAGCAAATACATGGGCGAATCATGTTGCAGCTACTGGTTTTGCTCACAAAGTTATTATGTACTTGGTACATCTATAAGGTAAATTTATGAGGCTATTGTGAAAATCATGTCATGTATAGTCTAGCCGAAGGAAGATCTTTTAACAATAGAATTTCGGCCTCCGCACTAAGTTGATGCATTGAACCATTATAAGAAAGGAAGAAAGAATGAAGATCAGGGCAGAGCACTATAAGCAACACATGATTCTTAAGCTTAGCTTAAAACCACTTGTCAATACTCTCTCCGAGAGTCTAAACTTTTCCTGCACCTCCATCCATAGCATTGGTTTTCAACTCAAAGCGAATGGCACCATACTTTTATTGCCATTTGAATGGAACGAGATCACAGATGCCATCCAAAGAACTGTGGCAAGCATCATAAGCATACATGTAAATTTTCAAGGTCAAACACTACAACAAGCTGTGATTCTTTGTAGATCTAATGAAAACATCGAGCATGTTCTTTTAGGAGTCTCATGATTTTCACAAAAAAGGTTGTTTTTAGCAAACTATACCACGGCATAGCCATGAATCAAAGGGATGATTAGGCAATACATGTCATATACCTTTTGTTCTCCCTGAAACCACATCATGTATTCCTTTGAGGGCCTATATGGATAGCAAACATGATATCTACTTTTTTTTTCTGAGAACACATAGAAGAGATACATATTTGTATTAAAAAGAAATTCTCGAAAGGTTTACAATGCGAGCTGCCTGGAGGCACTCGCTAAACCAAGGCAATGTAATATTTACACTCAATTCTTAATTAACATTGAATTTTTACTGCCGGGTGGCACCATATCATTGTTGGCAATGGAAACCACACTACTCTTCCTTGGATCAAACCGTTGCAAGATATGGTGACCCAAGTGTGATATGTCCCTTTGGCTCTGTTCTAAGACCACGTAGTCCTTTTGAGGAATGCCTATATAGATAGCCCAGACTTGGATCTCTATCCAATAATACATAAAAATTCCAAGACACTCTCTTCAGAGTTCAGACGTCTGAAATTCCACCATCGATTTTCGACCCCCTATGAATGACACCATACATTTGTTGCCATCTGAATAATGGAACGAACAACAAGATATGGCAGATGCGACTCACGGAAATGTGGCAAGCATCACCTGACTCCTCTCCTTGTCCACACTATAAATACCTCGCGTGTGCAACAAGTGCTGCCACAGACACCAAGCTCAATAGAACCAGCAGCCATGGCTGAAGGCCTGCAACAGAGCAGGTGGAGAAGAAGAGGATTAGTTTTCAAAAAAAAAAAAAGAAGAAGAAGAGGGCGGCCTCACATGGGGACGGAGAGCCCCTTTTGGTAGCCAAGAATGACTTGCCTATGCGTGCCTTCTGTAGGCATATCCATCAGCCATGGGGATGGAAAAGTGTTTCTTGAGAAATTCTTGTGTTGATGGGTCATGCGATGTGGCTGCATCGGCCGGTCTTCTTGGCTAGCCAGAGGGCTCTCTCATCCACCATGCCAGGCCTCCCTCTTCAGAATTCCCCAGATTTTTGCTCTCCGCATGTGGAATTTGGTGATGTATCCTGAACCCACTCTTTGTATTCTTACATGTTTTTCATTTCTGGAGAGGATTTTCAAATCTTTGTAGACATGGATTTTCAAATCTTTGGGTTTAGACCATTCTGTGGTGCTGATTGGAAGCATGCATGGTTTGATTTCACACAAGGCAGAGAAGGGAAGCATATGCATGCCACATTACCAATCGAAATATTCGGTTTGATTTCACCTTTTTGAGCCAACAATATTAGTACTAATTTACTATGCTGAGTTGCAAAAGCAAGCATGTGACTACTACTAAATTCATAGGAAATAAAGAATGGTCTTTGCATAGCAACTGATCTTGCTGCTTCTTTGTAGGTGATCGTCATGTTTGTCAGTTATGCAGTGCCAGACACCAGATCCAAGAAACTCCTGACAACATTCATGGCCACGGGGGTACGAGGAGTTGGTGTCTGCTTGTGTGCAGCTAGCGTATGAGACCCTGATCGCCACACGTGTAGTAAACTGCACGCGCGGCTAGTTCCAACGTGTGCTTTCCCGGTTGCATGTTGCATTCAGGATTTCGTCGTCACATGTATACACACGGCATGCTTTTTTTTTTTACCCATCTAGTAGAAATCTTGTCATGACAAAGGAGCCATTGCTAGGATGGCTGGAGGATGCCTTGCTCCTATTCCCAGTTCTACTGTAACGACCTTTTGTTATAAAAATTGTTTTACAGTAAATATTTGCGTAATACAACATGGACAAGTAGAGTGTGCATCAGATATTGTATCTTATCACAAAACAGTTTGAGTATGATTGCTTCATTAGGCCATGGAGTGTGGGCCACGATGGAATTTGTTTATCTTCAATGAGTACATTTTATTTTCCATAAAAAAGTAAATTTTGTGTCCATTGAAGGAAATTATCAAATTTTAGGGAGCTCATGAATCTCCAAGGTGTAAATTATATTTGTGAGAAAAACCTAGGTGTAATGGGAAAAGCTTTCACATACGAGCTCTTTTACAATGATTGTAAAGTACCAATATGTACTTTTAGTTACTTTTATCTTGAATTTTTTTCTAGTCGTTGATCTATAGAAAGTATTTATAAAAATTAAATTAAATTAGTATTCGGTCCCATTTTTTTTACTTGGTCCCATATTTTGGAAGTACTAGGTACTTTATCCTAGGTACTTTCTATCTTCACCACCGTAGGATTTTATCACATATATTGCTCGTAACAAATTGAGGAAAAATGTTCATCCATTATTATTTATTACCAACAATGATATTACTCAACAAAGAATCATATATAAAGATAGAGAAATTTTATAATGATTGAAAAAATAGGAGCCGTCCATCTGATAAATTCTACGGTGGCGAAGGTAGGAAATACCTAGGATAAAGTACCTGGTACTTCCAAAATATGGGACCAAGTACCAAAAAGTGGGACCGAATGCTAAATTAATTTAATTTTTATAAATGCTTTCCATAGATCAACGGCTAGAAAAAAGTTCAAGGTAAGTACCTGAAAGTACCCATTGATACTTTAGAATTATTGTAAAAGAGCCCAGATAGATATACAACATGATTATTTCCAAATGTATAATACCATTTGTTCATACATCATATACCGGGTGCATATCGGGTGCCTTATATTTTGGTGTCTTTACCTTTCCATCAGTTGGATCGAGCGACGTGAGCCGTTAGTTTTTCCCCAACCATTCTAAAAAAATACATGATATATATACTGTACCCGCCTCTAAAAATTATCTTTTAATTGTGCGGCTGTCCATCATGGATCAGGGTGGCAACGGGGCGGGTCGGGGCCGGGGGGGGGGGGGACCCCCCGCCCCGATCCCCGACACGGAGCCCCGCCCCGAACCCGAACTGCTTAACAGGGCAAAAATGCCGCCCACCCCCGTTCCCCGTGGATCCCCGATCCCCAACGGGCCCCGCGGGGATGGGTGGCGCTGCAACGGGGCGGCGCGGCGGCGGCGGCTTGCGGTGGTGGCGTGGCGGCGGTGGAGCCGTCCGTCGGAGACTCGGAGTGCCATGCGGCGAGGAGAGCAGAGGAGCGATTGGACGCTGGAGGGGACGACGGAGTGGATCGGCGGGCGGTGGCGGGGTGGCGGCGCTGCGACGGTGGCTTGCGGTGGCGGCGGCGCTGTGACGGGGCGGACCGGCGGAAGGCAGTGCTGCGACGGTGGCTTGTGGTGGTGGCGCTGCGACCATGGAGCCGGCCATCGGAGCAACTGGAGGGGACGACAGAGTGGACGGGCTGCGGCGGTGGCTGCAGCCTGCAAGAAGATGTGGCGGCGGCGGTCGGCGGATTGGGGGTTGGGAGGAGACCGGAGAGAGAGTGAGGGAGAGATTGAGTCTAGGGTTCCACTTTCATGGGCTATTGGGCCAAATTGTTCTCTTGTTGGGCCATTGTGACAAGATTTTGCTGAAAATAACATCAATATCGGGTCCCGTGGAGCCCCGCGGGGCAAAAATCGCCCCCGCTCCTGCCCCGATGGAAATTCGGGGCCCCGCCCCGACACCCCCACGGGGGAAAATCATCCCCCGTCCCCGCCCCAATCGGGTCGGGTCCCCGCGGGGATCCATCCCCACGGGGAAATTTGCCACCCTAAATCATGGAACCGCCGCGTAGCCATGGGTGGGGCTCAGGTACGGTGGGAGGTGCCACGGCGGTAGGTGAGCTTGGCCTTGTTCGTGGAGATGGTTGTATAGTAGGCTGGCAATGAAAAGAGACATTTTAATTTAGATTATTTACATGCCATGTAACGTTAACAGTCAGTATGTTCGTATTGATGGGATTGCAAAAACTGGTCGTTTCCGTTGATGAATCAGTGAATTGTTTTGATGGGTGTCACTTTATGGGATAGTAGTGTTTGACTTAATCTTCAGTCTCGGCCGCTGTCATTGTCGGATTTGCAGAGTCAATCAAGAAACGAAGCAAATCAATCTGGTTTGGCACTAGTCATTGGTGATTAATCCCTCTTTTGAGTTCCTTTTTCCTCCGTTGTGCACACAAATTATGCTGTGAAGTCCAAGAAAGAAGGAAAGTGCCCTTTTTTGGCACTAATGGTAAAAGTTGATGGATTAACCAAGAGAGCTGAGGCCAACGTCGGATTCTAGCGGATAGCGGACGTTATGAACGACCATTCCATCTACAAATACCTTTGGGTTTGCATTGATATTATATACAAGACAGTACTACCATTTCTGTAACACGAAATACATGGTTGTGTGAAAAGTGACTGCAGCACAGCTTATGATACCTGTACCAATTCTTCAGATCCTAACTGACGTGATTCTGTTTCTCAAAGTCAGCACTCAAAGACGTTCGCGAAAAAAATCAGCACTCAAAGAGATAACAATCTTATTACATGGTTACAAACAATTGTGAAATCTTTAAAGCACTTCTTAGCACCCTGCTCAGGTCTTAAACTTTTCAGAGTCCTGAAACACCACACCACCATGCAATTGATTAATCTAAACATCGATGGCACACTGAAGGTTGATCAGATTGATGATTCCTCTTCTGCTGTAAAGAGTCATCCCCTGTTGTAAAGCAGGTTTCCAACCTTGCATCGCAGCTAAGGCTTCAGCATTAAGAGGGCTAGAAAGGTGTGGCAAATTCCAGCTACCATCTGCAAGAAAAATCCCTCCTCATTACTGAATGAAAAGGAATAGAAAAGACAGTAACACAACAGCATATGTAACATATAGTTACTACCTACTCCCTCCGTCCCAAAAAAATAAGTCATTTTGAGATTCAAAATTTATCCAAAAAAAGTCATTTTATTCTATTTAGAAAGTGTATATGTATGTAAGAATCAATTACTACCAAATATGGGTAACAAATAGGGGCAAACATGGTCATTTTACATTCTTGTTAATCTGTCCTAAAATTTCTAGAATGACTTGTATTTTGGGACGGAGGGAGTAGCTTTTAACCATTATAAAGTATCTATTATGTAACAGAACTCGCAGACATAGCTAAGCTTTATAAATGTGAAGGCAACTGACTTGAAGGGCAATCCGTATCATACTTTTTATTTTTTAGTTTTTTTTGTAATGATTTTCATATTTAGGTTTTTTAAAAATAATTTGTATTTTTGGACCTTGGAGCTCGGCGCCATGATTTGTAGCGCCGAGATAACACATCTCCATATTATAGGTATTTACCACCAAACTGAGATGGTGCCGACGTGGAGTTTATGGCACTGAGCACCGGCTATGGCGCCCAGGTGCTGCAGCTTGCCCACAACCAATCCAAAGTATTTTAATCAGATGTGCATATGTAGGACAATAGATTAGGGACACGTGTGGGTAGGAAGAGGGGTGGTCGGATGTTTGATTGAGACAACACGGAAACCAAAGCCTGGCTGCCTGCTGTAGCACCGGAAAAGAAAGGGGATGGTGTGCCCTGTTCACAAATATTTTTTTTGAGCCTTGTTCACAAATATTTATTGCTGATTGAAACTGTTTTTCGCATATATGTAAAACTGTTGTTAGGCCCGGTTTAGATTCAAAACGCAAAATATAATATTTTTGTAAATTACTTGTATGGTATATTAAATATAGTCGAAAAATAAATCGTATTACACAAATAGATTGTAAATCGCGAGACGAATCTAATGAACCTAATTAGGACGCGATTGGACACAAAATTGATATAGTAATGCTACAGTAAACATATTCTAATGATGGATTAATTAGACTCATTAGATTCGTCTCGTAGTTTATAGACGAGATCTGTAATTAATTTTATAATTAGTCTACATTTAATACTTCAAATGTTAAAGATTCCCTACTAAAAATACAAAATGAACTAAACAAGACCTTAGTTGTGCTGGGACTTACATGCACCTTTTTATTAGTTTGAGTACTATAGCACATTCGTTATTATTTGATAATTAATATTTAATTATGAACTAATTAAGTTTAAAAAATTTATCTTGTCATTTATAGTTGAACTGTGTAATTAATTAATTTTTCAACCATATCTAATATTTTATATTTGTGTCCGAAAATTTGATGTGATGTGTACTGTAGGAAAAATTTTAAGAACTAAATATGACCTGAATAGGGCCTAAGAAATCAAAATTTCGGGGGCACGTAGGCTGCAGGGTGTCGGCCAGGAGGGTGGCCAGGTCTCCTCTCCTCCTCGGGACTCGCCTCTCTCTCCGCTCAGCTACTTGTGCTGTGCAGCCAGCGCAGCAGGCCAGGCCTCCTGCAATGATCTCGCAAGCAAGAGGCGCAACCCAGGCCCGCACGACCTCATTGCTATTGCTTGTAGAAAGAGAACAAAAAAATACACGGAAAAAATAACAGGCTATACTACTCCGAAGAGTAAACATTTCTTCATGCACATTTATCTCCTCGCGTTACAAAATGCGAACCCCGAGGGATCCATATGTGCAAATGCTGATACACTCTGCTGCCGCTGACGCTGCACTGTGATGGGCAGAGCACCTCGGCGCCTTTGGTAGTGGCACTGAGCTCAGCGGCATAAGCTATGGCATCGAGGTAGGTGCCACATCAGCGCCATCTCAAATTGGTGGTAAATATTTCGGCGTTATGATTTATGACGCCAAAACGTGTTATCTCGGCGTCATGATTTGTGGCGCCGACCCTAGGGTCAAAAACGCAAATTATTTTGAAAAAAATCTAAATGTAAAAATCATTAAAAAAATGGCTAAAAAGTAAAAAGTACGGGCTATCCGTACGAGCAGCTTGCAGTGTACCATTGTGTCCTCTAAAACAAGAACTTGATTTGCCACCCTGGTCATTGTATAAAAAACGTGGGGAAGTAGAATTTTTAAGCAGACAATTGCAGGAAGAAATTATACACAAAAGATGGGAAATAGCGATGTTATAGCTCGGTTTGGATCAAGATGGAAACAAAACATGAGTAGCCAAAGTTCCTTTCTTTTTTTTTTCTAAAAAAAATAAGTAATAAGCTATGAGAAAACTTGTGTGGTTACTATCACAAAAGGCAACGGACAATAACCTAATGCAAAAAACGAGGTAACATAATTTTTTTACCCAAGTATATAGCATTTAGGATGACGAAATACAGTAGTCTGAAAGTACAATGGACAAGCAGCTAAATACATATCAATCAGGGTAGGATTAGGAATAACCTTATTAACTCAGTGCACTCCTAAACCTCTTCTCCTTTGTGACAAATTATGAATGTCGTCAACGAAACATTCCTGTACAAAACAAATAAGAGCTTATTACATGAAAACACTATAAATGAAGGCACATGCACTGAAATACAAAAGGGTTAATCAAAGTAGTGATGGTCATGCTTTTCACGACTTACAGTCCTAGATACAAAACGAAAAAAAATCCACTACAGATGGTTCCATTGCATGCATAGTCATCAATCATTCAGCTCACAACAAACCAAGACAGTAGCTTTCTTCGTTGATACAATTATTTCTGATCTCTAGAGTAGGACTATGGTTCCAAGGAATTACATCACCATAATAGAGACCATGGCAGTACTTCAAATCTGTGACCTGACACATGCTACTATGTGTGTGGAATCGAACAGAGTAAAAGCGTTGCTGATAAATGATGCCAACAACTGAGCTATCAAGCGATAACATTATCTAACATTGGCCGCTTGTTGTGGCCGATGTTGGTCCTGATCATGATGCCTGGCGCAGTGCGCACCAAGCCCATAGGTGGACCGAGGCCTAGGACGCCGAGACCCAAACGCGACGAGGCCCTGTCCGGAGCTCAATAAGCAGATGGCTGGTTGAGGGAGGGCCGCGCTCAGGCCGCCGCCGCCGCCAGGGAAGAGCTCCACGCAGGCCGCCGATTGGTAATCAGATTGAAGTAGCCAACGATGGTCTAACCGATCATTGGATGAACAAGACGTATTTGTGCTGAGGGTATATTGACTAAACAGCCTGTGATTGAAATACCCTCCGTTAATTAAAATCAACGCTCCATAAAATTTTAGAGGGAGGAACCCAGCCGTAACAAACCTCGCCTATAAAAAAGCACCGTAACAAACCTCGAAATTGAAAGGAAAATATCACGATCTGAAACTTAAATGGAAAAATACCCCGTCTCCAAACAAATTAAGATGGAAAATATACTAAAACAAACCTCATCAGGCGCAGCGATTGAAAACCCTTCAAGATCTCAACTGTGCATGTCTCGGCAATCGATATGTCAAGGGTCCAACCGCGCCGGCTGCTGCTGGTGGCACCGAGGGTTCAATGGTGCGCCATCGGCCTCAGGGTAACCCTCAAATTCATTGACTGAAGCAGGGGAAGATGATAGAAGTGAATATCAACAAAGGCAGAGCGATTTGTCAAAAACACCCGGGCTAGCCCTTACAAACTTTTATGAACTCCTTGCACCTAAAGTCCTCGTCATCCTTCGTTGACCCTCATGAAAATCCCTATATTATCTGCAGTCTCCTATGCGTCTCGTACTGTCTGTATCATGCTAGCAGTACTATCAATATCTCTGCAACAAATAAATAATAATCAACAATACTTCCGCAACCACGAAACTAGTTTCCATGAACGAAAAGCGTTTACACATGTGGGATATGTATTGATTGTTTCATTAAAAATGGTGGTGGAGAAAAAATAAGTCATCAGGATACTATTCCTTTGCATTTTTGCTGGCAGACGGTCACTAGTTGGTTTCTTCCTTTTACACTTGTCGAGCATAACAATTATTTCAAAAAAAAATCCATTTGTAAACAATCAAAACATTTTAGGCCTTGCTTGAGAAGAAGAAGGATCGAGACACTGTAATAGGGGCTTTCCATGCTTTAGAGACTACAACTATGGAAATATTCGCAAAGAATTGGTGGCGGTTTAGTAATAGGTTTTGCTTTTGAAATGTTCACCTTTGTTTTCACGCTCTTTTTGTAATATAATGGCCAGATATATCACACTATGTAGAGGCCGGGATGTGAACTATTCCATTATTTAAAAAGAAAGAGTGAAAAAAAGAATAATGGCAAGGCAGTGGATATAAAAAATATTAGGCATGCATGTGACAAATCCTATAATGTATATGCAAAACTATATAAATTATGTACCATAGAACTCTGACAGATACGCCAGGTACCTTTATTACTTCGATGTGAGCGAGCAACTTCTTGATCTCCTCAGTTTCACACCACTTCGCTAGTTCATCACTACCACTAATTATTAGCCTTTTGAGCTTCGTTAGCTGTTGTATGCTCTTTGGTAAAGATGTGATGTCGTGGCATCGGCTGAGGGCAAGTTCGTTGAGAGAGGTGAGGCCCCCGATGGTCTCTGTCAAATCATTCAGGTTCCAACAGTGAAAGATATGCAAATCTTGGAGAGAGATGAGGTCTCCCATCCATTGAGGCAGTTCTGTCATGCATTCAATATTCATCAGATGTAGTGACTGTAAACAACTGAGATGCCCCGTGGAAACCTACAATGCTTGCATCTCATATCTCCCTGCTATTGACAACTTTTTAAGTGATGCAATCTGACCCAACCAATTGGGAAGTTCTATTTCTGGCTGGTACAAGTTCGTTAAAGTTAGCATCTGGAGGGAGGAGAGTGCTTGCGTGATCTCTGGTGAGCTGCTCAGATAACTGCATCTGTAGATCTGTAATTCAGTGAGGGCAGGGAGGTGGTGAAGCAGGCTCCACTGATGCATAGGCACCTTGCAGTCAGATACATGCAGAGTAGTTAACGGAGCAGAGGGGGAGGAAACAGTGGTCTGTGATGCACCCTCCTCCCAAGAGGCTATTACACCATCACATCTCCCCGATATGGACCATTCCTCCCCAGCTCTATGTGGGCATGGTTTCAGCCTTATAAGTTGGGGCAATCATGGATTTCCAATACACAGATGTTGGGAACATAAACTTGCTCACACCATCCCCACCACGAGTGTACGTTATATACCAAACTTTGAGGCTTTCCATTTCACGTAGAGAAAAACGCTTCAATAGAGGAAATGATGGTCTTCCGGTGCCGCACAGGTCCCCATCAATTTTTGAAATGCCACTCATTCGACTAAATTTCAGCTCCTCCAGATTAGGTAATTGGCCAAGTGGTGGCAGTGCATTGCACTTATGCAAATTGGACAAAGAGATCCGACTAAGATTAGGGAGAACAGCAATACCAATAAACCACTCAGGAAATCTTACACTACTGTAACCATCTATATATAACTCCTCTAAAGTTATTGGAGTGACTAGCTCTCCCAGCACTTCCATATCCTCGACAAACCTCTCAGAATCTGTCGTCCAGTTGAGTTTCATTTCCTTCATTCTTTTTCCATTAGTCTTACACTCCACGCCTCTTGCACGGACTTCACGTTTTCAAGTCTGCTTATCACCAAGTTAGTACGATTTACATCTTGAAGAAGATCAAGGTTGCTGCTCGAGTGGTGATAATCAGCTTGGACCAGAAAGTGTGGTAATGTAATTAAATTTTTTGGTGAGTCCTGGCTGCTCCAACAGGTTTAGCAGATTGCAACCCTTGAGATGTAGAAACTTCAGACTATCTATTTCATGCAGAGCTGCCGGTAGACTCTGCAGATCATGGCAGTAAGAAAGATCCAGTGTATGTAACTTTCTTAGGCTACAAATACAGTCAGGAATTCTTGTAAGCTCTGTTTTAGACAAATCCAGATGCTCTAGGTTTGGAAGGTTACTTATACACTTAAGAAAAATGGAAAGTCCGGTTGAACACCCTGATAAATTCAAATAACAAAGTTCAGTGAGATTTCTCGTGGCTTCTGACATCCCTGAGAAATGCGAGTCAGCTCTAAAAAAGAGTGAACACTTTGACAAATTCAAACATTGGAGTTTGGTAAAGCTACCGATGGCTTGTATTATATCCTGATCTTCGAAGAAGTATGAGGAATCTGATAAGTTTAAATACTTCAGATTGGTGAGTCTGCTCAAACCTTTTGGTAAAGTTTCACCCATGCACGTGCTCGATAATTTCAGATATTCAAGGTTGGTGAGGCTCTCTATGGACGTTGTAACATTATAACAATATGACAAATCTAGATGCACCAACTTTGTAAGCATGCCAAATGACACCGGCATTAAACTCCAACTCCAACAATCTGACAAATCAAGATACATCAAATCCTTCAATTCTCCAATTAATTCTGGCAGTGAAAAGATCTGAAAAGACCCACGAAGGCTGAGGTAAATTAATTTTTTCAGCTTTATGATGCAATAGGGAAAGGCCAATTGTTTGACCATTGGAGCATTAAGATATCTCAAATGCTTTAAATTACCCATAGAATATGGCAACTCCCGTATAGAGCACCAACTTAAATCCAAGACACGGAGGTACTTAGCCGACGTAAACGATGCACCGCGGAGCACAGTTTTGTAAGTACCAAGAAAATACAGTGCTCTTATTTCGGTAGGATATTGTGTGAATGACCACAGTGACTTGGTACCATCATTGAGGAACGCAAATCGAAATCTGCTCCCCCCGGTATTGCATTGTTTCCTAGCATCTAGAATTTCGTAAAGCATGAGCGATCTTGCTAAGTCATGCACCAGATCATGCATAGTGAACACTGTAACATCCATGTCAACAGCCTGCAACATAAGGAACATGCATGGAAGCATCAGGTCTTAGGCCACAGTGCACAGCTGTTTCAAAAAATAGAGTGGACACAGCTACTAATTCTGGAGACGGAATCAAAGCAAGAAAAACACAAACAAGCTCCAAAAAACAAAGGGCACTCCGGATATTTATTAATCGAACACGATAAACCACACCCAACACCCCTCGTCCGCAGCTAATCTCCAGCTCCAGCTCGGCTCCCCCGCCTAGCCGCTGCTCGAGCGGCCGCCGGAAGACCATGTGCGGCACTCTGTCAGCCTTCACCCCCACCACACGAGTCATTTCCTTCGCTCGCGGCCTCGCGCTCTCCTCTCCTTGTCCATGGTGGCAGGTGGAACGGACGGCGCGGCGGCGTGCTTGGTTAGGGTCAGCGGCAGTGGAGGGCGGCGGCGGACGGCGGTGGCCACCAGAGCCAGGGAAGGCAAGGGAGGCGGGGGCGCTGGCTACGACGCGCTTGCAATTACTCGCACATACGAGGAATAGACGCCCCCGTGTGGCCTGCCCGGCCACGGCACTAGTTAAGGCATTGGCTGGATCGGTAGCCAGTACCCACGCGCCGCCGATCAGATTCGCCCCGCCACTGTAGTGCATGGCGGTCCCCTTCTTGTGTGCGATGCGGGGATGCCAGCAGCGTGCATCATGGCATCTTGTGGCAGCAGGGATGCTCGTGTGCATGTGGCGTGGCGATGGCCTGTTTGCAGCCGGGGCGTGCATGGGGATTCCGGAGGCGACGCCTTCGGGTTCGGGTTTGGGTTCGGGTTCCACTTACTTACATGGGACTTGGAAGCGTCTATCGAATTGCCCCTTCCCCGAGCGTGTAAACTCAGATCGTCTGGTCAGGAGACGGTGGCGATTGTGGCATCACGTCTCTAGTTGGAGGCTCCGCTTTGGAAGCTAAAGCTATGTCTGGCTGCTGCCCCCGCCTGTGAGGCTTCTTTTGTATCTCTTTTATAAAAACGAGAAAAAAAACTACTACGAAAATGATTTTTAGGGGTGGAAAAAATATATTCTAGAAGCGGGTGCGGTACCTGCCCCTAGTTCTGACTACTAAATATCAATTTATAGGAGCGTGTGAGATCGTGACCCGCCCTTACCAATTAATTTCCAGCAAATGAAAAAATTAGAAAAACCTTAAAAAACGATAAAAGAAAAAAAAATACCCCAACTAACCGGCCACCACTAGAAGCTTCTCTACTATCGAGGTACAACTATTTTGACAAAATATGCATACTTCTGTAAACCAGAGTTCGAAGATATGTTGTTCTTTTAGATTAACTCTAAAATCGGGTGACGCCATCAACCGCCTCTAGAAATCCATTTCCGGGAGCATATCCGTCCTTTAAAATATTTTTTCTATTTTATTCTAAAATTTGATTTAAATTTTAAATATAGAAGAACAAATAAAAAAGTGAAACTTCTACACTATGGTTATTGTGAACTATAAATATAGAAAAAAATGCCAAATATATTTCTGTGCATATAAAGGTTAAAATTGTGGAAATTTGAAAATATGACTTGAGTTGATGAAATACTATATAGTCATAGCCATATGTAGGGCAAAACTAGTAAATGATCTTGTGATCCTAAACGGTCTTCAATGAATAATGTATAGACTATGAAATTTTAGATCTTACCATTACAACGTTGATATGGAACTACTCTACATTTGAGGTTGTTTGAAAACAAATAAAAACTTGTAGCTTATGAAACTAGAGAATTTATAATAATTTTTTGCACAATTAAATGACCTTAAATGAAAAGGTTATCAACTATAAAATCTTACATCTCGTCACGCTCTACAATTTTAGCATAAAGTTTGTCTTCATCCGAGATCATATGAAAAAGTTATGATTTTTTGCGTGAGACCATTTGTTGGGGTGGGTAATGCACCCATCCCTGAAATCCACTTTTAGGGGTGGGTGTAATCATCACCCACCCCTAAAAATAGCCACTATTTTGGGGTGAATAATAGCATCACCCATCCCGAGAAATGCATTTTCATGGATGGATCCACCGCTATAGTAGCTCCGCTCCCTTTGTAGAAGTGAGTTACCTTTTGATCCACCCTTGAAAAAATGGGATGTTTCTACAAATCGTTTTTGTTGTAAGGAAAAAAAGAAAGCAGATGATGGTGATGATATTTGTGGTAAGCTGTTGTGGTTAGCGGTGTTGAGGCGGTTTAAGGTGGAGTTTGGAGCTATGAGGGTACTATGGTGCGATGAGGCGGTGGCAGAGATTTGAGTGCAGCAACAATGTTGTAGTATGTTGAGTTTGATGGTGCAATGGCGTTGTGCGGCGCAGGTTTATATCCAAACTAACCATCCGGTATTTATTTTGTAGTTGCTTTTTTTGCATTGGTTTTTTTGCCCATTTGACCTTCATGTCCTTTTTAATATAAATCATTGTTCAGGAATATCAACAAAGTTAAATATTTTAATTCCTAAATTTCTTATTAATATGTATTCAAGCCAAATAAATAATAACATGTTTTTTCAAGATGGAAATACAAAAGGACAAATAGCGGGTGCTTTTGTATCCATGTGTTTCCAGAACTCTGCCTATGTGTGGCTTGGGTTGTACAAGCATGGCCCTCGTATATAGTTTTCGCAAGCTATAGTTAAGCATTAAAATTTTAGAGTCCACTAGGATCAGCTGGCATAACTATTCTAGTCCATCAATCTCCTTCTGTGGATGTCAATCAACATTTTCTTACACTAGATTCAACAATCAGTGAATCCTATGTTAACATTTCAAATAGATTAATACAACATTGCTTGTAGGTCAGATATGTAATCATGGCTTGCTCCCCTACCTCACCCAGATTTCCCCAGGTTTGATACATACTTCAATATTTTCTTATGACTAATTAGACGAGGCCTGAACCCTGATTCAATACTTTGAATGGGCTAATCGCTACTACAAAAATGATTTGTAGCAACACCTCGGATTTGTTTTAGGGGCGGCAAAAAATTTGACCCGTTGCTACAAATGGTGCAGAATTACTGTAGCATCCGACTCGCCCCTAGGGGCGGGTCACCCCTCACCCGCCCTTAAAAATTGACTCCATTTGTAGGGGCGGATGACAGGGTGATTCGCCCTTAAAAATGCATTTTAGGGGCGGGTCACCCCCTCATCCGCCCTTCAATTTTATTTTAAAAATTTGGTTAGTTCAAAAAAATAACAAAACACATAAAAAAAGTGAAATTTTTACCATAAGTCAAATGTGATCTATAGAACCAGGAAAAAGTATTTAAATCATATTTCAACGTATAAAATGATTATGAATGTGGAAACAATTAAATTAGCCTTAAGTTGCATGAGATGAGATAGTAAGTGAGTTATACATTATGGTTTCACACTCTTAGCTATTATATACGCTGAAATATAGTTTCGATATTTTTCCTTGATCTATAGATCACAATAGGTTTATGTAAAAAGTTTCACTTTTTTTGATCTGTTTTACTATTTTTTGAATTAAACAAATTTCTAGAATAAAATTAAAAATCTTTTGTAGGGGCGGGTGGGGGCATCACCAGCCCCTAAAAATTATTTGTAGGGGCGGGTGCGGGGTGACCCGCCCCTTCAAATCTGTTAGCGAGGTGATTAGGGAGATTATTAGTAGGCCCAATGGGCCTTGGGTGGCCGGCGCCCAGCCTCCTTGGCTCTGTGCGCCGCCCCCTCCTGTGTAGGTAGATGGCGGCAGGGATCCCCCTGATGGTGCTGTTTCCATAAGCCATCTAGGGTTCCCTACCTTTATATGTACACCCATTGTGCACCTCTATCAATCCAATCCAATATTTCCCAGCAATCTCCATTGCTTACATGGTATCACGAGTTAGGGTTTCGATCCTTGCTCCTTCCGCTGCCATCCCGCGCCATCCCTAGGCTGCGCCGCGCGCCCCTCCAGGCTGCGCACCCCTGCTGGCCACCATGGCCGGCTCCCCACCCCCTCCCCGCGCGGCGATCCCAAGACCGCCGACGCCTCTTGATGATAGCACGACATCTTCGGATACGACCATTTATTATAAGGTCAGCTCGTTCCAAATAAATTTGTCATCTAGATTTGAGAATAAATTACTACCTAATGATTTAATTATTGTTAGAAACCATGGAGATGATGAATACGACGTAGGGGAGGAGTTTGGAGGCATGGTGGACCAGCAAGGGCAGCCAAGCCGAGTTGGAGGCCCAATCCAAGTCGAGTTCGAGTCTGCTTCGGAGTCCAGGAGCAGCCCGCACCAAAATCAACGCCCAGGCCGCATACGGAGTCCGTTTGGGATGCTCTTTATATGGATGAAAAGATAATTTCAAGGAGCTTCCAATGACACTAGTTTGACAGATACACGGGCCACTTGGGCCAACACGGTACACGGGCCAACGGCCCAAAAGACGGTGTTGCAACAACTTGACAGATTCTGGACGTTCAGTTGTTTCGACGATTACCGTCGACTCCAAATGAATTTGGGCCTCAAACCAGTGCCATTAGAAGCTCCTTGAAATTATCTTTCTATCCATATAAAGAGCATCCCAAATGGACTCTGTATGCGGCCTGGCCGTTGATTTTGGTGCGGACTGCTCCTGGACTCCGAAGCAGACTCGAACTCGACTTGGATTGGGCCTCCAACTCGGCTTGGCTGCCCTTGCTGGTCCACCACACCTCCAAACTCCTCCCCTACATCTTCTTCATCATCTCCATGGTTTCTAACAATAATTAAATCATTAGGTAGTAATTTATTCTCAAATCCAGATGACAAAATTATTTGGAACGAGCTCACCTTATAATTAATGGTCGTATCCGAAGGTGTCGTGCTCTCATCACCTCTGCCCTCGCCGACGCCCAGCGTGAGGAGCACGCCAAGGCCCTCCGAGCAAAGTGTGAAGCCGCCCTCGCTAGGGCCGCTGCCGCCGAGCAGGAGGCCGCCACCGCCGCACAGGAATGCGACGCCGCTGCCCAGCGTGTCTGCGATGCCCACGCCAAGGCTGCGCGCGAGCGCGGCATCGCCGCCGAGGGCGATCCCGACGCCCACCGTGAGGAGGAGGACACCGTCTCCGTCGACACCGATGACCACGACCTTCATCAGGCCGTTCTGGTCCATGAAGCTGCCGCCCTCGTCAATCTGCACGCCCATGCCATCGGCATGCATAATATCCGGAGCCTCGTCCATGTCGTCCTCGACCCCACCGCCGGGAACTACACTCGTTGGTGCGATCAGATCCTCCTCGTCATCGGCAAGTACTCCCTGGAGTCCCACGTCCTCGCCGACCTCCCTGCGCCCGGATTCCCGGACTGGACCCGCATGGATTGCGTGGTCAAGTCCTGGATCGCAGGGACCATCTCCACCGACCTCGCCGAAACGGTCATCGATCGCGCCGCCACAGCCCGCGCCGTCAGGTGCGCCCAGGAGGACCAGTTCCTCGGCAACAAGGAGACGCGTGCCCTCCACCTCAACGTCCAGTTCCGCAACCTCGTCCAAGGTGATCTCACCATCACCGATTTCTGCAGGTGCCTAAAGAGCATGGTGCAGCAGCTTGCGAATCTTGGGGAACCCGTCACCGATCGCACGCTGACCCTCAACCTCATCCGAGGGCTCAACGAGCGCTTCCATAATGCTGGCCGCCACATCCGTCGCGACAACCCCTTCCCCAAGTTCAAGGACGTCGTCAACGAGCTGATCCTGGAAGAGCTCACGATGGCGCACCAACCCTCGGCTTCCTCGACAGCCCTCCTCGTCACCGCCATGTCGGCTCCTTCCGGGGCACCACCGGCAACAGGATCCCGCCCTCCCCAGCAGCCCCCATGCACTGGCGGCTCCAACTCCGGGGGCGGGACTCCCAGTGGCAAGTCCAAGGATGTCGTGCCCTTACACCTCTTCCCAGAATGGTAAAGCTGAGCGTATAATTCGTTCCACTAATAATATTATCCGCTCGCTTTTGTTCCAAGCTAGCATGCCGCCATCTTATTGGGTTGAGGCTCTTGGCGCTGCCACATATTTGCTTAACATCCTTCCCACCAAAACCCTGAGTTTCGTTACGCCGCACTTCGCTCTTCACGGGGCGTTACCCACGTACTATCATCTACGGGTCTTTGGTTGGGCATGCTACCCAAACCTCGCCGCCACAGCTGCTCACAAGCTAGCGCCGCGATCCACTCTTTGTGTCTTCCTTGGCTACTCTCTTCACCATAAGGGATACCGCTGCCTTGATCGTTCCACAAACAGAGTCATCATCTCTCGTCATGTGTCCTTCGACGAGGGGTCGTTTCCCTTTGCTGAGCCTTCTCGCCCTGTCAGCGGGGCAGCTTTTGAGTTCCTGGATGATTATACTACTAATGTGACGGCCCCATTGGACCGACACCCATTGTTTCTTCCATAGGAGCTCGTGCAGACGGTGCCGCGTTGCCACACGCGGCCCTCGGAGTCCCAGCGATCCCACCAGCAGGCGGCTCAGGCTCTAGTCGAGCTGGGCCGCCTCCCGGCTTCCCACCGCCCCAGTCCAGCGCCCCTGCACCAACAGCCAGCCACGGCCGGCCTCCTTCACCCGCCGACCAGGCAGGCCGGCCGACGTCTTCCAGCTGGCTCCAGCCAGCTCCTACAATGCCCGTCGCCCCATCGCCCGGTCCCCTGCAGCCGTCCATGACGCCTGGACAGCTGCAGCCGACGCCGTTGCCGTCTGGACAGTCACGACCGGCCACCTCGCCCGAGGCCGCTCTTCACCGACCGCCCTCCGCTCTACACTCGGCGCCAGCAGCCTGTCACTGCTCCTCCCTTGCCCAAGGGAGCCGTGCCCGTTCGCCCTGTGGTGATTCAGCACGGGATGACCACCAGGGCGAAGGCTGCGTTTCGTCAGCCACGCGCCCTCCACGTCGCTTCACTGTCGCCGATTTCGAAGACCTTCCGCAGCGCCCTTGCCGATCCTAACTGGCGGGCGGCTATGGAAGCTGAGTACAACACCCTCCTGGAGAACAAGACTTGGGATCTTGTTCCTCGCCCGCCTTGGGCCAACGTCGTCACCGGCAAATGGATCTTCAAGCACAAGTACCATGCTGATGGTACTCTGGAGCGGTACAAGGCGCACTGGGTGCTCCGCGGCTTCACTCAGTGTCCTGGTGTGGACTTCGACGAGACCTTCAGTCCGATTGTAAAACCGACAATAGTTCGCACAGTGCTGTCCATCGCACTCTCTCGCCGGTGGCCCATTCATCAGCTGGACGTGAAGAACACCTTTCTTCATGGTACACTTTCCGAGACGGTGTACTGTGCCCAGCCTGCTGGTTTCGAGGACACAGCCCACCCCGACTTCGTCTGCCGCCTGAATAAGTCTCTCTACGGACTTAAACAGGCGCCTCGTGTTTGGTACAGCAGGTTTGCAGCATACCTGCTGTCCCTGGGGTTTGTGGAGGCCAAGTCCGACACCTCACTGTTCGTCTTCCGCCACGGTGATGACCTGATCTACCTGCTCCTCTACATCGACGACATCGTCCTCATAGCTTCCTCCACAGAGCTCCTGCAGCACACCATCACTGCGCTCTAGTCTTAGTTCTCGATGAAGGATCTCGGTGAGCTCCATCACTTTCTGGGGATGCATGTCCAGCGGTGCGGCTCCAGCTTGCTTCTCTCCCAGCGTCAGTACATGCTGGATATCCTGGATCGCGCAAGGATGGCTGAGTGCAAGCCGTCCTCCACGCCTGTCGACATCAATCCGAAGCTGTCTGCAGATGGACCACCAGTTCAGGATCCTTCGGATTATCGGAGCCTTGCTAGAGCTCTTCAGTGGCTGACGTTCACTCGACCGGACATCGCCTATGCCGTTCAGCAGGTCTGCCTTCACATGCACGACCCCCGGGAGCCCCACCTTGCCGCATTGAAGCGCATTCTGCGCTATGTGCGCGACACTCTTCCCTTGGGACTTGTTCTGCAGCCGTCTCGGAGTGGTGATTTGACAGTTTACTCCGACGCAGACTGGGCAGGCTGTCCAGACACCAGGCGCTCCATCTTAGGCTACGCTGTGTTCCTTGGTGACAACCTGGTTTCCTGGTCTTCCAAGCGACAGAACACAGTTTCCCGGTCCAGTGTTGAAGCTGAGTATCGCGCTGTGGCCAATGGTGTGGCCGAGGTCACTTGGCTGCGCCAACTTCTGCTAGAGCTTCATGCTCCTCCTCGCCGAGCGTCACTGGTATACTGCGACAATATCAGTGCTGTCTACATGTCCTCCAACCCGGTTTAGCATCAACGCACCAAGCACATCGAGATTGATCTCCATTTTGTTCGGGAGCACGTTGCACTTGGTGATGTTCGTGTTCTGCATGTGCCGACGACATCTCAGTATGCCGACATCTTCACCAAGGGGTTGCCTTCATCCTTGTTCCAGGAGTTCAGGTCCAGTTTGAACGTTCGCGGCTTCGACGATCAGACTACGGGGGCGTGTTAGCGAGGTGATTAGGGAGATTATTAGTAGGCCCAATGGGCCTTGGGTGGCCGGCGCCCAGCCTCCTTGGCTCTGTGCGCCCCCCCCTCCTGTGTTGGTAGATGGCGGCAGGGATCCCCCTAATGGTGCTGTTTCCATAAGCCATCTAGGGTTCGCTGCCTTTATATGTACACCCATTGTGCACCTCTATCAATCCAAACCAATATTTCCCAGCAATCTCCATTGCTTACAAAATCTATTTCAAATTTAATATAAAAGAATAACATACCCCATTGAGACACAAGTGGCTGCGTAGTATGGTGGTAAGGAAGGTTCACGTGATGCTTCAAAAAATCATATCTCCTAGGATAGGGGCTTCTGGTGGTGGCCGGTAAGCAGTGATATTTTTTTAATTTTAATTTTGTTGTTTTCATATTTATTTTTCTAATTTTTCTATGTTTCGGAAAATGATTTGTAGGGGCAGGTGAGCCTATGACCCGCCCCTAAAAATCATTTTTAGGCGCGGACACTTTACGCGTTCCTAAAAATAGTATTTTTAGCTGCGAAAACTAGGGACGGTTGTGGCATCCGCCCCTAAAAACATGTTTTTATCGGCCCCTAAAAATGTTTTATGTAGTAGTGAATACAACGGGTTCAAGCCTTTATTTATTGTTAGATTTAGGGATGAGGTATTCGTTTATGGTTGGATTGCTCCCCACCTTATTTGAGCCATCCATCTAATGTAGTACGGATCTCAAACACTAAAAGTTTCATAAGAAAAACAGCCTTTCGGAAGCTATATAGGTTTGCCTTACAAACATGCTTCGTGACCCCGTGGATTTAGGCCCGAGACTACATAAGAGTAGCCCAAATAATCCATGTCTCTTATGATCTTGACTACCACTTGTATTTTTCTTTTTTCTAAAAAAGTTCTAAACTACATATTATTTATGACTAATCAAAGTTGCAATATATGTAAGTTTGCTTTGAACTGATTGAATTATAAGTAAGAATAATTCAAATGTAGTATTGGTATGCAGAAATAACATACCGTGGGTACTGAATGTTGAAAGAATGATAGTCCCAGCAGCTGCCCAATATACTTCTCACCGAGCTGCAAATTGGAGAGCATGTTTGATGGTTTGATGAAATCCAAAGAAATCCATTGATAAATTAAATCATCTTTAACTATCTTGTGACCTTTTGGAAAGATTGCACAAAAGGTGAAGCATGGCTTCAAGCTTGCATCCATATGGCTATAACTTAACTTCAAAGATGCAAGAACATGATTTGGCAATGATGCATAATCTGAAATAGGTTCATTCCAGATACCACTTTCTTTCACCTTAATCCATTGATCAATGTTCATGGACCGCAAAGTGAAGCCTAGAGATTGAGCTGCTAAAGCCACACCCCTACACTTCTTGGCAATCTCCCTTCCAATATCCATCAACTGTCTTTTGTCGTTTCTAGATTCAAAAGAACTTCTTTGTTTTATTATATCCCAGCAAATGTCATTTGTCAAGGGTAATATCTTGTATGGTTGAAGGTTAGTACAAATTCTCCTGGCAACACGTTCACTGCGTGTTGTTACTAAAATAATTATGCTGCTATCAGCATGATATAGCATATCCTTTAACTCCTGCAGGTGGAATTGATCTTCCTCCCATAGGTCATCTAAATCAACCAGGATCTTGCCAGAAAGTAGTTCTGTGAGGCAACTATGTATTATCTGTCTTTCAATAGCCTGGCTTTCTTTTCCAGATAGTTGTGAAATCACATACTCACGAATTTTATTCAAGTCAAATATCTGGGACACATGAACCCATACATGAGAATAACATTTAAAATTTGGATCATTGTAAATCAATCTTGCAAAAGTTGTCTTGCCAATGCCTCCAATACCATATATAGGAAGGATGATGATCTTTTCTGACATACCATCAAGTAAAGAAGCAATTATTTTCCCTTTCTCTGCTGTCCTCCCAATAATGAGTTCTTCTACTACATCTGGCGATGCTTCTCGTGCATCAACAAATTCCAGCTCACTGCAACTAGGGCCTGCCATCAAATTAATGTTCTGCTGTTGACCTTTGATATCATCTGATTCCTTTCTCATATCTATATTCTTGTTATTATGCATTGCTATTCCAGAAACTTTCTTGAGACATCCTTTCTGAGGAAGCTGCAATATTTCAGTTGGTTTGACAACAAACAACACAATTCGATTAATAGTGTTCACATTGATACAATTTTGAAGATGCTATTTAGAGTAACAATTTGTTAAAATGTGGAGGTTAAATAAAAAAATATATTATGAAAGTTTTTTCTTGATGTATTCCAGAGAAAACATTATATATCCAGTGATATACTTGATCTTTCTCTACAATCAATATGTTTCACATAGTCACTATCAGTTTTAGATGATCAGAAAACTGCTGTATATTATTGAATTTCTGAATCCTGGAGGGATCTATACTTTTGAGTGTCGAGAAATAATTGCAAATATACTAGGAAAAATAACTAAATGAACTGATGGCATGATTTTGCTTTTATTGAATTTATTTTCTGACCTAGCTATCGATTATGTACCTTCTCAAATTATATTAATTACCTCGCCAATGGCAGTTTCAATCTCATTCAGCTTCTCAGTGATCTTCCCTATATTGGGTCTTTTTTCGCTATCTTCCTCCACACATAACAATGCTATTTGAATGCACGTCTTTACTTGGTTACAATATGCTTCGACCAAGGAACCACTACTGCATGTCGCCTCCAACATGTTCCTCCAGTTCTTTTGGACCTGATACATTGAATTGTCAAGCCAGGCTGATATTTAATATTCCAATGTAAATATGAGATAGTATTAGATTAAGAAAAGGGCCTGTTTATAAGAAATATCATTTCTTACATGATCGATAAACTCGTCCGAAGACATATCTAGACATTTGGGGTAGCCCTTGGGTCCTGACACAATCCTTATCATTATGACACCCAAGCTAAATATGTCAAACTTTCCTGATATTTCACCTCTGTCGATGTATTCTTGTGGCTGATACCCTCTGCATTGCATCACATTCAACCAATTTATAATTGTGCATGATCTAACTTAAAAATGATATGTTCAGTTGAGACATTTATCTTACAGTGTTCCATAAGGATTTTGTGTAAATCGTGTTGGTTCTTCACCAAAGATCCTGGACAAACCAAAATCTGCAATTTTTGGTACCATGTCCTTATCTAGCAATATGTTGTCAGGTTTTAGGTCCAAGTGGTACATAGGTTCTTCCAGCTGCTCATGAATATACTTTAGACCCTCACAAGTCCCCTTGATTATTCTGAACCGTGTGTGCCATTCAAGTCTAGGAAACTCATCTGCAGCAACGGTATAGTAAACAAAAAAGATTCTTAATCAAATGAAAAGATAAAAGTGCTCCCACGACACATACTGAATTACTGATAATAGGGCAGCAGCATACCAGAAAGCAGAAGTCGTTGAAGGCTGCCATTGTGCATATACTCCAAGCATAGTGCTCCACGTATTTCATTAACAAGCACCTTGCTTCCATCGGGCATGATAAAAGGGTTTTGCTCTGTTTCAAAACAATATCCCAGAACCCGTACAATGTTCTGATGATTAAGCTTCCTGAGGTTATAGAACTCATTTCTTAACTGCCCATAGTCTAGACTAGAATTGGGAAGCAATAACTTCACAGCAACATCGTCTCCGTTTCCAGTCACTCCCTGTCAAACATATATCATCAGTACTGAGTACACATGACCCTGTTTCTATGTGCTACTTATATAGTGTTTTACTGAATGCAGTAAAACACCATATAATATTGTTTCAAAGTACTTGCATTGTGTTGGCCAGACTTGTTGAAAATATATTTATGTGTCCATATAGAAAAAGCAAGACGACCGAGCCTTACCTTGTAAACAACTCCAAATGCTCCTTGACCAAGTTTCCGCTCCTCGGAGAAACCATTCATGATTTCTCGCAAGATTTGAATGGTATATCCTCTGCATCCATACTTCTGACCTATGTTTAAATTGTGCTAGTACAAAGACCCTTAGGAGAGAAAGGTGGAAACACATGTCAATAATATTTTACAAACAGATAGAAGAGTAGCATTCTATCAAGGACACACTACGCATTCTATCAAGGACACACTACGGGTAGCTTTGGTATACTCTCCTTGTCCTATTGTCCATCCTGCCTCTAGCTGGCTCGAACATGAACTTAGAACTTTTTTTTTCGCCGACGTGCCTGAGCACGTATTTCATTAAGAGGAAAGCAATACGACCAGTACAAACTTTAATAGGCAGAGGCTATTAAGGCGAAAACAAATACAGCAAGAAAAAACGGGGAAGACATAGGCTACCCGCAAACCTAGACACAATCGCAACTAGAACCTGCAACAGGGTATTACAACGCCAAGGGTGCAAGGATTGGCAACACGACAAGGGTGGCAAAGCATCCACCCGACCCACCAAACCAGCAAAGCATCCACCAGATAACGACCAATGCAACCTAGACGATGTCGACGATGCAAGCAAAGGCAGGAGCAGATGCAGACTCCCGAGAGAGCCAACAACCACCACCAGCAGACGACCACCGCAAGCTGAGCTTCTAGGACGACGCCTCCAGGGTGGGAACGACGCCAAAGGCACCGTCGTCGTCCGACCAAACAGGTCAAGGCTTTCGCCCTAAAAGCTCAACGTAGGAGAGGGAAGAGGTGGAAACGATGACGCCTTCAAGAAGGTGAACGGCGCCCGCAGGCGTCGTCGTCATTGGTCCGCGAGAAGACCAAGGCTTTCGCCTCCACCTCAAACCCTCTCCAGAGCCGAGGGCCGAACAACGCCGCCACAACACAGGAGAGCCCACCCGTTGCCACTAGAAGCAGCTAACAGGAAGGCACAAGCGAGCGACGGCCTGTCCAGGGGCGGGACAACGGGCCAGCGCTACCGGAGGGCCGGAGACCCGCGTCGCCGCCGCCACCATAGTGGCAGCAGCCATCGCGCGGTGCCAGCGCAGGCCCAACACGAGCCGCGACGAGCTGAGCCGCAACGCCGCCACCACCACTGCCGGCGCGCGCACCACCACCACGCTCGACCCCACCAGGGGGCGGGCCACGGCAAGAGAGTGCCGGCTGACGAGGAGCCCCAGCGAGAGGAGGGCCGGCCCATGCCAAAACGAAGGAGGCCAGATCCGGCATGGGAGCCCCCGAATCCGTACCTATGCGGCCGGCGACCGGCGGTGGGGCAGAGGGTCAGGATTCGCGAGTTTGGGGGAAGAGGAAGGGAGGAGGGAGGGATGGGGCAAACCAAGACAACTTCGGCTAGTTGCCGGCCGCCGCCGCCGCCGCCGGCCAACGGGAGGGGGTGGGTGGGGGCGCGGGGTCGTCCCCCCGAGTCGCCTGGGAGGACGACGCGGGGTGGGGGGAGCTTAATTAGCCCATTTCTATTGTAGAATAAAACTTAGAACGTTGAGATGCAAGAACTAGGGGCGCGTTTGGTTTGCTGCATGCAGCTCAACCAGGCTCGTCAGATGCAGGCTTGACATAATTGGCAGGGTCTCAGCCAATTGAGGTGCATGGGTGTACATCTGTACACCCAATAATTTGGACAAAATTTTTTTAGCAAGTATGTATATTAGTGTATACATATATATACATATATATACACATATACATATATATACATATACATATATACATATACATATACATATATATATACATATACATATATATATGTACATATATACATATATATATACACATATACATACATACATACATATACATATACACATATATATACATATACATATATATATATACATACATACTTAGAGAACTAACTGAGTTAGATCATGTTTATTTGAGCCCAAATTAGAGAACTAGGCCCGTGGGCTGGCCTGCTCTCTCAGCTACACTGCCTCACCCTCACACCAATCCCCTTCGGGGCTCTCCACAAGATCTCTCCTCATTCCTCAATCGACCTCTCCTCTCCTCTTCTATTTTCTGCTGCTGCTAGCTAGGGTTGGCCCTTGCCCTTGGAGTTCGGCGGCAGCCGGCACCTGGCTGCTGGCTCTGGCAGCAGATCTGATGGAGCCACGGAACGGAGGGCAAATCGGCATCGGCGGCAGCTGCAGGGCCATGCCTACTGTTGCTGCACAGCCGGCGACTGTGGCAGCCGAGTGCACGGCGGCCACGGCGGGCGCGGAATCTGCGGATGCGCCGGAAACATCACCGGCCACGGCAAGCACAAATGCGGAGGATGCAGAGCCAATGGCTGGTGTCGAGCAGGTTGAACTGATGCCGTACGCATCAACTACGGCCACAAGAAGTTCATAGGCTACATCATCAAAGGTTCGTGATTGCATCTGTGACTTGATGTATTCAGCCATTCAATTGGTTCGGTAGTTTGATGTGGCATATTTGTTTAATTGTAGGTACCAAAAAGATTGAAAGTTATTGATTTGAAATCTTTGTGGACTAGAGCAGCAGCTAAACCCAAATCATCTACAGCCAGTGCCTCTACTCCATTACTGCAAACTGTGGAAAGTAGAATTCAAAGTGATACCCCTTCTGTTCACTTGGAAACACATAATGAAATTGAAGTGGAACGAGAAGTGGCAAGCACAGAGCCTCAAGTTGTGGGAGATGCAGCAGTAATCCATGAAGACCAACATGAGGGAATTGATGATGACGATCATGAGGCATTTTATGATATTGATTGGCTTCCACATTATCCTGGGGAGAGGATTGCCATATCAGATTATAATGTTAATGATCAAGCTGCCGTGAGAAGACGATACATTGCATTGGGGCCATGTCAACCTCGAGTACATGATTTTCCAAGGAAATTTATTGGGGGTTGGCGTCGCTTTGTACTGAGTTGGTTTGATACCTATGATTGGCTTGAGTACAGAGTGAAACTAGATGCTGCATTTTGCTTTGTTTGCTATCTGTTCAAGAATAAAAATTGTAAAGGTGGAAATAGTTTTGTGGATGGGGGCTTTAGTCTTTGGAATCAAACAAGTAAATTTGACACACATGGTTCTTGCAAGTCTCACTGTCTCGCTCAAGAGAAACATGATTTATTCTCTAGAAGTGGAACATCAATTGGAGATGCTTTAGAGAAACTAACCACAGAAGAAAAGGCCATGTACAAAGCTCGCTTGAGATATTCACTTAAGTGCTTGAAGTTTATTTTGAGACAGGGATTAGCATGTCGTGGACATGATGAAAGTGATGAGTCTCTTAACAAAGGAAATTTTCTTGAACTTCTAAATTGGCTAGCAGAAAGTTTGGAGGATGTTAACAAGGTTGTTCTAAAAAATGCTCCAAAGAACTGCAAGCTGACCTCCCCTATGATACAAAAAGAGCTCATAAACTGTTGTGCCAAAGAGACCACTAAACTTATTATAGAAGATCTTGGTGATGACTACTTTGCAATACTTGCGGATGAATCTAGTGATGTGTACCAAAAGAAACAATTAGCTCTTTGCATACGTTATGTTGATAAGAAAGGAAGGGTAGTTGAGAGATTTCTTGGTATTGTCCATGTGGAGAACACTACCTCGTTGACACTGAAAAATGCTATTGAGAAACTACTTATGGATCATTCATTGAGCTTGTCTAGAATTCGTGGGCAGGGATATGATGGTGCTAGCAACATGAAAGGTGCACTTAACGGCCTAAAGAAATTAATTATGGATGAGTCGCCTTTAGCTTATTATGTGCATTGCTTTGCACATCAGCTTCAGTTAACCCTTGTGGCTGTTGCCAAAGAAAATCAAGATTGCAAATGTTTCTTTGAGCAACTTGGGTTGTTGTTGGCAGCCATCGGGAATTTTTGCAAGAGGTTGCAAATGCTTCGAGTTGCTCAAGCGGAGCATGTTATTGAAGCATTAGAGTTGGGTGAAATTGAAAGTGGCTGTGGTTTGAATCAAGAAATGGGTTTAGGTAGGCCTGGAGATACTCGTTGGGGGTCTCACTACAAAACGATACAACATATTATTCTCATGTATGAGCCTATCCGAAAGGTGCTGCAAGAAATTGGAGATGATCCTGAATACAAAGAATCAGAGAAAGCTGAAATGGCCTTGTGTTCACTTGAGTCATTTGAATTTGTGTTCCTTGCACATTTGTTGGACACCCTATTTGGCTACACAGATGACCTTAATTGTGCTTTGCAAAAGAGGGATCAAGACATTGTCAATGCTATTTCTCTCATATATTTGACAAAGACTCAGCTTGAGTTATTGCGGGAGGATAATGGATGGGAGAGCTTTCTTGCTGATGTTACTTCTTTTTGTGTGAAGCGCAAGATAGATGTTCCCAATATGGATGACATATACAAGGCAGCTGGAAGGTCAAAGAGGAAGTATGTCAAGCTCACAAATTATCATCGTTTCAAAGTTGACATGTTTTTAGGCATCATTGATAGGCAACTTAAGGAGCTCAATGATAGGTTTGATGAGGTAAACACCGATTTGCTTATCTATATGTCATCATTCAATCCCAAGGATTCATTTGCTGCATTTGACAAGGAGAACTTGATGAAACTTGCTAAATTTTATCCCAAAGATTTCTCAGTCACCGAGTTGATGCGTCTATCCTATCAACTTGGTAAATTCATTATTGATGTGCGTGGTGATGAAAGATTTAGGAAGGTGAAGAATATTGCTGAGCTTTCAGTCTTACTTGTTGAAACAGATAAACATGCCATACACGCATATGTGTACAAGCTTTTGAAATTAGTGTTGTTGCTACCAGTTGCAACAGCAAGTGTTGAAAGGGCATTTTCAGCTTTGAATTTTGTGAAGAACAAGCTAAGAAATAGCATGGGGGATCAATACTTAAATGATTGCTTGGTTCCATTTATTGAGAAGGAATTTTTCCTACGTGTTGCTGATGAAGACATCATCTCCCGTTTCCAAAAGCCACCTCGTCGAGTTAATTTGTAACTTTTTTATTGTATGGATAATAGATTAAGGAACTATTTGTATTGTATCATGTAACTTTAACCTTATTTTCATGAAGCTCTATCTTTTATGTGCGATGATTGTTCCGTTTCGGTAATACAATGTACACCCAATCTTAAATTCCTGCCTCCGCCACTGATGATTGGTTTACTGATCCACCTCCTCAACCAGGCTGGGCACATGCAAAAGATGCCTCTCGGCCAGGCTCTGGAGGAACAAGCAAATCGTCCGTTTCCGTGGAACCAGGCTCCGCTGGTGTAAGCATGAGCGCATGGGAAAACGTGCAGATACAAAAAAAATCACTTTTGCGTTAGACATGCAAGTAACCAAACAGCATCTCAACTCGACCTGTATTCCTGCATACACAAACCAATCAAGCAGCCCTAGCACTTGACGAGCCTGGCCACAGCAGGCCTGTACACGGCATGCGAGCCAGGCTGTGGCCATCCACAAACCAATCAGCCCCTAGGAGATGGAACCTGATAGAGACGCTGAATACTTTTCCAATGAGTTTGATCTTTTCTGTTCAGAGAATGGAATAATTCATGAGCGGACACCTCCATATTCGCCTCAACCTCAGTCTAATGGGGTTGCCGAAAGAAAGAATCGGACGCTAATGGACTTGGTGAATGCCATGTTAGGAACGTCCGGTTTGACTAAGGCATGGTGGGGGAGGCTATCTTGACAGCATGTCACGTTCTAAATAGAGTTCCCACTAAAAATAGTGAGATGACTCCATACGAAGGATGGAAAGGAAGGAAACCATCCAACGGCGGAACCAGGGGGGGGGGGGGGGCGAGCAGGGGCCACGGCCCCCCCTAAAATCAGTGAAATTTTTTAACCCCCACCTATATTCTAAAGCCCAACACAAAGGTCAATCAATGCAACGATGCTTTGTACTTAAGTTTTTCGGCCATCGTCCTTAACAAACCCAACAACACATATTGAACAGTGCACGTATACACATCTACCTAGGCAGCTAGCTAAATACTAGTCAAATCCAACCCGAAGACTCCAATATTACTCCCTCCGTCACCAAATATAAGGCATTCTGGAGTTTTTAGAATAAATTATGGCTATATAAAAGACTCTCCTACCCCTAATTACCTTAATTATTAAGTATTGGGACTCTATTTGGTTAACTAAATATGTGCTAATAATTAAAGTAGCATGACATTTCTGTTCGCCGATGGCAAAGCGCCGACGGCAGCTACAGGGACGGCGAAGCCCTTGTTTGCCGTGTGTCAAAAGTCGCGCACACGGCGAACCTTTTCGCCGTGTGTATATATAGGCGCACGGCGAAAAAAAGCGAGAAGACGCCGTCCGGGCTAGCTGACGGCGTCGGCGTCTGTTCGCCGTGTGTCTGCACCGTGGACACACGGTGAACTTTCAGACTTCGCCGTGTGTCCTTGGTTCTGGCACACGGCGAAGAGCAAGGTTTGCCGTGTGCTGGCCCTTGGCACACGGTGAAGAGTAAGGTTTCCTGTGTGTTTTTGCTTTGCCGTGTGTTCTTCTGGCGACACACGGTAAAAGAGGTCTTCGTCGTGTGCCCGAAATAATGCACACGGCGAAGATTCTAGCACACGGCAAAATACCGTTTTCCGGTAGTGAATACCCTACATTTCTAGAAAACCAAATAAATAATGCGGTTTTCAATCATAATTGGTAGAAATAATTAGGGGTAACAAAGTCATTTGTTTAGATAAGTAATGTGTCTGAAATTTCCTAAAACTACACTCTTTGTGGGACGGAGGGAGTATGTTATAATTTTTTTCAGAAAACATGGTCAAACTAAAAAAACGAAGACATTTGATATTATTTTATGAAAGAAAGAGAATACAAATTCGCAATACGTCTGCGAAGTTGTAAAGTGCAAACAGAACATATGTAAAGCATTTTTTCTATCTAAAATATTAGGAACACGTATATATATCTTGATATGTTTCTCACATATAGTATAAAGTATCTGCTCGGCCCCCCTTATTCAAAATTTCTGGTTCCGCCGCTGAAACCATCGCTGCATTACTTGTGTACGTGGGGCTATTTGGCCTGTTGGTGATATGCCCAAGAGCCCATCATCACAATACGGTTTAAAGGTCCAAGAGGATATTGATCCAAGAGGGATTAGGGTTACTAATGGGCCTATGAGATAGAATCCCATTAGTACGCCCTATATATATGAGGGGGAGCTAGGGGGGAGACAACCGGTGAGCCCCGCCACCTCCCTAGCCCCCGCCCCCTCCTCTCTCGGCTGCCGCCCTTGCCGTGCGTGCGGTGCTAGCACACCGACGCCCGGCGTTTCATCCCCGTACGTGTGGACTCCGTGGAGGCGCTGCTGTGACTGCTGCGCTGATCGGCTGCTGGGATCAAGGACGAGGAGCTCGGTTCGTGGGACGTGATCAACTACTTCCTCTACATCGACGCGCGACTTCTTCCGCTGCGCCGCACGTCTAGTGGTAACGATCTATGATCTTCTACTCGCAAATATCTTGGGTATATGCGGTAGTGATGCTAGCGTAGCCTACCTGTTCACCTACAGTGGTACCAGAGCCATCTTGCATAGTTTTTGGTCTGGGTCATTAGCATATAGGTGATATGTTGTTGTAGTAGATTGGATCTATTACTTTTGCACGGTTTGATTAGATCAATTGGTCATAAGGGGTTAAAACTGGAGCGAGTTGATTGCGCGGCATGTGACAAAAAGATTAGTTCTTGTTCTTTCTCTGTTATGCATACGACATGTCCCTACCGGCTGGAATCACCATCAGGGACTAACTGTGTGCATAGTCAGCAGATTGAACCAACAGATCGAGGTCATGTGTAGATGCAGTCTTCTCAAGTGCAAAGTTTGCACGGTCAATGTGATTGACCTAGTGAAAATTGAGGCATTATGAATGGCTCAGATTTGAGGTGATGCGATCACTCTGATGAGATTTCATAGGGATTCCATAGATGCGATCTGTGTAATTCCGTGAGGTTTTCAGGGCGCTGCCCTGAGACCCGCGGGGGGCGGCTCCCCCGTCGACCCCCCGCCCGTTGCTTTCTCGCTATAGCGGCTTCATAAGCGCTACTTTGGTAGAACATGTCGTACGCCTAACTTGTTTTTGCAGGGTGTGATGTGAATGGTATGGCCTCAATGTCATGTGATGATTTGTGCGGCCTGCGTGTCGCAAGTTAACACAACCGGGTTGAGGTTGCACCATTATTGTATAATGACCTGCGTGTCGACTTGTGATGTTTGAATCCTCATGTAATTATTTCACTAGCGATTAGATGTAGTAGCTTAGTATCTTTTCATGGAGGCTTCAATCATGATGGCGATGATGATCACCACAAGACAGGATGGATGGCAATGGAGGTCACCTTGGAGCCATGGCGATGGAGTCCATTGTGATGCAAGAGGCCATACTATTCATAATATAATATGATTATATGCCTGTGATGTTTATTTTCCTGTCATACTATTCTTTCATGCTTTTACATATGGCGGATATTTTAATCATGATAGAATAGCTTCCCTCAGAAAAGGTTGAGTTTTTTATGCCTTTTACCAAAAGCTGCACCTATAAATTTTGATTGTTGTGTGGTAGGTTTACCAAAGTAGAGTACCCTCAGCTATCACTTTTGTATAGGGTGGATGTCGGACATTCACAAGCATAGTATTGGTTTACTCAACAAAGCTATCAAAACAATTTTGGGCTTTAAGGCATAGGGTTGGGGTCGGGGCTTTGGATGCCACCCAACAAACAAGAGTCGCATAGAGATGTGATTAGCAATTTGTTGCTAACCTGTATCACTACTTTTCTAGCCGTGATGCTAAAGCTCACTAGGATTTTAGTGATTATGGATCTTGAACCACTATATGTTATTAGAGGGAAGATGACTTTGATATAGTAGGTTGTCTTTTGTTAAATTAGTTAATGAAAGTCTTTACATAAACTTAGTGCTGAAATCTTGCTTTACTTTTATGTTGTAGATCATGTCTGCCAGTAACAATTCCACTTTCAATTTGCGTTCTGTTCTTGAGAAAGAAAAGTTGAATGGAACAAACTTTATTGATTGGTACCACAACCTGAGAATTGTTCTCAGGCAAGAGAAAAGGGAGTATGTTCTTGAGCAGCCATATCTTGATGATCTCCCTGACAATGCAACTGCTGCTGATCGCAGAGCTTATGAGAAGCACTGCAATGAATCACTTGATGTCAGCTGTCTGATGCTCGCCACCATGTCCCCTGATCTGCAGAAGCAGTATGAGCATGCAGATGCTCACACCATGATCGAGGGGCTGCGTGGGATGTTTCAGAACCAAGCCAGCACTGAGAGGTTCAATATCTCAAAGTCCTTGTTTGCGTGCAAGCTGCCAGAAGGTAGCCCGGTCAGTCCTCATGTGATCAAAATGATTGGTTACATTGAGACTTTGGACAGACTTGGTCCTGAACTTCACCAAGACTTGGCTACTTATGTTATTCTCCAGTCGCTCCCGGCGAGCTATGAGCCTTTTATCATGAACTTTCAGATGAATGTCTTGGATAAAACATTGAGTGAGTTGCATGGGATGCTAAAGACAGCAGAGGAGAGCATTAAGAAGAATCCCAATCATGTGATGATGATTCAGAAGGGGAACAAAAAGAGGAAGCGTTGGACGCCTCATAATCCCAAAGGTAAAGGCAAGGAAAAGAGTTCCAGTGGTGAGTCCTTGGGCTCTAAGCTAAAGCCAGCACCTAAGACCAAATCTGACCCTACTTCTGAGGATGAATGCTTCCACTATCATGAAAAGGGACATTGGTCTAGGAACTGCAAGAAGTACTTGGAAGAAAAGAAGAAGAAGAAGGGAAGTGAGACTTCCACTTCAGGTATAAGTGTTATAGAAATTAATATTGCATTATCTTCCAGTGAATCATGGGTATTTGACACTGGATCGATGATTCACACTTGCAAATCGCTGCAGGGTCTAAATGAGACTAGAAGATTTGCAAGAGGTGAGTTGGACGTTTGTGTCGGCAATGGCGCAAAGGTTGCGGTGTTGGCGGTCGGCACCTACCACTTGTCTCTACCCTCCGGATTAGTTTTGGAATTAAATAATTGTTATTGCATTCCTGCTTTGAGCAAGAACATTATTTCTTCTTCATGTTTGGAAGAAGTTAATGATTTTAAGATTGTAATAGAGAACAAACGCTGTTCTATTTTTTGCAATGGTATTTTTTATGCTCATTGTCCATTGGTGAATGGATTATATGTTCTTGATCTTGAGGATAAATCTGTCGGTAACATTAATACTAAGAGGCTTAGACCAAATGATTTGAATCCCACTTTTATTTGGCATTGTCGCTTAGGTCATATAAATGAGAAGCGCATTGAACAACTCCATAAACATGGATTATTAAGTTCATTTGATTTTGAATCATTTGACACATGTGAGTCTTGTTTGCTTGGAAAGATGACCAAAGCACCTTTCACTGGTCATAGTGAGAGGGCGAGTGACTTGTTGGGACTTGTACATACCGATGTATGTGGACCAATGAGCTCAATAGCCAGAGGTGGTTTTCAGTACTTCATTACTTTCACTGTTGACTTTAGTAGATATGGCTATATCTACTTAATGAGGCACAAGTCTGAATCGTTTGAAAAGTTCAAAGAATTTCAGAATGAAGTACAAAATCAATTAGGCAAGACAATTAAATTTCTACGATCTGATCGTGGAGGAGAATATTTGAGCCTTGAATTTGGTGATATTTTGAAGCAATGTGGAATTATTTCGCAGCTAACTCCGCCCGGAACGCCTCAATGGAATGGGGTATCCGAACGGAGGAACCGAACCTTGTTGGACATGGTTAGGTCCATGATGAGCCAAGCTGATCTTCCATTGTCATTTTGGGGTTATGCTCTTGAAACTACTGTGTTCACACTGAATAGGATTCCAAGTAAGTCTATTGAGAAGACACCATATGAGATATGGACTGGAAAACGTCCCGGATTATCTTTTCTCAAAGTTTGGGGATGTGAGGCTTATGTCAAACGTTTGATGTCAGATAAGCTCACTCCAAAGTCAGACAAATGCTTCTTTGTGGGGTATCCTAGGGAAACCAAAGGATATTATTTTTACAATAAGGCGGAAGGCAAAGTGTTTGTCGCTCGCAATGTTGTTTTCTTAGAAAAGGAGTTTCTCTCAAAAGGATTTAGTGGGAGCAAGGTGCAACTTGAAGAAATTCAGGAAACACCCGAAACTATTTCAGCACCCACTGAAGATCCACGGGATGTGCAAGATGTTGCACAACCCGTAGTTGAGGCACCAGCCCCATGAAGGTCAATAAGGGCACGTCGTGCTACTGACAAGCTCAACCACCTTATTACGGAGGAGCGCCACGTATTATTGATGGAAAATGATGAGCCCTTGAAGCCATGGAATCCGAGTTAAAATCCATGCATGATAATTCATGAGTTTGATCTTTTCTGTTCGGAGAATGGAATAATTCATGAGCGGACACCTCCATATTCGCCTCAGTCTAATGGGGTTGCCGAAAGAAAGAATCGGACGCTAATGGACTTGGTGAATGCCATGTTAGGAACGTCCGGTTTGACTAAGGCATGGTGGGGGAGGCTATCTTGATAGCATGTCACGTTCTAAATAGAGTTCCCACTAAAAATAGTGAGATGACTCCATACGAAGGATGGAAAGGAAGGAAACCATCGCTGCATTACTTGCGTACGTGGGGCTATTTGGCCTGTTGGTGATATTCCCAAGAGCCCATCATCACAATACGGTTTAAAGGCTCAAGAGGATATTGATCCAAAAGGGATTATGGTTACTAATGGGCCTATAAGATAGAAACCCATTAGTACGCCCTATATATACGAGGGAGGGGCTAGGGGGGAGAGACAACCGGTGAGCCCCGCCACCTCCCTAGCCGCCCCCCCTCTCTCGGCCGCCGCCCTTGCCGTGCGTGAGGTGCTAGCACACCGACGCCCGGCGTTTCATCCCCGTACGTGTGGACTCCGTGGAGGCGCTGCTGTTACTGCTGCACTGATCGACTGCTGGGATCAAGGATGAGGAGCTCGGTTCGTGGGACGTGATCGACTACTTCCTCTACATCGACGCGCGACTTCTTCATCTACGCCGCGCATCTAGTGGTAACGATCTATGATCTTCTACTCGCAAGTATCTTGGGTATATGCGGTAGTGATGCTAGCGTAGCCTACCCGTTTACCTACATGGCCATGGTTAGCGTACCAACTAATAAGAAGCGTAAGCACGGACCTAAGACAGTTGATTGTATCTTTTTAGGGTATGCGTACCATAGCACAGCTTATAAGTTCTTGGTGATAAAATCAGACACGCCTGATATTTTAGTTGATTCACTAATGGAGTCACGGGATGTTACCTTCTTTGAGAACATATTCCCGATGAAAGCTGCATATTCTCTACCTAGTGAATTTAATGAGTTTATTCCTGAACCCACACTTGCAATTGAGCCAATTAAAAATCCACCTGAAAATAGAGAGGATGGCAGTGAAGTAGCTCCTAGAAGGAGTAAGAGACAAAGGACAGCAAAGTCCTTTGGTGAAGACTTCACTGTGTACCTTGTTGATGATACTCCCACAACCATTGCAGAGGCATATGCATAACCTGATGCTGAATATTGGAAGGATGCAGTCCGTAGTGAGATGGACTCCATCACTGCAAATGGTACATGGGAAGTAACGGACCGACCTGTGGGCTGCAAGCCAGTCGGTTGTAAGTGGGTTTTCAAGAAGAAGCTTCGACCTGATGGTACTATTAAAAAGTATAAGGCAAGATTGGTGGCTAAAGGTTATACACAAAAAGAAGGCGAGGATTTCTTTGATACCTACTCACTTGTTGCCAGATTAACTACAATCCGAGTGCTGCTATCCTTGGCTGCTTCCCATGGTCTTCTTGTTCATCAAATGGATGTGAAGACAACTTTCCTAAATGGAGAGCTAGAGGAGGAAATTTATATGGAACAGCCTGATGGATTTATAGCACAAGGACAAGGGGGCAAGGTGTGCAGGTTAATTAAGTCCTTGTATGGCTTGAAGCAAGCGCCAAAGTAGTGGTATGAGAAGTTCGATAAAACTTTGACATCTGCTGGGTTCACTGTAAATGAAGCCGACACTTGTGTGTACTACCGCTATGGTGGGCGCAAAGGAGTAATCCTATGCTTGTATGTTGATGACATACTGATTTTTGGGACAAGTATCGATGAGATAAATGATGTAAAATCATTCTTATCCCAAAATTTTGATATGAAAGATCTGGGGGAAGCTGATGTGATCCTGAATATTAAACTCATCAAGGGTGAGAATGGGATTACTCTTTTGCAGTCTCATTATGTGGAGAAGGTATTAAGCTGCTTTGGCTATACGGATAGCAAACCTTCTCCAAAACCCTATGATCCTAGTCTTACACTTCAAAAGAATAAGAGACTAGGAAAAGATTATCTGAGATACTCCCAGATTATTGGCTCGCTAATATATCTAGCTAGCGCAACCCATCCTGACATCTCTTTTGCTGTAAGCAAATTGAGTAGATTTTCATCTAATCCAAGAGATGATCATTGGCGTGGTACTGATAGAGTATTACACTACCTGAAGGGTACAATGAGCTATGGGATTCACTATTCAGGGTACCCAAGTGTACTTGAAGGATATAGTGATTCAAATTGGATTACGGATGCTGATGAGCTAAAGGCCACTATGGATATATATTCACATTTGGTGATGGTGGTGTTTAGTGGAGATCTTGTAAGCAGACAATACTTACAAAGTCTACCATGGAGGCTGAGCTCACGTCTCTGGAGATAGCTTCTACTGAAGCTGAATGGTTAAGAGAACTATTGATGGACTTACCCGTGGTTGAAAAACCAATTCCTTCTATTCTCATAAACTGTGACAATCAAACGGTTATCACAAAGGTGAAAAATAGCCAGGATAACATGAAGTCCAACAAACATGTGAAACGCAGGCTAAAGTCTGTCAGGAAATTGAGGAGCTCCAGATTAATAGCTGTAGAATATATCCATATAGCTAAGAACTTGGCAGATCCCTTCACTAAGGGGCTATCACGTATTGTGATTGGTAATGCATCGAAGGAGATGGGATTGAGACCTGTGTGAGTTAACCTCAGTGGTAACCCAACCTATGTGATCAGAGATCCTGTGAATTAGATCTTGAGAAGAACAAGCTGCTGGTTAACGGGAGAGTACACTTAACCTTTAACCCACTCCGTTGGAGATGCAGTACTCTCATTTCTATAAGGTAGGCTGACTTAGTCTTAATGTGTTCTGATGCTTTTATAGCGGGATACTGTCCTACAAAGTGTCCTTGAAAGAACACACCTATGTGAGCTCAACTGTTGGTCGCAGTTTGTAAGAACTGGGTATTCTTTAAGAAGCTCATGAAGTGAGACATGGAGTATGACCTATACACTCCACTCGCAGGGTAGGCATATGGCGGCCTAGTATCAGTCAAGACTTCAAGAGAAGCCTGTTCACACCAAACTGCCAATTCAAAGCTTAGTCCATTGTGCAATTGTGGATTGGTCTATCTTGCAGCTCTAGGTGGATGTTCAACCTTAATCGGTCTCCACTAGAAAAGCTGGTATAAAGCTGGTATATTAACAGTACTATGGTACGGGGAGGATGAAGCGTGCCTCTGGGATCTGGTGGGGGATTGTTAGAAGTTTTGGGCTTGGCCCAAATAATAATTCCAAATAAATCCCAAAAGCCCACTCACACATGCATGGGGTGGTCAGAAACTTTAGTACCACCTTGCTACTCTAGGTGGAGTGAGACCAACTTAAATAGTTGAGTTGTCTCCACTTGGTTGAAGCTATTGAGGGGAGGCAAAGGAAGCTCCACACGCGTGCGCTCGCTCGCCTCGCCTCGCCTCGCCGGGCCGGGCGAGTGGGGCAAAATACGCGGGCGCACGACATGCGCGTGAATGGTCCTACAAAATTCTTGTCTTGACCTTGCGGTCGCGCGACTTCCTTTTGCTGCTCAATATTTTTTTGCATGCATGGAGAAAATTGCAGTGGCCTAATTTGGTAAGCAATTATTCTCGCACTAATGGTGATTGCTTGAATTACGATGGTCGACTAAACAGGCAGGTCAATCACGTTAGTGTTGTGATTAAGCGGCTAATTACTTTTCTTAGCTGCGACGGTCTATATATTGTGGGGGGGGGGGAGGGGGAGACGTCGTCTTCAGAACACACTATTTTCCTCTCCTCCCCGTACTCTCGTGCTGCGCCGCCTCAGTCTTCCCCGAAGCCCACGTCTCCTCGTGTCCCTACATGGGGTAGGGGATGTATAAGATTTTTGGGAAGCGCCGTAGCGACTGCTCGCCGTCCGTTTGCTTCCTCTAGCCGGAGTCGCTGGTCTGCATCGATGGCCTGCTTCGTCAACTTTTGCATCGTTTCGGTGCCGACAACCCCACTGTAAGAATGTCTAAACTCTCTCTGCTAATTAATCTTGTTTTCTTCATGTCGCTAGCACTAGGTTGCGTAGTGCTAGTGGTTTATTCAACCATGTCACCTGCTGTTGCTCCTTTTATGATTGTCGGAATTACAATCAGTGCAACAATAATAATTCACGGTACCCACTTTGTCACGCATGCCCAGGTGCCGCCTTTATCAATCGCCGATGAGGCTTTGGGCAGAGTGTTTGTGCCGGACCCGGACGGCCGGACGTACGTGCACCTTGGTGGAAACCGCCGCGAACTCGCCGAGACGATCATGCCTCGGCAGCACCAACCTCGTGTGCTGCACGCACTCTCGGGCTCGCTATTGAGTGGTCGGTGAGAAGTGAACAGGCTAAGGAGTGGACGAAGTGCAAGCGAACACGAAGACGCCAGCGTGCGCTGCAAGCGCATTCGCCCAGTCACGGACCGGGCTGAACAAACTAAGGGAGGGCTGCGTCTGCGCTGATGAACATGAGCAGGCAAGCCTCTGCGTACTACCATGGCCATGGATGTACGTGCTGCTTTTTTTCTTCTTCCAGCTTGGTGCGTATGATCAAAGACAGTTCGATCATCGTCGATCTCTCATCTCTATACAAACAGCTAGCTTGGTAACACACGGTCTGTGTTGGTAGTGCAGCCAGCGACCATACATACGGTTCGGCATCTGAAGCCAGAGTAGAGTATGCGTGGGCCGTTTTATCTAACGTGTCTGAGCCACAATTAAATTAGGCACCATCAGCAACGGTAAGAAGGTGATGAAAATGGTTTGGGATGGGCTAGCTGCTGTGCTCTGGGAGGAAGTCAGTATTGCTGCCGGCACCTGCTGCTGTGCCGGACCGCCGGTCTTCGAGCCGTGCCCATGTCCGATCTGCCAGACGGGATGCGCGTCCCATCGGCTTGGGCGCATTGAATGCTTCTCCACCGGCTCGTCCTTCTGCACTCTCCTACGGGAGGTCGGACCGATTTGTTTCGAGAGCCCTAGCCTTCCATGCCCCACTAGGGTTTAATTTTTCGGTGGAATTTCGCCGAAATTTTGATTTTTTTTTCTATTTCTGTTAGTTACCGGGATCTGAAATTTCGGTATTTTTTGATATATTTCGTTTCAAAATTCAAAATTCAACAAATTTCGTCTAAAATTCATCGAAATCCACCGAAATTTACCCTGTGCCCCACGAGTAGTCGGGAGGCCGCCTCGTGTGTGATGCCGGCGGGATGGCTAGGCTGTGGGCTGCCGCCTGTTATAGATGATCAAAGAAGCCGCACGGCACGGCATGACTAGGCATGATGCTTTAGTCCTGCTGTGTCATGCCAGCCCCGTCTGCCTGCTTTTCAGCCCAAGCACGACACTATGGGCGCGTCATCGTGTCGTGCCGGGATGACAGGCACGTTCAGCCTTGGCGTGTTCATGGCAACCAGCGAGAGGCGTGGGAGGAAGAGACATGCTGGGTAGCCGTCCCTGCCTGCTCGCATGCCGCCCAATAGCTCTGCTAATGGGTCGGAACCCGCATCATACCTAATCCTATCTAAAATTAACATATTTAGATATCTAATCCCACCCAACCCAATTAGTTAATTTCTTAACTCTAATCAATCCGCCCCATTATAAACGGGTAACCCATAAAAACACATGGGTTCTACTATGAAGAGAAATTTAGTGGTTCTACACTTAATGTGAGGACCACATATATGTCTAGCCACACTACTTTGCATAGAGTATCTGTCAGTCATATTGACTCATCTCTAAAAATTTCAGTCAATTTCAATAAAATTTTATAGTGTGAACGCGAGATTTTAATTCTAGGGTCCGGCTCTTTGATGTGGAGCCCACGTGTACTTCTAGCCACGCTGCTTTACACAGAGTAGCTGCCAGTCGTACTAAGTCATCTCTAACAAATTTCAGTCAATTTCGATAAAATTTTATAGTGTGAACGCGATGTTTTAATTCCAGAGTCCGGCTCTTCATGTGGGGCCCACAGGTAGTTCTAGCCACACTGATTTGCACAAAATAGCTGCCAGTTGTACTGAATCATCTCCAACAAAATTCAGTCAATTTCGATAAAAATTTCTGATATAAACACGTGATTTTAATTTTAGAGTCCAGCTCTCACGTGAGACCCACATTTATATATAGTTATACTATTTTGTAAAAAATATCCATTTCAACCCACCCCAATCCGCATTTATATAGAACCCGCCCCGACTCACTCCATTAACTAATACAACCCATTTTAACTCATCCAAACACACTCCATTTCAAAACCCACCATATAAAACCCATTTCAACCCAACCATTAACATTAGCATGCCTACCGCCCAACGAGCTCCGCCATACCAGTGGCGTCCGTCACTGCATGCTCCCGCATCGGCAGCCGGTCTTGGTCGTGCGTCCCGGCCGCCGTTCTCTGCCGCGTGTGCCGGCCGCCATCCTTCATTGCAACCATCACCGCCGCCTCTCACCCCACGCGCCGCCTGCTGCCGGCGCTCATCCGGCACATGCCGACCCCTCACCCCTGCCGTGCCCATGACTGGGGCTGGCTGCCTGCCTCGCCGTGCCCCTTGCCCCGCTGCCAGCCTCCATCGGCGGGGTAGGGGAAAGGGCGGCGGGGAGAGAGTGGAGAACAGGGGAGAGGGGCAGCCGGAGGAAGGGAGAGTCGGAGAGAACAGAGAGCATATAAGGGATCGAGAGAAAGGGGGAGACTGGAAGAGGGGGCCAGATGATAGAAAAGCAGATGTTAAACAAGCTGACTAGTGTCAGCATGTTAGTCGTGTCATGTTCGGGCTGGCTCTGCGTGCTAGAGTCCCGGCCCCGACACAGCATGGCGCATCGGGTCGAGTTGGCACTGACCTGGGCCAGGCTGGGTTAGTGTCGTTGTTTTCATGCCGTGCCTCGTGTGCGGCCCACTAGGCTGAGCCATTTGCCATCTATACAACCTATTGCGTGGATCCCGCTGGGAAGGCCTTTCTTTGGAGTACCCGTGGTAGTTAATCTTAACACAAGTAAACACTATAAGTCTATAACTTATGGAACTTGTTAGATTAAACCCTATAGTTGCGGTATTTCCTTTGAAAAGGTTTTTTTCATACAGTATTGGAGGTCCCGATTATTGAGATAACAACGGCCAGTGCTACTATTGTGCTGCACGGTCTTACGTGTTTTTTCTCAGGTTCCATGTCCTTATGCCCGCAGTAGTTGCATGCTGTTTATTTTCAATTAGTTCTCTATACACTATAAGAAACCATTGTGATGGATTTTCCGTTATGTTTTTAGAGAACGCCACAGATATGGTAATAGCCCATTCGGGCTTGACTTTGGACCCATATTCTATGACAAACCTCCTATATCATCATAGAGTGAATATAAAAATTGTCACGAATTTAAAATCTTCACAAAACGCTAGCTAATCTATGATGGTTAAGAAACGTCGCGGGTTGCTTTGATCTGTGATGGTTTTTGTTAAACTGTCGATCGATTTAATTTGTGACGCTTAAATCATAACATTTTTTAAACCATCACAGACACTATTTTATGATGATTTTTAAGTGATCTATGTGGTTTCTTGTAGTGATAAGTGCTGCACTCTAGCTACGCACCCTATAATTTGGCTGTTTGAATTTGTACTACTTAAGATATTGTAGGCAGTAACATTCAATACATCACGGAGAAATAATTTTTTATTCATAGATATAACTTTACTATTTCATTTGTACTATTTAAATGTAGTAGAAAGGAACATTTAAATTAAGAAGAATTAATTTTTATTTTATACAAAGAAGTAACTTATCGGTATTTTTTAGTGATATAAGGAAGCAACTATCTGTAGTTTATGTGGCAGAAAAGGAGCTTATCAAGTAATAATTTGCATGATAGAATAAGTAACTTTGAACTTTGTATAGTCCGTAAATGTTAGAAAAGGTAAACTTGATATTTGGTTTTCATTAATATAACATACGTGAAGAAAAGGTAATTTTACAACTTTTTATTACAACAACAACATAACCTTTTTTCCCAAGCAAGTTGGGGTAGTCTAGAGATGAAACCCGAAAGAAATAAGTTCAAAGTTCAGGCACATTGATAGCTAGTCTCCAAGCGCTCCTATCCAAAGCTATCTCTTTAGAGATATTCCAATCCTTAAGGTCTCTCTTAACCGACTCATCCCATGTCAGTTTAGGTCTACCTCTACCCCTCTTTACATTATCGACCCGCTCAAGAACCCCATTACGCACCGGCGCCTCAGGAGGTCTTTGTTGGACATGTCCAAACCATCTCAGCCGATGCTGGATAAGTTTCTCCTCAATTGGTGCCACCCCGACCCTATCCTGAATAACTTCGTTCCGGACTTTATCCCTCCTTGTGTGCCCGCAAAACCACCGCAACATCCGCATCTCTGCTACACTTAGTTGCTGGACATGTCGCCTTTTTGTAGGCCAACATTCAGCACCGTATAACATCGCCGGACGAATTGTTGTCCTATAGAATTTGCCTTTTAGCTTTTGTGGCACCCTCTTGTCACAAAGGATGCCAGAAGCTTGCCGCCATTTCAACCAGCCAGCTGAAATTCTATGCCTAACATGTTCATCAATGTCGCCATCCTTTTGTAGCACCGATCCTAAATACCGAAAAATATCCTTCTAGACCACCACTTGCCCATCTAGACTAACGTCTCCCCCTCATGCCTAGTCGCGCTGAAATCGCACATCATGTACAACTTTTTAGGCGGAATAGCCAAACTCGTCCTCCAACTATTCGCGGAAGCTCACTTTCGTCCCTCAACTACGAAATCGGCCGTTTTCATCCTCCAACTTTCGTGACCGGGTCATTTTCGTCCCTGGTTTGTCGTCTAGCGCCACGCTGGCGTCCTCGTCAGCAATCCCAGTCTCCTCCTCCCTCCCGGCGGCTCCACGCCGCGCCGCCCCCTCGTTCCTCCTCCCTCCGCCGCGCCTTCTGCTCCTCCTTCCCCGCCGGCCGCCGCCCACTGCTCCTCCCCCTCCACTCGCACGCGCCGACCGCGACCCCCTGCCTCGTCGCCCCCGCACCTGATCTCGCGGTCGCCGCCCCTGCTCCTCCTCCCCCCTCCGCGGCTGGCGCCCGTGGGGCTCGGGGTGCGCCGACCCTTGGATCTTGCGGCCGCTGCCCCGTGGAGCTCGATGGCAGCGCACGGGCGGTGGGGAAAGGCCGGCGCGGAGGTGGAAGGAGGGGTCCGCGGCGGCGCGAGGCTGCGGTGGGCCGCGGCAACGCGCGCCGAGGCTGTCCGCGGCGGCGGGGGCAGGGGCGGCTCGCGGGGAGCCCCCTCCCCCACCCCCGACGCTCCACCTCCTCCCGGCGGCTCCACGCCGCGCCGCCTCCTCCTTCCGCCGCGCCCTCTGCTCCTCCTTCCCTGCCGGCCGCCGCCCACTGCTCGTCCCCCTCCGCTCGCACGCGCCGAAAGCGGCCCCCTGCCTCGTCGCCCCAGCGCCTGATCTCGCGGGCGGGGGCGGGCCGCGGCAGCGCGCGGCGAGGCCGTCCGCGGTGTCGCGCGGCGAGGCCGTTCGCGGCGGGGGCAGGGGAATCCCACCGATCCCACCGGCGGCACCGTCTCTCCGGCGTCCCTCTCCTTCATCCGGCACCTCCCTCCCTCAGCACGGCTTGGAGCCGATGTGGGACCGGAGCGGCACGGGCACGCACGCGCGGCGGCGCTGCGAGCGCGCGAGCTGAGGCCGAGGCGCGCCGTGCGGGAGGAGGAGCGGCGCTTGGCACGGCGGGGGCTACCCTGGCATGGGATTGCTGACGAGGACGCCAGCGTGGCGCTAGACGACAAACCAGGGACGAAAATGACCCGGTCACGAAAGTTGGAGGACGAAAACGGCCGATTTCGTAGTTGAGGGACGAAAGTGAGCTTCCGCGGATAGTTGGAGGACGAGTTTGGCTATTCCGCCAACTTTTTATTAAGAAAAATAATTTTGTACTCTATGGAAATTAAGAAATAATAACATCGTAGTCCATGAATATTAGAGAAACAACTTTTATGATTTCTAGAATCTAGCTTATGAACATAATAATAACTTCGCAGTTTGTGACCGTAACTCAGCAATATTAGTAAGTAATTATTACTAACTTATAGAAGGAGGAAGTAATAAAACCTGTTTTCAAAAAAGCAATAATACCCTACAGTTTTACAGTGGAATCCTAAGGAACATCGCCCGTGAATCTTTGTCACGCAAGCCCAGGTGCTGCCTTTATCAATCGCCGATGAAGCTTTGGGCAGAGTGTTTGTGCCGGACGTACGTGCACCTTGGTGGAAACCGCCGCGAACTAGCCGAGGCGATCGTGTGCTGCACGCGCTCACGGGCTCGCTATTGAGTGTCTGTTTAGATCTAAAATTTTTACATCAAAAAATATCACATTAAATATTTAGACATATGCATGGAGTACTAAATGAAAATCTATTTATAAATTTTTTTGCATGTAGGGATTGTAAATCGCTAGACGAATCTAATGAGCCTAATTAATTCATGATTTGCAACAGTAATGCTACAGTAACTATCTGTTAATTATGGATTAATCATGGATTAAATACTATCATTAGATTCGTCTCTCGATTTACAACTCATCAGTGCAAAAAAAATTTATAAATAGACTTCATTCAGTACTCTAAATTACCAAAAAAAAATTTCCAAAATTTTTTGGGCAAGAGATCTAAACATAGAATGAGTGAACGAAGTGCAAGCGAAGGCGAAGACACCAGCCTGTGCTGCAACTCCAAGCGCATTCGCACAGTCACGGGCCGGGCTGAACAAATTAAAGGAGGGCTGCGTCTGCGCTGATGCACATGAGCAGGCAAGCCTCTGCGTACTACCATGGCCATGCATGGATGTACGTGCTGCTTTTTTTTTTCTTCCAGCTTGGTGCGTATGATCAAAGCCAGTTCGATCATCGTCGATCTCTCATCTCTATACAAACAGCTAGCTTGGTAACACACGGACTGTGTTGGTAGTGCAGCCAGCGACCATACGGTTCGGCTTCTGAAGCCAGAGTCGAGTATGTGTGTGCCGTTTTATCTAACGTGTCACAGAGCCACAATTAAATTAGGCACCATCAGCAGCGGTAAGAAGGTGAAAAGGATTTGGGATGGGCTAGCTGCTGTGCTCTGGGAGGAAGTCAGTATTGCTACCGGAACCTGCTGCCGTGCCGGACCGCCGGTCTTCGAGCCGTGCCCACATCCGGTCAGCCAGACAGGGTGCGTGTCCCATCGTCTTGGGGTGCATTGAATGCTTCTCCACCAGCTCATCCTTCCGCACTCTACTACAGGAGGTCGGACCGATTTGCTTCGCGAGTGCCAGCCTTCCATGTCCCGCGAAGGGTCGGAAGGCCGCCTTGTGTGATACTGGCGCGGGATGGTTAGGCCGTGGGCTGCCGCCGGTTATAGACGGTTAAATGAGCGGTCCAGCGCGGCATGACTAGGCATGATGCCTTGGTCCTGCCATGCCATACCGGTGCTGCATGTCTGCTTCTCGGTCCAAACACGACACTATGGACGCATCATCATGCCGTGCCGAGATAGTAGGTACGGTCGGCCGGCGTGCTCATGCCAATCCGAGACTGACGATCGGCGGCGGCGGCGAGAGGCGCAGGAGGAGGAGCACATACTGGGCGGCTGTCCACGCCTGCTCGCATGCCGCCCACCGTGCTCCACCATGCCAGTGGCATCCGTCACTGCATGCTCCAACGCTGGTCGTCGATCTTCGCCGCGCGTCCCGACCGCCGTCCTCCTCCGCACATCCTAGCCGCCGGCCTCCGCTGTGTGTGCCGGCCGCCATCCTGCACCGTGACCATCACCGCCGACCCTCGCCCCACACGCCGCATGCTCCCGGCGCTCATCCGACGCATGCCGACCTCTACCGTTCTAGCGAATGGACTAGGAGTGGATGGACGAAGTGCAAGCGAACATGAAGACACCAGCGTGCGCTCCAAGTGCGCTCGCACAGTCACGGCCGGGCTAAACAAATTAAGGGCGTCCTGGGTGGCCTGCCAACTTCAGAAAAACCCTAGATCTTCAGGCTCCGACGGAGTCCCTCCCGAGCTTGGGGTTTTAGGTTTCGTGGGGCCTCTGCCTCCAACCGTTTTGACCGGTTTCTGACAGGTCTACGTGAAGGGCTTCGCTGGTGACTGATCACTGCAATCTGCACGTTCTAGCGCTTGTGTGTCGACCAGAACTGCGTCAACATACTTTTTGGCGACTCCGCTGGGGAAGGATTAGCATCCATCAGTTACCATGGCCAGTGATAAAGTGGATCCTTCCAAGGTTGATCAAACGAACGTCGTTGATGTTAAATATGAAGATATACCGGAGGAGCGCCGCAAGAAATTCGAGGCTCAGCTCAAGAAGCAGCAAGAAGAAGCCACAAGGAGATTGCTTGCATGTTATGGGAAGACTCGGCAAGGCGTGGTTGAGAAGGAGGAATTTGTCGTGCCAATGTTCACGCCGCTGAACCCATCGACTACTACATCTACTCCTGCTGCGGGCAATGTAAGTTTCACTCCAAACGATTTTATTAAGCAGTTTGTAGATGCTCTCGGGAAGAGATTAGATGAGTCGCAAAAGCTTACTCAGGAATTACTTCTTGATATTGACCAACGACTCAATGATAAGGGTAAAACAGTAGATCATACTTATTCCATTGAAACTCTTAATGCTAGTTCTTCGGCTGTACAAATAGTAAGTATGGTATATCGCCAAATTATTTCGCAGGACAATCACCACCACTAGGCTTAGTTTGCCCCACTATGGCCGAACCAGTCAGACTAGCTCCAGCAGTCGGTCAGAGCGATGCCTCGGTGGATGTACCAGCCAGACCGATCGCTTAGACCATCAGACCTGTGCGATAGTGATGGGCTTAGCGACCCAACCACGGCTCACGCTGCTTCCCTCTTCAGCTGCCACTGGCTAAATAGATGAGTTGGCAAATTTCGAGCCACCGTATACTACAATGTAATACGATGAACCCCCTTTTCCTCCACCATTACCTCAGGATATTTGGAATGATTTGATTAAAACTAATCCTAATTATGCTACACAAATGATGTCCACTACTGATCTCTGTTACACATTGTTTACATATTAGAGGCCAAACATCTACTGTTAATTATGAGGCCGATCTTGCTAGGAAGAAAGAAGATCTGGGCAACATGTTTAAATCTAAACTTGATTTAGATATGGGTAGGACCCGGCTGTATTAAAGGCCCTATTCTAATAGTTTTGATTTTGTTCCTTACCCTTCTGGTTGGCGTGTTCCTGACTTTGTGAAATTTAGCGGTGATGATAACAGATCCACTTGGGAGCACATCAGCCAATATGTAGCTCAACTTGGGGAAGCTAGTTCAATTAACTCTTTGCGTGTTCGCTTATTTTCATTGTCTTTAACTGGAACAGCTTTTTCTTGGTTTTCTTCGTTACCCCCAAATTCAGTCCACTCTTGGAATGAATTGGAGCAAAAGTTTCATGATCACTTTTATAATAGAGATAATGAAGCTAAGTTGATGGATTTCACATCGGTTAAATAGGGTAGAGATGAATCCATCCATGATTATTTCAAAAGATTTAAGGATATTAAAACTGGTGCTTTAATTTGACGCTTTCTGAAAAAGACTTGGCCGATTTAGCTCTTGCTGGTTTGCATTCGCATTTTAGAGAAAAATATGATGGCATGCATCATTATTCTCTAAATCAACTTCAGGTAAGAGTTTGGGTCAAGAATGTAAGTTTAAAAGAGAAAAGGGCACCTATAGAGCTCATTGTTCCAATACTCATGTTGTTGAACGAGATTCTGATTCATCGGACGAAGAGGAGAAAGAGGTGTACACTACTGAGTTTGTGTGGCCAACAGCAGCCAAACCATGTTCGTTCTCATCTCTCAACCCGCCTCAAAATAATCTACAGGAACAGGTGAAGTTTGTTTTTGATGTGTCCAAGTGTGATCGTATTTTTGATGAATTGTTGAGACTTCGGCATCTTAAGATTACTCATGTTATGCCGCCGCCTGAGGAGCTAAAGCGGCATGCATATTGTAAGTTTCATAATTCTTCATCTCATGCTACTAATGATTGTAACATATTCCGTTGACAGGTACAATCGGCCATAAATGAAGGACGATCGACCTTTCCTGAGATGAAGATTAACAAAGCTTCTTTCCCTATTCACACAATTAATCTGAACAACTCCAAAGTGCTCATTCGGCTAGAACAAGCTGAAGGAGCAAACAAAAAAAATGTTATCATTGGTGACAAGAGGTCGGTTACTGTCAACGACAAGATTACGGCTATGGTGGTGGTTCTGGAGAAAACTCCTAATGGCGAGAAGGCCCTGAGGATTAATGTTAAAGCATGTACACCCGGGGGCAAGAGGACTCCACGTCAGGTGATCGGTCTGTTGCTCAGACATGATCAATCAGACCAATTGCCACCACCGGCCGAACCGGTCTGACCGGTCAGACTAGATCTACTCATCGGTCAGACCGGCCGGGTGGCCAAACCCGGACATTCAAGGTGAAGCTTCCGAAAGTGGGTACTTGGAAGACCAATGAGCCAAAGGTGCAGGGACGACTTGAAACTCAGAAACCTACATTTGGCCACCTACTGAACAAGTAGTCAAAGGTTACTTAGAATGATCGGCCACTAAAAAAGAGACCAATGTCACCTCCGCGACAAGGCGCACTATTATCTCCTAGAGGGGAGTCTAGCAAGCGAAGGTGTGATGTGACAACTCTGTTCCCTCCACAAAAGGTTTATGCTACTATTCCATGGGCGCCGCTGGCTTCTCCATATCCTTCATGATTGTGGAGTATATTCGCCAATGAAAAATCATTAATAACTGAGACTTTATATTCATCGAAGTAGTGGCGAAGCTCCATTCCTGGAGGTGATGAGTATTGCAAAAAACAGCTTCTGAATTGACGGGTAATGAACCTTTGATTGCCCCCTCGCAAAAGGTGGTCGCAATGACCAGGCCCGGGCGACTGTTTACCAAAAACACAGGTATCCGCAAAGTCGTAAGACCATGTATGGGGGCTGACGCCTGCCCAGTGCCGGAAGGTCAAGGAAGTTGGTGAACTGATGACAGGGAAGCCGGGGACCGAAGCCCTGGTGAACAGCGGCCGTAACTATAACGGTCCTAAGGTAGCGAAATTCCTTGTCGGGTAAGTTCTGACCCGCACGGAAGGCGTAACGATCTGGGCACTGTCTCGGAGAGAGGCTCGGTGAAATAGACATGTCTGTGAAGATGCGGACTACCTGCACCTAGACAGAAAGACCCTATGAAACTTTACTATCTGTGAGCAGTCCCGCGGCCTCGGGTCTGACAGTGGCCTCGTTGAGCATGTTTGAGTGGAGTTGCGTGGCCGTGTTGTTGTCCCAATCCTACTGGCCTGAGTTGTTTGGCTTGGTCGATGTCCCAATCTGACCAGCCTGAGTTGTGTTCAGTTGAGTTGAGTTCAACGCGTGTTGATGCTCCAATCCCAACCCGCTGGTGTTGTTTTCACATTTTCTTCTTTTCCTGATTATGACCTCCCAATGGTTATGACGTCCCAATGACATAACCTAGTACTTTTTGCTAATATATCAATAGAAATACACTCATCGAGTGTTGTTCATTAAAAAAGAAGAGCTTATTACATGAAGACACTATAAACGAAGGCACATGCACTGAGATACAAAATGGTTAATCAGAGCAATGATGGTCATGCGTTTCACAACTTAATCCTAGATACGAAACGAAAAAAATCCAATACAGATGGTTCCGTTGCATTGCATGTATAGTCATCAATCATTCAGTTCAGTACAAACCAAGGCAGTAGCTTTCTTCGTTGATACAATATCTGAGCTCTAGAGTAGGACTATGGTTCCAATAAGGAATTACATCACCATAATAGAGACCATGGCAGTACTTCAAATTTGTGACCTGACATTTGCTACTATGTGTGTGGAATTGTATGTACAGACTAATAGCATTGCTAATAAATGATGCCAACAGCAGAACCATCGAGCGATAACATTATCTAAATTTGGCCGCCAGTTGAGTGGCCGATGTTGACCTGGCGCAGGGTGATGCCTGGCGCAGGGTGCACCGGCAAGCCGCCCCCTGTACGGTGGGCTATGGGCATATGGCCGTGGAGCCCCTAGGCAAACCGAGGTCTAGGACGCCGAGACCCTACGCGACGAGGCTCTGGCCGGCCAGCGAGCCCTATGCAGACCGAGGCCCAAGGGCGGAACCAGGATTTGGAGTTTGGATATTCAATATTTTTTAAGGATGAAATGTTTTTGACCGCTGCTGCCCGCTGCGCTACGCTGTCTCCAGCGACGCAGGTTGCTTAGGTCTCATCGGCCAGAAGTGGAAAGAATGCGGCCACAAGGGAAAAGGAAAGTTGAATTGGGATGGATTGGTGCCGGTTGGGGGTTGCAATTAGGCCTAGAAGAGGTGAAGTGAGCCATTTGAGCACAAGAGGCAATATGAGATCGGGAAGCTTGTATTGTGACGTTAGATCATCTCCAAGAGACACCCTAAATCATCTCTCTCCACACCCTATCCAAATACTTACTATTTTAGAACTGGATCTTAGACCCTCAACCTTCAAATTTATGGGTCATATTTACCTAATATGTCAAGGTTGAAACAATAAAATATCCGGTACAAAGGAAGTACCATGACGACACAAGAATACAAAGAGAAATAATATTTAGGATAATCCTCTACTTAAAGGATATAGAGAGTTGGAGACTAGAATTTAAGAATTCTTTTAGAGATACTCTTATTTTCTATTTTAAAACATATACATGTTATATATACTATGTATATAAATTTTGTTGCAAAAAATTTTGGGTATTCAGTTGAATACCCTTGAAGAATCAGTACCAGGCCCGCCCCTGCCGAGGCCTAGGTCGTGGCCAGCCTGCATGACGAGGCCCTGGCCGGAGCTCCAATCAGTGGATGGCCGGTCGAGGAAGGGTAAATTGACTGAACAGCCCCTGATTAAAATGAAACACCCTCTGTTAATTAAAATCAACGCTCCAGAACTTCGTAACAAACCTTGCCTAAAAAAAAAGCACCGTAACAAACCTCAAAATTAAAGGAAACTATCATGATCTGAAACCTAAAAGGAAAAATGCCCCGTCTCCTCTCCAAACAAATTCAGAAGGAAAATCATCAGGCGCGGCAATTGAAAACCCTTCAAGGTCGCAGCTGTGCCGCTGTTGGCCGCCTCGGCAGTCGACATGTTAAGGTCCAACTGTGATGCCTGCTGCTGTCTGTACTGAGGGTTCAAAGGCAGGCCATCAGCATCAGCCTCAGGGTAACCCGCAAGTTCGTTGACCGGAGCAGCGGAAGATGACAGAAGTGAATATCAACAAAGGCAGGGCGATTTGTGAAAAACAGCCGGGCTTAGGGGTGCAAATGGGTGACTCTTAGGTGCACCTTCAACCCTCCTTAATTTAAATATTTGTACTACTTCTCCAAAGTGGGATTTCATTTTGAAGAAGTAGTACAAATATTTAAACTAAAAAGGGTTGGAGGTGTAACGTCACTCATTCGCACCACGGGCTGCCCTTGCAAACGTTTATTATCTCCTTGCACTTGAACTCCTCATGATCCTCCGTTGACCCCCATGAAAAATCCATATATTATCTGCAGTCTGCTATGCGTCTGGTACTGTCTGTGTCATGCTAGCAATACTATCAATATTTCTCTGCAACAAATAAATAATAATCAGCAATAATACTTCCGCAAGCTCGAAACTAGTTTCCATGAACATAAAGCGTTTACACATGTGGGAAATGTTTTGATTGTTTCATAAAAAATGGTGGTGGAGAAAAATAAAGTCATCCGTGTACTATTCCTTCGCATTTTTGCTGGCAGACAGTCACTAGATGGTTTCTTCTTTTACACTTGTCGAGCATAACAGTTAGTTCAAAAAAAAAATCCATTTGCAAACAATCCAAACATTTTGGGCCTTGCTTGAGAAGGAGAAGGATCGAGACGCTTGTCGTGCTTTAGAGATTATAGCTATGGAAATCTTCGCAAAAAACTTGTGGCGGTTTATTAGTAATAGGCTTTGCTTTTCAAATGTTCACCTTTGTTTTCACGCTCTTTTTGTAATAATGGCCAGATATATCATACTATGTAGAGGCTGGGTTGTGAACTATTCCATTATTTAAAAAGAAAGAGTGAAAAAAATGAATAATGGCAATGCAGTATATATGAAAAAAATTAGGCATGCATGCCACAATTCCTATAATGTATTCAAAAGTATATAAATTCTGTACCAAAGAACTCTCTGAAACGCCAGGTACCTTTATTACTATGATGTGAGCGAGCAAATTCTTGTTCTCCTCAGTTTCACACCACTTCGTTAGTTCATTGCTGCCACTGATTATTAGCCTTTTGAGCTTCGTTAGCTGTTGTATGCTCTTTGGTAAAGATGCGATACCGTGGCACCGGCTGAGGTCAACTTCATCGAGAGAGGTGAGGCCCCCGATGCTCTCTGATAAAGATGTGATGGCATTGCAATTGCTAATGACGAGTTTGTTGAGAGGTGAGGTCTCCCACCCATTGAGGCAGTGCTGTCATGCTTTCAATAGTCACCAGATATAGTGACTGTAAACAACTAAGATGCCCCGTGGAACCCTGTAATGCCTGCACCTCGTAACTCCCTATTATTGTCAACTTCTTAAGTGATGCAAGCTGACCCAACCAATTTGGAAGTTCTATTTCTGGCTGTCCCAAGTTCATCAGAGTTAGCGTCTGGAGGGAGGAGAGTGCTAGCGTGATCTCTGGTGAGCTGCTCAGATCACTGCATCTGGAGATATTTATTTCAGTGAGGGCAGGGAGGTGATGAAGCAGCCTCCACTGATGCATAGGCACCTTGCAGCCATATAAATGCAGAGTAGCTACCGGAGCAGAGGAGGGGGAGGAAACAGTGGTCTGTGATGCAGTCTCCTCCCATGAGGATATTACACCATCACATCCTTCCTGTATGAACTGCTCCCCAGTTCTATGTGGACATGGTTTCAGCCTCAAGTTGGAGCAATCATTGATTTGCAATACACGGAGGTTGGGGAACATAAACTTGCTCACACCATCCCCGCCATGAGAGTACGTTGTGTACCACACTTCGAGGCTTTCCATTTGACATCGGAAAAAAACTTCAGTCGAGGAAATGATGGCCTTCTGGTGCCGCACAGGTCCCATCAATTTTCGAAATGCCACTCATTTGACGAAATTCTAGCCTTTCCAGATTAGGTAATTGGCCAAGTAGTGGTAGTGTGTTGCAGTTGGGCAGATTGGACAAGTAGATCCAACCAAGATTAGGGAGATGATTGGCAATACCAGTAAACCACTGAGGAAATCTTACACTACTGTAACCATCTATACGTAACTCCTTTACAGTTATTGGAGGGACTAGCTCTCCCAACACTTCCATGTCCTCAACAAACCTCTCAGAATCTGTCGTCCAGTTGAGTTCCATTTCCTTCATTCTTCCTTTTTCCATTAGTTTTATACTCCGGGCCTCTAGCACAGACTTCACATTTTCAAGTTTGCTTATCACCAGGTCGGTCCAATTTACATCTTGAAGAAGAGTAAGGTTGCTGCTGGAGTCGTGATAATCAGATTGGACCAGAAAGTGCGGTAATGTAATTAAATTTTTGTTGAATGCTGGCACATTCAACAGTTCTAGCTCAGAGCAATTCTCCAGGTGCAGAAACTCCAGACTATCCATTTCATGCAGAGTTACTGGTAGACTCTGCAGACGGTTGCAACACGAGAGATCCAGTGTATGTAACTTTCTTAGGCTACAAATGCAGTCAGGAACTCTCGCAAGCTTTGTATGTGACAAATCCAGATGCTCTAGGATTGGAAGGTTTCTTATTGTACAGTCAAGAAAAATAGAAAGTGCTTTAGCTTTTGAGCAACTTGATAAATTCAAATAACGGATGAAACGAACATGGCACCATTTATGCCATTTCGAGTGATTTTGGTGATCGAATGACAACGCAATCAATGGGACTAATATGATTGTTAAGATGATCATTCTCAGGATTTTAGGTTCAAGTGATGACAAAGATAGGCGTAACAAGGCCCAAGGCCCGATTAGCGGACGGGGGTTGAGAGGGAGCCGTCCCTCGCGGGTCTCAGGGCAGCGCCCTGAAAGCTCTTCGGTTGGTAGCACCGGAAGAACCGACGCATGAGCATCGGTGCATCCGATGGTTGTCGGAAGAACCGACGCCATGGTCTTTTGGTGCAGAAGGGAATCGAAGCCAAGGCAGCTTATAGGCACCGGATGAACTGATGGTTCAAAAAGGGGCATCGGTGCATTGGGCGTACTGTGTTCCAGAGATGATGCAAGCCGCGCAAGAGTCAAGTCTTCAGCACCGGTTGAACCGGTGAAGCATCGGTGCATACCATCGGTGTAATGACGTCAGCAGAAGGGTTGAGTGCTGAAAGTGACCGGATTAACCGACGGCTAAGCATCGGTTGAACCGGTGATCACTGTGTCAGCTGTCAGGAGTTCAACGGCTACTTCAGGTTATGAGTGACCGGATGAACCGACGCTACCCCAGCCAGAGGCATCGGTTCATCCGATGATACACAGTTTTTCTGCTGACCGTTGGAGCAACGGCTACAAGACTTGGTGGCCTATATATACGCCTCACCCCGGCCATTTGAAGGCTGCTGGAGTCCCAAGACACCTCATACACATCCAAGAACATCTCTAAGCCATACAAGAGCTCATTGGTCATATCCTTAGCTTTTAGCACTAGCTTTGTAAAGTGTGAGTGCTAGATTAGCTCTTAGTGAGTGTGATTACAAGGCCTTGAGCCTTTGTGCTGTGGTTCTCTAGTGAACCAAAACAAGAGCTTGGTGTGCCGGCACCTTGGAGCGTGAAGCTCGCCGGCAACGTCATCGACCCTCCGACTTGGTGTGGAGCGGCGACGACATCTTTGTGCGGGGGACGTGGAGACCCCCATCCTTTGTGCAGAAACTCCTTAGTGGAATCCGGGGCCAAGGTGACCGTGATTGTGTTCATGGAAGAGACTTGGTGGCCGAGTAGCAATACTCTTAGTGAGTGCTACAACAACGTGGATGTAGGTGTGCTTTTGTGGCTAACCGAACCACGGGTTGCGTCAAGAGTTTGCTATCTCCTATCCCGCTACATAAGCTTTCGCATTTCATACTAGCATTTTGTATGCCTTTACTTTCATAGAGTAGTTTCTTGATAGGAAATGCTATAGGTTGCTAAACTCTTTTGGGATAGGGGTTTCACACTAGAACAATCATAGTTGCACATCTAGATAGCTTGTTTTAGTTTAAGTTTTGTGCAAACTAGTTGGAGCCATATGTCTAAGTTTTTATTAGTGCCTAATTCACCCCCTCCCCCTCTTAGGCTAGAGCACCCGATCACTTTCAACGGAGCTTGGTGAGATTTCTCAGGGCTTCTGACATCCATGTTAGATGCGAGTCAGCTGTAACCAAAAGTAAACATCTTGCCAAATTCAAACACTGGAGTTTGGTAAGGCTACCTACAGCTTGTATATCATGATCTTTTAAGGAGTATGAAGGACCAGAGAAATTTAAATACTTCAGATCGGTGAGTCTGCTCAAAGATTCAGGAAATGGTCGATTTATTCTTATATCCCAGTCGTGCGATAAATTCAGATATTCAAGGTTGGTGAGGCTCCCAAGGAGATTGTAACAAGATTATTACAATATGACATATCTAGATGCTCAAATTTTGTTAGCATGCCAAATGACACCGGCAGTTTTTCTAATCTGCAACAACCTGACAAATCAAGATACATCAAACCCTTCAGTTGTCCAATTGATTCTGGCACTACCAAGATCTTAGAAGATCCACGGAGGCTGAGGTAAATTAATTTTGTCAGCTTTGTGATACAATTGGGAATGGCCCGATGTTTGACCCTTGGAGCATTAAGATATCTCAGATGCCTTAAATTACCAATAGAATCTGGCAACTTCCGTATACGGCACTGACTTAAATCCAAGACACAGAGGTACGTAGCCGACGAAAATGTCGCACCGTCGAGCACAGTTTTATCCGTACCATGATAATGCAGTGCTTTTATCATCGTAGGATATTGTGTGAATGACTTCAGTGACTTGGTACAATCATTGAGTAACGCAAATTGGAATCGGGTTGCCCCAGTATTGCATTGTTTGCTAGCATCTAGAATTTCGTAAAGCATGATTGATCTTGCTAAGTCATGCACCAGATCGTGCATAGTGAACATTGTAGCATCCATGTCGTCCTCTCTAACAGCTTGCAACATGAAGAACATGCATGGCAGCATCAGCTCTTAGGAAGCACAGAGTGCACAGCTGTTTCGAAAAAAAAAGAGTGGACACAGCTACTACTCCCGGAGACGGAATCAAAGCAACAAAAACACAAACAAGCACCAAACAACAAAAGGCACTCCAGATATTTAATTGAACATGAAACCACGCCCAACCCCTTGTGCGCCACCGCCCTCCAGCTTGGCTCCTGTTGACAGCCAAAGTTGGTAGTGTCAATGGCCGACCGGTCCGCCCAGTTGTAATCAGAGTAGTTTTAGATTTATTTTATAAATCCTTATGTAAATCGATTTGGAAGGGGTACGTCATCCCCGGCCTATGTATATGAAGGCCATGGCCGATTGAGGGGAATCCCAATCGAATCAATAAAATTTACATCTACTTTTTATCATCTCAAACTCTAGCTTTTCCAACCCTAATTTGTTGTTCTTCCTGCGTCCGACGGTGTTTGAAAACGTTCTGACGGTGTTTGAAGGCGTTCTGAGTGGCCTGACTGATCTCAGAGCAACCCTAGCAACGTGAGCTCCGACGGGGTCCCTCCCACGCTCGTTATTCTAGGTCTACGCGAAGCCCTGCTTGCACCGGTCAGACCGGTTCGGCCTAGAGCTTCGTCAGTGTTGATCGTTTTGATGATCTTGCGTGCGTTCTAGCACACTCAAGTGTGTTGGCCGATTTTTGTGTCAGCACACTTTTTTGCGACTCCGCTGGGAACATATTAATCTGGTTTTAAAACCGATCTAATCTAGTTTTCAAAGAAGATGGGTTCCTCCAAAGTTGACAAGAGCAACATCATCACAATGTCGATCGAGGAGCTTAGCCAGGAGGAGCGAAAGGTGTACTTGGTCCTTGAGGAGCATGTCAAGGCGCAGTTCTTGAGAGGCTTCAAGAAGGATCGCGGTGGCTTCGTCAAGATGGTCGATGAGTTTGTCATGCCGTCCTTCAAACTCAACAACAACAAGGTTGAAGAGATCCCCACTGTAAGCACTCCACCCTTTGACTTGTTTCAAAAATTGTCGCTCATGGTAGATCAAAAACTTGGTGCTACGCAATCAGCCGCGGGCGTTAGGTTCGCTAAGATGAATAGCGAGATAAATGCTCTTAAAGGAAAAAAATATGTAGATGGTTCCGGTTCATCAGAATCGAGTTCGGCTGCACCGGCGTTCATATCTGAGCCAATCTATGGTGCACCGCCGAACTCGTTTGCAAATCAAACACCACCACCATCATCCGTTTACACGCCACCAGTTGGACCGGTCCTAGCAACCGGTCAGACCGATCAGACCGGCGACGTGGTGATGACGCTGCCATCACCTACACCACTTGAGACAATTCCTAGTTCGGCTGCCCCTGGCCAAACCAATGAACTGTCGATGTATACACCGCCTCGTACTACTCTATAGCAGCCACATCACGGAGATCCAGACCTTATCAAGGACCGATCCCAACTACTACACAGGCGATAGCACATGGTAACACTAACGCCCGTCGTCTTTCATCTGATTTTTATATCAGCGCGCATTATCAGGTCGATCTCATTAAGTTTAAGGAGGATCTGGCCTGTGCAATCAAAGATAAGCATGGGGTGGATATGGGAAGTTCACGTTTATATCAAAAGCTTTATCCTCCTAAGTTTGATTTTGTTTCTTATCCTGCTGATTGGCGTGTTCCCGAGTTCATTAAATTTAATGGTGATGATACTCATACAACTTGGGAGAACGTAAGTCTATATATTTTGCAATTAGGAGAATGTGGACACTTCCTAACAACATTACCAGGTTTGTTAGTCCCCGACAATGGTGCCAGAAAGCTTGTTAGCACTTTTAATGCCGCTACCTGTTTAACCAGTAATTGCACAAGAGAATGCCTTGGTATGCTGAACGTCACAAAAGAATCCACAAGTGTACCGATATCGCTGTAGCTTTCACCTCAGAGCATTCCAAGGGTTATCAAATCCAAGGGAACGTGAGTACGATATCCACGGTCCTGGCTCATCCAAGGATACAACACCGGCAGGATCATGGGGTAGAGAGGACTATTTTGATTCAAGATAAGAACATACTTAGAATCAGCTGTTTACGTCGGGCACCAGCTTCGCCTGATCAGACTAGAAGTTCTGATATAGGTTACTATAGTGCAACCGAACGTGGAAGATTCGGATGACACAAAATAGGGTTGTCACCACCTACAGGCTACCTCTACAAACTGTGGGAGGCACAACAATCGAATGGTGAAGTCTAGTCTAGGCATCATGCCTACACTATCGTTTACTAAATCTAGTCCCAACCAAGAACATCCATCTCTGTCAGGAGTCTTAGATTAGAGGCAACCACTAATACTAGTGAACACTCAATCCAGTAAAAAACAAGAAACTACTACTGAACTTGAAATAGAATTATTGAATACTGAATAAGTCACAAACACTTACATACTGATAAGCATCCGTCGAGATACAAGCAGAGAAGAGTGCCGACATGCCCGACACTTCCTCCGGCTTCTCCTCACTCTCTCCCAATTTCTCCTAAACTCCTAGGCTACCTAAGCAACTAGCGAAAGCTCCCTAGCTCTAAGAGAGATGAGAGTGGAATGGTGTGAAGATATGTGTGTATCATTCCCTAGCCCCTCCTCTCATATCTATAGGGAGGAGCAATGGAGTCTTCATCCGGCCTTTGCAGCTGGTGTAGCACCCCAAACCAACTTAAGGATTCACCCAGGAAGCAGTGCGGTGGGCCAACTAGTGGGCCCCACCTTTGGCCAGAAAGCTTTTTGGTGGGTCCCAATGGTCTTGGCACGTGACTAAGCTTCTGACATGTGGGTTTTCTTGCTTTGATGGGCCCTTTGATCCATGTGACGACACATGTTGCTCTCTGATTTGCTGAAAAGTTGAACCTTGGATCATGGCCTACCATCTAGCTTCAAATTTAGTTTAAATTCACCTACATACATTCACAAACCAACATCTTGGAATTTGTTAGCATTTAATCCTATGCTACCATTTATCCCACCTTTATGCATGATTTTCATGACGGAGTTGACGGTCAAAATGGGTCAAATTAGACCATCAAAAAGATCCCCCACACTCAGTCCTTTGCTCATCCCGAGGAAAGGCTAGGACTAAGGTAGAAAGATCTTTTCTTGGTAAAGACAACCTGCATAAAAGTTATTCAATACCTTACCTTCGTTTGTGAACTTTAGATTTTCAACCTCGCTATTTTGGACTGTTGAAGACTGGAACAACCTAATTCAAGTACCCTCCATATTTTGCTGCAAGTTTGGGATTTTTTAAAAGTTTTACACAAAAGAAATTATTCATGGCCTTACCCTTTTGTTGGATCTCTCAGTGTCACTCATGTTTGTATCCTTACCAAAACTTGTCTTTTCTTTCGGCAAAATAGTCAATATGGGTGGGCATTAAGGTTACCCAAAAAATTCCGGTCAGGTATTTCGGATTTTTTAAAATTTGGGTTTTCAAAAAGGCTACCCGAAATTTGCTCTGAAAAATCAATACCCGACATTTCGGGTACCCGAAAGTTCGGGTTCGGGTTCGGGTATACCCAAAATACCCGATAAAAAAATAACAAGGAAATACTAAGAAGATAAATTAGGGAAGAATAGCAAAGGAAACTCAATACTTCTCGTAAAAATCTTTTGGCTGCTCCTAGCTTTGCAATCGCATCAGGATTTCCTACTAGCTGGAATGGAAAAGAAAGAAGCAGATGAAAGGAAAAAAAGAAGAAGAAAGAAATAACAGCTCCTTTGAATCCTCCATCAGGTCCCAACATGGTCGATTCCCTCAAGAGGACCTAGCATCAAGCATCAACTAGCTCCATTGAATTCTCCAGTACCACACGCAGAACATCACCATGAGTCTGTGGCCCCCTGGGCGCTGAGCAATGAATGGAGTCCTCCACGAGGCAGCTTGCAGACAAAGATGGCGCTCTCTACCACCTGCATTCCGCGGTGACGACTGCACCAGCAGCCAGTGGTGGTGGGCGCAGTGGCGGCCAGGTGGAGGCGCAATAGGAGCAGCGGATGCGGGTGGGTGCAGTGGCGGCGTGGGGGGGCTGGGGGCATTGGAGCTGGCGAGGGTTAGGGTTAGAAAGGGGTTTGATGGGCTGGGCTAAAAATATGAGTGAGCTGGGCTGGAAATATGAGTGGGCTGGAATGAATGATATTTTCGGATTGGTCTGTTGTTCGTGTTTTTCGGTTAGTTCGGGTACCATGACTTGATACCCAAATTACCCGTAATAATTTCGCGTACCGTGGGTTGGAACCCGGATTAGGGTTCGGGTTTTTCGGGCTCGGGTTTTACGGGTTCGGGCTCGGGTTTTTCGGGCACGGGTTTTGGGTTTGGATATTCGGCCCACCCATAATAGCCAAACTCGTCCTTGAACTATTGAGCTCGGCTCAATTTCGTCCCTCAACTATCAAAAAGTCCAATTTAGTCCCTGAACTATACAAATGGGTCCATTTTCATCCTTATGCTGAGTTGGCACACCATGGTGGACTGCCTCGTTAGCGACGAGTCAACTTACGCCACCAACTTAGGATTCCATCTTGTAGTGAAATATCCATTTTACCATTGGACAAATGAGTATCATTTAGTTTGAAGTGCCCAATTCATGGCACATGTATCATTTGCATTAAACATTGGCATGATTTGTCACTTTGAATGAACAACTACTTTATGGACACATAGTTATAATTCACTACGAGAATCCTAGGGGTAAAATGGATATTTCACTACGAGATGCAACCCTAAGCTAACTCGTCGCTAACGAGGCAGTCCACCGTGGCGTGCCAACTCAGCATAAGGTTGAAAACGGATTCATTTGTATAGTTTAGGGACTAAATTGACCCTTTTGATAGTGGAAGGATGAAATTGAGCCCAGCTCGATAGTTCAGGGATGATTTTGGCTATTTTGCCTTTTCTTTCCTACTTGTATGTGGATGGCTGAGTGGAGCTCGGTAGGGAATATGAAGGCACACACTTGCATCACATCTGTTTAAAGATCAAAGATTGGATCCATAGAGAGATAGTACTTATGTTCACTATCTGATCAGCCCAGTGCACAAAGTGGATGACAGCTCCTTTCCTCGACTGACTCTCTCTCTCCATTTTTTTGGGTTGTGCTTCTTTGGTACGCCATCTTTTCTCTCTCGCTCACTATGGGTCATGCTTCTTTGGCATGCCATCTTCTCTCTCTCTCTCTCTTTTAGATGGAGAGAGATTAGCAGTGTTAAAATCTTGGAGCATTTATTTTGTGGGACGAAGAAATATGATGAGTCCGGCCCAGGTGGGGTTCGATGAAAAACCCGACACACCGATCCGGATTCCCCGAATCCCGCAATCTTAGCACCGACAACCAAAAATACGACGCACCAATCCGGCCTCAGGAGTCCACTAGGGCCCAACGGCCTGAACCTCGGAAAATCTTAGCACCGTACTCCGACGCACCCCTCAGGGAAAGGCCCAATCACCCCAAAAGACTAGTCCAATAGGGGAAGGGTAGCTCTTCCTTTTAGGGTGGCTTCCTCCTCCCAAGCTAAACAAGGTGGGATTATTCAGAGGCTCACACGGTGCCACCCGACTACAACTGGGTCAATTGGCCCATTTTTTGTTGCGTCTTTGCCAGCGGATAATAGTGGAGGATGTCCTCTTCAAAATACTTGTGCACAAGAACTAAATCAGAAAAGTAAGCCAAGCATACCATGAAAGGGTTTGATACAGCTCAAAGTGATGGCAAGGTGCATATGGATATGGTTTATTTCATTTAGCTCAACATATGGCTCTTGTAGGTACAAGTAAGGGAATAAGGACCATGAATTGTTTTTCACTTTTTTAAAATAAATTCCCAAACTCACAAGCAAAACATGTTAAGTAACTTAAAATTTGATCATATCACAAATGTCAACAATTTAACGGTTCGGATTATGAGGGTAAAGAGGTGTGTGTTGCCGAGATTGTTTGGCAATCAAAGGCCAAACGAGTTCTTGACCATCTCTGAAGCCGATTCAAAAGAATCAGCAATATGAGACGAAATTAACTTTTAACATCTCAAGCTATGATCGGATTTTTGATGAACTTCTTAAAAATGGGAATATCCGATTATGATATGCCATACCATCGCTCGAGAAGCTTAAACAACATGCATACTGTAGGTGGCATAATTCTACATCTCATGCAACTAATGATTGTAGTGTTTTTTGTCGACAGGTACAATCAGCCATTAATGATGGACGATTGGTACTTTCTGAGATGCAGATTGACAAGGCTCATTTCCCTATGCATACGCTGGATCTGAACAATCCAAAGGTGCTCATTCGACCGTTGCAAGCCGAAGGAACCAAGGGAAAGAATGTTGTTATTGGTGATCCAAGGCTGATGAATGTCAATGACAAGATTCTGGCCAGAGGTTGTTAAGGAGAAGACTTCTAATGGTGAGCAAATAGTCTGCTGCCCCAGCACAAACAGTCTGACCAGTTCATGAGACCGATCAGACCGGCTAGACCGGTCCGACTGGTTCCTTTAACCGGTCGGACCGGCCCAATGACTGACCCCGCACTTTCAAGACCAAGTGTGTGGAAGTGGGTACTTGGAAGACCAATGAAGCAAAGGTGTAGGGAAGAGCTGCAAACCAAAAGCCCACCTTTGATCAGTTGTTGAACAAGTACACAAAGGCCGTTCAAGAGGATCAGCCACTAAAAAGAGACCACGATCACCACCGCACTAAGGTAGACCATTATCCCCGAGGAGGGAATCCAACGGGTGCAGGAGTGAGGTTGCCACACTGTTTCCTCCCCAAAAGGTGTATGCTACCATGGCATGAGCGCCGTCGGCGTCAAATGCTATATGTCCTTCATGGGAGCATGAGGGGATCTGGATGCAGTGCTTTCCAATGCCATATCCTCCACATTACCACGGGGAAGAAACTAGAAGACTCGTGCATGACCGATTGGGACCACGTCAATCAGGTCCGGTGGAGCAGGCAGCACCAGTCAGACTGGTCACCACTAACCGGTCAGACTGGCCTCATCAGAGGTCGAGCAAAGCTCCTTCTCCATGGCAAAAGTAGAGAAGAAGGAAGAAGTGAAGCCTATTATTGGCACAGAAAAGTCCAAGACCGATGTTGTTCAGATCGGCGATGTCAAAGTGGCTGTTAAAGATGTGGGCAAAGGACCGATGGTTTTCAGAAAATCAGTCAACACGCTTGTGCAGAGGCCAGTCACGGCTAATGATCATGAGGCCAGCGGCAGTATCAGTGAAGCGGACAAGTACCATCAACCTAGGTGGTGCCCTCCGGGATTGACACATACACAGAAGAGAAAGCTACAATGCCTTCACAACAAGGAAAAGAAGGAGTAGGAGGCAGAGAGGTTGAGGGACGAGTACTTCAACAACTACAGACCTATGGTCCCATAAGGAAAGATATGGCAGGTCAAGTCAGTTGACCAGCCTGCAGGACTGGTCAGACCGCCCCAGCCGACCGGTCTGACTGGTGAACCCGACCAGTTTGACTGCCATGAACAACTAGTCAGACCAGTTGAACCCAGCACAGTGCCAACAACGGAATCAACTGCGCCTATTTCGATTCCTTCTGTTGATGAAGTCCCAGCAGTTCCTCCAGTACCAGAAGATGAGGGATTGGTGCATTATGAGGTGTCTCCGGAGTACATCAACATGGTGATCAATGTTGTGCATTTGTCTTCGGATTAGTTCATGGTTCTGGAGGAGGACATGGCTCATCTTCAGTTTTGGTCGTGTGAAGTTGTGTTCTAGAAGCCTAATGTGACACCTCTGGTGTCAGTATAACCAAAGCCAGGCAATTAACATAAATTCACACACAAATGAGCTAAGAAAACTTAAATAAGAATCCTGTATCTAGTTTTTGCAAACTTGTGTGCAAATGTATGTGTGAATGTGTTTGAGTGCAAAGTGCTTGAAAAACAATAATTGGTACACTTTGAAACTTGACTCGACATGTGTGGTAATAAGACACTAAAATACATTTTTCATAATGATCTATAAACTTTCTATGCAAATTAAATTCAAACTAGAAAACTATCAAACGAAATGATCAATGGAACCATTCTTTGATTTGTGAAGAGCTACTAGTTCAAACAAAATAAAAATTCGAACAAAGGGTTAAACATTCCTTTAGCACATAATAACAAAGATTTATACAAGACAATAATGCATCCTTGTATAGGAGTATGTGTAGATATAAAACTTGTTCCTTTAATATTCTTAAAACTTTCATGCTCAACTTATCATAAAAATATAGCAAGAATACACACTCATATTTTTGTGACACATATTTTAATTTTAAAGACTTTTTGCAAATTCACAATTTAAACAAATTAAATGAATAGGAGTTCAATTTCTAGCAATAAGAAATTTGAATTGATTTTCAAACCACACCAAATGAGCCCCTGGAAGTTTATAGGCATATTCACCATGGAATGAGTAATAAATGTCTAGTTGTACACTAGGAGTAAAAGTGCCAAAATTCACATGTAATGACAATTTCTTTAAATGGCAGTTTTTGAAGTAATAAAATAACTTTCAAATGTATCCACCAAGGTATTTAAAAATTTATCTACATGTCACTCTTGACATGATCCACAAATGTTTAGTAGAAGCCGAAGGGAGAAAATGAAAGTTCGCACATGAAAAGACAAGTTGTTCAAATCACAGTTTTTGAAAATTTAAAATATCTCTTAAAATGAAGTTCAAATGAAAATTTTTCCAACATGAAAGTTGTACATATTTAAATTCCCTACAACTTTGGTATTTACATTTTTACGAGTTTCAATACAAAAATTAGAGAAAACCTTGTTTTACAGTGGAGCCCCTGGAACCTTGTCTATTCACAAAAATGCCCCTGTCTCCATCTTCCTTCTCCCTGCTCCCTGCCTACGATCGTTGCCGTACGCTGCCGGCAGGGGCGGAGACAGGGGGGCAGACAGGGGCCTGGCCCCCCATGGTCCCCAAATTTACATTAGAAATTTAAATTTTGATTAAATTTTTATATAAATTTGTATAGTTGGCCCCCCCTAATAATGAAAAAATGAACTTCCTGGCTCCGCCCCTGGCTGCCGGTGCCACCTGTCCCGGCCACTTGGCTGCACCACACACGAAACCACCCCGTATGCCCCTGATTTTCCCAAACTCGCTCCCTTCTGGCGCTACCTGAGCTCGACACACGCCCCGCCGCGTCCTCTGCTCGCCATGCCGACGCCCTCGCCGGTCACTACGCGCCCATGCCCGAGCTGCACCAGGCGGCCCTCCCCCAGCTAGCGTGCGCACAGCTCCTCCCTCCCTTGCTGCAACTATAAAAAGGGCAGCACCCCACCTCGCACGTGAGTACTAGCCGGCGACTTCTAGTAACACGCCTCGCCGCCCGCCATTGTCACCGCTTAGCTCGGTCCCCGGCGTTCCCCCTCCTCTGGTCGTCCTTCTACCCACCTGACCACCCAGATGCATTCCTTGCCTCCCACTGTGACTACCAAAACCGGCCATGACCCCCAGAACCAACCAGCGCCGCCGCTCACCATTGGTGCCAACGAGGAAGCACGGCCGCCGTGGAGACCCTACCTCCGGAGCAGAGCCCCGAAACAGATTCTCCTCGTCCTCCTGGACCTCCCCAAGCTGCAGCCCCATCCCTCCGGCCACCACCATCGCTGGAGCACCGCCTGCACCTCGCCGGAAATCACCTCACGCCAGCGAAGCCCTTTCCAGCCACCTCCCCGAGTTCCAAGGCCACCTACAGGTTCGCGTCGACCTCCTCTCCATTTTCCCCCACTTTCCCCTCGCCGCCGGCGAGCCTCCTCGCCGGAATCCGGCCGCCTTCTCCTCCTCTGTTTTCCCATCTCCGGCCAAGGGCCTATCTGCAAGGAATTAAAATGTTTCAGGGACCTAAGTGTAGTAACTGAAACTACATCCTAGATTCAAACCAGTGAACTTATAATTTCGATATAAAATCGTAGAAAAATCGTAAAAGTGCAAATCCAAATGTTCTGGAATCCTTGCAATGAACTCTACAAGTTTTGTTACATACAAATCTTCATATTCCGTCCACATTGTAATCTATGAAAAAGAATAGAATAAATAGCCGATAAATGTTCTGGTAGTTTAGTTCACTGGTTTGCTCTGATTTTTGGATATGTTGATGCTAGTACTGTTAGAAGCATATGGTAAAAATGTGAGCTCTGTTTGAAATCATTTACTTGTTCAAATGGTCAAGTTTCCTAGATCTGCTAGCTAGTTTCACATATTAATGCTGGTAAAAATAAACATGATTTAGCCATGAAACTTTTTTTGGAAGAACACCCTACTGAGTCCTTGCTGTCATACAAGTTTGATAAATTTTAGAGCTAGTTTGCTATATATTCTATTAAATTCTTATTTGATGAACTTAATTCATTAAATATAGTTCCTGTGGTTATAAAAATCTAGGTTTATTTCTGGAATCTTGATTTAGCCTTGCAATAATGTCTGCAAATTTTAAGCTGCTTTTACTGTGTACTTCTACAGTTACAATTCATGCTTGGTGTATCATGCTTAGATTTGTTATTTTTGTTCTGAACGTAATATTTCGTATCTGTTCATGAATTTTTAACATGTACTTTTTTAGTATAAGTACTTTCCGTGGTAAAAATTTCATTTGCAGTACTGGTCATCTTGAATCTCAAATAAATATGCAAGTTCACATATAGATTAATGTATAAGTAATTAATCTGTTAGAAATAATACTTGATAATTTTTTTTGAGCATTTTTAATCTATTTCTAGTCTCTGTTAAAAATTTGAAATCCATAAACTTTGTAGAACTCCCTGTGGAATTTATTTTTGTTGTTAGCATGTTAGTTTTGTTAATTTTATAACTCCTGTTACATGATTAGATAAATTTTTGGAAAATTTACAGTACTAAGTATATCTTATCTATATGCTTCTATAAAATGTTTAGCTCCAGAAACCATGCCTAACCACCTGTGCAAATTCGTGAAGTCTCTAGGTTAATCTATTTGCATGATTTTTCATGTTTAGGTGTCTTGTTGTTAATAGCTGAAAATTTTACAGTGTATGCTAGTCTATTTGATCTGTTCTACATAAATTTTTATCACCAGATGATGAATACATTTTCTGCTATAAATTTGTGAACTCATGCTTATGTTTTAAGTCTAGAAAATGAAACACACCCCCACACACTTATTCATGAAGTAAGTTAACTATAAGTACTACTCCATAAATGACTGCCCAGGAAAATGAAATCACAAGATCATAACTGAATTTAACATTCTGTTGAACTACAACATTATCGTGAAGGAAAGAAAAATCATATCATGATGTAATAATGAATCTTTGCATTGCATATAGAAACTTTCAATCTCGCTGACGGTGACTAGGAGTTGGTTCCTTCGGACACTCTCATTGCAACGGATGTTAATCCTAATTGTACTAACTTAGCTCAAGACCTAGGCCAAGCCCCAGTGGTTTCTCTGCCTGACAGTGCCCAAGAAGGCAAGCCCCGGTGCATAACCCATTATTTTTTGCGTTATTATTCATCTAACTATTCGTATGTGTTGTAAAAATTTTATTTGCGCATTTACGTTTTCTAGGCGTTGGTCAAAAACCTTAGATGCATGATCCCTAGGTACCTATGTTTGACATCCGGATCTTTTTATCGAATAGTTTCCACGCTAACTAGGAACGGTAGAAGTCGAGAGGTTTCCTGTCTTTCGCGAGAATATAGGAATTGACTGACTTTAATTCCTGCTGAAATATAAAGACAACGGGCGGGGTTATGAAGTTGTGATACCCAGCTGGTGTAGTCGAAATTGGTTAAGGTCGCGGTGTGTGGCTTATTTCGTTAAGCGTTTGAAAGTACTAGCCACATGCCGAGAAATATGGTAATCGGTAAGCTTAAGTACCTGATTGGACCAGCGAGTGGGACGACTGCCACCCTCTTTGTAGTAGTAGGATTTATTTTTGTCGCGACGTACAAGTGCAGAGTGGTCGGACTCTGTAGTCGGGGAGGGTGTCCCGGATCCATGGACTGGAAAGAAAGGGGAAAAGTAGCGTGGGCGAAAGCGAAGTCGATCCCCATGCGTGTGTGTTAGGTTCCCCTGGCCAGGTTGAAATTCGATTCAAAATCGTCCGCCTCTCACGGCAAGAGATTGCTTAACATTTTCGGTCACATAGAGTAACAAGTGGAACGTGATGATGATAATACTGCTGGTTGATTAAATGGTTGCTCTACCATGTTTGTGTAGAGATAGATGCAGACGTAGAACGGTGAATCCAACTAGAATATGGCAAAGTTAAAATATGAAAATAAGGATCAACTCTTAGTGGCGTTTTTGGCAAAACAAACCCCACAAACCAAAAAGCCTTTCATGTCTAGTTATCGGACTATGGTATATCCGGTGACGGGTAAGTCTTGCTGAGTATTAGTATACTCAGCCTTGCTTGTGGCACTGTTTTCAGGTACTAACTTCGAGGATATGATTGTGAGTCTGACTTGGCTGTGTACTTTGCCTCCGGGTTGGTCTGTCGAGTGGGATGGCCCTTCAGCTGGTGCTGATCACCCTCCCACTGAGTGACGTGTTTTGTATGGGCTTTATCGATGCGTCACATGTTTCGCTAGACGTCTTTTATTGCTTCCGCCAAGACAATGACACTTGAATAATTTGAGTAGTTTGGAACTCTGTAGTACTTTACTATTCTGAACATGGTTTTGTAATAAATTTACTTTCCGCTGCGAACTCTGAGATGTATGAGATGATCTGTGTTGTAATCTCTGGGCTCACCTTCGTGTGGGTGTTGTCTGTGCGATCTTGGAATATCGAGGCTTCACTCGAGGAACTACCTGTTCGTGCCGAATTGGGTCAGTGTTGCTTAGCAACGAAGATCAGTGCACCCGGGCCCAGTTGGTTTGGGTGGTTCCGCCACACCTAACAAGTCAGAGAACCATTTGAAGGCTCTCTACATGAGGGGACACATCAATGGAAAGTCGGTCACCCGAATGCTCGTGGATGGTGGGGCCATTATAAATCTTATGCACTACTCTTTGTTTAAGAAGCTTTGTGGCAAGGAAGAGGAGCTGATCAAGACAAACATGACAGTCAGCGGCACCGGTGGAGGTGTTCCCATTGGTGACAAGGGGGTTGCTTCCATGGAGCTGACCATCAAGAGCAAGATGCTTGCCACAACCTTCTTTGTCTCGAAGATGCAAGGTAATTTCAATCTAATTTTGGAAAGGGATTGAATTCATGCAAACCAGTGTGTTCCTTCTACCTCGCATCAGTTCCTGATTCAGTGGATCGGCGATGAGGTTGAAGTAGTCCATTGTGACACTTCATCTTTCATTGCTACGGCCGAGTCCGACTCCATTGGTGCACATGACAACATCAAGTGTCTACTGGGCTTGGATCTATCTGATTATAATCAGTTGCACCAAGGATGGCTTTGTCTCTGCTGTGCTAAAGCCGATGGATAAATAGCTAAATCATTTAATATGAATTTACTGAGTTTAGCAGTAGCTCCAGACATGACCAGTCAGACTGCCTGCACTGACCGGTCAAACCGGTCCAACTCAGATCGGTGCACCGGTCCAGCTCAGAGTGGCTCTAGCAGAGAATAGATCAATATTGGACGCGTATGAATGATATGTGTGAAGCCATTGAAGATCTTGAGGATCTACATAAGCTGGGCCAAGGTTTTACTTTGGCTGACCCTTTAGAAAAGGTAGATATTGGTGATGTAACTATTCCTAGGCTGACTTTTGTAAACAAGAATTTGTCGGCTGAATATAAAGATGATTTGATTAATTTGATAAAGGAGTTTGTTGATTTTTTCTGCTTGGGAGTATCATGAAATGCCTGGTTTAAGTCATGATCTTGTTCAATACTGTTTACCGATCAATGCCGGTTTTAGACCTTATAAACAACCGGCTAGGCGTTTCAATCCTGTTATGTATGTAAAGCTGAGATTAATCATTTATTATATGCTGGTTTCATTCGATCATGTCATTTTGCTGATTGGATCTCTAATATTGTGCCTCTTGAGAAAAAAGATTCGGGGAAAGTCAGTGTGTGCTTTGATTTTAGAGATCTGAATAAAGCTACTCCCAAATATGGATATCCTATGCCTATAGCACATATGTTGAGTAATGAAGCTTTCGGACAACGTGTTATTAGTTTTCTCGATGGTAATGCTGGTTATAATCAAATATTTATGGCCAAAGAAGATACGTCCAAAACGACCTTTAGATGTCCTGGATTTGTCGATTTATTTGAGTGTGTCATTATGACTTTTGATTTGAAAAATGCTGGTGCAACTTATCAAAGAGCTACAAATTTGATTTTCCATGATTTGCTTGGTGTCATCTTGGAAGTGTATATTGATGATATCGTCATTAAATCGGTTAGTTTGGATCATCATTCAGCCAATTTGAGGCTTGCTCTTGAAAGGATGCGCCGGTATGGTTTGAAGATGAATCCACACAAATGTGCTTTTGGTGTGTCGGCTGGAAAGTTTCTTTACTTTATTATTCATGAGAAGGGTATAGAGATTGATCCTAAGAGAATTGAAGCCATGATAAAAGTTGAAGCTCCTACCTACAAGAGAGATTTGCGGAAGTTCTTAGGCAAGGTAAATTTCTTGAGAAGGTTTATATCTAACTTGTCTGTAAAGATCAATGCTTTTAATCCTATCATTCGGTTAAAGAATGAAGCCGAATTTACTTGGGGGGGGGGGCAGAACAACAAGAGGCATTTGAAAAGATCAAGATTTGTTTGTCTTCACCACTTGTGCTCAAGGCACCTAGGAGAGGGGTACCTTTTAGGCTGTTTTGACTCAAGAAACTGAAGGCAAGGAGCATATCATCTATTATATAAGCTGATGACTTGTTGATGCGGAGACAAGGTATACTTTCACTGAAAAGTTGTGTATGTCTCTTTATTATGTTTGTACCAAATTGAGGCATTATCTACTATCTAGTACTTGCATAGTAGTATGTCAGACCGATGTGATCAACCATATGTTACAAAAGACGATTTTGAGTGGTAGAATTGGCTAATGGGCTTATGCTTTAGTAGAATATGATTCGGTGTGTGAACCCTTGAGATCTATAAGAGGTCAAATTGTTGCGGATTTCATTGTTGAGCATCGAATTAATGATGAGCATGACTTAGAAGTCAGCTATGTTACCTTGCACAGCATGGAAGTTGTACTTTGATGGATCGATTTGTGATGACGGAAGGGGCATTGGTGTTGTTCTTATTCTCCGAATGTGCTATTTTTGAGTTCTCAAACCGATTAGAAGAATATTGCACAAATAATCAAGTGGTGGTGTAGTAAGTATCCAAGGTATGCCAATGCTATAGTGGTTCTCTAAATGCATATCTTGATAGATGCCTTGATATTATCCCTTCCTTTGATGAATTTATTATAAGACATATCTCGAGGGAAGAGAATGGAAAGACTAATGCTCTGGCTCAGCAAGCATCTGGCTATAATGTTGTAAAGAATACTTCAACATTCAAAAGCCGATGCGAGCGAAAGTCGAGTTTCAGATTCTGGACGAACCAGTCTGACCGGTTAAAGCGAATTGTGTGACTTCCCAGACCAGTCTGACCAGTTCAGAGATGGGTCTGACCGGTGGATCCGCTGACAACACCAATTCAGCTTTAAAAGATGATTCAATAGTCAAGGCTGAAGACCAGGATTGGAGGGTTCCTATTATCTCTGATTTGAAGGATCCTGGTTGTGGTGCAGAGAGAAATATTCGGCGTATGACTTTTAAATATGTTTTGATAGATGATGAGCTCTATCATCGAACCGCCAAAGATTTACTTCTCAAATGTTTAGACTCAGATCAGGTCAGAGATGCCATGGGCGAGGTTCATGAGAGCATTTGTGGTACTCATCAATCGATTCCAAAGATGAAGTGATTGCTTAGAAGAGCCGATTTTTATTGGCCTACCATGATGTCGGATTGTTTCAAATATTATAAAGGGTGTGAAGAATGTTAGTGGTTTGGCCATTTACAGATGGTGCCCGCTGCATTGATGCATCCTATCATTAAACCATGTCTGTTCTGAGGTTGGGGGTTGGATTTCATTGAACAAATTAATCCTCCATTTTCAAAGGGGTATCGCTTCGTGTTGGTTGCTACGGATTATTTCACTAAGTGGATAGATGCGGTTCCTTTGAAGAATATAACACATAAAGAGGTGATGAAGTTTATTATAGAGCATATTATTCATAGATTCGGCATTCCACAAACTTTGACAACAAATCAAGGTTCTGTATTTATATCAAAGGAAGTGCGTGCTTTTGCTTAATCTTATAAGATTAAGTTGCTCAATTCATCTCCATATTATACTCAGGCCAATGGATAGGCCAAGTCAAGTAATAAGATTTTGATTAAACTTAACAAGAAAAAAATAGAGGAAAATCCTAGGAGGTGGCATGAAGCATTATCCGAAGCATTATGGGCTCATCGCATATCTCGACATGGTGCTACTATGGTTACTACTTTTGAGCTTGTGTATGGTTAAGAGACCGTTTTGCCTGTTGAGGTAAATCTGGACGCTTATAGATTGGTTAAATAAAATGACCTCTCCGCTATTATTACCATGATTTGATGATGGACAATATTGATGAGGTGACTACTTGAGGGCTCTAAAGGAGATTGAGAAAGACAAGCTTCGGGTGACCAGAGCCTACAACAAAAAGGTAAAAAGTAAGTCGTTTTAGGTTGGACATCTGGTTTGGAAGACGATTTTGCCTCTTGGGATGAAGAGCAATAAGCTTGGCAAATGGATGTCAAGTTGAGAGGGTCCATATAAGATTATCAAGGTTATCTCTGGAAACTCATAGATGATGGAGACGGTGCAAGGAGAACATCTAGAAAGGCTATCATTGGGAGGTACTTGAAGATATATTACCCCAGCGTGTGGCAAATTGCGTGAAGATGAACATGGCCGATACGTGATATCGCCCTTAGTTTTATTTTTAGATCAATGTAATATGTGCAACACATGTATATCAGGCCAGATTTTAGTACTTGCTTTTTGGCTTGCAAAAGCTCACCAAAAAGCAGGGGGACATATGTTGAAAGCCAAAATTTGCGATGTTAGTGGCTGATTAGTCAGACCGGTTTGCTCAGATGTAATCCGAATAGGTTTATATTTATTTTACGAATCCTTATGTAAACCAATTTGGAAGGGGTATGTCTTCCCCAGTCTATATATACGAAGGTCACGGCCAATTGAGGAGAGTCCCAACCGAGTCAATAAAGTTTACATCTACTTTTTATCCTCTCAAACCCTAGCTTTTCCAACCCTAATTTGTTGTTCTTCCTACGTCCTGGCGGTATTTGATGGCATTCTAAGTGGCCTAACCGATCTCAGAGAAACCCTAGCACTGTAAGCTCTGACACGGTCCCTCTCGAGCTCGTTGTTCTAGGTCTACCCAAAGGCTTGCTTGCACCGGTCAGACCGGTCGGCACTACAGGTCGGATCGGTTTGGCTCAGAGCTTTGTCGGTGTTGATTGTTTTGCCGATCTTGCATGCGTTCTAGCACCCTCAGGTGTGTTGGCCGAATTTTTCGTCAACACCTCCCCCACATCGCCACTCCAGCGGCCGCTGGAAGACCATGCAGCCGCAAGAAAGGTGGCGGTAGGACACTTGCGCTCTCCTCTCCTTGTCGATCGTGGCAGGTGAATGGGGCCTCCCCTGCTGCCGGTTTGTTAGCAACCACCTCCGATTATGAAGCACAACCCAAGCATAGGTATAAGATCCGAAACAACCGATACAAGATGTAGTTCAGGAAGAGGTAGCAAGCAGAGGATTGGGTATTGGAGGAAGAATATAGGGACAGCTCTAGAAGTATCTAGAAGATCAGGGGTACCAGAGAGGGAGAGAGCGGTAGAGGAGGAAGAAGAACAGTAGAGGAACAAGTGGTTCTGTATAATCATCCTCCCCTCGATGTTCACCTGAGGAACGAGAGTTCTCTATCCTGCTTGTGATGAGTGAATTGTCAACCGTGCGGTGTGATCGTATGCTTGGTCTTTGGATTGCAGGTACACGGGCGTCAAGTGTTGACGGGGAGCTGCCGTGGAGACGCTGTGGCCGATGGACCGTGCGGTGCACGGCGGTGAAGGGTAGCCGGGACCGGAGCTCGGACCGGGTGGCAGCTGTGGCGTCCACTCCTGGATCGAGGGCGCAAGCGGCGACGGAAGGCGGGTTTCTTGGTTTGCACCACAAAACCAAGGAGGCAGACGGCGGTTGAAGACGCCGAGTCGTGGAGGCACGGGCGTCGGTCTCGAGACTGACAGAGGCGACGGGCGTCGACGGCGTCTAGGGCCTCGCTGCGGGCGAGGAGGTGACGGGCGTCGGGCGGCGTCTAGGGCCATCAGAAGGCCGAGGCGGGAACGGCGTCTAGGGCCACGGCGTGGAGGCGGGAATCTTCCCGCGCGTGAGGTTTTGGCGGTTTTCTCAAAACCGGCAACCTACCCGGGTTTCGCGGACCCTCCAAAACCGCGGACTGGATCTTCATCAAGACGGCGGCATCGCGGAGAAGACTTCATTTCGAAGAAAGAACCTCGGCCGTCGGATGAGATCGTTGTACAGGGGGTGCTGCAGGCCAACCGGTCTGACCGGTCCCTGGCACCGGTCTGACCGGTCTAACCAACCAGTCTGACCGGTCCAGCATACCGGTCTGACCGGTCCCGCGGGTATAAATACCCCTTCACTTGTGTTAGGTTAATTGCGGCTTTTGTAATCTGTTCGTGGACTCTCTGTTTCTCTAGGCCGCCGCCCCTGTGTTCTCCTCCTCCTATTTCTCTCTTTAGAGTAGATTTGTCCATGGATTTGTGAGAGTTTGTATTGGATTTGATTGGGAAAGAAGGCCCCATCCTCCTTGTGCCCTCTGGGCTTTTGAATCAAACCAATCTCGTCCCTCTTGTGCTTTTTGTGATGGATTTTTGTTTTGGTTTTGATGCACTTGATTGCGACGGTTCGTAGGGCTCTTTGGAGTGATTCCTGTGCTTCTAGCTTCGTGTCAATCCCTCTGGAATCATGAGCTCTTCAGATTTGAAGTTTTCGAGTTTTTGAGAAAACCCCAATCCCTTTTGATCTCCCCCATAATTCTCTAGATTCGTTGATCTTTAGGGCGAGATCTTTTGGGGATATGTTCACGGAGTAGGGGCGAAGCAATCTCCCAAGTTTCACCAATTTTCGTGGTCGTTTGCTCAAGATTCACCGTTTGAATCCATTTTCTCGGGGGTTTTCTGGGTGCTACCGGTCAGACCGGTAGGACAGACCGGTCAGACCGGTCTGCTCTTTTTGAACAGACACGACCGGTCAGACCGGTCCTGACAGATCAGTCCTGAAGTTTTCCCACTTTGCTTCCGATTCGCTTCGTGTTTTCGTTCGCTGGTTCGAGGCCTTTTGTGTTGGTTTAGCTCTTCAATAGCTACTCCAAATTTTGGTCAGAACGCTTGAGGGATTGGACGATTTTGGGATATAGGCCGACGATTCGAATTTCGAAGAAATTTAGATCGGCTCCCATTCACGCCCCCTCTGGTCGCCGGCTTCGGTCCCACATCACCGAATTCCTTGCTTTGTACTCCTTGTCTGCTGCTTCCTTGGGCTTGCATGGGCTGTGAACCAGCCCATTATTGGATAGTCTTGACATTCCCCCCTTCATAAGATTCGATTTTCCCTCAAGTCAACACCGAATCTCTATACCACCAGAATCCCATGGTCGCCAAGACCATTCTGATGTGATAGCTTTTTCCAGTTGCTTCATAAACATCTTCACTCTAGTAGATAAGCATTTTAGAGACTCTTGATGCTGTGCCTGTGTAATTTCCATATCACTACCAACACGGTTCAACCCTTTAATCTGGTAGTTTCTGGCAACCAACACATGGCGGAACCATCTTTGCTTGAATGAAAATTTTGGAAGCATGACATCCACCAATCTATCAGATAAGCAATCATGTGCCCATCAGCAACAACCAATCCAGCAGAAAGTGTAGACTGCATAGTGAATCAGGAACCCGACCAATGCACTTGTGACCCAAAAGGATTATAAGTTGACCATGTTGCAGCCACTGTTTATATTCGACAGCAATGAATTAGGATGATTAAATTTAGCTATGCCATCCTGAAACTGTAGAAAGGTGCAATATCCTGAACATAGAACTGCTTGCACAATTGCAGCTGAGATACTGCAGCTCATGGTAACAATGGGCGGAACAAGCCAACGTAGTTCCAATATTGTATCCTTATTGATTGAACTTAAAAATAAAGAATGACACTGAATCACTGCTAGTGTCACTGCCTACCACCGGCACCGAGTTGCAGGCATATCACTCAAGTGGTAAATGAAGAACCAATCACAAAGCATCTGCAGTAGAAACAACAAAATCTGAGGCAACAGCACAGTTGGAATAACTATCACTCCACCAAAGCACCTGACTGCTGCACCATTCCAGTTTCCCAACCATGCAACCTGTACAACTGAACGTTTGCTTGTAGAATCAGAAATGCACCACTTGAATGGATTCTTGAACAGATTATTTCTCACCAAAATTCCCAAATAGGTAGCATTTCAAAAGGATCTTTCAAGAGGTAGTTGGTAGTTGACTTGACAAAATTATCCCAACCTTGGATCAACAAAAAACAAGTGAAGACTTTTACCATTACTCCTGGATCCAACGGTGGATACCCAATACTGTTGGAAACTCTCAAGTGCATACTGGAAACTGCATTGTCAAAGCATTGTCCATGATTCACTATTTCTAGTTCTAAGAAACCACAATTCTTGTTGCTAAGAACAACAGGTGCGTTCACTTGCATAGGAACAAGCAATGATATACAAAATATTCCTGATCTGATCAACACGTATACCTGACTTTCCACCATTTCGGTTGGAACACCTCTGAAACCTCGACAAGCTGGAGGCGGCCATGGAGGTTTCCCGAGCAAATTGAAACACAAACAAGCCGAACCGAATCCTCCATTTTGAAGGATGACCAAGGTGTTGGTCGAATCTCAGCACTATTTCCCATGAACTCCACTTGCACAGGAGGTGGCCATGGTACCCACTTGAGCCACTGCCAGGTATGGAAGCCCGTGTCGATGGTCTGCTCCTTACACCTATACAATGGAAACAAGAGATACTGGCATGGCCCTACTTGCTCTTGAATGAAAACATCGCCAGCAAGAAAATTGTTGTCAAGTAAAATAGGGCTACAACATGTATTGCTTGACGAGCACTTAGGAAGCAAGGTAACATTAAGGCTTGTAGATGTAGGTGGTGATGCTGCTCCAGCGCTGGGTGAACTCACAAATGTTGGAACACCAATGGTGTGGCCCTGACATTTCACCGAACAATTGGTGGGCACGGCAATGTTGATGTCACTGGTTACGCTGCAGTCGATAGATGAAGCCACAACAATGAGGTAGGGGCTAGGGACAACCTCCATAGTGATGTGATGGTCACAATGGCTGGCACTGGAAGCTCATCATTGACGGCACGATCTGAGTTGGTGACAACCTGTATATCAATGGTGCTACCGCCCGCCACTTCCACAACAGGAGTACCCTTAGCGTATTCTCTAGCATCCGCCTCCATAGGAAGCTTCTCCGGACCATGCTTGTCAAAGGTGCCCGTAGCAGTAATAGCAGAAGTGAAGCGCATGGACCACGAACTTGCCATTGCGTGTGTTCCACTTGCAGCATCCTCTACAGGTAGCATGATGGAGCAACAACAGAAGAACAGAACAATACCAACCATGAAGTTGGTATTGCATCGCCATACTTTCTAGCCAAGGGAACATCAGGCTTCTGGGACACTCCGTAATGGATATCAACCTGACAACAACCATCATATATGTTGCGGCCATGCAAATGCCCAAAAGCATCCACATCATCGTACTTGGACCGGAAAACAATTTGAGCAAACACAGTCTAATCCCCCAAACACCTGCACATGCTCCACCTCTCCAAATGTCGACTGTCTCTGATACCAATTGTTAGCAACCGCCTCCGATTATCGAGCACAACCCAACCACAGGTATAATATCCAATACAACTGATACAAGATGGACTTTAGGAAGAGGTAGCAAGTAGAGGATTAGGGATAGGAGGAAGAATACAGGGACAGCTCTAGAAGTATCTAGAAGATCAGAGGTACCAGAGAGGGAGAGAGCGGTAGAGGAGTTTCATCCAAAAAAAAAAATGAGAGCGGTAGAGGAGGAAGAAGAATAGTACAGAAAGAAGTGGGTCTGAATAATCATCCTCCCCTCGACGTTCACTGAATTCCTTGCTTTGTACTCCTTGTTTGCTTCTTCCTTGGGCTTGCATGGGCTGTGAACCGATAATTTTGACATTTCCAACATGTCGGTGGCCGAATCAACCCCACAGTGGCCCGCATCCGTGCCACTTCGCACTGGTCTGCCAGGCACTGAGGCATCTGCTTGACCTAGCGGCACAAGTCTGCTGGCTCGGTGTGGGTGTGGTAACTTGTGAACTTGAGCTTCTCGACTTGCGCTAGTGGTCAGCTGGGCCGGGTCAGCTACAGGGCTTGTCTGTGACGCTGCGGCATTACGCGTCCTTAGTGGCTGTGCTGTGGCTGCCCGGCAATGGCACTAGACAAGGCATTGGCTGCGTCGGTAGCCAGGGCCAACCGCTTAACTGTGGCAGAACCGTCAGAATTAAATCAGATTAAATGCGTTAACCATCACTATTATTTCTAAAACAGTTAATATACACTTAACACATAATAATTTGACAGTCTGTCGGGTAAAATCCTGATAAAACCACTTAATTTCGGATCGAAACAACATACCTCACGTGAAGGTGAGTCCAGAGATTACAATGACCATAACTCAACTTTATTACAAAATAAGTTTGAGAGTTTAAACGAGATACCTCAGGAATTTGAAGTAGGTAAGTTCTTCAGAGTTAAACAGCAGAAAAGAAAACGATATCTAGCGATGATATATGACATCATGATGAAGCCCGTACATGATGTCGATCTCACCAAGTTACCTGAAAACAAAGTCACTAGCAAGACTGAGTATACAAATAATCAGCAAGGTTTACCCGAAAAAGGGTATAAAATATCCCTTTAACTAGACATGCAAAGGCTTGTGAAAGCTCTAGGTTTAATTTTGCTGAAAAGCAACTAAGGGTAGGTCCTTAATTTCAAGTTTTAGCTTTTAGATTCTAGGTTCATAATTATTCTAGGTAAGCACCTATCTATACAAGCATGGTGGAGAAATTATTTGCATCCAACCATATTGAGATCATCATTGTTCCACTTCTTACTCTATGCAGCAAAGGGATTAAGCAGTCTCATACATCGTGAGAGGCGGACGATTCTGAATCGAAATTCCAACCTTGCAAGGATAAACCTAGCACACACACTTGGAGTACCGTCGAGTCACTCCCAAGTAACCTTTGCCTTTTCATTCCGGTTCATGGAGCAGTGCCACTCTTCCCGACTACAGAGAACCGCACTTCTCTGCACCCGTGATTGTTGCAACATACTTGACTCTTAATATATAACTTCCTATCTCTAAAAGAGAGTGGGAGGTATGTTCACTTGCCGGGCCGAGAAGTTACTAGGCTTGCCGCGTACCATATTTAAGGCATGTGGCTAGTACTTTCAAACGCTTAACCACCGCTACCACACACTGCGGCCTTAGCAAATTATCTACACAGACGGACTTCCGATGAAGAGGTTGACCAAATCCGTCCATGGTCCTTATAGTGATTGCATAAAGTAAACAATCAACTCCTATAAATCTCGCGAGAGACAGGAAATCCCTCGACTTTTACCGGTCCTATTAGCAAAGCATCTAGTCGAATTCTATTTCTAGTGTTCAAACATTAGGTACCTAAGATTATGCATCTAGGTTTTCATTCAACTCCAATAACTTAAATGCACAAGAAAACTATAATAAGTTGCATAAAATAATAGCATTATGCACCGGGACTTGTCTTTAGTGACGTCTATAGAGTCAGTAGATTAGATTCTTTCGAATCGACGTTCGGGACTTCAATTAATTTTGCAACAATGGCCTGGGCTTCAGAAATATTCCCGTCTGGATCCTGGATGAATCCGTGTGTTCCGTTGACTAACGATATTATGTCTATATGCAATGCAGTAGTTGAAATTAGTGAAGTGCTTGAGTATAGCTTTCCTTCACTAAAAAGTTGTTATTCAAGAAAATTTAAGTCAAGAAAACAACCATTTCACTCTCTACTAACTGGGCAGTCATTTATGGAGTAAAAGCAAACATAAAGGATTCCATAAAGAAAATATCAAGGTTGGCTACTCTAAGTAACATAGAATGGTCTCATTCAAATTCAGGATTTGAATTTAGAAGAAGTCAAACAGCTTAGACCTAAATACAAACATGGCATGATCTTTCATTCAATCATTGTTAACCTATAGATTTATGCTTAGCATTATCAGATAAAATAACTTTACTCTACAGCATGCATCAAATAAATCATGTATTAAGACTAGAACCACATGGTTAAAATTAAAACCTTAATCTAAATAGTGTTAAAATTCTTCCAAAAATTATCATAGATTACTTGTGATCAGTAGAGGCCATGGTAAAAATATGACCTTAATTAATTAACAAAAACTTGCTTTAATAAATTAACAAGTGCATATGCTAAAAATAACAAAGCACATGAAATAACAATTAAAAGTTAAGAATTTGGCCTACAAATTTTACACAAGACTATACATGATAAAAGAGTTCTAGGTTCCAAAAATCAAGCATAACAAAACTATGGTTCAGGAGATAGAAATAAAACACTCGTTTTTTAATAATTAAACTAGGACCATAGGTATACACTTTCATACAAACTTTAGTAGCCTATATCATAGGGCTAAACAAGAGGAATATAAAAAAATTAATTTAACATTTTTCTGATTTTTCTACTATTTTCTAGGATTTTTCAAAGTTCACAAGAAAAAGAACTAGAATCATTACAGAAAGGCCCTTGGAACAAATCAAAACATTGCCATCGAGTCCGTGGCCGGACCAAAACAGGGGAAGGCCATGGTGGGCGGCGCCGGGGGTTTTTCCGGTGAAGTGGCGCACCGCCGGCAAGGGAGGATAGGGGGAAAAGGAAGAGGATGACTAGCTGCACCTGTGGGTGGCATCATCGGAGCTCGGGAGGGTCTAGGGCGGGCTGTCCGAGGCGGCCAGGGTTCGCCGGCGGCAGTAGTGGCCGTTGACGGTGGTCCGGTGAGGCGTAGAGAGGGAGGTCGGCCTGGATAGCTTCACTGAAAGGAAGGGAAGCTAGAAGGGTGCTCAATTTGGGTAGAGGAAAACCAGAGCTTGGAGCTCCACGGCGCAGGGCCCTCCTCCTCCGGCTGCTCTCTTCTCGCGTCGCGATGGGCAGCTCGCCACCCCCTTCCCCACCCCCACCACCCCCACCCCTTCTCCGGCCCAACTCTAGATCTGCTCCTGACCTGCGTCGGCAGCTCAACCCTGAGGCCGCCCCTTTCTCCCCTTCCCCTGGATTTTGTCCGTCGCGGCCAGCTGAGGGCTCCCCGGAGGGAATCTGCTTCAGTGTCTCTTCGGACTCCGAGGTCGATGAGGACGAGGAGGAGGATCTTCACTGGATCCCCCCTGCACTTCCCCTAAGGGGAAGGGTGTCGCGGCCGGCGGGAGGCGTAGATCCGCGTCCCCTGCGCCTGGCGCGGGTGGTTTCATGGCCGATGCGCGGCGTGCCGGTCGTGGGCCCAGGTCGTCTTCCCCCCCTCCAGGAAATTCGGAGGCGGCGCGTCGGGGACACAGGTCGTCCTTCCCCCCCTCGCTGGTCTATGCCGATGGCTTCCGCCGCGTCGTCTCCTGGCGTCGGCTCCGGGAGTACGCTCATCGCCAACACCCTCCGCGTGCTCTCCGGCCGGTCCCTGCTGACCTGGTGGGTCGTTGTTTCAACTGCCTGGCGACCGACCATGTGGCCTCGCAATGCACCAATCCCTCCCGTTGCCTATGCTGCGAGGAGGTCGGCCATGTCGCTAAGAACTGCAAGCGACCCCGCTTCCCGATCGGGCCCTTGAGGGGTCTTGGTCGTCCGGTCCGGCGTGCGGGCCCTGTAGCCGCTGCGGCGGTGGCCGCCAATTGCCGAGGCATGGGTCGCTCGGCTGCCTCGGCATCCACCGCGTCCTCTGGATCGGCTTCTACTGGTCGCGCTTATTCTGGTCCTCCGTCTATTTGCGCGGCGTCGCCGGTGGACCGCTCTCCATCGCCGACTGGCCTTCCGGCGTTGTCTCCGGGTTGCTCCTCTCTCCCGAGTTTCCCACGTGGTCACCCTTCTCGCCGTCCCCCGATGGTGGTTCGCACTGTGCCCAGGACCCCAGAGCTCCAGCACGATGAAGACGACCTCATCAACAAGGCCCTGGTGATCCTGGTCCTCGGTACCAGGCCTTCTTTCGCTCCCTACCAGGTGCGCAGATTCATTCAGGATAACTTCGGGGTAGCCGGTGCTGATTTCACCTTACATCGCTACTACCCAGAGGACTTCCTGGTCGTCTTCCGTAACGCCTCGGATCTTCGCCGAGTCCTGGAGGCTCCTCCTTTGCCTCGGGCAGACATGATACTACGGTTTCATTGCTGGAACCGCCTCTCGACGGCCGATGCGGAGGTCATGCGCTACAGGGTCTTACTTGAAATCAGGGGCTTCCCAGCTCACGCTTGGTCGGCTGCCTCTGCTCAAGCTCTTCTTGGCGATGCCTGTGCTGTCCCTGAGCTCACTCCAACCACTGCTGCTCGCGCGGACCTGCGTCGTTTTCAGACGGTTATTTGGTGCAGTGACCCTGACCTCATCCCCAATGCTCCTGTGATCCGCATCCCTGAGAAGGTTGATGATTTTTGGCCGAACAATCTTTTCCTCTGGCTGGAGGAGATTAAATATCATGAATTACGTTTTCTCCGATATAATGTTGAAATTGAAATTCTTGAGATACATGACTGGAATGATTCTGGTTCGTCCGATGGTGGCGGCACTTTACCTGACCGTGTGCTCAGTGATTCGGATTCGGACGAGGACTACCCGGGGTTTGATTTGAATCTCCGATCCCACCCGTGGCCTCGGCGGACTGTCTTCAGGACCCTTGGCTACGGCGATGGTGCTTGTTACGCTGATGGTGGTGATGGGGCACCGGCATCGGCCACAGGTAATGCTGCTGATGCGTGTGCGCCAACCGTGAGTGCCTGCAAGATGGCCTCTAGGTCGCTCTCCTGTCCTCTCTGGTTTGGATCTCTCGGCTATTTGTGCCACCCGCCTGGCACCTCTCGACACCACCTGGTTTCGAACGATGATGCAGCTACTCTAGTTTGCATTGACCGTGGTGAGGTCCACAATCCGGATCATGCCGATCCCATGCTGCTTGAATTGACTGTCCGTCTGCAACCTGTTGCGGCGCCGTGCCGGGATTTCGATCCTATGTTCGCTGAGGCCGATGCCGCAGGTCGTGCGCCCAGGGTGGAGGTTGGGCGCGCTCATGTTGGCCGTCTGGAGCTAGCCTCTTTTACTGAACCACCTGGTGCGGTTCCGGAGGAAGTGGTCGCAACACCTGCTGCTGAGTGCATTGCTCAGACACTAGCTGAGCTTGAGCCGGTGCGCTTCGACGTTCAGGGCTCTCCATCGGTGCTTCGAACCACGATTGCTGAGCTACGCAATGTAACAGTCGCCCGGGGGACACGCCAAACTCTCCCACTTCACCTCTTTGCTAACGAAGAAAACACAGAGAATGAATCGGCTTCTAATTTTGCGAATGCTGTCTGCAGGGCCGCACCAACTCCGGTGTTGCATACCTCCCCAACCCGCCGGACTTCGCGGCTGCAGCAACAGGAATTCACCGTCAGGCGCAGCGAGAGGCTCACAAGGAAGTCGCGCCACCGTGCCACGAAGCCCGCCTCCGGATGAAAAAGCTGGGAATCACCTCGGACAGCCGACCTCCGGATGCCTCCTCCTTCCAGCAGTTTATGGCTACGTTCTCCTCCACTCTAACACCGGCGCACTATGAAGCCCTGGACGCGCTCCTGCCAACTGGGATGGGATCCCTGGCAACAGAGGTGGTTGCACCGATGATGGTGTATTGACTCAGTCGTTCCTATTCTATTGGTCGCACAATCTGTAGATCATGTTAGGAGAAAATTGTATGACTTGGAATGTGCGTGGTCTCAATTCTAGTGCTCATCGTAATGTTGTGCATGATCTGGTCGCTCAAGAACGTATCTCCTTGCTCTCTCTACAAGAAACGAAGTTACAAGACTGCACGATACCTTTAATTTTGGAGACCTGTGGCACTGATTTCGACTTCATTTGTAAACCTGCGGTGAATACTTGTGGTGGCATACTGTTGGCTTGGAGGCGTGACGCTTGGTCGGTAACCTCTCCTGTGATTCGGTCGTTTAGTTTGACAGCGAAAATCACCTTGCTCCACTGTAATATAACATGGTGGTGTACTTGCGTCTATGGTCCTCAAACTGACCAAGAAAAGCTGCTATTTCTGGAGGAGCTTAGGGAGATACGTGAGGCTTGTCCAGGCTTGTGGCTTGTTTGGGGCGATTTCAACCTCATTTACCAAGCCCAGGAAAAGAACAAGGGCCGTCTCAATAGGCGCATGATGAGCGCCTTCCGTCACTTCTTGGATGATATGGATCTTCAAGAGCTGCATCTTTTTGGTCGCCGTTTCACCTGGTCAAACGAGCGTGCCACGCCGACGCTTGAGAGACTTGACCGGGTATTCATCTCCGAGGATTGGGTTGCTGATTTCCCTGACCACGCTCTCTCAGCTTTGTCTTCTGAGTGCTCTGATCATGCACCACTCCTGCTCCGAACCGACTGCTCCCTGCCTCACCTAAAGCGTTTTTGCTTTGAGAATTATTGGGCCAATTGCGACGACTACTTACAGGTGGTTGAGGAGGCTTGGAACGCACCCCCGCCATGGTCGGACGCGCCTACATATGCTTTCAGGCGCTTGGATTTCAAGTTGCGGAACACAGCCAAAGCACTCAAAAGACGGAGTGCAAAGAGAATTGGGTCCGTTCACTTACAGCTGGCGATCGCTAAGGAAATCGTCCTCCGTCTTGATGCTGCCCAGGATTTTAGAGAGTTAGCAACGCATGAGATAGCCCTACGGAGGAAGGCTAAGCTATGTTCTTTGGGGCTTGCTTCTCTCCAAAGAACGTTTATCCGGCAACGTTCTCGCATCACTTATCTGGCCGACGGGGATGCTAACACCAAGTTTTTCCATCTTCTGGCCTGCCATAGAAGCCGCAAAAATCACATTGCTAAGCTTTGCACTGCTGATGCCGTCCTTGTAAAGGACGATGAGATGGCAGATGCCATTTTCAGCCACTTCAATTCGATCCTTGGTTCCAGCGGTGATCATTCTGTCCACTTGGAACTTAGTCAACTGGCACTACGTGGCATTGGAGATGCTCGACTGGATCAGTGTTTTAGCGAAGATGAAATTTGGCAGGCGATTAAGGACATGCCTTCCGATAAAGCGCCGAAACCTGATGGTTTCACAGGATTGTTTTATAAAACAGCTTGGCCGATTATTAAAGGTGATATTTTCAGAGCATTCCAGGCTCTTTGGTCTGTTGATGGTCGCAGTTTTTATCTAGTAAATCAGGCGTACATGGTGTTACTATGCAAGAAGCTTGAGCCTTCGGGTATTGGCGATTACAGACCCATCAGTTTGATTCATAGCTTCGCCAAACTGTTCACCAAGGTCCTGGCACGTCGCTTGGCTCCATTGATGCAACAACTTGTCAGGCACAATCAGAGCGCTTTCATCCAATCCAGGAAGATTCATGAGAATTATAGGGCGGTTCAGCTGACAGCTAGACTCCTGCACCGTGCAAAGATCCCCAGTGCACTCATCAAGATTGATATTGCCAAGGCTTTCGATACGGTGAACTGGCGCTTCCTGCTACAACTCCTGCAACATCTCGGCTTCTCCAGGCGGTGGCTCGACTGGATTGCGCTAATACTGTCCTCGACAAGCACTCGGGTGGTTTTAAATGGATCGTTGGGTAGGTGGATTTGCCACGCTAGGGGCCTGCGCCAGGGGGATCTGCTATCCCCACTTTTGTTCGTCATCGTCATGGAAGCTCTCAACGCCTTAATTAGTCTTGCTGACACCATGGGTTCTCTAAGGTCGCTACACCACAAGATCAAGGAAAGGGTTTTCCTATACACTGACGACATCACGATTTTCCTTAAGGCCAATCGACAGGACTTGGTCATGCTGAGAACCATTTTGGAGATCTTTGCAGGAGCATCAGGACTTAGGACAAACATGACAAAGTGCTTGATCTCCCCAATCCGGTGCGATTTAGAGACCACGGTGACGCTTCTCACCAATTTTCCTGCAAAAATTGAACCCTTTCCCATTCGCTATCTTGGTATACCTCTGGGTGTAAGGAGCCTCACGAAGAATGATTTACAACCTCTGGTGGATCGAGTGGCAAATCGATTGTCGTCCTGGAAGGCAGGGTTGCTAACTAAAGCCGGCAGAGCTGTGCTAATCAAGAGTACACTTTCGGCCATCCCCACACACACGGCCCTTGCTATTAACCTCTCTCCGTGGGTGATCAAATGCATCGATAACTGTAGACAAAATTTTCTGTGGAAAGGATCCAAGGAGGCCAAAGGTGGACACTGCTTGTTGGCTTGGCCCCAAGTATGCAGGCCGCCTGAGCTTGGTGGCCTTGGGATTGTTGATTTACAGAAGTTCGGGTATGCTTTGCGTATGCGTTGGCTCTGGCTGAGAAGAACTGACGACCTGAGGCCTTGGCTGGAGCTTCCTGCTGAGGGTGAGCGCCTTGTGGAGGCTATGTTTCAGGCATCAATATATGTGGAGTTGGGGGACAACAAGAAGGCACTTTTTTGGATGGATCGCTGGTTGCAAGGCCAGTCCCTGCTAGATCTGGCGCCCTGCCTATGTAACACTGTCGGTTCTCACTGCAAGCAGCAACGAACGGTCGCAGACGCTTTGCTCGATGACAAATGGATCAGTGATATCTCGGGGGCTCTCACCGTGCAGGTCCTATTGGAATATTTGCAAACCTGGGATCGCGTGAGGCAGATCAATCTCATTGCGGATCAGCCGGATAGGATTTGCTAGAGGTGGACTTCGGATAGGGTCTTTTCCACCTCGTCGGCTTACTCAGCGTTCTTCATTGGACAGCACCCGATTGAGGGAGCCAAGCTGCTCCGCAGGGCTCGAGCTCCGGCAAAGTGTAAATTCTTCATTTGGCTCGTCATCCATGACAGGTGCTGGACCGCCGCTCGAAGGAGAAGACGAGGTCTGCAGGATGACGACAATTGCGTGCTCTGCGACCCATCCTCTGAAACTATCTATCATCTATTGCTATCATGCCCTTTCTCTTGTGAACTATGGTTTTAGGTCTTGCGCCAGTTGGGATATGAGCGAGTTCTGCAACAGACTCAATCTGATTTCATCCTGGATTGGTGGGCGCATGCATGGAAGCTGATTCCCAAAGTTTGGCATCGGGGTTTTGACTCTCTAGTGGTGCTCATTTGTTGGCTTCTGTGGAAGGAAAGAAACGATAGAACTTTTCATCGCCGAAGTCGCGCGGTCCAGGATATCGTGGGTAGAGTCTTTGATGAGATCATGGCTTGGTCCCAAGCCGGTTTTAGGCATTTAGAATTGTTTGCAACTTCGGTTGTACCAGGTCGCGAAACTTTGGCCATGTAATAGGGACCAGAGAGAACTCTTAGGGCAGGTACCAACTGTGACCGGCTCCTTTTGTAGCTACTTTCTTTCTTCCTCTTAATGAAAAATGTGCCCCGGCACAGTTGCGAAAAACGGCGCAGGGCCGGCGGTGACAAGGGATTTTGTCGGCGGCGATGCTCCAGTGGGGTTGGGGAGGAGGGATTGAGCTCAGGAGCTTTCCTGGGATGAGGTGAGACTAGAGGGGTGCTCGATTTGAGCAGTGAGAAGACGGAGAAGTAGCCCCACGTGCGCCGACGAGCGACGGAGCAATGGTGGCCGAAAGCCGTAGATGATGAATTTGCGGATGGGTCGGGCTATTTATAGCCAAAGGAGTGAGAGGATGAGCATTCAGGGAGAAGATAGGCTTCACCGAGCTTGTGGGCAAGCTCCCGGCGGCTGCACAGCTCTTCCAGTGAGTGGGCCGCTGAGATGGCGGCGTGCGGCGACGTGGCGCACATGCAGAGGGCCAACGAAGGCGGGGAAAAGGCGGTGGGAGCTTCAGGGCGACGTGTGGAGACGGCGCAGGACAGCGGGGGGCGAGGGAAGTCTGTGGGGAGGCCAAAACGGCGGTGCCGGCAACGAGGGGCAGCGCCCCTGTTTTGGACAGAGGAAGAAGGGAAAACAATGGGTGGACTTATTTGTAAAATGTGAAAAAGCTAGGGGGTTCTCTATAAAACTGAATTTTCCCATTGTTTTAGGGCTCAACTGAAAAAGTGTTCAAGATGAAAGTTGTTCAGTTATTCAAGACCTACAACTTTCATGTTGTGTAAATTTTCACTAGATCAAAGGATTTTGAAATATTTTTAAATCCATCAAAACTTTTATTTGCAAAAGAACACAACTTAAGTTTTGAAATTGCAAGGGTAGCCCTCATCACAAATATATCTTTTCATGATGGTGAAAAGTGAAAAACAAATATGTATTTTAACCTCTCATAAATTTTAAAACTTTGCCTTTTGCAAAACTATTATATAAAAAAAGGACTTTGCACCTTTTCTAAAATTACAAAAATACCCTTGCTTATAAACATCATGGTTTAAATTTTCAAATCAACATAAAAATTTTATTTTCAGCTGAATGGTTTTAGTCCAAAAACCTGGGTTGTCACGTTAACCCACGCGTAGCCGAGCAGATTCGCCCCGCTGTTGTACATGGCGGGGATGCTAGCAGCGTGCATCATGACATCAGGTGGCTGCACGGATGCTCGTGTGCATGAGGTGCGGCGGTGGCATGCATGTTTGCGGCCAGCGTGTGCATAGGGATTGGGGCCTTGGCGAAAGCACTGCTTGTTCCTAGCTTAGGGAAGATGATGGGTGTATCGAATTGCCACTTCCCCGAGCGTGTAAACTCCGACCATCTGGTCAGGAGACGGTGGCGACTGTGGCATCACGTTTCTCATTGGAGGCTTAGCTTTGGAAGCTAAAGCAGTATCTTGCTACTGTCGCTGTCCGTGAGGCTTCACTGCTAGAAAATCTCTCATTAGTACCGGTCGAGAACCCCCGATTTGTACCGGTTTCTCGACCGATACCGCTCCTCCGGTACTAAGTGCACGTGCACTTAGTACCGGTCAGCTGGCCCGGTACTAAATAGCCTGTTTTGTACCGGTTGGTAACACACCAACCGGTACTAAACTGGTCTGTTTAGTACCGGTTGATAACACCAACCGATAATAAACTGCTGGCCTTGCCAGCAGCTAGGCCGAGCAGTTTAGTTACCAACCGGTACTAAACGATTTTTTTTCTTTTTGAGCTTTATATTTGTTCTCTTTTCCTTTCAATTTCAATTAATTAGTATTAGTAGTCGTACTCGCAGCAGTTTGTGTATTCGTACTCGTACTCGTATCTAGAATTCGTATTTGTATATGGAGCAAAGCAAATAAAAAAATTATATACATACATGGATAAAAGAAATGTTAGAAATTATATACATACATGGATAAAAGACAATAATATTTACAAGTATGAATTCTCATAAGTTTTTTCCGACAAATTCTTCAATAATTCTAATCATCTACATCGTCATCGGCACCGGCATCCTTCTTGCGGCGTTTGTTGAGTTTATCAGCTCGAGCCACACTTATCATTTGATCGGAAGAAAATTCACCTTTTGGATTTATCACCTCATCCAATAGGAATCCACAGAGTGCTTCTTGAATTACCCTGATTCTTTCCGGTTCGATGAGGTTCTCTTTCAGTCTCCAAATCTATCAATAATAAATAAACACCAATAGTTTAATTTAGTACCTGCATGGAATTAGATACAAGAAATTGTTACTAATATTATACGTACTTCGAAGTTTTCTTGTGTCACCCTTTTTGTATCTCTGAAAAAAAGTACATGTGCTCACATACGTAGTATCCACAGATGTTGGTTCCTTGTTTCTATTTCAAACACTATATACATATATACATGTTATGAAATATTCATGCTGTTTGAATAAATGAAAGTAGATGTGCGATATTCGTACCGGCTTGTTATAGTTGAATTCAAGCTCAGTCGGTGTTGACGCGACTCCTAATTGTGTTTTGAGGAACCGAGACCATGCCCTTTGCATGATGTTTACGAGATTTTGATATAATTCTGGTGGCTTATTCAAGGAGTCCCACACAGTAACTCGGGACCGATCGATTTCGATCACAAGTAGGATCCAGTGGAAACTGTTGATACATACATATGGATACAAGAAATGTTAGATATATACACTTATTGGCTAGTTGAAGTGACTCAAAAAGTGAAAGGACTCGCTTGAAGTTGTACGGCAACAGAATGAATGTGCGATTGTGCTGCCGTTCCAAGAACATGACTAAATTATTCTCGGTCCGATTAGGATATTTGCGTACACACTCCTCATGTATAACATTCGGATCTATGAAGGCAACATTGTAAATGTCGCTCTTCCGGCATTCTTGCATTTTCATCCTGCACGATTACAAATAAAAGGAGGGAATGAGGAATCTAAATGACTTAGTAGAGCTAGAGTATACAATTGACAGAAAACACTTACATAGACCATACACTGACGAGGGACTTGTCTAGGGCATCTTGATGGAATAGAAACCAAAAATGGTCAAAATCAATCCAAATGTCATCCATTCCCCGATAGAAATGGGTATGTTTAATTCGAGCAGCTAGCATTATATACCCCTCTGCACATGCTTTCAAGTACCACTGATGTAACTCACGCATTCTTGTTGGTAGGGTGTCAATCAACTCTGGCCACATCAGAGGTTCCCCCAGTACAAATGGCTTTCTTCCTGCCCCTTGGTGAACCGGGATTTTTTCCTGACCTAGGAGCTGAGCTTTTGTGAGGTTCGTTTCCTTGACAAACTCAGCAGTAGCTTCATCTTCTTTTGAAAGCACTACTAGAGGGGGGTACGCTTTGTTTGGGTTGTTCGCCGAGCTGGGGAACTTGGTTGTACCTCCGATTACTTTTCTTCTCCCATGATTTTGTAATTGAGAGGTCATAGTCCGACTTCAGTGGAGGCTTTGGTTGGCACATCATGGATAGATAGAATTTCTTCGCTGCCGGATCCACTAGTTTCTTTGGCGGAGGCTTCTTTGGCTTCAACTGCTTGCGCACGTCTTCTTGCACCCAAGCATCCAATTCCTCTGGGGTCATTTCGTAACCTGACTTCTCTGGCGAGGGCTTCTCTTTCTTCTTTCTTTCTTGGGTCTTCTTATATCTTGGAGGTGGCGGGTGGCGGCACCCAAGCAGATTTCTTCTTCTTTGCGGGGCGAGGAGATGGCGGTGGCGGACTAACACTAGACTCCCCGGAAGCGGCCGGTGACGGCCATGGACTAACGCTGGGGTCCTGGGCTGCGGGCGGTGACGGTGGATCCACACTGGACCTCGGAGACCTTTGAGCAGCTGGCGGTGACCTCGGAGACGGGTTAGGATCCCTTCCTGCAATTTTTATGTATTGTTTTTTCCAACAGATCCAAGTGTGGAGGGCCTGTCCTAGTTCCTCTTCTCCATCGCCTCCAGGGATCTCGAGGTCGAGGTCTTTCCATCCTTTCTTGACACGGTCAACCATGACTCTAGCATATCCTTCAGGAATCGTCATGCCATGGATTGTCCCGCCTTGAACAGGGACTTCAACAACCCCGTGAGCAACTACTTTCAGTTTTTTCCTTAGCGGAAATAGAAGCTCATAGGGGGTCCTCACGGCGATGTCGTCCATGGGGTAATGTTCCGCAACCATTTCCTCTCGATCTGCGGCTGGGTGTTCCATTGAAGCGACGCTGCTACGACGCTGCGAGCCGACGGGGCTAGTCTCCAGCTGAGCCGTTGATCTGGCTTCTGGTGGCTACTGTTGGCTAGCTATAAGTGCACCTTCGATCGAAGCAACCCGTTCTTCTAGGGCATGCACCTTCTCTGCTACTTCAGCATTTCTTCTCTGTCGGCTTCGATACGTCTATATGTCACCACTAAAGCCATGCTTCCATGGAACTACGCCCATGCCTCGCACACGTCTTGTGTGTTCCGGTGTGCCAAGAGCGTACGTCAGCTCGTCTTTCTCTCTGTCTGACTTGAAGCTGCCTTCGGACACGGCCTTTAGTGCCACATCGAGCCTGTCGGCCGCTTCCCTTATGGCATCGCTAGTGACGAACGATCCATCTTCCATATTCAATGAGCCTCCATGAGCGTAGAAGTCATGTTTTGCTCGCAATGGCCAGTTGAAAGTCGCCGGTACGATTCCTCTGGCAACGAGATCATCTTCCATCTTCTGCCATTTCGGAATCGCCGACTGTAAGGATTGATGGACCAAGAGGGGGGGTTGAATTGGGCCTTTTTCAAATTTCTAAAACAAATTAATGCGCCTCACATACCTTTGTGTTACCTTTTGCCATGAGGCACATGGGAGGTGGAGGTAGCGATGGTTCTTCATTTGTGAGAGCGATGGAGACGATGTCTTCTTCATCACTTGAATCTTCACTTGATGAGACATCGATCACCCATTCTTGTTTTTCCACCAAGAAGCTTCTCTTGGTATGGCCTTTCTTCTTTGGGAAGAGCTTGGTTTTCTTGTCATGGCTCTTCTTCTTCACAAGTTTCTTGTTCTTGTTATTCTTTTCATCTTCATCATCATCGCTTGAATCATGGCGATGCTTGCTCTTGTTGTCCTTCTTTCTCTTGTCCGGCTTGGGGCAATCGGGAGAGATGTGGCCTTTTTGTCCACAATTGTAGCATGTTTTGTGCTTGACATCTTCCCTTGGCCGGAACATTCTTCTTTTAGGGTTAAAGTTGTAACCCTTCTTGTTGATCTTGTCACTCAAGCGGGTGAACTTTCTCATCATGAGAGCAAGTTCTCCATCATCTTCATCATCGGATGAGCTTTCATGATGATCATCCTCTTCATTGCTTGAGCTTGATTCTTGCTTGATCATCTTGACCTTGCGGTGCTTATTGTCCTTGGTTTTCAGAGCGATTGTTTTGCTTGTAGTTGGCTCTTCGGACATACCAAGGATACCCATTTCGTGAGCACGAATTTTGCCCACAAGCTCGCCCACTTCCATCCTATCAAGATTCTCCTTTTGAAGCATAGCATTGATGATGTTGTACTTGGGCTTCGGAAGGAGCATGAGAATCTTGCGGTTGATGGAGCCACTGTCAATTTTAGATACTTCAATGGCATTAATGTCCTTGACAATGACATTCAAGCGAGAATACATATCATTGCAATTTTCATGAGCTAGCATTTAAAAAGAATCATACTTAGCTCTAAACAAGTGATATTTTTGTTCACGAACTTTTGTGGAGCCTTCATGAATTTCAATTAGCTCTTTCCAAATATCACTTGCTAAGTCCATGCCATTTACTCTAGCAAAGACTTCCTCACTAATGGCTTCGAAAATTGCATTTCTAGCCTTTGCATTCCACTTTAATTGTTCAGGAGTAGGATTTCCGGTGAACCCGGTCTTAGTCGCTAACCATACTTCAGGGGCAATCGCATCAAGATATGCGGCCATGCGAACTTTCCAATAGACAAAGTTCTTGCCCTCGAAGTGAGGCGGCGAACCACTCATTTTGGCCATAGCACTAGGCGGTGAAGCCTAATGATCCAAATGAGCAACGAGGCTTTGATACCAATTGTAAGGATCGATGAACCAAGAGGGGGGTGAATTGGGCCTTTTTCAAATTTCTAAAATAAATTAATGCAACCTTAACCTATGCAATGCTAGTAAGACTCAATTCACCAACCGGCTAACTAACCAAACTACACAAGCTCTAAAGAATACAACAAGATATGAAACTAAGCAAGGTAGAACTAATTATGATCTCTAAGGTCAAGCACATGAATAATTGCGTGAAAGTAAGTGCTTGAAAGTAAAGAGTGGGCAAGAGACAACCGGATTTTTTCCCGTGGTGTCGATGTGTTGGCACACACCCCTAATCCACGTTGTGACACTCACTAAGAGTCTTGTCACCTCCCATGTCATCAAGACGAGGGCGCTCACTAAGAGTCTCCGTTCACCATCCCGGCATGGTGGAGCTCAAGCCACGTACAAACTTCTTCGGCCTCCCACAATCCTTGGCAAGCTCCGGAAGAAACACCTCAATCACCAAGATCGCATAGGTGCTGCCAATCAACAAGAGTAACAAGCTAGGGCCTTCACTTGAGCAAGAACCGATCACCAAGAACGGATGCACACAAGCTTCTCTCTACTCAAGTCCTTAGTATTGCTTCTTGAATGATTGAATGAACAAATGTATGGAAGATGAAGCTCAAGGTGGCTCTCAACAATAGTATGAGTGTATGAATGTTGCCTGGTGTCAAGAGACCTCAAAATGACCCATTGGAGGGGTATATATAGGCAGCTCATACGAATAGAGCCGTTGGAGAAAAGCTGCCAGAAAAGTAATTAACGCCGGTTAATCCGATGAACCTCCAATAGCCAGCGTCGGTTTAACCGATGAATGTAAACTGCCCATTTGGAAAACTAGCCGTTACAACTTGGGCAGATTAACCGACGTATCATCGGTTTAACCAATGAGTGTAGTTGTCCACTGATCAACTGAAAAACCAACTCTCTGGACAACTGCACCGACGTTAACTCAAATCCATCGTCGGTTTAACCGGTGAGTATAACTTCTGAAATCCCAGGGAAAACCAACTCTCTGGACTAATGCACCGACGTTAATTTCAAATATTGTCGGTTTAACCGGTGTATAGACCTTGCCTCAGCTTCTGAGTCCATTACACCGACGTATTCAATTTCAATAACGTCGGTTCAACCGGTGAATGTACTTGTCCAGACTCTGATAACTGCGTTTAACCGACGTATAGAAAATTTGAGACGTCGGTTAAACCGGTGTATAGACTTTTTCTAATTTTGCCTTTTCTGATTTGAGTCTTGAATGAAATCCAAATATTCTTGAGATATAAGTTGAAAACCACTTATTTGAACTTCTTAGGAACCTAAGTGACCATAATGTGCATCCATTTTTGATTGACCATGTCCATGCTCAAGTTACTTGGCCTTAACCCCTCTTAATAGTGCGACCTCTACAAAACTATAAAACCTATACTAATCTAAGTGTCCTTCTCAACCTTGCGACACTTAGGACTATAAAGATCCTTAGTATTGTTGTATATTTGAGTTGAATACCGAGATCGCCTTTTTGAATAATAAAATTGAGGGGCCTCTTTAACATATGACCAAATGAGCGATAATGTTTCATTAAGCTGCACAAACTCATTAGTCACAATAGTGGTTGTTATTAATCACCGAAATATACCTAGAGGGCCTAGATGCTTACAATCTCCCCCTTTTTGGTGATTGATGACAACACAAACAATAACTTAAACGAGAGAGCGAGAAAGGTAAATAGGATAAACTCAAACAAACTCGAAAAAGAACCAAAGAGCTCAACGGCTCAAACGGAATCCATAGATATGTCTCAAAACACAGCATACGCAAGAGTCAAATGTACATATCCATGAACTAACATCAAATGAGATATAAAACATCAAAGTTCTGTAACTTCGAGCTCTCTCTAGCTCAACGGAATCCATATATATGTCTCAAAACACAGCATACGCAAGAGTCAAATGTACATATCCATGAACTAACATCAAATGAGATATAAAACATCAAAGTCCTGTAACTACGAGCTCTCTCTAGCTCTACCCTCCCCCTGACACCAACTCCCCCTTTGGCATCAAAGCACCAGAAAGACGAGCTACGAGTCCTGCTATGGCGGCACGGCGAGGAAGCGGTCCAGGTCGTCGTCGTCATCGTCATCGGACGGAGAACCCTCAGTGATGGACGGGAGCTGCGGGTCTGAACTGACTGGAGGCGTAGCAGTCGTGGAGGCTCGTGTGCTGGCATTGCCTGGAAGAGGGTCCGTAGAAGTGGTAACCGGGTCAGCAGAAGAAGTGTCAACGTCTGAAGTCGTGAGTGCTGAAGCTGCCAGCTGTGTCGACTGCTGAAGTATAGACTCCTCTCCTCCTCCTCCCCCTGGAAGTGGTGCCTGTGGTACGACGGGGAGGGCGACTGACTGAACCACTGACGGTGAGTCCTGAAAGAGCGTAGTCGCTGGCAGTGGCGAGAAGAGCGGACGACCGGCAGACCCAAGGAATGTGGACATCGAGAACGTGGTCTCCGGTGTCATCGAAGAAGCTGGGGCTGCAGTAGGGGCTGGAGCTGGAGTGACTGCAAGCTGAGGTGCTCCAACACCCTGAAGTCCTGGCTGCTACGGGGTGAGTCCGGTGTAAGTGTAAAGCTGTGTGATCATCCCGAACATCGCCATCATGCCCTGCTGCATCTGTTGGAACTGAGTGTCTATCCTCTGGGAAACTCGGTCAATAAGCCCGACAAAACGCTCCTCGGCTGCAGCATGCTCTCGAGCAGCCTCCCTCTAAATGGCTGCAAGCTGAGCCTCATGTGCTCTCCTGGCCTCCTCTTGTGCAATCCGATCCTCTCTCTGCTGAGTGACAAGCTGCTGAAGGAGAGAGGTGAGCTCGAACGGCTGAGTCACCTGGGACTCTGTGACTATAACAGCTGCTGGTGACGAAGGAGCTGGCTCTCTGGACCCTCCTGCCTCGTGGTCGTGACTGGCTGGTGCTGCAGGAAAGTACTCGTCATCCTCGGAGGAGTCTGACTCAAGATCAGACCAATGAATCTCATCATCTCCTCCGGGAAGCTGTGCCTCGGCTGCTAGTAGTGTCTCGTCCTCCTGTGCCACTCGGGCCTGCACCTCAGGTGACAGTCGTGCCATAGCAGCTCTGTCTGCCTGTCTGCCCCTCCTCCTGTCCTGTGGTGCTGTGGGACAGTAGACTGGAAACCTGGGGGCCTTATCCTGACGGTAAACTGCACTGATGGGTGACTCAGCTGGCACGATCATAGAGCAGATATAACTGATCCAGTGAGCATAAGGAAACTGGCGTACAACACCCATCCCATCAGTGATCACATCCTCGATCTCAGCCAAAATGAAGTTGACAATGTCAAAAGGCTCGTGAGTGAGTATTGTAGAAGTAGCAGCTGCTGCAGACCTGTGAACCCCTCTGGGTAGCCACTCCTCGGTAGCAAGGTCCTCCAGAGTGCGATGTGAACTGCGTATGCCTCTGGGGTCAGCAAGCTATGGACTCTGGCATACGAAGCTGGAAACGGCTGGCGGAAACACTAAGAGATCGCCTCGTGAGATGGTGCACTCCCGCCAATCATCTCCCTGCGAGGTGGATCTGCATCTCCGTATACCCTCTCGTGAAGGGAGACATCGACCAAGTCGAATCCAAGTATCCCTGCAATGGTCACCCTCGACAAACCAAAGACCTGGCCTCCAAACATGAAGTGCACGACTCTGCGCTCGGGAGCAATCCAGGCTGTGGCATAGAAAACTCTGACCCAGTCCTCAATATATATGTTCTGCTCCATCTCAAGTAGCCTGGGCAGACCTCGGAAGTGTGCAAAGTGCTCTCTAATGTCTGCTCCCCTGCGACTGTCCTCAGTGAAACCCAGTCTAGCACTCTATGTGGGAAGATCCTGTGCCCTCGCCTCTAGTAGGTCTCGTAGAAGCTGGCCTGAAGAAGTGTCCAGAACCTATGGTCGACCCTGCTCTCACGGGTCAAGGGGAACCAGTCCTCCTCTGCTACATGCCACCTGAGCCTCTTGACCTTCGCCGCATTGGCCTTGGTCAAGTTCTGGAGTAGCACACCTAGCTCCAGACGCACAATAGTGTCCATACAGAACACTGCGCGCTCGGCCGCTAGGGCCTCGGCTCTGCGAGCTGCTGCTGCTGTGGACCTGCGAGGCTCCTGTGGCTGGTGACCTCCTCACGTCCTCGGTCCAGTGCGACGCTCGGTCGTTGGCGAAGTCTCTGCTGCTGGGGACGTCTGCCGAGTGCGGCCAGAACGTCGTGGAGTCGGTGACCCATGAGTATTCTGCCCCTGAGACTGCTCTGACTATGCTGCATCTGAATCTGCATCTGACTCTGCAGCTACCGGCTCCACCTCAGACGAATCACCCTCTGTCTACTGTGTGGTGGCCCTGGCACCTCGGACCCTGCCTATACCTCGGCCTCTGCCCCTGCCCCTAGCTGGCTGCTCCCGAATCGCGAACAGACGAGCACGGCCTGACGCCTGCTCCTCGGCGGCCTTGGCCACCATCTCGGCCCTCTCGGCCTCCCTCTCTGCACGGGTCCACTTGCGGACGGGCTTCTCGTCAACAACCTCCTTCTCCTTCCTCTTCTCGCGACCCATCTCGATCAGGCAATAGATCGAACACCTCGCGAGTACTGAGCGAGAGTGTGATGCGGCTGCGGCGTGTAGGGTGCTGCTGCGTGGGCGGCGCGTGGTGCAGAAGCGACGGCTCTGATCGTGGTGGTGGCGTGGAGTAGCAGTGGCGGTGGCGCGGATTGGCAGTGGCGGCGGAGCGGAGTGGCAAGCAGCGGCGGCGAGCAGCAAGCGCGGGCGGAGCGCGAGCGGCGGTGGCGCAGGCTGCGCGTGGTGGCGGCTTTGGCCGGCGGTGTGCAGGCGGTGCGTGGAGCGGGCGGCGGCATGAGCGTGGGCGAGTGGCGGCGTGAGCGTGGGCAAGCGGGGGCGCGGCGGCGTAAAGAGACAAAGAGAAAACAGAGGCCGGCGGCGCGGGCAAGAAACATATATGACAAGTGGGCCCCGTGATTTTTCATAACACCGGTTAAACCGATGCTTAGGTTTAGAACGTCGGTTGATTGCATCGGTTCAGTTCACCCGAGATTCCAGCAGAAACCTATCTGAACGCCGATTGAACCAACGATATGCATTTTGAACTTGCCGGTTGAACGCTGCTATCACTGGTTGATTGTTAGGTCAGATCTGAGTTATGTTCACCGGTTGATCCGATGCTCTGACATTTGCATACGCCGGTTCAACACCTGGTTTTGACTGAGCTGAGGCTGAACTTAGTAACGCCGGTTAAACCGATGGGTTAAATCCATTAAGCGTCGGTTTAACTGGTGAACCCGAAAAACCTTCACTCAGCTCACTCTTCTATGCTAAGTCCAATCAACTTATAAAATTCAACTAAACTCAAGTTAATGGACTTGCATAGGCAACTTTACCCCTCAAAATACTTAGGATAGCATAGAGCTTAGTAGTTTTTCTTTTCAAACACAATGAAAAGCCGCAAAGCGAGACAAAGCGCCAAATAAAATGTATGAGCCATGTCATAGGAATATTGAAGATAGAGAGCTTCAAACTCATCATGACATGACTCACTAGGCAATAACGCACCTAACACTTTGCTCTTTTCACTTTTCATGAATTAAGATCTTGCATATGAAACAAGTCTCATTTTCATCAAGTGATCTCCTTTGTGACCCTTACGCATGCAATGATGGTGCAAGCTACAACCACATGCGAAAGAAGAGTAAACATGAAGTGCACATCTATATGACAAGAAATGCATAACAAGAATTTAAGTTCTACTTGTCAAGTTTGAACCCACGGGAAGCTTCTTCATGATGAGCCTTTCTACAAGCCTAGAGGGAAACAAGTGGACCACCATCTCTAGCTAAACCCATGCTCATCACAATCTTACCATGGTTTGACAAGTGTCCTATATGTATGCATTTTTCTATATGACATGGCAACTTACATGATGTTTGCCGCATCTAATACATTAAGCTCATTCCTTAGCCTAACAAATGTACTCACGTCTAATGGTTTTGTGAATATATCCGCCAAATGCTCCTCGGATCTCACACCTTGAAGAGATATGTCTCCTTTAGCTTCGTGATCACGCAAGAAGTGATGGCGAATATCAATGTGCTTTGTGCGAGAGTGTTGAACCAGATTTTTGGCAATTTTTACGGCACTTTCATTGTCACAAAGGAGTGGTATCCTATCTAGTTTCACACCAAAGTTCAAAAGGGTTTGCTTCATATATAGGATTTGGGCACAACATGCACCGGCCGCTACATATTCCGCTTCCGCGGTGGACAAATCCACGGAATTTTGCTTCTTACTCGACCAAGAAACTAGAGAACGCCCAAGCAAGTGGCAACTCCCGGAGGTACTCTTGCGATCCACACGGCTTCCAGCAAAATCCGAATCCGAGTATCCCAAGAGATCTAAGCTAGCGCCTTTGGGGTACCATAAGCCTATACTTGGGGTGTGCTTGAGATACCGAAGGATCCTATTCACAGCCGACCGGTGTGATTCCTTTGGGTTTGCTTGAAAGCGGGCACACAAGCACACACTAAACATTATATCGGGCCTAGATGCGGTAAAGTAAAGCAAAGACCCTATCATAGAACGATAGAGGGATTGATCAACCGGTTTACCGTCCACATCCAAGTCGAGATGCCCATTGGTTGCCATGGGTGTCTTGATCGGCTTGCATTCATCCATCTTGAACTTCTTCAAGATATCTTTAGTATATTTTTCTTGATGGATGAATGTCCTTCCTTCAATTGTTTGACTTGAAAACCAAGGAAGAAAGTCAATTCGCTGATCATGGACATCTCGAATTCCCTAGACATCATGGTAGCATACTCATGGCTTAGTAAATCATTAGTTGAGCCAAAGATAATATCGTCAACATAAATTTGACAAATGAAAAGATCCCCGTTGACGTCTTTTGTGAACAATGTGGTGTCCACCCTCCCGATCTTGAAGCCTTGCATGATTAGGAAGTCACGAAGCCTCTCATACCAAGCCCTTGGAGCTTGTTTGAGCCCATAGAGTGCCTTGTGCAACCTATAAATATGGTTAGGATTCCTCGGATCTTCAAACCCGGGAGGTTGCTCAACATAAACAAGTTTGTTAATAACACCATTTCAGAATGCACTTTTCACATCCATTTGATATAATTTGATATTATGATGTGAAGAGTAAGCAAGAAGGATGCGGATAGCTTCAAGTCTTGCGATCGGAGCAAAAGTTTCACCAAAATCCAAACCTTCGACTTGGGAAAATCCTTTTGCCACAAGTCTTGCTTTATTGCGTACCACCACCCCATGTTCATCTTGCTTGTTTCGGAAGACCCACTTAGTGCCGATGATGTTCTTGTCTTTTGGAGGAGCTTCAAGGACCCAAACTTCATTGCAGGTGAAGTTGTTCAATTCTTCTTGCATGGCCATCACCCAATCCGAGTCCTCAAGTGCTTCCTCTATGCTAGTGGGTTCAATACAAGAAACAAACGAGTAATGTTCGCAAAATAAAGCATACTTAGAACGAGTTCTTACTCCCTTAGAAGGACTACCAATGATTTGATCAATTGGATGATCCTTGGTGATACGACCATGCTTCACTAGCGATACATGAGTGGATGTTTGTTGAGGTGGATCATGAGTGACTTGTGCTTGTGGTGGAACATTTTGCTCTTCTTGTTCTTGGACTTGGGGTGTTGGCGTTGGAACACTTTCTTGAGATTGTGGATCATATTTTTCTTTATCTTCATCTACTTGGGGTGCCATGGAGGTGCTTGGTGTAGACGAGGAAGGTCCTCCCCCATGATCATTGCCTTCATGCACCTCTTCTGGCTTGATATCCCCAATGGACATCTTCTTCAAAGCTTCATCAATCTCCTCATCACCTACATTATCATAGCCAACAACCTCCTCTTGGGAGCCATTAGATTCATCAAACTCCACATCACATGTTTCTTCAACTAACCCGGAGGTTTGATTGAATACTCTATATGCTTTGGAGTTTGATGCATAACCAAGAAAGAATCCTTCATCACATCTACTCTCAAACTTACCGAGCCTTTTCTTCTTATAAATGAAGCATTTGCAACCAAATACTCGAAAGTAGGATATATTTGGTTTCTTCCTGGTGATGAGCTCATATGGAGTTTTCTTGAGGAGTCGGTAGAGATACACTCAGTTGGATGCATGGCAAGCCGTATTGATTGCTTCCGCCCAAAACTTCTCGGACGTGCCATAATCATCCAACATTGCTCTTGCTAGAGTGATTAGTGTCTTGTTCTTTCTTTCCACCACTCCATTTTGTTGAGGCGTGTAGATGGAGGAGAACTCATGCTTGATGCCGTCTTCATCGCACCATTCTTCAATCTTCATGTTCTTGAACTCGGTGCCGTTGTCACTCCGGATCTTAACAATTGGGGAGTTGTACTCCCTTTGAGCTCTTCTTGCAAATGTCTTGAAGACTTCCAGAGTTTAACTCTTATCGCCTAGAAACATGACCCAAGTAAAACGTGAAAAATCATCAACGATTACTAGGCAATAGAGGTTACCACCAATGCTCTTGTATGTAGTTGGACCAAAAAGATCCATGTGAAGTAGCTCGAGCGGCTTGGAGGTAGACAACATCGTCTTGATTGGATGATGTGTTGCAACTTGCTTTCCGGCTTGACAAGCTTTACATAGTTTGTTCTTGTCAAATGTGACATCCTTCAAGCCGGAGATCATCCCTCTCTGGTGGGCTTTCTTGAGGTTGCTCATGCCAATATGAGCAATTCTTCTATGCCAAAGCCACCCAAGAGACAACTTGGTGAAGAGGCATGTCATGGAGCTTATTTACTTTGAAGAGAAATCCACCAAGTAAATGTTGCCATGCCTAAACCCCGTGAATACCAATGACTTGTCTTCTTCAAGAGTTACTACAACACCATTCTTGTCAAAGGTACACGTTAGTCCAAGATCACATAATTGAGCAATTGAAATAAGATTAAAACTAAGTGCTTCTACAAACAAGACATTAGAAATAGATAAATCTTTTGAAATTGCTATTCTATCCAAACCTAAAATTTTTCCCCTTGAGTTATCACCATAGGTGACATGTTCATGATCGCCGGGGTCTTCAAGAGAGGTGAACATGCTATCATTGCCGGTCATGTGTTGAGAGCAACCGCTATCAAGTACCCAATGTTTTCCACCGGCTTTGTAGTTCACCTACACACATGAGAATTCACTTTTGTGTTTTTGGAACCCAAACAAGCTTTGGGCCTTGCACATGTGTGACAAGAACTTTTGGGACCCAAAGTTGCTTGGGGAGCTTCTTCTTTGATTCCTTAGTGATTTTGCCAATGAATTTGGCCTTCACCTTGCCCTTCACTTTACTCAAAAGAAAATAGTTATTTTGAAACATTGATGAGTAATTCTTTGGTAAAGTGGGAAGAGGGCATGATGGTAAGGTGCACTCCCTAGTGTGGTGCCCGGTGACTTGGCAATGTTGGCAATATGAACCAACTTCCTTGATGAAGCTAGTCTTGATCTCTGGAGAAGGAGTAGTGCCTTGATTTGGCTCCGAAAATGAACCAAGACCTCTCTTGCCATAGTCACGAGCATTGTTGAAGAGAATTTCCTTGTGGATGTATTCTCCTCGTGAGAGCTTCTCCACACTACTCTTGAGGCTTGCCACTTGATCCATCAATTCCTTTTCCCTAGAAGGAGCAAGCTCGGGCACAACATTAGTAGCACTTGCATCAATGAGTAGGTCATCACATGAAGTAGAAGCATTGACCTTTTCAATATTTTCATTGAAAGAGTTCTCAAGACTTGAGTCAATAGCTTCATAGGCAAATTTAAGTCCTTGATATTTGTGAGCCAACTCCCTATGCTCTTGTTTAAGCTTTTTGTGGCTCTCTTCAACTTGCTTAGCAAGTACAAGTGACTCATTATGCTTTTTGAGCAAGTCATTGTAATTGCCAAGCAAGTCGGAGTGGGCAAGCTCTAACTTGGCATGAGTGCTCTCAAGAATCTTGACTTTGCCCTTTTCCCTCTTAATAACGGATGTATACTCATTAATGAGGTTAGTAAACTCATAAGGGTCAAGCTCATCATCACTATCACTATCACTATCCACCTCACATACCTTTGTGTTACCTTTTGGCATGAGGCACATGAGAGGTGGAGGTAGCGATGGTTCTTCATTTGTGAGAGCGATGGTGACGATGTCTTCTTCATCACTTGAATCTTCACTTGATGAGACATCGGTCACCCATTCTTGTTTTTCCACCAAGAAGCTTCTCTTGGTGTGGCCTTTCTTCTTTGGGAAGAGCTTGGTCTTCTTGTCATGTCTCTTCTTCTTCCCAAGTTTCTTGTTCTTGTTCTTCTTTTCATCTTCATCATCATCGCTTGAATCATGGCGATGCTTGCTCTTGTTGTCCTTCTTTCTCTTGTCCGGCTTGAGGCAATCGGGAGAGATGTGGTCTTTTTCTCCACAATTGTAGCATATTTTGTGCTTGACATCTTTCCTTGGCCGGAACATTCTTCTTTTAGGGTCAAAGTTGTAACCCTTCTTGTTGATCTTGTCACTCAAGCGGGTGAACTTTCTCATCATGAGAGCAAATTCTCCATCATCTTCATCATCGGATAAGCTTTCATGATGATCATCCTCTTCATTGCTTGAGCTTGATTCTTGCTTGATCATCTTGAGCTTGCGGTGCTTATTGGTCTTGGTTTTGAGAGCGATTGTTTTGCTTGTAGTTGGCTCTTCAGACATACCAAGGATACCCATTTCATGAGCACGAATTTTGCCCACAAGCTCGCCCACTTCCATCGTATCAAGATTCTCCTTTTGAAGCATAGCATTGATGATGTTGTACTTGGGCTTCGGAAGGAGCATGAGAATCTTGCGGTTGATGGAGCCACTGTCAATTTTAGATACTTCAAGAGCATTAATGTCCTTGACAATAACATTCAAGCGAGAATACATATCATTGCAATTTTCATGAGCTAGCATTTTAAAAAGAATCATACTTAGCTCTAAACAAGTGATATTTTTGTTCATGAACTTTTGTGGAGCCTTCATGAATTTCAATTACCTCTTTCCAAATCTCACTTGCTAAGTTCATGCCATTTACTCTAGCAAAGACTTCCTCACTAATGGCTTCGAAAATTGCATTTATAGCCTTTGCATTCCACTTTAATTGTTCAGGAGTAGGATTTCCGGTGAACCTGGTCTTAGTCGCTAACCATACTTCGGGGGCAATCGCATCAAGATATGCGGCCATGCGAACTTTCCAATAAGCAAAGTTCTTGCCATCGAAGTGAGGCGGCGAACCACCCATCTTGGCCATAGCTCTAGGCGGTGAAGCCTAATGATCCAAATGAACAACGAGGCTTTGATACCAATTGTAAGGATCGATGAACCAAGAGGGGGGTGAATTGGGCCTTTTTTAAATTTCTAAAACAAATTAATGCAACCTTAACCTATGCAATGCTAGTAAGGCTCAATTCACCAACCGGCTAACTAATAAAACTACACAAGCTATAAAGAATACAACAAGATATGAAACTAAGCAAGGTAGAGCTAAGTTATGATCTCTAAGGTCAAGCACATGAATAATTACGTGAAAGTAAGTGCTTGAAAGTAAAGAGTGGGTAAGAGACAACCGGATTTTTTTCCGTGGTGTCGATGTGTTGGCACACACCCCTAATCCACGTTGTGACACTCACTAAGAGTCTTGTCACCTCCCATGTCACCGAGACGAGGGCGCTCACTAAGAGTCTCCGTTCACCATCCCGGCATGGTGGAGCTCAAGCCACGTACAAACTTCTTCGGCCTCCCACAATCCTTGCCAAGCTCCAGAAGAAACACCTCAATCACCAAGATCGCCTAGGTGCTGCCAATCACCAAGAGTAACAAGCTAGGGCCTTCACTTGAGCAAGAACCGATCACCAAGAACGGATGCACACAAGCTTCTCTCTACTCAAGTCCTTATTCTTGCTTCTTGAATGATTGAATGAACAAATGTATGGAAGATGAAGCTCAAGGTGTCTCTCAACAATAGTATAAGTGTATGAATGTTGCCTGGTGTCAAGAGACCTCAAAATGACCCATTGGAGGGGTATATATAGGTAGCTCACACGAATAGAGCCGTTGGAGAAAAGCTGCCAGAAAAGTACTTAACGCCGATTAATCTGACGAACCTCCAATAGCCAGCGTCGGTTTAACCGATGAATGTAAACTGCCCATTTGGAAAACTAGCCGTTACAACTTGGGCAGATTAACCGACGTATCATCGGTTTAACCGGTGAGTGTTGTTGTCCACTGATCAACTGAAAAACCAACTCTCTGGACAACTGCACCGACGTTAACTCAAATCCATCGTCGGTTTAACCGGTGAGTATAACTTCTGAAATCCCTGGGAAAACCAACTCTCTGGACTAATGCACCGACGTTAATTTCAAACATCGTGGGTTTAACCGGTGTATAGACCTTGCCTCAGCTTCTGAGTCCATTACACCGACGTATTCAATTTCAATAACGTCGGTTCAACCGGTGAATGTACTTGTCCAGACTCTGATAACTGCGTTTAACCAACGTATAGAAAATTTGAGACGTCGGTTAAACCGGTGTATAGACTTTTTCTGATTTTGTCTTTTCTGATTTGAGTCTTGAATGAAATCCAAATATTCTTGAGATATAAGTTGAAAACCACTTATTTGAACTTCTTAGGAACCTAAGTGACCATAATGTGCATCCATTTTTTATTGACCATGTCCATGCTCAAGTTACTTGGCCTTAACCCCTCTTAATAGTGCGACCTCTACAAAACTATAAAACCTATACTAATCTAAGTGTCCTTCTCAACCTTGCGACACTTAGGACTAGAAAGATCCTTAGTCTTGTTGTATATTTGAGTTGAATACCGAGATCGCCTTTTTGAATAATAAAATTGAGGGGCCTCTTTAACATATGACCAAATGAGCGATAATGTTTCATTAAGCTGCACAAACTCATTAGTCACAATAATGGTTGTTATTAATCACCGAAACATACCTAGAGGGCCTAGATGCTTACAATCTCCCCCTTTTTGGTGATTGATGACAACACAAACAATAACTTAAACGAGAAAGCGAGAAAGGTAAACAGGATAAGCTCAAACAAACTCGAAAAAGAACCAAAGAGCTCAACGGCTCAAACGGAATCCATAGATATGTCTCAAAACACAGCATACGCAAGAGTCAAATGTACATATCCATGAACTAACATCAAATGAGATATAAAACATCAAAGTTCTGTAACTACGAGCTCTCTCTAGCTCAACGGAATCCATAGATATGTCTCAAAACACAGCATACGCAAGAGTCAAATGTACATATCCATGAACTAACATCAAATGAGATATAAAACATCAAAGTCCTGTAACTATGAGCTCTCTCTAGCTCTACCCTCCCCCTGACTCCAACTCCCCCTAACTCTCTCTCCCCCTTTGGCATCAAAGCACTAGAAATATTTTTATACAATATCCATAATTACTACAAGATATAAAGACATATTTCTGTACAATATACCAATTTTCCATACATTTTCCTTGATTTCTCATAATTTCTTTACATTTTCCATAATTTTCCATACATTTTTCATAATTTTACATACATTTTCCAAAATTTTCCATAATTTCTCTTCATTTTTCATAATTTTTCATAATTCCTCTACATTTTCCATAATTTTCCATACATTTTCTATAAATTTCAACAAATTTACTACATTTTGAACAAATATCTATAATTTTCTACAAATTTCTACAATTTTCACTAGTGCGTATCAATTCCTAACATTTTCCTACTATTTTCATTATTTCTACGTATATATCTACCAATTTCTTACAAATTTTCAACAAATTTCAACAAATTTACCATAATTTGAAAAAATATCTATAATTTCTACAAATTTTCTAAAATTTCTACAACTTTTCTTCAACTTTTTACAAAATAGAATACTGCTTTAAACTAATTAAAAAATGGCTGACGTGAGCACATAGTCGTGCTGACGTCAGCCTGAGGCCTCACGTCGGGGAGGCACGAGGCGGCGGCGCCGGTTCGGTGCGGCGGTGGGGACGAGGCAGGACAGAGGGAAGCGCGGGCGGAGGAGGCTGCTCGGCGCCGGAGGTGGCACGGGCGGCGGCGTGGCGGAGGCACGGGTGGCGGCGCAGTGCAGAGGAGGCCGGCGCCGGAGGGACGATGCGACGACGGGCGGTGGCGGCGCGCGCGCGAGGGCTCCGGAGGGGGCGGCGCGGGGCCGACGCGAGCAGTGCAGTGCGGTACGGAGGACCTCAGGCGCCACGCGGGGGGCCGGACGGCGGTGGCAGCGACGGCGATGGGCGGCGGCGGTTCGGTCTCTCGCGTCGACGGGTGGGATGGCGACGAACGCCAAGTCCCCCCGGTTATAAAGAAGAGCCAGTTTAGTACGGGGCCATGGCTGCGCCCTGTACTAAACTATCTACTGCGACGTTTAGTACCGGCTTGTGGCACCAGCCGGTACTAAACTGTCCCGTTTAGTACCGGGCCGCGGCACCAGCCGGTACTAAACGTCCCCAACAGGCGGGAAAATTTTGGGCGGCAGTTTAGTACCGGCTACAACCATGGCCCAGTACTAAACTTCCAAAATGATTCTGTCTTTTTCACCTTTGTAATTATTTTGTAATTCTTCATAATATGTTTTATGTGTAATAAAATTTAATAAACGATTACAAAATAGCTATATGTACTATTTTCACCTTGCAAAATTATATTATTATTGTTAAACATACGTTAATCCTAATAGTATTAGTCTTTGCACTAAATTCAAAGTATTGACACTAAATTTCAAATTTCAATTCGTTTAAATATGTTTTATGTGCAACAAATTCAATAAATGATTAAAAATTTAGTACCGGTCAAGGGCATCGCCCGGTACAAACCTGCCCCATCTGGCTGGAAAATTTTCACGTATCTCTTTAGTACCGGGCTAAGATTCAGCCCGGTACTAAACAGCTAATTATATAGCTCTTCTGTTTTCTTTTTGACTGTTTTACATATTGTTTATTCATAATAAATTAATTATAAATACAAATATATGTTGTTTTCACCATGCAAAATTATATTTCTGTATTATAGGTCACTATGTTGGATATATTTAATGTGTATGCACTTAATTTATCATATTGAGTCCAAATTTTTTTATATCTGTTTCAATTGTGTTTTCTATGCAAACTATTATATAAATGCATAAAAAATTTAAATCTCAGTTATTTCATACATGTAAATTAATCAGTTAATTAAATAGATTTTCTGTTTTTTGGGTGTTTTATCATATATGTGCATGCACTTAATTAAATAGATTTTCTGTTTTAATTATGTTTATCACATTGAGTATGCACTTAATCAATTTATCATATTGAGTCTAAATTTTTTTATATCTGTTTCAATTGTGTTTTCTGTGCAAACTATTATATAAATGCATAAAAATTAAAATATAAGTTATTTCATACACCATATATTTCATCAATCACTTGGTTACATGAACATGAAAGTATAACATAATGATTACACATCATTGTTTAATGGAACGTTGATAACCTTTCTTTTTACGAATGTCCTTTGATCATGATCGAGGCGTAAGTAAGGAGCGTTCTCTTTGGACAATAGGATGCTAGGGTCAACATCGACAGAGAATGGAGGACGGTCGTAAAACTGATCAAAGTCTTCTAACTTGTCCGAAATGTCTTCAACTCCAACGTTTTTTCTTTTTCCTGGAAGAACTATGTGGCGTTTTGGCTCGTCGTCGGACTTGCCTTGATTTTTCTTAGGTTTGCTTGCCATGTCCTTCACATAGAAAACCTACGTCACATCCTTGGCGAGGATGAATGGTTCGTCTTTATATCCAATCTTTTTGTAGTCCACTATTGTCATTCCATACCGGTCTATCGTTACACCGCCACCTGCTCGATTCACCCATTGGCATCGAAACAAAGGAATCTTCAAGGGGCCATAGTCAAGCTCCCATATTTCCTCTATGACACCAAAATTGCTGTCCTTATTTCCATCATGGCCTATTGCATCAATACGCACACCACTATTTTGGTTCGTGCTCTTTTCATCTTGGGCTCTTGTGTAAAACGTATATCCATTGATCTCGTATCCTTGGTATTGCATGATTGTGGCCGATGGTCCCCTAGCAAGCCATTGTAGTTGTACATCAATCGTGCTGTCACCTATGAGTTTTCTTCTCAGCCAAACCGCAAAGCTATCTATGTGATGATGTGTAATCCATGCCTCAGACTTCCCTATGTTTTCATATCGGACAATATTGATGTGCTCATCCATATATGGGGCCACGAGGGATGAATTCTGTAGAATGGTGAAATTTGCTTTGTGGATTTCACTTTCAGGGATGTGCATATTAGATTTCTTACCTAGTGTGCCCTTTCCTTCCAATCGCCCATCATAGCGTGACATGGGGACCCCTATCGGACTAAGTTCATCAATGAAATCAACACAAAACTTAATGATCTCCTCTGTTCCATAGCCCTTGGCGATACATCCTTCTGGCCGAGAACGATTCCGAACGTACTTCTTTAAGACTGCCATGTATCTCTCGAAAGGGAACATATTGTGTAGGAATACAGGGCCTAAAATGTTTATCTCTTTCACAATATGAACCAGGAGGTGGGTCATAATATTAAAGAACAAAGGTGGAAAGACCATCTCAAAACTGACAAGACATTGGACCACATCATTCTATAGCCTTGTGAGCTTATTTGGATTAATTGCCTTCTGCGAAATTTCATTAAGAAAGGCACATAGCTTGACCACTGCTAATCTTACATTTTCTGGTAGAATACCCCTCAACGCGACTACAAGCAATTGGGTCATCAAAATGTGGCAATCATGAGACTTTAGGTTTGTGAACTTTTTCTCTTTCATATTAATTCTTCCCTGCATATATGAGGAGTAACAGGACGGTACCTTCATACTGTTCAAACAATCAAACATGCTTTCCTTCTCCTCTTTGCTGAGAGTGTAGCTAGCAGGACGTAAGTAGTGCTGTCCATTTTCTCTCTTCTCAGGACATAGGTCTTCTCGTTGTTTTGTTTCTTTCAAATCACGTTTTGCTTCTAGTGTATCTTTTGACTGCCCACACGTACCAAGGAATCCTAGCAGGTTCACGCAAAGATTCTTCATCAAGTGCATCACATCGATTGCGTTACGGACCTCCAGGACATCCCAATATGGGAGCTCCCATAGTATGGACTTCTTCTTCCACATTGGGGCATGACTGTTTTCATCATTCGGAACTTGTTTGCTTCCACGGCCCTTTCCAAACACGACATGGACATCCTTCAACATCGAGAAAACACGCTTCCCGTTTCGGAATATAGGCTTAGCACGAGTTTCTGGTTCCCCTTTGAAATGTTTTCCTTTTCTTCTTAAGGGGTGGTTGAGGGGAAGGAATCGACGATGACCCATGTACACGACCTTCCTACAATTTTTTAGATACAAGCTGTTGGTTTCTTCTAGACAATGAGTGCATGCCTGGTATCCCTTATTCGACTGTCTGGACAGATTGCTAAGTGCAGGCCAATCGTTGATGGTAACAAAAAGCAATGCTCGCAGGTCAAAATTCTCCTGTTTGTACTCGTCCCAAACACTTACACCTTCCTCCTTCCACAGCAGTAAAAGTTCATCAACCAACGGTCTTAGGTACACGTCAATATCATTGCCCGGTTGTTTTGGGCCTTGGATAAGCACCGGCATCATCATGTACTTCGCTTCATGCATAGCCAAGAAGGAAGATTGAACATACAGAGGGTCACAGGCCATGTACTGTGACTGCTGCCTCACTCGCCGAATGGATTCATTCCGTCCATACTTAAATCGAACCTTATGTTCCTTGGGTCGTTATCAAAATCTGGGAAATCTCTATCCACGTTTCTCCACTGGGACCCATCCGCAGGGTGTCTCAGCATCTGATCTTGCTTACGCTCTTCTTTGTGCCACCGCATCAACTTAGCATTGGATTTATTTCTGAAAAAGCGCTTCAAACGTGGTATTACTGGGAAATACCACATCACCTTAGCGGGATCTTTTTTCTTGACGGGCTCCCCGTCGACCTCACCAGGATCATTTTGCCTGATCTTGTACCGTTTTGCATCACAGACAGGGCAAGCATCCAGTTTCTCATATTCTTCGCCTCGATAAAAAATACAATCGTTAGGACATGCGTGAATTTTCTGTACCTCCAATCCAAGAGGGCAAACAACCTTCTTTGCTTCATATGTTGTAGAGGGCAGTTCATTTCCCTCTGGAAGCATGTTCTTTACGATTCCATGTAGCTCCTCAAATCCCTTATCGGTGACACCATTAGCTGCCTTCCACTACATCATTTCAAGTGTGGTACCCAACTTTTTAAGCCCCTGCTTGCAATCTGGATACAATAATTTTTTGTGATCCTCCAACATCTTCTCAAACTTCTTTGACTCCTTTAAAGTTTCACAGTCTCTTTGTGAATCCAATAGAACATGACCTAATTCATCAAGTGGTTGGTCTTCTGCTGCATTTTCTCCAGCCTCGTCCATTTCTTCAGCATCGTCCATGGGTTCATCTTCAAAGGCTCCCGCTTCATATAGATGAGCCCAGTCTGCAATATTATGATCATCATCTTCTTCACCATCTTGCATCACAACTCCAGGTTCACCATGCTTGGTCCAAAGAGTATAGTTATCCATGAAACCATTTTCATAAATGTGGGCGTGTAGAGTGCTCCTCTCAGAGTATTCCTTTTTATTTTGGCAAACGCGGCACGGACAACACATAAAACCTTTCGATGACTTGTGGGCCTCCGCCGCATCGAGAAAAGACATTAGACCATTAATCCACGCCATGGTGCACCGGTCGCCGTACATCCATTGTCGGTCCATCTATCTACATTTTTGAATTAAGTAACAACATTATTTTACTTGTATTCATATCATTTAAATTGGCACATAACATAATGAAATACAAAAGCCATTTTTGCGAATTTAACATTGAAATACAAAATTAATAGAAGTCCAAATTAATAGATACATTACACTACATGCTTAAATTATAGAATATGATAAACAGAAGTCCAAATTAATATATACATTACACTACATGCTAGCTACCTAATACAAACTACTCATCATGAGATCTTTGGACCAATGCCTCGTGAACTGCCTCGCGAAGTCTTGACATGGAACGGTCATATTCCGCCAGCCCCGACTCTTCACGTCTTGCATTATATAGAGTCATCAACTCACGATCATCATCAGTACCATGCAACTCGACATTAAATTCACGACAAAATTTACGGCTTTCTTTGCCAAGGGAGAATATATAAAAAGCTTTCTTAATCAAACAACGAATACGACCGCTAACCAGACCAACACGCACCGCATCGTGGATATCGATGCTAGCCCCAAACAGCAGAGTTTTCACCGAAGGATCAAGGTTAACGACATATTCATAATCCGAAACATACATTTTTTAAACTTCTCGATGTTTTCAATATGAGCCCCAATAAATACATCATTAGAGTGACAAAATAATGCAACTAAATGCATAACAAATACCAAACTAATTAACCATGCCACTTGAAAAAAATTGAAAAAAATCTGAACAAATTATTAGAATTAAAATGAAAACATAATTATAAACTATAATTATTTTGACACTCTTCAGTTCAACGCGAACACGTCGTTCCACGCCATAAGGGATGCGCAATCAATGTTCGCGGCTTTGTTTCAGGCTCACTTTCTCTAAAACCATCGAGAAGAAAAAATATTTGTTTTGAAACATGTCTATGTCGTCAACCTTGACCCTGCAGTGATAACACTGATATTCGGGGCTACTATTGACATCCACGACATAGTGCGGTACAATAGGACCAGATGAAGGAGTACGGCCTTGGTCCGGATAATTTCATTCTTAACTGGCTCAAAAGGTGTGGATTTCATAATTGAGACTAAGACCGTACTCCTTCATCGCGTCCTCATATATACCGCACCGTATCGTGGATATCGATGCTAGCCCCGAATAGCAGCGTTTTCACTGCAGGATCAAGGTTAATGATATATTCATGATCCGAAACATATATTTTTAAACTTCTCGATGGTTTCCATATGAGCCCGAATAAATACATCATTAGAGTGCCAAAATAATGCAACTAAATACATAACAAATACCAAACTAATTAACCATGCCACTTGAAAAAAAATCCCAATAAATTATCCACATTGAAACTATCCAATACACCTTCTCCAAATTCAAGTAATGGATTCTATACATCTCAAATCCATGCATAAATCAAAGAAATCGTGCTCATTCTATATATTTCTAAAAATCACAAATATTTCAAACTACAGAGCATGAAACAAATAATAAATACCATCAAACAAGAGAGGATGATGACTCCTAATTATTTTGACACCCTTCAGTTCCAGGAGAACACTCTTTTCAATATCCAGAAACCATCTAGAAGAAAAAAAACCTTTATTTCGGAAAATGTATTTGTCGGTAACCTCGACCCTGCGGTGATGACAATGCCTTTCGGGGGGGACACGGTGCGGTACAAGGATGTCACCAATCGGCCAGTCGCAGCACCACTAGGCACAGGCAGCGTGCTCGTTGATATGCTCTCAGTGCAACAACGGCCACGCTGACTGTGTCAAATGCTGTCTTCGTATCAATCGGAAGTGCTGGTGATGCGACCAACCGATTCGCGACGTCCATATAGCGCATAGTGTTTCCCCGAAAGGTAGTGTCATCACTATTGGATGGAAATTAACGACGTATACTTGTTTCAAAATAAAGATTTTTTTAGTTTATAGATAGTTTCAATGTGAGCCTGAATAAATACATCACTAGAGTGTCAAAATAATCAATTCATAATAAAAAAATCTATTATAATTCTTTCATTAGTTCATTATAAAAAATTAACTATCTACATTATGGTTATATCTACTACAATCACATGTTTTGTCTACACACATTCTAAAAATTTCTACTATCCACATGATCATCTGAATCTAAAAATAAAAAATGTGCTACGGTCATTTGTAATATATAGAAAAAGATTGAAAAATATGTCTATAAATTTTTCATATTCAACCTAGCCAATAAACCTACTCCCACATTTAAGTCATCGGTTCTATATATCTCAAATCATTGCATAAATTAAAGAAATCATACTCATCCTCACTATTTCTAAAAGTCACAAATTTCTCTAACTATAGAGCATAAAACGAAGAATAAAGATTATCAATGAAGAGAGGATGAAGTTGCAAATCTTTGGCGTACTTGGATAACTAGAACACTCACTAAAACTAGAATAAATGGCGGCAACTCTCTAAGGAAAGAACAACCCTGAGCTCGAGCTTCTCTGGTGAAATGGCACTGGCTCGCGCTCGGGAAGGAAGAAGGGTGCCAATTTATAGTGGGCGCGTTAGTACCGGCTGGTGGCTCCAGCTGGTACTAACGCGCCACATTTAGTACCGGCTGGAGCCACCAGCCGGTACTAAATTTCCTCGCGGCAGTTTAGTACCGGCTGGAGCCACCAGCCGGTACTAAATTTCCTCGCGGCAGTTTAGTACTGGCTGGTGGTTCCAGCCGGTACTAAAACTGTCACTAGCTGTCGGTTGCGGACTTTAGTACCGGCTGGAGCCACCAGCCGGTACTAATAGGCTCCCAGGGCCACTGTTCCTTTGGCCCGGTACTAAATTTGCACGTTTGTACCGGGCAAAGCCGTGACCGGTACTAACAGCCGCGGACGAATGTGCGTTTTTCCAGTAGTGCTTCTTTTGTATTTCTTTTCTAAAAAAATGAGAAAATAGAAAAAAGAAAAAGAAAAACAGTGCACATGATGGTGATGTTATTTGTGGTATGTTGTTGCTGTTGGCGGTGTTGATGAGGCGGTTTACACTGGAGTTTGGAGCTGAGGGTACTATAGTGGGAGATGAGGCGGTGGCATAGTTTTGACTGGAGCAACAACGTTGTAGTTTGTTGAGTTCGAAGGTGCATTGGAGTTGTGCGGCGCAGGTTTATATCCAATCGAACCGTCCTATTATTTTTTAGTTGTTTTTTTTTGCATTGGTTGTTTTGCCCATTCGGAGCTTCATTTCATGTTCTTTGTAATATAAATTATTTTCTAATACAAATTATTGTTCAGGTAAATCAACCAAGTTAAATTTTAATTCCTAAATTTCTTATTAATATGTAATCAAGCCAAATAAATAATAAAAATCTTTTTTTGAAGATTGGGATACAAAAGGACAAATAGCGGGTGCTTTTGTATCCATGTGTTTCCAGAACCCTGCCTATGTCTGGCTTGGGGTCTACAAGCAGGGCCCTCGTCTATAGTTTTCGGAAGGTATAGTTAAGCATTACAATTTTAGAGTCCACTAGGACCATCTGGCATAACTATTCTATCCATCAATCTCCTTCTGATGTCATTCAACATTTTCTTACACTAGATTCAACAATCAGTGAATCCTATGTCAACATTTCAAATATATTAATACAACATTGGGTCAGATATTTATTCATGGCTTGCTCCCCCACCTCACCCAGGTTTCCCCACTTTTGATAGTTGATACATACTTCAGTATTTTGTTACGACTAATTCAACAAGGCCTGAACCCTGATTCAATATTTTGAATAGGCTAATATAGGATTACCACGTGTTCAGGCCTTTATTTATTATTAGCTTTGGGGATGAGATATATTCGTTTATAGTTGGATTGCTCCCCACCTTATTTGAGCCATCCATCTAATGTAGCACGGATCTCAAACAATACAAGTTTCATAGGAAAAAAAGCCTTTCAGAAGTGTCGGTGTTTTTTCCACCAGCTAGTGATTCTCGTGGATTGCGCACTTGGAGTGGATGATATGCAAAGAATACACAAGAGTTTATACTAGTTCGGGTAGAATGTTCCTACGTCTAGCTCACGGCTGCTCGTGTATCTTGCATCAGTTTGTAGTAGGGGTACAAACGGTCGAGAGAGGGAAGGGCTCCTAAGTCTCTGGTGAGAAGTGTTTGTGGTTGTTCTTGCTCTCGGTCCCCTGCTGGAGAGGCATGAGCACTCTGTCTACTGGTGTGCATGAGTGTGGAGAAAAGCTTCGTACTCCCTTGCAAGGGGCGGGCCCTTTCCCTTTTATATGTCAAGGGAAGGGGTCCACGTACAGAGAGAGAGAGACTTCGTGTCTTGAGGCCAGGGAGATTTTCTATGGCGTCGTCGGATGCGGGGGGTTGGCGGCGGCCTCCTTTGCTGGCGCCGCGCCTCCCGCTTGTCATGGGCCCCGTTGGGCTTGCCGTTGCTGCCCTCCTCCTTCGTGCCCAGGACGTTCCCGTCGCGTGGTCTGCGGGGCGGGGAGGTGGCAGCCTCGCGTACAAGTGATGTACGCCCCTATCCTACGGCCTACTGCCCCGTAGGTGTCGTGGGTCGTCTGCTCCACTGTTCACTGTGTCAGCGGATGTCCCACCATCCTCGTCGTCCGCTCACTTGCCGATCACCAGACAGTGCTGGCATCGTAGGCCCTTGTCAGAGGTCGGGCGCATGCACTACTAGAAAACAAGTCTTAGGTCCACCCCAAAAGTACCGGTATGAAGATAGGTATCGGTTCATCTTCATACCGGTACTTTTGGGGTGGATGGAATCTATGAATGAGCCTTAGGTACCAGTTAGTATTATCAACCGGTACCTAAGCCTCTGGTAACTTTTAGATTAGTACGGGGTGGTACCACCAACCGGTACTAATAGACGAGCCTTAGGTACCGGTTTGTATTACCAACCGGTACCTTAGGCTCATACATGAGTTACTTTAAAAGGAAAATATCTCCTTCTCAATTAGAACTGCTGTGTAGCTGAGATGGTAAAAGAGCAACGCGCGAGGCTAGAGGTCGTGGGTTCAAATCCCAGCCAAAGAATATTTTGCGTAATTTTGGAGGCCTTAGGTACCAGTTATTTTACCCGGTACCAAAGACTCGAGCCTTTGGTACCGCTTTTGGTGTACCGGTTCAAGAAACCGGTAACAAAGGGCACTTCCAACCGGTGCCTTAAGCCATTTTTCTAGTAGTGATGGTTGTCCGATTCGTGCGGGCCAGGGCCCCTAGGCAAGGGTCGGGCAAGGAGGAACACTCGCAGAGGTCAGGTGAGGCGGATTCTGTCCTGTAAAGGTCGGCCAAAGGAGGGAGGACCCCTCCCATCATAGGTCGGTCGGGACGCCTGAAGGGCTCGTCCCCAAATGAACCGAGTCACTTAGCTTCTAATCCTTTCATTCCGGGTAACCCTAATATTGATACCCGATAGGAAGCTGTGTAAGTTTCCCGTACAAACATGCTTCATGACCATGTGGATTTAAGCCCGAGCCCACATAAAAGTAGCCCTAATAGACCATGTCTCTGATGGTCCTTACCACACTTGTATTTTTTTTAAAAGGTATGAGAACTACATATTAATTAGTTATGACTTATCAAAGTCGCAATATATGTAAGTTCACCTTCAACTGATTGAATTATAAGGAAGAATAATTCAAATGTATTATTAGCATGCAGAAAAAACATACCTTGGGTGACACTGAATATTGAAAGAACGATAGTCCCAACAACTGCGCAATATACTTCTCGCAAAGCTACAAATTGGAGAGTATTTTTGATGGCTTGATGAAATCCAAAGAAATCCATTGATATATTAAATCATGTTTAACTATCTTGTGACCTTTTGGAAAGATTGCACAGTAGGTGAAGCATGGCTGCAAGCTTGAATCCATATGACTATAACTTAACTTCAAAGATGCAAGAACATGATTTGGCAAAGATGCATCATTTGAAACAGCTTCATTCCAGATATCACTGTCTTTCACTTTCATCCATTGATCAAAATTCTTGGACCGCAAAGTGAAGCCAAGCGATTGAGCTGCTAAAGCCACACCCCCACACTTCTGGGCAATCTCCCTTCCAATATCCGTCAACGGTTTTTTGTCATCTCTAGCTTCAAACGCACTTCTTTGTTTTATTATATCCCAGCACATGTCATTTGTCAAGGGTAATATCTTGTATGGTTGAAGGTTAGTACAGATTCTTCCGGCAACACGTTCACTGCGTGTTGTTACTAAAGTAATTATGTTGCTATCAGCATGGTATAGCATATCCTTCAACTCCTGCAGGTGAAATTGATCCTCCTCCCACAGGTCATCTAAAACAATCATAATCCTCTTACCAGAAAGTAGCTTCATGAGGCAACTACATATTATCTGCCTTTCAATAGCCTGGCATTCTTTTCTAGATAGCTGTGAAATGATTGACTCACGAATTTTATTCAAGTCCAATTGACTCACGAATTTTATTCAAGTCCAATCTCTGGGACACATTGACCCATACCTGAGAATAACATTTGAATTCTGGATCGTTGTAAATCAATCTAGCAAAAGTTGTCTTTCCAATGCCTCCAATACCACATATAGGAAGGATGATGATCTTTTCAGAAATACCCTCAAGTAAAGAAGCAATTATTTTCCATTTCTCTTCTGTCCTCCCAATAATGAGTTCTTCTACTACATCTGACAATGTCTCTCGCGCATCAGCAAATTCCACCTTACTGCAACTAGGGCCTACCATCAAATTAGTACTCAGGTGTTGATCTTTGATATCCTTTGCCAAATCTATCTTGTTATTATGCATTGTCATTCCAGAAACCTTTTTGGTACATCCTTTCTGGGGAAGCTGCAATATTTCAGTTGGTTGTGAACAAACTGGACAATTCAATTAATAATTTTGTTGAAGACATCGATACAATTTTAGAGATGATATTTTGAGTAAAAGTTTGTTTAAAGTGTGTAAGTCAAAGGAAGATATGTATTATGAAAGTTTTTTCTTGAAGTTTCAGTTAATGTCAGTATGGTGTTGTCATTCTCAGCAACGTTTTATATATGAACTGAATAACAAAATGAATATAATTTTGATTGAAAGAGAAGAAGTGTCTAAATAGTATGTGAAATTTTGTTTTTCTTTTTTCCCACACAATAATTAAGCTATATGACAGAAACCAAAATCTAGCATAAATAGTGCAACATGTTGTTTTCTTTTTGAACATGCAGGGCAGCTGCATGTCTGTAGGCATTGTTGATAGTTGATAGCAGCTCCTGTTCATGTTACTCAATAGTTTGACATGTCATGCCAAATAATTTTAGTATCTAAAAGATTAATCATAAATTCTTATTTCATGTGTGTATATATTATCCAGCTTCGATATGAAGATGCGACTGATATAGCTTTCAATTGCAGAAGGAACATGGTACATGCATTAATAGTCTTGATCTTTCTCTCTATCAATGCATGTTTTGGAGGGCATATTGTGGCTTCAGCTCCGACTGTTTTGCGCAAAACAAGACACTGAAGCGTGAAGCCGTTCTATAAACGAGGGTAAAAATGAACAAAAAGCCGGGTGAAGTCACTTTTTTTTTGGCTTCACCAGTGAAGCAGTTTTGGGAGAGCCCTCCCAAACTACCTAGTTTTAGATGATTGGGAAACTTCTACATATTATTAAGTTCTTGAATAATCCTGGAGGGATCAATACTGTTGATGAGTGTTAAGACACAATTGCTAATATACTAGAAAAAATAACTAAGTAGGTTGATGACATTATTTCACTTTTATTGAAATTATTTCATGACCTAGCTATCCATTATATGCCTTTCAAGTTTCAAATGATATTAATTACCTCGCCAATGGCAGTTTCAATCTCATTCAGCTTCTTAGTGATCTCCCCTATGTTGGGCCTTTTCTGGCTATCTTCCTCCACGCATTGCAATGCTATTTGAATGCATGTCTCTAATTGGTGGCAATATGATTCAACCAAGGAACCACTACCATATTCAGCCTGCAACCTGTTCCTCCAGTTCAATCGGACCTGATACATTATATTGAACTGTCAGCAAGCTATGATATATACTTTTCCAATGTAAATATGATATAGTATATTAGATTAAATAGAGGGGTCTGTTAATAAGAAATATCATTTCTCACTTGATCAATAAACTTGTCTAAAGACATATCTAGACATTTGGTGTATCCCTTGGGTCCTCACACTATCCTTATCGTTACAACACCCAAGCTAAATATGTCAAATTTTTCTGATATTTCACCTCGCTCAATGTATTCTGGTGGCTGGTACCCTCTGCATTGCATAATATTCAACCAATTAATTTGTAATGCGCATGACTTAATTTGTACAATTAGACTAATCAATATGTTCTGTTGAGACATTCAGCTTACTGTGTTGCATAATGATTTTGTGTGATTTGTGTTGGTTCTTTACCAAAGATTCTTGACAAACCAAAATCTGCAATCTTTGGCACCATGTCCTTATCTAGTAATATGTTGTCAGGTTTTAGGTCCAAGTGATAAATAGGTTCCTCCAGCTCCTCATGAATATACTTTAGACCCTCACAAGTCCCTTTGATTATTTTGAACCGTGTGTGCCATTCAAGTCCTGAAAACTCATCTGCAGCAGTGGTAAACAAAAAAATCTTAATCAAATGCAAATATACAAGTATTCTTTCAATACATATTGAAAATAGGGCAGCAGCTAGCCTACCAGAAAGATGCCGTTGAAGGCTGCCATTGTGCATATACTCCAAGCATAGCGCTCCATGTGTCTCGTCAAGAAACACCCTACTTCCATCTTGCATGATAAATGGTTTTTGTTCTGTTTCAAAACAATAGCCAAGAACCTGTACAATGTTCTGAGGATTAAGCTTCCTGAGGTTATAGAACTCATTTCTTAACTGCCTAAAGTCCAGACTGGAATTGGGTAGCATCTTCACAGCAACATCATCTCCATTTCTAGTCGCTCCCTGCCAAACATATATTGTCAGTACTTAGTACAAGTTGACCCTGTTTCTATGTACTACTTATATTTATTGTTTTACTATACGCAATAATACCATATATTGTTTCAAAGCACTCACATTGTGCTGGCCAGACTTGTTGAGATTATATTTTTCCGTACTCCATAAGGAAAGAGCATGACCAAGTCTTACCTTGTAAACAACTCCAAATGCTCCTTCACCAAGTTTCCGCTCCTTGGAGAAACCATCCGTGATTTATTGTAAGATTTGAAATGGTATCTCATCCTCTAAATTCATACTTCGGTCCTGTCCCGTCCTGTAATTTGATCTAGTACAAAGACCCCTGGGTGAGAATATGGAAACATATGCCAATAATATTTTACAAATAGTTCGGAGAGTACTACTAGAATTCTATGATGGACACATTATGGGGAGCTTTGGTCTACCCTCCTTGTTTCCTGTTGTCCATTCCAGGGTTAACAATTTCGGCGAAATTTTGCCGAAATTTCGGAAAATTTTTCGTTTTCGCTAGTTACCGGGAAAAGAAATTTCGGTATATTTCGGTATTTTTCGTTTTGAATTTGGAAAATTCAAAAAAAATTATAAAAAATTGGAAAAAAATATGATAAAAAACTAGGTGTTTTTCTAAGCAAATAGGACTAGAACACACTCAAATCTAAGATCATTTGCTAGGCTAAAATTAACATTTGAAACCGTAATTTGAATGACTCGTCATTTCATGTGCAAAAATTTGTTTTCTCCCCTCGACTTCAACTAGACTTTGGTTTATCTTGATGTTGGTGAGGTACCTATTCAATTTCATACGCACATAAACGCTTCTTCTTTATTTGTCAGGAATTTGCTTGTGGTTTGGACATGACATGGGCAGGTGTGCAATACACACGCACGTTTACTCTTTAATTATGTCGCTTCTGCTAGCTATACGCAGAAACCATGAGAAGTTGTAGTAATGTAGAATTAACTCTGACGATGAATCCGTTCGTATCATGCATGTGAATTGTTTTTTTTCCTGTAATAATATCTATATGCATGCTTTTCCTTAAAGTTAGCGACAAAATTTGTGAGAGACCGTAATTATTTTAGGATGGCAAGTAGTAGGAGTAAAACAGATTGGAGTATTTAAGAACTTGAAAATTTTAACCAGCTATTAATATGTTTTTCATGACCGAACTCACACTTTAAAATAAAAGTTTGTCTGGAGATTTGACTGCTAGGCTTGTACTATATAGGTTGCTTGCCTTGTACGCACGAATAAAGTATCTTTGTCCTATTAAGGATGGTAAACTACCGAGACAGATTAGATTCGTTTTCTTATTTTACAATGTATGCGCAGTCAACAGAATAATTTCTAACATTGTTACACAAATTAAGCTTCCTTGTCAGATGATGAATATATATAACAATTGGTGTACTCTGTTGTATTTAAATGCAGAGAATATGCTACATGGACTTAGTATGGACTATGTCTTTGCCTCTGTTGTATCTTTGGATTGTAATAATTCTAATAGACTTTGGATGTATTGTATTGTAATAATTTATAGGCATATCCGCAATAACAAGAATAATAAAAGTCCAGTTGAGACCTAAGAGAGAAAATGGAAGTTGTCACATGAAATGACAAGACTTTTAATTGGTAGTTTTTGAAATAATTAAATAACTTTCAAACCATTGATCAAATGAAAAAGTTCGTAAAACAAAAGTTGTAGATCTCGAAAAACTGAACAAAGTTGGTATTCAAAAGTTTTTCATTTAACCTCGGGAACAGTAGGAAAAACACAAATCACATAATTTTCCAGTCGAAAATCACCGAATTTCGGTCGAAATCACCGAAATTTCGGTCGGAATTCATCGGAATTTCGTTTTTTGAATTTGAGGTCCCTTTCCGTTCGGAATTAGCGAATTTCGACGAAATTTCGGCCGAAATTTCGTTTCCGGCAAACGGCGGGATTCGGAAAAAAAACGAAAAGCTAAACCCTGGTCCATTCTACCACTAGCTGGCTCGAATTGAACATCAACTTAGAGATGATGCAAGATCAAGGAGATGTAACCTAACAAGGGATGAAGAGAGCCGCGGGCCAGGCACGGTTGAAGATCCAAGGAACTGCTGCGCTGCGGTTGAGGGGGTCGTTGATGAGACAGATCGAGCTCAGCTCACTTGTTAGAGGAGAGATTGAAGTAGATGCGCGGGAATGCGAGTGAGGCAGGAGCAGATCTGATAGTGGTAGGTCATGAGAAGTGAACTGGCTAGGAGTGGATGAAATTAATGCAAGTGTTGCACGCGTATTCACCAGCGTGTGCTGCCCGCGTATTTACTGTGGACATGATTGGTTAGCTGTATGTGGTCGGACCAGACTCGCTGCAAGCAAAATTTATTTGACTAGTCTATCAACCGGTGCTCCCACACGGACTAAGAATGAGATCAACAATTATAATTATCTATCTCATTCTCTTTTTCATCTAATAAATATTCTAACACATACTCTAAAATATATATTTATCATTATCTAGTCACAATAAATTTCATTTTACATCACACCTCCATATGTATTCGATTCATCTAATAAATATTATAACACATACTCTAAAATATATATTTATCATTATCTAGTTACAATAGATTTCATTTTGGATCACACCTCCATATATATTCGACATATATTTAGTTGAACTATTTATTTGTAAATTGATATTCTTGTCTCTTCCATCATACATGAATATATGGTGACATATATCATTAGTAGTATTTTATATAAATAATAATATAAATAATATATCAATAATGATAGAAATTATAATTGAGAAATTTATATTGATGAACTTTAATATTTTATTATAATTATATAATTTAGATTCATATTTAGGAGTAATTTAACTTGTAGTAATAATAATATAATTAGATAGTTTATATGCAAATTTAAGGGGGCATTTGTATTATTTTAAAAATGGCATAGGTGGGTAATTTATACAAAGATTAGGGGGTTATTTTAGATTTTTTTATAGTGGCTGAGGTGGGTAATTTAGATACATATTTAGAGGGTTATTTTAATCTATTTTCATAATGACAGAGATGATAATTTATTAGAAAAGATAACAGATCTGATGGTTATTATGATTAGAGTTGTTGGATTGATAGCCGGATATTTCTGATTTTTATGAGAATTTATAGAATTTCTCTATTTTTTTAGAATGTCCACCAAGGATTTTAGGTAGCTTCATGTAGAGACTCCAAGAAGGGCGGGCCTGGTGCAGCGGTAGAGGCTACCGTCTGTAACCGGAAGGTCCTGGGTTCGAGTCCCAGCCTCTGCACATTTGTGTGGGTAAGGCTTGGGGCTTAAAAACAACTCTTCCCCAGACCCCGCACAGTGCAGGAAGCCTACGGCACTGGGTACGCTCTTTTTCTTGTAGAGACTCCAAAGAAACCTTCAATTAAATAATAGTAAGATTAGTTGCCTGCGCCGGCACTAGAGGCTGACTCGCCGGATGCAAATTATACCTATCACCGTCGGCCTGCCTCGGCGGAAACGAAAACTTTACTCGTTTCTCGCCGGCCTCGTTCAGGCGGTGCAAGAGACGCGGTCTTACTGCTCTGATTTTAGCTCCACGAGTGCTTGACTGCGATGGGCGGAAGGACCGATGCAACCAACCAAACAATTTCTATACTTAACCAGGCTAGCTACGTGCACATAGGCAACCAAACAACGTAAATTTGCATGTACTCAGCTTGGATCGTGTGAGCCAGCTTCACTGATGCGATGCCATCGAGGCAACAACCAATCAGGCCCAGAGTGCGGTAATCGATCAGAAACATAGTATCCGGAGGGCAAATCCCCCCCGGGGGGGGGCCTTTGCGCCTTCGCTGCCGAGCCCCCGCCCTCCCCCCTCTCCTCCTCGCCGTCGCCTGAGTGGGGGGCCGGAAGTCGAGCGCCCGCAAAGAGGGCGGCCGTGGGGTTTCTAGGACCGGCACTGGCGCGCCATGCGGGCGGTGGCGCTCCTCTGTCCGGCGCCGGCGGTGCACCTCCAGCGGCTCGGCGGCCGGATCTGCCGTCCTCATGGCCGGATCTGTCACCCCCTTTGGTGGATCTGCGGCCGCGGGCAGCAAACGGCGCTGGTTGGCGGCAGCTCCCAGCTGGCTGCGCTGGCACGCGCGGGCGTTCGGGCTGGCGGCGCTGATGTGCGCCGACGGCGGTGCGGCTTGACGGCGAGCTAGCCGTCACGCGCGTGGTGAGGAGGCCGCGCGGCGGGCTGGCCTGGGTACAGGCGTTCACGTCGGCATCCGTGCGAGCGATGAGGAGGCAGTACTACGGTGCGCAGGCCACGGGGGACAGCGATGAGCTGGGCGGCGCTGAGAGGTTGGCGACTCAGGATCTGGCGACAGCCTGCTGGCGGCGCGCGGGCAAGAAGAGGGTTGACGGCAAGACGGGTGGTGGTTGGAGCGGGATGCGAGGTGGCTGGAGTGCTGCCTTGCTCCACCTCTGCGCTCCACATCCTCTTCTCCCCGCCGGCGCCGCGGTTCGGCACGGTGTTGCGGCGCCTCCATGGTGGAGGGGCCGGGGTGGTCTGTGCACGCTCATGGTACCGAGGTGGTGCAGCGGGCTGCGACAGGCCATCCTTCTGCACAGGCTTCGCGGCGGCGTCGGGGAGTGTGGGGCTGCCGCAAGTGACGCCCTTCGGCGCATTGCGCCGGACACGTGCATTAGGTTTGGTCGAACGCTCCAGGCGAAAGCCTTTCACCGGCGCTCTTGCCGGTGACGATGGCGGCGGCGCTTGCGGGCGTCGTTACCCCGCTAGGGGCGCCATTGTGGAGCCTCCATGCCTTGATGCACGGGGTGTCTTCAGGTGAAAACCTTGTCCAGCCTTGGACGAGCGACGGTGGCGCCGTTGGCGTCGCTCCCTCCTGAGGCGTCGCTTCTCGAGACCCGGCTGGGCTTGCGATAGTGTTGGTGTTGCCGCTGGTGGGGCTGGCAGCCAAGGGAGGTGGTGGCTCGTTGGTTGCGGTGGTCACAGTGTTGGTGGTTGCCCATGCTTGGCTTGCAGTGTTGTCGTGGCTCTGGTGTCCGCCCAATCCGACCAGCAGTGGGTGGAGAGGCTCAGGTCGATGACCCAATCCGACTGGGCAAAGGGAGTGGTGGCTAGGGTTGATGTCTCAATCCGACCTAGGCAGAGGTGGCGGGCTGTGTCTCTGGTGGCTTTGAGTTCGCACTTGTGGTGCATATGTGATTCTGGCGGCGGCACGGCGAAGGTGAAGTCCTTAGAGTGGCTCGGTGGGGATATGGCACTACCAATGGCGAAGCAAACCCGGATCCTTGGCGAGTCCAGCGTCGGGAGTGGCGAGGCCCTCGTGCACTTTAAGGTGGTGAGTCCGAGGAGTGGTGTGCGGCAATGGATGTAGCGAGGCCCCCACGCGTTTGAGTTGTCTCGGAGATCCAGGATTTGGCGCGACGCTTCGTTTGTTTGGTGTGCATGTTGCTGCAGCGGTTCTTCGGCGAGGGGCACTGCATGACGGCGGCCCTTTCGGTGTGGTGCGGTGGGCTTCTCTACTGAGTCTAGGAGATCGATGATTGTGGGTGCGTGACCTAAAGACGGCGGTGACATGGTGGAGGAGTTGTGGTGGCTTCTCGGCTCGCAGCGGACTGCGGTGGCTAGTCCTACATGGCAGCGGCTGGTTGGTGCAGGCCATCGTCGGGGTCGACGGCGCTTGCCGAGGGCTACTTGTCGGCTTTTCCCGGTTTGTGGTGGTTTGGTGGGGAGTTGTGTTGAGTTTGTAGCAGCTGTGTTGATGTCTCATTCCAACCGGCTGTTGTTGAGTCGAGTTGAGTGGAGTTGTGCGGCCGTGTTGATGTTCCAATCCAACCAGCGGATGTTTCTGTTGTTGTATGTTGTGCCCAGTCTGGGTGTTGTCTCTTCTTTTTAATATAATCGGCAGCTCTTCTGCCTGGTTCGTTTCAAAAATCAGGCCCAGAGTCACGGGCTTGCCAATGCCACTAGTTTGCTTTCCTAGAATTCTAGAAACAGTAACACTTTGACCACTAATTACTGTACTAAATAAAGTTAGTTTACAAAATCAACTCCAGAACCCTGCGCTAGGAATCCTGATGAATCTAATAAGGCCTTTTGCCACGTGATTAGAGAATGGTTACTGTAGCATCAATGTAGCTAATTATCCATTAATTAACGTCATTAGATTCGTCGCGAAAAATTACGCCCATCCCTAAAAAAATTTTGCAAATAGATTTCATTTAGCTCTTTATGCAAATCCTAGAAAACACATTCTAGAAACTCTAGAATAATGCATCCAAACAAGGACAAAGAGAGGTAGCTTAGGGTCTGCGTCTGACACCGATGCATATGGGTGGCTTGTCCAATAATTAACGTGAATTAAATAATTGAGGCCATGGATGTCTCGGTCCAACAGAGTTTTGACAAAGCTTGGGAGGGGGTCAAGGCAGAGGATTGGGTGACCCGGTCCCGTACAAAACCAGACTGAGCAAGCTCATGTGCAGACTGATTACAATAACGAGGAACATAACTGAACTTTACATCAATAAAGTGCAAAGAAATTAAATCCCGGATCTCTCTGAAGATGACACCACCAGGAGTTGGATCAAAACTTGCAGTTTGAATGGCCGACAGCAAGTTAGTCGAATCAGCCTCAACGATCACTCGCGAAATCCCCACGTCGATCACTGCTTTCAATGTAGCTAAAACAGCCTCGCTTTCAGCAGACAAGGCATCATGGACAGCGGCCAGTTTTCCAGACCCTGCTAGCACACCATGGCCATCACTATCGCGCACCACAAAACCCCAAGCACCTATCTTTTCCTTCTCATGAAAAGAACCATCAGAGTTTATCTTCAGCATATCTATAGGAGGGGGATTCCACTTATTTCCTTTTCTTATCGACTCTCCACTGATACTATGGAGATTTTGGGGTTTTTACTATTGACCTTGTTATTGCAATTATTTCAGCTTGAAACAGGACCCGTACACAAATGAGAAAGTGATAGCACAACAAATTATCAATGGTTACTTATCAGGAACCTATTCGCTACATAAGAAGAAACCAAAGAGCATTTGGAATTTCTGCAATAGCAGGATAGTATATTTGATATCTCTAGATCAAAATTATATTCCTGATGTATATGTTGCAGATTCATATATTGGTCAGGAGTTATAGCACATTCAGTTTACGGTGGGATAGAAGATGCATATACAGTAAAAGAGTTAGTATGCGATAAATTGATACTAAGCTCCTGCTCAACCTACTGTATGCTAAGTCCATATGTAGTGAGCATGATCCACTGTTGTTCTAACTGCTTGGTAGTAGTCTGGTCAACTGCAAAGTCCTGAAGTAGGCAAAAGGTTTATCTGAGCAAAAGCCTATCTTGATAATTCAGTAAAAAATAATTTTGTGTGTGTAATAATGCATTTCTAGGATTCCTCATAACCTGGAGAAAATAGGTAAAACAATGTTCAATATAGGTCATGTTCGCTTCTCTTTTCCCGGCTTATTTCGGCTTGTTTTGGCTTATTTCTTCTCATATGGTACTATTAAATCAGCCGAAATCAGCCGGCTTTTAAATCAGCCGAACAGCCTCATAAGTGCCTTTAGCATTTATTTTCTTCTATAACTTGTTTTATTTCACGGTTAAATACGTTCAGGTTGGTAATTTCAGATTGGAGAGTAGTACATAGTAAAACTACATGACAATATTAGGAATTTTAAGATCTGTCATTGTTTTTCTACAAATTTGCTTGGAAACTTACTTGAATGAACAACTGTTAACATGCATCAACAACTAGCTACCTTCTTCACTGTTCATCCTCTTGACACAAGCGCATAGCAAAAGAGAGGATTGGCGGATTGGGTAGTGCCCAGTTGCTTTTGCTTAGGCATTGCTTCCTAGAGCAGCATACGGAATGCCTGCAAAGAGAAAAGGCATCAAACCAATAGTGTTCATGTTAGTAATTCCAAGAGCTCGATAGTAAAGATCCGTTCTCAGAAATTTGATCGAGCACTTGGGGAGCAGCTACTATCAGAATGGGGACGCCCCAAGCCTCGCCTCAATCGCTACTATCCTAAGGGCCCTCGGGTCTCTGTCAGTACTGCGCCGCCGCTGTAGCTGCTGGCCTGCTCCACGCCTAAATTCTCCGGCACCATGGCGGTATACTGAGACACGGAGAGAAGCAGAAGTATCTCCTGGTAGCCATGCCGGAGTGTCACGCTGGCTAGAGCTCCTCCGTGGGTGAGCGCAACAAATCAGGAAACCGCTGCGGGCGCTGCACGGGCTACCGTTTATCGTGCTCCCCGCGTCGTGCCCTTGCCGCATCCCTTCCTGCTCACAGCCGCTGGAAAGAGAGTGCCGGCTGTGAACGACGAGTCGAGCCGCTTGCCTGCAGCCATGCACCGTCGTCCACCGTTTATCCTGCTCCTCGCGTCTTGCCCTTGCCGCATCTCTTCTCCTCACAGCCGCTGCTGCTGTGCTACATGGTGCCGCCGGAAAGAGGAGGGCCGGCGGGGAACGACGAGATGAGCCGCTTGCATGCACGGTCGCACCGCCGCTGGGAGCGACAAGACGAGTCGCTCCACTCGCCTAACTGGTCGCGAAACGTTTCTTGAAACGGAGAACGTGGACCGATGGCTGTAGAAACGGATGGAGGCATCTGGAGGGTGGGGTTGGAGAGACGGGCGGCTGCTGTTTGCATGTTACAGTGCTCGATCTGATTTGAATCCGACGGTAGAAAAAGAATTTGATGACATGGCATAATAAGAGTTCCACTACTACAAAAATAATTTTTAGAGACAAGTAAAAAAATATTTTTAGAGGCGGATGTCTCAACCGCCCTTAGTTTTCGCACCTAAAAATAGCTGTTTGTAACGACAGGTATGTTATCCACCCCTAAAAATATATTTACAGAGACAAGTCACCCTTTCACCCGTCCCTACAAACTCATTTCCAAAGACGGGTAACACTATGACCCGTTTCAAGAAATAGATTTGTAGGGGCGGATAACGCTCTGACCCGTTCCAAAAAATAGATTTGTAGGGGGCCACCCGCCCTTACAAACGAAATAATAAAAAAAAAAGCCGGCTCGCCGGCCGCCGCGCCCGGAGCGACGCCCGCCGGCTCCTGCCGCTCGCGAGCTCCGTCGTCCAGCACCCGGCGGCGGACCGCCGCGCGATGCCAAGCTCCTCGGCTGCAAGGAGGAGCATCGTCCGACCCGCGCCCGCCACTCCCGCCGCGCTCGACGGGGCCGCAGGGGGAGGCCGCGCGCCCGCCACGTTGCCGCGCTCGACGGGAACGCGCGGCAGGCTGTGAGGTGCCGCCGCCGCTCGCCGCCGGAGACCGCCGCGCGCGCCCCGCGGCCGCAGCTCGACGCGCGCGCCACGCCCGTGCGGCTCGCCATGGCGGACCTCGCCGGAGGCTTCCGCACGCCGGAGCTCCCCGTCACGCTCCCTCGCTCCAGCGGCCGGCACCGTGTCCACCGACGTGCTGCAGGCTGCGGGGTGCCGTCGCCACGCCGCCGTGCCCAGGCCGCCGCTCCCTCGCTGCAGGCCGCGGGCGCGAAGGCCGCCGGCGCAGGCCGCCGGCGCAGGCCGCCGCTCCCTCGCTGCAAGCCGGCGGTGCAGGCCGCCGCTCCCTCGCTGCAGGCTGCGAGCGCGAAGGCCGCCGCTCGCCGCGCTCGTCGCGGCCCCACGAGGCACGGCCATCTGTTGGCGCTAGGAGAACTAGAGCTCCGGCAAGCCATGGAGGAGAAGCATCGTCCCATCCACCTAACAGATAAGCCCGAGAGAGAGGATTCAGAGATGCATGTGCGCTGCTGGCCTGCTGCTGCTGTCTTTCTCCACGGAGCGCGAAAGGATAAGGCCAAGCCTGAGCGAGGGCGTTTGGAGGAACGGATCGATGACGTGGAGGGAGTGGATGCTGCGGCTCGATGACGTGGACCGAGCGCCCAACCTTGACGAGGCTGATTTGTAGGGGCGGCTGAGATGACCGCGCATGCCTAAAAATTGATTTGTAGGCACGGGTGGAAGCATTCGCCGCTCCTACAAATAATTTTTCAATTTATTACAAAAAATCATTTCGTTCATTTAAAATAGCAAAATATATCAACAAAATATGAAATTTTAACCAGAAGCTTATTGTGACCCGTATAATTTAAAAAAAATATTAAAATTTAATTTGAATGTCCATATTAGTTCAAGGTATGGAAACCACAATGAATAGCTCTCACACTAACTTATTTCATATAAGTTAAGGCTAGCTTTATGTTTCTCAAACATTTAAGCATTACGTACAATGAAATATATTTGTCACATTTTAACCTAGTTTTGTATATCATAATAGTCTTATTGTGCAAATTTCATAATTTTTCAAGATTGTTGGCTATTTATTTTGCATTAAATGATTTTTCGAAATAAATCAAAAAAAATATTTGTAGGGGCGGGTGACGCCATCACCCGCCCTTACAAATGCATTTCTAGGGGCGGGTGTTGCTATCACCCGCCCCTAAAAACATTTTTCTATTTTATCTGAAAATTTATTTAATTGTTTACATATGGCAAAACAAATTTTAAAAAAGTGAAACTTCTACATTATGGTTATTGCGAACTATAGAAACATAAAAAAATATGCCAAGTATATTTCAGTGTATATAAAGATTAAGATTGTTGGAAATTTCAAAGTATGGCTTGAGTTATATGAGATACTATATAGTTATAGCTATTAGAGAACTCATAATAATTTTTTGGACCATTAGATGACCTTAAATGAAAAAGTTGTCAACTACAAAGTTTTAGATCTCATAATTCTCTACAGTTTTGGTATAAAGTTTGACTTAATCTGAAATCATATGAAAAAGTTATGATTTTTTTTGCGTAGAACCATTTGTAGGGCGGGTTATGCCCACCCGCCCCTACAAATAGATTTGTAGGAACGGGTGATACCACCACATGCCCCTAAAAATATTTTTTTATTTTATCTAAAAGTTTATTTAATTGTTTACATATGGCAAAGCAAATTTAAAAAAAGTGAAACTTCTATATTATGGTTATTATGAACTATAGAAACATAAAAAAAATGCCAAGTATATTTCAGTGTATATAAAGGTTAAGATTGTTGGAAACTTCAAAGTATGGCTTGAGTTATATGAGATACTATATAGTTATAGCTATTAAAGAACTCATAATAATTTTTTAGACCATTAGATGACCTTAAATGAAAAGGTTGTCGACTACAAAATTTTAGATCTCGTAATTCTCTATAATTTTGGTATAAAGTTTGACTTAATCCGAGATCATATGAAAAAGTTATGATTTTTTTGCGTGTAACCATTTGTAGGGGCGAGCCATGCCATCACCCGCCCCTACAAATGGATTTGTAGTTACGGGTGAGGCCATGACCCGCCCCTACAAATGCTACCATTTTTAGGGGCGGTTCATGGCATCACCGGCCCCTAAAAATGCTCTTTTTAGGGGCGGGTGATGGCATGGCCCGCCCCTAAAAATGACGCTCATTTTTAGGAGTGGGTGAAGGGGTGACCCGCCTCTAAAAATGATTTTCTAGGGGCGGGTTGGATGCTATAGTAACTCCGTTCTATTTATAGCAACGGGTGCAATTTTGGTCCGCCGCTAAAAAAATCAGGGCGTTCCTATAAATCGTTTTTGTAGTAGTATCCGGAGATCCTTTATAAAAAAACAATTTGGGTGAAATTCAAGGAAGGCATTATTGTCAGCAGTAAAATGGTGAACAGAAGCAATACTTTTCTGGGAGCTAGGAACATGGAGAATATTTTTAAGATGAAGAGCACGACTAAGGGTATGTAAAATCTAATGACCAACATTGCTAATTTTCATACCTGATCCGTTTGCTGTGTGCACTTGTTCTTGCCCATTGTATCTGTCACGAATAGTTATTTTCTCCAAATCACTGGTAATAGGGCTGGAAAAAAAGCTCGCGGCTCGCGAGCCGGCTCGGGCTCGGAGCAGCTCGGCTCGGCTCGGAGCGGCTCGCGAGCCTGGAACGAGCCGAGCCGAGCCTCTTTTCTCGGCTCGCTAAAATACCGAGCCGAGCCGAGCCGAGCCAGCTCTCTCTGGCTCGCGAGCTGAGCCACCTATGGACCACTTGTCAATTGTCATGTAATTTAAAATGTTTTCTCTTCATTTTATCTTGTTGTGGCTATGGTACTGTTAAAATCTTGATATGGTACTGTTAAAATCTTTATGTGGTACTGTTAAAATCTTAATGTGGTTGCACTCTTGTATGTGATCTGTGAATCTGTAAACTATGATGCAAATATGCAATAACTAGTTGTGGCTCGCGAGCCGGCTCGCGAGCCGATAACGAGCCGAGCCGAGCCTCTTTCAACGGCTCGGCTCGCCGCGGCTCGGTCATCCAACGAGGCGAGCCTGGCTCGGCTCGGCTCGTTTCCAGCCCTAACTGGTAACATGATCAGTAGCACCACTGTCAACGTACCAGTTTGTGTCCACCCCATAGCTTGTGGTGGCTGATCCTGCTACCTTGGGTTGGTAGTCTTCCTCAAAACGATGCCAGCATTCATCTGCTTCAAGGTTCGGCTTCTTACAGATTTGACAACGAACGGTATCAGTCTTTCCTCCTTGCTTGAGAGCTCCCCCGAAGTTGTTGCTGTTGTTGCGTCCTCCTGAGCTGCGACCATTGCCACGTCCTCAACCGCGATTATTACTCCGGCCACGAGATCCGCCACGTCCTCTTGATGCAGAATTAGCAGAAAATTGGAAGCCTCTCCACCATTGTTATCTTGAAGCATCTGCAGGCGTGTGTCAAAGGCCATGATCTGAGCGTAGAGATTGCTCATGGTCAAGTCAGGGCGTCCCATGACTGACGATACAAGGGAGTTGTAATCATAATCCAGGCCGTTGAGAATAAACGAGATCATCTCATCATCTTGAACTGCTTTGCCAATGGATGCAAGCTCGTTGCCAATTGTTGTCATCTTGGCGAAGTAAGCCATGGCAGACATGTCACCCTTCTTGCAGCTTGCTAGTTGCATACGCAGATTTGTTGCGCGTGCACGGGACTGAGCAGCAAATGTTCCTTCAAGGAACGCCCAGACCTGAGCTGACGATGTTATCATTGCTACTTGTGCAAGTACATCTTTTGTCAGCGAATTCAGCAGATATCCAAGTAGCTGCTGATCTTGTGCTACCCAAGTCACGTAGGCTGGGTTAGGCACAATAGCCTCCGTCTTGTCATCCTTGGTGATCTTCATTGTCTTGACCGGTGCTTCAGATCTTCCTTCTAGGATGTCGACGAGCTGGGCTCCTCGAATGGCCGGCATAATAAGGCTCGCCGAAGCTGAAGATGAAGACGCCATGGATGGAAGATGGTTTCGGCTAGATGTATTTTCTCGGTGGAAGAGATGGCCCTGGCACCATGTGCAATTTGGTGTCAACGTGGATTGACCCTTGGTCTCCACGGTTGCATGTTTATATATGGACAAAGCCAACAAGATTACATCCGAGTCTGTTACAAGAGCTTGCAGTGGAAGCTTAGGAAAAAGGTCATATCCTATCTGTAGTAGGATTACAACACAAGGAGTCCGGTTGTGAGGGACCGAAAAGGCGACCAGAAGGGGGGTTGAATGGGAGCCTCAAACTCGATCCGAAAAATCTCGATACAAACACCACACCACTGCTCCTAAAATGAGCCAACACTACACAGCATGGACAAGCTGCTAGTGCTAGGAACACAATCGGAGTGTCGCAAAACTCTTGCGGAAGCAAAACCCGAGAGCACACGCAATCAGAAAGCAAAACGAGTTGAAACCAGGCAAAACGAGAACAGACCAAAACGAGAGGGTTAGTCGAACAAAAACTAAATTAAATGCTCAAGTAAAAACTAATCTAACCCTAGCATGCTAGTAGGCAAGATTAAAAGGCTAGCAACTAATTTTTAGAGGTTTTTCTGATTTTAATTAAGCAGGAAATTAATTGTGGCCTAGAGCAAGAAATTTAATTCCACAACAAAACTTCAAAAGCTAGAAAGAACAAACTACGGGAATGTGATTAGGTGCATGACTAAAGCCTAGAACAAATCTAACAAAATCAACGGAAAAGGAAAAGACCAGTGAAACATACCATCGAACACCTTGTGGGCGCAGTTCTTTTCTTGAAGAACGATCTGAATCGAAACTGGGATTTCCCACACACGCACCCGAATCCAAGGACCTGCAAAGACAAACAAAAGCCAAGCATACATGTGCACACAGATCACAAGATCATTGATTTAATTTACTTGTGCTTGCTGCCGTGCAGTGCTGCACTGCCTGCTTGCTCTTTCACGAGGGCTGCTGCCTGTGCTCTGAATCAGTGCTCGGAGCTCCCCCCAAGAACCTGCGCAAGATCAGTAGCAAAGGGCACGGAAAAACCAGCACACAAGGAGGCACAATAGAGCACAAAATTCACACGCAAATGAATGGCACGGAAAAACCAGCACACAAGGAGGCACAATAGAGCACAGAATGCACACGCAAATGAGTCGAATTAAAATTCCGGAGGACACTAGGAGGGAAGGATCTCCATTTCCGCGGATCCAAGGTACAAGTTCTTCAAATCGCCATGGTAAAATTCTAACCCTAGAGAGGAGAAAGGGGAACCAGCAGAACCAAAAAGGGAAACAGAAGGGGGCGACGGGAGTAGGGGCTGCCCTCCTCTCTCTCTCTCTATTTTATCCCCTCTAACTCTCTAAACTAAAGACTAAAATACCCCTAGACTTTACTAGATACTAGAAAGCCCGTAGGGGCAAAACCGGAAAAGATACATTGGACTCATCCGACGGCCGAGGTTCTTTCTTCGACTCGAAGCCTTCTCCGCGATGCCGCCATGTGGACGAAGATCCGTTCCGCGGTTTTGGAGGGTCCGCGAAACCCGGGTAGATGGCCGGTTTTGAGAAAACCGCCAAAACTCCACGCGCGGGAAGATTCCCGCCTCCACGCCGTGGCCCTAGACGCCATTCCCGCCTCGGCCTTCTGACGGCCCTAGACGCTGCCCGACACCCGTCACCTCCTCGCCCGCAGCGAGGCCCTAGATGCCGTCGACGCCTGTCGCCCCCGTCAGTCCCGAGACCGACGCCCGTGCCTCCACGACTTGGCGTCTTCAACCGCCGTCAGCTTCCTTGGTTTTGTGGCGCAAACCAAGAAACCCGCCTTCCGTCGCCGCTTGCGCCCTCGATCCAGGAGTGGACGCCACAGCTGCCGCCCGGCCTGAGCTCCTCCACGGCAACTCTCCGTGTACCTGCAATCCAAAGACCAAGCGCACGATTACACCGCACGGTTGACAATTCACTCATCACAAGCAGGATAGAGTACTCAATATTCCTCAGGTTGCAAAACAACCAGAGATTACAAGAGATATTTCTAACACGTCAACCTGTTGGGCATAGATAGAGCTTGGCCGGATGTCACAATCTCCAAATTGTTAGTCGAACAAATTGAAGTGTGCTGCCTTGTTAGCGGTTGTTGGCGTCGTGCAGAACTGCAGAAGCTGCGTGCTGACCTTACGTGTGCCGGCGAGTACGTCCGGAGCACCGCCAGTGTTTTGGCGGCATTCACTTCCTTCTGGACCCATTTCTGCAGTGTGCCAATCGCCCTTTGGTAGGCCTCCTCGATGCTCATGTTCAGCCGCAGCTTCTTGCCGTCCTGGAAGTAGCCACACCTGCTAATGGTGTAATAACCAGACCATAACCAAACCAAACTACTTTAATAATATATCGTATCTCCCTCCAGACCGCCCCAATCCATTATCTTCTAAAACCAAACTACACCAATCTGCATGCATCGTTTCAACCAAATTGGATCACCCCATCTTCCCAAACCACGGTTTCAAACTAACAGACCACGGTTTCAAACTAACAGACACCAATAAGGAGAGAAAGACACCACCAAAAGTACAGAGTATTCCTATCGGTCGACGCACAGACATCTGGTCATGGCAGGAGGACGTGGAGCGGGGCGTCGCGCACACGCTGCACACCTCAGCGCCAGCACGGTAGCAGCAGCACCACGCGTCCGCCACGCCGCCCTCGCCCTGCCGGACGCCTATGCCGCCCTCCTGCCTCTTCTCCTCCTGCTCGAACCAATACGACTCTGCATCCTCGGCGTCACCCTCGCCCTTGGCGCGTGACGGCGATGACCGCACGAGGCTATCAAGTGTGGCGCGGAGGCTCTTGGAGACCGTCTGCCGGAGCCTCTCGTCGAGATCCGCGTTGCGCAGCATGTAGCATGGCGCGCTCCAGCTCGGCCTTGGCCGCCCGCAGGCGCTGCGCGGCCGCGCACTCCACCGCCGGCACCATCGCCCTGACGTGCGCGCCACCTGCAGCCCACCCGCAGCCTCTTGTTCTGCGCACACGGATTCCAAACCAAGGCGAATCCAGTGACGGGACGGAACCAAGTGCAAATCTTGGCGAGGAATCGAGCGCGTAGTGCACCTCGATGCGAATGAGCGTGTCCGTCTCGACGCCATGGCAGTAGAGGTGGGAGAGGAGGCCCTGCGACGCCGCGAGGCTCGGCGGGATGCTAGTGGACGCGGCGCCAGAGCGGAGCAACCTTCTCCGCACGTCGCTTGCGGGCGCGAAGGCTTGCGGCACCGGCACCGTTGGCTGCAGAGCGCGATGGCCCTAGCAGGTCTGCGGCGATAAGGGCGATGGGAATTAGACGATGGAATCCACGAGCAAACCAGGTCAGACCAGATCGACCCATCTAGATCGTCAATCCGAACCGAACCAGACCACTAGCCATCTCAGTCCAGTTACCACCAAATCATATCGGCTCAAATGCAAAAATCAAACCACAAAGATTGGTTTTAGTCCAAACCACTAGCAGATTGAGAAGTAGCATCCTCTTTACAACACAGGAAACAAACGTGTATGAAATGTCTGGCACACAAGCTAGGGTGCTCCAAATTTCAAAATGCATGGATGATACTACCTTTCTGCCGTAGATGACCCGACCCCTATGATTAGCTAAGTTTTTAAAACATTAACTGCGTTATTAATGGTTTCCTATTTATCCTTAAGCATTAATTGCTTTATTTTTCCTATTATTACTGTCAACAAAATATTTTTTGAAGAAACACTGTCAAAAAAATATTATAAATAATCAACAATTAACAGTGGATCGGAGGTCAATCACAATTCTTGCCAGGTAAACTGAAGTACCAAGTGATTCTAGGAGTAGTTGAATAATTTTGAAGAGAACTTATGCAATTATGTGGGCAATTCACGGTTTTAATAGAAACGAAATGATCTTAATCTGTAGCCGGATGGAATGCGGCCGTGACAGTACTTACAGTCGCTGCAGCCTTTCCTGGTTCCACCAGTGGCCCGTGTTGAACACCACACTACTAGAAAACGGGTCAAAGATCCAGGCCAAAAGAACCACTTTTTGCTTGAACCGGTACTAATGTGAGACATTAGTACCGGCTGCATCAATAACCGGTACTCTTAGCATGCGCCGAGCGCTGCCAAGGTGCTCCACGGCAAAAACCGGTGCCAATGCACTGACAAAGGCACCGGTTAACTCCATCAGCCGGTACTAAATTGGCCATGCTTCAATGGCACCGGGTGGTGGCACGACCCGGTGCTTATGGAGCAGACATTATTAGCACCGGATCATACCATGACCCGGTGCCTATGCTGGCCCTGGACACAATGGCACCGGTTAAAACGAGCACCCAGTACCAAAATGCCCGGCCTGATCTCCCTCCTCGATATTTTAAGTCATGGCCACGACTCCTCTCTCTTATCTCTCTTACCTTTCGCCGGCGACGGGCATGTACCCTTCCCTGCTCCCCACCCACCCCGTCGCCCCTCCCACCTCCCTGCTCCCTCCGGCCGGTGAGCAGCGCGACAGGAGGCGCAGCGGATCGACCGGCGGGGCGGCGAAGCTTAGCCGCGGCACGACCGGCGCCCGCGGGGAGAGCGGCGGCCGCGGCGGGCGACGCGTCGTGGGCGGGCTGGCGCGCGCAGGCAGGGCCTAGCAGCGGCGGCGCTCGCGGGGAGGTGCGGCTTGCGGCAGCCGCGGCGGCGGCGCCTCCCTGCTCCCGCTCGGCTCCTCACGGCGGCCATGGGCGACACGGCGGCAGGATCTGGAGGCACGGCGTGCGGGCACGGCCTGGCAGCGGCGGCGCGCGCGGGCACCTGGCACGCGGTGGCCGGGCCCGCGGGACGCGAGCAGCAGCCGGGCACGAGGCGCGCGGCAGCTGCTACTTTTGATTTGGACCAAGTGTCCAGGGAAGATTTTGGCACGGGTCGTGGCACAACCCGGTGCCAATGATCAAGAATTGGCACCGGTTTGTGCCATAACCCGAGACTAATAAAAGAGACACCTTTTAGTTCCGGGTGATAGCACGCACCGGTACTAAATGTTAAGATTTAGCACCGGTGGAAAAAACCACCCGGTACCAATGTCCTCTCGCATCTGGATATTAAGATTTAGTACCGGTGGAAAAAACCACCCGGTACCAATGTCCTTTCGCATTGTCTGGATATTTCTAAGTCCTCGCCGTCCTCTCTCTCGTCTCTCTACCCCTCTCATTTCTCTAGCTCTCATCTCTTTCTACTAATCCTCTCGAGTCGCCGTGCCTTAACCGCCGCAGATGAGCTCCAGGAACCGCTCCGCCCTGCTGCGGCACCGTTGCTCCGGATGCCGCGGAGGCTGCGCGGGCAGCCGCTGAAGGCCTCGCGGAAGGCCGCGCGGGAGAAGCAGGCGGGGGAGGTGTCGGTGCGGAGGCTCGCGGCCGGGGTGTGGCGGCTGCGCCCGCCCGAGGCGGTGCTCGGGGCCGCGGCCGGATCCGCCGAGAGGAGGGTCCACGTTGGTGTCGAGGTACGTGTGCGCGCACGGTGCGCTTCTCTGCATCTGGTTTCGAGTTTGGTTCGTCCCGTCCTGCTGTTGGCGACTTGGGATGGAGCAAACCGGAGGCACCGAGCTCGTGTGAGCTCATGCTGTTTTTCTCTCCAAGGCTCCAACGTCTCTCTCCGGAGGTGCTGAGCGCGGCGACGGAGGCGCGGATCCGGTGCCTGCTGGCCGCTGGCCACGCTCGAACAGAGGAGCAAGAACAGAGGAAGAAGCAAGGAAGAAGAAAGAGGAGAAGAGGACCAGCTCGCTCGCAATCGATTGTATTGAATGTATGTGAGATTGAAATTTTTCTTTCTTTTTGAAATTTTTCTGAAATAGAGATGCACGTGGAATTGTATTGAATGTATCAATCTTGTAATCTATTCTTTGAATGATTTGTGACATTTATGGAATTTGTATCGGTCGATTTAATATTTTGTGGTTGATTCTTGGAATAATTGTTGGCACTAGAATGGGAGAGGATACAGGGAATGGGAGAGATGCTAGCGAACGGCATGGCAGCTGTTGGTACCAGTTGGTAACCAACCGGTACCAAAAAGACCTTAGGCACCGGGTAATTCACCTGGTGTTCTAGACGATCACATTGGTTCCGGTTTTGGGGTACCAGTTGTAAAACCGTTACCTATGCTCATTTTTAACCGGCACCTATGGTCCTTTTTCTAGTAGTGCGGAACCGCAAGGAGAGGAAGCCCTTGTGTTTGGTGATGGGGCTCCCGTTCTCCTCGTAGATGGAGCCCTTGTCGGTGACGGCCGAGGCGAGCATGCACAGCAAGGACTCCCACTGGTTCCGGCCGATCGAGTCGCCGACGAACACCAGGCGGCGGTTGCGGAGGATCTCGAGCAGCCTCGCGGCATCGAACCGTGGCAGCGTGCAGCGCGTCGGCCGCCACCTCCACTTGGCGTACTCGCCGTCCGGCCGGCCGTTCTCGCTGCACCGGAACCCCACGTCGACGAACGGGCACTGCCCGGGCTCGTACAGCGCGTCGGCGTCGCGCACCCACTCCCCGTCCACGGACATGCTGCGGAGCAGGTCGTCATCGTCGCTGCAGTACCTGCTGCCGCCGCCGTCCCCAGCCGCGCCGTGAACGACGGAAGCGCCGGTTGTGGTCGTGGTCGTGGTCGCGGCCCAGACGAGCGCGCCGACCTCCCGGCCGGTGAGGATGATCATTCATCAAAGATGTGTGTTAAGTGAAGTTCTAAGTGATACTATAAGCATACATACTAGGAAATTAGATTTCCAAGGAAAAAAAAATCTAGTCTATGTACATTTTTTTACTGCTATTTTTAGCATTTCAAGGTTTACTGCTTTTCTAATTCTAAATGATTTAGAACAAAGATCATCCCAAGAGTAACTTCATCAAAATTCAATAGATATATCATTCCTGGTCTATAGCTGTTGCCTACTTTGTTTCTTCCCCTAATACTTGGTTTTTCTTATTGTATTAACAAGGTTGGCGCTCCGCGCGAGGGCATCCGTTCTACGATGGGAGGGCCGCGGTTCTGCATGGGCGGCTAGGTTTTGTCGCCACCGTGCAGCCGCGGCTTTTAGGCATGACGGGAGGGATGCGGTTCCTCACGGGCGGCTAGGATGTGTTGTGGCGGCGGCCGCTCAGGCGTGATGGGGAGGATGGCTGGCCGAGGCTCAGCGTGGCACAGAGCGACAGGGATGGTGTCGACCCGCGCGGCTCGAGGCGAGGCGCTCCGGCCACGGCGTTGAAGGTAGGGCAGCTGGGCGACGGCGCGAGGGCTGTCGTTGGCCGGCAGATTCGAGCGCGGAGGAGTGGCGCGGCTGCGGAGGTAGGGGCGCGAGGCGGACAAGGAGTGGCGGCGACGGCTAGCACAGTGGGAAGGGTGGTGGTGGGAGGGCGACGGTAGTAGGAGTGGGGAGAGCATCGCCAGAGAGGTGGCAGAGGAGGAGGCGAGGGCAGCGCGAGGGGGACGGCAAGGATGCGGGAGCGGCGGCGAAGCTCGGGGGTGGGCGGCAGGGGAGGCGGAGGCGGAGGATGACGAGGAGGTCGCGGGACTGGATCTAGGAGGGGCGGAGGTGGAACCGTCAGGCTGTCAGGCATGAGGTCGTGGGGAGGAAGAGGCGAGGTGGGTCGGAGAAGGGTTGGAGGTGGGTCGGAGAAGGATTGGAGGCACGAGATGCACACGATGACAATCAGACGGCTGATATGCGATGGTGGCAGACTCACCGGGAGGGAGGGGTCAACAGACTTCCTTCTTAGATCTTGTATTTTTTTATCTAATTATTATTCATAAATTTAATTTTTTTATCACATGCTACTTGCTTCAGTAATCAAGAGTGCTTCTCTGCTGCTAGTGCAGTGGTGCCTCCTTTTGCCTACATCTTTCTTTGTCAGTGATGTGGCCGCATGGCAAGCGCACAGCCCTAATCCTATCACGACTGTCTTTCTCCTCGATATTAGCTACTACCATTCGCTAGTAGTAGTAGTAACATATTTCTTATCTGCCAGCCCTTGCAGTAATGCTGCCCACTGCTCAGTTCAACTGACTCAGTTGTTCTTTTGTTAGCTTCCCTACTTTATGATCCTCTTGGTCGTTTGTTGCTACTATGTTTTAATTCTGTCATTTATTGCATGGCGCCATGCCTCCATGGCCTAGTTTCTGTTGGGGAACAATCAATCCAAGTTTCTTACTTTTTGGAAGCCAACAAATCTCCATAGTGCAGAGCTCAAGATTCCGTTCAGAATTTCAGCAATATATGTTCATGTTCAAGCCTGATGAGCTTACTATACCAATCATAGCTTGATAGATATTGTCCTGGTTCCTGATCTGCTTGTGGTGTTAATTTTTTTTGAGCTTGTGGTGTTAATTGTGAGGTGCGGTAGTGTCTTGTAGCAATGTCGGCAACAAACCTTTGGAGTAATGTCAAGGACCCTCCCTCGGCAAGGACAGAGATGCAGGAGGATTGCGAAAAAGGGTTAGGTTGGACAAGCAGTGGCTTTGTGCTTGCATTGGGCCTGCGGACATGCACGTTCAGACATCACCAGTAGGCAGTAGGTGATGGTAGTCTCCAGACTCCAGGGAGGATGAAGAACCTTGCGGCGCAACGCTTACACTTGCTCTTAGCCTCCAACTCTGTGATCCTCATCGCTGGCCCAACTTTGGCCACCCTCTCATCATGATCACTGCAGGCCAGGTGGTAGTCTAATACAGTGCTAAGCCTAAAATTATCTTGTTTATTTTTACTAATAATAATATAATCGTGAAGGTGCATTTGGAATTTTGGTAATATAATAAGATATACGTGTGGTAAAATATGTTAATTGTTTGTGTAGCTAGTATTCTATAGGTATGCACGATATGTACCTTGATATGCAAAACGATGGATAGATTTATATTTATAAATAGAAATATATTTTAATGGCACCGGTGAGTAATTTATAAATATGTATATGGGTATTTTAAGCTATTTTTTCGTAATGGCAGTTGTGGGTAATTTTAATTTTTTTTTCTCCGATTAACGTTGAAATTTCTAGACCTTGAGAGCGAACGTGGAGGCTCCGTTTGTTGGCCAAATACTAAGATAATAGATAACAGTTTTGCCTTTATAATTGCTAGGAGATATCTGATCAATAAAAATGAACTAATCTGGTGAGTAGTGAGCATGGTTTACGTCAGACGCACAGGTATATAGAAATCCTTGTCTTGTTCCCATTTCTCATGTGAGCACACTTGACCTCCATGTGCGTGAAAAAGCAGTATGGGCTATCTGCATTTGTTCATCTGGTGGAGGCACCTGGCCGGATACTGGAAGACCTTATCATTCCTGAGGACGATCTGGAAGAGCCAGCAGATCTTGGGAGGTCATGACGTTTTGACGCTTTGCACAGAGGACACGCCATTCCTGAGGAATATATCGTGAACGTGCTGGTATTTTCAGGATCTGAAGTTCCTTCCTAGATAGGGATCCAATCTCCAGCTTGCGGGATGAAGATTAAGGGCGAATTACTAATGGATGAAAGTGCTAAATTTTATCACTAGCTCCTCCAAATGAAAGTGCTAATGATGTGGACTAAATTTTAACCAAAACTAAAAAACTTTAGCACGCGTATGAGTGCTAATATAAGTTTGGCACCCAACTTTTTCTCCTCCCAACAAAGTATAAGAATAGCCACCTTCTAACCATAGCAGTGGGCCCCGTTCTGGAGGACCACTGGACCACGCAAGCAGCAAAAGCACCAGCCAGCACTGTCGCCGCCATTAGGCCTGCTAGTGGGTTGAGTTGAAATTGGTTTTATGCCGTGATTTTTGATATGGAGTGTGTTTGGATGAGTCAAAATAAATTGTATTAGTAATGAAGTGGGGTGGAGCGAGTTCTATATAAATGCGGGTTGCACGGGTTAAAATGGATACTTTGTTCAAAACAGTACGACTACAAATGGCCATTCGGGCCGCCAGGCCCGGCCCGACCAGTTTAACAAGTCGGGCCCAGCTGCCCGTCGTGTCATGACCTTGGCCCAAGCCCGAGCCCACAGGCCTATTTTCGTGCCGGGCTGGCCCGAAAAGCACGGGGTTTTGTCGTGCCCGTGCCGCCCGCCGCCCCCGCGCTCTATGAAGGCTACTGCCGCCTGCCGGCCGGATGCCGCGCCTGCTCCTCGCCGTCGCACATGCCGGCCGTCGCATGCGCCTGCCACCGCCACACCCATATGGGTTCGCCGGACCTGCTGCCGCACCGCTCGCGCCGGCCGCCGCCGCCGTGCCCGCTAGCCCCGGCCGTTGCCGCGCCTGCTGTCCTCCACCTCCGCCTAGCCCGGCCGCCGACGCCGCCGCGCCTGCCGCCGCCGTGCCCACCGGCCGCCTCCATGCCCGCTGGCCGCCGCCAATGCCAGAGCCGAGAGGAGGGAGGTGAGGAGACGACGGGAAGGGGGGAATGAGAGCTAGGGTTGGGACGGTGGAGGTCGGGGCAGGTATAGGAGCCCTAGGTGTCGGGCCGGACCAGGACGACCGTTGTTTTACGGGCCGTGCCGGGGTTACGGCCCAAGCCCGGCACGGGGTACCGGGCCGGGCCGGCCCAGGCCCTAGGGACTCCGGGCTGTGCCAGGTTTGGGCCTGGCCAAAAATGTGGGCTTTGTGCCGGGCTTGCGGGCTGCGGGCCAAATGAAAATGTATTAGTATGACTATATATAAATGTGGGTCTGCGTCGAGAGCCGGACCCTGAAAATAAAATCTCACATTCACACCATAAAATTTTATCAAAATTGGCTGAAATTTGTTGGAAATTACTTAGTATGACTGGCAACTATTCTTTGCAAAGCAGTGTGGCTAGACCTACAAGTGGGCCCCACATCAAGAGCCGAATCCTAGAAATAAAATCTCACGTTCACACTATAAAATTTTATCAAAATTGATTGAGATTTATTGGAGATGACTCAGTATGACTGGTAGTTACTCTCTACGAAGTAGTATTGCTAGAACTATACTTGGACTCCACGTTAAGAGCTGGACCCTATAAATAAATCCTCGTGTTCACACTATAAAATTTTATTGAAATTGACTAAAATAGCGTGGCTAGACCTACATGTGGGCTCCACTCAAGAGCGGAGTCACTAAATTTCTATATATATAGTCAAATATGTGTTCTATGCAAATTCCGAGTATGTAGTGGAACCTGAGTTTCTATGGGTTACCCACTTCTAGTGGAGCGGGTTGGTTAGAGTTGACGAATTAAATATTTCGATAGAGTGGGCTATAGGTATATAAGTATATTAATTTTGGATGGGGATGGATATGGTGCCGGTTAGCCGTCGTACATCCGGCTCCCCCGCTGGCCCGCCCCTCAACGGAACAAGCCCGCCGAAGTCAACCCCGCGCGCCTCTGAGCCGCCTGCCTGCCCTCTCTGTCAGTCCGATGGTGTCCATGGCGCGGCAGCGATTATCAGGGTGTACTGCAAGTCTGCAAGGACGCACCGGGTTCTAGTGGGTTTGCAAGGGGCGTCTTCGTCGCGTGCTCTACCTGCAACAAGATCTCTGGACCGGGCAGGGCCAATGGCGTGCTCACGTTGGGCGCGATCGAGCGACATCAGCCTCGAGCTTGCCGCGCGCCTACTTTGTGCTCAACACCTCAACGAACTTCACCGGTGTGCCGCTGTGAGGTGGAGGGAAACCTCTTGCCTACCAAGCCAAGCTAATGCCACTCGTCACGATGGCGCTGCGCCGAATCGAGCGACATCGCGGCTAGCAGGGCACAACGCGGTTTGCCGGTCCAAATGGGGGCGCGTATTCATTGCCGCGTGTGATTGGAATCGATCCAATAGCAGCAGCAAGCGCCCCCACCTCCCCTGGCTCCGGCAGCCCCCGGTGCCTCCGCCGCCGCCCTCCACTGCCACCGACTCTAACCAAGCTTCGGGGAAGAAGATGAACAGGGGTGGGGCGCTTCTGCGATGCTATCGCACTAAGTAGCGCGTGCGATAAATAGATTCCCCGGGTCCAAACAGTGACCTCCACGGCTCCACCTAGCCACCGCATCCTCCACCTCAGCACTCTCTTCTTGAAGAAGCCCACCGCCACACAACGAATCAAGATGTATGTAGCCGAGCAAAAGTTTAATTATATTGTACTCCCTTCGTCCTAAATCTATACACCTAGATATATATATTATATCTAGATGCATAGTAAAAATCTATATATCTAGAAAAGTTGAGACGACTAATAATTTAAGACGAAGGGAGTAGATCGGTTTCTTTCGACGATCATGTCGTGTGTTCGTGCGATAGAGTTATATAAACGTATCGATCGGCTTTTCAGTTACTCTCTTCTCCCTACTTTGGATTTGGGAGCTCGTGTTCTTTGCAGCAATTTCATTATCAGTTTAGTTATTCGCCATTCTGAAGCCAAATTAATCAACTGCTTGTTTTTCTGAACCAAAAGTGCTAGTACACCACATACTACCAGCTATTGATGGAGAATACCTTGTTAATTTGCTGCCCAAACCAATGCCTACTAGGTTGATGGCCATTGGGAAACATAGCCTGCTCATTGTAAGGAGAAGCACCGCTTCAGATAACAGCATCAACACAACCTAATTGATGGGGGTGGTTGTTTATCACCTTCTGCAATTTTTTGCAGGTTCAATCAGCGCCGTGCCACTAACCACCTCAGACCCGACCTTCCCCATCCAGTCCGTGGTCCACCGGATGTGAAAACGCCACCCCTGGCTAGCGGCGCCCTGCCCAGGGCCGGCTCATGGTTTTTAAGGGCCATGGAGCGAACCAGACACTATGGGCTCTTTAGGCCAACTATTTTTCGCATGAGATGGTAATTAAAAGTAAGATATAAATTCTAATAATATATATAATTCGTGAGAATAATATTAATGTTACAAACTAAAATGATCGAAACATAGACTATTATTACGATGGTGATGTGAATTATGATTACCTCAAATAAGAACCAAACTCCAATGACTCCATGTATAATAATCCTTTAGTTCTTTTTAAAGAAATTTCTACGAGCATTTCTTGAGAACCCTAGCAATTAATCAAATGAGAAGTTCAGAACCCTAATAATTAGAAAATTGAACTTACGGCTCATTGCAAGGCTGCAACCTACTAGAGCGCTAGTGCTAGTGCCTAGGCAGCAGATGCTCGTGCAGGTCACGGTGCCACGGTGCCGACGCGCCGGCTGGCGTGCGTTTGCGTGAGTGCGTCGGTCTCTGATCTCCGGTGTCAATGTCATCGACTCGTCGTCTGGAAGGGCAATCGCAGCGCGGAAGGGCAGAAGTGGTGGGTGGCTGCGTGCCTGGCTGCGTGCTCGTATACTCCAAATTGAACCAAGTATTACTACCTACTACATACTCCCTCCATACTAAAAAAGAAAGTCGTTTTGGATAGCGACAAGGTCTTCAAAACTTAACTTTGACTTCTTATTTGTATAAAAAATATTTATCGCAAAGTGATATATTTATATTTTTATGAAAGCATTTTTCAAGATAAATCTATTCATATGGTTTTTGTATTTTGAAACTCAACAACTTAAAAGTTATTCATGATTTATATTTCTAATATTTGACCCAAATCTTGTCCAAAACGACCTCCTCTTCGGGTATGGAGGGAGTACTAAATTTTAGGCCCCTCTACTCCGTAGGTCCCGGGCCGTCGCCCTGCCTATCTGCCTACACCATTAAGCCGGCCCTGACCCTGCCGCCGATCACTACCGGTCGTCCCCCCAACCCCCCTAACCCACCTCGACGGGAAAGATGAACATTGGCTTTGCGACGTAGCAAGCTCCAATTGCATATGCAATAAATAGATTTTCCCCCATTGATGACCAATGTGTTTTCCTTTGTTGGAGTGGCGACTGGCGACCGTCATTTTCCGTCAATAAATGGAGCCGTGGAGATGTGGAAAAAATTGTCTCGTTTTCCATCTGAAAGACGAGAAATGTCACCCTCGTCGGAGCAGCTGTAATGTCTTGTGGAAGAGATATAGCTTATCTGCCAGCTGGTAATCAGGTTAGAGTTAAGGTGCTCGGAGAATAAGCTTGTGGTTTGGCCTGAACGGTTGACCTCTCCCGGGGATTACCATACTGTCGGTGACTCGGTGTCGAGGTTGTCTCTGGAGCTGCAATTAAGCCTCTCCCGCCGCGCGCACAAGCCATGGCTCAGAGCACCGGAGGGGAGCACCACGTCCGCGTGCCGGCTCACAGCGGCGGGCAGGCGGGCACGGGAGACACGCCGCCGGAGAAGCAGCTGAACAGCTTCGTTCGCGCGGTCGCGCTGATCGAGCGGCTGGGCAACGCCCTCGGCACGCTCGCCTTCACCTGGGCGACCGTCGTCCTGCTAGGGGGCTATCCCGCGGTGCTCCGCCAAGACTGCGACTTTTGGTTCGCAACCACCATAGTTTTCCTAGAAGCAGCAAGGTAAGCAAATCATCATCATGCACTACAATAGATTTCGACGATATACAAATTATACTACATGTAATCCTGTTGCAGATCGATATAGTTTCACCAAGTTCCTTCCTTGTAAACAATGTGATTTAGGTGCCTTTACTTTTTTTTTAATCTACATACATTGATACATACATATAGCTTTCTTATTTAATGGCACCATATCTACTGCAGGATGTTCAGCCGCAATAACAAACTGGATTACCAATTGTTCTTTTACACAAGAGGCGCTTTCAAGCCTCTTGGATGGAATGGGCTGACTGTGGTGGTAATTTTTACCAGCGTTTTGTTACTCCTCATCAGTTACCGTTATCTTTATTTGAGATGGATGGTTCTCCTGATGGCAGCGCTGGTTACACTCCGGTTTGTGTCCTCAGTATTTGCAAGGTTACTCAGAGGCAATCTGCTACGCCGTGCCATATCGTTATTGAGCCCCTTCATTCCAATTTTATTTCTTGGTCTCACTTTGTTCCGTGTAAAGAGAATCACAGGTGAAGGAATTGCCACCAGTCAAATTGCAAAACTGGTAGTGTTGGCCCTACTGTTTCTGGTTGTGCTTCTTTTGACGATCAGCCGGCTGCGGTTTCCAAGTATCATCAATCTAGTTAAACGTGCTCTAGGCAGCAAACAAGAGTTTTGGCATCGAATCATTCTGAATTCGTGCATGCTTACTACAGGAGTGCTGTTGGCGTTTGTGTTCCCTTATGATTTTGTCATTATCTTCATAATTGAATTAGTTGCTGTAGCGATTGTGTCATTGGGCAATTTACAGATTCCAGCAGCAATTGTGCGCGTGGTGCTCGCACTAATACGCCTTATACCACATGACTACTACGGTGATGATATCAGGCAGATTGACAATAGTGACCCTGGGAATGGGGGGAAGATAAACCTTGCACCATCCCTAAATATATTCTACGGGATGGTGCTTGGTCAAGGAACACTCTACAGTGTGGCCTGCATACTCGAGTTATTTTCTTTCATCCCTCGAAGGTCCCTTGCCCGTCGTGGTGGCTTCGGAGGTCAGTGGGGAGTGGAGTCTGTGAATCTTTACTATGCATACGCCTTTGAGAAATACATGCAAGGGGATGTGCTTGCTCCAAAGAACATCAACCTCAACAACTTTGCTGTCGATTCTATAAACTCAGAAACGCCTAAGATGCAGTTTCATGGGATTAGAATGATGCACTGTCTTCTGCAGAAGCAGCCAACTAGGAGATGGTTCATTTTGAAACTCAACGGATCTATGGAAACGATGGTCAGGTTAATCAACATGCTGGACTGGACAAGCCCAGAGGATACAACTGTTAGATTGTTTGCTGCAAAAGTCACCGCTGAGCTTGCAACAAGCATCCGAGTTGTAACTATACCAGGGATAATTCAGGTTGTATCAGCTCTTCTGGGATGCGGCAACCAACAGAAAAGAGGAAACCCACTATTGGACAGCAAAGTTGGCCATGAGAATAACCAAGAGGGAAGACCTGATGCAGTTTCAAACACTGGCCGCAGGCTGATGGAAACACAAGACCGCTCAACCCAACAAGTTGGGACTATCGAACAAAAGTCCAGGATATTCAGATGTTGTCAAGGGATCTCCAAGTTATGGTCAATTCCTCAGGAGGAACCATTGACAGAGCAAGATCTTCTACCTGCACTAGCCATGTTAATTCTCGATGGCCTTGCTAGCTTTGATCAAGGAAATTGTATGGAAATCAGCAAGGCAAGCGGCCTCATCCCCAAGATCATAGCATTCACAAGCTGCAGAACAAGTGGGACCACATATACGGACGCACAACGGAAGGTCCTAGTGAAGTCATCAGTGAAGTTGTTGCACAGGCTCACCAGTGTTGAAGGGGAAATTGGCATAACGTTGCGGCATAAGGTATCTAAATATCCCTTTCTACTGAGAAACCTTGCGGAGATCCTGGGAGACGGTACGAGCAGCCAAGAAGTAAGAACGTTGGCGGAAGGAATCATCAGAAACCTTGCCATTGATGAGAACACAAGGCAAGTGATTGGGCACATCCAAGTGATTATTACCTTGTTGATGCAGGCATTTCTCAAACCAGACAGACCCTCCAGTACGGATGCTGATAAGTTGCTAAGGGAGGTGGCCGGGCAGGCACTGGCAATGTTGGCAATGGACAATGTCAACAATTGTCTAGCCATGTTAGGGGAAGCAGGGCATGAGTTCATTGAGGTGCTCACAAGTATGATCCATATGGATAGGTACAGATGCGTGGCAGCAAGTCTGTTGCGGAATATTTGCCAGCACGCTCGACCTGAGCTTAAAGAGCCGGACCTGAAGGAACTATCTTATTGCTTGAGACAGGTGAGGTCTACTAACACTACTACAGAATACATTATTGCCAACGCCCCATCACCGCCGGTTTGTTTCGAACCGGCGGTGATAGTCTATCACCGTCGGTTCCAAATAGATCCAGCAGTGATGCTTACGTATCACCGCCGGTTCGTAATATGACCCGGCGGTGATGCTCTCGACAACATCACCGCCGGGTCGTATTACGAACCGGCGGTGATACGTAAGCATCACCGCCGGGTTGTAATATGACCCGGTGGTGATGTGTTCTCCATCTATTTTTTTTTTCATTCTCCCCTCCCTCTCTCTCCGGTATTTTTTTCCTCCTCCCCTGGTGTCCGCCCACGGCCCTCCCTCCCTCGTGGCGCCGCCCTCCGCCCTCGTGATGAGTTCTGAAGATCAATTCAGGCTATGGTTGTGCTGGGACCAACGTCCTTGGAGGGGGCTTTGGCCATATTGCTAAACCTTTTGCAAGGTGAGAATTGTCATCCATGGCTTCAAGGCAAAGAGGATCAACACGATGTCCAGATACTTTGAGCTCTTTTCCTTCATTGTCAAATGATGCAACACTACTTTTATTTGAAACATAGCTATCGTCCTTCAATGTATAGACTATTTTCGTGACAGTTTTAGCTATTTTTGTGACTATTTCTAGCTCTCATGAAATCTCTGTTTTCTGGTAACGCGTAGCAAACTGCAGTTCTTCTCCGGCTAGCTACATCAAATATCTGTGGATCTTCTTCAAGCCTCAAAGGTTAATAACTCAATTCTCCCGCGCCCTCCGCCCATGTGTGGGATTAGTAATGTTTACTGTTCAACTGCCATGTTTGCAAGCAGCACCTAGTGTTTTTGCGTGTAATAGGACCAAATGCCTTGTCCAAAGTAGAGTTTGCTTAGGCGTGTAACTAAGTGGACTTCCCCTGTTATTGAACAGCTGATGCGCTGGTGTCGACAGGACTGGCTGAATTGGGCTACAACTATTTAAATATTGGTATACCACTTGGCTCAATTCAGCAGATTGTTGCATAAGGCAAGGAACTTTTGTCTAAAAAAATAATCATACTCTTGTTTATTGCTCGCTTCCACAATGATGCAATATTATTATATGAAAATATTTTTTTTGATGGGAAAAAGGTCTTCACCGCCGGTTCGTGTCTTCAACCGGCGGTGTTGATGTCCCCATCACCAACGGTTCCAGATACGAACCGGCGGTGTTGATGTCCCCATCACCAACAGTTCTGGAACCGGCGGTGATGGCCCCACTATCACCAACGACTTAAATCCAACGGTACCCAAAACCGTTGGTGATACTCCTTACGAACCGGCGGTGATGAGGGGTGCTGGAGTAGTGTAATCAAAGCTAAGTGGTGCAATTTACCATTAGCCTGTATGTGCTCCATTTGTAGCTGTGATTTTTCTCCAACTGATACTTGATTTTACTTGGGTGGCCTATAGTGCTGCTTGTGAATTATGTCTATCAGTCTGGCTAAGAAAATATTAAACAAGTTTCCACATTCGGTGGTTATTCGGATTTAGGAAAGCATAGTTAGCCTTTTGTTTTTCTTTATGGCATACAGTTAGCTCTCAATGATACCATAATGATGCAGACTCATATCAAAGTTTATAGTAGCAAAACTGAGGAAATGCATGTGAACATTTTACATTATTATTGGAAGCAAAGTGGACAGGTACGGTATAGCTATAGTCATTCAAGTATGTTCGGTTGAAATTCTTAGCTAGGGGAGATGTTTGAAGAATGATCATGAGTTAACTGCGATAAGTTGCATTATAATGGTGACTTAGTGTTTCATCGCAGGCGTTGGAAATAATATTGGTTGCAGACGAGAAGGCAGAACTGGAGATTTTCATTGGCCTTAGTTCGCAGATATGCAAAGTCATTCCAGGAGACTTCGCCCGAGAACTAGAAGACGGCCATCTCAAGGACAGATTCGTGAAGCGGCTCGTAGACGCCCTGAACGCAAACATGGAACCCAGCGCTCACTGCCCCGGGATCAGGAGGGTGATACTCGAGCAAGCCATAAACATGATGGAACATGACTCTCGCTACGCGAGGTGCTTCATCGACCGCCGCATGGCGGAAGCACTGTCCATGGTGGAAGAGACGGCCTCGGAGGCCGAGAACTACAGCCTCTTCCTAGGTGATGTAGGGCTGATGGAGGCCCGCGTGCCTTTGTCATCCCTTGTGGCGACGGCCAAACAGCTGCTGGCCATCCATCGAAGCTGACAACCCCATCATCATCATGGATACAGATTGTATTGTAGTTGTGCTGTTGTGGTGTCCTTTTCTTTTACTTGAGTTGCTGGGTCCAGAGTTGGAGTGAAGGTGAGTCCCGGATCCCATGTATTCCTGTGCACTGTGAAAGAGATTCTTATTGCTGTTATTATGACTTTTGTGATTAATGGATTGTCCAAAACTTCCACTAGCTTGCTGTTTGCAAAGCTTGTCTTTTTTTTTTCTTCGAAAGATCCTGTTGCAAGGCTTGTAGACTTCAGATAGACAGTTGGACGCCTGATGAGCTAAATCAGGCTCTTGCTCGCGACCACGAATGCTCAAGCCCACGCGCGTCTAGCCGCCTGCCCATCCTGTCCGTCAGTTCATTGTGTTTCTGCTTCCCGCTTCATGATCCAAGCTTGGCGTGGTAGTGATTCAAGAAGGAACCGGCGGCGAGGTCAAAGAGCCAAAGAATCAGCATTCTGTCGCCGGGCAATCTCGTCAACAGTGCAGAGGGAAGTTAGCTGATTGGCCGCATCAAAGTTGACTGTAGTACGCTAGTACTGCCTTGTGCTTCATCTTCCTCCAGCGGTTCAGCCCAGATCCGATGTGTGGGACCGAAGCTGGCGACCAGAGGTGGGTGAATGGGAGCCGATCAAAATTTCTTCCGAAATTCAAACCGTCGGCCTATATTCCAAAACCACCGCAAACCCTCGAACCTAGGTCAGCGAGAATAACTATGAACAAGCTATCTCGAAGCAAAAGACCCGAGTCGCAAAGCGGAAGCAAAACAAGAAAACTTCTCAAATTGCGTCTCTGCTGAATCAGACCGGTCTGACCGCTTGCCCGGACCGGTCAGACCGATCAGGCTGGGATTTGATAATGCCGACCGGTCAGACCGGTTTCACAGACCGGTCAGACCGGTTGCTCCCAGATAGCCCGCGAACAAAAGCTCCAAATCACAAATCTTGAGTAAACGAAGTCTAAATCTCATCAAACTTGGAGGAAAGCGTCGTAACTACCCCATGAACATATCCCCAAAAGAGCTCTCCCGAAGGATCAACAGATCGTGAGAAATCGAGGGAGAATCGAAGAGGATTGGGGTTTTCTCAAGAACACGAAATCGCCAATCCGTGAGAACTCATGATTCCAGAGAGTGTAGCACTAGGCTAGATGCAAAAGAATCATTACAAAGAGTTCATTAAACCACGGAGACAAGGATTGTTTTCCTCCAAACAAGAATCGCACCAAAAGAGGAGAATCGAATCCAAAACGCAAAGGAGGAAGGGAGGACGAGATGCTCAGCACATGCAAGTGAACTCTTCAGATTCAAAAGCCCTGAGGGCACGAGGAGGATAGGGCCTCCTTTCCCAATCAAATCCCTTACAAGGTTTCAACAATCCATGGACAAAATCAACTCAAACGAGAGGAACAGAGGGAGAGGAACACAGGGGGGCGGCCTGGGGAAATAGAGAATTCACGGACACAATACAAAAGCCACAATTAACCTAACACAAGTGAAAGGGGTATTTATACCTGCGGGACCGATCAGACCGGTACGCTGGACCGGTCAGACCGGTTGGTTAGACCGGTCAGACCGGTGCCAGGGACCGGTCAGACCGGTTGGCCTGCAGCACCCCCTGTACAACGATCTCATCCGACGGCCGAGGTTCTTTCTTCGAAACGAAGTCTTCTCCGCGATGCCGCCGTCTTGATGAAGATCCAGTCCGCGGTTTTGGAGGGTCCACGAAACCCGGGTAGGTGGCCGGTTTTGAGAAAACCGCCAAAACCTCACGCGCGGGAAGATTCCCGCCTCCACGCCGTGGCCCTAGACGCCGTTCCCGCCTCGGCCTTCTGACGGCCCAAGATGCCGCCCGACGCCCGTCGCCTCCGTCAGTCCCGAGACCGACGCCCGTGCCTCCACGACTCGGCGTCTTCAACCGCCGTCCGCCTCCTTGGTTTTGTGGTGCAAACCAAGAAACCCGCCTTCCATCGCCGCTTGCGCCCTCGATCCAGGAGTGGACGCCACAGCTGCCACCCGGTCCGAGCTCCGGTCCCGGCTGCCCTTCACCGCCGTCCACCGCACGGTCCATCGGCCACAGCACCTCCACAGCAGCTCCCCGTCGACACTTGACGCATGTGTACCTGCAATCCAAAGACCAAGCGCACGATCACACCGCACGGTTGACAATTCACTCATCACAAGCAGGATAGAGAACTCTCGTTCCTCAATCTCCCCCTTGATGAGTGCATTGTCAACACACCACCTGAAAGCAGAGAAGTGATAAAAAGAGAAGCAAAAAAGTGAAGAACTCAAGCAAGTGACACAAAGCTCAGAGAAGCAGAAACAGTCACTTACCCACGCAAAGATCGATCCCCTAAGACAAGGGCAACGGCTCGACACAATCGATCAAAAGCCAAAACATGACTCCTCAAAGACAGAGGTAATGCTCGACGCAGTCATGCAAGAAGCAGAGGGAAAACGAGGAAAACCAGGTGCCAAAACCAAAGCAGAAACTCCACAAGCAAAGTTTTTCCCTCTCACATGTGCAACTCTCCCAAAATGATGCACTCTCAAAGCCCTGTGCACAACAAGTTTTTCAAAAATCAAACAAGTCTCCCCCTTGTTCGATCACTTCTCAAAATTCTCCCCCTTGTTGGCACATGCACACATCAAGCCTAAAAAGACCTAAAGCTCCCCCTGAAACTGAAACTCCCCCTGAACAGATGCTATGCAATGAATGCAATGCAGGAGGTGTAAGTGAAAGCATTCAGGGATACAAAGATATGAGCAACATCTAGTCTCAAGCATGTGTGCATCCATAAACAAGACCTGCATCTAGCTCAACATGGTATATCAAATCAGTCTAGAGCTAGGCAAGTTCAGTTTAGGAGAAATAAAAGCATCACCCATGATCTAGCACCAACAATTAGGAAATGGAAAGCAGTGCTACTCAAACTCATACAGGTGAGCCAAACCAGCCAAAAGCATAGTGCACACATTCATTTTTCAACCAAATTTATATGAAGTAATTCTTAATGACAGGGGTTGAAAGCTTGTCATGCTTTACTTAGCAACGAGGCCAAGCCTATGCCAAAGACAATCAGAAGCTTAAAGCACTCGTTTCAGTCATGCACAGCCTTGTCCGGGTTCTCACAAGTGCAAAGTGAGCCGTCCCGAAAGCTCGATCAGTGCGACAAGCAATCCCACCTGAATCTTTTCAATCCATTTCAAGAACAGTTCAAGCAATTTTATCAGATTTAGACCATTTCAAGTGTGAATTGCTGAACAGAAGGCTATACTAGCATGAATAAGATAGCAAAGCACATCAACACTCCCTAACATGCTAGTAGCCAAGACAGGGTGATCATGTTTTCAGATTTTCAAATCAAAATAGCTTAACTCAGATGATGTCATATACACAATGGAGCAAGCTATACATGATCAAGTTTATCAACTCACACTAGCAGGCACTAGAAGATCATAGCAATATATACAAGAATGCTAGTGCAAGTGAGACAATGTAAAATGCAAACATGTACAATACATATTCACAATGCAACTACCAAACCTAGAAAAACAAAGAGAAGCAAAACAAAGACCTACCAAGCTAACCAAAACAAAAGTCAGCGATCAAAAGGGGTAACAAACCCCAAGCTCCCCTCGCAAGCGAGCAAAGGTGTCCTGCTCTAGCGGTTTGGTGAGGATAACTGCAGTTTGCCTCTCAGAAGGGACATGGATCAAGTCTATGTGTCCTCTCTCATGGTTGTCTCGCAGGAAATGGAATCGGATGTCTATGTGCTTGGTTCTGGAGTGTAGGACAGGGTTCTTTGCAATGCTAATGGCTGACATGTTGTCTACAAAGATGGGAACCCTACCGAAACTCAAGCCATAATCCTGCAAGGTTTGTTTCATCCAAAGTATCTGGGAGCAGCAGCTAGCAGCGGCAACATACTCGGCTTTTGTGGAAGAAAGCGCTACGCTAGCCTACTTGCGAGAGGACCAAGACACCAAAGATGTACCGAGAAATTGACAAGTGCCGGATGTCGACTTGCGATCCAACCGACACCCACCGAAATCGGCATCAGAAAAGCCCACCAAAACCAGAGAAGAATCCGCAGAATACCAAAGACCAAATTCAGGGGTGAATTTCAGATACCTGAAGATGCGTTTTACCACCTGGCTGTGGGAGGTGCGCGGAGAAGCCTGGTAGCGAGCACAAAGGCAGACGCTGAACTGGATGTCCGGTCGCGTCGCCGTCAGGTACAGGAGGGAGCCGATCATGCTCATGTACTCCTTCTGGTCCACCGCCTCGCCATCCAAGTCCTCATCAAGCGCCGTAGATGTACTGATCGGAGTCGGCTGAGGAGACAAGTCGCTCATGTCGAATTTCCGCAGCAAGTCTCTAGTGTACTTGGCTTGATGGACAAAAGTGCCCTGAGGAGTCTGCCTGATCTGCAGCCCGAGGAAGAACTGCAGCTCACCCATCATGCTCATCTCGAACTCCCTGGACATCTGCTCAGAAAACTTGGACACAAGAGCGTGAGAAGAGCCACCAAAGATAATATCATCCACGTATATCTGAACTAAAAGAAAATCAGTGCCAGATCGCATGAGGAACAAAGTTTTATCCACACATCCCATTTTAAAGCCCTGAGCCAACAAAAAGGTTTTCAATCTATCATACCAAGCTCTAGGTGCCTGTTTCAAACCGTAAAGAGCTTTCTGGAGTTTATAAACACGGTTTGGAAACTTGGGATTTTCGAAACCAGGGGGTTGCTTCACATAAACCTCTTTTTCGATAAAACCATTCAAGAAGGCAGATTTAACATCCATTTGGAAAACCTTAAAACCCTTGGAAGCAGCAAATGCAAGAAAGATTCGAATAGCCTCCAAACGAGCAACAGGAGCAAAGGTTTCCTCAAAATCAATACCCTTTTTTGGCAAAACCCCTGGGCAACAAGACGAGCCTTGTTCCGAACAACCAAACCATCCTCACCCTGCTTGTTTTTGAAAACCCACTTCGTTCCGATGGGATTACAAGCAGGTGGAGGCTCGACTAAGACCCAAACTTGGTTTCTTTCAAAATTCTCAAGTTCCTCATGCATGGCATTGACCCAATTAGAATCAGAAAGAGCGTGTCCAAAATCTTTGGGCTCAAAAGAGGCAACAAACGCTGAATGAGCAAAGCCAGCGATACTTGTTACCTTGGACCTGGTGACTCGCTCGTTGAGATCACCTAGCATCTGTTGAGGGGGATGGCGACGCTGAATGTGTCGCGGTGCTTCCCGTGTCGAAGTCGCCTCCTCCTCAACCAAAGCTGGTGCCTCCTCGGGTGCAGCTGGTGTAGCCTGAGTCACCTCCTCGAACAGCCCCCGGGAAGTAGACGTAGTCGGGTCGGGGCCGTCGTCATCGTCCGAGCTCGTGGCAGAAATAGCTGGGTCCACAGCACGCATGGTAACCTCAGCCTCGCCATCTGCAGCTTCTTCCTCCTCATCTTCAAAGATGGAGGTGCCGAGCTCATCATCTCCTGCAACTTCAAAGACAGAAGAATTGCACGGTGCAGTCTCGTCGAAAGTGACTTCACAAGTCTCTCTGACGATGTTAGTATCAATAATCAGCACACGGTATGCTCTAGAGTGAGAAGCATAACCGAGAAAAACACCATCAGACGAGCGAGACTCAAACTTATCAAGATTTCCATCTTTCAGCACAAAGCACCGGCAACCGAAAACTCTGAGATGGTCAACACGGGGCTGGCGTCCAAACCGCAACTCATAAGAAGTCCTGTGCATGAAAGCACGCAAGAAAATGCGGTTGGACACGTAACAAGCGGTGTTAACCGCCTCAGCCCAGTATTTGCGAGGAGTCCTATGCTCATCGAGCATCGTCCTCGCCATCTCAACCAGCGTCCGATTCTTCCGCTCTACAACTCCATTCTGCTGTGGAGTGTAGGGAGAAGAATACTGGTGTTCGAGCCCTTGATCACTGCAAAAGGAGTCAAAACGAGCATTTTTGAATTCTCTGTCATTATCACTGCGAATCGCTCGCATGGCCTGGGGTAGCTCATTTTTCAACCTCAAGATCAAGTCTCGAACAAACTCGAAAGCCTCATCCTTGGTTCTCATGAAAAAGACCCAAGAATAGCGAGAAAAGTCGTCCACAATCACAAGCACGTACCACTTCCCACCAACAGACATCACCCTAGAAGGACCAACTGTGTCCATGTGTAGCAACTCTCCAGGGTGAGCGGTCATCACCTGATTAACAGGCGGATGAGAAGCGGCAATCATCTTCCCGTGGCGACACGAATGGCAAACAAGGTTCTTCTCAAACTTCAATTTGGGCAATCCTCGGATCAGGCCAAGTGAGCTCAGTCTCGACAACAAATCGAAGCTCAAATGTCCTAGTCTCCTATGCCACTTCCACAAATCAGAAGAAGGACCAGCCATCAAGCAATGAGAAGGGCCAAAAGGAGTTCCAGAGAAGTCAACCAATAAAACTTGATCGCGAGGTGTAATCCGGCAAATCAAATCTCCCCAGGAATCCAAAACACGCGAACAGCCCTCCTTGAAGCGAACCTCAAACCCCTCATCAAGAAGTTGCGAAACAGAAAGCAAATTGAAGCCAAGATTCGAAACCAAAGCAACTTCTCTCAGGGTAAAGCGATCAGAAACCCGAACAGCGCCAAGTCCACGTACCTTTCCTCTTCCATTATCCCCGAATACAATGTACTCCTTTGAGCGCATCGGGGTGAGGCTGGAGAACTATTTGTCATTTCCGGTCATGTGGCGCGAACAACCGGAGTCCATGATCCACCTGTTCTCCAAGCCTCCGACCTGCACATCAGTAGTGAGACAAAGGGTGAGCAAATGTCTCAACACTGGGGTTAGCAAAGTGAGAAGCAAACCAGTGTCGAGCCATTTGCTCTACAGAAGGGTTAGCAAAACCAGACAAAGCGTATCCCCCGTCCCGTCTACCGCGTGACTGACGAACACTACCGCGAGGAAAGCGTGGAGCCTCAAAACCTCCTCCAAAGCCTCGGTCCCGTGGTCCATAGCCGTACTGAAAACGACCAGGAGCACGGCCGGCAAAGCGACCACCTGCTGGAGCACGGTAACCACCACCGTCTCCCTGACCTCCACCTACACGGCGTGCCCTAGCATCTCGTCTATCACCACGCTGAGAAGGACCATGCACCCGAGCAGAGTACATGTCCGTGTTCCGTCTCTCCTGCTCTCTCCTCACAGCCCGCTTCCTCCTGAAGCAAAACTCCTCCAAGTGACCTTCCCTGTCACAGAACTCGCAGTGGTATCTCACCTCACGCTTGGGAGGTGGAGGCCTAGCCTGCGGACGGGGAGGAGCAGCCCTCTTCTTCTGGGCAACCTGGGCTGTGGCAGCAGGGAGCGTGTCGAGGGAGTTCCTCAGCTCATTGGGCTTTGGAACCCAAACCTGCTTCTGCGGAGGTGCTTTCGGTGGCTCTTTAAGCACACCATCCGTGGGGTCAACAAGCGAAGGCCACATGCTCGTGCTAGCAGTGTTTCCAGCAGTCTTGCCGATCTTACCATACAACCTGTCAAAGTCTGACTTCGTGTATGTGTAACCGACCCCAAACCCATCACCACGCTTGAACTGCTTGATCATCATGCCCAACTGCGGCTCGCTAGCAGAAACCCAACTAAGAATCGCCCTAAGATAGGTATTCTCATTCTCCAGGTTGGCTTTCTCTACCGCAAGATTATTCAAATCAGAGATCAAACCAGGGCAAACAGAGTAGTCAATAGGTGGGCTAGACTCTATGACCTTAGTCTTTCTAAAAGACTTGATCAAAGCGTTCTTCTCCTCTAGCTCCGACCTAAGCGTGGGACAAAGCTTACAAGCACCAAGCAAAACTGGCCTAGACTTCATCTCCTCTAGCTCGCACACAACAGTAGCAAACTTGGACTGCAATGAAGCTAGATCGGACTTAAAGATAGGTCACTCCTCGCATTCAAGCACATCGCTAACAATAGGAGCATCCTTAACCAGTTCTAGTTCATGCTTGGCCTTAGCAAGCTCATAAGAAACGTTAGCAAGCGAAGTCTTAGCAACATCTAAGTCCGCGACGTTCTCATCATGCTTGGCACGGAGAATAACAAGATCATTCATGTGAGATATGCAGCCAGCGCACTCATCCTCACTAGACTTCTCCCTAGAACAAGCCAGCTCAGCCCTAAGCTTTCTACGCTCTCTAGCTGCTTCCTTAAGCAGCCTCTTCTGGTTGTCGAGAGCAGCGTACAACTCCCTAACCTCTGTATCAAGCAGGTCGATCGTGGAGTTTACCTCTGAATCGCTCTCGGATCCAGGAGAAGAGCCGGAGTGCGTTGGTGTAGCGTGTCCACCCGAAGACGCACGAGCACCATTGGCTTCGCCCGCCATGGTGCAGAAGCTCTTGCGCCGACCGGCCGCCAAGCAAAGGCCAATGAAGCCGGTGGCTTCCTTGTCCCGCTTCTTCTTCTTCTTGTCGTCGTCGTCGGAGGTCGGTGAAGAAGAGCGGTCGGTGTCGGAGCTCTTGTCGAGGTCGCTGAGCTGCGCCAGGAAGACCTTCTCCCGCTTCTTGGCCTTGTACTGGAAGCGCTTCTTGAGCGACTCCTTGTCGAAATGTCCTCCCCGGTCACGACTGCGGTGCTTGTGGCGCCGACGCTCCTTGTTGGAGCCTCCCTCGTCGCGGTCGTGGTGGCGGTAGTAGTCGAAGGAGTTGTTCTGGCCACCGCCGGACTTCTTGGGGGCAATCGGCGATGAAGTGGTTTAGATCACCGCAGTTGTAGCACCCGGGGTTCTTCTTCCTCTGCCTGTTGTGGTAGACGCGCTGGAACTTACTGATGAGAAGGCACAAGTCGTCGTCGCCCAGCGTCTCCAGCTGCTCATCTGAAACAGAAGGCAAAGAGGCAAGAGAAAAGCCAAGAGCAGAGTTAGCGTTAGAGCTCGATCCACCTAGGCCAGTCACAAGAGCGACGCTCTTGGAAGGAGGGGCACCATTGAGCTTGGCTCGTGTCTGGTTATCCACCTCCGTGGCCTTGAGCTTGCTAAAAAGCTCGTTCACCGTCAGAGTCTCATAGACAACAGACTCAATGATGGTGTTCACCTTGAGATCCCACACAGAGCGATCAAGTGCGTAAAGCAACTTGAGGGCCTTCTCGTGCTCTGTGTACTCAAGGGCACCAGCAGATCTGTTCGCATTGACCTTGTTCACAATCGACTGAAAACGACTGAACATCAGGTCAATGCTCTCACCCGGCTCCTGTGTGAAGTTCTCGTACTCACGCCGGTGAGTCTCGAACAGTTTGGCCTTCACCTGAGGTGTACCCTCGTGGTAGTTCTCAAGGCACGTCCAAATTTTGTGGGCTTCCTGAAAACCCTGGACGCGTGAGAACTCCGCACGAGAAACGCCAGCGAACAAGGCATTGACGGCCTTGGTGTTAGCTTCGTGCTGGGTCACCTGAAGAGGCGTGGTTCGAACAGCCAGCACCTCGTAAAGCTGGTTCTTGGTAATATCCCAGACCTCGGCTCCCAAGCTCTGCAGGAAGGCTCTCATGCGAACCTTCCAGTAGGCATAATCCTCGCTGGAAAACACCGGGATCTTACCAAGACTCGCCATGGTCGCCAAGTGGTTTTCGAACCGGTTAAGGTACTGAAAACCTCAACCAAGCTCTGATACCAATTGTGGGACCGAAGCTGGCGACCAGAGGGGGGGTGAATGAGAGCCGATCAAAATTTCTTCCGAAATTCAAACTGTCGGCCTATATCCCAAAACCACCGCAAACCCTCGAACCTAGGTCAGCGAGAATAGCTATGAACAAGCTATCTCGAAGCAAAAGACCCGAGTCGCAAAGCGGAAGCAAAATAAGAAAACTTCCCAAACTGCGTCTCTGCTGAATCAGACCAGTCTGACCGCTTGCCCGGACCGGTCAGACCGATCGGGCTGGGATTTGATAATGCCGACCGGTCAGACCGGTTTCACAGACCGGTTGCTCCCAGACAACCCGCGAACAAAAGCTCCAAATCACAAATCTTGAGCAAACGAAGTCCAAATCTCATCAAACTTGGAGGAAAGCGTCGTAACTACCCCATGAACATATCCCCAAAAGATCTCTCCCGAAGGATCAACAGATCGTGAGAAATCGAGGGAGAATCGAAGAGGATTGGGGTTTTCTCAAGAACACGAAATCGCCAATCCATGAGAACTCATGATTCCAGGGAGTGTAGCACTAGGCTAGATGCAAAAGAATCATTGCAAAGAGTTCATTAAACCACGGAGACAAGGATTGTTTTCCTCCAAACAAGAATCGCACCAAAAGAGGAGAATCGAGTCCAAAACGCAAAGGAGGAAGGGAGGACGAGATGCTCAGCACATGCAAGTGAACTCTTCAGATTCAAAAGCCCTGAGGGCACGAGGAGGATAGGGCCTCATTTCCCAATCAAATCCCTTACAAGGTTTCAACAATCCATGGACAAAATCAACTCAAACGAGAGGAACAGAGGGGGAGGAACACAGGGGCGGCTGTAAGGATCACCGGGGTTTCCGACCCTAGAGGGGGAGGGGGTGAATAAGGTCGCTAATCGCTTTTTAACCTAGGGCTCAATCTAATTGCATAAGATAAACCTAACACGTCCTACACATGCTAGTTATGACTAAGGTTTATCTATACTACCCTCTACTTACCCAAAAAGACTTGCAACCTATAACCAATCCTAATCAAACTAACTAGGAAAGTAAAGGTAAGCAAGAAAGAGTAAATGCGGAAAACGTAATGTGGTAAGTAAAGCGGTAAGGGAGAGAATATGCAAGCTCCCGTGAAGACACCAAGACACACGATTTAACGTGGTTCGGTTAGGACACCAAAGTCCCTCCCTACGTCCACGGCCACTTGCTCACAAAGAACAAGTGTGATGCCGAGTCTCTTCGCTTGATCACCGTCTTGCCACGCCTCAAAGGCTCCCGACAAGCAAAGGCTAAGTGACGCCAAGTCACAAAGACGAGGTCACCGCCACCGTCTATCTCGAAGCGTCACCACGGCACCGTCTTCACTATCTTGGAGCTTTAACACCAAGTAGGGGCCTCCTTCCCCGCACAAAGTGTCGTTGCCACTCCACACCAAGTCGGAGGGTCACACAACGAGTACACAAGGTGCTTGCCGCAGCAAGGCTTTCTCTCAAGCTAGTTCTCTCAAGAACTAAGCCTAAACAAGCACTAAGCACTCTCACAAGTGTGCTTAAGCCTATATGATGTACAATGAAGCTCTATGGTGGTTGGAGATGATCTTTAGCTCTTGTATACTTCCTTGAACTCCAGCACTCTCAAATGACCCGGCCTTGGGGGTATATATAGGCAGCACAAGCAAATGTAGCCGTTGGAGAAAAGCTACCAGAAATGTGCTTAACGCCGGTTAATCCGACGTACCCCAAAAGCCATCATCGGTTCAACCAGTGTATGTAAACTGCCACTTGAAAAACTAGCCGTTAGCAATTAACCGGTGTATCGCCGGTTTAACCGATGCAATCAACCGGTGTATGTAAAATTAATGTCGGTTTAACCGGTGATTGTAACTTCTTCACGTTCCTCCAAAAACCACCTCTCTGGACAACTGAACCGATGCAATTGACTGATGCATCGTCGGTTCAACCGGTGTAGGTATTTTCCTCGGTCTTCATTTGGCAATGCACCGACGTATGCATTTTCTTCAACATCGGTTAATCCGGTGTAAAACCCTAGCCCGCAGACCTTCTCTGTGATTGCACCGGTGAGTTCATTTTGCCCTACGTCGGTTTAACCGATGATAGCGGAACCCTCGTAGGGGTGGCCCTTCGGGCCTTGCTACACCTCTCTTCTCTTTGTCATCACTTGAATCTAAAAGCCTGAGAATAGTCATCTTAACAATCACATTAGTCCAAGTGTTGTGTGTGTCATCAATCGCCAAAACATTATATTGAAATATGGCATGAGAGGCCATTTTCACTACAGCGGCGGCCTGGGGAAACAGAGAATTCACGGACACAATACAAAAGCCACAATTAACCTAACACAAGTGAAGGGGTATTTATACCCGCGGGACTGGTCAGACCGGTACGCTGGACCGGTCAGACCGGTTGGTTAGACCGGTCAGACCGGTGCCAGGGACCGGTCAGACCGGTTGGCCTGCAGCACCCCCTGTACAACGATCTCATCCGATGGCCGAGGTTCTTTCTTCGAAACGAAGTCTTCTCCGCGATGCCGCCGTCTCGATGAAGATCCAGTCCGCGGTTTTGGAGGGTCCAAGAAACCCGGGTAGGTGGCCGGTTTTGAGAAAACCGCCAAAACCTCACGCGCGGGAAGATTCCCGCCTCCACGCCGTGGCCCCAGACGCTGTTCCCGTCTCGGCCTTCTGACGGCCCTAGACACCGCCCGATGCCCGTTACCTCCTCGCCCGCAGCGAGGCCCTTGACGCCGTCGACGCCCGTCGCCTCCGTCAGTCCCGAGACCGACGCCCGTGCCTCCACGACTCGGCGTCTTCAACCGCCGTCCGCCTCCTTGGTTTTGTGGCGCAAACCAAGAAACCCGCCTTCCGTCGCCGCTTGCGCCCTCGATCCAGGAGTGGACGCCACAGCTGCCACCCGGTCCGAGCTCCGGTCCCGGCTGCCCTTCACCGCCGTCCACCGCTCGGTCCATCGGCCACAGCACCTCCACGGCAGCTCTCCGTCGACACTTGACGCCCGTGTACCTGCAATCCAAAGACCAAGCGCACGATCACACCGCACGGTTGACAATTTACTCATCACAAGTAGGATAGAGAACTCTCGTTCCTCACGATGCCTTGATTTAATTCATCTGGATTATTAGTCCTGTGCCAACTTGTGTAATTGTGTTTATGCAGCTGCAATTGGCTTAGACATTGGTGGTTGCCTGGATGCAATGTTTGCCATTTGGTACCCGAAGAATTCGTTCTCTGAATTTGATGCTTCGATGTGTAAACTGACGCAGTGTTTGCTCTAGTCTCCTGGCAAACTTGGAAAGAGAGGAATGCAAGAGTTTTCAGAGGCGTCAGGGACGGTTCAACAACTGCTCGCAGTCATCAAGAGAGAAGCTGAGTTGTGGATTGATGCAGGAGCAATAAAACTAGGTTGTTTAGTTAGTGAGTAATTGCTTATGTAATAACTCTTGGTCCGGGCTACAACATGTAATCTAGCTTAAGGCGGGCAAACGCACGAAGTTGTAGCATGATATGTAAACTATATTCTTCTATCTTAATATAAAGATACGCATATCTCTTGCGTATTCAAAAAAAAGAGAAAGAAATGCTTCAATCTCTATTTGTCTACCAAAAGTGGAGCATCTCCATAGTAATTTCATTCGCAAGTAATCCCCTAGCTGTATTTTATCCTCCTCCCTTATCCCTAATTTCTGCATAAATTAAGCACCAAGGACCTGGAGCCACGAAGAGCTTGATTTCTTCGTTGCGCGAGGATGACGCTCCTGCTTTAATATACTACCTCCGTCCTAGCATATATTTATTTTTTTATTTTCTCCAAGTTAGATATTTAAACTTTGATTTGACTATACTCCCTCCGTCCAGTTATATGGGTACTGTAGCTTTTTGCCGATAAAATAAAAGGATGGGAAAAAGACGTATGTACCCTACATTAGTCCCCTATTTGCTTGATTAATTGCAAGATTATTGGCCACCTGTTGGTTGCCGCACCAAAACCCAGGTGGTCTCCATTTCTTTTATTACTTCTGGCTAGGGGTAGTAATGAGCCATGACTCTAATGCTCTCTTCACAATCTAACTTGACCGTTAATAATTTTAGATTAAAATTGTATAGGATTAGAGCCCGATCTTTTTATGGACTGGCCCTTAGATTATCTAAGCAAAAAATTAAAACCCTTTACCACCCCTACTTCTGGCCCACCAGAATTAATTACTCCATTGGAGCAGCAGAACGACAGAGAGGGAGATTGGGGGAGATAGGATAACGCTGACCGGATTTTTTTATCTAAGAACCTAGGATGTCTTACATTTTGGTACAAATTTTTTAAACCATGTAGTGCCTTACATTTCAGGACGGAGAGAATAGATGGTTAACAATATAAAAATGGACAGCATAAAAGTGATGTTAGTTTGTTCATAATGAAACCAACTATCGTAACATGTAGCTTTTCTATTTAAATTTATTATTTCTGAAGATTTTATTGGTGACAGATGAAAACGTTTAACTTTGATTAAGTCTAAAACTTGTTCTATTTTGGATCAGGTAGTAGTAATTTTGCAAATAATTCTCTAGCTATATTTTATCCTCCTCCCTGGTCAATAATTTCTTCGTAAATTAAGCACCAAGGATCTGGGGCTACGCACGCGGAGAGCTTGATTTCTTTTTTTTTTGAAATATTGGAGAGCTTGATTTCTTCGCTACGCAAGGATGACGCTCCTGGCCGAGCGCTTATTTTCCACAGCGTGAAGTGCACCAGAGAATTCTGATATGCCACGCGTTGAGGGAGCATTAGTACAGCCGATCTGATTTTCACCGAGTGGAAGCGCCGTGCACTTTTTTTTTTGAAACGCATTCGCACAGTAACCTGATGGTATGGTTGGCCTCCTTTTTCTTGGGCGATAAGAAATTAAAATTATTACTTATTCCTTCGGTGCTGCTTTGTTTAGTTAATCTTTGATCACTTTTGGTTAAGTAATACCTGCTCTCTTGGTTAAATTAGTTAATTAGCACATGTGATCAAGTTAGTTAAATATTTGTTCTTGCTAATCTCTATTAGATATTCGCATACTTGGTTAAGTGAAATTTTGGTGATAGCCTTGCTGGAGGGTAGATTATTTTTCATTTGCTTCCGCTTTATATTGACATTTTCAAATCGTTGTTACGATGAGGCTATCACTAGTTGACTCGTGTCATTTTGAGAGTATGTTTTAAGATGGCAATCAGAATATAGTTTTTACTAGAAACAACCCGCGGCGTTGCCGCGCTTCGGGCCTTTGCTAAGCCAGCGTGAATACTGTATGTGCGCCCACATACATATCTGTCGATGGTAATGATTTCATTAGAATTTGGCTTCCTAGAAAATATCGAGAAAGAACTGTTCGTTAATCATGCAGGTTCGTAAGGATCAGCTGCTTACCATGGACAATTGGCTGGCTTTGCAGCTTTTCAGGTGAGAATGTGTAATGCGATCATCGGTTTCTTGCAAAGGTTTTGTGATGGAAGATCTAGATTGATAAGCCTTAGGAAGTTAGGACATGCGTTCATCATTAGATTTTTCGAGGAAATAGCAAGGCAATATAGAATCAAGTATATGCTGTTCTTTACGAGCTCCGAGAAATTCAGCAGCAAGCACAGATGCCCTGCTCGCAAATTCGAACACCGAAGGCACTCGATCTCCAACATTGACCTTATTTCTTCCCATCCACCAAGCCCACAGCAAGATGATGACCAGTTGTTGCCTGTCTTTGTTCAGACTCAATATATGTTCGACCACCTCCTTAGCTGAACCAAGTGTTAGGAGAAGTATACGAACATCCTCTAAGTTCAACTGCTGCCAACATTTCTTAACCAATTTGCACTTGAGGAAACAGCGGCTACCATCTTCATTAAGGTGCCAGCACCTAGGGCAGCGAGTGTCGATTTCCATACCCCAACGCACGATTTTCATCGGCAAGGGGAGGCTATTATGTGCAAACCTCCAAAGGAATTGTTTCACCTTTGAAATGCAATCAACTTTTCAGTGTCGGTTCCAAAACTTGCCTGCAGGATCAGTCTCTGTAGAACTTGTTGAGCCAACTTGTTTCACCTTTTTGTGCTCACGGCCATCCTCAAGCACATGGGTATGCTGATTTAACAGAGAATAATCCCTTTACATCGCAGTGGCACGCTAAGGAGTCATCATAGCCTTGTTTCACTGGGATACTTAGGATGTGTTGCACATCTTCCTCCCAGAAAATATCACACACCAGCTCCTCATCCCAATTGCCTGTGTAAGGGTCTATGAGTTCAGACACTTTATTTAGCTGTTCTCCCTTTTGGTGTGATTGGTCTCCTTATGACACTGTTTGGCAGCCAGGATCACTCCATATATTTATTCTGGTTCCATCACCGACTCTCCAAATCAGACCCTCTATTAGAGCACCAAAACCTCGTAAAATGCTCCGCCAATTGAAAGCTCGGATCGCGTGCTCTAGCCTAAGAGAGGGAGGGGGTGAATTAGGCAACTTAAAACCTTAACCTATGGCTCCAACTTAATTGCACAATATTGATAATTTGAAATTAGACACCAATCGAAAGTCTTTGAAGTGAAGAACACTTGGTACACTAAGGTGAGCAAATGTATGAGCACATAGCCTATGAACTTAGATATCGAAATTTAAGTTCAATAGATCATGATTCAATATGCATGAAAGCACACTACTTTATTTAATAACTCTTGTAGAGTAGTTAATTCACATTGAGCGTGAACAACATTCTCTTAGAGTGTTAACTCCGGAAAGAGACTGCAAAAGATAGACTTGTAAACATTTTAGTCTCCAAAATCACAAACCATAGGATGAGCACCCCCCTAAATGTGTGCATTTAGTGTTTGAATCACTAATCAAATGTATGCACATTGTTTTTGACAACAATGGGAAGTTTACCCTATAGCTTATGCTCATGGTACATAAATGAAACATATACATCATGAAGTCAATGTACCATGGAGGGTAACCTTGTGTAGCTTTCTACACTCTTATCAAACCATGTAGGTTGCTCATGGGTTAGAGCATGACACAAGCAACCCACCATATGTAACACTAGGTGATGCAATGCAAACAACCTAGCAAGGGCAATGGAGCTACATGATGCTTGAATTGAAATCTAGCTACCATTATCTTATGGGGGACTTGGGCAACAAATGTCCAAGATGCGAGCTTGGCTTCTTTAGCTTGAATCCTTCATCTTGTAGTTAGCCAAGCCTCCAAATCCCCCGTAGTCATTCTTGGGCTTCAAGTCTCCTTTGTAACCCACACCATTTGAGGCCCTTTCATATTGGTGATGACATCCTTGGGCACCCAAATGGAGTGATTCCAACTCTTTTCCTTCTTCCCAACCTTGTGAGCAACCACCTTGCCATTGGTCTTCTTCTTGATCACATAGGAGGTGCTATTGCTTTTGTTCCTCCGGTTGGGCTTTGGTGTAGATGAGTGAACTCTTGATTCTGAGCTTTTTCTTGTTCTTCTCATCCGAAAGCTTCTTCTTTGGTTGAGGGCACTTGTTGGACTTGTGGCCTTTTTGATGGCACTTAGAGCAAGTTATGGTGGACCCCTTCTCAAACTTCTTCACCATGTCTTCACGGTTATCTTGAGAAGGTTGGACATTGCTCTCTATGTTCTTGCCCTTTAATCTAGCCAAGTCCTTCATGAGCCTTTCTACTTTTTGCTTGAGCTCATCATTTTCCTTGGCAATGAGGTCATCACATGGTTCTACAATAACATCCTCAAAGCATTTCTCATTGCAAGGGTTAGATTCATCAATTAAATCTAAGCAAGAAGTTGAAGCATCTACTTTAGAAATTGAGCTTGTACTAGGAGTAGATTGCTTCATTTCCAAAAAGTCATTAGTATCATTAATGCTCTCAATTTTCAACTTGAGCTCTTCATGCTTCTCACTAAGCAATTTGAATTTGCATAACAAATTTTTATAATTTGTAGCAAAGATAGCATTAAGATCATTAAGAGCATTAAGGTTTTCAATTTCATTTGATTCCTTCTTAATAACTTTTTGGTGTTCATGAAATAATTCAAGAAATTCTTCTTATGAAGGAGCGTCGGATTCGTCATCACTTACATCGCTTTCCATACCTTTGGCCATAAGGCAAATGTTGGATGATGAACCCATGTTGATGTGGGTGGTAAATCTCTTGATTGACTCATCGCTTGAGCTTGTGCTTGATTCTTCACCACTGCTTATCCATTCACCAAAAATGGCGAAGGAGTCATGTTTAGGCTTTTTCTCCTTCTTTTCTTTCTTCTTCTTGAAACTCTTGAGGAAGACCATATACCCTATTGAGTTGATTTCCTTCAAGTATTTGTTCATCTTCTTGACTTGCTTGTAGAGGTTGGGGTTCATTGGCTCTTTTTCATCATTTGAGGAGCTTTGGCATGCCTCCTCTTCTTCCTCTTTACTTGAGCTACCTTTGATGGCCATCTTCTTCAACTTCTTGACTTGCTTGCATGCAAGTGCGCTATGTGTTGGTGAAGAAGGCGGCGCTTTTGGCTTGATATCATGACGTAGCTCATGGGTGATCACCTTGTTGAGGACTTGATTTAGCGTCAATGTGTTGATTTCTTTCTCATAAAGAATTGTGATCACCAAATCATAGTCCGACCTCCGTAGTGAGTGAAGGATCTTGCGAATGAGCTCCGTAGCATCAATTTTCTTCACACCTAAAGAATTAATCTCATTCACAAGAATATTCAGCTGTGAGTACATAGATTCAGCATTCTCATCATCAAGTTGCTTGAAGCTATTAAGTTTATCAATGAGAACATGATATTTTTTATTTGCAACATCTTTTGTGCCCTCATGGTTCTCACTAATAGTTTTCTATAGATCCTTAGCATTTTCACAAGCAAAAACATGATTGAACACAGTGTCACCAAGAGAGCTCAAAATAGCACATTTTGCAATAGCATCATATTGCCTCTCTTGTTGACTATTGCTCTTCACTACCTCACTAGTTACTCTCCAAACATTTAGGCCCTTTGCTTGGAGATGTGATTGCATTAAAATCTTCCATCATTGGAAGCCCGTGCCATCGAAACGTGGAGGAGGTCCTAATGAATCCATCCCTTCCCCAAAGAGCTAACTCATTAGGCGGTGAAGCCTAACCGATCAAGTGAGCCGGTAAACACAAATTGCCAATGTAACTGGCTTTCTTTGTGAGAGAAGTGAGTCCTGGCTCTGATACCAATTGAAAGCTCGGATCACGTGCTCTAGCCTAAGAGGGGGAGGGGGTGAATTAGGCAACTTAAAACTTTAACCTATGGCTCCAACTTAATTGCACAACATTAAACTAAAACATGCTATCTATATGTGCAACTATGTTTATTCTAGTGTGAAACTCCTATCCCAAAAGAGTTTAGCAGCCTATAGCGTTTCCTATCAAGATACTACAAGGAAGTTAGTATAAAATGCGAAAACGTAAAGAGTGGGATATGAGGAAGCAAACTTTTGACGCGGGTGTTTATCTCATGGTTCGGTTAGCCACAAAGGCACACCTACATCTACGTTGTCGAAACACTCATAAAGAGTATCACTTCTCGGCAATCAAGTCTCTCCCGGGGACACCGAGTCACCACAGTCACCTTGATCCCGATTTCCACTAAGGAGCTCCTCAATAAAGGATGGGAGTCTCCACGTCCCCCGCACAAGGTTGTCCACGTCGCTCCACACCAAGTCGGAGGGTCGTTGACATTGCCGGCGAGCTTCAAAGCTCCAAGGGGCCGACACACAAAGATATCTAGTTGGTTCACTAAAGAACCACAGCATAAAGGCACAAAGCCTTGCTCTCTCACTCTCTAAAGAGGTAACCTAGCACTAACACTCTCAAAAGTGTGCTGAGGGCTAAAGATATGATCACTAAGCTCTTGGATGGTTTGGAGATGTTCTTGGGTGTGGGTGTGATGTTCCTGAACTCCAACAATCTTGAAATGCCCGGGAGATGGCATATATATAGCCCACCAAGTCCATAAAGCTGTTTGTAGCCGTTGGGGCTTTTCTGCGCAGGGCACCGGTTAGACCGGTGGTAGGGCACTGGTGTAACCGGTCACACACGGCTTGCAACTAGCCGTTGGCCTTCTGACAGCTGACGTGGCTGTCACCGGTTAGACCGGTCCATTGCACCGGTGGTTCACCGGTTCAACCGGTACTGAAGGATTCTGCCCTGATTCTTCTGCAGCACTGACATCATTACACCGGTGACTTGCTCCGGTGCACTGTCGGTTCAACCGGTGCTAAAGACTTGCTTCCTGGCCACTTGACATGCTCTCTGGTCAATAGCATGGTGCTTGCACCGATGCCTCAACTTGGCACCACCGGTTCAACCGGTGCTACTTGGACTTCTTCACGCGACTGGGCATTGCATGGCCCATTGCACCGGTGATCTTTTACCGGTTTATCCGAAGCCCACCGGTTAGACCGGTGCATGGTCACCGATTCAACCGGTGCCAATAAATTCTGTAGAACTCATCCAATTCGACAATTCTTTGAGTTCTTTCTTCTTATTTTGCTTAGCTTGGCCTTTTTACTTAATCCCTGGGATCTATAAAAATTCACTTGACAAACTCATTAGTCCCATTGATTTCGTTGTCAATCGATCACCAAAATCACAAAACAATGGCCTAATGGGGCCATATTCCTTACACCAAATATAGGAGATGCCCGGATTTTCGGAGGCCTGCAGAGGATCACCATTAGGATAGTATCTGGCCCTGAGCACCTGGGCACATAAAGATGCAGGGTCCATGAGCAGTCTCTAGCCTTGCCGTGCCAACATAGCTAGATTGAACAGGTGCAAATCCCTGTACCCCAAACCTCTTTTCTCCTTCCTGCTACATAAAAGGTCCCAGTCAAGCCAATGCATTTTGTTTTTCTTATCTTGTAGCAACCAGCAATATCTGCAGATCATGGAGCCAATATCGTCGCACAGTGTTTTCGTGAGATCAAAGCAGGACATTGTGTATGACGGAATTGCTTGTGCAACAGCCTTAATAAGCACATCCTTCCCGGCCCTGGACAACAGCTTCTCCTTCCAACCCTGAGTTTTATTCCACACCCGTTCCTTTAGATAATTAAAGGTCTGAACTTTCGATCTGCCCATGCTGATAGGCCGGCCAAGATACCTATCACTCCTTGCTTCCAAGCAGATTTCAAGGTTAGCAATGAGATTTGATTTTACCTCCTCCCTTGTGTTTCTACTAAACATAATGGACGATTTGTCCTCGTTTATGGTCTGGCCCAAACAATCTTTAGACAGAGATAGCACGTTTTGCGAATGTTCTGCACTTCCATCATCAATTTTGAAGAGTAGCAGGGAATCATCTACAAACAACAAGTGATTGGTGCTCGGTGCCTCCTGACAAACACGGACAGGCTCCCTATTGACTTGACTTGATCTAGTGAATACGAAGAGAGGTGGGGCCTGCGCCTGGGCCAGGCGACGCGCATCCTCGGTCCTTGTGACCGCGTCACCGCGAGCATGCCTTGCTTGGGTTGGGCAAATATAACCAAGAACTGAACCGAAAAAACCAAAAAAGAATTGAAAGAATCAGAACCGAGAAAATTCGGTTCTGCTTCGGTTCCATGTTCTAAGGAACCAAATTTACTTGGTTATTTCAGTTCTTGGGCTAGGTTAACCCAAGAACTGAGTCCATGTCAAATTTATTCTAGCTGGCTTGACCAAGGCCCAAGCCAGCCCAACTAGAAACCCTAGTCCATACATAACCTCGAGTCCACCCGAGACCCCGACCCCCTAGCGCCCTGGCGGCTGACGCCCGCGCCCTCCACCCCAACGCCTACTACCATCCCAGTCCCTACCGCCCCATTGGCACCTCGACGACGACAAGGTGAGAGACCACGCAGCCCCAACCCTCGCCCTACCGCTAGTCCCCACCACCTCATCTAGTGCCCACCGCCACCTAGCGCCCGCTGTCGCCGGCCCTCGCCTCTACCCGCCGTTGCTCCTAGGCAGCACCCTCCTCCCCTCCCTAGCGTGCGCTGCCGCTCCGTCCTCCACCTCAGTTGTTGCCTGAGGTGTGGGGCAACAGCGCAGCCACCGGGGCGAGCGGAGGATGGGCCGTGGGCGGATGGCGGTGCGGCACGACGGCGGCGGCTACCTCGGTGTCCAGCTCTTGCGCGGGTTGGTGGCGGCGCTTTCCGCCTGGGCAAGAGCAACGGATGAGGCACGAGGAGGCGAACGGCGGCGGTAGGTAGGATAGGATCTAGTTTTTTTAAATTTTGTGAACATTTGTTGTGATAGACTCGGTTAATTCGGTTATAACCGACCAAACTGAAGTAACCGAAACCATTCCTTGGTTCCCACTTTTGAAAAGAACCGATCGGTCCTTATTTTCTAGAAACTGAACTTGTGTAGAAACCGAGAAACCGAATCGATCGGTTGAATTAGAAACGAATGCCTAGGCTGGCTGGTCTCCGCCGTGCGGTCCTTGTAGAAGGAATAGACGCTATTGGGGACGCCATGCGCCCAGGTTCCCAAGTGGCCTGGTTGGCAACCCCAGTGGAAATGAATCATGCACGCGCCAGTGTGGGTCCACGGTGGAAAGCGTTTGTGTTGTTCCTTCTTTCCTTTCATTTCGGTGGGCATTCATGGTGTTAAAATACATACTGCTCGGCTCTGGAAACCGCAGTATTTTCATGGTGTTGTTCGCATCGGAATTCAGAAATGGTACGGTGTTCCAGTTGTTTTTGTGTACGCACAACCAACGAAATGACCACGAAACAAACCCAGTATTTTTAGTTCTTACAGTGGGAACTGAAGTCGGTGCGCATGACAAATTAAATGCAATAATCCGCTATACACCATTTGTAAAGACACTTTGGAAGGGAATAAACGGAGCAAATGCCGAAATAAAAGGCATAAATTGCAATTTGCAAAAAGTAGCACAGCTTACCTGTGCTGAATAGCAGCCACCAGGTAACCATTTTGACCGGATGGTATCTGTTTTTTGTCTTTTTTTTTCCCGCGATTATTGAGTAATTAATACGAGAGTACAAGTCATGCCAGTAATCGTTACCGTACTCAGGCCAGTATAATCATTGGAGACCATGTTGTTGTTTTGATTCGTGATCCTTCTTTGGTATGTGCACGACGTGCCAATATGTGTGCATAAGCATACAATACAATGAAGCACAGAGTTTACCTCTTATTGGGAATAGCTATAGATAACAATGATCGGATGCGCACAAGAATGAAGGGTTCGGTTTGGTATGAGATCATAAACAAGTTTTACACAAGAAAATAAATTCGGCAGTGCACTTCATATGCGATCAGCACATGAGCACACAAATCTTAGCGCACAAATGGACATCACCTTCAGGCCTACTTTGGCAGTGGAGGGAAGCATACCCAGTGCCAGGAACCCTCCATCGGGAAATTTTTTTGATCCTCCATTCCCGCCTGTACCCCGGGGGAGAACCCACGCGTGGGGGTTGTTTCCCGTTGCCGTTTGGCAGTGCTGGCAAGGCGGGAGGGTTCTGCCTGTTGCGTGTCTTGCAAACCACCACCACAACATTTTGAATGCCAACAACAAATCTGATTTTTTTGAACAAATAATACATGGAAAATCCCGACAGATCAATGCCAAATCCTCAAGTCTGTACGTGCATCCTCAAGTTTTGAGGACAAATTTTTTGACATAGTTCAATACATAGAAAATTTAATTCAAATGCCAAATCCAACCTAGCTAATCTATTCGTCACCAAATCACTGATCAAATCCATCCAGATATCCGAGACATATAATAAAAAAACTATGGTTCAACTCCTTTCATAAGCAGTGTTCGAGAGAAAAGGAAAAAAAAAAAGCTTTGCATAAGCTTCTTCTCACATAGGCTCTGCAGCAAGTAAAACAATTTTGTTCTCATATCATGCATTTGCTTCCACACCAAGAACCCTGCAGGTAAACAAGGAAAAACATTAGTAGCTAGAGACATACCTAAAGTGCAGGTTAGTCATCTAAGCTCCACAAGACCAGTCACAAAATGCAGAAACAAATTCAATCAGACCTATATAGAAGGATAGCTAAGATACTTTTCCGTGAAACCAGAGTAAACAAGATGACATTTTTGTACAGGGTAACAACTAAACCTATCAAAATTCAACTACATTTTAAGCTCTACAGCTTGCACATGATCACGTTATCAGCACTCAGCAATCCATTTATAGCATCAGAGACTCACTTTCCATAATCTAAAAATAGCATCTGCATAGCACAACATGAACTGGATGTGCACAGTACCTCCAAAAGCATCCTCATGGATTTCTCATCCACAGTGCCTATCCAAACATGATATAGAAACAAGCAGTAAAGCTTAAACGCCAGGGGTGATCTTTTTCATCCTAGTACTAGAAAATAAAGACTAACAAGCCAATCACTCCTAGTTGTTTATAGGCGTTCTAGAGAGTGCTATTAGCAAATGTAGTATATTTATTAGTTATAAGCATTAAAACTGAACTAAACTGAACTCTAGTGCAGCAAAATACATGTACAGAGTTTACTTAACACTGAAAATTGCCTACAACATTTCATAATACCTTCATATAATGTCAGTTTAAAGTAGACCTGATGTTTCGCGTGGAATAGGAGGGGAAGCGGGCTTCCAGGCCGGGGAGATGGGCTTCCAAAGTACGCCAGTGATTTTTTCGGGGAAGATTGGCCCTTGGAATTTTGGCCCAGGGAAAACTCAGGGATCCCCTTTGGGTTTCCCTGCTGCCAAAGTAGGCCTCAGTGTATTCTTCAACCTCTCATCGCTGTCAAAGCAGGGGCTGTGATTTTCTAGGGGCATCAGAGTTCTCTGTACGGCTTTTCATACTCCTCTGGTGACAGTGTTTCCTTGTTTTGCCCGAGCTCTGAATCAGGAGGGGAAACACCATCTACCACAACAGGAGAACAATTCACAGAATTCTCTCGGGAACGGTTACTGCTGCAACTGGGGAACATTTCACAGGATAGAACGGTAATGTGGCATCCTTCTCTTCTCTTGCAGAAAGGAGAGCGCACTGGTGACACCTTTTGCTCATAATCAACTACCTGCAATCAAGTCATAGTAAGAAACACGACAGTGCAAGCAAGAAAGAAAGCTCGCTTCTGCAAACTTTTTTTTTTGCTTTTGCAAACAGTGCCAAATCATATGTTTTCTTTTGTGTGATACCAGAGTTCTCAGAAGTACTCCCATGAGTCAAGAAGGAACAAGTACCGCAACAAACCTTCTTGTCAGGCACGGCGCTTGAAACCCCTTTGAGGTCGCAGCCGTCGCAGCCGTCGGCAGCCTCGGCAATCTGACATATCAAGGTCCAGCTGCGACGGCTGCTGCTGGCTCTGGCTCCACTGAGGATTCAATGGTGCGCTATCGGCCTCGGGGTAACCCGCGAGTTTGTTGACAGGAGCAGGGGATGATGCCAAGTGAATATCAACAAGGACAGATCGATTTGCAAAAAACAGCCGGTTGAACCTTGCAAACATTTATATTTATGATCTCCTTGCACTTGAAGTCCTCATGATCCTCCATTGACCCTCATGAAAATCCCTATATTATCTGCAGTCTGCTATGCGTCTGGTACTGTCTGTATCATGTTGGCAGTACTATCGATATCTCTGCAACAAATAAATAATAATCATCAATACTTCCGCAAGCACAAAACTAGTTTCCATGAATGAAAAGCGTTTACACATGCGGAACATGTTTTAATTGTTTCATAGAAGATGGTGGAAAAAAATAAAGTCCCCAGGATACTATTCCTTTGCATTTTTGCTGGCAGACAGTCACTACTTTTACACTTGTTGAGCATAATAATTAGTTCAAAAAAAAATCCATTTGTAAACAATCAAAACATTATGGGCCTTGCCTGAGAAGAAGGATCGAGACACCATGATGGGGGCTTGTCGTGCTTTAGAGTTACAACTATGGAGATCTTGGCAAAAAACGGGTGGCAGTTTAGTAATAGGCTTTGCTTTTGAACTGTTCACATCTTTCTTTTTTTTGTTTTCACGCTCTTTTTTAGTAATGGCCAGATATATCACTCAATGTAGAGGCCGGGATGTGAACTATTCTTTTATTTAAAAAAGAGTGAAAAATAGAATAATGGCAACACAGTATATATGGAAAAAAATTAGGCATGCATTCGACAAATCCTGGGAAATACTTCCGCAAGATAATGTTCACATCCCGGCCTTTGAAATAGAACTGGTGGACGGGATGTGAACTATTCCTTTATTTAGAAATAAAGAGTGAAAAATAGTACTGGTAGCGGTTTAGTAATAGCCTTTGCCTTTGAAATGTTCACCTTTGTTTTCACGCCCTTTTTGTTATAATGGCCAGATATATCACACTATGTAGAGGCCGGGATGTGAACTATTCAATTATTTAAAAGTAAGAGTGAAAAAAAGAATAATGGCAAGGCAGTGTATATACAAAAAATTAGGCATGATGCAACAAATCCTATAATGTATATGCAAAACTATATAAATTTTGTACCAAAGAACTCTAACAGAAATGCCAGGTACCTTTATTACTTCGATGTGAGGGAGCAACTTCTTGATCTCCTCAGTTTCACACCATTTTGCTAGTTCATCGCTACCACTAATTATTAGCCTTTTGAGGTTCGTTAGCTGTTGTATGCTCTTTGGTAAAGATGTGATGCCGTGGCATAGACTGAGGGCAAGTTCGTCGAGAGAGGTGAGGTCCCCAATGCTCTCTGGTAAAGATGTGATGCCATTGCAATTGTTGATGATGAGTTTGTTGATAGAGGTGAGGCCTCCGATACTCTTTGGCAAATCATTCAGGCTTCCACTGGAGATGCTCAATACTTGAAGAGACGTGTGGCGCCCGATGGTCTCTGTCAAATCATTCAGGTTCCAACAGTCTAAGATACGCAAATGTTCGAGAGAGACGAGGTCTCCCACCCATTGAGGTAGTGTTGTTATGCTTTCAATAGTCACCAGATCTAGTGACTGTAAACAACTAAGATGCCCCGTGGAACCCTGCAATGCCTGCATCTCGTATCTCCCCATTATTTTCAACTTCTTAAGTGAAGCAATCTGACCCAACCAATTTGGAAGTTCTGTTTCTTGCTGGTCCCCGTTCGTCAGAGTTAGCGTCTGGAGGGAGAAGAGTGCTTGCGTGATCTCTGGTGAGTTGCTCAGATCACTGCATCTGTTGATCTGTAATTCAGTCAGGGCAGGGAGGTGGTGAAGCAGCCTCCACTGATGCATAGGCACCTTGCAGTCAGATACATGTAGACTAGTTACAGGAGGAGAGGAGGGGGCCGAAACAGTGGTCCGTGGATCCAGGATAATTGTTAGGGGAGGCTTTCTTTCACCTTTAGATAACTTCAGCATCTTCTCGTAGTGCATCCATGGTGAAAATTTGTAGGGAGAGTTTAGAGGGGGCTCCATGTATCCACTCTTAGTTTCCTCCCATGAGGATAGTACACCATCACATCTTCCCAATATGTCCCGTCGCTCCTCAGCTCTATGTGGACATGGTTTCAGCCTCAAATTGGGGCAATCATGGATTTGCAATAAACGGAGGTTGGGGAACATAAACTTTGAGAGGCAGTGGAGGTCTGCTCCTTAGTGTGATGAGTGATTGCCAATACGTGGAGTGGACTAATGGCGTTTAGTCGCGACTCTGTGGAGATTGTGCCAGTTCTTGGTCTGTGGTGTGCAGGTACACGGATGGTGCGGTGGCAGCGAGATGGTTTGGACAAGAGCGTGGCGCGTGCCGATGTACCATGCGGCGGCGTTGCGGTGGCGGGAGCTCGACGACCATGCGGAGGCAGGAGACCTTGCGGTGGCGCTGGAGGCCCGACCGGACGACTGTGCGGTGGAGAAGGGCGGCCCAGATGCTTGGGCCACTGCTGGGCCGCGTGGCGATCCACTCCTGGCGCCAAGGCGGGACGGCGTGGAGTTTGTTGGTAGCTCGGGAAAAACCAACGGCTGGGATGCGTCGACGTCGGCCGAGTCGGAGAGAGATGGCGATGGCGTCAGGGATGACGAAGGCGCTAGGGTTCCGGCGGGAGGTCGGACACGTGGTGACATCGGGCTTGGCGGGTGTGCCCGGAAACATCGCGCGGGAAGGTTTTGCGGTTCCTCCAAAACCGCACCCGAACTCGGTTTCGGCAGTTTTCCCAAAACTGCCCCCGGAAGATTCCAAAAGGACGCGTGGCGACATCAGAGGAATTGCGTCAGGTCGAAGCAATCTACTCCAAGTCGTCGCAGCCGTCAGATGGACTTCATTGTATCTTTTCCAGTTTTGCCCCTAAGGGCCTTCTAGTTCAGTCTAGCACTTAGGGGTAGTCTAGTCATTAGAGGATGGCTTGGAGGGAAAGGAAAAGTGGGAGGGCAGCTGGCCTGGCTAGTAAAAAGGGAGGCGCCCCTCCCTGGGCTGCTCTGGCGCTCAGAACAGAGAAGCACAAGTCCCTGGCGCCCTCTCCTTCCTTCTCCATGTTCTTCTCCCTCTCCTTCTCCAAGGTAGAATTAGGGATGGATTCTTGAGTCTTGTAAGGAGATTTTCGTGGGAAAGGAGGCCCATCCCTCCTTGTGCCCTCCGGGGTTTGAAATCAAGGTCAGTTTCTTGTTCTTTTGGAGCTCTGTGTGATGAAGCCTTGATTTCGTGGTGGAGTCTTTGTGTGCCGAGATCGCAGTGGCCTTGAGAGCTTTTTGCCGTGGATTCATGCCCTCTTACCTAGTGCTAATCTCCTAGAGTTCACGAGCTTCTTAGGATCGAATTTCTTGAGCGTTTCTGGTTTTGAGAAAACCCCGTTCTTGCTTGAGTTTTCGTCGATTCCTCTCAAATCATGGAGTGAATCGTCGATTCCTCTTGTGGATACGTTCACAAGGTCTTTGTGTTCGTACCTGCAAATTTTGGTGAGATTTAGACTCATTTTGATCAGGGTATCGTTGAGTCTTGATCAAGCCGCAAGCAAGAATAGAGCTTCTGCGACGTGTTGATCTTGTCTTATCATCGGTTTAACCGACGCCTGTCTAGGTGATCATCGGTTCAACCGGTGAACTGAAGTTCTTGCCCCTAGGGTTTTCTGCTGCTTGCTAGATGCACCGGTGCTTTTGCTCCCATCGACATCAGTTTAACCGGCGTTGCTAATTGGTCTGCAATTTTAGGCGTTCGACCGGCGTATTGATTTCTGTTAACGTCGGATCAACCGGAGTTCATCTGTTTCGAGTTGTGAACCCTCTGGACAACTGCACCGGTGATGGGGATTTAATTTCGTCGGATTAACCGGTGTTCATTGGGTGTTTTGGTGCATTTTGTTGCTCCTCTAGACAACTGCACCGACATCTGCCTGTGATTTTGTCGGATCATCCGACGTCTGATCGTCGGTTAAACCGACGCCATTTGAATTGCGTCGTCGGTTCAACCGGCGTTTGCTTTTGATCGCTGCAGGCTCTGTACACCGGTTAGACCGACACAGTGCCCTTGTGCACGTCGGTTCAACCGGTGTATATACCGTGCTTTACTTCTTACGCTGCTTTGTGTGTTTGCTTCCGTGTTCGATCACGTTTGTTTCTAGGATAGTTTTGTGTTAGTGTAGCTTCCTCGTAGCTGCTCTACACAACGCCTAGAACTCTGGGGTTGGGATGCACTCTTGAATCTAGAGCCAAAGTTTTCATTGCGATAATTTTTCGAAGGCTCCCATTCACCCCCCCTCTGGTCGCATTTCTCGGTCCTACAATTGGTATCAGAGCCGGGACGGTTTCTCTATAGCCTTCTCCGGTTCGAAACCGTTGTGCGACCATGGGTTCACCGGGCAAACCCCCGATCTTCGATGGATCCGATTACGACTATTGGAAGGTGCGCATGCGTGCCTATCTTTTGAGTCTAGGTTCCGAGGTCTGGGAGATTTGCGTGGACCCTGATTATGTGAACTTTGCGGTCCGCACGACCGAGCTTCAGGTTAGGAGACATGAGGTCAATAGCAAGGCGTACAACGCTCTCATAGCCTGTCTCTCTCGTCCTGAGTTCGATCGTGTCAGCGACCTTCTCACAGCCCGGGAGATCTGGACACGGTTGGCCAATTTCCATGAAGGAACCAACCATGTCAAGTCGAGGCTGTATGAGACTCACCGGCGGGAGTACGAGAACTTTTCTCAGTTGCCGGGTGAGAGCATCGACACCATGTTCAGTCGTTTTCAGTCGATTGTGAACAAGGTGCGTGCGAACCAGCCACAGGGCACCCAGGCCTACTCCGATCATGAGAAGGCTATGAAGCTTCTCTATGCTCTTGATCGCAAGGTCTGGGAGGTGAAGGTCCAGACTATCATAGAGTCTGCTAGCTATGAGACCCTCACTGTGGATGAGCTGTTCAGTAAGCTCAAGGCTTCGGAGGTGGAGAAGCTCTCTCGAGCTAAGATGGAAGGCAATCATGCTGATGCCTCCGCCTCCAAGTCTATGGCCCTGGTAGGCAACTCTGGAGCTAACCCTGACTCCTCTCTTGGAGGTTTTTGCTTGTCTTCACTTGTGTCTGTGACAGATAAGCAGTTGGAGGTGCTTGGGAGCGAGGAGCTTGCATTGATCATCCACAAGTTCCAGCGTGCCTTCAACAACAGACAAGCACGAGCGAAGACCTGCTTCAACTGCGGCAAGACCGGCCACTTCGCCGCCGAATGCCCCAGGAAGAAGAGTTCCAGGGATGATGACGGCCGCTCCAGGCACGAGGAGTACCGCGAGCACCGCCACAAGCACAAGAGTGGGCACTCCCACAAGAAGAATGGCGGACGCTCCAAGCGGCACCACGAGCAGAAGAAGAAGAACGTCGGCAAGTACAAGGACAAGCAGGCGTTCGTCGCCCAGAGCGAGGATCACTCCTCCACCAGCCAGAGTTCGACGTCTTCATCCTCATCCAGCTCCAGTGACTCCGACTCACACCACCGCGGCGAGAAGAAGCGGAGCTCCAAGAAGAAGACCACAGAGGGCTTCACTGGCCTTTGCCTCCATGCTGGGAAGGCGGCCGGTCTCTGCACCATGGCCATCGACTCCGACGCCGACGGAACTCCTTCCACTACTGCAGAGCTTGCACCTCAGCTAGAGTCAAGCTCTGAGGTACGTCCTGAGCACCCCACTCCTGAGGAGTTGGAGGATCTTTACACTGCTCTAGATAATCAGGACTTGATCATTAAGGATGCAAAGAGGCAGTTTAGAGCTTTGAGACAGGAGCTGAAGGAAGCTAAGCTAGCTCTAGAAATTGCTCAGTCTGCACCTATTGTGGAGGATTGTGTTGAGGAGGATGAATGCGGTCAGTGCATCGGTTTGATGTCTGACCTGTCCGAGCTCAGGAGCAAGTATGATGAGAACTTGCTCAAGCTCGAGGAGGGCAAGAAGGTCTTGGATGAGCTCAAGTCCCGGCCTACCCTCTTGGGTGCTTGTAAGGAGTGCCCAGCACTTAGAGAAGAGCTTAAGGAGAAGAATGCTGCTTTGAGGAAGTTGGAGAAATCCGCAGTCCCTAGCTCTTGCTCTGCTGATTGTACTGTGTGCCCAAGCCTGATCTCTGAGCTTGAGGAGGCACGGAAGGACAAGACCCGAATGGAGGAGGAGAACTCCCACCTTCGGGAGATTCTCAGTTGGGTGTCCGCCCGCGAGCCTCAGTTGGGCATGATGGTTCAGCAGTTTAAGCGTCCTGATGGTGTTGGGGTTGGTTTTGCTTTTACTCCTGCTGATTTTGTCCAACCCTATGGGAAGATTGGTGAGATGCTTGAGCCAAGTGTGAGTGCACTTTCCTCTTCCACAGCTCCACAAATTCCTAAGCCAGCACCAGTTAAGGGTGGAATCCTCACTGAGCCACCCAAAGCTCCACCTAAGAATCCAGTGTGGGTTCCCAAGCCTAACCATCTCAAGAACCGACTGGATACACTCCCTCCTAATGGTAAGCCAATTCCTAAGCCCAAGGTGAGGACTCAGCCCCCCAGAGTACCTCAGAGAGCTCCAGCACCTACACTACAGCCTACACACAAGAGAGAGCCTTACCAGTGTGAGTGGTGCGAAAGGGAGGGTCACTTGGCAGAGTATTGCTTCCGGAGGTTGAGGTTTGAGCGCAGGCAGCCTGAGAGGTGCGCTCCGGAGGTGTTCCACCAGCATACAGGTGGACACACTCCAGCTCGACGTGGGCAGAGGCGGGATGCCAGGCCATGTCATGTAGGTGGAGGAGGGGGAGGCGGTGGTGGATACCGCGCTCCTGTTGGTGGTTTCGCCGGCCCTGTTCCACACCGTGCTTTCGGTGGTGGTCAGCGTGGCCTAGGCTTTGGTGGCGGAGGCGCACCACATTTTCCTCAGCGTGGTGGTCGCCAGCCACAGTTTTCGTTTGAGGATACTTACCCTGCTTTCGAGCAGATGGCATGACACTGGTTTGCTTCTTTCTGTGCTAACCCCAGTGTCGGGCCATTTGCCCGCTCTTTCTCTTCTTACTGAGCAGGTCACTCGAGGCCTAGAGGACATATGGCTCATGGACTCTGGTTGTTCGCGCCACATGACCGGAAGTCACAGATGGTTCTCCAGCCTCACCCCGATGAAGGACAAGGAGTACATCACATTCGGGGATAACAGCAGAGGAAAGGTACGTGGAGTTGGCGCTATTCGGATTTCTGATGACTTTACCTTGAAAGAGGTTGCTCTTGTCGATAAATTTGGTTTTAATCTGCTTTCTGTTTCGCAACTTCTTGATGATGGGTTTGAGGTGAGTTTCAAGAGAGGTTGCTCGCGTGTTCTTGATTCCAGAGGAGAGTTTGTGTGCGGCATTGTTCCTTTTGGCCGTGTGTTTCGCATTGACTTTTCTGGATCTTCTTCTAGCACCTCTCACTGTTTGGTGACTGGTCAGTCTTCTGAGCTCTGGAAGTGGCATAGGAGGCTTGGTCATTTGAGTTTTGACCTACTAGTTAGGCTCAGCTCACTTGATTTGATCCGAGGATTGCCCAAGCTCAAGTTGGACAAGGACCTTGTTTGTCACCCGTGTCGTCACGGGAAGATGGTTTCTCTTCCACACCCTCCTGTGAATCAGGTGATGACATCGCACCCAGGTGAGCTTCTTCACATGGACACCGTTGGTCCTGCTCGTGTGCGCTCTGTCGGTGGAAAGTGGTACATTCTTGTGATCGTTGACGACTTTTCTCGATACTCTTGGGTTTTCTTCTTGGAGACTAAGGATGAGGCTTTTCAGTACTTTCGAGACCTTGCCTTGAGGTTACAGAACGAGCTTCCACATGCCATGAGGGCTATCCGCAGTGATAATGGGTCTGAATTTAAGAACGCTCGTTTTGATGACTTCTGTCGTGGCTTTGGTCTTGATCACCAGTACTCCTCTCCTTATGTTCCTCCACAGAATGGCGTGGTTGAACGCAAAAATCGGACCCTAGTGGAGATGGCCAGGACGATGCTTGATGAGCATAGGACTCCTAGGCGGTTTTGGGCCGAGGCAATCAACACCGCATGCTATGTTGCCAACCGCATCTTCCTTCGCTCATTCATGAAAAAGACTTCGTATGAGTTGCGGTTTGGTCGACAGCCCAGAGTGTCCCACCTGCGTGCTTTTGGTTGCAGATGCTTTGTTCTGAAGGAGGGAAATCTTGATAAGTTCGAGTCTAGGAGCTCTGATGGCATTTTTCTTGGCTATGCTCTTCAATCCAGAGGCTATCGTGTTCTTATTCTTGAGACTAACCGGATCGTCGAAACTTGTAATGTAACCTTCGACGAGTCCACTCCTTCTTTGTCTGCTTCTTTGGAGTGTGCAGGTGATGATGAGTTTGGCCAGGACATCTTTGAGGATGAGGATGAGCCTGAGGCCTTTGAGGGTGATGGTGGTGTCCCTGCGCCAGCTGCAGGCCCACTCCCTGGAGATTCGAGTTCAGATGACGATGGCGGCCCGCTCCCCATAGCTTCGACTACGGCCGATCCACGTCCAGCTCAAGGTTCTTCCTCCGGGACCCATGTTGAGGGCGGCGGCGAGGCGACTTCGTCAAGAGAAGCACCACGACACATTCAGCGTCGTCACCCACCTCAACAAATGTTAGGTGACCTCAACGAGCGAATCACGAGGTCCAAGGTAACAAGTATCGCTGGTTTTGCTCATTCAGCGTTTGTTGCCTCCTTTGAGCCCAAAGATATTGGACATGCTTTATCTGATTCTAACTGGGTCAATGCCATGCATGAGGAGCTAGAAAACTTTGAGCGAAACCAAGTCTGGGTCCTTGTAGAGCCTCCACCAGATTGCCACCCTATAGGTACCAAATGGGTTTTCAAGAACAAACAGGGTGAGGATGGGTTGGTTGTGAGGAATAAGGCTAGGTTAGTAGCTCAGGGTTACACCCAGCAGGAGGGGATAGATTATGAGGAGACCTTTGCACCTGTAGCTCGTTTAGAGGCCATCAGGATCTTTTTAGCCTTTGCAGCTTCGAAGGGGTTCAAGCTGTATCAGATGGATGTTAAGAGTGCCTTTTTGAACGGGTTTATAGAGGAGGAGGTCTATGTGAAGCAACCTCCTGGCTTTGAGAGTCCCAAGTTTCCAGACCGAGTCTTCAAGCTTCAGAAGGCTTTGTATGGTCTGAAGCAAGCCCCTAGAGCCTGGTATGCGAGATTGAGAGCCTTTTTGCTTAAGCAGGGGTTTGTCATGGGATCGGTAGATAAGACTTTGTTTCTCCTCAGGCGTGGCGCTGATTTTCTGTTGGTTCAGATTTACGTGGATGATATTATCTTTGGTGGCTCCTCTCACTCTCTTGTTTCTAGTTTTTCTGATGACATGAGCAGGGAGTTTGAGATGTCTATGATGGGTGAGCTTCAGTTCTTTCTCGGGTTGCACATCAAGCAAACCCGAGATGGCACCTTCGTCCACCAGGCCAAGTACACCAAGGACATGCTCAAGAAGTTTGACTTCGGGGACCTCAGTCCCATGCCGACACCCATGAGCACTTCTACGGCGCTGGATGAGGACACTGAAGGTGTTGCTGTGGACCAGAAGGAGTACAGGAGCATGATCAGCTCGCTCCTGTACTTGACGGCCACCAGACCCGACGTCCAGTTCGCGGTCTGTCTCTGCGCGAGGTTCCAGGCCTCTCCGCGCACTTCTCACAGGAACGCTGTGAAGAGGATTTTCAGGTACCTTCGATACACTCCTGAGTTTGGCTTATGGTACTCTGCTTCCTCTTCTCTTGCATTGGTTGGCTTTTCTGATGCTGATCATGGTGGGTGTCGGATTGATCGCAAGTCGACTTCAGGCACCTGTCAGTTTCTTGGAACTTCTCTTGTGTCTTGGTCTGCCCGCAAGCAAACTAGTGTAGCTCTTTCCACCACAGAAGCCGAATACATAGCTGCTGCTAGTTGCTGCTCCCAGATCCTTTGGATGAGACACACTCTCAGCGATTTTGGCCTAACCTATGGCAGAGTTCCCATTTTCATTGACAGCACTTCAGCCATAAGCTTAGCCAAGAACCCCGTCCTACACTCTCGCTCCAAGCATATAGACGTGAGGTTCCACTTCCTGAGAGATCACTATGAGAAGGGTGATGTCGAGCTGACCCATGTGTCCACTGAAAATCAAGTAGCCGACATCTTGACCAAGCCCCTAGAACAAGCCACCTATGCTCGCTTGCGGGGAGAGCTTGGCGTGTGCTACCCATTTTGAGTTGAGTAGTTGTTTTTGTAGTTTAGGATTTGTTTTTTCTTCTTTTGTTTTTCTTGCATTTTGTGTACATACCATCTTACATTGCATTTGCTCATATGCATTACACTTGCACTAAGCTTCTCATGTATGATATCTGCATTTGCTTGTGCCTTGTGCTATGCTATGAGTTGTATATATGCTTTGACCATGAGTAGCTAGCTCCTTTGAATATGTTGTATATTGGCTCTGAGCTTACCTATTTTATTCTTTGAAAATCATAAAACATGGTCACCTTTTGGATCTGCTACTAGCATGTGTAGGTTTGTATGCTTGTGCTTTCTTGATCATGCTTAGTGGCTAGGTCCCTTGCTCTCACATGCAACAAGATGCCCTCTTTTCTGTTGGAATAGTTTAATTGGTATCTAATTTCAAAAAGTCCAACAAATTGGTTTATCTTGGGTTGCTTTGAGTGAAAAGATCCAGGTGGGATTGCTTGCACCACTGTTCCTGTATCGAGACTGCTCCTCTGGAGAACTTGGACAAGGCTGTGGATGACTGAGAGTGGTGTCTTAAGCTTCTGATGGTCCTTGACCTAGGCTTGGCACATTCGCTAAGTTAAGCGCTTGCAAGCTTTCAACCCCTGGCACCGAAATTTGAAAGTTTTCAGTTGGTATCAAGGCTGCTTGAGTGGCAGTTGCTGTGATATGGTTTGGGTAGCTCACCTGTATGTTCTTGCTGGCTCTAGCATGCTTGCTTGCCTTCTAGTATGCTAGGTCCTTTATGGTGATGCTTTTCTTTTACAAATGACAAATGCTTGCTCATGATCTGTATAGATATATTCTTATGAGCTTCTTCATGCATTGTCTTTGTATATGCACCCTCATATGCTGTGCTGATTTGACCCTTGCAAATGCTCTTGTTCTGTACCTGGAAGCTTTTAGGCACGCATGCACTTCATGGCATATTTCCAGGGGGAGCATCTAGGCAGGGGGAGTTTCCTTGACGTGTGCCTTGTCAACAAGGGGGAGAGAATGTTGTTTTTTGTCTCACCTTAGGGGTTAGGGTGAAATTTCTTGATCCTTGTCCAAAGGGGGAGAGTTTGTTTGTTTGATCTCAGGGAGAGATTCAGACTTTGAGTGTGCACACATCGGGGGAGAGTTGCATAGTGAGGGGGAGCTGCATTTCAGGGGGAGTTTTTGAGCTTTTTCATGCTCTTTGCTGGTTGCGTTGAGCTTAGCCTCTTTCTGGAGGAACCAGATTTGCACATGCTTGGCTGTGTTGAGCCTTGCCTCTTTCTTGAGGGGTCAAGCATGTTTTGGAGTCAGTGCGTCGAGCCGTTGCCCTTGTCTTAGGGGCTGACTCTTTTGGCTTTGCTATCTTCAAGTGATCTTTTCTTGCTTTCATTGGCTTTTGGTCACTTGAGATAGTTCTCTCTTGTTTTCTATTTCTTTTTGGTTATCCTTTGTGTTCACCAGTGCCCGTGTGGGGTGTGGTGTTGACAATGCACTCATCAAGGGGGAGATTGAGAGGCAGTGGAGGTCTGCTCCTTAGTGTGATGAGTGATTGCCAACACGTGGAGTGGACTAATGGCGTTTAGTCGCGACTCTGTGGAGATTGTGCCAGTTCTTGGTCTGTGGTGTGCAGGTACACGGATGGTGCGGTGGCAGCGAGATGGTTTGGACAAGAGCGTGGCGCGTGCCGATGTACCATGCGGCGGCGTTGCGGTGGCGGGAGCTCGACGACCATGCGGAGGCAGGAGACCTTGCGGTGGCGCTGGAGGCCCGATCGGACGACTGTGCGGTGGAGAAGGGCGGCCCAGATGCTTGGGCCACTGCTGGGCCGCGTGGCGATCCACTCCTGGCGCCAAGGCGGGACGGCGTGGAGTTTGTTGGTAGCTCGGGAAAAACCAACGGCTGGGATGCGTCGACGTCGGCCGAGTCGGAGAGAGATGGCGATGGCGTCAGGGATGACGAAGGCGCTAGGGTTCCGGCGGGAGGTCGGACACGTGGTGACATCGGGCTTGGCGGGTGTGCCCGGAAACATCGCGCGGGAAGGTTTTGTGGTTCCTCCAAAACCGCACCCGAACTCGGTTTCGGCAGTTTTCCCAAAACTGCCCCCGGAAGATTCCAAAAGGACGCGTGGCGACATCAGAGGAATTGCGTCAGGTCGAAGCAATCTACTCCAAGTCGTCGCAGCCGTCAGATGGACTTCATTGTATCTTTTCCAGTTTTGCCCCTAAGGGCCTTCTAGTTCAGTCTAGCACTTAGGGGTAGTCTAGTCATTAGAGGATGGCTTGGAGGGAAAGGAAAAGTGGGAGGGCAGCTGGCCTGGCTAGTAAAAAGGGAGGCGCCCCTCCCTGGGCTGCTCTGGCGCTCAGAACAGAGAAGCACAAGTCCCTGGCGCCCTCTCCTTCCTTCTCCCTGTTCTTCTCCCTCTCCTTCTCCAAGGTAGAATTAGGGATGGATTCTTGAGTCTTGTAAGGAGATTTTCGTGGGAAAGGAGGCCCATCCCTCCTTGTGCCCTCCGGGGTTTGAAATCAAGGTCAGTTTCTTGTTCTTTTGGAGCTCTGTGTGATGAAGCCTTGATTTCGTGGTGGAGTCTTTGTGTGCCGAGATCGCAGTGGCCTTGAGAGCTTTTTGCCGTGGATTCATGCCCTCTTACCTAGTGCTAATCTCCTAGAGTTCACGAGCTTCTTAGGATCGAATTTCTTGAGCGTTTCTGGTTTTGAGAAAACCCCGTTCTTGCTTGAGTTTTCGTCGATTCCTCTCAAATCATGGAGTGAATCGTCGATTCCTCTTGTGGATACGTTCACAAGGTCTTTGTGTTCGTACCTGCAAATTTTGGTGAGATTTAGACTCATTTTGATCAGGGTATCGTTGAGTCTTGATCAAGCCGCAAGCAAGAATAGAGCTTCTGCGACGTGTTGATCTTGTCTTATCATCGGTTTAACCGACGCCTGTCTAGGTGATCATCGGTTCAACCGGTGAACTGAAGTTCTTGCCTCTAGGGTTTTCTGCTGCTTGCTAGATGCACCGGTGCTTTTGCTCCCATCGACATCAGTTTAACCGGCGTTGCTAATTGGTCTGCAATTTTAGGCGTTCGACCGGCGTATTGATTTCTGTTAACGTCGGATCAACCGGAGTTCATCTGTTTCGAGTTGTGAACCCTCTGGACAACTGCACCGGTGATGGGGATTTAATTTCGTCGGATTAACCGGTGTTCATTGGGTGTTTTGGTGCATTTTGTTGCTCCTCTGGACAACTGCACCGACATCTGCCTGTGATTTTGTCGGATCATCCGACGTCTGATCGTCGGTTAAACCGACGCCATTTGAATTGCGTCGTCGGTTCAACCGGCGTTTGCTTTTGATCGCTGCAGGCTCTGTACACCGGTTAGACCGACGCAGTGCCCTTGTGCACGTCGGTTCAACCGGTGTATATACCGTGCTTTACTTCTTACGCTGCTTTGTGTGTTTGCTTCCGTGTTCGATCACGTTTGTTTCTAGGATAGTTTTGTGTTAGTGTAGCTTCCTCGTAGCTGCTCTACACAACGCCTAGAACTCTGGGGTTGGGATGCACTCTTGAATCTAGAGCCAAAGTTTTCATTGCGATAATTTTTCGAAGGCTCCCATTCACCCCCCCTCTGGTCGCATTTCTCGGTCCTACAAACTTGCTCACACCATCCCCGCCATGAGAGTACTTTGTGTACCACACTTCGAGGCTTTCCATTTGACATAGGAAAAAAATGCTTCAGTCGAGGAAATGATGGCCTTGTGGTGCCGCACAGGTCCCCATCAATTTTTGAAATGCCACTCATTTGATTAAGTTCGAGCCCTTCCAGATTAGGTAATTGGCCAAGTGGTGGTAGTGCGTTGCAGTTGGGCAGATTCGACAAAGAGATCTGACTAAGATTAGAGAGATGATCGGCAATACCAGTAAACCACTGAGGAAATCTTACATTACTGTAACCATCTATACGTAACTCCTCTAAAGTTATTGGAGGGACTAGCTCTCCCAACACTTCCATGTCCTCAACAAACCTCTCAGAATCTCTTGTCCAGTTGAGTTTCATTGTCTTCATTCTTCATTTTTCCATTAGTCTTATACTCCGCGCCTCTTGCACGGACTTCACGTTTTCAAGTCTGCTTATCCTGAGGTTAGTGCAATTACATCTTGAAGAGGAGCAAGGTTGCTTCTTGAGTAGTGATAATCAGCTAGGGCACTGCGTCGGCGACAAATGTGTGGTAATGTAATTATGGTGAGTCCTTGCGGCTTCAACAGTTCTAGCCTATAGCAACCCTTCAGATGTAGAAACTTCAGACTATCCATTTCATGCAGAACTGGCGGTAGACTCCGCAGATTGCGGCAGTACGAGAGATCCAGTACATGTAACTTTCTTAGGCTACAAATACAGTCGGGAACTTTCATCAGTTCTGTTGTATTAGACAAATCCAGATGCTCTAGGTTTGGAAGGTTACTGATACACTCAAGAAAAATGGAAAGTTCTTCATATCGTGATACGGTTGAGCACCATGATAAATTCAAATAATGGAGCTCAGTGAGATTTCTCATGGCTTCTGACATTCCTGAGAGATGAGAGTGAGCTCTAACGAAGAGTGAACATTGTGACAAATTCAAACATTCGAGTTTGGTAAGGCTACCCAATGCTTGTATTATATCATGAGCTTCTAGAAAGTACGAAGAACCTGATAAGTTTAAATACTTCAGATCAGTGAGTCTGCTCAAAGCTTCAGGGAGTGTTCGCTTTTCTATACTCCTGCTCCAGCGGCTTGATAAATTCAGATATTCAAGGTTGGTGAGGCTCTCCAATGACTCTGATACACTGGTAACATGAGAACAATATGACATATCTAGATGCACCAACTTTGTTAGCATGCCAAATGACACCGGCAGTTTTTCTAATCTGGAACAACCAGACAAATCAAGATACATCAAACCCTTCAATTCTCCAATTGATTCTGGCACTACCAAGATCTCAGAAGATCCACGAAGGCTGAGGTAAATTAATTTTGTCAGCTTTGTGATATAATTGGGAATGGCCCGATGTTTGACCCTTGGAGCATTAAGATATCTCAGATGCCTTAAATTACCAATAGAATATGGCAACTTCTGTATAGAGCACTTACTTAAATCCAAGACACATAGGTACTTAGCTGATGAAAGTGATGCACCACGGAGCACAGTTTTGTCCGTGCCAACAAAACACAGTGCTCTTATCGCAGTAGGATATTGCGTGAATGACTTCAGTGACTTGGTACAATCATTGAGTAACACAAATTGGAATTTACTTCCCCCAGCATTGCATTGTTTGCTAGCATCTAGAGTTTTGCAAAGCATGATTGATCTTGCTAAGTCATGCACCAGATCGTGCATAGTGAGTACTGTAACATTCATGTCGTCCTCTATTTGTAGGGATGTAAAATGATTGGATACGGTTGGATACCTGCAGATATGAATACAAATAATTATTGTTCTTCTCGGATTCGGATCAGGTATGGATAGTGTCAAATATATCGGATAAGATATAAATAGATATCGACATCATAAAATCTAAGTTTAAGTATTCAAATTTGGATACGGCGTTGGATACTAAATATCCAGACTCAGGTACGGACGTATATTAACTCATCTAAACAAATCCGAACCGATATTATCCATACATTTACACACCTAATCAGCCTGCAACAGAAAGAATATGCATGGTAGCATCAGCTCTTAGGCAAAACAGAATGCACAGCCATTTTTAAAAATACAGTAGACACAGCTACTACTCCTGGAGACGTACGGAATCAAAGCAAGAAAATCACAACAAGAACCAAATACCAAAAGGGCACTCCAGATATTTAAAAATACACATAAAACCAACCATTGTTCAAGTAGAGTTCATTCAACATCAATTGGCACAGAACGGCGCCAGACTCCTCCTGCACCGCCGCCCTGCAGCTCGGTTCTCCCGCCTCGCAGCTGCTCGAGGAGCTGCCGCAAGGAAGGCGTGGCTGCCGGGCTCCCTCTTACCCCGTTCATTTTCTTCCCTCACGTTCTCTTCTCCTTGTCGATGGTGGCACGTGGCAAGGCCTCCCATCCGGCTGGCCGGTTCAATGCATCGACCCCGCGGTGCTCGGATCTGCGACCTCTGCAGCTAAATCTTCTCTTCTGCGTCGCTGCTCACGCTGCTCGGCTAGGCACCGGGGCATCTGCTCGACCCGGCGGCACGCTGTGGCACGTACCAGGATTTGCCAATGGGGTGTGTGGGTGCGGCAACTTGAGCCTCTCGACATGTGACAGCGGTGTGGGTCATGTCTATCATGGGAGGCATTGCTTCTTTAGTTTTTCTTTTCAAAAAATTAATAAAAAAGGAAAAAGAGTGCATCATATGGTGATGATGTTGGTAGTGTACCGTTGCGGTGATGGTGTCGGGGCCGTTTACTAGAAGTTTGGAGCCATGAGGGAGCTCTGGAGTGACGAGGCGGGTGGTGGAGTGTTTGAGTAGAGCAAGAACATTATGTAGTTTGTTTTTATGTCCCAATCCAACTGGTTGATGCAGTTTGTTGTGTTGGATAGTGCAATGACACTATGGTGTGGGTTGATGCCCCATCTAACTGGCTGGTATTGTTTTTATGTTATTTTTTGCATTTATTGTTTTACTTGGTCGAGCTTCATCTTTTTTTAATATAATCAGCAGCTCTCCATTTCAAAAACTCATTGTTTAGGTAAATCAATCAAGTTAAATATTTTAATTCCAAAATTTCTTATTAATATGTAATCAAGAAAAATAAATAACAAAATAATTTTGTAACATGGGAATGCATAAGGACAAATTGCGGTGTTCTTATGTATTAATGCGTTTCTGAGAACCCTGCCTGTGTGTGGCGTGGGGCGTACAGGCCCTCCTATATAGTTTTTGTAATACAATTTTGGAGTTCACTAGGGTCATCTAGCACAATCATTGCAGTCCATCAATCTCCTTCCACAGATGTCATTCAACATTTTCTTACACTAGATTCAACATTTAACAATCTGTGGAACCTATATCGACATTTCGAATAGGCTAATTCAACATTGGTCGGGAGTCAGATATTTATTCATAGCTTTCTCCCCCACTTCACCTAGATTTTTCCACGTCTGATACATGATTCAACAAGGTCCAAACTCTGATTCAATATTTTGAATAGGCTAATTCAACATTACACGGGGTCTGGTATTTATTTATTTATGCTTCATGACTATCACTACTACAAAAAGCAAAAACCGTTGCCGGTCGGCGACCGTACAACCGTCTCGATTTGATGTATTAACAGAGGCGGTTGCTCTAAGCCGACCGCCTTGGTTAAAATGATAACCGAGACGGTTCATCCTAAGGCAACCGCCTCAGTTAATAGGGTTTCTTTATGGTGCCCGCCTTACTTAAGATCCCTATATAAATCAGCCTAGCTCCCTCCTTCCCTGCAGCTCCTCCATTTTTTCGTGTTTCAAGCTCAAAACACAAAAATTGTCCATTTTAGAGGGGGGAAGGTTTTACCCTTGGATTTGGTGAAGGGGGGCATCGATATCGTAAGAGGTTGATTTCTTACTATCCAACTCTCATCTTCTCTTTTTTTACATGATTTATACATTTTTTTTCTAGATCTAGATCTAGGTCTAAATGGAGGAGAGAGAAAACTGGATATGAAGCTACTTGAATGCATTTTTTCTTATATTGATCTGCTTGTATGACTTTAGTCTCTTGCTGTGTGTGCAAGATCTCATTCATCGATATGGAAGAGTGGACATACAAGTTACCGAGCGTTGGCAACGATCTGTCTTTCCTGCATCATGTGAGAAATTTTGTTGCCGCTGCGAAAAAGCATCGTGTGTGTCTTGGTCGGGAGCGCACCATTTGTGCGTGCAATAGCTGCAAGAAGAAACTTATCCACGGAGATAACATGGTGCAATCTCACTTGATCCGCAATGGTTTTGTCGAGAATAACACTGTCTAGAAGTTTCACGGCGAAGCAGATCCGAGTGTCACTGGTGCATCTGAACAAAACTCTTCGACGACCTCGTCGGTGAATGAAAGAGGACAAAAGCCCTCATCATCAACAGCAACAGCGGGCAGCGATAGTGCGAATCACAAATTGGTGTATCCTTGCCGCGCACCAATTCGGGTAATTTAAAACAATACTTGCAATATCTATTGGGTTCACCGTTTTTCATGTTTCAAGATTTGAGATCCATATTGTTTCAAATGTGTAGTTTGAGCATCATGGGCCATTGGATTGTATTTATAATCTATCGTCAGGATGGAAAGGCTGTCATATTCTACTTGCGCACGACGAACTAAGAGGGGTACAAAGATTTCAAAAACTGTCTACGGAGTAAGTGGCGTCACATACTTTTATGCACTCAAAATACATATCAAATTTGTTGTTGTCACATACAACGCTTATATGAAATACGCGGAAGACCCCGAAAGCTATGATTGGAGGTCCGACCATAAGAAGTAGAAGTATGGCACAAAATTGTGCATTAGGTGACAATTCCCTATACGTATGAAGAATCATATGTGCTACTACATCGTGCATGATATCTATGTCCTAATGACTATGTGTTACATGCACGCAGTGTCCCAAGCAACCTAAAGACTCTGTCTTGTGTGGATTCTATGCTTGTGACTACCTCAGGGCTTGTGGAAGTTACAGCCATGGCTGGCGACAGCTCAAAAAATCTATAGGATGGTGGCGAAAGCAAAAGGTGGACAAAACAGTCATCAATCAAACAATAGCTGACATTTGTAAGTTTGTCACCGACGAATGTTGTCATGTTGGGGGAAAGTTCTTTTATGCCGAGAGCGAGCTAGCGATGGAGGAGAAGTACGTGAAGCTACGCAACTGGAGAGCCGACCTCGACATGAACGACTAAAAGTTACTGCACATCTTGTGATTTTTGTGTACTTGTGATTTTTGTGAACTATGTGAATATATGAATGTAATATGAACTTGTGTGTGCCATGCATGGATTGTGAATCGACACATGAATGGATGTTATATATGTGTTTACCTTTCATACACCTGTTTTCTGATTTGTATGTGTTTTCAAATTTAACGGAGGCGGGCTTGTAATAGGGGATCGCCTCAGTTAATACCGAATAACAGAGGCGGGCGTGGTAAGGAAACCGCCTCCATTAGTATTAGATTAATAGAGGCGGTTACATTAAAAAGACCGTCTCGGTTCGACCGCCGCGGTAAATGCTTCGATTAACCGTGATCTGCGTCCGAGGCATTTGATGCACCAGCCTTGTTAAAGCCATTTTGGCCGCCTCCATTAAGTTTTCTTTAGTAGTGTGTGTAGATTTACCCGAGACCACAAAAGAGTAGCCCTAATAAACCGTGTCTCTTAAGGTCTTGACCACCATTTGTTTCTTTTATAAAAAAGAAGTCTGGGCTACAAGTTAGTTATGACTTGTCAAAAATCGTAATATGTAATTGCAATTGATTGAATTATAAGTAAGAATAATTCAAAGGAAGTATAATTATGTAGAAAAAAACACACCGTGGGTGAAACTGATTGTTGAAAGAAAGACAGTCCCAGCAGCTGCATAATATACTTCTCACCAAGCTGCATATTTGAGAGTATGCTTGTTGGCTTGATAAAATCCAAAGAAATCCATTGATAAATTACATCATCTTTAACTATCTTGTGGCCTTTTGGAAAGATTGCGCAGTAGGTAAAGCATTTCTTCAAGTTTGAATCCATATGGCTATAACTTAACTTCAAAGATGCAAGAACAGGATTTGGCAAAGATGCATCATTTGAAATAGGTTCATTCCAGGTATCACTGTCTTTCACCTTAATCCATTGATCAAAATCCATGGACCGCAAAGTGAAGCCTAAAGATTGAGCTGCTAAAGCCACACCTCCACACTTTTTTGGCAATCTCCCTTCCAATATCCGTCAACCCTTTTTTGTCATATCTATCTTCAAAAGCACTTCTTTGTTTTATTATATCCCAGCACATCTCATTTGTCAAGGGTAATATCTTGTATGGTTGAAGGTTAGTACAGATTCTCCCGGCAACACGTTCACTGCGTGTTGTTACTAAAATAATTATGTTGCTATCAGCATGATATAGCATATCCTTCAACTCCTGCAGGTGGAATTGATCATCCTCCCACATATCATCTAAAACAATCAGAATCTTCTTACCAGAAAGTAGTTTCGCGAGGCAACTATGTATTATCTGTCTTTCAATAGCTTGGCTTTCTTTTCCAGATAGTTGTGAAATCATAGACTCACAAATTTTATTCAAGTCAAATCTCCGGGACACATCAACCCATACATGAGAAAAACATTTGAAATTTGGATCATTGTAAATCAATCTTGCAAAAGTTGTCTTTCCAATGCTCCAATACCATATATAGGAAGGATGATGATCTTTTCTGACATACCCTCAAGTAAAGAAGCAATTATTTTCCCTTTCTCTTCTGTCCTCCCAACAATGAGTTCTTCTACTACATCTGACGATGCTTCTCATACATTAACAAATTCCAGCTTACTGCAACTAGGGCCCATCATAAAAGTAATATTCTGGTGTTGGCCTTTGATATCCTCTGATTCCTTTCTCATATCTATATTCTTGGTATTATGCATTGGCATTCTAGAAAATTTTTTGTGACATCCTTTCTGGGGAATCTGCAATATTTCGGTTGGTTTGTCAACAAACTACACAATTTGATTAATAATGTTGTTTAAGACATTGATTTAATTTTCAAGATGACATTTAGCGTAACAATTTGATTATGATGTGTAAGTTAAATAAAAAAAGTATATTATGGAAGTTTTCTTGATGTTTCAACTAATATTAGTATGGTGTAGTCATTCTCAACAATGATTTACATATCAATACGAATCAATGTATATAATTTTGATTAGGGGAAGTGGTGGTTAAATATAATGCAAAAACTTAGTTTTTCCATTTTCCCGCACAAAGCTTATGCTAAATGCTGTCTACATGACAGAAATCACAATTTAGCATAAGCAGTGCAATGTTTTGTTTTTTCCTTAAGATGCAGGACAATCAGTTTGTGTTTAAGCATTGTTAATACCTGAAATAACAGCTCCTCTGCATGTTACACAATAAATTGGTTGTGTCAAGCCAAATAACTTTAGTATCTAAAAAATAATCATAAGTTCTTGCTTCATGTGCCTACATATTAATATATTATCCAGTTTGATATGAAGATGATGCGACTAATATAGCTTTCAATTCCAGAGAAAACATTATATATGTAGTAATCGACTTGATCTTTCTCTATCAATCAATATGTTTCACATAGTCACTATGCGGTTTAAATGATTGGAAAACGTTTGCATATTATTGAGTCCCTGAATCCTGGAGGGATCTATACTGTTGAGTGTTAAGAAACAATTGCTAATATACTAGAAAAAATAACTAAGTGAACTAATGACATGATTTCGGTTTTATTGAAATTATTTCCTAACTTAGCTATCCATTGTACCCCTTCTCAAGTGATATTAATTACCTCGCCAAAGGCAGTTTCAATCTCATTCAGCTTCTCAGTAATCTTCCCTATGTTGTGCCGTTTTTGGCTACCTTTCTCCACACATGACAATGCTATTTGAATGCATGTCTTTACTTGGTGGCAATATGCTTCAACCAAGGAACCACTACCGTATGTCTTCTGCCACCTGTTCCTCCAGTTCTTTTAGACCTGATACATTGAACTGTCAAGCTAGGCTGATATATACTATTCCATTGTAAATATGAGATAGTATTAGGTTAAAAAAGGGCCCTGTTAATAAGAAATATCATTTCTTACTTGATCAATAAACTTGTCCGAAGACATATCGAGACATTTGGGGTAGCCCTCGGGTCCTGACACTATCCTTATCATTATAACACCCAAGCTAAATATGTCAAATTTTCTTGATATTTCTCCTGTGTCTATGTATTCTGGTGGCTGGTACCCTCTGCATTGCATCATACATGACCAAAGCACATGACTTAATTTGTACTATTAGAAAAATGATATGTTCAGTTGAGATATTTAGCTTACTGTGTTCCATAAGGATTTTGTGTGATTCGTGTTAGTTCTGTACGAAAGATCCTGGACAAACCAAAATCTGCAATCTTGGGAACCATATGCTTATCTAGCAATATGTTATCAGGTTTTAGGTCCAAGTGATAAATAGGTTCTTCTAGGTCCTCATGAATATACTTTAGACCCTCACAGGTCCCCTTTATTATTTTGAGCCGTGTGAGCCATTCAAGTCCAGAAAACTCATCTGCAACAGCAGTAAACAAAAAGATTCTTAATCAAATGCAACTATACAAGTACTCTTACAATGCATACTGAAAATAGGACAGCAGAGGGTACCCGAAAGAAGTCGTTGAAGGCTGCCATTGTGCACATACTCCAGGCATAGTGCTCCATGTGTCTCGTCAAGAAACACCTTGCTTCTATCGGGCATGATAAAAGTTTTTTGCTCTGCTTCAAAACAATATCCCAGAACCTGGACAATGTTTTGATGATTAAGCTTCTTGAGGTTATAGAACTCATTTTTTAACTGCTTAAAGTTTAGTCTGGAATTGCGAAGCATCTTCACAGCAACATCATCTCCTTGTCTAGTCACTCCCTGCAAAATATAAATCGTCAGTAATCAGTACAAGCTGACCCTCTTTCTACATCTTATATTTGTTGTTTTGCTGTATGCAATAATACCATATATTGTTTCAAAGAACTCATCATTGCGCTAGCCAGATTTGCATAGAATATATTTATCCATAAGGAAGAGCATGAAGGAGTCTTACCTTATAAACAACTCCAAAAGCTCCTTCACCAAGTTTCCGCTCCTCGGAGAAACCATCTGTAATTTCTCTCAAGATTTGAAATGGTATCTCTAAATCCATACTTCTGTCGTGCTAGCACAAAAGCCCTCCATGAGATGGAAACATATGCCAATAATCTTTTACTTACAAATAGAACAGTAGCATTCTATGATGGACACATTACGGGTAGCTTTGGTATACTCTCAAGTCCATACTGCCACTAGCTGAACTAGGAATTTTGTGTAAGGGGAGCCGACCAGACATCTTATATTATACGTGAGAAAATATATTAGGAAATATATAGTTTCACCAATATTTTTGATAGGGAAAATACTTCGCATATGACCTATTTGTATTTTATACGACTTCCACTATGTAAGAAAAGCCCAATAGTGATAGACATCATCTCCCTAAGGTGACTGGCATTATGTGTAGGACCGAGAAAGGTGACCAGAGGGGGGGGGGTGAATGGGAGCCGATCAAAAATTCTTGCAAACGAAAGTTCGGCCTTGATCCCAAGTATGCACCCAACCCAAGAGTCCTAGGTGAAGTGCAGAGTATAGAGGAGCTACACTAACACAAAACACCCCTAGGAATAAGTGTGAACAAGCGCGGAAGCGAACACGAGAAAACAGCATGAGAACCAGCAAGGTATATATCACCGGTTGATCCGACGTTCACAGAATTGAGTGCGTCGGTTAAACCGATGATACAGAGCCTGTAGCACGATAACACAAGCACCGGTTGATCCGATGTAGATCTCAACAAAGCGTCGGTTCAACCGGTGGTGCTACACCTGATGATCCGACAAAATCGAATTGAATCACCGGTGTAGTTGTCCAGAGAGACCACAAAACGCACTACGTCAAGCACTGGTTCAACCGACGATAAGAAAAGTCTATGCGCCGGTTGAACGAGCAAAAACAACACACTCACAAGTAACACCGGTTGATCCGATGCTCGTAAAGACTAAAGCACCGGTGCATTCGATAGAAACACCAAAAACCCTAACTCAGAACAACCCATTGACCGGTTGATCCGACGCTTATAACCTCGAAAGCGTCAGTTCATCCGACGTTGAGAAAAAGCTCTGTTCGAGTCCAGAACGGATTTTCCAGCCCGCGACCTGGGAAAAGTTCAACGATCGAACGATCAAATCAAGTCTAAATCTTACCAAATTTTGTAGGCATGATCACAAAGAACTTGTGAACATGTCCACGGAAGGAATCGACGATTCACTCCATGGTTTGGAAGGAATCGAAGAAAAACCGAGCAAGAACGGGGTTTTCGGGGTTTTCTAAAAACTATGTTCTTGAAGGCTCACGACCTATCTGGGTTTTAGCACTTGGTTAGGACAATTTAGGTCGCACAAAAGAGCATCAAACACCACAGCAACAAGTGGAAGAAACTCCAAAACGAAAAACTCAAGCAATCGGACGATTCAAACACAAAGAGCTTCAAAGGACACGAAATTGATTTCAATTCAAAAGCCACAAGGGCACTAGGAGGGAAGGGCCTCCTTTCCCAATCAATTCCGGTACAAAAACACAAGAATCCATCCCTAAATCATCTCCTAGAAAAGAGAGGAAGGAAGGAACAGAGAGGAGGGAGAGGCGGCAGGCAGGGAGAGGGCGCACGTCTGGTTCCCTAGGCAAGTCACCCACACTCTGCTGGCCTCCCATCCTTACTTATCCTCCAAGCCTCCCACTTAAAGACTAAAATACCCCTAAGTGCTGAAATTAAACTAGAAGGCCCGTAGGGGCAAAACAGGAAAAGATACACTGAAGATCATCCAACGGCCGCGACGACTTGAAGATATTTGCTTCCACCTGACGCAATCATCCAACGCGTCCTTCTGGAATCTTCACGGGGGCAGTTTTGGGAAAACTGCCGAAACCGAGTTCGGGGGCGGTCTTTGAGGAACCGCCAAACCTTCCCGCGTGATGTTTCCGGCACACCCGCCAAGCCCGATGTCGCCACGTGTCCGACCTCCCGCCGGAACCCTAGTGTCTTCGTCATCCAGACGCCATCGCCATCTTTCTCCGTCTTGGCCGACGTCGACACATCCCAGCCGTTGGTTTTTCCCGAGCTACCAACAAACTCCACGCCGTCCCGCCTTGGCGCCAGGAGTGGATCGCAACACGACCCAGCAGTGGCCCAAGCATCTGGGCCGCCCTTCTCCACCGCACGGTCATCCGGTCGGGCCTCCAATGCCACCGCAAGGTCTCCCGCCTCTGCATGGTCGCCAAGCTCCCTGCCACCGCAACGCCGCCGCATGGTGCATTGGCCCGCACCTCGCTCTTGTCCAAACCATCTCGCTGCCACCGTGCCATCCGTGTACCTGCACACCATAGACCAAGAACTAGCGCAATCTCCATAGAGTCGCGACTACACAAAGTTAGTCCACTCCACGTGTTGGCAATCACTCATCACACCAAGGAGCAGGCCTCCACTGCCTCTCAATCTCCCTCTTGATGAGTGCATTGTCAACACCACACCCCACATAGGCACTGGTGAAAGAAAAAGATAACCGAAAAAGAAATAGAAAACAAAGAGAGCTTACTCAAGTGATCAACAGCGAATGAAAGCCAGAAAAGATCACTTGAAGATAGCAAAGCCAAAAGAGTCAGCCCCCAAGACAAGGGCAACGGCTCGACGCACTGACTCCAAAACATGCTTGACCCCTCAAGAAAGAGGCAAGGCTCAACACAGCCAAGCATGTGCAAAGCTGGTCCCTCCAGAAAGAGGCAAGGCTCAACACAACCAGCAAAGAGCATGAAAAAGCTCAAAACTCCCCCTGAAATGCAGCTCCCCCTCACTATGCAACTCTCCCCTGATGTGTGCACACTCAGAAACTGAATCTCTCCCCCTGAGACCAAACAACAATCTCTCCCCCTTGTTGACAAGGCACACACCAAGGTACCTCCCCCTATCTAGATGCTCCCCCTGGAAATATGCCATGAAGTGCAAGCATGCGTGCCTAACGAGCTTCCAGGTACAGACCAAGAGCATTTGCAAGGGTCGAAATAGCACAGCATATGAGGGTGCATATACAAAGACAATGCATGGAGAAGCTCATAAGAATATATCTATACAGATCATGAGCAAGCATTTGTCATTTGTAAAAGAAAAAGTAACACCATAAAGGACCTAGCATACTAGAAGGTAAACAAGTATGCTAGTGCTAGCAAGAACATACCGGTGAGCTATCCAAAGCATATCATAGCAACTGCCACTCAAGCAACTGAAAACTTGTCAAGATTAAAGTTTGATACCCATTGAAAACCCTTAATTTCTCAACAAGAAGAAGTGGTGCCAGGGGTTGAAAACTTGCAAGAGCTTAACTTAGCGAATGTGCCAAGCCTAGGTCAAGGACCATCAGAAGCTTAAGACAACACTCTCAGTCATCCGCAGCCTTGTCCAAGTTCTCCAGAGGAGCAGTCTCGGAACAAGATCAGTGGTGCAAGCAATCCCACCTGGATCTTTTCACACAGAGCAAGCCATGATATACCAAATGTTGGATTTTTGAAAATGAACACCAATTATAACACACCAACCATTTGAATTTGCAAATCAACCATGAAGCAAAAGAGGGCATCTTGTTGCATATGAGACAAAAGACCTAGCCACTAAGCATGAACAAGATAGCATAAGCATACAAACCTACTCATGCTAGTAGCAGATCCTGAAGGTGACCAAGTTTTATGATTTTCAAAGAAAAAACAGCTAAGCTCACAGCAAATATACAACATATTCAAAGGAGCTAGCTACACATGGACAAAGCATATATACAACTCATAGCATAGCACAAGGCACAAGCAAATGTAGATATCATACATGAGAAGTTGGTGCAAGTGTAATGCATATGAGCAAATGCTATGCAAAAATGGTATGTACACAAAATGCAAGAAAAAGCAAAGAAGAAAGGAAAACCAATCCTAAACTACAGAAACAACTACCCAACTCAAAATGGGTAGCACACGCCAAGCTCTCCCCGCAAGCGAGCATAGGTGGTTTGTTCTAGGGGCTTGGTCAGGATGTCGGCTACTTGATTATCAGTGGATACATGGGTCAGCTCGACATCACCCTTCTCATAATGATCTCTCAGGAAATGGAACCTCACGTCTATATGCTTGGAGCGAGAGTGTAGGATGGGGTTCTTGGCTAAGCTTGGTGGACGAAGGTGCCATCTCGGGTTTGCTTGATGTGCAACCCGAGGAAGAACTGAAGCTCACCCATCATAGACATCTCAAACTCCCTGCTCATATCATCAGAAAAACTAGAAACAAGAGAGTGAGAGGAGCCACCAAAGATAATATCATCCACGTAAATCTGAACCAACAAAAAATTAGTGCCACGCTTGAGGAGAAACAAAGTTTTATCTACCGATCCCATGACAAACCCTTGCTTAAGCAAAAAGGCTCTCAACCTCGCATACTAGGCTCTAGGGGCTTGTTTCAGACCATACAAAGCCTTTTGAAGCTTGAAGACTCGGTCTGGAAACTTGGGACTCTCAAAGCCAGGAGGCTTCTTCACATAGACCTCCTCCTCTATAAACCCGTTCAAAAAGGCACTCTTCACATCCATTTGATACAGCTTGAACCCCTTCGAAGCTGCAAAGGCTAAAAAGATCCAGATGGCTTCTAAACGAGCTACAGGAGCAAAGGTCTCCTCATAATCTATCCCCTCCTGCTGGCTGTAACCTTGAGCTACTAACCTAGCATTGTTCCTCACAACCATCCCATCCTCACCTTGTTTGTTCTTGAAAACCCATTTGGTACCTATAGGGTGGCAATCTGGTGGAGGCTCTACAAGGACCCAGACTTGGTTTCGCTCAAAGTTTTCTAGCTCCTCATGCATGGCATTGACTCAGTTAGAATCAGATAAAGCGTGTCCAACATCTTTGGGCTCAAAGGTGGCTACAAAAGCAGAGTGAGCACAGAAGGAGATAGAGGTAACCTTTGACCGCGTCTGAACTCCTCGGTGAAGGTCCCCAAGTATCCTCTCTGGAGGATGATCCCTCAGGGCTCGATGGTGTACTCGCTGAGGTGAAGTCACCTCGCCACCGCCCTCAGCATGGGTCCTGGAGGAAGAACCTTGAGCTGGACGTGGATCGGCCGTAGTCGAAGCTGTGGGGAGTGGGCCGCCGTCGTCGTCAGAACTCGAATCCCCAGGAAGTGGGCCTGCAGCCAGCGCAGGGACACCACCATCACCCTCAAAGGCCTCAGGCTCATCCTCATCCTCAAAATTGTCCTGGCCAAACTCATCATCACCTACACACTCCACAGAAGCAGACAAAGAAGGAGTGGACTTGTCGAAGGTTACATTACAAGTTTCGACGATCCGGTTAGTCTCAAGAATAAGAACACGATAGCCTCTAGATTGAAGATCATAGCCAAGAAGAATGCCATCAGAGCTCCTTGTTGGCGCTCCTTAAGTACCCCTTTTATCCCTTATTTATCCTTGATAATGGCATGAATTTAATATCAAAATCACTAACCGTCCTAACCCCGGCCTAATTATTGGTCATTTTCACACTTGTACATATATTTTGGAGGAACTTCATTTTTGCAGGTTTTTGGCCTATTTTGGAGCATGAAATGACGAGGCCCGTGATCGAGCGCTAACACGGAGAAAGACGAAGGCCAAAGCCCAAAGAAAGGACCAAATCCCATGTTGATTCGAAGCCCATAAATGCACATCCATCCTCCAAGAGAGCCCAAAGGACCAAGCATACAAAGATGAGATCAAGATACTTTGGGATTAAGCAAAGCAAATGAAGATTTAAGGAATGATTCCCTATCCTATCCTTTCCTCGAAGATATCTCCAAGATAACGACGTCAAATGGGGCGCAATCGTGAAGGACATAAACTCTAGAAGATGCGAGGAGTCTGCACGCGAAAGGAGGACACGAGACAGTGAAGGAATGAGCCAGGCTGGCTGGCCTAGGCCCATTGGGCCGGCCGGCCCAGCCCTTTTTTAGGTCGGTTCGACCTCCCCTTCGACCGGTGGCTTCCTCGGCTTATAAATAGCTCGCACCTTATTCAACTCGAAGCATCCATCCACCCAGAACTCGACGAAAAACTAGGGCCAAGACCGGAGGGAGACGACGGCCGCCGCAAGTCTTCGAAGTTGTCTAGGAGATGGCTTAGGCCGACCCTAGCCGTCGTGGGGCTCCCTGCGTGGTTGTGCCATGGCGGAGTTCAAGAGCTAGTTGGATTCATCGATGGTGTGCACATTGCGGTGATGATCCAAACAAATCTCTTATGTGAGTAATGATAATCATGTCTTCCGAATCTATTAGCGATCATGTTCTCTCTTTCGATTTCGTTCTTCTCTTTGGGTTTGCTTCATCCTAGATCTATTATCGAGATAGATCGCTTAGCATGATCTTGTAGTCATGGTGGCTAGAGGTTCATGGCGGAACTACTAAAGGGGGTTCGACTTGCTTCAGGGTACTTTTGTCGAAAGGGGTGGCGTCGTGACAGGCCGTTGCCACTAAGTAGGTGGAGTATCGAGGGATCGGATTGGAGATTTTGAGTTTAAAGATCCTTTTGATTGAGATGCATGATTTATCCGCTCGTTAGCTTGAACTACAACTAGATGACGATAGGCCTAGTCATATCTTTGGTTTTGCTATGATTAAGCCTATGTTCATGGATGAGATCAACCTTTACATATCACTCATATCCATTAAAGGTTTGCCCTTTATATGCAATCAATGCTTCATGTTAGGATAGATCCATTAGATTAGATGGAAAACCTTAGGTAGTTCTTTGTAGATCCATGGATTGATAAACCTTGGGGGAATACTCTAAGGGAAAAGCTACACAAACCGTGCGCTTGCGGTATACAAATCGGGGCGCTAAGGAGCGTCAACAAGCTTTTCTGGCGCCGTTGCCGGGGATCGGCAACACGAACCCTAGGGTGATCTATCTAGTTTTTTTGGACTAACCCTAATTTTATTATTGCATATATCCTGTGTTTCTTGTTTGTGTCCATGAATGCAGGTAAAACCCTAGACACAAAGTGATTGAGAAGTTCTCAATGTCTGTACTTTGACAAGTCCAATCTCACTCAAGCAAGTTGATGGCTACGTGAAGACCCGCTCTTTAGTGGTAGGTGCTAACTTTTGTTAGTGGCCCAGCATCCGCTATCGAGTCCCCACTCCCCAAAGCAAAAGATGATAAATAAGGTACACCGCCATGTCAATTGATTTTAAAGACTAATGTTTTTGGAAAAAAATGTTTGTTCAAGCAATAGGTATGAAGCATGCCCGCGAAGAAAATCGTGCGATCGGATCATCATTATCTCCAAAGTGTTACTGTTGTAATAAGTTTTTCATCCAAGATCAGAGAAGTACCATGAGAAAATAATAGATTATTTTGAAGCTCCATCAAGTCTACTTTCCAATGCATCAAGAATCGTGAATTTTGGAGATCGGTGTGAAGAGTTATGGTAAAATCTGTCAACGCCGCGCGTTCTGAAATGTCACGGGACAGAGCGTAGTGCCGGAGTAAAACGACCATAACTTCTTCATCCGGAGTCCGTTTGGGATCAATGACCACTCGTTGAAAAGGTAATTTCATAAGGCTTTCCATGGAGTAGAATTTTGGTACATATTCTGTATAGGATGATCAAGGAATTTAATGAAGAAGAGGCAGCAACAAACAATGGAGAAAGTGATGACGATGTTGCAAGATGTTTGGAGAACCTTGTGCACAAAAGTTGATGATTTGAAGTTGACCAACGCTAGAGGTAACAAGATTAGAGGAACCATGATGCCACCCATCTTCTCCATGGGATGCTCAAGAAGCTTCTAGTCGAGTGCAATCAAAGAAAGAGACCGCTCTGATCATCGACACAAAGCACGGGAGCCTCCTTCGATCCCGACACCTTAGGCAAAGCAAGAACCATGGAGACAGACCATTGGAGCCATGCTACTCACTGGTGAATCAATGGTGATGACCTTGAAGCCAAGGATGCACAACAATACGCTCTAAAGACCACATGATTGAGATCATTGACATCTTCGGATGAATTCACAAGAAGATAGTGTTCGCATCAATATTCTGCTCAACCTCAGAAGCAAATAGCAGCATATTTTTGGATATTCAAAAGCTCCACGAATTTCCCATCCCAACGAATCAAGAACCAAGTCAATCGGAGATTCCTACAAGTGGGTATGGCCAAAACATTGAAGGTTGTGCACTCTGAAAATTTCCGGACAGCATGCATCGCTAAAGTAAAACGGTCATAACTCTCTCGTTTGGACTCCGTTTAAAGCGAATGACCACTCGTTGGAAAGAGGCAGGAGCAACGCGATGAGAACAAGATAGAGAAGATGACGATGACAACAATGAAGGGGAGCTTGGGCGATGCTTTCATCAAGCGTACATTATAAAATTCAAAGGCTTGAAGCAGAGGAAGAACCCCAATGACATTGGCAAATGAAGGCACAAGCGGTCGACCTTTGACAAACAAAGATGTTGCAAACAAACCACGACGGATTACAAGAGCGCAACATTCAACACATGGAGACGCGAGAAGCAAATCATAACGGACCAAGAGGAGTGCATCAAGATGACATCTCGCACAAAGCACCACGACTCCAATGAGTATGAAAAAGCTCCGAGGCTAAGGTATATAGTGAATTCTCAAGCTTCTATTGGTTTTGTTGATAATCGTTAAAATCTCATGCTCGAACCAATAGTCGGAATGAAAGTTTAAATTCTATGCCTTGTTCTTTTCATGATGATAGGCTAGAGTTTCTTGAGAAGGTTGATTTCATGCTTAAAGAACCTCTGCCTAATAATGAGCTCCGCGCTATGCAAGAAACACATGCTGCATTTAATTACACCATGCCTTGTTGATGAAATTTAATTGAGGATGTGATTATGTTGCATATGTTTACAAATAATTGCAAATCTCGATCTTGCTTTGCGCTTGGTCAAGCTCATGACCGTAAAAGAGCACATGTCGGGAGAAGCCACAAATTTCACTAACCATGCAGGACATGAAACTCAAATGATGAGGAGGGAAATTGTGCCCAAAATTTTGAACACCATCATCAACATCTTCAAGTTTCAAGAACGGACATCGCTAAGCCTCATCAATTTTGTGCGCAAGTCCAGAGATTTACAATACAAGAAAGTTGAATATTCAGGATCTCCATCAAGTCTTCGGTTCAACGCATCCATGATCGATACAATTGAAGACCCACGGGAGGAGCTATGTCTCAAACATCGGACATGCACGTGCTGAAATCAGCACGGGGCAGATTGCAGTGATGGGAAAAAGGGGCATAACTCTCTCAATTTGAATGCGTTTTGGGCAAATGAAGACTTGTTGGAAAGAAGGTTTCGTGATCCTTGCATTGGATCAATTGTTTGGAATAATTCCCTATCTGGACAGAGAGGAAAATCCATAAAAAGAAAGGTAGCGACGAAGGACAACAAAGAAGGAGGTGACCATGATGTGAGAGACGATTGGGTAAATTTTCCATTAAGCATGATTGATCATGTCCAACATGAGAAGTGGAATAAGAGCTGCATGGAACACCTCCACCTCTTGCATGAAGGACCATGGCTTCGCATTAATGAGAAGGTATGTAAGAAAGTCGAGCTCTATGACTCTAAATGAAGTGCTTTGCGGGAGGCAACCCGATCTTTTGTTTTATATATATTAATATGACCATCTACATTGCACTCTTTAATCGGAATATCAAGTAACATTGTACCATTGCTCTAACAAAAACCACAACTTCATGTTGTTCATTCTAAATGTTATTGAGGGAGCACTTTGTTATTTGATCTTGGGAAACTTGTAGACCTTTTTGTGTGCCTATTAGTGTTTAGAGTTTTTTTTTCTTTGTGTCCCTTTTAGAGAGATTTATGAAGCATTGCACCACTCTTTGATTCTAAACTTGTGGCTAGTTAACTTAGGCTAACTTTTTGTTTTGTTTTAGACCACCTCATCATGTCATATCATTTTATTCACCCACCCCGTGTTGCATTGCATACCATGTTGTTCGTCTCACCCTTGCATTGCATTGCATGTTGCATTTAAAAAAAATCTTTTCTAAAAACATTGACTAGCCTCGCTTTTGAGATCCTAAAGCCCTTAGGAAAACTACTCAGAACAATCCCAAAACCATAGGGTATGTTTTTTTATTATTCAAAAAAAAATCTAACTTTTGTTTCTCTCTAGTTTTTTTGAAACCACCTTAGATATAATTTCTATACCCAACACTCTCTCTTCAAAATTTTTGTTTTAAGACCAAAATATAGGAAACCCATAAACCTACTTCTAAAACCTTGTTAGCTCAGTTGCTTGATCATTTTTCAATAAATAACATTTTCATTGACAAAAGCCTCACTTCTTATGAAGTGTCGCGAAGGCTTTTTGTCACTCTTAGCAATTGTTTTTGAATAAACTAGTTGCGGAACAACATCGAAAGATCCTTTCAACCTTGCTAACACTTGTTTTTGCTAAATTTGCATTTGCACTTTGCATCCATTCCATTGTTCATGCCCTCATTTTGCTAGCTTGGTCTCAATCTTATTGATGTATGCTTTTCTATCCATGTAATGCTTGTCATGACAGCATTTACCTTTTGCAATCTTGTGTAAACGTGGTGTTTAAACTTGTTTGCGGACTTCCATCTTTAAGCTCTTTTGACTAAGATAACAATCCATTTTGTTCTCATGTTGCATTTGGTTGGTTTATAAGTTTTGCAATGCGCTTTATTTTTTTTCTTGTGCTATGAAGGCCTATTGATCTTGGGATAGACATGGTGTTTTGACCTTGGTTAAATAAGTCTTTTTGGCTATGGAGAAGTTCGGCAACCTAGTTGTAAACATGGTGTTTAGAACTAGGTGTAAACATTGTCTTTGTTTATATACCTTCCTCTCATTTGCATTTACACTAGCACACACATACACTCACTAGGTTTTTATTTTTTTCGCTAAGCTAGCTATGCCACAACTTGAGATCTTAGGAATGGTAGGTTTGTTGGCAATTGTCTCTACTCCCGACTGTCACCTTGGGGGTAGATTGTGCACTTGAATTGTTTTGCAGGCACGACAAAGCGTTCCCATGAATTCGTGATCAAAGAAGAAATCAAATTCGTCAACATCTCCAAAGTTTGAGAGCAAGCCCCGCTGTTTTCATCAAATTTTGCACATGGACAGAGATGTACAAGGAAGAAAAAGTTGATATTCAGAAGCTCCATGAAATTCCCGTTTCCAACGCATCCAAGATCAATGAATTTGAAGACCCGTACAAGGAGATATGGCAAAAACTTTGGACGCTGCGCATTCTGAAATTCGGAACAGATTGCAGCGCTGGGATAAAATGGACACAACTCTCTTGTTCGGAATCAATTTTGGGTGAATAAGGCCTCATTGGAAAGGAAAATTCATGCACTTCGCAATGGAGCAATGTTTCAGTACAGGTTCTGTTCTGGAAATTGAAAGAAAAATTTGTGAAGATGAGGGCAGCAATGGGACAACGAGGAATTGAAGGAGGGCAACGACGACGTGAAGCAATGATTGGGACCATGACTTAGTTCAAGAAGAAGTTGAAGGAAAATTGAGGCAACAAAGGTGAAGACACATTGAAAATGATATTCATACATATGAGGGAAGGATTTAAAGAATTGCAAGATGGTCCATCTTCTCCTTCCACGCCTAGCATCATGCTAAGCATGGGGGAGGATTTCATGGACAAGGAAGAAAGATCTCATGGAGTAAGATAATCACAGTTGCCACAAGATGCTCATGATTCTTCTTCCATGCTTAGCTCAATGCTTAAGTATGGGGGAGGCCGCGCTACACTTCATTACGAGCATCGAGAAGGACGGTAATTCTTCCTCAACTCTCTCTTTTTCTAAATGCTTGTACATATATGCCTTCAACCATAGATGCAACCTTTGTATATATCTCTCAAACCTATCACATGGCTTCTAGGAGGACAACCTAGTTTTGTTTTTATTTTCAATAAGTGTAGGATCACCATCACTTTGTGCTCACCACATTGATACATTTTGGCAATGCCTTATGCTTATGGAAAAATGATGAAAGTTGCTGCTTTGTTTTACCTACGCTATGTTGTATATGACTTGACCATTTGCTCTCAATTAAATGGAATTAAAATGATTAAATACCGGCTCTTTTATTTGTGGAGGTTAAATGACTAAATTCTAAACCCACATATTCTATGTTGCTCTTGATTTAAGTCTACCGATGACCTTACACTTTGTGTTGTTTAATTTGAAAACTTAATTCCTATGCTATCTACATTTGTGAGTCTCTTGCAAAGTTCTATCTACCAAAGCCTATAGAAACATATTCTTTCATGATGAAACCTTTAGATTGCAAACTTATATTTTGAAGAGTTGGATTAAGATTGATTTTTTTTGGTACGAGACTAAGAAGCTGGTCATTCTGTTTTTTTTTTGTGTAACCTCCTTTTTGCTAGCCTATTTATCCATGCATTGTGAGTTTCTACTTCGGGAATCTTACAAACCTCGCTGGATATCCACCCTAAACCAAAAATATCTTTTTGTGATTACCTCCTTGACCACAACCCACTTTGAGTATGGATTATCATTTCGACGGAATCAAAAGAATCAAGGGCATCGTATAAAGAAAAGTTTTGGGAGACAAGGCTCCCCGAGATTCAAGTGGTTCTACGAAGAAGAAGGTGAATTTGAGATACTTACCCTAGCTAGTTGGTTCTCCCACTATTCATACTCGAGGACGAGCATTCGTTCAAGCATGGGGGATGGCTGGGTAAGTATTCTATGTTATCAAAGTTCTAAGGAGCAAAAAGAAAGAAAAAAAAAGAAAGAAAGAGGAAAATAGAAAAATGATAGAAAAAGAAAAAAAAGAGAAGAATAAAATGCTCCTTAGCTCTTTTTGGCTTCATTAATTTTCCAAGTTACTTTGAAGAACTATTCCATACTCAAATCTTCCAACCATGTGCAATCCGATAACGAGAACTTCATTTGTGTCTCGGGATCATCCATTTGCCACTTGCACATGTCCACCTATCTAAATGTGTGTGTTTCATCTTTCCCCCTCTCCAACATTATTTTCCAATGGCCTTTTGACTAGTCTCGGTAATTCCATTAGATCTCTCTCTTAATTTGATAATATTTCAAGTATAATGTTTGCTAGGATTGTTTTTACCTACCAAGCTCCACATAAGCCTTCCACTTTTATATATGAGTAGAATAGGTTGAAAACAATCTAATGTAGGCTTGAGCGACTTGATGAGATGAGTATTTCCATGATCTTTTGCAAGAGAACCTCACTTATGTTTGATTTGCTTTCTTTTGAAAACTCTTCACGATGAAACAAGGTAAAGGTTTGAAGTTCGCTTAAGTTTGAGAGCATTGCATTTATTTATTATTGTGGCTTGTTCTTTAATTGCTAGTCTATCTTCCATAATAAAAAAGTAGCCGGTCACAACATGAACTTAAATGCTAAATACTTGAGAGAGCAATATGTCTTGTTATGTATGACTAAGTGCAGAGAAGACATTGAGGGGCAACGCTGATTTCTTTATAAGCAAAGCTCCTGGACTTACTCGAGGCCGAGCAAGGAATGTTGGCGCTCCTTAAGTACCCCTTTTATCCCTTATTTATCCTTGATAATGGCATAAATTTAATATCAAAATCACTAACCGTCCTAACCCCGGCCCTAATTATTGGTCATTTTCACACTTGCATATATATTTTGGAGGAACTTCGTTTTTGCAGGTTTTTGGCATATTTTGGAGCATGAAATGACGAGGCCCGTGATCGAGCGCTAACACAGAGAAAGACGAAGGCCAAAGCCCAAAGAAAGGACCAAAGCCCATGTTGATTCGAAGCTCATTCATGCACATCCATCCTCCAAGAGAGCCCAAAGGACCAAGCCTACGAAGATGAGATCAAGATACTTCGGGATTAAGCAAAGCAAATGAAGATTTAAGGAAGGATTCCCTATCCTATCCTTTCCTCGAAGATATCTCCAAGATAACGACATCAAATGGGGCGCAATCGTGAAGGACATAAACTCTAGAAAATGCGAGGAGTCTGCACGCGAAAGGAGGACACGAGACGGCGAAGGAATGAGCTAGGCCGGCCGGCCTAGGCCCATTGGGCCGGCCGGCCCAGCCCTTTTTTAGGTCGGTTCGACCTCCCCTTCGACCGGTGGCTTCCTCGGCTTATAAATAGCTCGCACCTTATTCAACTCGAAGCATCCATCCACCCAGAACTCGACGAAAACCTAGGGCCAAGACCGGAGGGAGACAACGGCCGCCGCAAGTCTTCGAAGTTGTCTAGGAGATGGCTTAGGCCGACCCTAGCCACCGTGGCCTCCCTGCGTGGTTGTGCCATGGCGGAGTTCAAGAGCTAGTTGGATTCATCGATGGTGTGCACATGGCGGGTGATGATCCAAACAAATCTCTTATGTGAGTAAAGATAATCATGTCTTCCGAATCTATTAGCGATCATGTTCTCTCTTTCGATTTCGTTCTTCTCTTTGGGTTTGCTTCATCCTAGATCTATTATCGAGATAGATCGCTTAGCATGATCTTGTAGTCATGGTGGCTAGAGGTTCATGGCGGAACTACCAAAGGGGGTTCGACTTGCTTCAGGGTACTTTTGTCGAAAGGGGTGGCGTCGTGACAGGCCGTTGCCACTAAGTAGGTGGAGTATCGAGGGATCGGATTGGAGATTTTGAGTTTAAAGATGCTTTTGATTGAGATGCATGATTTATCCACTCGTTAGCTTGAACTACAACTAGATGACGATAGGCCTAGTCATATCTTTGGTTTTGCTATGATTAAGCCTATGTTCATGGATGAGATCAACCTTTACATAACACTCATATCCATTAAAGGTTTGCCCTTTATATGCAATCAATGCTTCATGTTAGGATAGATCCATTAGATTAGATGGAAAACCTTAGGTAGTTCTTTGTCGATCCATGGATTGATAAACCTTGGGGGAATACTCTAAGGGAAAAGCTACACGAATCTTGTGCTTGTGGTATACAAATCGGGGCGTCAACAAGCTTTTCTGCCCCCCGCCCCCCTCCCCCCACCCAAACATGAACTTAGAGATTAGAGATGCAAGATCAAGGAGATGGAACCTGACAAAAGGATGAAGGGAGCCACAGGCCAGGCACGGCCGAAGATCCGAGGAATTGCTGTGGTCGAGGGGATCCTTGATGAGAGGACGGATCAAGCTCAGCTCACTAGTTAGAGGAGACGTGCGGCCATGCGAATTGGTAGAAGCAGAGGCGCGCTGGTTTGTGAGAAGCGAAGTGGCTAGCAATGGATGAAGGCCAACTGAAAGAGCCGATGAAGTGCAAAGTGAACCCAAAGGAAACCATCCTGTGCTGTACGCATATTTACAAAGTCAGGGTCTCGCCACTGGCTGGACCGACCCAAAGAGGGGTAGGTTTAGGATCTGCGTCTGCACCCAAGGGCGGATCTAGCGTGGGGGCAGGTGGGGCTCAAGCCCCCCTACCCCTACAAACTCCATGGAAAGTAGAGGTAAGAAGGAGGGAGAAGAAGAGGAAAGAAAAGAGGGAGGAAGAAGAAAGGGGGGGCTGGAGGAAGAAGAAGGGAGATGAGCCCCCCCCCCCCCCCCCAAAAGGCAAATCTTGGATCCGCCACTGTCTGCGCCGATGCACATGGGTGGGCGGACAGGTCCCTGCAAGCATGCAAGTAACGTGTACTACTACCTCGATCTACCATGGATATACGTGCTGCTTTTTCTTGCATCCACACTACTACAGAAATCGTTTGTAGGGGCGGGGTAGAATGGCATCTTTAGGGGCGGGCGCGCGACCCGTCCCTGTCTCCCACAGCTAGAAATCGAGCTTTACAGGGGTGGGTACAGAGCCCGCCCCTGAAAATCAATTTCTAGGGGCGGGCCATGGCACCACCCACCCTTGGAAACCCATTTTCAGGGGTGGCCCACCCTTTGAACCGCCCCTGTAAATGACTTTTCCAGGGCGGCTGAGGCCATAACCCGCCCCTGAAAAACCTTTTACAGGGGCGGCTCAAATGATTTGAGCCGCCCCTGCAATTCAATTTCCGCCAAGTCAAAATTTGAAATTCATTTCTGTTTCCCGCCAATTTATTTTAATCTACTTTCCGCTGTATTTAATTATTCTAATTTATGTTTCCCGCCTATTTTCACCTCTAAATCAATTGTGCGATTCAATTCAGCTTTTCACAATTCTATTTCCGCTTTATTTGAAAGGATTTCTTAACATAAAATCATATACATTGCATATCATTAAAATTCAACATAAAATTATATAAAACTATCATTACAGTGCATATCATTAGAGTACAATCATCATGAAAGTGCATCATTAGAGTACAGACTTCATTTACATTGACTAACGCTACTATTGGCGGCCCGAAGTGCCTGATTGTCCCACTGACGGAGGCTTGCAAATTTTGGGTCGGTTGATAATTCATGCTCAGGGTGAACAAATTCGCCATCTATATGGACCACTTCATGCAAAATGAAGCGACATAAATCGTTGACTATCCAAAGAAGTTGCCGCTCATGGAGTGCATCATTGTGAAGTGGCCGTTGATCTTGGAAAGAAATCCATTCAAAAATTAAGCCAAGTGTTAGATGCAAACACTTACAATATGCAGTTATGCATCTATCCTAGCAAACAGTAGATGCTTACCAGTTTGGGATCTGTTGTGTACCTCCCGAACTCCCTCACAGCCTCTCACACATACTATCCACAGTACACGGAACCGGCAGGTTGCTTGTGGCATGGATAGTGTGTGCGCATCGCCATATTTTTTTCCTTATCGAGGGGGGGGGGGGTGTTCTCCTCCTTTGGACACGTAGTGTCTGTAAGACCTGTTTTTTAAGAAAAGAAAAGAAGTAAGTAGTTTTATATGTATGCAAGATTCAGCATGAAGTCGAAGTATAGGATAACAATTTTGCTAACATGTTGAGGATGCCCTCGAATTCCTTATAAGTATCCGGATGGAAATCAGCGGAGTCTAATACTAGAATATGTCCTTTCTTTGGCTTGATCATAAATACAATCCAATGATTTCTGCAAAAATATCATATATGATTTCTTAGTCAGACATTCGAAGGAAGTGCATGTTATACCAAATCATTGAGACTACACTAACCGAATGTTATATAGTGCCCATATGACATCCCTGTCTTTGCCACTCCTGAAACTAATTCGATATGTACGTAGCAACTATCGAAATGATTTTTCTATGTTCCTGCTTCCGTACTTCATTAATTTCCTTGCGCAATTTACAGTTTTTGAAATCATTGTGGTCGTCTTCCCAAAACATTGGCCCCTTTATGGCGCGTCTCAGCAATAGCTAACGGGTCAAGGAACCCGACCTTCCTACCTGACTTATCTGCTTGTCGTTGCATCATCCTATAGAATGAAATATCACAACAAATTAGATATGTATGCATATATAAGTATAGACCATTGCATATAAGATATGAATTTTGATGCGACACTTACATGCACCAGAGTCTGATCATTTGTATGTTAATTCTTTGAGGCGGAACATTTCTTGGATGTCTTCCAAATCGAACGTGATATCAGTGATACCCACATTTCGTAATCCGAAAACTTCAGGAGGGTGTGAGGTGAAGTCTACATGCCCTTCTGTACCAAGTGTGCATCCTTTTCATAAAAGCTGGACAGTCTTGCAACAAAGAATGCGGTAGAAAATCTTTACCATACTCGAATTTTTTCGGACAATCTGGTAAATCTACTATGTCATCGACCCCAATTTTTCTAATGAAGTCATGGTCAATGCGGGGCTCGGAAACGCCTGATCGTCTAGTGGCACTAGAATCTGAAACATTTTTTGACTTTTCCCGTGCCTTATCCATTGACTTTTCCTTTAACTTTTGCTTGGTGTTTGCGGCGTGCCATTTATTTACAATATCTGAGTCCTCCTTCTGGTATGACCATATAACTCGATGGACAGGGAACCCAAATATTTGTTGTTGTTGTTGTTGTTCTGGTTGGTGAGCCGGTGCCGTGTGCGCTCGTGGTGGTGATGCTTGAGGTGCTGGGGCCGGTGAAGGTGGAGCTGCTGGTAGCGGTGAATCTTGAGCTACTGGGGGCAGTGAAGCTTGAGCTGCTGGGGCGGTGAAGCTGGAGCCGGTGGCGGCGATGCTGTAGCTCGTGGTGACGGGGGCCGCCGCTACATAATCTAGAGCCGGCCGAGTCTGATGTGCCGGCCCTTCTAGTGAAACAAGTACTACGATATCACGTTTGTGCCACAGAATGGTAATGACAATGCACTCTCCAAGCGTGGTCCTCCCATCCGAATTAGGGATGTCTATCTCGTTGTCCTCTTAGCTTGTTTTTCAGTAGCTCCTGCACTCGCACGCATGCATATAGTGGCGGGATTGGTTTTCCATCAAATAAACCCGCCATAGGATCCACGTGCGCCTTGGCAACTTCCCTCGTCTTTCCAGCTCTACCTATGGATAGAGCAGCATGCATGGAGTAGTATTTGTGATGCAATCAACCGGATATGGTTGTGCTGTGGTTGAGGCAACACTGCTCTGAGCACAGGCCGTATTCGCTGGGGCCACTACCGAAGGGGGCATCATCACCATCTGGCCGGATTGCTGCTGCCCCAATTGCAACGGATTCATCCATATTTGCCCTGATTGCTGCTCTGCTAATTGTGCAAACATTTCCTTAAACTTTGATTCTGCTGCTTTCTCTACCGCTTGTATCATCTCTTCCTTGTAGCGGTCAGGCCTCTTGTAGGTAGAGCGGTCCTCCTCGAATCCATCCCTAAAGGTCAACTTTGAGGACACGCCTCCGTGCTCTTTGGTCCCAATGGCTGTACTAAGCACGTCCTTGTCCCTCTTGACGCTGAACTTTCCTTGTTTCTGAAGCTTGGTAAGTTCGTACATTTTTTGTGCGACGACTTCAGTCTCGGGTTTGTCAAAATGTGGCTTGCCTTCCACTATCTTAGGCTTCCTGGCTTGAAGCCAGAAGGCCGCACGCTCAGCAGAGCCTTCAAAGGGGTCTGGTTGCCCTGTGGCTATTGCAACCTCTCTTTCACGGCGCCATTGATCAGCCTTCCTTTGGTATCCACCCAGCCCAAGATGGACTTTATGTACATTGCTCGTTGCCTGCTCAGTATTTTTCTTGCTTAGCGCTAGAGATTGTTCGGTGCTCTTTTGCCGAACAAACTCTTCCCATTGTGCTTGAGTGATTTCCCCGTAATTTGCAAATGGTGTTCGGCCAGTCTTGACATACTTAGTGTTGAGTTCGCTCTTCCACCGGTGGAAACTCTCACCCAGCATCTTCCTAGCATAATGCCTCACCCTATCTTGAGTTCCTCTTGGCAAAATAATGTTTGCCTCAACATCTGCCACAACGCCTCCTTCCTTCCCTCAGGAATTGTTGGCCAATCGGGGATGGTTGGATCTAGAACCATCTTTGTCCTTATTATTGAATCGATTGCATTCCTAAACTTTGAACAGACCTCTTGAGGCTCTATGGGCTCACCTGCAGCTCTAATTACGTTGACCACCCATTGGCCTTCGAGGTATTTTTTCTTGCACGCTGACCCCGTTTCCTTTTATTCTGGCTGCCAGAGGAAGTTGTTTGAGGTTCCGGACCAGAGCTTTCATTGCCTTCAAGTTCTTCCTCTGTTGCATTTGCACGTTGGCCTCGATGTCTACTTTTTCCTGTCGCATCATCCTACATGGAACGTACCCGAATTCATCAACTTATTACGTGTATTTCTTGAAAATGTACAATAAATGCTCGATTGCAAGACCTTACCCGAGCTGGACTCGGAACATAATCTGGATCAAAATCTTCCAATGAAAACCTTTGTCTTGGAGGGCACGGATGTGGATCTATAGCATCCAACCACACTCCATCTACGAATGCCCCTTGTCCATCCCGGTCAACTTCGTCATCCCCACTCTGAACTCCGGCGTCGTCGCCCCAGTCCGTCTGAGAGGTGAGTTGTTCCATTTCCTCCTCTTGTGTCATTGGCGCCTCCCTTGGCGTGGAAGATGGCGACAGATCAGACATTTCCAACTTCTACATTAAACGAGGATGGCCAAACGAATTTAGTCGTGTCATACGATGGAGACGTGTCATATAGAAATTATTTCTTAAACTAAGAAATAACTATAGAAATTATTTATAGAAATTCTAGAATCAATATATATAGAAATTATTTCTAAGACTAATAATAATCACTACAAATATAATAAATTTGAATTTTCCATCAGATATGTTGCATTTCATTTGACCTTGAGCTTAAAGGAAAAGATGGTTTATAGCAGTCATGAAACCATGTGAGACACCCAGCCCAATCATCTTATGATCACAGCTGAGTTGTTGTTTGGACATGGATGTCTCACATGGTTTGATGACGACCATAACAAATTTATGTATACAACAGAAGCTCAAGGTCATCATATGTTACCCAGCAAAAAAACTGAGTACAAATTGATATCTTCACAGGCATTGACATAAAATCATTTGACACATGTACAAAGAAATAAAATCACAAACATTTATTTTGTCTCAGATATTTTGCATTTCATATGACCTTGAGCTTGAAGTACAGAAACAACACAGATAGTGGCAAAAAGGTGCTCATGGCAGTCATGAAACCGTGAGACACACCTAGCCCAATCATCTTATCATCACAACTGAGTTGTTGCTTGGGCATGGATGTGTCCCACGGTTCGATGGCAACCATAACAAGTTCAACTATATGACATAAGCTCAAGGTCAATATATGTTACCCAGCATGAAAACTAGGTACAAATTGATATCTTCACAGGCATTGGCATAAAATCATTTGACATGTCTACAAATAACTAAAATCACAGGCCTTTATCACTAATTTATATCTATGTTTGTTTCAAAAGCATGTCTAATGAGGTAATATCACTATTATTCTAAAACTGAGTACAAATAAATAACTATAAGAATTATTTCTAAAAATTCTAGGATCAACATATACAGAAATTATTTCATACACTAATAAATAACTATAGGAATTATTTCTAGAAATTCTAAGATATATATATCAACATATATAGAAATTATTTCTAAGACAAATAAATAACTCTAGGAATTATTTCTAAGACAAACAAATAACTCTAGGAATTATTTCTAAGACAAACAAATAACTCTAGGAATTATTTCTAAGACAAATAAATAACTCTAGGAATTATTTCTTAAAATTCTAGAATACATTTATAAACATATATTGTTGGCGGTCGATTTCAATGATTTTACCGCCAACATTCCTTTAGATTTCATTCATTTGGAACTATATTACTATGATTTCTACTAACATTAACAAGTTCCATAAGTTTTGATGTTTATTTGAAGTTAGGAGCAACTGGTGCAAAGATGGGCCAAAATGGGGCTAACCCCAGGCCGGCTGGCCTAGGCCAGGCCGGCCGACCCCTGTCATGTCTGGCCTGGACACTTTGTGGACAGTTCCCTGAGCCCGAGGTTGAGTAACTACAAGATGGGTTTTGTACAGTTCATGAGTTAAGACCGAAAGGCCTGGACCATGTTAAGTGGAGATCAAAACCCGTAACAACTCAAAGAATCATAGCCCAATTCAACCTAGGAAGCAACATGGGCTTGAAGAGCAACAAGTCGGTGCAACGCGAGCCTGAGCTAAGCCAGAGCCAGGCCGGCCGGCCTCTAACTGCTGCCATTGGGGCTACGCAACCGCTATCGACCTTCAGAAACAATCCAGAGCGTCCCTGCAAAGGCGGTGGCCACGCGGCCACATCCCCAGGCCGGCCGACCTAGGGGAGGCCAGCCGGCCCCACTTGGCGGCCTCTGAAGCTCTACCTTGGCGTGAAAGACAAGCGTAACCGTCTTACCCTGCGTGCAACTGACGCTCAGCCCAGTACCGACCTCAGAATAGTATAAATAGAGCACCTTACCCCTCTTGTGACACACACCATTCCATAGCGAAGAGAGTCTCTTGTACACTTGTCTTGAGTAGGAAGAGAGTGAGGTGAGTGCTCTGGTGAAAGCCGAGCTGAAAGGAGCGGACTCGTGTTCTCTCGGTCTTACTCCACTTTGTATCCACCTCGGAGGAATTTATTTGAGTAAGCTCCTTGTCTCAACTTCAGTTTCTCACTAGCTTTACTTTCTGTCTTAGTTAGTTGTTAAGTACTTACTTTAATCTGCGGGATCCTGAGTCTGCATAAGTAGCAAGTTCTACTTATCTGAGGTTGCTTTCTATCTAAGTACACGGTAGGAGCAAGTAGCTCGAGGGCTGTGGGCGTGGTGCCCAGGCCTGGTAGTTACCTTAGGTTGTGTTCCACCCCACGGAACCGTTGTGGTAGTCGTGTGACAACCCAGGTTTTTGGGCTAAAACTGTTCAGTTGAAAATAAAATTTTTGTGTTAATTTAAAAATTTAAACCATTATTTCTAGAGCAAGGGTGTTTTTGTAATTTTAGAAAAGGTTCAAAGTCCTTTTTAAAATAGATTTGCAAAAGGCAAAGTTTCAAAATTTATGAGGGGATTAAAATGCATATTTTTTTTTCACCTTTACCCTCATAAAAAGATCTTTTTTTATGGTTAAAGGCTACCCTTGCAATTTCAAAACTAAAGTTGTGTTCTTTTAAATATTAAAAGATTTGACGGATTTCAAAATAATTTCAAAACCATTGATCTAGTAAATTTTTGCATAACATGAAAGTTGAAGGTCTTGCAAAACTGAGCAATTTTTATGTTAAGCACTTTTTCATTTAAGCCCTAAAACAGCGGGAAATTTTAGTTTTACAGAGAACCCCCTAGACTTTTCTATTTTATAGCTGGGTCCACCCACTGTTTCTCCTTCTTCCTCCCTTTGTTTCTCTTCTACCCGAAACAGGGGCACCGCCCCTCATCGCCGGCACCGCCATTTTGGGCCGCCACCACCGGTTCCCCGTCCCAGGCTGCCCGCGCCGCCTCCACACGTCGAGCATGAGCTTCCCGCCGCCACCACAAGCCGTTCTGCTGGCACACTGCGTGCGCGCCACGCCGCCGTGGCCCACAAGCTCGCCGGCCCGCCCACTGGAAGTACCACCGCCGCCGCCGGAGCTTATCTTCCCTGGGCAAACTCATCCCGTGAAGCTTCTCTCCCTTATCCCCTTCCTTCCTTGCCTATAAAAGGGGTAGACCCCTCCCCGCTCACCCAACCCGCCCAAACCTCTAGCGCCGCCCGCCATTGGTGCCCGGAGCTCGATCTCATAGCCGAACTCGCTTCTCCACCCTACCTCGGCCCCAATTGGCACCTCAGTAATATTCTCTTCCCCCTCGTGAAGCTTTAGACTGAGCCAACCTTTCCACATACCAGCAGACCACCGCTAACTGCTGTTAACCGCCGCCGGCGAGCCCTGGCCGCCGCGGACAGCTCGCCCTGAACCACCCCGAGCCCCGTAGACGCCATTAGCAGGTGCGTCTCAAGCCCGCGAAGCTCTCCAGCCTTTTCCCCCTCTACTTCCTCACTCTGAGCCATCGGAACGCCGCCACCGATGAGCCGCCTCTCCGCCCCATTGCCGGCAAACCCCCTCCGGCCCTCAATCCACCCCTTCCAGCCCACCAATAGGTTCGTCTCGGTTCACTCTACCTCCCCGGCCACTTTCCCCTCGCCGCTGGCGAGTCACCTCGTTGGAATCCGGTTGGCTTACCCCGCCGGAGTCCCTCCTCTGTTTTGGGCCGACCAGGGACCCATCTGCAATAATTGGTTTTCTTTTTATCTTTTTGCTGTGAACTTTGAAAATTCATAGTAATTTGTAGAAAAATATTAAAATAGTAAATAAATACTTTTTGGAATCCTTATTAAAATATCTATCTTTTGGGAACATGATATGACATGTTTTTGTTAAAAATATTTGCTGCAAAAATAGATTTATGTTTAATAGTATTTAAAGACTAGTTGTTCTTATCTTTTGAATAATTGATGTTTGGAGCCATGTGATGCTTGAAAATTTTTATGGTAGTATGTGTATGTGATTCTTGTAATAATGTAAAAATTGGGACCTTAATACTTGACTTTTTCTTATTATTTCATGTGTTTTATTAAAAATGCTAAGAAATTTATGTCTCATTTATATTTCATGTTACAACTATATGATGCTTGTGACCTTTGAACCATGTGTTGCCCATGCTTTGAGTAGGGTTATGTAAATTTTGTAGGAACAATATTAGTTTGCTAGCCATGTGAATGTATCTTGTTGCTCTAATTGATTAATTTTGTAAAATACTACACTACTCCATCAATGTTGTTAAATTTAAGTAATTGAATGATGGATCATGCTATGTTGTAATTAGGTCTAAGTTGTTTGTCTACTTTTGAATTCAAACTTTGAATTTGAATGAAACCACTCTCTGTTGCTTAAAGTAGCCAATCTTGTTATTTTATGGAGTCCTTTGTGTTTACTGTTATTCCATAAATGACTGCCCAGTAAGTAGAAAGTGAAATGATTGCTTTCTTGATTTGAGCTATTTTGAAAACCAACTATTTAGTGAAGGAAAGCTATACTCAAGCACATCACTAGTTTCAACTATTGCATTGCATATAGAAATCACATCGTTAGTCGACGAAACACACGTATTCATTCAGGCACCAGACGGAATATTTCTGAAGTTCAGCTCAACGTGGCGGCATTAATTGGAGTCAGAGAGTGAACTGCATGAAGTCCAATCAACATCGCAGAATTAACTGAAGTCCTTTACGTTAATTCGGAAGAATTTTAATCCACTGACTCTATAGACGTCACAAAAGGCAAGCCCCGGTGCATAATCCCATTATTTTATGCAATTTCTTATTATTCTCTTGTGCATTTAAGTTATTGGAGTTGAATGAAAACCTAGATGCATAATCTTAGAAACCTATTGTTTGAACACTAGAAACAGAGTTCGACTAGATGCTTTGCTAATAGGACCGGTAAAAGTCGAGGGATTTCCTGTCTCCCGCGAGCTTATAGGAGTTGAATGTTTACTTTATGCAATCACTATAAGGACCATGGACGGATTGGGATACAAGTTTCATGGTGGTAACCTGTCTGTGTAGATAAAATCTACTAAGGCCGCAGTGTGTTGCCGCGGTGGTTAAGTGTTTGAAAGTACTAGCCACATGCCGTAAATATGGTACGCGGCAAGCCTAGTAACTTCCCGGCCCGGCAAGTGGACATACCTCCCAGTCTCTCTTAGGGATAGGTTGAATTAAATGGATAAAATGGAATTGGTAGCGCTACACTACGACTATGAGGGACGAGGTGGGTGCCCTATAGTCGGGGAGAGTGGCACTGTTCCACGAACCAGAATGTGAAGCCAACGGTTGCTTTGGAGTGACTCGTCGGTGCTCCAAGCGTGTGTGTTAGGTTTACCTTGCAAGGTTTGAAATTTGATTCGGAATCGTCCGCCTCTCACGAAGATTAAGACTGCTTAATCCCTTGGCTGCATAGAGTAAGAAGTTGAACAATGATCTCAATATGGTTGGATGCAAATAATTCTACCTTGCTTGTATAGATAGGTGCAAACCTAGAATTGTTAATAAATTAGAATCTGAATGCTAAAACTTGAAATTAAGGACCTACTTTTAGTTGCTTTTCAGCAAAAGTAAACCCAGAGCTTTCACAAGCTTTCACAAGCCTTTGCATGTCTAGTTAAAGGGATATTTTATACCCTTCTTCGGGTAAGCCTTGCTGAGTATTAGTATACTCAGTCTTGCTTCTAACTTTGTTTTCAGGTAATTTGGCGAGATTGACGTCATGTACGGGCTTCATCATGATGTCATATAACGTCGCTAGTTGTCATTTTCTACTTTTAAGTTTCTGAGGTATCCATCTGAATCCTCAAACTTAGTTTATAATAACTTTTACTATTAAAGTTGTATTATGATCATTGTAATCTCTGGACTCACCTTCGTGTGAGGTATGTTGTTTCGATCCGAAATCAAGTGGTTTTATCAGGATTTTACCCGACAGACTGTCAAATTATTCTGTCATAAGTGCGTATTAACCATTTTAGTGATATTAGTGATGATTTACGCATTTAATCCAGATTAATTCTGGCGGTTCTGCCACAAGTCGGTAGGTGGTGATAGCCCTATCCGTCTTTTGTAGTCCACCACATTCGGGTGTTTTCATAGCAGTAGTGTAGGTTGCCGTTAGACTCCCCTCTCACCCCTTTCTGAAGTCCTTCCTCTTCCAGCCACCGAAGCAGATCAAGTTAGTAGTTAGCTCGTTATCTAGTCAGAGTAGTAAGTTATCTGGAGTTAGGCCCTCTTCCCGTATCTTCTTCTCGCTGGTTGTGTCCAGCTGACGATCTTCAAGTTTGGTCGAAGCTTTACCGTTCCTTGGATTCGATATCCCAGGTATACTCCCTGGTGAAAGCTACAATTGGTCTCTGTGCGCTTGCAGAGTAATTCGTTAGGCTAAGGAGTGCCAACAACCTTTCTGGCGCCGTTGATGGGGAACGGTTGCAACACTAGGCTTAGAGCTAATCAGCCGTACGACTTTCCATCCATCCATATGGAGTATTCTCCTAGTTATCCGGCAGCTCCATCTCGCGGGTATTTGGAACTGCCACCATCCTGCCATCCCATACTATCTGATGGTTATGAGATCCGTCCCAGTCTCGTAGCCATGGTTCTCTGGAAAGAAAGAAGAGTGTCCTTATGCTCACTTGCAAATCTTCGAAGAGAATTGCTCTCTTCTGATTATACCCGGTGTTTGCATTTCTTATGCCCGATTAGAATAGATATTCTGCAAGCGCACAGAATCACTGCTGTAGCACTTCACCTTGGAGTATTCCAAGGTATCGTATTTTGTCCTCAGGGAAGCACTATCGTAAAGAGTATCGTAAATTGATTGATAACAGTACTAGCTTTATCGACCGACTGACTAGACGGGGGTAAGCCAGATAGGTAGTGAGATAAATGGCTGTTGACACTCACTAACAACCATTTCCAAGCATCAAATTGATCAGAAAATCATGAGAGTTTGCATTTCTTGCATGCACTTATATTCAATAAAGTCCCTAAACCACACTTTACCTTCTAGAATATGCAAGATGTGTTTTTGAGCTAATATGCAGGTTACAAGCACACTTTGGCCCGACAGAAAATCACAGAAAAAATCAGAGCACCGAGTCAGGCTCAAATGGACGAAAGTAGCCCAAGAACCGAAGCAAAACGAGTCAAGACAGGCCAACCCCAGTGTGGATCAGGCAAGGAGGCCCAGGCAAGCACAACCCCCAGCAGTTGGGGGCGGTTGGCGGCCAGGACAGTCCGGCCGACCTATAGGTCGGCCGACCAGGCCCGTGGGCCCCACCGCCTCAACTTCGCCATGTGTCGCCTCCAGGATGGTCCTCTAGGTCGATTTGGGGTGCTGCGGCCGGTGGCTCCCTCTTATAAATAGAAAGGGGGTAGAGAATAGGACACACACACACACATCTCACTTCACTCAGCTCTCTTGCATTCCTTGCATAGTCTTTAGGCTTAGTGGAGTTCAGGAGGAGTCTAGGAGTCTTCGAGTCGCCGGTGTTGCTCGAGAGTCTGGTATGGGTTCATCTCTATCTCTCTCTTGTAATATTCGGTCGTTTGTAATAGAATTAGACTATGGTTACCGATATCTGCTTGAAGTATATTCTGAGTTGTCGGTTATATGCTTCTTGTCATGGTTGCATTATTATTCAATGATCTCATTGCATAATTCCTATGCTGGAGATAGTTAGTCTTTCATTCTTAGAACTCTATCAACTGTTCCAGTATTCGTATGATTGCTCTAGTGTGATGTCTGTCCATCCGGAGGGTGGGGGCTCCGCGCGGGACACTAGAGTATCCCTTACTAGTGTAGACATGGTGTCTAGATTAGCTAAGAGTTGCTGGATGTCAACTATACCCACGGTTTGTAGAGGTAGCCGGCAGGTGGTGACAGCCCTGTCCGAGCCTTTTCGTAATCCTCCACGTTCGGTATGGGGGGTAGGAGGTACATAAAGTCGCCGGGGTGTACGGGCTCCTCCCGTTACTTCGATAGCGATCTCCCTGTTGTGTAGTTTAATCTCTGACAAGCTAACTAATGAGAAAGTGTAGATATAGCTAGCCTAGCACAGCTGACTCGAGCTCTGACTTTTACCTTGCTCCTGGCCTAGAGTAATCTTTATTCTTTTATTCAAGAGAGTAGTCGTGTGTGTGTCACACTACCTCCTACCATGTTATTATCTTACCCCTATTTATGCATGAGAATATCCAATCTAGATAAAGCTCACTAACTAATCTATATACTCTCTCACTCATCACCTTCCCTGCGGAAATATAAATGACACCCCGGTATACTCCCGGGTAAAATGTTACAGCGGTATTCCGTGTGCTTGCGGATTTATTCGTGGTTCATGAAATACTGCCACCAAACTTGGCGTCTGTGGGCGTCATCGCCAGGTGACGTTGGTAGGCACCAACAAGCATTTTTGGCGCTGTTGCCGGGGAAGGCACAGAGTGGAATATATAGATAAAAGTTGTGAACAAAATCAAGATTGGTATTCGCATGCTAAACAGGCTAACTTGGCTTTGTTTTCTTGTCTTCGTTGATATGAAAACAGGGTAGTGTATGACCGGTTTCAACTTGCCGCAAAACTTTCATTCCAATCCAGAGTTATTTTTTTGAGGAGAGTTCAACCTCGTATCGTACCTCCTCAGATCTCACACTCGGCAGTTGATCCAGTCATCGCATCGTCGTCAGCTCCTAGAGCTATGGCCCAGAAGACACTTTATGATTATTCTGCTCCGTCTGCTAGCCAGGTCCCCACCGGACCCGAGGTTAACACTGGAGGAGGGAATTTCGAGATCAAGACGGGTCTCATTACGATGGTGCAGGCCAGCCCATTCTGTGGCAAGGCCAATGAGGATGCCAGCGCTCATCTCCAGCAGTTCCTGGAGCTCTGCATTACTTTTGTTATCAAGGGTGTATCACAAGATGCAATCCGGATCCGTCTGTTTCCGTTTTCCCTCTTGGGGAGAGTGAAGCAATGGTTTTATGCTAATAAGGCTGCCGTGGATACTTGGGACAATTGTGCCAAGGCGTTCCTCTCGAAGTTCTTCCCGACGGGCAAAACCAATGCTCTTTGTGGTCGGATTTCGAACTTCCAGCAAGCATCAAATGAGTCAATTCCGGAGGCTTGGGAGAGGCTTCAGGAGTACATTCTAGCGTGTCCACACCATGGAATGGACAATTGGCTCATTCTACAGAACTTCTACAACGGGTTGACACAGTCATCCCGTGATCATGTGGATGCCGCTGCGGGTGGAGCTTTCTTCTCACTGACCATTGAAAGAGCTACATCATTGATCGAGAAGATGGTTTCCAACCAAGGTTGGAGCGATGATCGCCTCCAACTGCGTCAGCGAGGTATGCACTCCGTTAAGGAGGCCGACATGCTCGCTATGAAGATTGATCTCCTCCTCAAGAAATTTGAGGATTATTCCCAAGATAAGGCTCAGATGCATACACTTCAAGCCGTGGAAGCTCGCTTGACGTGCGAGGTCTGCGGGAATGTTGGACATTCGGGCGATAATTGCCCGGAAACCCAAGAAGAAGCTTTATTCCTCAATGGCAACAATGGGTTTCGTCCACAAGGAGGTCAGGGGTGGAATCAACCATGCCCGTATTACTAGGGAGGTAATGGGAATTTGAACTCTTTCGGTCCTAACCAGCCTACCTTGAGAGATCTTGTCTACGACCAAGCGAAGATTAATGAGTCCCTTCAGAAGAAGTTGGCCGCTATGGACAAATCTATGAAGACTATCCATGCCAAGATGGATGGATTCTCCACAACTATGAAGAACCAGCTGAGTTTCAATAAGGTGCTAGAAACTCAATTGGCCCTGTTAGCTGCTACTACACCTGCTGCTGAACTAGGGAAGATCCCGGGGCAACCCGAGTCTACTTTAGAAAGTGTGAATGTTGTCAATGCTATATGGAAAGAGCCCTTTAGCAGGACACCCCTTAGCTATGCGGAGAAGCTCACACGCCCAAGAAGAGGTGCGTGAGGCGAGTTAGCAGCCACAATAAGAGAAGATCCCGGAACCCCAGTGATCAGCTGCTCAATCTTTGATTATGAATTTGATCATGCCCTTTGTGACCTTGGGGCCAGTGTCAACATCATGCCCAAGGTAACTTTCGAGAAGTTAGGCTATCCAATAGTGTCCCCTACCACTATATGTGTTCAGCTGGCAGATTCCACGAAAAGATATCCAGAAGGAGTTGTGGAAATGTTACTGGTAAAAGTCAAGAATACTTACATATTGGTGGATTTCGTAGTCCTTGATATGGAAGGAGATCTTGGAATCCCGCTCAGACTTGGGCGACCATTCCTCAAGGATACAAATGCCAGAATTGATGTGGGGAGAGGAAGAATCAGCCTCCGAACCATGGGAAAGACCATGAAGTTTAGGTTCCAAAACAAGAGAGAGGTATTTTTGATTCATGAGGATAGTGAGAAACAAGGGCTATGGGCAGAGCCCGATTGGGATGATCAAGACTATCACCCTTCTTCCAAGCCAGCTTGGGAGGATTGGGAAATTCATACTCCACCAACCGAGCCAGTGGAAAATGATCAGAAGATCTCTGATTTCATCACCAATACAGTATGGGAAGATCTGAAGATCGTCTACCCAGCATTCGAGTGTCCTGTTCCTGCGCCGCCTACGCCACCAAAGAAGACCAAGAAGGTGTGGCGCAAGAAGAACAAGACATCATTGACCGCTACTACTTCTCCAGGTACGGACGAAATGACATCAACCTGATCAGGTATGGAGAAAGGTCCTGCTGTTCGACCCTAACCAAGAGCTAGCTTGGGGGAGGTCCCCTCCCCTAAGTCAACTGTATCCTTTATTTGCTTTCAATAAAATTTGATAAAAACTTCTAAAAACCAAATAAAAATTTACTGCTTTATTTCCCTTTTTCCATGATGCGCGGTAAGAATGTTTTAACTCCCCTTGATAAGTTGAAAGGATGAGTTTTGCTTTGCTCTATCATGTTTGTTGTGCCTAATTTGAAAATAAGAATTCTCTTGAGTTTATGTTCGTTGGTTACACAAATATCATGCCAATAAACTTGAAAGTTCTGTGGGTTGCATACGCTTGATCTGAGTCTAAGTTGTTGTGAGATTAGATATGGTAAATAAGGTTATGCAAGCTTGTTCTAGTAATGCTTGAAGTCTGGAGTTGCTTTCAAAAATATTTTTTTTAAAAAAGGCAAGTTTCCTAGCGATATGCAATGTCCTACTAGAGCCATATGTCATACTCCATGAAACACCTTTATACATATGCTGCTTGATGTTCTGTTGAGTTTTGTCAAATTGGGTGACCCTAGTGAGATACTTTTCATGTTTTCTCGATCATGAGCATGTACACGTCCCATCCAATTGCTATATTCCTACACTGGGAATTAGTACCACCATCCATTCCATATTAATAAATGCTCCATATCTTGGTGATTTCTCTCGTAGAACATCCCTGAAATAAAGCCAGATTATGGTTGCCCCAAAAAAGAAGAAAGAAAAGATGGCATGCCAAGGAAGCATGACCCAAAAAAAAGAAGAGAGAAGAGAGAAAAAGGGGGTAACCATGTCTCAAAAAAAAGAGAGAAAGAAAAAAAAGAGATAGGGATGATTCGAGAGAGAAAAGACATCACCTTAAGGAGTAAGATGTATTCATACATCATTCCATCCACTCATACACTTGCACCTCTTGATCGAGATTGCATGACTTGTTTCTTCATGGATCCTCTCTTTGACTTTACAATAAATAGAATACAAGTGTGCCCTATTTTTATCCTACCTTGAGCTCCACAAAGCCTTGTAGTAGTAGGGAAGATCAAAGGCAAACACTGCCCTGGTAAGGAAATACAAGATGAGTGCCTCGAGAGAATTATCCTGGGAGCTTTGCCATGTTTTCAAAAATCTTTCAAAAACGTGTCTCTAGATGGATTGCGGATCTATGAACAAGTAAGTACTACTTTATGCACCGTTCTAACTCTCAACAGCCCAAGACAAGGAGACGGCTGAAAAGCCCCATGAAAGGGTAAGGTAATTGAGCAAAGGTATGCTGACCATCTTATTTAAACTTATAGATGAATTTCTTTGCTTCAAACTATGACATGACAGGTAAGGTACGAGTCAAAGTGATTTTCTGATCAACAACCTGATTTGTCCTACTTTGCCTACTTTGCTCGGGACAAGCAAAGGATAGCTTGGGGGATCTTGTTGACGCTCACTAACGACCATTTCCAGGTGTCAACTTGATCAGAAAATCATGAGAGTTTGCATTTCTTGCACGCACTTATATTCAATAAAGTCCCTAAACCACACTTTACCTTCTAGAATATGCAAGATGTGTTTTGAGCTAATATGCAGGTTACAAGCACACTTTGGCCTGACAGAAAATATCAGAGCACCGAGTCAGGCTCAAATGGACGAAAGTAGCCCAAGAACCGAAGCAAAACGAGTCAAGATAGGCCAACCCCAGCGTGGATCAGACAAGGAGGCCCAGACAAGCCCAACCCCCAGCAGTTGGGGGCGGTTGGCGGCCAGGGCAGGCCGGCCGACCTGCAGGTCGGCCGACCAGGCCCGTGGGCCCCACCGCCTCAACTTATCCACATGTCGCCTCCAAGATGGTCCTCTAGGTCGATTTGGGGTGCTGCGGCCGGTGGCTCCCTCCTATAAATAGAAGGGGGGGTAGAGAATAAGACACACACACACACACACACACACACACACATCTCACTTCACTCACCTCTCTTGCATTCCTTGCATAGTCTTTAGGCTTAGTGGAGTTTAGAAGGAGTCTAGGAGTCTTCGAGTCGCCGGTGTTGCTCGAGAGTCTGGTATGGGTTCATCTCTAGCTCTCTCTTGTAATATTCAGTCGTTTGTAATAGAATTAGACTATGGTTACCGATATCTGCTTGAAGTATATTCTGAGTTGTCGGTTATATGCTTCTTGTCATGGTTGCATTATTATTCAATGATCTCATTGCATAATTGCCCTGTGCTGATGATAGTTAGTCTTTCATTCTTAGAACTCTATCAACTGTTCCAGTATTCGTATGATTGCTCTAGTGTGATGTCTGTCCATTCGGAGGGTGGGGGCCCCGCGCGGGACATTAGAGTATCCCTTACTAGTGTAGACATGGTGTCTAGATTAGCTAAGAGTTGCTGGATGTCAACTATACCCACGGTTTGTAGAGGTAGCCGGCAGGTGGTGACAGCCCTGTCCGAGCCTTTTCATAATCCTCCACGTTCAGTATGGGGGGTAGGAGGTACATAAAGTCGCCGGGGTGTACGGGCTCCTCCCGTTACTTCGATAGCGATCTCCCTGTTGTGTAGTTTAATCTCTGACAAGCTAACTAATGAGAAAGTGTAGATATAGCTAGCCTAGCATAGCTAACTCGAGCTCTGACTTTTACCTTGCTCCCGGCCTAAAGTATTCTTTATTCTTTTATTCAAGAGAGTAGTCGTGTGTGTGTCACACTACCTCCTACCATGTTATTATCTTACCCCTGTTTATGCATGAGAATATCCAATCTAAATAAAGCTCACTAACTAATCTATATACTCTCTCACTCATCGCCTTCCCTACAGAAATATAAATGGCACCCCGGTATACTCCCGGGTAAAATGCTACAGCGGTATTCCGTGCGCTTGCGGATTTATTCGTTGTTGTTGTTGTTGTTTTCCTCCTCATCGACGTTGTTCTCCTGCTGGTACGGCAGGTACGGCTGGGACTACTGATAGTCCAGCCCAAGGTGGATGAAGACGCTCAAGATGTCGTACTGCAGAGCGGAGGTCAACCCCTAGCTCTCCTGAGTGAGCTTGGTGTTGTGCGCCATCGTGTCCTGCATCTCCTGCTGCTGCGTCCCAAGCATGCTGATGCGGTTCGAAAGGTCCGCAATGCTCCGAAGGATCGGGTCCTCATACCAGTGGACCATAGGACGAATGCATACCTGCGGGGTAGTACGGTCCTTGTCCATCGACGAATCTGCTATTGCCGACCTGGTACGAGTCATAGTTGTAGTGCCCGTACGCCTCCTCGAAGCTCATGTTCTCCGTGGACGGCCCCGGCTGGGCCGAGGCGCGTCGCGAAGGACCTACTTCGGCTTGCCCGTGCCATGTCCTGCTCCTCGTCTATGGACCTGCAACACTCCGTTGTGTGGGTTCTCTTTTCTCCATCTGCAATGTCAAGCTCTTCACCGCGTAGAGAGAGAGTCTCGGGCATGGAAGCTCGATCTCCCTATCGTACCCGGGGTAACACATAAAGATAGAATTTCCTGGCCCCTCCCGCATCATGTGCCCTTGCACAAAATGCTCAAGACCGACCTCGTATCTGTACGTCTCCATCTCAGGCAAGAAGGTGACTTTGGCGCCCTCCATCGCTTTGACATACCTCGCCACACGGGTGACCAGTGGGGTTATGTCGATGGGGCCTTTGCCGTAATCATCTTCTGCCAATGAGCAAGCATGCTTCGGACGGGCGAGAAGCGAATCTTGTTCGCCATAGTGTAGAGACACTGCAACTCAGGTGAGCTGCAGAGGTGAAGGTCTGTGCAGGAGTGCACAACCATGGTGAGCCACTTTGCAAGAAACCTCAGAGTAGGATTATGAATTGAAACTATGCTGTTTTTACTACTCACGGGTTCATTAGAAATTTCACTCCACCAAGAGCTGCGATCATACTGATAGCGCTCAACTAGTGTGTTGGGGTCGAAGATGCATCTTTTATTAAAGCCCAAAGCAACACTAAATTGTTGGAGAGTCATTTCAAATTGTTCGTTGAAGAACCAAAAGTAAACTTTAGTTTCAGTGCTTATTTCTTCAACGGTAAGAGACATAAGAAATTCCATGGTCAAGAGGTACGAACCTGGCTCGACGATGTCGGCAAAGTTCTCCCATCCGACGGCGGTGAAGGCTTGGTTCATGTCTTGCAAAAGCCCCGTCGAGATGAGGAAGTGGGTTTCAAACCTCTTGGCATGGGCATAGGTCTGCCTCTTCAGTAGCTCGAGCGCTTGCCGCTCGTAATCGTTCTTGTAGACGATCTGCTCGACCATTGTCAAGATCCTGATGTGGAAGCGGCTGCGTGGGACTGCGGGAATTTCTTCTTCTTCCTGGGATACATGCGAGCGGTGACCGGAGTCGACAGACATGTTGTCCCGAGAAGAAGAGGAACTCCGCGAGCTTCTCGACCTTCTCGAGAACGCCTTCTTGACCTTCTCTTTTGCTCGGGTGATTATGATGCCTACAAAAGGTTAGCACGAGCAATACCCGAAGGAAACAAGAAGTTAAGAGGAGGGTTAGCGTTAGTCATTAGTCGTTAGGTGTTAGTCATTCTTGCGGGGCGTTAAACCACCACAAACATTCAACGTTCAGCACGCCATGAATTTATTACGAAGGGAAAATATTTTTGTGTTTTCTGGTTTATGAACTTCACTAATTACTACTCAAATTTTTGTTTTTAGGCGAGCTAGCACTTGCGTTCTTCTCCTAATCAACTCAAAAGAGCTCAATTAGGCAAGAAACTCAAGGAAGGGAGAGGAGATTAAGGAGCTCGGGTTGGATCATGAGTACCTAAGCTTCTGGTGCACCGAAGATCGTCGGGCTCGGTGGCTTTTATAGCTGCGCGCAGAGGCTAGGCCGGCAGACCTGGGGTAGGCCGGTCGGCCCCCTGAGCGGTGCCGGTTGCTCCACATCGAGGCTCTAGTGCTTAGGCTCGTGATTATTGCTGCCCCCGTCGGTTGTGATGGGACTTGGACAGAGGAGAGGAGCCGGCCGGCCTCCCTGGGGCCGCTCGGCCTACCATCGGCACGATGGGTGCCTGCCCCATTGTCCCTTGCTTCATGCTTGATCAAAGTCTCTGCTTCCTGCTGGTTTCCGGCAAATGCAAAAGAGGTGGGGCCAGCCGGCCTAGGTGGGGCCAGCCGGCCTAGAGCTCAGCCAAAAATTTTCAAAATTTTTTGTGAAGTTCTACTGATGCAAAATTTACAAACTTTAAACGTGGGTTCGTTGAAATTCTAAACATGATTATGCAAGCTGAAAAGAAAATTATGCAAGGAAAATTAAACTATCCTATATGCAATGCAAATGATGGATAAGTACCACGTACCTCATGGCGAGGGCTCGGGTTTTGAGTCCGGAGCCGGACTCTCCATTCCTTCAGTTCGTTTGTCATCGCCGGATGGAGTCTTGGGCAACGACACCTTCTTTCGCCACACTTTTCATGGGTGTGGGTTGCGCTTCGACCTTTACTTCCTGTGATGCCAGAAATTTCTTATGCTGGATTCGACGTTTGGCATTCTCCTGATTGTGAAGCTTGATTTGCATCGCTTCCTCTTGAAGTCGTAGCTCCTCCTGAATCCGCAGGTTCTCCACGAATGCAATGAGGGCTTCAATGTTCGGAAGCGAGGGTTTCTTTGTCTCTTTCTCGGGTTTCTTCTTCCTTCAGACCTCTTTGACTTGGTTGCATTGTTCGACCTTCGGCTTGAAGGCGAACTTCTCCTGCTGGCCGTTGATGTTGAGCTGGATTTCTCCGGCCCCGACATCGATGTGGGCGTTTGCTGTGCTCAAGAACGGCCTGCCCAAGATGAGCGGCTTCTTGGTGTCGACTTCCATGTCGATCACGACGAAGTCGACGGGAATAAAGAAATTCCGGATTTTTATCGGGATATTCTCTGCTATTCCCGCGGGATAGCGGACCATTTGATCCGGTAGCTGCAAACACATGGCAGTAGGGGCAAGTGCATGATGGTTGAGTTTATCGTAAACTAGCTTTGGCATGACACTGATGCTTGCTTCCAAGTCGCAGAGGGCATTGGAGAAATGTTGAGCCCCAATCGAGCAAGTGATGGTGGGGCAGCCTGGGTCTTTCTTCTTCGCCAGGAGAGGATCGAGTATAGCAGCGCTACACTCTTCCGTTAACTGCACTACCTCAGTGGTGGGCAGCGTCCACTTGTTTCCAAGAATATCTTTGATATACTTGGCATACGTGGGTACCTGCATAGCGTCAAGAAGTGGTATATTGACATATAACTTCTTGATTACCTCGACGAACTTGCCGAATTGTTCGTCGGCCACTGGCTTCCTTATCCGCTCCGGAAATGGTAAGGTAGTTGTGTCGTGAGAGTCCCGTGAAGTTCTCGGGGGTTCCACGGGGTCTTCCTAGGTAGCAGGTGTGTTGGAGTTGACGGCCTCCTCCAGCTCTTCATCTTCAACATCGATACCGCTAGCGGTTACGGTCTTCCGCTGCTTTCCTGCATCGTTTGGGAAAGGTGGCTCTTGTGTGGACTTACCACCACACGTGGTCACAGCACTAACATTCTCTTTTGAGGGTACTTCCGGTTGCCTGGGCAGTTTCCCCGCGTTAGTGTTAGGACATGAAGATGCAAGCTGAGCTACTTGGGTTTCTATCATTTTATTGAAGCTCAGTTGATTTTTAATAACAGAATTAAATCCCTCTAGTTGTGCAGCCATAGATTCTAAAATCTTGTCATTAGCAAGGAATTTCCTACTAATGTTATCATTGATTTGTTTCTGGCCGTACACTAGGTCTTTTAATGTGGGCTGAAAACTGTTATTGAAATTCATACCTTATTGTTGACCGAAGGGGAGGTTGGGCTTGGAGTTCCAACCCTACTGAGGACAAAATCCTGAGTTGGGTTTGTTGTTTCTCCCAACGAAGTTTGCATCCTCTTGAGTTAAGGGGCACGAAGTGCCCGAGTGCCCAGTCTCGCCACATGTTTCGCAAGTCATACGAGACTCCGAAACTTAGTTAACCTCCTGATGCGGAGATTCCAGCTTCTTCATCAGAAGTTCCAACTTGGCAGCTAACATGTTGACTGTGTCGATCTGATGCACGCCCCTGGGACGGGCTGGCTGCCTTTCTCCTTTCCAACTTTGGTTGGAAGCTATCTTGTCAATCAGCGCCTTTGCTCCTGCGACGTCGAGGGAAAGGAAGGAACCACCCACAGCTGCGTCAACATGGTCATGGGCTTGCTGATTCAGGCCATGGAAGAAGTTCTGAATGATCATCCATTCTTCTATGCCGTGGTGTGGGCATGCTTGTATGTACTCCTGGAGACGCTCCCAGACTTCCGGGATGGTCTCATCTGGCAACTGCTAGATTCCGGTGATCCTATTCCGGAGGCATTGGTCTTGTCCACTGGAAAGTACTTGGCAAGGAATGCATTTGAACAAGCTTCCCATGTCGTGAAAGCTTCCTTGTTGGAGTAGAACCACATCTTGGCCTTCCCGAGCAGTGAGAACGGGAACAGGCGGAGACGGACGTCATCCAGAGTAGTTCCTCTGGGGTTGATGGTGTTACTCACCTCCAGGATGTTTTGGAGATGGGCATTGGCATCCTCGGATGCCTTTCCGCAGAACAGACTTGCTTGGACCATGTTCACGAGTCCAGTCTTCAGCTCAAAGCCATCATTGCCGGCTTGGTTGACATTCAGTCCAGTAGGAATGTGGCTGCTGGACGAGGCAGAGAACTGACGAAGAGTCTTTGCCATGGATGAGGATGCTGAAGTAGACGGTGAACTGATAGGCCAAGTGAGTCTCTTCTAAGATGGGACAATGCGGCATCTCACGTTTCTCCCAAATCGTTCTGGATTTGGGTGGAAGTTACTTGGTAGGTCAAAACCGGTCATGCACTGCTCTACATCGATCAAAAGATGGAGAGAGCAATGGTAAGCTCGCTAGGGTTAGCGACGACAAACTAATATAGTTTATCAAACTATCTACGATATCTTTAGCCAATTGCTTCCCCAGCAACGGCGCCAGAAATGCTTGTTGGCGTTTCTTATGCCCGATTAGAATAGATATTCTGCAAGCGCACAGAATCACCGCTGTAGCACTTCACCTTGGAGTATTCCAGGGTATCGTATTTTATCCTCAGGGAAGCACTATGGTAAAGAGTATTGTAAATTGAATGATAATCGTACTAGCTTTATAGACCGACTGACTAGGCAGGGGTAAGCCAGATAGGTAGTGAGATAAATGGCCAGGCAATGACCGAGTGACACACGGAGATTCTAAACCTTAGAGAGGTAGAGCTGGGAGGATGACGAGTGAGATAAGACACCTGATACACTTCTGAACTATCGAGCTAGCCTCTCTAGATCAGACTAAGCACCTAACTAGTTCTCGGGAAAGCAGAGCTTACTTCGGCGGCTGGAAGAGGAAGGACTTCAGAAAGGGATGAGAGGGGAGTCCAACGTCAACCTGCACTACTGCTATGAAAACAACCGAACGTGGTGGACTACAAAGGACGGATAGGGCTGTCACCACCTACCGACTACCACAACGGTTTCGTGGGGTGGAACACACTTTCTAAATAACACCAAGGTCAGACACCACGTCTGCACTCGGTGTTAGGATTTCTCTCGAGGCCTTCGAGAGAAATCCCCCTCAACCTAGAGCACTAACTTGAGATACTCTAGTCCGGGCGAGAAAACCCATAAGGTAGATTCTCGATTACTAAGAGAGATAACATAGCCTAAGTTAAAGGACAACATCCATGCTCAAGCTGAACCTCAGACTTGAGTAAATAAAAGAGTACGGAAAGTAAAGCTGAACTCGAAAAAGTGAAGAAGATAACTTATATTAATAAAATCAAAAGAAAGATACAAGAGCTATACCAGACTTCCGATGACTCTGGAGTCCCGAGCAAGCTCGACTTGACTCTAACTCCCAAGCTACTAACCTACTCTAGAAAGTGCAAGTGGAAAAGAAGAGCTCCAAATGGTGTGTGTCTTGAGTGAGGGATGGTGCCTCCTTTTATAGCCTCCTGAGGTCGGTACTGACGGTTACTGCAGGTAGCGTCGGTTGAAAGCAGGTATGGCGGTTATGCTTAGCTTCCACACCAAGTCCCAGCTAGAGAGGCTTCCAAGTGGGGGCCGGCCAGCCTTCCCTAGGCCGGCCGGCCTGGGGGTGCCGCCACGTGGCCGCCGCCTTTCGGACAACGGCTCTGATCAGCTCCTGGAGTCGGTTGACAGTTGGGTTTGTGCCGGCATTGTAGTTCATAGGCCGGCTGGCCTAGGGGAGAAAAGCCGGCCTCCCTCTGGCCCATCTCAGCCTCCAACTTGGCCGAGGCTCTGCACTTATCTTGTGTAGTCTCCAGGGAAGTGGGTTCTCGGAATTCTTGTGGTCTTGGGCTATCTTGTGGACCTTTGGATGAGTGTTGAGGCCTTTTGGTGTTTCCAATTGAATCAAGACTTAACCCTAGACGTAGGGCCTCTTGATTGTGCCACATTGCCACTGGTTCAAAGTCGAGGATGTGTCTTTGGAGGTGCCAGGCCGGCCGGCCTAGGAGAGGCCGGTCGGCCTGGGTTTTTGCCCAAATTTGCCCATTTTATGTACATTTGTTCCTGAAAGCAAAACTCATCCAAAACTCATGGAACTCGTTAGAATTAAACAAAATATGAATGGAACATAGTGCAAAGCTCATGTTATTTCCGAGAAGTTGACGGCTTAGAATGTGAATTTATGGCCATCAACACCCGGTATGTCCCAAAACACCTTACGATGGAAGCTATTCCCGTTCTCTCTGACGGGAGAAGCCAAATTTTGGTACAACCAGACGGCAAGGAGAGTTGGAGGAGATTGGATACAACTGAAGGATGAATTTTGCTTGTTCTTTTATCCCATCTCCAAAGTGGTTCCCCATCGGAAACAGCTCCTATCATTCGAGCAAGGCGATGAATCACTTAGAGTAGCCTGGGCTAGATTCATGCATTTAGTAGACTCCGGGCCACCACGTCATATGCCGGAGGAAATACTTATGCAGCACTTCTTATATGGCCTTAAATCGGAAAGCGCACATTTCGTGAATGTGGCTTCCGAGGGACCTGTCATGTACAAGACTGTGGCTGAAGTCAGAACTCTCCTAGAGAAGGTTCTGAACAGCACTGCATACACCGGTATTTATGACGAGCCACCAGAGCCTTTAGAACAGCCTAGCGAGACACAGCAACTTCGAATCCTCTCGGCCACATCCTCTCCACCTCCACCACACATAGAGGAAGTAACCGAACCATCAAAGTCCTCAGATCATGAGCCCTTCATCGAGGATATGCCTATGTTCATACCCGACCTCTTCACGGAGGAAGAGTATTTGGAACTCGGCAATGCGACAAGCATGCCGAAGGAACATAAGTGCATTTGCTCAAAATCTGAGGCATTCATTCCCGAAATTTCGTCGCAGATAGAGGGTCTTTCTGCGATTATAAGTAAGGAATAGACAGAGGAAGCCGAGGCCAACAATAGTGTCATTCAGATCTACTCTAGAATGCTCCTCCACACTATTGGGGACGCTGAACCACAAGAAACCTTTTACGAACCGAAGGTCGGAGTGAACGTGATGTCCAAAACCTTGGCAGATCACATTTCATCTGAGCCCCTGACCTCTTCTTGTAAGCACCTGAAATGGATCGACGGCCAGATCGTGGAAAGTCAGGGAATTCTCCATGCTATGTCCCTAAAGATGGGACGTAACAAGGTTTCCCTGGACTTCCACATCTTTGATATCCTGGAAGGTGAGGAGTTCGTCTTGATTGGTCAGCCAATAGAGCCCCTTGTCAACCCGAATGGAGACCGAGCCATGCTCGAGGTTAAGGTTGGCAAAGAGAAAGTTCCGGTCAGCCTAGTTCGCTCATTCAACACCATTGCTGAGGCTAGGTCGGAGCAAGACCCATTGGAGGATGCAGTGAACATCAGCCGAGAAGAGCTAACTCAACCCATTCTTGAAGAAGATGACTCACACTTCGCCCAAGAGACAGATCCGGCCGGCAAAAGTAAGCTTTACGGAGAGGAGATTCCGCAACCTCCTCTACCTGAGCTGAAGCCGTTGCCTCCTGGTCTGAAGTATGCATTCCTCCAGGACAACAGAGCCACACCAGTTGTCATCAGCGACAAACTGACAGAGAGTGAAACTCGGCAGCACGTTGCAGTCTTAGAGAAGTATCGGTCCATCATAGGATACTCTCTCCAAGACTTGAAGGGGATCAGCCCCAATCTTTGCACTCATTGCATTACAATGGAGCCGGAACATAAGCCATCACGAGAACATCAACGGCGGCTTAATGATGCGATGAGGGAGGTAGTCAAGAAATAGGTACTCAAGCTGCTGCACGCGGGCATCATATACCCCGTGCAAGATAGCGAGTGGGTCAGCCCAGTCCAAGTGGTCCCAAAGAAGGGAGGCATGACGGTAGTCTGTAATGAGAGGAACGAGCTCATACCTCAACGGACAGTGACTGGATGAAGAATGTGCATCGATTACCGGATGCTTAACAAGGCAAACCGGAAAGATCACTTCCCTCTTCCCTTCATCGATGAGATGCTTGAACAGTTGGCAAAGCACTCGTACTTTTGTTACCTAATTGAGCACATCATGGAAGTATTCATGGACGACTTTTCCGTCTATGGAAAAGACTTCGCTCAATGCCTTGAGAACTTGGAAAAGGTTCTCAAGAGGTGCCAAGAGACACACCTAGTTCTTAATTGGGAAAAGTGTCACTTTATGGTTAGAGAAGGAATTGTTCTCGGACATAGAGTGTCTGAGCGAGGGATAAAAGTGGATCAGGCGAAAATCGATGTTATCGAACAGTTGCCACCCCCGACTAATGTCAAGGGAGTCAGGAGTTTCCTAGGTCATGCTAGTTTCTACAGGAGGTTCATTAAGGACTTCTCCCGTATAGCCAGACCCTTGACCAACCTGCTGGCAAAGGACGCCACGTTCAAATTTGATGAGGAATGCCTCGTAGCCTTCTATACCCTCAAGAAGGCACTCGTTTCCGCACCCATCATTCAGCCTCCTGATTGGAAACTTCCTTTCGAAATCATGTGCGATGCAAGTGACTACGCCGTAGGCGCAGTGCTCGGTCAATTTAGAGACAAGCAACACTATGCTATATCCTACGCAAGTAAGACATTGACCGGACCGCAACTCAACTACGCCACAACGGAAAAGGAACTTTTGGCGGTAGTATTCGCCATGGACAAGTTCAGGTCCTACTTGGTCGGTGCTAAGGTGATTGTGTACACAGATCACGCAGCACTAAAGTATCTTCTAACCAAGAAGGACGCGAAGCCATGACTTATCCGTTGGATTCTGCTCCTACAAAAATTTGATCTGGAAATAAGAGACAAGAAAGGAGCTGATAATTGCGTGGCGGACCATCTCTCAAGGATGCAAATACAAGGATCGAACCTCCTGATCAATGATTACTTGAGAGATGACACTCTCCTGAAGGTCACCTCATCCAGTCCATGGTATGCAAACTTAGTAAACTTTATGGTAACTCGATACATACCTCCAGGAGAAGACAAGGAGAAATTGATCCACCTCAGCAGATTTCATTTATGGGATGACCCATATCTATTCAAGGTCTGCGCAGATGGCTTACTCTGCCGTTGTATCCCATTATGTGAGACCCGCAAGATCCTAGAGCGTTGTCACTCCTCACCCTATGGAGGAAATTACGGAGCTTTCCGGACCCATGCAAAAGTTTGGCAAAGTAGATTCTTTTGGCCAAACATGTATGGAGACGCGAAGGAATTCGCGCGACGTTGCCCAAGATGCCAAAAACACGGGAATATCAATTCCCGAGATGCAATGCCCCTAAAGAGTAATCTTCAAGTGGATATCTTCGATGTTTGGGGAGTCGACTTCATGGGTCCTTTCCCAATGTTGGAGCAATGCGAGTAGATCTTGGTGGCTATGGACTACGTGTCCAAATGGGTCGAAGCACTTCCTTGTGTTGCGGCCGACTCAAGGAGCTCCAAGAAAATGTTTCAGGAAATTATATTTCCTCGCTTTGGAGTTCCAAGAGTCGTGATCAGCGATGGAGGCTCACACTTCATCGACAGAACCTTCAGGAAGTGCCTCAGCGAGCTAGGAGTAGACCATCGGGTTGCGACACCATGCCATCCCCAAACAAGTGGTCAGGCAGAGGCATCTAATAAGCAAATCAAGAATATCTTGCAGAAGACGGTCAATGCCATGGGGAAGGGATGGAAAAGCAAACTACCCGAGGCACTATGGGCTTATAGAACGGCTTACAAAACACCGATTGGTATGACACCGTATCAACTAGTCTATGGAAAGAGGCCATTTGCCAGTTGAACTCAAGTATAAGTCCCATTGGGCTATTAAGAGGTGGAACATGGATCTCCAATCAGCCGAAATCAAGAGACAAATCCAGTTGGCTGAGTTGGATGAATAGAGGGAAAAGGCCTACCATAGCTCTAAACTCTATAAAGAGCGAACAAAGAGATGGCACGACAAGCGTATCAAGATCAAACAATTCAAGCCGGGGGATAAGGTACTCCTTTTCAACTCCCGTGTTCGCTTGTTCAGTCATGGTAAGCTTAGGAGCAAATGGGAAGGCCCCCTTCTTAGTTTTGAATGCGCTGACCACGGTGCCATAACCCTCCAGGATGATGACGGGAATGTTTTCAAGGCCAATGGCCAGAGATTGAAAATATTCCTTGAGCCCGAAATTCCCGAGCTCGAAGAAGTAGATGTCTACGAGCTTACCGAGATAGAATAATCATCTATGGTCGTCGCCGTACCTAAAACATGCCTTATCTTAGGATAGATCTCTCTTTCTATTTCTCTCTCTCCATTTCTGGACAAACCCACCTACATACCCGAGATAAAGACTAGAGCCATCGGTGGCTGGAGCGGATACGTCTCCGAGAACATGAAAACCAGCTCCGTGTCAGTCAGGGAACACATGGCTTTCCTCAACATGTGGTTAGAGAAGTTCATCTTCTGCGGCAAAACAATAGGCCCAACCAACAACACTCTGAAGATGGCCGAAACTCTGGCCAGTGGAAATCTAGTACCCCTTGGCAAGCATCTGCTAGGATCAGTTTACCATCTCCTCCACCAAGTATCGGCCAAATTGAGGGCCGATCAGCCAATCTCCAATCTGGGGGGTCCCTGGTGGTTCATCCAACTATGGCTGAACATGTATATGCACAAGACCATGGGTATCAAACTATCAGAACTATCCTTCCCATCTAAAGAATTTGAAGAAGAGGAAGATCCAATCACCCGCCGTTGCACTTCCTTCGGCGAAGCAGCCATCATGATTACCAATGACTCCAATGTCTTTGGCAAAACTGATTTCTTCAAATGTTTCTACAATGGCTTCATTGAAGACTCTACCATCTGGTTTGCATACCATGATGACAACAGAGAGTATGATAATCCTTTCAAGTTCAATCTAAACTCTTGGAAGAATGATGAAGAAGCCACAAATATCATGAGAGAGGCCATATCTCCAAGAATTCTGCCTGCTAACTTCACCTCTAGCAAGAGCGCAATTGGTTATGAATTTTGCTACCCATCAGTTGTAGCCAGGCAACTAGGATTCGTCCAAGTACCGCCTCTCTTCTATTTTGCCAATAAAGTACAGGCGAGAAATCCAATCAGCACTGCTCTCACAAATAATCGGCTGAAGAATCTAGAGCCTGTTGTCGATATGACACAGCTAGCCAATTGGCAAGTAGCACCACTTACCACCATCCCTTTTACACAATGGTGGTTAGAATGGCAAGATCACCTCTTCTGCGGATCACTGAAGGTTTACTGCATTGCCTTGGATGAAAATTACCAAGGTGCTGATGATGAGGTAAACACAGAAAAACTTCTCTTGTTGCATTCTCATATTGTACTGTCTTCCTGTATTTTGACAAATCTTCTTATCAGGCTGATGGCGTTCCATCCCCAACAGTCAGTAGAAGTGGACAGCCGATCAGATACGCTCCACCAACTGACTATCCTCTTATTGGCTACAATGTGCCAACCCTTGCTGATGTGGCCGCTGGCAAGAAGCGAAAGACAACCAGCACCAAGAAAACAATCCAGAAGACTCCGGGTTCCTCTGGTCGAACCCTGACCATTGCATCGGCACCAGATGCCGATGTTTCAGCAGATGCTTCTCCTCTCCGTTCAGAAGGTAATGGATATTTCTAACCCTTTCTTCTTATTGTAATGCAATTCTTACTGACCTCATCATTCAGCATACTCAGACATAGCTGCCGAAGATACGGACGAAGATGAAATTCAGGAGATTGCCCCCCAAACATCTCCGATTGTCCAGGTACTCCCTTTGATTTTTCATAAACTTCTGACAAACATATGATATTTGCATTACCATATCAGATTCAGCATCCTCCTTCCAAGAGGGCCAGAACAACTGCTTCACCAATCCAGGTAACACAACTATCTCTCTTTTTCTGATCAAGTTATGCATCTAACATTGATCCTCTATGCAGCAAATGCCAAGCTTTGTGCAAGAGCCATCAATCATTCCTCAAGATGTTCTTCCTGATTCTGGTGCTTTACCATTATTACTTGCATCTCCCTCTGCACCGACTGCTGATGAAGTTCCTCGAATTCAAGTAAGACATTTCATTATCTCCAGAATTTCATAAAAGAGATTATCTAATTAACACCCCTTCCTCTTCGGCTAGGCACAAGACAGCCCAGACAACAATCTGTTTTCTTTCCAACTTGGAACCACTGGTGCGGAAGATGAAGCTACATCCTCAGTAGAATCGGCTTTATTGTCTGAAGAGATCAAGGCCAAACTCCAAGAAATCCTGCAACTGCTGAACCAGGACATTGGCCAATTGGTCCAAGATGCTAAGCCGATTCGCACTATCTTGAAGTCTTTGAGAGGTGTTCTCCCTGAATCCTTGGAAGAGGCATTGCATCCTGTAGCTTATATTGAAAGCCATCAGATTTCTGTTATAAAAGCCCAGAAGCACCTCTCTGATCGGCTCCACCAAGAATAGACGATCAAACAAAGAGATGATTTGAAGAGTCTCGTGGAAACCACCCGTGGGAAGATTGTCTCTCTGTCTCAGTCCAAGGCAGACATGGAACAATCCAAAAAAGATCTGGAAGCCAAACGGGAGTGCCTCATCAAGGAGCTGGAACAAGTAAACCAGGAAATTGCCGATGTGGATAATAAATTATCCCAACTACCAACGGCTCTTCAGTAACTTGAAGCAGAGAAGCAAGAACAAGCCCGCCGGACCTATCAACTTTACAAGAGCATCAAAGCAATACCAGGTTCTGCCGAGGCTGACATCCAAGAGATACAGAAAGCCGATGATATCCACTTACGTGCTATCTCTGTAATCCAGAATGCACTGGGACCCTTGTGAACTGTCATTCACTCTTGTTGTAGTGAACAAACCTTAATCTAATGTATTGTAAACAATGCTTAATTTACAACCTCCACTCCTGCCCAATACATCATGCTCTTTTAAATTTTATTGCCCTAAGGTCGATACAAAATTATATCGGCCATCCATCGCCAATGTTATCACAATATTACTGGCTTTCCTTTACATTTTTGTTCTAAAGGCGACACCTGCCATGTCGGCTATATCAAAACCTAGCCGATGTTTACATCATCAGCTTTTACATATACCACCTAAGATTCATCTATAGATTCGACCGCTAAACTTGGTGATATTTCGTAATCGGCGACTTTCAGAAACTCTGCTTCCTATGCCTGACCAGAAAAGCACTTTACTCTTTCATAGCTTTCCTCACAAGCTTCCGCCGATGCAATACTGAATGATGAATCGGCAGCAACAACTTCAACAACATCACCAATCCACTGTATAAGGCATTGATGCATAGTATATGGTATGCAACAATTGGCATGAATCCAGTCTCGTCCTAATAGCAAATTGTATGATCCCTTCCCATTGATAACAAATAAAGTAGTAGGAAGAGTCTTACTGCCGATGGTTAAATCAACACACAATGCTCCTACTGCCGGAGATACAACTCCCTCAAAATCTTTGAGCATCATATCTATCTTGGTCAGATCTTCACTACCTTTTCCGAGCTTGCGTAACATAGCATAAGGCATTATATTCACTGCCGCTCCTCCATCCACCAGCATCTTTGTGACTGGTTTACCATCAACAAATCCTTTCAAGAACAGAGCCTTAAGATGTTTGCGTTTTTCAGCCTCTGGTTTCTCAAAAGTAGCTAGTATAGGTTCCAAATTTAACTGAGCCATGGCTTCTTCCAAATCTTGCTCCTCACAATCATCATCTGGAGCCATGAACTCACTAGGTAGCATAAAGACCATATTAATAGGTGCAGTCAATGATCCTGATGGTTGTTCTTCATCGGCCATTGGCTTGACACGCCAAATTTTAGATCTGACTCCCCTCCTAGGAGCCTCTCTTCTTTCCTCTTCTTCTAGGGCCTTTGTCTGACACAGTCTCTGAACTCGTCTCTTCTGTGACCTAGTCAATCCCCTTGGACACCATCGAGCCCGATTAATGTTGTCATGAACAGGCACTCTTTCTGGATCTCTACGGTGTGGGTACTCATTAGGAACTTGAGCAGCAGCAGCCTGCTCAACTCGCTCATCGGCAGAAATCCTTCCTCCTGCAGGATCATGCAGCATGGTCCTGCCCCCCAGCCGATCATGCACTGAAACCGTGCCCCCCAGTCGATCATGTACAGAGATGCGTCTATCATTGCTCCTCTCTCTAATGATCGGCCCTCGAGGCCTCTGGTCGAAACGTGGCTTCTTGTATGACCGGTCTTCATGATAGAAGCTGTTGCACTCTGGACAATTATCCACTGTTTGCAGAGCCAACCCTTCTTCCCAACAGTACACAAAGAAAGGACACTCCCAATGCCCTTCACGTCGTCGTGCGGACTCTTCCCGGTACTGTCTTCTCTCTTGGTCACGCTGGAATTTGTTCAACAGCATCTGAGACGTGACCTTCTTCTTAGGTGCCACTGACTCCTCTTTCTGCTATGGCCCTTTGCCTTTAGCCTCATTGGCCGTAATCTGTGCCTTAGGATCAACAGCACCAGACTCCTTGGCCAATTGAGATGTGAGCATCTTGGTCTGTAAAGCATTACCCTTCTTTCCAACATCTACCATGTTTGCTGGAAACGGATGCCCATCAATCTTCATTGGCTTTTTGGGCGTTTCAAACTTGAGCCTGCCCTGCTCTATAGCCGATTGTATTTGCTGACGGAATACCTTGCACTCATTGGTATCATGAGACATTGCATTGTGCCACTTGCAGTACTTGATATTCTTCAATTCCTGATCTGTCGGGATTTTATGGTATGGCTTCAGCTTAATCTGCCCCTCTGACAGCAACAGGTCGAAGATCTTGTCAGCTTTGGTAATATTGAACCCATATTTCTCGGGTTCTTTGTTACCAAAAGGACATGAGATCGGCTTTTTATTGTTTTGAACCCATTCAGCCGATCCCACCATCTGATCATCATCTGAATCAGAAGAATCTGAGCAGTCAACAAAGTTAACCTTTTTCTGGAAGTTGCTCCTCTTCTGTTCATATGGTCTTGCCTCCCCTGTCATCCAGTTGGCCATTTGACTGATGCTATAGAACTCTTGGGAAGCATACTTCTCCTTGATGTGTGGCAGGAGTCCTTGGAAGGCAACCTTTGCTAGCTGTTGATCAGACAGAACCAGACTAAAGCACCAGTTCTTGATATCTCTGAACCTCTGGATGAAGGTGGCGACCGATTCATCGTTTCTTTGCCTCAGGTTGGTCAGATCGGTCAGCTTTATCTCCTCTACTCCAGAGTAGAAGAACTAGTGGAACTGCTTCTCTAGATCGGCCCAGCATATGATGGAATTGGCTGGCAATGTAGTGAACCATGTGAAGGCCGATCCAGACAAAGACATAGAAAACAAACGCACTTTTAATGCGTCTTGCTGAGTGTTGACGCTCACTAACGACCATTTCCAGGCGTCAACTTGATCAGAAAATCATGAGAGTTTGCATTTCTTACACACATCCTTATCCAATAAAGTTCCTAAATCACACTTTACCTTTTAGAATATGCAAGTTGTGTTTTCAAGCTAATATGCAGGTTACAAGCACCCTTTGGCCCAACACAAAATCACAGAAAATAGTAGAGTACCGATTCAGGCTCGAATGGACCAAGTGAAGCCCAAGAACTGAAGCAAACCCAGTTGGGGCAGGCCGTGCCTCAACTTTAGGACAAGGGGAGACCAAGACAAGCCCACTCCAGGAAGTTGGGGGTAGTTGGCGGCCCGGGCAGGCCGACCGACCTACCTGGTCGGCCGGCCAGGCCCGTGGGCCCCACCGCCTCAACCAAGGCACGTGGCGCTTTCCTGTTGGTTCACAACGTTGGTTTGGGGTGCTGCGGCTGGTGGCTCCCTGCTATAAATAGAAGGGGGTGTAGAGAATAGCACACACACACCACACCTCTCACTTCCTCTCTTGCATTCCTTGCATAGTCTTTAGGCTTAGTGGAGTTTAGGAGAAGTCTAGGAGTCATCGAGTCGCCGGAGTTGCTCGACAGTCTGGTATGGGTTCATCTCTAGCTCTCTCTTGTAATATTTAGTCGTTTGTAATAGAATTAGACTATGATTACCGATATCTGCTTGAAGTATATTCTGAGTTATCGAATATATACTTCTTGTCATGGTTGTGTTATTATTCAATGCCTGCATTACATGATCGCCCTATGCTGGAGATGGTTAGTCTTTTGTTCTTAGAACTCTATCAACTGCTCCAGTATTCGTCTGATTGCTCTAGTGTGATGTCTATCCATCCGGAGGGTGGGGGCTCCGCACGGGACACTAGAGTATCCCTTACAAGTATAGACATGGTGTCTAGATTAGCTAAGAGTTGCTGGATGTCAACTATACCCACGGTTTGTAGAGGTAGCCGGCAGGTGGTGACAGCCCTGTCCGTGCCTTTTAGTAATCCTCCACGTTCGGTATGGGGGGTAGAAGGTACATAAAGTCGCCGGGGTGTACAGGCTCCTCCCGTTACTATGATAGCGATCTCCCTGTTGTGTAGTTTAATCTCTGACGAGCTAACTAATGAGAAAGTGTAGATATAGATAGCCTAGCACAGCTGACTTGAGCTCTGACTTTTACCTTGCTCGCGGCCTAAAGTAACCTTTATTCTTTTATCCAAGAGAGTAGTTTGTGTGTGTGTCACACTACCTCCTACCATGTTATTATCTTACTCCTATTTATGCACGAGAATATCCAATCTAGATAGAGCTCACCAACTGATCTATATATTCTCTCACTCATCGCCTTCCCTGTGGAAATATAAATGACACCCCGGTATACTCCCGGGTAAAATGCTACAGTGGTATTCCATGCGCTTGCGGACATATTCGTGGTTCATGAAATATTGCCGTCCCAAATTGGCGTCTGTGGGCGTCATTGCTAGGTGACGTTGGTAGGCGCCAACAAGCATTTTTGGCGCTGTTACCGGGGAAGGCACATAGTGAAATATATAGATAGAGTTGTGAACAAAATCAAAATTGGTATTCGCTTGCTAAATAGGCTAACTTGGCATTGTTTTCATGTCTTCGTTGATATGAAAACAGGGTAGTGTATGACCGGTTTCGACTTGCCGCAAAGCTTTCATTCTGATCCAGAGTCACTTTCGAGGAGGACGCGAGCTCGTCTCGTATCACCCCGGAGATCACTCTCGGCAGTTGATCCAGTCATCGCATCGTTGTCAGCTCCTGGAGCTATGGCCCAGAAGACACTCCGTGATTACTCTGCTTCGTCTGCTAGCCAGGTCCCGACCAGACCCGACGTTAACACTGGAGGAGAAAATTTCGAGATCAAGACGGGTCTCATTACGATGGTGCAGGCTAGCCCATTTTGTGGCAGGGCCAATGAGGATGCCAGCGCTCATCTCCAGCAGTTCTTGGAGCTCTGCAGTACTTTGTTATCAAGGGTATATCGCAAGATGCAATCTGGCTCCGTATATTTCCATTTTCTCACTTGCGGAGAGCGAAGCAATGGTTTTATGCTAACAAGGCTGCTGTTGATACTTGGGACAAATGTGCCAAGGCGTTCCTCTCGAAGTTCTTCCCGACGGGCAAAACCAATGCTCTTTGTGGTTGGATTTTGAACTTCCAGCAGGCATCAAATGAGTCAATTTCGGAAGCTTGGGAGAGGCTTCAGGAGTATATTCTGGCGTGTCCGCACCATGGAATGGATAATTGGCTCATTCTACAGAACTTCTACAATGGGCTGACACAGTCATCCCGTGATCATGTGGATGCCGCTACGGGTGGAGCTTTCTTCTCGCTGACCATTGAAAGAGCTACATCATTGATCGAGAAGATGGTTTCCAACCAAAGTTGGAGCGATGATCATTTCCAACCGCGCCAGCGAGGTATGCACTCTGTCAAGGAGGCCGACATGCTCGCTATGAAGATTGATCTCCTCCTCAAGAAATATGAGGATTATTCCCAAGATAAGGCTCAGATGCAAATACTTCAAGCCTTGGAAACTCACATGACGTGCGAGGTCTGCGGGAATGTTGGACATTCGGGTGACAATTGCCCAGAAACACAAGAAGAAGCTCTATTCCTCAATGGCAGCAATGGGTTTCATCCACAAGGAGGTCAGGGGTGGAATCAACCACGCCCATATTACCAAGGAGGTAATGGGAATTTGAATGCTTTCGGTCCTAACCAGCCTACCTTGAGAGATCTTGTCTATGGCCAAGCGAAGATCAATGAGTCCCTTCAGAAGAAGTTGGCCGCTACAGACAAATCTATGGATACCATCCATGCCAAGATGGACGGATTCTCCACTGCTATGAAGAACCAGCTGAGTTTCAATAAGACGCTAGAAACTCAATTGGCTCAACTAGCTGCTGCTGAACTAGGGAAGATTCCGGGGCAACCCGAATCAACTCTAGAAAGCGTGAATGTCATCAATGCTATGTGGAAAGAGCCCCTTAGCAGGACATCCCTCAGCTATGCAGAGAAGCTCACACGCCCAAGAAGAGGTGCGTGGGGCGAGTTGGCAGCCACAATAAGAGAAGATCCCGGAACCCCAGTGATCAGCTGCTCAATCTTTGATTATGAATTTGATCACGCCCTTTGTGACCTTGGAGACAGCGTTAACATCATGCCCAAGGTGACTTTCGAGAAGTTAGGCTATCCATCAATTTCCCCTACCACTATGTGTGTTCAGCTGGCAGATTCCATGATAAGATATCCAGAAGGAGTTGTGGAAAGGTTAATGGTAAAAGTCAAGAATACCTACATATTGGTGGACTTCGTAGTCCTTGATATGGAAGGAGATCTTGGAATTCCGCTCATACTTGGGCGACCATTCCTCAAGGATGCAAATGCCAGAATTGATGTGGGGAGAGGAAGAATCAGCCTCTGTATCAGGGGAAAGACCATGAAATTTAAATTCCAAAACAAGAAAGAGGTATTCCTGATTCATAAGGATAGTAAGAAACAAGGGCTATGGGCAGGGCCCGGTTGGGATGATCAAGACTATCACCCCTTTTCCAATCCAGCTTGGGAGGATTGGGAAATTCATACTCCACCAACCGAGCCAGTGGAAGATGATCAGAAGATCCCTGATTTCATCACCAATACAGTATGGGAAGATCTGGAAATCATCTATCCAACATCCGAGGATCCTGTTCCAGCGCCGCCTGCGCCACCAAAGAAGACCAAGAAGGTGTGGCGCAAGAAGAACAAGACGTCATCGACCGCTACTACTTCTCCAGGTACGGACGAAACGACCTCAACCTGATCAGGTATGGAGAAAGGTCCTGCTTTTTTACCCTAAACTAAGAGCAAGCTTGGGGGAGGTTCCCTCCCCTAAGTCAACTGTATCCCTTTATTTGCTTTCAATAAAATTTGAGAAAAACTTTCAAAAACAAAATAAAAATTTACTGCTTTTTTTTCCTTTTCCATGATGCACGGTAAGAATGTTTTAACTCCCTTTTGATAAGTTGAAAGGATGAGTTTTGCTTTGCTCTATCATGTCTGTTGTGCCTAGTTTGAAAATAAGAGTTCTCTTGAGTTTATATTCGTTGGCTATACAAATATGTTGCCAATAAACCTGAAAGTTCCGTGGGTTGCATATGCTTGATCCGAGTCTAAGTTGTTGTGAGTTCAGATATGGTAAATAAGGGTATGCAAGCTTGTTCTAGTGATGCTTGAAGTCTGGAGTTCTTTTCGAAAAAAGAAAATTAAAAAAAAATAAAAGGCAAGTTTCCCAGCGATATGCAATGTCCTACCAGAGCCATATGTCATATTCCATGAAAAATCCTTATACATATGCTGCTTGATGTTCTGTTGAGTTTTGTCAAATTGGGTGACCCTAGTAAGATGCTCTTCATGCTTTCTCAATCATAAGCACGTACACGTCCCATCCATTTGTTATATTCCTACACTGAGAATTAGCACCACCATCCACTTCACATCTATAAATGCTCCATGTCTTGGTGATCTCTCTCGTAGAACATTCCTGAAATAAAATAAAGCCAGATTATGGTTGCCCTAAAAAGAAGAAAAAAAAATGGCATGCCAAAGAAGCATGACCCAAAAAAAAGGAGAGAAAAAGGGGGAAACCATGTCTCAAAAAAAAGGAAAAGAGAGAGAGACAGGGATGATTCGAGAGAAAAAAGCCATTACCTCAAGGAGTAAGCCATATTCATCCATCTATCCATCCATTCATACACTTGCACCTTTTGATCGAGATTGCATGACTTATTTCTCTATGGATCCTCTCTTTGACTTTACAATAAATAGAATACAAGTGTGCCCTGTTCTTATCCTACCTTGAGCTCCACAAAGGCTTGTAGTAGTAGGAAAGATCAAAGGCAAACACTGCCCTGGTAAGGAAATACAAGATGAGTGCCTCGTGAGAGTTATCCTGGAGCTTTGCCATGTTTTCAAAAAAATCTTTCAAAAAAAAGTGTCCCCAGATGGATTGAGGATCTATGAACAAGTATGTACTGCTTTATGCACCATTCTAACTCTCAACAGCCCAAGACAAGGAGACAGCTAAAAATCCCCATGAGGGAGTAAGGTAATTGAGCAAAGGTATGCTAACCAACTTATTTAAGCTTATATATGAATCTCTTTGCTTCAGACTATGACATGACACATAAGGTACGAGTCAAAGTGATTTTCTGATCAACAACCTGATTTGTCCTACTTTGCTCGGGATGAGCAAAGGACAGCTTGGGGGATCTTATTGACGCTCACTAATGACCATTTCCAGGCGTCAACTTGATCAGAAAATCATGACAATTTGCATTTCTTACACGCATCCTTATCCAATAAAGTTCCTAAATCACACTTTACCTTTTAGAATATGCAAGTTGTGTTTTCAAACTAATATGCAGGTTACAAGCACACTTTGGCCCGACACAAAATCACAGAAAATATCAGAGTACCAATTCAGGCACAAATAGACCAAGTGAAGCCTAAGAACTAAAGCAAACCCTGCTGGGGCAGGCCGTGCCTCAACTTTAGGACAAGGGGAGACCAAGACAAGCCCACTCCAGGAAGTTGGGGGCGGTTGGCGGCCCGGGCAGGCCGACCGACCTACCTGGTCGACCGGCCAGGCCCGTGGGCCCCACCACCTCAACCAAGGAACGTGGCGCTTCCCTGTTGGCTCACAACGTCGGTTTGGGGTGTTGCGGCTAGTGGCTCCCTGCTATAAATAGAAGGGGTGGTAGAGAATAGCACACACACACACACACACACACACACACCACACCTCTCACTTCCTCTCTTGCATTCCTTGCATAGTCTTTAGGCTTAGTGGAGTTTAGGAGAAGTCTAGGAGTCATCGAGTCGCCGGAGTTGCTCGAGAGTCTGGTATGGGTTCATCTCTAGCTCTCTCTTGCAATATTCGGTTGTTTGTAAAAGAATTAGACTATGGTTACCAATATCTGCTTGAAGTATATTCTGAGTTATCGAATATATGCTTCTTGTCATGGTTGCGTTATTATTCAATGCTTGTATTGCATGATCGCCCTGTGCTGGAGATGGTTAGTCTTTTGTTCTTAGAACTCTATCAACTGCTCCAGTATTCGTATGATTGCTCTAGTATGATGTCTGTCCATCCGGAGGGTGGGGGATCCGCGCGGGACACTAGAGTATCCTTTACTAGTGTAGACATGGTGTCTAGATTAGCTAAGAGTTGCTGGATGTCAACTATACCCATGGTTTGTAGAGGTAGCCGGCAGGTGGTGACAGCCCTGTCCGTGCCTTTTAGTAATCCTCTACGTTCGGTATGGGGGGTAGGAGGTACATAAAGTCACCGGGGTGTACGGGCTCCTCCCGTTACTTCGATAGCGATCTCCCTGTTGTGTAGTTTAATCTCTGCAAGCTAACTAATGAGAAGTGTAGATATAGCTAGCCTAGCACAGCTGACTCGAGCTCTGACTTTTACCTTGCTCCCGGCCTAAAGTAACATTTATTCTTTTATCCAAGAGAGTAGTTTGTTTGTGTGTCACACTACCTCCTACCATGTTATTATCTTACCCCTGTTTATGCATGAGAATATCCAATCTAGATAGAGCTCACCAACTGATCTATATATTCTCTCACTCATCGCCTTCCCTGCGGAAATATAAATGACACCCCGGTATACTCCTGGGTAAAATGCTACAGCGGTATTCCGTGCGCTTGCGGATCTATTTGTGGTTCATGAAATACTACCGTCCCAAATTGGTGTCTCCGGGCATCATCGCTAGGTGACGTTGGTTGGCGCCAACACTGAGCTGCCTCTCCACACTGCACAATGAATCTATTGATATGTTCCACTATGGAGACTTCCCCCTGTCTAGAAAACTTGGTGAAATCTGAAAGCTTGTACTTGTGGGGCAATGGTAGTTGATCATAAGCAGTTGGATACGGAGTTCTGTACATTAGATTCTGCTGCTTTGGCTTCAAACCAAACTAATCTCTCATCACCTCAGCAATCTTAGATGTCCAATCGACCTGTTGGCCACCAGCTGATGCCGCTTGTGGTGCTGGTGGAGTCAACGGCAAGGTTGCCGATGCAGGCTGGACGTTTGGTACAGTCATCGGCTTAGCAACCGATACAACTTGTGTAGCTTGCTGAGGAGGTTGATTAGATAGCGATTGGTACAGTACCATCTCATTGCTTGGATTGTTCAGTGTTGCCCCCTGACCAGGCTGACGGTGTGCAAAGCCAGGTACATTAGGAACATCCACATGGCGCAACATGCCAGTCGCAAGATCTTGGAAAACCCATGTGACTCCATTGGCATGTGGGAGTCTGTTCGCTATAACTTCTGTAGGAGACTTGGGTTGCAGCAGCATCGCCAGGTATTGTTGTTGAGGTGTTGGCCATGGGGCCGACATGTGGCTTGGACTTGCTGGCGCAGGCACTGACGCAGGTGTAGCCGCTGATTGTGTCATTGGTGTGGTATCTTGAGGTTGAGTCGGCTGTAGAGCCGACGCATTTTCTTGCTGGTTCGTCGGCTGAGAAGCCGATGTACTTGGCTGCTTTGACAGAGATGGAATCATGAATTCTGGAGGCATACCAAGTCCAGTAGTTGGATTCCAACCTACTGGGTATCCTGACATGAAGTTCCCCTGTGCACATGTGGCCATTGGTGTGGAATTTGTATACATAGGAGGGATCTGAGGTGACGCTATACTACTGATCGGCTGTGCATCTATGACACCCTCATCAGCCGGAGCTTGAGGATAGATCTGTGATGTACCAGGAGCCGATCCAATAGGAGAGAATACCATCTGACTTCCCTGATAGTAAGTTGGTCCCACAAAGCCAGGTATCCCTCTATCTTGTAGCGTCTTGATCACAGCGTTGTGGATGTGGTTGGCCATGAGTGGAGCATGATTTATGAAAGCATGTCCAATCGCCTGATTCATCTGATGAATCATCTTCTCCTCCTTCTGTGATTCTTCATGTGATACAAAAGTGGGAAAAGCGAATTTCTTGGTTATCTCTCCACTTTTGTTGGTGCTGAAGGACAAAAGGCACTTTTGCTCAAAAGCATCTGTGAGAGCTTTAAGTTCTGCCTTGTGTTCTTCCTTCAACTTCTCTTTATCAATCGGGATCTGATTATCTCCCGAGATCTCTGCCGAAAGATGTGTTGATGCAAAATCAACAAACTGGAATCTGAGGGCACTGTTCGCCAAGTCTCAAAATGCAAACCAAGCGTGCTAGTCAATTTGACTTGTAAATTGACAAGGAAACAATAAATCGTCAAATTCAAGAGTGTATCGGATGGATTTTCGAATTACTCTGGCGTGGGGTATTAGGAAGGCTCTGCTGATACAGAAGGCGATAAAAGATCGTGTAAGATGAGTGTGTAATAAAAGCGATCTACTACGGATCGGCAATAAGCTGCTGATGCCGATGAGCAACTAGACGGCTAGATATAAAAGCCGACACGTGCCAGGTAACAATGTACAAACCCACGAATGTATGGATCTGGACAAAGCTAAGCTTATGATTCAATCTAATTGGCTCTACAGGATTTATCGTGATAAACAAAGAGCTTACAGCCGATTAAACAGATAACTAAGCCGGGTAATTGGTGAATTAATCTAAGCGAGAAAATAGCGATGCGCCCAAGATAAAAGCTTAGATAAATTCGATAAATTTTGAATAGATCTGAACGAAGCGACAACGATGCGCCCGGAAGCTAAAGCTCAGATTTACTCGGTAAACAAAAACTTACCAGCAAACCAAGTCGCTCATATGTGAGATGTCCTTGATCAGTTTGGAAGAGCTCACAGAAAGAAAAAAGATGGTGAAGCCGTCGACAAGAAAGTAAATTGCAAGTAGTAAAGTTTTGTTTGTTAGATGTGTATCAATCTTTTACAATGACCGAGGGTTCATATTTATACCCCACACTAACACAGTCCTAGCCAATTATGGTAGAGTATAATTCTATCTAGAGAAACTTATTCTAATAACTAAAAACACCGCCTTCCAAACCGAAATCATCTCGTATCAAGACTTGCTCAGAAAACAAACACCGAGATGTCCAATCGTCATCAAACGTGCCCGATTCCTTTCTTCCACTTACCATCGTTACCTTCCCACATGGCATTTCTCCTTTTTTTCGTCGATCCTTTGACACGTACCAAAAAATGGTGTCCACAGCTTGCTGCTCTCCGGTTACGCCTCAACAACATGGATGAGCGCATAGCCGAAACAAAGATAGATCGGATGGAGTTGGGGGATAGGGTATACACCCTTCGCAAGGCGGTCTGTTCCAAGATCAAGCGCCTTGCGAAGGCGACCGGGAACGAGGATCTTTATAGATCCCCAGATCCCAAGTAGGTGTAGGTTTAGAGTAGGTTTAGTCTTGGGTGCTTTCATTTCTTTGTTTCCTTCATTAGTTTAATTTTGTAATCAGCAACACCCCCATTTCCCTTTCAATAAAATAAAATCTCAAGTTGTTCCTCCTTGTGTTTATGTGGTTGGTGCACATGTGTGTGCCAACCACAACCCCCTGCTCTCACGTTTCATCATTGCGCAAAAAATTCAAACAAGGAAAATGAACACCAGATGTTAGAGAAATTTGAATAAATTCTGGAGGAAACGCAAGCCGGGCGGCTCAAACTAGGCCGGCCGACCTGAGATTTTTGGAGAAACTACAAAACCACCCTCACTGGAGCAAAAGGAATCGAGCCTGAGCTTGGGCAAAAAGAGTCACCAAGAGTGGCCACAGGCCTAGGCCGGCCGACCTCTCCTAGGCCGGCCGGCCCTACCAGTTAGCCATCCTCTGGCCCCCTTCTGCGTACTCACGGTTTGCCACTTCTACTCCCTGCTCCTTGGTTTCATTCAATTTCATTCAAATGCTTGCTAGCCAAATCAAATAAAATACTAGAATGAAATGATTAAGAAGAGTTGAAATCTTTTCACAAACCATGATGTGCTAGGATTTATTTCGTATGCAAGTACCGAAATACCTCTGGAACTCATGTTTAGGATCACTTGATTGCTTGCTTATTGCTCTCTATGATATAAGGACATGGAGTTATGCTAGTTCTTGCCTCAAGGTCTTGGAAGTTTTTCAATTTGAAAATTCAAAATCAGGCAAAACTCTTTTGCTCGACTTTACCATACCCATTCCAGAGCCATACTCATGAAATCCAGACACATAGCAATCCTATATATTGTGAGCTTGCTCAAGCTTAGTGCCTTTAAGGAAGTTTAGAATGATTCATCTCAATGGGATCATTCACGTACACGTCCATTAACTTGAGTCCATGAAGTGTGGCAACAAAACAAGTACTACGCTCCCCTGAAAAGAAAGAAAAGGGTGAACAACGTTCATACCTTCTCTCGAAAAAAAAAGAGAAAGAAAAGGGGAGATGTGTAGTAATATCCAAAACCACCATGGATCTCTTCTCATTTATCACTTGCACTTGACCCGAGAGATGAACATCTAGATTCCTAAGAGACACCAGGTTTGATCTTGCAATACAAATGTTTTCGATATGCAACATCCTTAGCTCCACATACTCTGTTACAAAGCAAACTTTGGAAAAGTGAGGTATGAACAAAATTGAGTGAATGAGTGACTTGAGCAAAAAGAGTATGTCTTGGGTTTATTTAAAAACAAAAACCACTCCAAGTACTACGAGGCAGGGCTAGTCATTATCTTCATCGATTTGTTTTGGAGATCAATAGGTGAACATGAAGGTGTTAGCCACCCGAAATCCGAGGTATGAACGGAAAGCTCTGAAATAACTCTTATGCACACGAGCGTTTGTGAACCCTGGACTTTGCTTGATCCTCAGGAATCTTTATCGACCCCTTTTGTTTGGGACGAGCAAAGTCTAGGTGTGGGGGTGTGTTGGCGGTCGATTTCAATGATTTTTACCGCCAACATTCCTTCATATTTCATTCATTTGGAACTATATTACTATAATTTCTACTAACATTAACAAGTTCCATAAGTTTTGATGTTTATTTGAAGTTAGGAGCAACTGGTGCAAAGATGGGTCAAAATGGGGCAAACCCCAGGCCGGCTGGCCTAGGCCAGGACGGCCGGCCTACCCCTGTCATGGGGCAAACCTAGGAAGCAACATGGGCTTGGAGAGCAACAAGTTGGTGCAACACGAGCCTGAGCTAAGCCAGAGCCAAGCTGGCCGGCCTCTAACTGCTGCCGTTGGAGCTACGCAACTGCTACCGACCTTCAGAAACAATCCAGAGTGTCCCTGCAAAGGCGGTGGCCACGCGGCCACATCCCCAGGCCGGCCGGCCTAGGGGAGGCCGGCCGGCCCCACTTGGCGGCCTCTGAAGCTCTACCTTGGTGTGAAAGACAAGCGTAACCGTCTTACCTGCGTGCAACTGACGCTCAGCCCAGTACCGACCTCAGAGTAGTATAAATAGAGCACCTTTCCCCTCTTGTAACACACACCATTCCATAGTGAAGAGAGTCTCTTGTACACTTGTGTTGAGTAGGAAGAGAGTGAGGTGAGTGCTCTGCTGAAAGCCGAGCTGAAAGGAGCGGACTCGAGTTCTCTCGGTCTTACTCCACTTTGTATCCACCTCGGAGGAATTTATTTGAGTAAAGCTCCTTGTCTCAACTTCAGTTTCTCGCAAGCTTTACTTTCTGTCTTAGTTACTTGTTAAGTACTTACTTTGATCTGCGGGATCCTGAGTCTGCGTAAGTTGCAAGTTCTACTTATCTGAGGTTGCTTTCTATCTAAGTACACGGTAGGAGCAAGTAGCTCGAGGGCTGTGGGCATGGTGCCCAGGCCTGGTAGTTACCTTAGGTTGTGCTCCACCCCACGAAACCATTGTGATAGTCGGTAGGTGTTGACAGCCCTATCCGCCCTTTGTAGTCCACCACGTTCGGGTGTTTCCATAGCAGTAGTGTAGGTTGCCGTTGGACTCACCTCTCACTCCTTTCTGAAGTCCTTCCTCTTCCAGCTGCCGAAGCAGATCAAGTTAGTAGTTAGCTCGTTAGCTAGTCAGAGTAGTAAGTTATCTAGAGTTAGGCCATCTTCCCGTATCTTCTTTTCGCTGGTTATGTCCGGCTGACGATCTTCAAGTTTGGTCGAAGCTTTACTGTTCCTTGGATTTGATATCCTAGGTATACTCCCTGGTGAAAGCTACAATCGGTCTCTGTGCACTTGCGGAGTAATTCTTTAGGCTAAGGAGTGCCAACATATATATATATATAGAAATTATTTCTTAGAGTAATAAATAACTATATAAATAAATTAGCTAACATATATATAGAAATTATTTAAAATACTACTAAATAATACATTAGCTACAATGTAAAAAAAAACCTAGGCGGCGGCGCGGGCTCGGCAGAGCGTCTCGGCGGCAGAGAGGTCAGCGCGGCGGGGTGCTCGGCGGCGTGGGCTCGGCGGAGGAGGATGGCGCGGCTCGGCGGCGGACGAGGACGACGCAACGGGGGGGCTCGGCGGCGCGGGCTCGGCGCAGGAGGACGGCTCGGCTCGGCAGCGGAGAGGATGGCGCTACTCGACGGCGGAGGAGGGCTCGACGGCAGCGTCGTAGATCCAGGCGGCGGAGGAGGCCTCGGCGGCAGAGAGGACAGTGCGGAGCGGTGGCGGCGGGGTCGCGGGAGAGGGCGGCGGCGCGGCGGACCGGACAGGGCGGCGGTGGCGGCGTAGATCCAGCGTGCGGAGAGCTCGAGGACGCGGCGGATGGGGGAGGGCACGCGAAGAGCTCGAGGACACGGTGGCGGCGCGCGGAGGTGGAGGACGGTGGCGGCGCGGGCTCGGGTCCAAATTTTGGCAGCCCGGCGGCGTCCGTTTGCTCCGTCCGTGAAAATGGCTAAGTCCTGGGACGCCACTGTATTATATAGGGTTTCGATTTCCAGGGGCGGGTGACGCCATCACCCGCCCCTGGAAATCTTTTTCAATTATCTCTGAAAATAGTTTTATGTCCAAATCAGTAGCATATCTCATCCAAAAAAATATGAAAATTTAACCCTAGCATTATTGACACAAATAATATAAAAGAAAAATATGTGAACACTCTTTTGACAATATATTATAGTTTGTAGTGTATAAATCACATTGTAGGCCTCTCACTACTACAACGTCAAGCCGATCTTTGAGATTTTCACATCCTCATGGAAAATATACACTGAAATAACACTTTCATATTTCTTTCCGTGTTCTACTGGTCATAATAATGATAGGGTTAAATATTCAAGTTTTTTTTATCTGTTTTGCTATTTTTAAGGAAATAATTGAATTTTTTGAAGAATTTTGAGAATTATTACTAGGGGCGGGTGGTGGTGTCACCCGCCCCTAGAAACGCCTTAGCAAGGACGGATGGTAGGTTCACCCGCCCCTAGTAATGTATTTCTAGGGTCGGGTTTCTTTATAACCCGCCCCTGGAAATATTTTTCAGTTTTTTCTGAAAATAGTTTTATGTCCAAATGAGTAGCAAATCTCATCCAAAAAATATAAAAATTTAACCCTAGCATTATTGACACAAATAGAACAAAAGAAAAATATGTGAACAGTCTTTTAACAATATATTATAGTTTGTAGTGTATAAATCACATTGTAGGCCTCTCACTACTATAACATCAAGCCAATCTTTGAGATTTTCACATCCTCATGGAAAATATACACTGAAATAACACTTTCATATTTTTTTCATGTTCTACTGGTCATAACAATGATAGGGTTAAATTTTTCAAGTTTTTTTGATCTGTTTTGCTATTTTTAAGGAAATAATTGAATTTTTTGAAGAAAATTGAGAATTATTACTAGGGGCGGGTGGTAGTGTCACCCGCCCCTAGAAAAGACTTAGCAAGGGCGGGTGGTGGGGTCACCCGCCCCTGAAAATGGTCAGCATATATATACATGAAAATGCCGCACTTAGCCACATCCGGAATAGATCTCGAAGCCGCCACCTCCCCGTGCGCTGCCACCGTCGCCGCCACCTTCCCCCCCCCCCCCCCCCCCCGCGCCCCTAGCCGCCAACTTGCAGGTACATGTTATATTTTGTTTTTTTCATTCTTTCCATTTATAAATGGAAAGTATACTTAGTTAGCGATTTATTAATTTAGTTAGTAATTTATATATTGATATGTATATATTGATTCATATATATTGATCCAGGTACGAGTTATATTGATGCATATAATTTAGTTAGTGATTTATATTGTGATGTAAATATATTGATGCATATAATTTAGTTAGTGATTTATATTTTGATGTAAATATATTGATGCACATATAATTTAGTTAGTGATTTAGTAAATAAATACACATGTTTGAGCAGCGTATCGATATGGCAAGTAGTGGTTTTGGTCATGGTATGCCGCGTCAGGATTCTGACCCGCCACAGGCTCATAATCCTGGCATCACTTTCAGCAGAGTCAGCAGGACTAGACCAAGGCGATGTTCTCAACAGAACAATCCAGCTCGAGGCATAGTAAGAATCATTTCTTTGTCTATAATCCACAATATTTGATCTCAGTAAAAAAATAATTATTAATGTTTATTTACATTGCCTCTAATGCAGCGTATCGATTTATTTAAATGGCTTACTGAGGTTCTACAATACCTAGGTGGTTCACCTCTTCAGGTAGTAACCACAGAACGCCAACAATTCAAGAAAATGACAATATCTTTCGTAATATCATCAAGACAAGATGTAGGTACCATGATTCAAATAGTGGCCAGTGGGAAAGAATCAACAGTTCAGATGACTTATGAAAGAAGATCCATAGAACCCTGCCTTTTGGAACTTCAGAATTATGGTTATCTGATTCCAGATTTGTCATGGTTCAAAATCAAAGCAGTTCAACAGAATCACCAAGATATTGTTTCTCTCTTTGAGACTCTTCCACGAGAAAATCTATATGACATAGTAAGTGAATTTTGTTATTTTCAAAAATTATGATAGTTTCTTTGATTGCGCAAAGCAGTTAATTATATTTGCATTCCATCTCCATTGCAGGAAATATTTGGTAACACTTTTACGGCAATGAGCTTAGAAGAAATTTTATGTCAAGCCGTTGAGCAGTTTGGTTATTATTCGACTAAGTCCGGACCAGCATATACAAGGGAAGGGCTCTACCAGAGTTCTTATGAGTTTCGAACTACGCCAGATCCTACAGCAGAACCAATGTTCACCGTCTACGGCAAAGCACTTCCTCGTAGAATCGAAGCAAAGGACAGCTGTCTTATCTGTGCATTGATTTTCATTGACGATGCCCTAGTGTACAAGATTGGTGATCTTAACTATGTTCAGTACCGGTTGCTTCGGAATAATATTCCTTAGAAGATGTAGTAGGCATCCAATTGAACTTTTGCAATATGTATTCGCTATGAGTTTTCATGCATATTCTGTCGCTAGGTAATGTAGGCTATGAATTTGTTAAGTCTACTATCTCTAAGTGTGAGTTTCTGATATTGATATTTTCCTTGTTCTAGGTTGTATTAAATTTGAAAAAAAATAACGAAACTTTTTCAAAAAGCAGGGAGGAAAATATATCAACAAATAGTTCATTAACAGGTCTGGTATTCAGAATACAAGAAAAAAATACGATTACATGCAATCCGATTTTAAATAACTACTGATTTAACCGGTTACAATTCTCGATTCGCCATCCTTGCGTGCCCATGGCTTGTCATCTTTTCTTAAACTTTCTTCTATAATCTTCATATTTTGGGGTAAGTCTGTGAAGAGGTTCATTTCATTGAACTGATTATAATCTTCCACATCATTGATACCATCAACCCCGATGATATCTTGTTTTCCTGGGACAACAACGTGCTTTCCTTTCTTTGCGGGGTCAGCTACATACAGAACCTGTGTGACCTGTGAAGCAAATACCCATGGGTCATCTTTGTAACCAACATTATTGAGGTCAACAATCGTGAGTCCATAGCCATCCACCTCAACACCTCTAGGGTGTTTGACCCAATGACACCGGAAAACCGGAATTTGTATATTGAAACCATAGTGCACTTCCCATATATCATCTATGATGCCATAGTAAGTTATACTTTGGTCTGTTCTCTTGTCCAAGGCTTCAATGCGGACACCACTATTCTGGGATACAGTCTTCTTGTCCTTTGCGGCAGTATAAAATAAATATCCATTAATATCGTACCCTTGCCACGATGTGACCTAGCTTGATGGGCCTGCTGCTAATCTTTTAATCGTTTGTTCTTCCACGGTCTCCCCATCTGGTAGATCCAGGTCCTTCAACCATGCAGTCAATCGACGCTTGTGCTCTCTCATGATCCAATCATCCGAGCGGCCATTAGATTCGGCACAAATTATGCTCAAGTGTTCATTAAGTAAAGGTGTCATTATCGCGAGATGCTGCAAGATGCTATAATGTGCTTGTTGCACTCCTTTAAAATCCTTGTCAATAAATGTTTTCCTCCCAACTGTCCCAACCCCTTCCAACCTCCCAAAAAAGCGTGGAACGGGCAAACCAATGGATATTTTTTCATTTAGGTAACCAAGGCAACACTCGATTACTTCCTCAGTACTGTATACGTCGATCATGGAACCCTCAGGGTAAGCACGATTTAGTACGTACCGGTTTAGAATGGACATGAAACGCTCATACGTCCACATTTCATGATGGTAAAGTGGGCCAAGTGCACGTATCTGGTCGACCATGTGAATCATTAAGTGCTCTGTTATATAAAAAAATCGAGAGAGAAACACATCTCGAGTTGTGCCATAGTCTCCCCAATAAATTCTTGGAGATCATTCAATTCATCTTCGTTGATCACCTTTTGAGAAATTTTGTTGAAGAAATAACACATCCGAGTAATTACCATCTTCACGAATACTGGCTTGATTGCTCTTATTGCAATAGGGAGGAACACCGTCAGCAAAACATGGCAATCATGACAGTTATAGCCACATAGCGATAGATCTTTCATGGAGACTAGTTTCTTTATGTTGGATGAAAAATGACTTGGGACTCTGACCCCCCGTAAGCTCTTGCACATTGCCTTCTTCTCATCATGTGTCAAGTTGTAGGAAGCTAGGGGAAGTTCATATCTTCCATTTCCTTTATCTATAGGGTGAAGATCCTCCCTTATCTTCATGGCTACTAGGTCTTGACGTGACTTTAAGGTATTCTTTGTCTATGCTGATGTGTCCAGAAGGAGCCCAATCATGTTACCAAACACATTCTTCTTTAGGTGCATATCATCGATTGCATGGTGGACTTCAAGATCACCCCAATAAGGCAAGCACTTGTAGAAGATGGACTGTTTCTTGAATGGTACGCCTTCGATTGGTGCCTTATCTCTATTATTCTTCTTTCCATCTTTTGTCACCTTCCCATAGCTAACATGGATGGTCCTCACCATTCTGAAAATATAGTGCCCGTCTCTTTTTGCTGGAGCAGAATGTAATTTAGCCTTGCCATAAAAAAAAGGTGTAGAACTTCTTACTTTGGTATCGATGTCCTTCCACCAAGAAGCGTCTGTGGCCAAGATAAACTAACTTTCTAGAACCTTCCAAGAAAGATGATACGGTCTCATCCACGCAGACCGTGCATCTCGTCCTACCTTTGACCTATCCCGAAAGGACAAATAGAGCCTGGTAATCATGGATGGTGGTGAAGATAATAGCTCTTAGATTAAAGGTATGTCCTATGAAGCCGTCAAACATATCGATACCCTCCTTCCAAAGAGTTTCCATCTCTTGCATCAGAGGCTTAAGGAAAACATCAATATCGATGCCAGGATGCTTGGGTCCTTGTATAAGGATGGACAATAGAAGATATTTCCTCTTCTGGCACAATCATGTAGGTAGGTTGTACATCGTCAAGATCACCGCCCAAGTGCTGTGAGTGCTAGTCCTATCACCAAACGGATTCATTCCGTCCGTACTCAACGCAAACCTAATGTTCCTTGGGTCCTTTCTAAATTCCAGATAATACTGCTCATCGAATTTCTTCCACTACGGAGAATCAGCTGGATGTCGAAGCTTTCCATCGCCCTTCTTTGCGCTTATCTGAATCCCACCAGCGCATCAGCTTAGCATCCTTTGGGTTGGAGAAGAAACGTCTTAGGCGGTCGGCAACCGGGAGGTACCACATAACCATCGCCGGAATTCACCTCTGCTTCTCAGAGATGCCTAAAGTAGTATCTGGTGCCTCTGCAACACTATTGGCTACACCCTTCCTCTTCCTTTTGTTCCTATCTCCTGGACCTTGATTACCGCCGCCACAATAACCAGCACTGTTTTTGTACCTATTTGCAGAACATACAGGGCATTTGTCCAAATCTTTGAAAGCATCCCCACGATACAAAATACAATGATTTGGGCATGCATGAATTCTTTCCACACCCATTGTGAACGGGCTGACAAGCTTCTTTGCTCGATATGTGTTCGCAGGCACTTTATTTGGCTTCGGAAGCAACCATACCAACATTCCCAGGAGATCATTGAAACTACTGTCTGACCAGCTGTGCTTAGCCTTTAGGGTCAACAGCTCAAGTACAAAATGAAGAATGGTCCAGTGTTTCGGACATCCTTTAGACCGCTCATATATATTTTCCTCTGCTGATTTCTTCGCCGTCTCGAAGTTTTCTAACCCCTTAGCACTACCAACCAACAGCTCCGCTTTAGTGTGACGCAACAACTGGCTCAGAAAATTACCATCATTAAGTTCATCGCTATCATTGTCACTGCCAAGATCTATTGGACTCCCGTCGACACCATCAAAATGACCACTACCAACACCTTCATCCTCACAACCAGCATCATCAAATGCATCAAACAATATATTAAACTCGGGCTCTTGCATTATTTCATCGATTGAATTCTCTCTCTGAGGTTGTTCTTCTTCACCATGCTTATTCCAAATCATGTAGTTGTCTACAAAACCACTAATCAACACATGCGATCTAATTATAGTTGTGTTACTGAATACTCTCAGGTTTTTGCAGGTTCTGCATGGGCAATGTATCATCTGTGTCTTCTCAATTCTTGCATGGTTTTCCGCAGCTTGAATGAATTTATCTACTTCTCTACGGAAATATGTATCTGTCCTTCGTGCTTTGTACATCCAAGTTCTATCCATCTCTAAACACCAACAATAGAAAAACAATACATGATTCAAACAAATTAAAACAAGCTCTTAAATAATTTGCGAAATATATGCCAAGTAAATCTACACATAAGCGTAAATATTGGATAAAGTCAATTTATTATGTCATTCCATATAATAATAAATCTTGGATGATAATTCGAGGGTTATTTCTAGGGTTAAAGTGCGCTTTCTGAAAGTATTTTGTTATTCTTTCGGATTTCACATAATTTTAAGTAAGAGAAATAATAATTCATGTGAAAACATAGGATCGAAAAAATTATCTTGCATGTGTATAAATATATGAGGGAAATCATATCATTTTCTCTCTCCTCTATAATTTTTGAAAATATGTTCACATCTAAATGAGGCTAAAACTTAAAGATTGGGTCCAAATAATTACCTAATCATGTGCTCCAACTAAAATAGCGTAGATTTATCTAAAAAGTTAAAGCAATTTGTGACTTAAATGTTAAATCCACCTAATTTAGATCTACATCTAGCTAGAGGAATGAGAGCACAATTTAATCATTAAAATTAACCCAAAAGCTTAAAAAAACATAGCATTAGGTGCTACTTACCTCCTAGAGCCTCCAACTTCGAGGAAATCAAGTTTAAAACCTCCCCCCTATTTATGATGCATGGAAAATTCGGACAGCACCTCCCCGAGAGAGCACTATTCTATCGGGAGGAGGAAGAAGTGGAAGAAGGTGGGCGCCCAGATATTTATTATGCTTTTCAGGGGCGGCTGGTGCCACCATCCGCCCCTGAAAACAGGCCGCATTTCTAGGGGCGACTGACGGCACCACCCGCCCCTGCAAATGAGCCATGTTTCCAGAGGCGGATGGTGCCGTCACCTGCTCCTGAAGATGCATTTCCAGGGGCGGACCAATTAATACAGTACCCAGCTCCTGTTGTAGGAGCGGGATACATTTGCACTGCTCCTAGAAAAAAACAGAACGTCTCTGGAAATCATTTCTGTAGTAGTGCCGGTGTGTGGTGTAAGATCCAAGACGGTTCGACGACCGCCGTCTCCGTAAACAGCTAGCTGGTAACACGGACTGTGTTGGTTGTACCAAATTACTAAACGGTTCGGCATCTGAATCCCGAGTATGTATGAGCAGTACTACAAGAACAGTGTGTGTGCTGTCTTATCTACGTGTCGCATGTCGCAGGGCCACAATCAAAGGCACAATTAATTGACTTGACTCAGTGCAGGCGTGCTTGCAGGCTTTGTGCAGTGTCGCCGGTACAATAATTCAGGGTCATGCTCGTACTGTACAGGACGTACATGCAACTTGGTGGAAACCGCCGCGAACTCGCCGAGACGAGACGATCATGCCACACCACTACCATCGTGTGCTCTACCTGCTCACGGGCCAACTTGAGTCCAGTTGACCCAGCGAAAGCGACGAGGCGGGGCCAGCGCCCGGCGACTACGCATATGCTCGGTACCTGCGACCCCGACCACACACCATTTACGCCAACCACCCTTGACCCAGCTCATCTCCGCCGTGCCATCCCGGAGGAAGGAAGAGTCGTCGTCGAGGACGCCATGGCACTATGTAAAAAAGTAACGAAAAAAGATATTTTCATTAGAGACGCAGAATCAATACGAGTCTATAATTAACAAGTGAATGACGCGCGCCTTTAAAAGTTATGTTAGTTTTTGTAACGGCACAGGCATAAAGTTAATTATTTTGAGCATGGTATACAGGAAAATGATATTAGGCTGTCAGGGCAGCAACTAAAGCCCTGAAACGTAAAGTGGGTCCATGGATTTGCCTTCAGATGACAACTGAATTGTCAAGGAAAAAGCAGCGTTCAGCAATGGAATGATCAGCTCAAAAGATGGAATCTAGAAGTTACTTTGAGGATCAAGATCAAAGGAAATTTCAACAGATGGGACTGTTCGAGAAGGATTATGGAAGATAGCTGTGGTTGACTGATCGATTGATGTTGGTCCTTTATGCTACCACTGAGCTGTTGTTGAGGTACACCTACAAGAGAGCGAGTAAGGATCGACTGTTGCAGGGCAAGTAGTTTGGATGTGCATTAAGTAAGTAGATGCGAGTGTGCTACTAAGTAATACTATGCATAAATTAGACTAATGACATAGAATAATTCCATTGAACAGAATAGAGCATCTGAAAATAAGTAAGAATGCTGGTCTCTGTGACTTTTCAGTATGTAGTAATAAATTTTGTGCATGAACAAAACAGAGCTGGGACCATGTAGGGAAACCTCATTGAAATCTGTATTAGTACCGAATGTGCATCCTGTAGAACTCTAGGACATTTACAGTACACCAAAGGAACATGTATTAAACAGGAAAGTAGTACACTTGCAGGGTAAACAATTCAAAGGTTATGATAATTTGCAGTCATTTGTTTGCGTCAATTATAATGCTTTGCTGTCACGACAAAATTAAAGATATGCTACTGGAGGGGTTGGTTGCCTGTTGATTATATGCTTACTACTGCAAGGCGAGGGAGGCTTTACCGGCTACATTCACGGATGGAGCTCCAATCAGGGGGCACCGCATTGTGGAGACAAAATTAGATGTATGTAATGCAATTCTTCTGTTCATGAGGAAGAGGCACTGCATTATCAAATGCTGAGATATGAGACTGTTTCCTACATAGTACTGAACATTATGCAGGAAAGCATCTACGCAGGGTCAGGTTAATAAAAGCTCAGCAAAGTCTACACAAATATGGAGTTCAATTTAGCAGAACCTAAAGGAACCTTTATTGTGTAACAAATTACTACACCTGTCGGAGTTTTTAGATAAATTAAAGGTGATTTATTCTGTGAAGATGAAAATTAAATTATACTAATGAAATATTTGCTAGATAACTGACCATATGCTGAATGCTGAATGGAGAGGAAAGGTTCAACTGTTGTGCTCACTGATGGAGTTTCAGTCCATGCAGTAGTACCCAGGCAGGCATTGTAAAGGGGGGATGGGAATAGAGGTCATAGTTGAAAGGAGGCTGCTTGTATGAACATGGGGAGAGTTGTCTTGTTTCTTCGGCTTCATAATGAAGATGTAGTTGACATGGTACGATCTTTGAATAAAAGAGCAGGCAGCGGGAGTAAGGTGTCTCGCATTCATACCCTGTTTCACTTGCAGGTGACGCGCCCGTCAAAACATAGCTTCAGGCTTGACTTGACCCATAAGCGCCAGCCATGGGCCTGACCTTTTCCCATCCTGTATTCAAACACTATTAGATGGTTGGCTATTAGGCTAAGCAAAGTTTGCAGTTAAGTGTATGTAAGTGTGGAAGGTAAAATGGGAAATGAAACTACCGTAACAGGCTTCAAACTTTACATTTTGCTCGGTACCTTCGACCCCGAACACACGCCAAGCACCCTTGGCCCAGCTCGTCTCCGCCGTGCCGTCCCGGAAGAAGGAAGAGTCACGTCGTCGAGGACGCCATTGGCTTTGGTTCCCTATCCCGACTGGTGGCCAGCTGGTTCGCAACCTAGCGGAAAAGAATCATATGGGTGCCTGTGGCAGTGCACCCACACGGCGGAAGGTGTGTGTATTGCTTCTTTCCTTTCATTTTGGGAACAGTAACCATATATCTTGTTTGTTTGCATCAGAAATGATGTTCTAATCGTTTTTGTGCGTACACAAACAACGAAATAACCTTGAAATTTAGAGAATCTGATGCGCCCTGATGAATTAAATGTGCTAATCGGCTGTACACAAAAGTACACTACTACTACTGAAAGGATCTTTAGTACCGGTTGGAAATCTGTTTTGATCCAAGTTTTCCAATCGATACTAGGGAATCAAGACCAAAGAGATCAGTCCAGGACACCGGGTATTTTATCCGATGTCTAAGGCCACTTCTGATACCGCTTGAAAAGACCAACCGATCAACCGGTACCAAAAAGATAGCCACGCTGGCGTAAGTTGACGCCCTCTTTGGAATCGGTTGATCTCCAACGGGTACCAAAAGGTTTTCTTATTTTTAATTTCAAATCTTATTTTACTTAATTTGTTTATTCTTTTAGAATTACTATGCGCATTCGAGCTCTACATTACTATACGTCCATTGGTCGCGTTCGAGTTAAAAGAATATTTGAAAATAACTAAAGTCAATAGCAATCATGTAATTAAATTATTTAGCTATAATAATATATTTACAAATACAAAAATAACACGACATCATGTTTACAAATATTTACAAATATACAAGTACGTTTATAGTGCAAGTACTAGGCCCCTCACGATGTCGATCGCAGAGAACATGTCGCCCATCCGGGGGTACCATGGGTTCAAAGTTTCCGGGTTCTGCTGTATTTTAGATGAGCTGAGGGCGGATTCTGCAAGTTTGATGCATCCTTCGGTTGATCGTGAGACTCGGTCCACTCCAACGAGTAGTTCTAAGTAGACGATCTTAGAACATTTGATTGACTTGAGATAAGCCACGGATTTTTATAAAGTTTGAGAAAACTGGAAATTTTTGGGATTTCGGTTGGCGTCGGACTCGGCTGACTCATCTACATGAGTTGGAGTCGACATATTCCCGAATTTTTCCGAATCGGGTGGAACTTGATTTCTGCCGAGTCCTGCAGCGTCGTCTGTTTCGACGGGATGGTTGTCGAGTTTTGCTTCTGAGAGCTTTAGGCGTGATTAGGTGGCTAGAGAAGCCGCCCGATCCATCAGTCGTACAAGCCCAAGAACCGAAAACCAGGGTTGTGGCTTCAGGCACGGCGTTGGCATTGCTTAATTCGGCCATCGATTCGCCGTTGAACTCACCGAATCCCCTACCTGGCGTGCCAGCTGTAGGTGTTTAGCCGCCAAGCCTGCTCAGGGATACCCTTAGCAGTAGGATTGTAGGCAAGGGATCGACTAGCTTTGGAACTCGATGGTGCAAGCAACACAAGGATTTAGACATGTTCAGGCCGCGAGGTGTGTAACACCCTACGTCCTGTGTGGTTACTTGTATTGCCTTAGATGTTGATGTGTTTTGAGGGGGTCCTTGCCCGCCCTTATATATTATGGGGGGACAGGGTTATATGAAAAGTCCTACCTGAGTACTGTTGGAGTCCTACTACAATCTGGTTGGGTAGTTTCCTCGTACTACAGCTAGTTCTACGCCTATTCGGATAGTTACAAAAGAGGTAAAGTACATACATGCGCTATCCCTTACTCTAGAACATTCTATGCCTATGAGCAGTCCCGCTGCCCCGGGTCTGACAGGTTCGCTATCCTCCACGGCCGCACAGGCGAACATGAGTGTGGGCTCGTCGTCTTGGACCGCATAGGCCTCCTCCTTCACCTTCCACTTCTCGCGGCAATCTTGGGCCCAATGTCCCTTCTTGCCGCAGCGCTTGCACTCGTCGTCCGGGTTGGCCCGGCCCGAGTTGCTGCGCCCCTCAGAGGCGCTCTTGCCTCCTCGGCCACGCGGCTTGCAGTGGCGCTTGCCCCAGCCGCCGGAGCTCGCTCCTCCGCGACTAGAGTATGCGTTCTTCTGCTTGTAGCGATCTAGCCACTGCTCCACCGTGAGCAGTAGCATGCCACCCGAGGCTTGGGGCGACGGCGATGGTGGCGGCGTCTCGACCTCATCGGTCGCCCGAAACGTGCCGGTGACCTCCTCGATCGTCAACGTAGAGATACCAATGAAAGACTCCATGGAGATGATGAGTTGTTTGTACCTCGGACGCGCCACCTTCAAGTACTTGGCCACCACATTCTCCTCTGGCTCCAGATCGCCGAGCACCTCGAGGCATTGCACGATCCCGGTCAGGCGGTGAGCGAAGTCCTCGATTGGCTCTCTGTCACGGAGTGTGATCATCTCGTACTCGATTGGAGTCTTGATGGCCTCCCATGCGTCCTTCGCAGACTCCTTGACGGCGAGAGTGGGCATTCTCCATGGGAATGGCGTTGCAGATGGCCTCCAATGCGGTGCGGTCGTCGTGGTACTCGCCGTCGCCCGTGCCGATGACGTTTCACAGATGGCATGCCTAGAGCTTCAGCTTCATGAGCAGAGCTCACTCATTGTAGTTTGTCTTCGTCAGCTGCGGCCAGTTGCCGGAGCTGCCTGTCTCGCGGATCACGCATTTGATGACGACCTCGCATGGACGGCGCGAGCCTCGATTGTGTGGACGTCTTGCGTCCCGCATACGCGAGCGGCGCGGTGGGAAACGGCTCGGCGATGGTGTGCACTGCAGAGCCTTCCCCTTCGGCGATCACGGTGACGTGCCGATCTTGGTCGACGGCGGGGACCGGCGACGGGGCGGCGGAGACGCCATCGCGGCGCATTAGAATGTGCGGCCCAGCTCTGATGCCCATTGTTAGCCCTAGACCGGACAGGAACGCCGGTATACGGTGCAGGCGAGCTCGGAACGCCGTCGAGGTGAGTGGACACACACGAACACTTTAAACACGAAGCACAAAGGAATTTGGTGCTGCCCGAAAACCGCAGCGTTTTATGTTGTTCTTCTCCTTTAATTGAACACAAAATGCAAAGGACTCCCGGTGGCGATCCGCACACCGCGCTTGTGACGCGTCCGTCCCCACGTCCGCGATGTGCGCCCACCTCCGGTTGTCCGAGTCCAGCGCGAGCTACTCTCGCGGGCACAATGCGCATGGCAACCACAAACCGGTCCTCATGCGCATGACTAACAGAAAGATTACATGCAAAACTAACTCTAACAGACGCGAGGCTTATCTAACATCCAACTCCAAGGCAACGGTGGGGCACCACGGCGATAGACCTTCCGCGAACAGTCGCCAACTCTTGTTCTGAGGCCTGAGAATGACGGTCGGATGGAAATCTGATCTGGGATCCAACAGTCTGATCTCAGCCGTCCCCAATAAATGAAGAAGGAACAAGTACTGAAACAAACCTTCTTGTCAGGCACGGCGCTTGAAACCGCTTCGAGGTCTCAGCCGCCGCCGCCGTCGGCAGCCTCGGCAATCTGACCTATCAAGGTCCAACTGCGATGGCTGCTGCTGGCTCCACTGAGGATCCATTGCGCGCCATTGGCCTCTGGGTAACACGCGAGTTCACTGACCGGAGCAGGGGAAGATGACTGAAGTGAATATCAGCAAAAGCAGAGATATTTTTTACAAGAAGCCGAGCTGGCCCTTGCAAACATTTATGATCTCCTTGCTCCTGAAGCCCTGATGATCCTCCGTTGACCCATCAAAATCCCTATATTATCTGCAGTCTGCTATGCGTCTGGTACTGTCCGTCATGCTAGCAGTACTCCCTTATCTGTGCAACAAATAAATAATAATCATCCATACTTCTGCACGCATGAAACTAATTTCCATAAACGGAAAGCGTTTAAACATGTGGGAAATGTTTGATTGTTTCATAAAAACTGGTGGTGGAAAAAAACAAAGTCCTCAGGATGCTATTCCTTTGCTTTTTTTGCTGGCAAACAATCACTATTTGCTTTCTTCCATTTAAACTTGTCGAGCATAAAAATTAGTTCAAAAAAAAATGCCATTTGTAAACAACCAAAACATTTGAGGTCTTGCTTGAGAAAGAGAAGGATCAAGACACCATAATAGGGGGCTTGTCGTGCTTTAGAGACTAGTAACATCTATGGAGATCACAAAGAACGGGTGGCGGTTTATGTATAAGCTTTGCTTTTGAACTGTTCACCATTGTTTTCAAGCTCTTTTTGTATTAGTGGCCAATATATCACATAATGTACAGTCCGGGATGTGAACTATTCCATTATTTAAAGAGAAAGAGTGAAAAAAAGAATAATGGCAATGCAGTATATATAAAAAAATTAGGCATGCATGCGACAAATCCTATAATGTATGTAAAACTATATAAATTCTGTACCAAAGAACACTGACAGAAACGCCAGGTACCTTTATTTCTTCGATGTGAGCGAGCAACTTCTTGATCTCCTCAGTTTCACAAAACTTCCGTAGTTTATCGCTGCCACTAATTATTAGCCTTTTGAGCTTCGTTAGCTGTTGTATGCTCTTTGGTAAAGATGTGATGCCATTGCAATTGGTGATGAAGAGTCAGTTGAGAGAGATGAGGCCCCCGATGCTCTCTGGTAAAGATGTGAAGCCTTCGCAATTGTAGATGCCGAGTTTGTTGAGAGAGGTGAGGCCCTTGATGTCCTGTGGCAAATCATTCAGGTTTCTACAACTGGAGATTCCCAATACTTGAAGAGAGGCGAGGCACCCAATGGTCTCTGTCAAGTCATTCAGGTTCTCACAGTTCGTGATATCCAAATCTTGGAGAGAGATGAGGTCTCCCACCCATTGAGGCAGTGTTGTTATGCTTCTATGTAACGAACATGGCACCCTTTATGTCATTTCAAGTGATTTTAGTGATCGAATGACAACGCAATCAATGGGATTAATGCTTTTGTTAAGTGAACATTTCTAGATCCCAGGGATGAAGTAGATAGGCGAAGCTAGGCCCGAAGGGCCACCCCTACGGGGGTTCCGCTACCCGGTTAGCGGACGGGGGTCGATGGGTCTTGGAGAGAGATGAGGTCTCCCACCTCCTCGGTCCAAAGGACAAGGATTGAAGAGACCGTGAACAAATCCAAAAGAAACAAAGTCAAAAGGATCAAAACAGAGGCATTTTGCTATCACCGGAAGAACCGACGCCACAGTCATCGGTGCATCCGATGGTTGTCAGAAGATCCGACGCCATGGAATCAGGTGTAGAAAGGAATCGAAGCCTATCAGCTTATAGGCACCGGATGAACCGATGGTTCAAAAAAAAGGGGCATCGGTGCATTGGGCATATCATGTACCAGAGACGATGTCAAGCGCCTAGAGGAAGATCCTTCAGCACCGGATGATCCGACGCCCCACCGGAGCATGGCATCGGTGCAATGACGTCAGTAGAAGAGAAGAAGGCCAACGGCTAGTTGAGTGCTGTGAGTGACCGGTTCAACCGGTGGTCACTGTGTCAGCTGTCAGGAGTTCAACGGCTACTTCAGGTCTTAGAGTGACCGGATGAACCGACGCTACCCCTTCCAGAGGCATCGGTTCATCCGATGATACGCAGATTTTCTGCTGACCGTTGGAGCAACGGCTACAAGACTTGGTGGCCTATATATACGCCTCACCCCGGCCATTTGAAGATTGCTGGAGTTGCTGGACATCCCAAACACACCAAAGAACATCTCCAATCCATACAAGAGCATCAAGATCATATCCTTAGCCCTTAGCACACTTTGAGAGTGTTGTGTAAAGAATTAGCTCTTAGTGAGTGAGATTGCAAGGCATTGAGCCTTTGTGCTGTGGTTCTATAGTGAACCAAAAACAAGAGCTTGGTGCGCCGGCTCCTTGGAGCTATGAAGCTCGCCGGCAACGTCATCGACCCTCCGACTTGGTGTGGAGCGGCGACAACACTTTGTGCGGGGGACGTGGAGACCCCCATCCTTTGTGGAGAAACTTCTTAGTGGAACCCGGGGCCAAGGTGACCGTGATTATGTTCACAGAATAGACTTGGTGGCCGAGTAGCAATACTCTTAGTGAGTGCTACAACAACGTGGATGTAGGTGTGCCTTTGTGGCTAACCGAACCACGGGATAAACACCCGCGTTAAGAGTTTGCTATCTCCTATCCCGCTCTTTAAGCTTCCACATTTCATACTAGCAATTTGTATGCCTTTACTTTCAGAGAGTAGTTTCTTGATAGGAAAGGCAATAGGTTGCTAAACTCTTTTGGGATAGGAGTTTCACACTAGTACAACCATAGTTGCACATATAGATAGCTTGTTTTAGTTTAAGTTTTGTGCAAACCCGTTGGAGCTATAGGCCTATGTTTTTTTGAGTGCCTAATTCAACCCCTCCCCCCTCTTAGGCTAGAGCACCCGATCCTTTCATTCTAATATCATCCAGAGAGTGTGAATGTAACCAACAGAGATGCCCAATGGAACCCTGCAATGCCTGCACCTTGTAACTCCCTGTTATTGTCAACTTCCTAAGTGATGCAAGCTGACCCAACCAATTTGGAAGTTCTGTTTCTGGCTGGTCCCAGTTCGTCAGAGTTGGAGGAAGGAGAGTGCTTGCGAGATCTCTGGTGAGCTGCTCAGATCACTGCATCCGTAGATCGTTAATTCAGTGAGGGCAGGGAGGTGGTGAAGCAGCCTCCACTGATGCATAGGCACCTTACAGTCACACAGTGGCGGATGTACACCCCGGGCCACCCGTGCCATGGCCCGGGGTTCGGCCCAAAAAATTGCTGAAGAAGCCTAAAAAATTACTGAAGAAGAATAAATATACTACTTTGCGATGACATTTGTTGTATATTTTCTATCTTTCCATTATGTTCTCGTGTATCTTTTGAACTTTTATTATGTTCTCGTGTATCTTTTGAACTATGAGTTTGTCGACATCTGGTTTTTGTCACAACTATATTTAAAACTCGGCCCGGGGTTCAACTCAATCCTGGTTCCGCCACTGCAGTCACATACCTCCAGAGTAGTTACCGGAGCAAAGGAGGGGGAGGAAACAGTGGTCTATGGTGCAATCTCCTCCCATGAGGATATTGCACCATCACATCTGCCCGATATGTACCATTCCTCCTCAAGTCTATGTGGACATAGTTTCAGCCGCAATCATTGATTTGCAATTCATGGAGGTTGGGGAACATAAACTTGCTCACACCATCCCCGCCATGAGAGTACGTTGTGTACCACATTTCGAGACATTCCATTTGACATAGGGAAAAATGCTTTAGTCGAGGAAATGATGGCCTTCTGGTGCCGCACAGGTCCCCATTAATTTTCAAAATGCCATCCATTTGACTAAGCTTTAGCTTTTCCAGATTAGGTAATTGGCCAAGTGGTGGCGGTCTGTTGCACATGGGCAGATTGGACAAAGAGAGCTGACAAAGATTAGGGAGATGATCAGCAATGCCAATAAACCAGTTAGGGAATCTTACACTACTACAGCCATATATATGTAACATATCTAAAGTCATTGGGGGGACTAGCTCTCCCAACACTTCCATGTCGACAAACCTCTCAGAATCTCTAGTCCAGTTGAGTGTCATCTCCTTCATTCTTTGTTTTTCCATTAGATTTATACTCCGGGCCTCTTGCACAGACTTTACGTTTTCGATTTTGCTTATCTCCAGGTCAGTACGATTTACATCTTGAAGAAGAGTAAGATTGTTGCTGGAGTCGTGATAATCAGATTGGACCAAAAAGTGTGGTAATGTAATCAAATTTTTGTTGAGTGCTGGCGCATTCAACAGTTCTAGACTAATGCAGTTATCCAGATGAAGAAACTTCAAACTATCCATTTCTTGCAGAGCTGCCGGTAGACTCCGCAGACGGTTGCAGTACGAGAGATCTAGTGTCTGTAACTTTCTTAGGCTATGAATGTAGTCAGGAACTTCCGTAAGACTGCTATTATGGGACAAATCCAGATGCTCTAGGTTTGGAAGGTTACTTATACACTGAAGGAAAGCGGACAATGCTTCATTTCATGAGCTGTCTGAGCAACGTGATAAATCCAAATAACGGAGCTCGGTAAGATTTCTCATGGCTTCTAATATCCATGTGAGATGCGAGTCTCTAACGGAGAGAGAACAATATGACAAATTCAAACATTGGAGTTTGGTAAGGCTGCCCCTTCATATCAACGATTGTGCCATCACCACATACCTCATGTGACATCAAAGATAAACCATCCATAGCATCATCATCAGATTCTGTAAATAGTTCATTATGTGCTCCATCACAAGAATCTTCGCAAACTTGCTGCTCAAGTGTAGAAGAAAAATCAGGAACTCTAGGATTCACTGGGACATCTGCTTCAACAATGGATGTGGCTGTAGGAAGATCACTAGGCAATCCCATTATAGCCGGCTGGTTAATAGAAGCAATCTTCTCAAATTGTGTAGCACAAGAAAATTCAGAAGCAACCATATAAAAACTCCCATTACTTGATAATATATTCTTCTTTGGCTCAAGAGGAGGAGCAAATTGTCGTCGTAAGACCTCCTTCATCTCATACCAAGAAGTACCATAGTCATCACCATGTTTCAACTGCAATCCCCAAAACCATATGACAAAGAAAGAGAGAAGCTTTGTTTTGTCAAATTTACTAGGTGGTTTAATAGCAATTCACCAATCATATAACCATTTATTAGCATCCTCCCACTCATAGTACCCAGATGGAGAAGTTGTTGTATACAGCGCCGGCACAAACTCAAGGTATACGTCAAATCGTAAGCCATCATCATAAATCAGTACCAAAATTTTAGAAGTACCGTGAGCAACCTAAGAAACTGATACCACCTGATAAGAACACGCTTGCTGTCCGAGAAAGTGTCCGATCTTTCACGGTACAAAACGACAAGATAATAAACTCATTTTCCAAGCACGCAGCAATTAAAATAAATTAATCAATAATCTTCTGCATTCAATAGCAGCAGCTGCAGCAAACAAGCAGATAACAAGTAACCCGATAACAAATATTTCCCCTCGTTTAAAATAGCACTCCGTTTTCCAGCTCTTGAATAGCACACACGAATCAATAGTATATTGTGTCACAGGATATCATCCACAACTCTCTATAAATATAATTAAGTAGCAGCGCTAGCAGTATTATTTTGTCAAATCTGAACCTCAGGCAGCGAAACCAGGTTCAATAGTACACAAATTGAGTAGGATAGAATAAAGATAATTTGGTTCAAAAGAACAAGCCGCAAACATATTTGTCCCACGCAAGAGAGAGAACGATAATCTCCCCAATGTCAGAGCTTGCACCAAGATAAATAGATTTGGCTTAAAGTGATTGCAATCCAAACCCTAGATAGATTCTTCCACCCGCGGTCACGTTGAACCACAATCAGAAGATGGAGAACTCCAAGAATTCCAAGCGACCCACCCGAGCCGATGCAACTCGATGACATGCTCCACACAAATCCCACAAGGATTGGCAGGACAGATGAGCATTGCCACAAAAACGATTCGTAGGAACGCCTAGATTTTTTTCAGGCACTATGCCAGAATTCCACTTTGCAGACACAGAAAAACATGCATTGGAGACGAAAAAAACTCGCGTCACCTAATTTTCGTTACCGATGTAAATCACATTGGTGATGCGGATTTCCGCATCACCGATGATCCGCGTCACCGATTGGTGATCATCGGTGACGCGTTTTTGCAAAATCGCGTCTCCAATGACCATCATCGGTGACGCGTTTTTGCAAAAACACGTCTCCAATGACCATCATCGGTGACGCGTTTTGCCAAAACGCATCTCCAATGATCCTCATCGCTGACAAGTTTTTTCAAAACGCGTCTCCAATGACTGCTCATCGGTGACGCGTTTTGCCAAAACGCGTCTCCAATGATGAATTAGAAAAACAAAAAAAAAGAAAAATAGGACAGGAAAAGAGACAGCTAATAGGCTATACATACTAAAATCTCATTTAACCATTCAACTTACTATCACTAGCAGCTCATTTAACCATTCAAGTAGCTGTTACATTGAAAAATCTTGATACACCATTCAAGTTACTCATACATCATATAGTTGAAATGCTAAATCTAGATGCCTAGCAAACTAAAGTCAGCAGCCAACACAGAGGTTGCTAAATAGGCCATGCAGCGGCTGCTCCAGTCCTCTACATCCAAAAGAAGATAAGAACCATTCATGAGAGTGCACCCTAAAGTCACAATACTGTACTATTAGTGCTCAGATTTCTATAGAAACAGAGGAAAATTGGCATTCCAAATTTTATGTATTTATCATTTCTGTACTAGATGGATAGCATGTGCCTTATCATGACCACATCTGGGATGCTAATCTTACCATGCCATTTTCTTCTCCCTCAAGAATGTCAGGTGTCCTTTCTTCATTTGTAATTGACAAATATATTCACACCTACATTATAATCAAAGAAAAAAATGTTTAGTTCATCATACAAAATGGTACTTTACTTTTTGGGGATGAGGTGTTTCCTTACCTCCATATCTCAGTTAATGTTTGTGGTGTAGTCATTCTCATTGCCTTCTCAGTATCCTTCTGAATTCAAAAACAGGAAATAAGAAAAATGGAATGAGAAACAAGAAATGATAATAGGCAGCAATGAAGTAACGCAAGTATGCCACATACAGAACAGGCAGCAGATGAAAAAGGGGCATTAATATAAAGAGTATTCAATAGTACACAAACCTCTATCTGTCTCCTTGTTTTTGCAACATCCAGAGGGCATGTAGCACCAGCAGCAAGACTACCTGCTACAAAGCCAGCAGCAAAGTTTGCTCCCAATACACTAGCTGCATTGCCTTCTTCTCCAACAAGACCAAGCAGTTTTCTTCGAATCTACGCATGGTGTAAACAATGTGAGATGCATGCCATACAAGGTTTTGAGAATGTGAGAAAGGAACATCCCGAGCAAGTTGTGCACCCACCCCAGTCCACAGAACATGGTAGTTTTGTACTGTTTCAACATTCACAATCAGAACAATTAAGCAGTTTGAATCAAGGTTTTGAGAATTTGGCAGCTACCAAAATAAAAATAGATGGCATGTAGATGCTGACATGCCATCCAACTAGAAGTGGCAATGAACATGCCCATTACAAAATCAGAAGTAGGTGGCTTACTTGGCTTATATCTGTGGAGCTTGCTTTCTTTGATAGCAAGCAACCTGAAAAAAAAAATATCAATGCTAGAGTCAAGCATAGTAAACAGACATGCATAGCAAACTCCTTGCGAGACAGGGAAAACCCACTCACAGTTTGTTTCTTCCTGTTTGCATCTTGAAAGCTTGAGTGTTGAGGAAATGCTGGATGGAAGCTGGCATGGATTGGAGGCACTGCCCTCATCATCAGTTTGCCTCTCACAGCATAACTCCTACAGGCCACGGACACCAAGACCCATAAGCTACCAAATAGAACAACATTGATCGATGCAAAACAACAGGACATGGACCACTCAAATCAGATCAAAGTTCTTTAAAGTCTGTTCCACATATATGATTGAACTAACACTACTCAAATTGCAAGAGAGTAGCAGGAGCAGCAGCAGCTAATTCCATTTTATTCATTGCAAGAGAGCAGTAGAAGCAGCTAATTCCACTTTATTCATTGCAAGAGAGCAGCAGCAGCAGCTAATTCCATTTTACATTGCAGCTTGTAACAAACAAGCTTGCTGTCAGTAAAATAATTTTTGTCAGTGTTCAATCACCATGAGAAACCCTAAACATTGCAGCTTGTAACATCTGAGCGGTAAGAGATAAAAAAAGGCATACTTTGTGTAAATTTGTATGCACCTAGATGCTACAATTTCAGACCTAAAGACTATAACTGATGTAAGCTAATCAAATGCAATAACCTAAGAAATTAAGTGAAAAGCCAGTTGTTTACTCAGCTACATCTATGTTCAGTGTTTAGTCAGCTGAATTCTGACAGATGTTTTCTTACCATTTGACAAAAGCTATATAAACATGTGAAACTATTACTTGCAATGCTATGTAGTGTAAAAACAAAAGGCTACCAGACATATATCCGCAGAAATTTCCCCAGGAAATCGAAATGCTGACAGAGAAAAGAAACTATTCATTCAGCATATGCCATATGCCATTCGTAGAAACAAGATCGAAATCAGGAATCATATACCTATAACTAGCTAGTAAATCATAAAGAATCAGACCTAAGATGACATGACACCACGCATAAGTTGTTAAACGGATCCAACATATAAGAAATTGAACGAGATATAAGATCGCATCAATCAACAAGCCAGCCAGGGCGAGAGAGATCATCCAATTCTAATCTAGATATATAAAATTGAAGGGATAGAACGAACGATGGGGACAGAGACCGATGCGAACCTCCTCGCGATGGCACGCGGCGTGCGCAGGGATGGCGAGCGGCGTTGGATTTCCTCGCAGACGTTGGCGCGGCAGCAGGAGGAGCTGCGGCCGGCGGCGCACCTCTGCACAGGATGGTGCGGCAGCAGGAGGGGCTCTGGGCGGGCGGCGTCATACCTCCGCGCGGGATGGCGCGGCAGCTCCAAGCCTAGGATCCGATTTGGCGGCGCCTGCAGTTGGGGAGCAAGGCGAGGGGGTCAGGGTCAGGCTGGCGCTCTGACCTTGTCCGCGGCCTCCCCTCCATGGATCTGCAGTGTGGCGATTTGGAGAGGAGGGTGGGGAAACGACGCTAGGCAGCGGCGGCGCTCCCTTCCATTCCTCTCTCCCACCGGCGGCGCTAGGGCGTGGAGATGGGGCGGCTCTAGCCTCTAGCGCGAAGAGGGGCGGCGGCGCGGAGCGGAAGGAGGCTAGGGTTAGCTATCGGGTTTTTATCTTCTTGAGCGTCTGTTTTGGGCCGGCTGAAAGGCCGTGGCAGCCCATCCTCAGGTTGTCCATTTAGTTTCTACTCTGCCTGCGTATGAATTCAATCAGCTTACATTGGTGACGGACGGAAGAAACTACGTTACTATTGTGCTGCATTATAGGTGACGCTGGTTTCCAATACAAGTCACCGATTGTTGAGGTTGATGCGTGTTTTTCACACGCGTCACCTATTACCCGATATAGGTGACGTGATTTGAGCTTCCTCAGGTATATAGGTGACGCGGGTAGTTCGGGCGCGTCACCAAAAGTTTTTTTGGTGGCGCGGTTCAAATCAGCGTCGCAAAATGCTTTGTCATCTTTGTGCGATTCTGGCATAGTGAGGGGTGGACAAAAATTTCACCCGTTGATACAAATAGAGCGGGGTTACTGTAGCATCCTACCCGTCTCTAGAAAAGCATTTTTAGATGCGAGTCACCCCTCACCCGCTCCTAATAATGAGGGCCATTTTTAAGAGCGGTTCATGGCTTCACCCGCCCCTAAAAAGAGCATTTTTTGGGGCGGGTGACGCCATTAACCGCCCCTAAAAATTATGGCATTTGTAGGAGCGGGTCATGGCTTCACCCGTTCCTACAAATCTATTTTTAGGGGTGGGTGATGGCATGGCCCGCCCCTACAAATGATTCGATGCAAAAAAATCATAACTTTTTCATATGATTTGGGATGAAGTCAAACTTTATATCAAAATTGTAGAGAATTACGAGATCTAAAACTTTGTAGTTGACAACATTTTCATTTAAGATCATGTAATGGTCTAAAAAATTATTATAAGTTCTCTAATAGCTATAACTATATATATCTCATATAACCCAAGTCATACTTTGAAGGGGCTTTTGCGTTTATACCCCTATTTTAAGTGATAATGGTGATTTTGCACCTATTTTTTTAACTTGGTGATTTTGCCCCCGCTTTTTTAAACCGAAGATTTAGTTTACCCCTATTTTATTAGAAAAAGCTAATGGCATCAATTTAACTGCAAAAGAAAAACTTTATGTCCAACCACATTCAGCAAATCTGTCTGCATAAGCATACTTGACCGCCCTATGTGCGCTCACCGGCCGCTGCGAATGCTAGTTTGCTGCCATTGGCCGCAGAAGCTGCTAGGGTTAGAAGGGAGGTGGAGGTGGTGCAAAGGAGCAGGAGAGTTTTAGATAGTTACCTAGGGTTGGGATGGTTGAATAAGGGGTACTTACATATTTTTATGATTTTTTTAAAAATTTTATTACCTTTTAAATTCATTTAACAGAGGTACACTTAAAAAACACTCAAAGTAGGGGCAAATAGAAGCTTCATTTTTGAAACATGAGGGTAAAATCACAAAGTTACAAAAAGAAGGGTAAAAACATAATTGGCTTCCTCGGCAAGGGTAAAAACACCAATTGACTTCCACAATGTAAACATTTATATACACTAAAATATACTTGGCATATTATTTTTATTTTTTAATAGTTCGCAATTACCATAGTTTAGAAGTTTTATATTTTTTTAATTTGTTTTACTATATGTAAACAATTAAATAATTTTTAAGATAAAATAAAAAAATATGTTTAGGAGCGGGTGGTGGCCTACCACCCGCCCCTACAAATGATTTGTGGGGACGACGTATCTCGTATCAGGCGTGATCCGTGAAATTGCGAAAAGGACCTGTGCTCGCCACACAGTGAAATTGCAGCGGGTAAGTTTCTCGTTGAATCCGACGCTGTCGAGCTCTGCAAGCATTATCGGTACCTCTGGACTAGAGTACCCCCTCTTGTCGTGTCAAGATTCGCGTAGTTATCCGTAACTATGCCCAAAGGAGCTGAGTAGTCGGACCCTTGGGGTCCGACTCCATCTCACCGGACCAACGGTCCCGGACCCGCTTTCCGCTCGGGGACGGGTCCGGTGTCGCCACGTGTCCCAGAGAAGGAAGCTCTCGGCCAAAACAGCCGGGGGCTCCGGACCTCCCACAGGGTCCCGGACCCCATATACTATCCGGACCCCTCGCGGGGAGGGAACAGACACCCCGCGTGTCCGCAGGCGGATGCACGTGTGCGGCCGCGAAGCTTCCTCGGGAAGACTTTCCCCCCTACCACATTCAATGTGGGAGACGTTAAGTACGCTCTGCCACAGCAGAGCCCGAGGTGACTTTTGCCAGGCTGAACTGTTGATCGCGCGTTACCAAGACACACAGTGCAGCCGCTGGCGCCACCCACGCCACGCGCGTCAGTCTGCTACGCCAGTAGACACGACAGCTCGGCAACGGAGTACCATAACGCTTACGCGGTAGACCCAACAGTCTACGCCGCAACCTATACTACCTCAACGGGCGCCTCGCCGATGGGACAAGTGAAGACCCTTTTCGGTCAGAGAGTCTACAGTGTGGTGAAGCATATCCAAGAAAAGATTATCAACCACTGTAGCACCATTAATGTCTTTTTCGTAGTATACTATACATCCTTGTTGGGTCCACCTGTTGGGATCCAACGCCTGTGTACGCGTCTTCTTTGCTTTATAAAAGGGAGACGCCCGTTAGAGAAGGACTCAAGTCTAAGAAAGGACTTGGAGGCAGAGGATAGAATCATCCACAGGCACAAGAGCAATACAACTCCCAGTGGACGTAGGGTATTACGCTCCGGCGGCCCGAACCACTTTAAATCCTCGAGTGTTCTTGTGTGTTTTACTTCATGAGTAGATCTGAGGAATAACTTGTACTTCCCCGAGTAACCACTCTCTGAGATTAAACGGGTATACTACGCCATCCGGCTGTGGCCCTCCTTCTAGATCCACAACAAGCATGAAGCTCGCCACACAATGAAATCTGTCGCGGGTAAGTTTCTGCAGCTTTTTCTTCAGGGGGCACCTTGGATGTTCTCGTTGTGCGATGCAGGGAAAATGACGAGATCATGGGAGGGCGCGTGACCGATGGGATCGGGACACGGGCGAGGCAGGCATCTCGCGCAGGAGGGGTGGGCATGGCGGGGAGGTAAGTCTTTCGCTCGATTGACAAAAACTTCCGATAATGATAGTAATTTTCCTTCCGTCGATCTTTCCGTCTCCCATGATTAAAAGTTTGACAGGAGCGGAGGGGAATTGTTTTTACTTCTTTCACTCTTTAATCTTTACAGGTTGGTTTGAACATAAACAATTTATTCTGAGAGGCTGAGCCATTGGGAAACCATACACACGGAACATATTAGTACAATTTTGAAAGAATTCAGGTGCTCTAACCTAAGAGGGGGAGGGGTGAATTAGGCATTAATAAAAACTTAGACCTATGGCTCCAACTAGCTTGCACAAAACTTAAACTAAAACATGTTATCTAGATGTGCAACTAGGTTGTTCTAGTGTGAAACCCTTATCCCAAAAGAGTTTAGCAACCTATAGCATTTCCTATCAAGAAACTATTCTATGAAAGAAGACACACAAATTACTAGTATGAAATGCGGAAGCTTAAAGAGCGGGATAGGAGATAGCAAACTCTTGACGCGGGTGTTTATCCCGTGGTTCGGTTAGCCACAAAGGCACACCTACATCCACGTTGTTGTAGCACTCACTAAGAGTATTGCTACTCGGTCACCAAGTCTCTTCCGTGAACACAATCACGGTCACCTTGGCCCCGGGTTCCACTAAGGAGCTTCTCCACAAAGGATGGGGGTCTCCACGTCCCCCGCACAAAGATGTCGTCGCCGCTCCACACCAAGTCGGAGGGTCGATGATGTTGCCGGCGAGCTTCACGCTCCAAGGTGCCGGCGCACCAAGCTTTTGTTTTGGTTCGCTAATGAACCACAGCACAAAGGCTCTAGGCCTTGCAATCTCACTCACTAAGAGCTAATCCTTTACACAACACTCTCAAGGTGTGCTAAGGGCTAAGGATATGATCTTGATGCTTTTGTATGGCTTGGAGATGTTCTTGGGTGTGTGTGGGATGTCCAGCAACTCCAGCAATTTTCAAATGGCCGGGGTGAGGCGTATATATAGGCCACCAAGTCTTGTAGCCGTTGCTCCAACGGTCAGCAGAAAATCTGCATATCACCGGAAGAACCGATGCCTCTGGCTGAGGTAGCGTCGGTTCTTCCGGTCACTCATAACCCGAAGTAGCCGTTGAACTTCTGACAGCTGACGCGGTGATCGCCGGTTGAACCGATGCTTTTGTACCGATGCATCACCGGTTCATCCGGTGCTTAAGAATCTTCTCCTGGGCGCTGACGTCATTGCACCGACGCAATACTCCGATGCACTGTCGGTTCAACTGGTGCTGAAGAAGCTTCTCCTGGGCACTTGACATCGTCTCTGGAACATAGGACGCTCAATGAACCGATGCCCCTTTTTGACCCGTCGGTTCATCCGGTGCCCATAAGCTGACTTGAATTTGACTCCCTTCTGCCATGGCGTCGGTTCTTCCGACAACCATCGGATGCACCGATGCTTCATGCGTCGGTTCTTCCGGTGCTTCCGACCGAAGAGCTTTCAGGGCGCTGCCCTGAGACCCACGAGGGGCGGCTCTCCCTCGACCCCTGTCCGCTAACCGGGTAGCGGAACCCCCGTAGGGGCGGCCCTTCGGGCCTTGCTATGCCTATTTTCTCTTTCTCTTTGTCATCACTTGAACCTAAAAGCCTGCGAATGGTCATCTTAACAATCATGTTAGTACAAGTGTTGTGTTGTCATTCGATCAACAAAATCACTCGAAATAGCATAAATGGTGCCATGTTCGTTACAAATTTCAATGTTCAATTCAAGGCCGCACTGCAAGTTATACAGATTATGTCGGTTACACATACAACGAAAATCTGTTTTGCCGATTTGGCCCTACTTGATCGACAAGACTGAGCAGTAGAGTAATAGAGGAAAAAAGGAAACAGGCTGCTCTGCGCCCTCCAGGCCCCCTGCAAACAAGCCTAGGAATGCTAGCTAGGATGATAAAGGCAGTAAACACCACCTGGATCTGCTCAACCCATCAAGTCGACGATGTGGTTCCTTTTCCTTCCAGCAGCAGTATGGGTTTGATATCGTTTCTGTTCTTGTCAAGCTCCTCCTTCAAATGTTTCTCTAAGGCGTCGCCATAGGATCCGCTAAGCCAGACTTCCTTCAGCTTTTTCATGGCCCCTAGACCAAAGAACTGTAGTGATGAAGACAGACTAGAGCACTGAATCTTCAGGATCACGACATCCACTGAGGAGGCAAACCTTACAGCCTGTAACCTGGAGTTGCAGGATATCTCGACAAAGTCGAAATACCATGCACCATCTGAACTCCGACGATTACCCCAACCAAAACGGATCTCTTCATCTTCAAACTCTGACAACCGAAGACGTAGAATCCCTAGACGTGGTAGAGTAAGAATAGAATCTAGCTGCTGTTGAGGCAACTTTCTCATCTGTAAATCCAATTTCTCAAGTGTAGGCAACTGAGACTGAGAGCACATCAGCATGATCCATGTTGGCAACCTGTCAGCTAGTCCGTACAACTTAAGGCTCCGTAGCTTCACCAGAGGCGACAAGCTAATAGCAGCTTCATGGTCTTGGTTGAGCTGGAATTGAAGGGATAAGGATTCCAGATGGGCGAGACGTGAGATGGCTGAAATAAACTTCTCGCTGATCTTTCGGTTAATGCCGCACACTCCAAGCTTGTGCAGAAGGGTAAGGTTCTTGAGTTCATCCACAATGTCCTCCCCGCCTGCAGCACTGATGTTAACAACACCCAGGGTGTGCAAGCTGGAAAGTTTCCCAATCCCTCTAACCATATTGATGCCATTATGAGAGCCATCATAAAGACGATGGTGTATGCTGAACATTGACATGCAGGACCCTACAGTTGCACGTGGCCTTCTCATCGGCGTTCCTGACGTTGACGGGTTAGCTGCTGCTGCTGCTACTGCTACCGCTGGTAGACTTCCAAAGGTACCGGCAGTATTGTTATTATCCAAAATTACTGCCCTACCAGCACGAATGTACTGCAGTTTCTCTAGCTTGATGATGCTCTTTGGTAGGTTTCTCACAGATGTTTCCCTGATATCCAGAGTATGGAGCAGCTTCAGATCTCCCAAGGAACTTGGCAGATGAGTGATTTCAGCACATCCTCTCAAGGACAGGAACTTCATGCGGGGCAGCAGCTTCACCATCCTCTCGACGTCATCATCTGTTAACCCTGAAGACACGTCCTCCAGATCCAACACCCGGAGCCGCCCCATCTTGTCAGAGATGAGGAATGATTCCCACCTACCGAAAACTGTTAAGGACCGTAGCCGTGAGAAGTCAATACTCTCAAATACATTTCTATCTCGATCCCAACTCTTGTCTATGGCAAGATGCTGTACTACGCATGCCATGTCCACTCCTTTGATATAATGGTTGTCCGTCCCCGGATCGCGTTGCAAGTTCTTGCAATTTCCCTCCAGTTCAAACACAAAGTGTTAGTATTGATCTCCACTGGGCCAGTCCAACGACTGGGCCAACCTTGACTCGCGTCCTGATCGGGGACGCCCAGCCCAATATGAGGCTGGTGGGCCCCCGTCGCGCAGCTCTATAAAGTGGAGGTGGGATTAGAGGCTCAAGACACGAGGTTAGTCGCCGCCACTATACCCACCGTCCTAACCCTAATCCGATCTAGAGAGGGGGCGCTGAAGCGACGGAAAGCCGCCACCAGCACCACGACGCCGTCGTCCCCATACTGCACCACCCGTCGCTGCCTGAGCGCAGTCTCCGTCGCCGAACGAGGTCGCGCCGGAATCGTGGACGACAATGACAGTGAAAGGTATGTCTCACAGAAAACCCGCCGATCTACTCCTAGGCGATCTAAAGTTTCTAACAATGGCACCAGAGCCAATCTAGAGAGTAGATCGAATTTGGGAAAAATGGATTCGGTCACGAATCGAAAGAACAGAGACAAAAGACATAGAGATTTCGATGGAAATCGAACAAGAAAAACGAAACCCTAGAGAAAAAGGGCGGCGGGACTCACCCGCTACCGCCACACACCGCCGGCGTTGTTTGACGCCGTATGGCAAAGAAAAGTCGAGCCGCCGGCAGAGGACATTACGCCGCGGCGCGTGCCTCTCCCGCGGACTCGGTCCTCAGGGCACCGTCGCCCAGTCCGCTCGACGGCGGCGTGCTCAGCCAAGGGCGAGCACGCGCACCGGCGAGTGGACCGGCGGCGGCGCCACCATTTTCTTCAGGGCGCCATGGGCGGCGCAAAAGCAAGAGAAAGAGTAGGAGGGAGAGAAAGAGGTGAGGGGAGCCGACCGGATCTTCACTGGGGCGTCCTCCTTCACCGGCGCCGTCGGCCTCCAAGGCAGGTGCAGCTAGCCTCCATGGCCGGTGCCGCTGACTGCAGCTGCCCTATGCGGCACAGAAGAAAAGAACAAGAAGGGTCGCGGGCCGTCGACCAGACCCAGCCGTGCGCCGGCAAGAGCCGGCGGCGGCGCCCCCTCCGAGCAATGACCGGGGGCCGGCGAGAGGCGCCGGCGGCGCTGCGCTCGGTGCTCAGTAGAAAGGGGAAGGGCCGCGGCCACGTGCGGGCGGCGCCGCTCCTCACCGGCGCTGGCGAAAGGGGAGGAGGGCCATGGCGGCGCGGCGCCCTTTCGGCAGCCAGTGGCCGCCGCCAGCTCGGGCTCGAGCTGAGAGAGGCTCAAGAGGGAGAAAGGAAAGAGAAAAATGACATTAGGGTTTGGGGAGGAGTGGCCGCCGGGTGTTTGCCCTGGCGAGATCCACGGAGGGCCGTCGGATTTGATCCGACGGCCAGGGGCTGCTCAAGCTGCTGCTGGGCCGACCGGCGGTGCTGGGCCGGATGGGCTGCGCGAGCGCGAGTGTGGGCCGCACGCGGAAGTGCAGCGCGCGCGCATGGGCGGCGGGCCGATTTCGCTGATTCGGGCCGCGCGTGCATGCTGAGTGGGCCGAACACGGGACTGACAAAATAGTAAAGCCTTGGTTTTATGTTTTCGATTTTCAGAAGCAATTTTGAGTAAAGTTTTGATGAATTCGACTTCTATTGAATATTACACCAACGTGTATATTGCTTAGAAGAATAAAAGATTACAAAGATGCTTCTGAATAAAGTGAATCATGTTAAGTTTCCGCTGCAAAGTAAAAGTTTCATCCTCTATTTAAATTGGAACCAACTGGAAAATTTAAATAGAGGAGTAGAAAGATATTTGTTTAAAGTTAATTTATGATATTGTTATTTTCTGACCAACGTTGATGATAACAATATTATATTTATAAGTTCAATGATAAATCTCTGACTTTTTGCATCAGAATGATCAATTTTTTAGAGAAAAGAGAAAAACAAATAATTGTTTCTGAAAAGAAAGAAAAGTTTTCCGCTGCAATAAAGAAAGATAGACTCAGATGAGTTTTTTCCTGTGGGAAAAAGGAACCTCTATGCTTAAGGTTAAGAAAAGCTTCCGCTGTTGTATGTCAAAGAAAGAATGTTTTGGCACCATTTTGCCATTGTAAGTATCAAGTTGAGCATTAGCTTGCTCTTAAAAGAAAATAAATTTAAAGTTTATTATGATATTGTCATTTTCTGACCAAAGTTGATGATGGCAATATTATAATTTTTATTCCAGTCATGTATTCTATTTCTGCCCAACGGTGATATAGAATTGAAAGTAAAGGAAAGTTGTATATTTTAATTTTGACCAACGTTAAATTAAGACATACAATTCTTCCCAAGTAGACAGAAATTAACAGACAAAAGTTGATTCTGATCAACGCTACAGATAAAGTTTAGAGGTTACTCAGCTGTATAATTGTGGTTAAGAAAGAAAAGTGCTTGTTCCATTCTGACTTTTAGTTGATATGGAAAAGAGATGCAACTGTTTTTGAAAAGTTTTTTGTTTCTCTCACTAAAGTTTTGCGAATATTGTAATTCGTTAAATTTTTTGATTAAATTGGAACCAACGGGTAGATTTAATCAGAAAAGAAAGTATATGTGCATGTTATTAGTCATTGTGACCAAAGTTTTATCTCTATATTATGTTTTTTTTCCTTGTCCTTCAATAGTAAAGATAATGGTTGAAATGAGTTTGACGCATGTTAAATTTGACCAACGTTGAATTAAACATGCGTTGCAAATGCCTTTCAAGTTTTATACCGCATGTCGGAAAAGTTTTTGGCACTTGTGTCACTTATGATAGGAAAAGTTGTGATGGATCATGTGCTACTTGAGTATCACATAAATGTAAAGAAGTCTGGGGGAGCTTTTAAAGTTAAGCCAGTAATTCTCATGCACTACTATAGTGACTTGAAAAGAATCAAAGGATAAAAGGAAAGTTGTATGAAACCAAGATTGCAAGCATGACTTGCAAAAGTATAGCAAAATAAAGAACTTGATGAGTTCTTGAAAGTGCAACAAATCAAGAACTCTGAGGAGCTCTTGAAAAGAAACGAGGAAATAGTACTCCCATTATTTTGTATGACTTGGTCATATGAATAAAGTTCTAGTAATGAAATGCTCCTCGTTCACAAGTGTTAAAAATAGTTTCGAAATTGTGGCAGCAAAGTTTGTGCCATATTTCGAGGGGGAGAAATATTAGAGAGACAAGAAAGATTAAAATTTAGAGAGAATTTTCCCTGCAAAGTTAAATGCGATGCATTTTAAAAGCAAGGATGATCTATTAAAGTGAGTATGACCGACCAAAAAGGGAGTACAACGGTCATAATGTTGATATCCCAACCATAAAAATAAGCAAGATTCTTAGAGTTTTTCAGCTCTAAATAAGAAGAAAAGAAAGTTGAGCCTCAAAACATCCGAAAGAAAAGGTGGTGCTTAAAGCAAGGTGGTGCTTAAAGCACCCTTTGAGGCTTGTAAAGAACAAACCCAAACAAAAGCTCGAAGATATTCCATCTTTACAATAGATGGGATAATCTGGGGGAGTAAGTATGCAAAGAACTAAGCCTTGAAGAGAAGTGAGACTGTATGTTCACTCCTATAATTCAAGCACTACAATTGTCTCATCATATGTTGAGGTGTTGATTGAATGACAGAAATTGAGATGTCTCATTCATCGAGGTGGCAAGAAGCCATAAAAGATGTCATGAGACCTAGAAGTTTCAAATTTATTTTGGAACATAAAATAAGTTCCTAATAGAGCCAAGACAGTAGGCTATAATGGGTCTACAAAATTAAATGTGACTTCAGAGCGAACATGGAAAGTCGTTGAGCACGACTTGTGGCAAAAGATTTATGCAAAGACAAAGGATAAGTTCTAATGAGACATTTTTTGTACAATCTCATGAAAGAATTCTTTTAGAATCATGGAGACATTGGTGCATACTACTTTTAGAATTGCATCAAATGGATGTTGGTGAAATATCTTCCAATGAAGATTTGTACGAGAAAGTGTATATACATGACATAACCAAATGGTTTTGTTGTGAAAAGAAAAGAACATCCGAATACCATCTGATGAAATCAGAATAGTGGTATCTAAAGTTTTATGAGAACAAAGAAAGTTTTGGGTTTTAATTAAAGGTCAAGACGACAAATTGCAAATATGCAAAGTTTGAAGATGGGAAATTATTTTCCTACAAAGTTTAAAGAAGGTTATTATGACCTCTAGTTTTGATAAAGTAATCTCGGTGAAAAATCATTCGCTCTAGAAATGAAAATTCACTGGGATAAAAGTAAAGGGAGTATTAAGGATTATCGCAGAGAGCATACTTAGAAAATAGTTCTGAAGGATATAAAGTATGTATGCGAGTAAGCCTACGCCTGTCCTATTGTCAAGGGTAATAGTTTTGGAATTTTCAGAATTCCAGGAACCGTTATATGATCGATCAAAAGAAAAGGTTCCATGTGCTTCAGCTGTTGGAAGCAAAATTAGTGCTCAAAAGAATTTACCCTGACATAGTACAAGTATCCGGGAAATTTTGGCAGAAGTCCAGTCCAGCAATAGATCACTGGAATGGAGTTATAGAATGTATTGCAATTTTGCAAAATACTGTCAGCCTCATGCTAAGTAAGAAAGAAACATTTACTCTCAAAAGGTTGTGAGTAAAAAGAATCAAGTTTTGGCGAGTTTAGTGAAGCCCACAGTAGTAGCTAACACTCGAGTTTGGAGTTTTATTGTGGAAAAGCTCCAAAGCAAAATAGTTGTAATATTGTGGGTCGTGTACCCAAGATTTAGCATTATATAAGGCTGCAGGACAGGCAAAATGGTTAAGAAAACCATTACCCGGAATTGATAATGGTAGACAACAGCAATATACCATTCGAATGTTTTCACTCCTATGGCAACATGTCAAGTGTGCTGCCAAACACATTGACAATGGGTCATATGTTGCAAAGGAGAAAATCCAGAATCATATGAAATCATGGAGCGCCAAAGTATCAAGCAAGTGCTTGCGGATCCGCTTACCAAAAGGCCTACCGCCCAAGTCGACATGGGTTTTACGGGAAGCCTACGATTTCTGGATTACTAAAGGGCCCAAATAAAGGTTAAGGTCTTATTTCAATACAGTAAGGTACATTGTGGCTGTTAAGTCTGACGGTAACTAATAACTGTCATGATGAGGCACGCTCTACGTACTGATCTGCAATGAGATGAGGCCAATAGCAAAGTAACTAAAAAGAAAGTAAAGAGTTAAGTTCAAATTGAGGAATTTTAAAGTATAAAGGTGAGATCAAGGGGGAGAATGTTAGTATTGATCTCCACTGGGCCAGTCCAACGACTGGGCCAACCTTGACTCGCGTCCTGATCGGGGACGCCCAGCCCAATATGAGGCTGGTGGGCCCCCGTCGCGCAGCTCTATAAAGTGGAGGTGGGATTAGAGGCTCAAGACACGAGGTTAGTCGCCGCCACTATACCCACCGTCCTAACCCTAATCCGATCTAGAGAGGGGGCGCTGAAGCGACGGGAAGCCGCCACCAGCACCACGACGCCGTCGTCCCCATACTGCACCACCCGTCGCTGCCTGAGCCCAGTCTCCGTCGCCGAACGAGGTCGCGCCGGAATCGTGGACGACAATGACAGTGAAAGGTATGTCTCACAAAAAACCCGCCGATCTACTCCTAGGCGATCTAAAGTTTCTAACACAAAGTTCTCTTCCATCGACCTTGAAATGACGTATTCACGGAGGAATCCATTGACTTGGCATAATGGCATTCTTGTGGAGGAGGACGGCAGATACCTCGGTCCTCGTGGCGGTTGGATCATACTGAGCTTGACAAGCCTGGAAAAGAACCCATTAGCACTCTCCTCTGCAGTAATTTGTTTGCTATCCCCGGTGTATCCCTCCACTATCCACCGCCTCACCAAACGCCTCCGACGGATTGTGTGGTTCACAGGGAAGATTGTTAGGTAGAAAATACATGGCTTCAGGGAATCCGGACAAGAACCAAAGTAGGCACGCAACCACGAAAACATGCCTTCTAGACTGGCTGTGGTAAGTTGTCGGCTGGCCTCCAACTTTGTCACAAGGTTATCTTTTACTTTAATGTTGCGAAACAGCCTCCATGACTCAGCTACAACACATATGACCTTGGGAAATCCACCACATTTATTTAGTAAGATGTCCCTAGTTTGCTCACTTTGATACCTTGTTTCCTCATCCTCTCGATCCCATGTCCAATAAAACTTCTTTGATACCTATTGTTCAAACAATGTAAATAATCAATTAAACAATTAAATAATCAATTTATCTATTCATAAATATTTGTAATTTTTATGTAAACCTGGTCAAATTTGAGTTTTTTTGATATTGGACAAATTTAGAATGATTTCTTGTGGTGACAGAGGAATTATATGATAAGAACCTTTTCATTAGGAGTTTCATGAATTTCTAACACTCATGTCTCTTAGGCTAACCCGATGGGAATTTTATTATCATTGAATACATTGCCACATAAACTCAAAAAATAGGGGGGGGGGGGGCTAGTGAGAGGTGTTTCATGTAGATGAAGTTGGGTGTACAGTGCTCCAAAAATTAGCAATTGTTCCATACACGAGCATTAAACTTTCATTTCGTCAAGTAATTTTCCAATCCCATAAGATGCACATTAAATGCTATGAATGTCCATGAAACAACAAAATAACGTTATGTTTTAAGGAGGGTTGTTTCATTCATCTACTCAAAATTCTATAGATGCTATATATGGCACTCATGGAAACAACATAATCAAACTTCGCACTAGCCCTTGTTCACGAGCACGAGTTGATATACTAGTAGTAAATTTGGCATTTCATTTTTAGTGCATAGTAGTACAAAATTATGCAGTCTCTTTCTTTAGATTTACTCCATCCTATAGAAATAAATCAACTTCTAGTCAGTTTCAGATAAATTAGTATCTTAGAAAAATAACCTTAGTGCTTCTATCAATACCATGATTAATTCTTTAATGCACTATGATCGATGTTGACTGGCCATAGCACACCTTAATTGCTCATCACCGTTAACCATAAAGGAGTTGTAGGGGATTGGTTGCCAGTGTGGTAAAGGATCATGACCCTTAGGGCATGTACAACGGGCTTAATTAAGCCGTCTATATGTCTCGGAAGCACTGGAAACCCCCCGACTAATTAAATGAGGAGATGAAGAGTTCAGAAGAATTTTTTGGTGGCATGCGGCTGCATGTGACAGTTCCACTAAGCTTGTCCAATGCTAAGTGACTTTATGGTACAAATTTTGAATGCTACAACATCACTCTCAGGGTGGAGGGAGTAATAATTAAAGATATTGGGAGTCCTAGCTAGAAACAACATCATTGTGTTATACATTTTGGGAGTTATAAAATTATAGTATTATATTCTATGGCATGATAAGTTTAGAGGCAGTGACATTGGGAGTAGCCTATGGGCAGCCCCTACCTTATTGTGACACCCCTACTTTTGCATTTGTGCGTTGTTTATATTTTTCATGGATGTATTTCTCTAAGTTTGTTTATTTTTAGTTTACCGTGTAGGTTAGACCTGGCGTATACGTGTGACAATCATACAACCATAAGCTAACTGGCACGTCAGCATGTGGTGACTCGAGTCAGCACTCGTCACCGTCAACCATGACTCAGCAGAGCAGTTGGACCCGCCAAGCCACGGTCAGACCACCAGCACCTTCACATGGTTTGCATGGTACAATTGTTATCCTTACAGTTCCTTGGGTCTACAGGTAAGCGTACTCTAGCCATCTCATTTCACACACCACACTTCCCTCTCCCTCTTTCACATTCATTCATTTCATCAACAACAGGATCTTCACCAAGATGCAGTAGATCATTGGAAGATCTTGGATTAAACCTCTTATTCCTCTTCCCCAAAGCTAAAGCTCACTGTGGAAGAGGCGAGGAGGGGAAATACAGGAACTTCCGATCCATCTGATCCAAAAACTGTTTTCCAAAAACCAAAGTTCAAGAAATTATATGAAATCAATAGGGGTGTATATCACAAATTCGATACAGGTTGAGAGAGTGGGGAGGAAAAGGATTGGGATAGAGAGAAAAAAGATATCACAAATTAGGTTTAGTTCCTTAGGTGATATCTATGTGACATGCCAATCTTGGACACGCTATTTAGTTTATTGGGTGGGAATGCTCTACGTGATTAGTATAGGTAGATAGATGGTAAATTGTTGTACGTAGCAACTTTACTGCATTGATTAGAATGCATTTAAACAGGGCAAGCATGAAAAATGAGGCAACTTGTTGCATTGAAATCATCATGTTACTACACTAGAAATGATTTCTGAAGACATCGTGATTGCTTTAGAGTTGCTCGATAATTTAGGACTAGTCCTGACACTACTACACAACTCCACAACCATCCCCTACAAATATACCAGTGTGAACTAGATCCAGTACTAATGCTTGCGTGCATTAGCACCGGTTCTAACCTCATCGCACTACTACAGAACAGCTCAATAGTCCCGGTTAGGAAACCTTTTTTATCCTGGTTTCTCAACCGGGATCCTCAATCCAGGACAAAAGACAGGGGCTTTAATCCCGGGTGTGGCAACCACGATTAAAGAGTACTTTTAGTCCCGGGTCATGCTACCAATCGGGATCAATAGAATTTTTCACAAATAAAAAAAATGCACCCTGACCCCTCGGCGGCTTTGCCGGCCGGCGGCCGTCGCTGGCTGCCGCACCCTCTTCTTCTACCTCGTGCTTGTTCTACATAGCAAGCCTCATTTCTCAAATTCCCCAATCATCACAACGCCATCAAATCCCCATTCAATTACAAAAATTAAACCAGCATCAATCCTCAAATTTAAAACATATTCAATCTTCCCCAAATTTCTCCAATTACAACAATTAAACCAGCATCAATCCTCATATTGAAAACATATTCAATCTTCCCCAAATTTCCCCGAACAACAGCAACTCAAAACAATTTCATCAACAGAAAAATAAAAATACTATCGATCTCCATCTCCTTACCCTTGCCGTCGAGCTACCGCATGCCGATCCCGCCCCAGGCCGCCCCCTTGCCGGCCCCGCCCGAGGCCGCCCAGGCTGGACGCAAGGCGGCCTGAGGCGTAGCCCAGCCCGCTCTCCCTGCGCCAGTGGCCCCAGGTCTGGACGCACAGCAGCTGGCGGCGGCGCCCCACCCGCGCTAGCGGCCCCCGGCCTGGACGCACTGCGGCTGGAGGCGGTACCGCGCTGGTGGCATGCGGTCTGGACGCATGATAATCGGCGGCGTCGCCCCACTCTGCGTTGGTGGCCCACGGCCTCCTCCCGCCAGCTCCTCCCCGGGACGAGCGCTTCGATCTAACTCTCAGCCTGAGAGAAACGATGAGAGAGAGAGAGAGAGAGACAGAGGAGTTGAGATGAGAGGCAGAGCTCACAGATTGACGAAAGGATAAGGGCCTCGTTTGGTTCACGCTGTGCTATTCCATTCAATAAGAGAATCTTCTATGTATGAAGTAGTAAATGGAGTCAATTTGTAAAACCTTTTCAGGGATGGGTGTAACTTTTCGTGATGAATCTAATGACGGTAATTAATCGATGATTTGCTACAGTGATGCTACAGTACCGTCATCTAATCGCGCGGCTAAAGGCCTCATTAGATTCTTCAGGTTCACTAGCGCAGGGTTCTGAAGTTGGTTTTGTAAACTGGCTTTGCTGGTAAGTCTTCGTTTACTGAGTAAATCTGAGCTTTATCTTCCGGACGCATCGCTGTGGCTTCGTTCAGATCTATTCCAATTTTATTGAATTTATCTAAGTTTGATCTCGGGCGTATCGCTGTTTTCTCGTTTAGATCTATTCACAATTTACCCGGCTTAGTAATCTATTTAATCTACTATAAGCTCCTCGTTTATCATGATACATCCTTTAAAGCTGATTAGATAGGTTACAAGCTTAGCTTTGTTCAGATCCATACATTCGTGGGTTTGCACATTGTTACTTGGCACGTGTCGGCTTTAGAACTAGCCGTCTAGTTGCATATTGGTATCGGTAGCTCATTGTCGATTCCTTGTAGATCGTTTTTATTGCACGCTCTTTATACCCGATCTGCTGTCGTTTTCTGTATCGGCAGAACTTTGCCAATACGCTACGTAAGGGTGATTCGGAATTCCAGCCGATACACTCTTGAATTTGACGGTTTGCTGTTTTCTTCTCAATTTACAGGTCAAATTGACTGGCACGCCATGGTTTGAATCAAGTGAGTCCGAGCTTGGCGTACGGGGCTCTCAGGCTTGGTGTGTGATCGTTTCGCGTCAACACATCTTTTGGTACGCCCGGTGGGACTAGAAGCATCAAGATGACATCTGAAGGGAAGGATAAGGTTTCTTCAGAAAACTAGATCCCGATCAACAAGGACAAGCTGAAGGAAGAGCAGAAAGCAGAACTCAAGGCAGCCACTGAAGCTTTTGAGCAGCGGTGCCTTTTATCCTACAACACAAATAGGAGTGGAGAAGTGTTCAAGAAGTATGATTTTCCTACTCTTCCACCCTATGATGAGTCGCAGAAGGAGGACAGGATGGTGCACATGATGAATCAAGCGATCGGGTAAGCTTTCATAAGTCATGCTCCGATCATGGCTAATTCTGTTCACAATGCTGTGCTCAAGACGCTGCAAGATAGGGGAATGCTTGGCTTTGTGGGACCAGCCTATCAACAGGCTAGTCAGATGGTTTTCGCCCCTACTGGATCGGCTACTGAAATGTCTCCGACTGATACTCAAGCTCGGGCAGATGGGGATGTTGGAAATACATAGCCGATTAGTACTACAGCGTCGTCCCAGTTTTCTCCTGTGTATACCACTTCCATGCCAATGGCTACACATGCACAGGGAGGTTACATGACAGGGTTCCCAGTTGGATGGAATCCTGTTACTAGTTATGGTATGCCTCTGGAGTACATGGTGCCATCTTTAGCAGGGCAGCCAAGTTCATTGGCTTCACAGCCGATGAATCAACAAGTTAATGTGTCGGCTCCACAGCCGACCCAGCATCAAGATACCGCATCGGCTCCACAACCGTCAGTTACAACTACATCAGCGCCATCGTCAGCAAGCCCAAGCAACGTGTCGGCTTTTGGGCCGACACCTCAACAACAGAATCTGGCGATGATGATACAACCCAAGTCTCCTACAGAGGTCCGGGTTACTAGACTTCCTTATGCTGATGAAGTTAGTATTCCATGATCCTGTGACTAGTTTTGTGCGTCACATTAATGTGCCCAACATACGTCCTGTGGCACAGCAACAACCTAGTCAAGGGTCAGCGCAGGCTAATCATAGCAATGAGATGGTCCTCTACCAGTCGCCATCTAATCAAGTTACTTAGCAAGTCGCGCGGGCTACATCGGCTGCTCAACCGATGGCTATACCCCCGATAGCCTCACCAACATCGCAGTCAGCATCAACTGATGGTCAACAGATTGACTGGGCGTCCAAGACAATGAGGGATCAGCTTGGTTTGAGGCCAAAGCAGCAGAATCTGATGTACAGAACTCCATATCCAGCTGCTTATGATCAACTACCGTTGCCCCACATGGATAGGGGGAGGTCTCCACAGTAGAGCACAACAATAGATTCATCATGCAGTGTGGAGAAGCAGCACAGAATGATGCATTGAAGGTGCGTTTGTTTTCCATGTTTCTCTTAGGATTGGCTTTTACATGGTTCACGACGTTGCCAGCTAACTCCATAATATTCTAGGCCAATCTAGAGAGGCAATTCCACCAGTTCTTCTACTCTGGTATGGAAGAGATGAAGTTGACCAATTTGACCAACCTGAGGCAAAGGAACGATGAATCAGTCGCTACTTTTATTCAGAGGTTCAGAGATGTCAAGAATCGGTGTTTCAGTCTGGTTCTGTCTGATCAGCAGCTTGCAGAGGTTCCTTTCCAAGGACTCCTGCCACACATCAAGGAGAAGTATGCTTCTCAGGAGTTCTACAGTATCAGTTAGATGGACCACAGGATGACGGGGGAAGTCAAGCCTTATGAGCAGAAGAGAAGCAACATTCAAAAGAAAGTCAATTTTGTTGACTGCTCAGAATTCTCCGATTCCGATGATGACCAGATGGTGGGATCGGCTGAATGGGTTCAGAACAACAAAAAGCCGATCTCATGTCCGTTTGGCAACAAGGAACACAAGAAGTATGGGTTTGACATTACCAAGGCTGACAAGATCTTTGATCTGTTGCTGTTAGAGGGTCAGATTAAGCTGAAGCCGTATCACAAGATCCCAACAGATCAGGAGTTGAAGAACATCAAGTACTGCAAGTGGCACAATGCAACATCTTATGATGCAAATGAGTGCAAGGTGTTTCGTCAGCAGATACAATCGGCTATAGAGCAGGGTAGGCTCAAGTTTGAGGCACCCAAAAAGCCGATGAAGATCGATGGGCATCCGTTGCCTACTAACATGTTAGACGTCTGAGGGAAGAGGAATGCATTGCAGACAAAGATGCTCATGTCACAATCGGCCAAGGAATTTGGAGCTGTTGATCCCAAGGCTCAGATAACGGCTGATGAAGTTAAAGGCAAAGAGCCGCAAGAGAGAGGAGTGTCTGTAGCACCAAAGAAGAAGCTCACGTCTCGGATGTTGCTGAACAAGTTCCAGCGTGATCAGGAGAGACAACAGTACAGAGAGGAAGCTGCGCGATGTCATGAGGGGCATTTGAGATGTCCTTTCTTTGTGTACTGTTGGGAAGAAGGTTTGATTCTGCTGATAGTGGATAACTGTCCGGAGTGCAACGGTTTCTACCGTGAAGACCGATCGCACAAGAAGCCACGATTTGACCAGAGACCTCATAGGCCGATCATTAGAGAGAGAGATGATGACAAATGCATCTCTGTGCATGATCGGCTGGGGGCAGGGTTTCAATGCATGATCGGCTGGGGGCAGGACCATGCTACGTGATCCTATAGGAGGAAGGATTTCTGCCGATGAGCGGGTTGAGCAAATTGCTGATGCTCGGGTTTTGGATGAATACCCACATCGTAGAGATCTAGAAAGAAAGCCTGTTCATGAAAATATTGATCGGCCTTGGTGGTGTTCAGCGGGTTTGACCAGGTCACAGAAAAGGCGAGTTCAGAAGCTACGTTAGATAGAGGCGCTAGAAGAGGAAAGAAAGGAGGCTCCCAGGAGAGGAGTCAGGTCGGAGGTTTGGCGCGTTAAGCCAAAAGCTGATGATAAGCAAGGTTCAGGATCATCGGCTGCGCCTGTTAACATGGTTACTATGCTTCCACCGATCCAAGCAGTCAATTTCCCAAACCGTTCCTAATGGATGAGTTCCTAGATGATGAAGGGAAATGGGGCCATGGGTTCACATCGTCCGATGCTTTGGAGGAAGTAGATATTGGAAATGGGGATAGATGAAGGCCAACGTTTAATAGTGCTAAGTTAGATCCCGAGTACAAGCAAGATTGGGTAAAATTGTTAAAAGAGTATAAAAATTGTTTTACTTGGGAATATTATGAGATGCCTGGTTTGGATCGATCTATTGTTGAGCATCGGTTACCTATTAAACCTGGGTATCGGCCATTTCAACAGGGTGCAAGACGATGCAATCCTAAGGTTTTGCCAGATATAAAGGCCGAGATCACAAGGTTAATAGAGGCAAAATTCATCAGGCAGTGTAGATATGCTGAATGGATATCTGATGTGGTTCTTGTGTACAAGAAGAATGGGAAGCTGCGTGTATGCATTGATTTCAGGGATCTTAACAAAGTTACGCCAATGGATGGTTACTTGATGCCAGTTGCCGATATGTTAGTGGATGCTGCTGCAGGACATAAAGTAATCAGTTTCATGGTTGGGAATGCTAGATACAATCAGATATTCATGGTTGAGGAAGATATTCATAAAACTGCATTCAGATGCCCAGGACATGTTGGTTTGTTCGAATGGATTGTCATGACCTTTTGGTTGAAAAATGCTGGAGCAACATACCAGAGGGCCATGAATTATATTTTACACGAGATTATCGGCAAGATTGTGGAAATTTATATCGATGATGTTGTGGAAAAGTCTAAAGGGTATCCAGAACATTTAGCCAACTTACGCAAGGCTTTGGAGTGCACCAGAAAGCATGGATTAAAGATGAATCCTAACAAGTGTGCATTTGGTGTGTTGGCTGGACAATTCCTTGGGTTTATGGTTCATGAAAGAGGAATTGAGATTAGTTAGAAAACTATTACAGCTATTAACAAGGTAGTGGCTCCTGATACAAAGGTTGAACTTCAATCACTGATCGGCAAGATCAATTTAATTTGGAGATTTATTGCTAATCTATCCGGTAAAATTCAGTCGTTCAGTTCTCTGTTGAAGTTGAAGGCCAATCAGAAATTTATATGGGGAGAAGCACAACAAAAGGCGTTGGATGAAATCAAGCATTATCTAACATCACCTCCTGTGTTGGTTCCACCACAAAAGCACAAGCCGTTTAAATTATATTTATCGGCTGATGAGCGTGCTATCAGATTGGCCCTTATTCAAGAGTTCGAGGGAAAGGAACGTGTGATATACTTTGTCAGCAGAAGACTCTTGGATGCTGAAACCAGGTATTGTCCTGTTGAAAGATTATGTCTTTGCTTATACTTTTCTTGTACCAAGCTTAGACATTATTTATTATCGGCTGAGTGTGTTGTGGTGAGCAAAGATGATGTGATTAAATGCATGCTCTCACTGCCGATTTTGAATGGGAGAATCAGAAAGTGGATTTTGGCCTTATCTGAGTTTGATCTGAAATATGAATCAGCTAAAGCGATTAAGGGACAAGTCATTGCCGATTTTGTTGTTCAGCATTGTGGGCTAGAATTGGGTGTTGTTGATCTAGTTCCATGGACATTGTTCTTTGATGGATCTGGTATTGTCATTGTTTTGGTGAATTGTCTTTTCTAATAGAAGCTACAGCTACTAAAAATCAGGCTGAGTACCAAGCTTTGCTCAAAGGAATTCGGCTATTGCAAGAAATTGGAGCTGATGCAGTAGAGATATTTGGGGATTCCATGCTGGTGGTAAATCAGTTAATCGGTATATATGAATGCAAGGATGATATTCTACGGGTTTATCATGAAGAGTATTGCCGACCGCTAAAATTTTTTAAAAAGGTGACTATAGAGCATGTTCCCAAGTTTTATAATGGTGATGCTAATCGGCTGGCACAGCATGCTTCTGGTTATCATTCGATAGAAGGTGTAATGGCTATAGAATTACCTGCTGATGCTTCTGGTTAATCAGATTTCAAGCGACTAAATATGTGTTGCTTGAAGTGGAATTATATTACCAGACGATTGATGGTGTTTTTCTTAGATGCCTTGACAAAGAAGAAGCAAAAGTCTTGATGGGAGAAATACATGAGGGCGTCTGTGCCTAGCATCAATCAGCATACAAGATGAAGTGGATGATAAGGAGGAATGGATACTTTTGGCCTACCATGTTAGAAGATTGCTTCACTTATTATAAGGGGTGTTAAGAGTGTCAGAGATTTGGTAACGTGCAGAGAGCACTGGCATCGGCTATGAATCTCATTATTAAGCCGTGGCCGTTTACAGGATGGGGAATTGATTTGGTTGGACAGATTTATCCACCATCCAGCAAGAATCATAAATTCATACTAGTGGCAACCGATTATTTCACCAAGTGGGTTGAAGCAATCCCTCTGAAAACCGTGACATCCAAAGAGATGATTGAGTTCGTAAAGGAACATATTATCTATCAGTTTGGTACTCCACAAACCATCACAACTGATCAAGGTAGTATGTTTATTTCTGAGGAGTTTGGAGAATTTGTCGCTAGTACGGGAATTAAGCTGTTGAATTATTCTCCGTATTATGCTCAAGCTATTGGTCAGGCAGAAGCTTCCAATAAAGGGATTATTAAATTGATTAAGAGGAAAATTGATGAACAACCAAAGAAGTGGCACACCACTCTTAACGAAGCTTTGTGGGCCTATAGAATGTCTTGTTATGGAGCTACCAAAGTGTCCCCATATCAGTTGGTATACAGGCATGAGACTGTTCTTCCTTGGGAAACTAGGCATGGTTCTAGACGAGTTAAGTTTCAGGATCAGTTAACAACCGATGGTTATGCCACATTGATGAAAGACGAGTTCGAAGATTTGGCTGGACATCGGCTGAACGTTCTCATAAATATTGAAGCTAATAAAGCTAGAGTGGGCCGATGGTACGATAAAAAAGTCAAAGCCAAAACTTTTGACCAGAAAGACTTGGTGTGGAAGCTGGTTTGCCGACTGGAACTAAAGATCCCAAATTCGGCAAATGGTTCCCAACATGGGAGGGGCCGTATAAGATCAGCAGATGTGTTCCTGGAAATGCATACATTTTGGAAACATTAGAAGGTGAGGAGTTTTTCAGTGCGCTTAATGGCAAATATCTAAAGAAATACTACTCGAGTGTATGGGTAGATGCATAGCTGACTACACTAAGGATCGGTTGGTTTCAAATATAGCCGATGCGGAGAAGTATCTCCTTCAGTGCAAAAAAATAAGCAAAACTTGATCGTAATGGAATGCATTCGAATGCTTTCATGGCCGATATGATGTGTATCGCCCTTAGATCAAAAAATACACTCCGAACACTTGGATTTGAGTTTGATTCAAACATCGTGTTGTGGTTTTCTTTGGAGCATTGAAGTTATTTGTGGACGGTTTTCCGATTTAAGATCATGGAAGCGTGTCAGTTCATTCAGTATGATGATCGCGGATTGCTATGAGAAAATTTAAGGAAAATCGGAAAAACGCAAAGACAAAGGAGAAAAGGGGGGAGGCCCATCCATTGATTATAAGAAGCCAGATAGGCTGTTACATAGTACAACCTATTCTGACTCCTCTCCGAAGAGGTTGCCGATGACCCCATCTAGGCTGACATCGTCGACGATGGCGTCGGCAACGTAGCGGAGATCGTCGACGAGCTCCTCGAAGTCCTCCCTCGCCGCGCCCCACTTGGGGAAGACCGGCTCCCACTGCCGGTAGTCCGCCCCGGACATGGTGGAGACCACGGCGATGGCCCTGGTGGTGCCGTCATGAGCTCCATGGCCAGCAACCTCCTTGACGCGGGCCGAGATGTTCTGCAGGCGCGCGGCGACGGTGCTCCCGTGAGCGTTCACTGAGTCTATGGCGACTCGCGAAGTGTCGAGGAGGGTCGGGACCTATGCCTCCAGGTCTGAAAGAAGAAGAAATTAGAACAAGAAATTAGAGGTGATCATGGAAAGAGGAATGGCTAGGAGAACTTACTGGCGACCCTGGTGTTGGCATTGGAGAGCTGGCCACGAATGACGACTCGATCCGTCTGCGCCTGATCGAGCTCGCGGCGGGCCTCGTCCCGCTGGCGGAGGAGGTCACGGATGAGGCCCTAGGTGCCCTCGTCCAGGGCCTGGAAGTTGGCCGGGAGCTCAGCGTCAGCATCCCTATAGAAATCAAGAACTAGTCAGATGCAGATCTGGGATGCCGCATTGGTGAAGATAGGAAGTGCCTTACCTGTGCCGGGGATGGAGCGGCGGAGGAGCACCGGAGGAACCCTCGCTGGTGCGCTTGTTGCTCGCCATCTGCTTGAAGAATGAGAAGAAGGCTGGGGTTTTTGGGAGGCTAGAAGAAGAAGAAGGCAAAGAAAGCTATGGCCGATGGAGAAACTACAGTGCCGACGGGGTTATTTATAGCCCAAAGTAAGGTAGATGAATCGGTTGCTGTGCACTGGTGCAGCTTTACCCCTGGATTTATTTGAGGAGCGTATGGGTAAAAAGACGGAAGGTGAATCGGCAGATTCCCGTTGTGTGGACGGGGAGGTGAAAGGTGAAGGGCAAAGAAGAGATTTTTGTTCGCCACCTGCACAGGAAGCGAGACGGCAGTGATGAGAAGACCGTTCGGCAGCGTAATCATGACAAGAATTAATTTCAAAGTAAAAAGGGTATTTTACTCCGAAATTGGGGGGCATGTGTTGACACCAAATTTTGACACGTGTCAAGGAAGAAGTGTTGCAAAGGAGAAAAGGGTCTGCATAGCGTGAACGGTGGGATTGGAAAAGGGTAATCGTGCATCACCGATGGAAATCCTGTTGACCGGGGAAGCAGAGATTGACCAGATATTTTGGCTTCGGTTTGGCAGGAGTTATCTTATTTTAGAATTAATTTTATTTTCTAAAATAAAATTGTACTTTGCCGTAATCGGCTAGGATTGTATTGGCATGTGGTATAAATATGAGCCCTGGTCATTGTAAAAGATTGATACACATCCAAACAAACAAACTTTACTACTTGCAATTTACTTTTCTGTCGGCGACTTCGCCATCCTTTTTCTTTTTTTTCGCGAGTTCTTTCAAGCCGATCAAGGACGCCTTACATTCGAGTGACTTGGTTTGCTGGTAAGTCTTCGTTTATCGAGTAAATCTGAGGTTTAGCTTCCGGGCGCATAGCCGTCTAGTAGCATATCAGTATCGGTAGCACATTGCCGATTCCTTATAAATCGTTTTTATTACACACTCTTTATACCCGATCTGTTGTCGTTTTCTGTATCGGTAGAACTTTGCCGCTACGCTACGTAAGGGTGATTCGGAAATCCAGCCAATACACTCTTGAATTTGATGGTTTGTTGTTTTCTTGTCAATTTACAAGTCAAATTGACTGGCACGCCTTAGTTTGAATCAAGTGCAGTCCGAGCTTGGCGTACGGGGCTCTTGGGCTTGGTGTGTGATCGTTTCGCGTCAACACCCTCCTCCTGCCCGGCTAGATGTTTGACCCGGGGCAAAAGCTATCTTTGGTCCCGGGTCCAATAGCAACTGGGACAAATGACCTGGATCAAAGGCCTATTTCTCAGTAAACTGTGAGGCTACAACTTCTCTACATTTTCCAACGTGATGTTGTGGTGTGCAAATATTCTTCTGAAGCTTGTTCGAAACTTTTTTTTATCAATGTTTATGCCTGTAGAAAAAATGAATTAAAAAACATGAGCATAATTTTTAAGAATCTCCTAGCTTACCCAACACTAGTTGTTTGGAGTTACTATGTTAAATATTGGATTAATTTCTTTATAATGATGTGGTGGGCTATATTTAGTTAGACACAGGGGTCTTTTGGGCCGATTTTTATCATAATGGCAGTGGTTGGATTAATTTTTGTATAATGGCGTGGTAGGTAATATTTAGTTACACACAGGAGTATTTTAAGTCAATTTTTATCATAATGGGAGTGGTTGGATTAATTTATTTATAATGGCGTGGTGGGCTATATATAGTCAGACAGGCCTTAAGATCGAACGTGAAGGCTCCATTTGTTGGCCAAATAATAAGATATCTCAGTACACTATGAGGCTGCAACTTTTCTACTTTTTCGAGCGTGGTACTGTGGTGTCCAAATATTTTTTTGAAGCTTTGTTTGGAATTTTTTTATCAATATTTATGCCCGTAGAAAAAATGAACTAAAAATCATGAACGTAATTTTTAAGAATCTCCTAGCTTACCCAACGCTAGTTGTTTGGAGTCCCGTTACTATGTGAAATATTAGATTAATTTCTTTATAATGGTGTTGTGTGCTATATTTAGTCAGACACCGGGTATTTTGGGTCGATTTTTATCATAATTGCAGTGGTTGGATTAATTTCTTTATAATAGCGTGGTGTGCTATATTTAGTCAGACACAGGGGTATTTTAGGTCAATTTTTATCATAATGGTAGTGGTTCGATTAATTTCTTTATAATGACGTGGTGGGCTATATTTAGTCAGACACAGGGGTATTTTAGGTCAATTTTTATCATAATGGCAGTGGTTCGATTAATTTTGTTACAATAGCGTGGTGGGCTATATTTAGTCAGATATAGGGGTATTTTGGGTCGATTTTTATCATAATGGTAGTGGTGGGTAATTTTAATTTCTCTTATTTTCTCCGATTAATGTGGGAATTTCTATGCTTTGAGAGTGGACGTGGAGGCTCCGTTTATTAGCCAAATAATATGATAATAGATACTAGTCCTTCCCCTTCAGAATATTTGTTGTTTTAGTCTTTCATAAATTTCAGAAATGACTCAAAGTATACCATGTGTCCCAAGCAGACCGCGCACACATGTAGGCAAGAAGCGATTAGCAATATTGATTTGCATATTACTACCTCCACAAAGGAAGGCATTCTAGCATTTTTAAGACAAATTAGTGTTGAGAAGGAAAGTCGTATACCCCTAAGCTAGACAGCTACTGAGTACAATGAAACTCTTCATTTTGTGTGCATGCACGCTACTCAACCAACTATATATATGTGTGCACTTGACAAATTTCAACGCGCGTTCATTCAAAATCCAATCAAGTTATGATTTAATACCGAGCCCACATCTACGAGAATGTCTTCCTTTGTGGGACAAATTTTAAACGCTAGAATGCCTACCTTTGTGGGATGGAGGGAGTAGACACGAAGCATAATAAGTACTGACCGAACAAGAAAAGTGAAATGCTTCTTTGCGAGCAAACCATACCTGGTTGAAGAGTTTAATCGCGTGGCCAGCTTCTAGACTTTTGACGTTCCGCACCAAACTCTTTCCTGTCGCACAGTAATTGGCAACACTTTCTTCATCGGTAATTATTATTATGCAAACGTTTTCTGGTATGTTGGCTCCGGCATTACTACTATTCTGTGGAGTACTACTAGTAGTAGTACATTTGAAGACACGTCTTATCCTGTCCCACTCTTCTGTGGATTGCAAACCGTCGATAATAATAAGGTTGCGGACGTTTTTACTGCCTTTGGGACCAGGATTACTGCCTTCGGGACCAGGATTACTGCCTTCGGGACCCGGTTTCAGTAGTTCCGGAGGTAAGCTCTTCCGCACGTCCCTTAAATCGAATGGACGGGATACATCCACCCTAAAAATTTTCCTGTAGTCCACTTTTTCCTTTACCTTTCGGTAAAAGTGCTCGATGAGAAATGATTTGCCAACACCAGATATCCCCCACAACGAGAACACAAGTGAACCCGTCCCGTGGATACTACCAGACAACCATAGTTGGATAAAAGACAACCATCGCAAATCCTCGTCACGGCCATAAAGCGGATTTTTCTTTTCCCAATCTTCATATTTACTTTCCTTGCCGTTACCGGTATCCTCATCACTATCTTTTCCGGCCACACCCTGCAAAAAAGGAAGAGCAGTGCCGGCGAGGCAGATTATTTTTTGTTCGAAAATGCCATTTTCACATAAGAAACTGTGCTCAGAATAATGGAGGAACATCTTGTATATATGTGCACAGGGAAGGGGCCTACTAGCGAACAATCCGCCTGCCAGTTCAAACTGGGTACGTGGAGTACTATATATGCATGTACGGTCATCTGTGGTCAGCACGTCAGGTAATGGGGGCAAGGGAACTAGTTTGTTGAACATGCACACATGTTTCTTAACGACTACTGGTACTGCGGCATGTTTGATAAACCCCTCAAGCCCACTAAATCATATTAAAATTAAGTCTCGAGACCATTATGTGTTGCGTTTAAATGAGATTCGTACAATGGCGGGGCATGGTCAGTCCCAAAAGTTAACTTATGAGGCATTTGCTTTGTGGGACAATTATATTTTTCTTGTATTTCTATCCCTTTGTTTTCACTATATCATAAAAATCATACATAAAAATCATACAAGGCATTGCATTGGCCAATCCTATTGGGGATTATATATATATATTGGTTTCTATTGGAGTGCCAGCACTCAATAATGTTTGAAATAGTACTTTAAACGCATTGTTAATGGTGCTAATGATTGAAGTATTACTTCCATAGCATTGCTAACATAGCCAAGATAGCTTCAATGCCTATGTGAATCCCCTTAATCCCTTTGTGTCAAAATAAGTGTCCTTTTAGAGTTCAATTTTTTTTCCATAAATAAGTATCCTTCTCCCTTTCTAATATAACTCTATCTCTATCTCTATCTCTATCTGTATCTCTCTCCTCCATCTCTACTCGCTTTCTGTGCTCTCTCTTCTTCCTTACTACCTCCGTTCTGGTATAAAAGACCTTTTAGGATTTTGTGCGGGGATTAAGGAGGAGGAGAGAGATAGAGAGTGCATAGGAAGCAAGGAGAGGTGGAGGAGAGAGATAGAGACAGTTGCTAAAAGAACACTTATTTTAGGAAAAATTTCAAACGCTAACTGGACTTTTATACCATAACGGAGTTAGTAATTCCCATGTCCAAATTCTAAAAGTGCACTTATTTTGGAATGGAGGTAGTACTATTTCTTTTTCTTTTTGTTACCAGCTCATTGAAAATGCTAACATGCATAGTAGCCTATTTAATGAAAATGAAACCCCAGGTGTATAGTCCGACAACTTCCCTAATGATGAGTGGACCCATCAACTAAATAAAATACAAATAGATCTGTTCCTTTCCCATACTCACCTACTCCCTCTGTCCCACAAATGTTTGGGTTCTAGGGTTTGAAATTTGTCCCACAAAGATTGCTATTCTCGCTTTTCAATATAACTCTATCTCTCTCTCCACCTACACCTCTCCTCGCTACCTGCGCACTCTCTATCTCTTTCCTCTTCCTTAATCCCCGTACCCAAACCCAGAACATAAACCTTTGTGGGATGGAGGGAGTACCTATTCATCTTGTGTGCCGCTATGTCGACCAGATCTACAAGTCTCTAAACCTATTCTCGCATTCCAATAAGCAGGATTATTTAAACTCGCACGTGCGACATGCAAATGCAGGGAGTCCATGCTTTTACACAATACACGTATATGTAAAAAGCGTGTCTACGAACTGTGGTTCCAAACAGGGCCTATGTGCCCAATTGTCACTCGCGTCCGCATCCAGCACCCCCTTTGCTTCATTCCTGGCTCCGCCACTGTCGCTCACTAATGTTGCTGCCATCATTGTGGTCACCGTGGTTGTGACCTTTGCTACCAAGCTCGAAGTACCCATTCATTTTCCTGGGCAGGAGCGACCTATGCATGGAGGCCATCACCAAGCTGCTCAACTACATCCAAGTGGAAGGAGGAAGCATAGTAGGGGTGAAGACGTGCCATGTTGGCATGCCATATTGGTGTAAAGAGTTTGCTTGTGTGGTACAGAGTTTGAGGGCAAGGGCGGTGGGCATGAATAGGAGGTCAAGGGCGGCAATGCCCACAGGCTGTAGGCACTAGGACATGAGAAGGAAGGTGAGATGGCACGGGACGAAGGGCACCGACGGTGGTGAGCCACCACTGGTGGCAGGACAGGATGAGGCCTCCATTATGGCGTGATGGCTTCTAGCAGGTGGCAGCTGTGTTACATCTTAGTGTGAGATGGCACCACACAATCTTTGTGGGAGGGAGAAGAAGAGGAGGGTGAGATGACACCACATTAGCAATCTGTGTCAAAAATGGGAGATTGTGTGGCAAGTTGACGAGCCTATACATGCAAGTGGGACACATGTAAAAGTTTGGTACCTAGCCATTCACACTAACCACTCCACTAAAATTATAAGGCATTCACACTAATGTCACACTAACTTTTCATTGGGACAAGCCTTTCATTGGGTTTGGGTATCGACATTTTCAAAGGATGGAATTTTTTTTTTGGCCGCCACAATGTGCTGCGCTGTTCCCAGCGCCACAGGTTGCTCACTTCTCATCGTAGGCAGCCATCGTCCGCTGCACCTCTAGGGTTCGCTGCCATCGGCCAGAATAGAAATGATGGGTCACATGGGAAGGGGAAGTGGAATTGGGATGGATTGGTGCTGATCGGGGGTCGCAACAGAGCCTAGAAGAGATGAAGTTAGCCATTTGATCACAAGAGGTAATGTAAGATTGGGAAGTCTGTTTTGTGATGTTGGATCATCTCCACGAGACACCCTAAATCATCTCTCTCGCTTTTCGGATCTAAGAATAAAAATCCACACCCTATCCCAAATACTTGCCATTTTAGAACCATATCTTAGACCTTCAACCTTTGTAACGAACATGGCACCATTTATGCCATTTTGAGTGATTTTGGTGATCGAATGACAACACAACACTTGGACTAATATGATTGTTAATATGATCATTCTCAGGCTTTTAGGTTCAAGTGATGACAAAGAGAAAGAGAAGATAGGTGTAACAAGGTCCGAAGGGCCGCCCCTACGGGGGTCCCGCTACCCGATTAGCGGACAGGGGTCGAGTGGGAGCCGCCCCTCGCGGGTCTCAGGGCAGCGCCCTGAAAGCTCTTCGGTCGGAAGCACCGGAAGAACCGACGCATGAAGCATCGGTGCATCCGATGGTTGTCGGAAGAACCGACGCCATGGCAGAAGGGAATCAAAGTCAAGTCAGCTTATGGGCACCGGATGAACCGACGAGTCAAAAGGGGGCATCGGTGCATTGAGCGTCCTATGTTCCAGAGACGATGTCAAGTGCCCAGAAGAAGTTTCTTCAGCACCGGTTGAACCGACGGTGCATCGGAGTATTGCGTCGGTGCAATGACGTCAGCACCCAGGAGAAGATTCTTAAGCACCGGATGAACCGGTGATGCATCGGTACAAAGCATCGGTTCAACCGGTGGTCACTGCGTCAGCTGTCGGGACTTCAACGGCTACTTCGGTTTGTGAGTGACCGGAAGAACCGACGATACCCCTGTCAGAGGCATCGGTTCTTCCGGTGATACGCAGATTTTCAGCTAACCGTTGGAGCAACGGCTACAAGACTTGGTGGCCTATATATACGCCTCACCCCGGCCATTTGAAGATTGCTGGAGTTGCTGGACATCCCACACACACCCAAGAACATCTCCAACCACCATAGAGCTTCAATGTATATCATATAGGCTTAAGCACACTTGTGAGAGTGCTTAGTGCTTGTAATAGGGATTAGTTCTTGCGAGAGCTCCCTTGAGGGAAGCCTTGCTGCGGCAAGCAACTTGTGATCTGTCGTGTGACCCTCCGGCTTGGTGTGGAGTGGCAACGACACTTTGTGCGGGGGAAGAGGAGGCCCCCTCCTTGGTGGGGAAGCTCCGTAGTGGATTTCGGCTGGGTGACCGAGAGAGACGGTGGCGGTGCATGAGACTTAGTGTCTTGGTGGCACTCGCCTTTGCTTGCCGGCATCGCCTCGGTGGCGTAGTGCAAGACGGTGATCGGAAGAGCCTCGGTGTCCCGTGGACGTAGGCGTTTGTGCCGAACCACGTTACATGACCGTGTCTACTCGGGAGTTTGCATCCCTCTTGCACTTACCTCTTTACTTACTGTATTACGTTTCCGCATTTACTCTTCTTGCGTGCCTAAACTTTCCTAGTTAGTTTGATTAGGATTGGCTATAGGTTCCAAGTTTTTGGGGTAAGTAGAGAGTAGCAAAGATAAACCTTAGTCATAACTAGCATGCATAGGACATGTTAGGTTTATCTTATGCAAGTAGATTGAGCCCTAGGTTAAAAAACGATTAGCGACCCTATTCACCCCCTTCCCCTCTAGGGTCGGACACCCCGGTGATCCTTACAACCTTCAAATTTGTGGGTCATGTTTTCCTAATATGTCATGGTTCAAACAATATATCCGGTACAAAGGAAGTACCATGGCAACACAAGAATACAAGAAGAAGTAATATTTAGGATAACCCTCTATTTAAAGGGTATAGAGAGTTAGAGACTAGGATTTAAGATCTCTTTTGGAGATGCTCTTATTTCCTTTTAATACATATACATATTATATACTATGTGCACAATTTTTTTTGATAAAATTTTTGGGTATTCAGTTTAATACCCTTGAATCAATACTAGGCCCGCCCTGGCGGGAATGAAATTTTTGCGAGAAACATAGGAATGAAATTTAAATATTTTTAAAATATAAACTCAAGCATTTGGGTGCCCTACAATAATTTTGGTGAGAAACATAGGAGGTAGTCACCGCGTTCGGCAGGTTGGAGCTGGAGGCTGGAGCTGGAATGCTGTGAGAGAAAAATACTGTTGGGCTGGCTGGAGCTGGAGCTGGTGGCTAGAGTGGTGTGAGAGAAAATTACTGTAGCGCTGGAGGCATGCAGACCAGCCGAACGCAGTGAGTGTCGGGATCTACCTCCTCAAGCTACATGGCGTACGCTGCTATCACTGACATCACCTTATTGATTCTGAGAAATCCACGTACATCACCCCACAAAGCTGTCACAACCCGGAAATTGTTGTCCCGTTGGATCCAGCGCCATGTGTGGGAACCTTAGGGTTCTTTGTCTCTAGATCCTACGTGTTCCTGCTCAGCCACAACTAGCATTGAGCTTGATCAAGGTAGCATGATCAAATTATTTGAGAAAGTGGTAGCCAAAACAACCAAATTGGAAAAAGAAAACTCATTTCACAAAGACACATGTGAACAACAAAATTATCCACTTTATGTCATGAGTTGTTCACATGAGGAGCTAAAATTGACTCATGAGGAGCTTAGTGTTGCTCATGAGAACTTGGTACTAGACCATGCTTTACTCACTAACAAGCTTTGTAATAAAGGAATTAAAACTAGTGAGAGCTCATTACATGGGTCAAAAGATCAATTGCAAAATGTTGCTAACCCTTGTGATGTAGACAAGAAGCATGTATCCACCTCTTGAGATAATTTATTGTATATGCCATGTTCTTCACAATTAGATGTTTGTTCTACTTCTATGTCTTGTGAGACTAACCTTTTGAAGGAGAACAATGAGCTTAAAAATGAGGTGAAGTATTTGAGCAACAAGATAGAGAGGTGGACAAAATCAAAAGTTACCCTTGAAAGCATAATCAAAAATCAAAGAATCTTCGGTGACATGAGTAGCATTGGTTCCAACAAGAGCAAAGTCAAAGGCAAGAAATGGGGCAATAATAAATATAATATGAAGAAGAAGAGAATAAGAAGGGGTGGAAAAAGAACAAGGCATCCAATGCATATTCAAGATGCCAAGATGATGAGCAAGAACAAGATTCAAGAGAAGATAAAGGAGGTTGCTCACATCAAGTGCCAAAGTTGTGCAACATTGGGCCACCTAGCTTCGGGTTGCCCAAACAAGCTTGAGAAGAAGGCTCAAGCAAACAATGAGAGCAAGGCAATGAGAAGCATCAAATGAGCAAGGAAGAAAAGGCTCAACAAAAGAGAAGATGATACTTATGCCGGGAAAGGGGACACATGGCTTATTCATGTCCCTTAGGTAAAACTTCTAAGCCTATTTCAATTGATGATAATTATATGCTTAGAAAGGATGACAATGGTACCTCTATGATTGGTATTGCAAAACATCTCGCTATTCATGCTAAGGCATTGTCTAAGTATGTTGCTCCTAACTTGAGAGGACCCAACCTAGTTTGGGTACCATCAAAACGTGGATGAATATATGTAGGTACAAAAGGCATTAGAGGCTTGATTCAAATGAAATTCATATTGTCCATCTTATGGTTGAATTAAGAAATTGAAATTTATTGCATCCACCAAACCCCAATGCCATGATAAGTAAATGAAGTCCAAAGTGCTTTCGACATACAAGTGAAATTATCTAGTTGTGGGGATTTCATTGGATATATTTAACGGCTTGGAAAAATTTTGGGATGAATCTTACTATTGGATGATCAATGAGTTATCATGGTTTTCATGCTGTTTTTGTATTGTTTGGAAACATCTATGAGCAATGATCCTAAAATCAAATTCAGTTTGTGGAACTTCATTGGAATTCTGGACAGTCTAATAATTGGAGCGCGGACAGTCCTCGGGTAAGAGGCGGATGGTCCGCCAGTCAGTAAATGTTTCCACCAGAGGCTCTGCAGAGACAAATTCAGCAAGAGAAGTGTATAGCGGACGATCTGCTTGAATGCCGCGGACGGTCCATGAGGCATCGGAAGGACCGAACAGCTTCGGTTAGTCCGACGCCAGTGCATCGGAGTAATTTGGATGGCACATGATGCTGGTGCGGACGGTCCACCTGAGAAAATTGAATCTGCCTAGAAACAAGCTCTTCTCTGTCCAAATCAGAATGTAAACAGCGGACAATCCGCCCAAGGCAAGCGGACGGTCCACTCCTACTGTTTTCAGGTGGATCCTGGCAGCTAGACTTATCATGAGCTATCAAGGTACGATAATGTGTCGATCAATATCAGTTGGGTGGATATGAGTTGATTGAATTGGAAATATACATATGTTGCTTGCTATGATATGTTTGAATGGATTTAATGCTTAGTGATCAAAATTGAGTTAGTTTGAATGGATATGATCATGAGATGACATTTAGTAAGTGCATTTAATGGATATATGTCTTGTGATAGTATTCAAACAAGTTAGCTTCAAGTTTGATTCATTTGTTGGAGTATAGCTCAATTGCTCAAATCTGCCATTTATTGCAAATCTGAGTGAGCTGAGAAGTTAGCCATGTTTGAGTGATCAAATCTTATTGGATTGGCTTGAAATTTGGTTTGCATGCTGTATACTTATTGTCCAATAGCTGTGCAAAATTTCATAAAAATTTTATGAGGGATACTTCAGTTTTGGAGTGGAACTTGTCAACCTTAGTGCAGCAGTTTTCAGCGTGTACCTATGTGGGAAGATGTGAAATCTAGTAGCAATTAAGAAATTCATTGAAGCTCAAATTTTTATGGCTGCTATATGACTTAGTGTCACACATCTCCACAAAATTTTATGGCAATTGAACTTCTACTTTGATAAATATATGTTATTCTTTGAAGAGTACAAAATCTGCCATATAAATGACAACTATTGAAAGGTCCTCAAGTTGGAAACATGTTTATAAGTATTTGAGGCACCTAAGTTTGGTTTTGGAATAATCTAGAAGCATGACGAGTATTGGGTACACGGCCATTTGATTGAGAAGTATTTTTGGCACACGTTTGGTACTCAAGTTGAAAATCAAGACCAAGCTCAAGTAGAAAGAAAAGGACTTAAAGAACACTTCAAGATTACTCATCATGACAAGTCCATTGTTTGATCAATCAACTAAATTTATTTCAAGTGAGTGTCAAGAATGGTTCTTGGAGAGATCACTTCTCCCTGGAGAGGGGCGAGCCGCCAAAGAGTGGGATAGATCAAGAAAAGCAAGCAACACCCAAAATAGAGAGATTCATGACAATTCAAGTGATTTTCAAATGGTATTCTCTCATGCAAGAAAAAGATCAAAAGATGAAGCAAGCTAACCACAACAAGAGAGTGCACTTGATCATAAGTGGTTCTCAAATTCATATGGGTGAAGCATGGAATTCATATTGTTATTCTTTGGTCTTCACCAAGCTATTAATTTGGTATTGGACTTCACATTGCTATTAGAGTAATGAGTTGGAATCAAATGACTATCCTCTACTCCAAGATAGCAAAGGTGAAATTGGTTGACATATGCATACATACATTGCTAAGGACATGATTAGTGCATATAGTCATATATTGTGATCATTCATGAAAAATAAAATAATTTTAAATGTTTATATGGTGCCACTGTTGCTTCTATGCTTGATATGATCTAGTGGTAACATATGACATGTTCATGAGCTAGTAAACCCAAGTAGTTGATCTAGAAAATGAGCTTTCAAGTGTTTAACTCAACATTGTCAAGATAACCCTTAGAATGAGGTGTGAGGAAGCTTGTCATTGGTTCAAACCGAGTTAGATCATTTGGGCAAGTAATCTAGATCAAGTCAAAGAGAAAGAAGCTCATGAAAATAATCTAGTTCAAGAATTGGTTATAAATGTCAAAATCAACAAGTGGCATCAACCTTGCAAGACATGGCTAGATTATCATTCTCTTTCATGTGGTGTCATTCCTACACATGGTATTTCATTCAAGTGGTATCTAGTCTACCAAATGGTGGTTCCACAAGTGATCCTCAACCTTAAATGATCAATTCAAATCAAGCAAGCTACCCTCACCAATAAAAGCTCAAGTTTCAAGTGGATTGACATATGCTTTGACATAGGGGGAGGAGCCCCACTACAAGGTATCTAGGTCAAGGATCCTACAAGTGACCTACATGTGGCATTTCAAGGTTGTCTTTATGCTCCCACATGCAGTAGTTACAAGTGGTGTCAATTCCATTGAATTGGTAGTGTCCATCAAAAATGAAAGTTCAAAATTCAACCATCTATCATAGTCCAACTCTTTGCTTCAAGCCACAAGAGATTCTCATGACACAAACTTCAAGAGATTCATTGATCTTCACATGGAACAAATTTCATATGGTGTCTGGTCTTTTATGGTCATTGATGACAAAGGGGGAGAAATTTGGACAAAGATATATAATGTTTGGACAAAGATATAAGGGAGATAAAAATGCAGGCATGGACATGACATGGATCAAGAGGGAGCAATATTGAGGAGGATCAACATTCTTGGACAATGGACAAGAGGAGCACACAAGTAGCAGGAGAAAACTCATGAACTTGGTTGTTTGCATTTGATATGTGCATATTCATGTGCTTGCTTGCATTTGCATAAGTTTTAAAATTTATATATGCAATGCTTGTGTGTGATGTATGCTAGTCATAGAACTTGATTGATGATTTGATAACTAGCATGCATAATTTGTAGCTAGACATGTTATTTTTACAAGTGAATCAAGAGCCTTGCTAATAATGTTGATCTCATGAGGTATCTTGAGTTTTTTATGCATGTCTAGTTACTCATTGATGCTAATGCATAGACTTCAAGGATGCAACTCTGATTGGTATCACGCTTCAAATGTTTATCCTATATACCTTAGCATCACTTAGTAGTGTTAACAATCCCACAAAGTTCATATTTATGCATGTGTCTGAATTTAAAACCAAATCTCTTGAGCACATATGTAGGGGGAGTTATCACTACCAAGTTGGATTTTTATGGTGCTTATCCAATCTTCCACATGTGGTCTTAATGGTGGATAAGAAACATAAAATCCAAACCAAATTAGCTATTTACACGTGTGTGAAGTGCTAGCTTGGAATATGCTTAATTTCCATATCTTTGTAGAGGTGTCATCAATTACCAAAAATGGAGAGATTGAAAGGCCCTTGTTTGGTTTTGGTAATTGAGTGACAACTTAGGTGGACTAATAAGTATTTATGTTGAGATACACAGGTGATTAGTCCACACAAAGACACTAGTATGAGCAACATGTGCTGTGGAGGAGAAATGGCTAAGTGTTGATGCTATGCTCATATTGTGTGATGAAGGAACTCATTGCATATGAGACATGACATGGAGTCATGTGACCAAAGTGGAGAAGATCAAGACAAGGCTTGGCTTGATGGGCCGGTTGCAATGGTGAAGGGAAAGTCAACACTTTGAAGCGATGGACCGCGAGGCGGTGAAGCTTGGGTAAGACTTGGCACCGATGGACCGAGGCGACGGTGAAGAGCGAGCAAGATCAAGATCGATGGACCAAAGAGGTCATGTGATGATATGGAGTGGATCATATCATTCAAGAAAGATTAAGCCAAGTGTTGACTCATGATGATGATCAAAAGGCTTGATGAAGTTTGGTGCTTGTGTGGCATCAATATTTGGGAAGATGAAATGGAATGCGCAAGGCAAAGGTATGATTTGTAGGGCGTTTCATTTCACCGGTCAAAGATTGTGTAGGAGCTCCCCCGATGTGTGAAGTACTAGTTGCATAGGCTTGTGTGACCTTGCAAACTAGAATTGTGTAGGTGAGCTCCACCTAGCCCGACACCTTAGTTGCTCAATTAGGATCCTTTTGTAAGCTGCAAGTTATAGATAGAGGGGTATAGTCTTGGCTAGATCGATTAGTTTAATTCCGCACTTGTTTCGGTTAGCCGGCAACGTTTAAAGTTTAAGAAAGGACTATTCACACCCTCTCTAGTCCGCCATTTCGACCCTACACTCCTGTAAGCCTGCACTGACCACCCATCCTCAAGCTAATGTATGATTCTTTTGTGAATATTTATGAATTCATGATGTTTTTTCAATTCAACTTGGTTGAATGTTTGACAATGTCAATTTGTTTTTTATGTATATGAATATGAATTTTGACTGCCAATTTGATATAATTCAATTTTTTCGATGTCGTATGCATAGATCATGCAGGAGCACAATCACTCGATCAAAGGAGTGAAAATTGATTTGGGAGGAAGAATAGAAGATCATGTCCCATGATCTCTCCACCTTGAAGCCAGATGCGAAGACCTATATTATAGCAAGATGTGGGAATAAATGGCGGCTCAAAATGGCTGCCTTCAACAGTGTTTTTGGTGGAGTTAGTTTCCTTTGGTGGGGGATGTGATGCTAGTGGTTGTAATGCCAAGCGAGGTGACATTTTAAGAGTCCTTTGATGAATTTTGGTTATTTCATTGGATGTTATGTTGGATCTGACTATGTTTGCGATGTTGGATATGGTTATGTTTGTGACATTGGATGGAATTTCATTGTGCATGTGCCTCAAATCATTTCATGTTTGAAAATTTTAATCTTTTTTATAGGTAATCTCTAAGGGAAACCCCTAGAGCACATAAAGGTGCGGCACCTAGGATTTGATCCCTGGGCAGGAGTGCACCAGCCTGTGGCCTTTGCCACTGCGCCGTGAGCCCCTTCGCTGTTTGAAAATTTTAATTGACATGTTTGAATTCTTGAATTTGAATATTGTCCATTGCTGCATTTCACTTATTTTAATTTAAATTATTGTTGCAAGAAATTAAAACATACATAGACTCCATGTGAAAATAGGAGAGAGAAAGAACAAAGGCTACTGGGGTTGGAGATTGTAAACAGAGTCCATGAAGTAGGAGTCCCCATTCAACAAGTCGTAGAGGACCTAATTCAGGGGCTATGGCCCTGTTTTGATCGTTTTAGTCCCTGGACTTAACTTTAGTGCCTATCATGTTTGGATGAAGAGACTAGACTCAATTGAAGCCTCTGTAGAACGTCCTAAATGACCATAATTAATGCACACAATTTGGCAATGGCGGAGATGACTCTGGCGACATTGCAGAGGCGAGGAGGTGGCGCTGGCCGGGAGTCGCCCTGACCAGCGTCGGACGGCCGTCGTGGGCTGAGGATAGCCGGCGCGGGCAGGGGACGGCCGGCGTGGGTGGGCAGGGACACAGGCAGTGGCGGAAGCAGAAGTGGGTCTAGGGGGGCTCCAGCCCCCCTAGACCCAAAAACACCATGGAGCCCCCCCTTAGCCCCCCCTTCATTTTGGAGAAGAAAAGATGAGGAAGAAGGAGAGGAAGAAGAGAGGAAAGAAGAAATCAGCCCCCCCTTTAAAAATTTCTGGAATCGCCACTGGACACAGGCAGTGGAAAAGTGGCACCTGGTGAAAAATTGGTAGTTTAGTCCTCTTTAGTCACCCCTTTCGGACTAATGGAGTATTCCCTTGGGTCCTCCTTGTAGGGCTCCTTTAGATTGAAGGGAAAACAAAGGAAATACATAGGATTGAGAATCCTATGGAACCATCTACTATTCATCCATTTGGATTGTAGGATTACATCATAGGAAAACCAAAGAAAAGTTTCCTATACTAGTGATTCTATAGGGAAAATATTGGAAAATAAAATCCCCATAGACCTCTTTCTTTCTTTCCTATGTTTTTCCAACAACCCATCCAAACAATCATCTCTACAAAATTCTTATGATTACCAAATATCTGTTTTACATATACATTCCGATCCTATTTCTATATTTTTCCTATTCCTATGTTTTTGCAACCCTGTGTTCCAAAGGAGCAATTAGTCCATGTGTTTGACTCCTTATAGACTATAAAAGGTGACTAAAAGGAGGGTGCCTAAATATCTTCATCCAAACAGGGCCATATATATTTGGAGTTGCTCTTAATAACAAGTGTGAGTTAATATTTTCCTAGAATAATTTATCATGAAGCGTATTGCATACCTTTTTGAAAACGACACGGACAGAATGATCAGCCAATGTCATTTCCACCTCCGATATTGGGTACTGATGCCCGACGCACGACAATGCAATTCCATGGTGTCGCGTGTGCACAACGATGCAGCTACCATCTTTATTGTCAGGTAGGTAGCCCTTAACGGCCTCCCAGTCAACCATGGTGGACATGTCCTCCAAGACCACTAGGTACTTTTGACTTATTTGTGTCATGAACATCTCAATGAGTACGTCCTCTGGCACAACAATGGCCTCTAGGACTTTTCCAGTGTTGCCTTGTTCTTGGCAAGCATTTTTTTGGAACTGAGCCAGCAAGCTCCGTATGAACTCAATGGGATTGAGAGGATGGACCAGTTTCACCCAGGCTCGGCATTTGAAGTTGTCGCAGGTTGCTGAGTAGTCGTAGGCCTTTTTGATGAACATCATATCCAGATCGCTTCCTGTTCCCAACACTGAGATGACTTTGAGTTCAGATTGTTGGGTGTTCGGCTGCACTTCTTGCGGCTGTAAAACAGCAGCTAGCAGCCGGTGGAAGAGTGATATAGGGCCGTTTATGGCTGCCCTGCAGCCATTTAAGCGCAGCCGCTGGAAGAGTGATACAGGGCCTTTTATTTCTTGCTTCCCCTTCGGCTCGATTCCCCCTTCTTCCGTTTTGTTTCCCACTACTACTTTAATTTCTTGGTCTTCATCTTCATCTTTGTCTTCGTCTTCATCTTCTTTTTTATCATCATTGTTGTTGCCTATATTTTCGTCTTTTTCATCATCATTATCGTTGCCTGCGGAGGTGGAGTCAAAAAAAAAAAAGGAATAAGAAGGGCGAGGTGCTAGCTAGGGGCAAAATTAACACTTCTCACTGAGCTGAGTTACTCTTTCCGGGTTCAAAAAGAGTGTCATTTTGGACCTGATCCCACATACCAATGAGGATTAAATGTACCTGGAAGACAGTGAAAACCAACCATCCTTCATAGCTCAGGTGGAGTCCGCATGTGAATGGGCAGATAGCCTCAGGATTAGTACTCCGCGTAGAAAACTAGGAAAAAAACACTAGTAATCGCTCTTTCCACTCTAAGAGCAAGACTAGCAACGCAGCCTGCCAGTCGCTGCCTGCGGCGCGCCGCTGCAGTCTTGGAGCCAGCGTTTGCCTCTGTCAGGGCCCACGAAGCAGAGGCGAATCCGCCCGTTTCAGCCGGCGGCGAGTGAAGCGCCCACTTTCTTCTCTCTTCCATGTAGAATTTAGCCAACTAGTAGCTCACTATAATACTTACTTGCTCTAAAATGACTTTCTTTATATTGTTCTTTTACCATCCTAAATCGATACTCTTTTTGAACTTGGAGGGAGTACACATAGTGAAATTTGATGTACATAAAAGGAGATCACCTTGGCGTGCTTGGCCCCTCTCAGCTCCTCCCTTCCCGTTGATCAACGTGATAAGATCCACTTGACCACTCTGCTTCGCTGCAGCTGTCGCTGCACTTGTCGCAATAGCCGCATGCTGGTGCTCCGCAGGCTTATGGCAACAGTCATCAACCCCGTTGTAGCGCAACCTCCGGAGAGCCATGGCATCGACCCTCGCCTTGAGCTGCTCTACACTGGCAACGACAGCGTCCAGATCCTTGCCGGGCGGCGCAGCCGGCATGCACCACGGGGGCATCATGCGGCGCCACCAGTGCGGCTTGTTGTCCAGGTGGACAATGGTCTCGATGCAATCCTCGACATCTAGAGCGGTGTTGCGCACCTGCCTCACCAAGGTCCTCGTCACGTTGTCAGTGACGCGGCCCTTGGCATCCTCAAGGAAGGCGTGCATCATCTCAAACTCGTCGGAGATAACCAACAGGTCGCGCTGCACGCTCTTCTTCAGCTTGTCCTCTTCCTCCATGGCTAACCTGGCCATGGTGACCGTCCCCTCCACCGTCGTCTTGGCCAGCCCAAGCACGAGGTCCGCCATTGTAGCGCTCTCGGTCCCTCGATCAGTGTGTGTGTTGTGTGGTAGGAGTAGATGAGAGCAACTGCTGTGCGTAGACTGGGCACTTGCGGGCTTGCGGGTGATGAGATTTAAAAGCCAAGATCTGCTGCGGAACAGCTAGTTTGAACACTCCTGCCAGCTAGTACGAAGACTTGAACGCGATGTACTACAGACAACTACTCTGTACTACGTGTGATTATGACATATACAAGTGACAACGGACAACCATCTATTGTGTGTGAAGAGACGTGCTAGATATTTTTGCTTGAGAACCGAGCTTAGCTCGGGTGGTGAGCGCTGCCGGTGTGCAGCCCACCCGCCCGGGTTCGATCCCCGTCGGGACAACCCGCGCGTCTCATCGGGGAAAATTCCCTAGAGAGAGGCTGAGCGTGTGTGTTAGGGTGTGAGTTGCTCAGTAGGCATATTCTAGGACCATCCAGGTAGCCTCACCTGTGTTTGAGCGCGTGGTCAGCGTGGGTGCTCCAATCGAATTCTTAAATGATGTATCAGTGCTCCTGGTGTAATTCAAATCCTGAGCCTAGCGTTGAGCTAGTGGGTGTTTGGATCCCAAAAATTTTTAGTCCGGCTTACATAAAATGTTTAGATACTATCATTTAGCAGGAATACATATCTCAGTAGACAATGTATAACAAATCTGCGTTGACAACCAAATAAAAGAGAAGGGAGGGAGTAGGCTGGCATTTTGCTCTGATTTGCGTGTTCATCTCGGTAGGCTATAGATAATCGTTTGATTGGACACGGGTCAGGGATAGCTAATATCGGGATTTGGAAGTTCTACACGATAACGTTAATATTCCTTTGAGTTGATTCAGTTCACACTACTACAAAACATGCATTTGTTTCAGACCATTTGTCCCGACAGCCTTTGGGCCCGGGACAATAGGTGGCTTTTGTTCCGGGTCCAACGGCTAGCCGGGCCAGCGGGGGGACAGGGGCAAAACAGATACCTCGGATTTGGATTCTAATTCGGATATTTACTTGATATATAAGATAATATTTAGGTATTTTCTTTATTGGTAGTTTTAGATTACAAAATTGTTATACATATACAAATTAAAGTATAACAATATAATAAAGATAGTTAGTTAAAAATAGTTTATTTATCAATAAATATGTTAATAAATAAATACATAAAATGAAATTAGAATTAAAAATATATTGCAATAAATATATAAATATTTTTTATGATATATAAATAAAAAAATAAAAGTAATTTTAAGATAAACAAGAATATTTAAAAGTGAATTTAATCTTTTTATATCTTTGTTATAAAAATTAATAATATGGGTTATAAGAAATGAATATATTTTTTTAAATAGTTTTTGAATGAAAACGGATACGGGTAATGTCAGATGTTGTCGAATACGAATGTGGAATCGAATAGAGAAAATCGAATTCAGATTTATCCATTTTACTATCATATTAAATTCGAATACAGATATTCATATTGATGCTTAAACAGATACGATTGTTGGATAATTCGGATATCTGTTATCCGTTTCCCATACTTACGTGGCTCTCGTCAAGGCCACCATCTAGGTGTGCTGCCCGTGCCCCGGGTCAGTGGAGGACCCCTTCGTCCCCACAGGTCAGAGCACCACTCCCCAACGTGTCCCCCCGATTGAGGCTCCAGACGGCACCGGTGATGCATCATAATAAATGCGCTCGTGGGCTCGTGGTCCCCGACGACCTTGACTTGAGCCCGCTCATTTTGTGATTACCTGATCAGCCACGGAGCCAGCCGAACGCGCATCATCGGTCTTGTCTGCTCATACTGCGCTTATCCAGTTGCCATTCCATTCAAAGAGCCAGTGATGAGAATACGAGATTGCTTCACTGTCAATGTCTATCGGTAGACGTCTTTGGCCAATGACGAGAGTGTACACACACAGTACACCACGCACACTGGCTAATCGACGCATACTAGTATTTTTTATCAGTTTAGTATCATCACCGATATTAATTTTAGCATAAGTATCCATATTTTAATGCCCAGGCTTCATTTTTAGCTTGCTCAAATTAGTTCTTCAAGATTTTCTCTCCGTACCTGCAGTGTCGCGCCGCCGCTGCATGCATGCCTGATTGCCTGGGCTGTGGCTTCGGTGTCCCCTTTTATGTGTTTCCGTCTCTGTCTCCGCACTGTTAACGTTGTTATTGTGCCGTGAATGAAACCGTTAGAGGACCCAATTTTTAAAGATAAACCAATTAATAATCTCCACGTGTGCGGAAACAGCGATGGAAACACACACGAGACGGAAGCTGCAGCCGATTGCCTGGCCACGCAAAGGGCCAAGCGGTAGGCAGGCTGTCTCGGTCTAACACGGTCACACACCTCACATCGTAATAATGTACGTCGCGCCAGAGGGCCATGGGTCCGAGTGTCCGACCATGACGAGCATCCCAGACCAGCAAGCTGGCGGACACTATTGGAAAAACACACATTCATCCGCGACTGTTAGTACCGGTCACGATTTTGGTCGGTACTAACGTGCACATTTAGTACCGGGCCAAAGGAACAATGACCCTGGGAGCCTATTAGTACCGGCTGGTGGCTCCAGCCGGTACTAAAGTCCGCCACCAACAGGCTCTAACATCCGCCACCGACAGCTAGTGACAGTTTAGTACCGGCTGGAACCACCAGCCGATACTAAATTGCCGCGAGGAAATTTAGTACCGGCTGGTAGCTCCAGCCGGTACTAAATGTGGCGCTTTAGTACCGGCTAGAGCCACCAGCCGGTACTAATGCGCCCACTATAAATTAGCACCCTTCTTCCTCCCCGAGCCCGAGCCAGTGCCATTTCACTAGAGAAGCTCGAGCTCGGGGTTGTCCTTCCCTTAGAGAGTTGCCGCCATTTGTTCTAGTTTTAGTGAGTGTTCTAGTTATCCAAGTACGCCAAAGGTTTGCAACTTCATCCACTCTTCATTGATAGTCTTTATTCTTCGTTTTATGCTCTATAGTTAGAGAAATTTGTGACTTTTAGAAATAGTGAGGATGAGTATGATTTCTTTGATTTATGCAATGATTTGAGATATATAGAACCGATGACTTGAATGTGGGAGTAGGTTTATTGGCTAGGTTGAATATGAAAAATTTATAGACATATTTTTCAATCATTTTCTATATATTATAAATGACCGTAGTACATTTTTTATTTTTAGATTCAGATGAGCATGTAGATAGTAGAAATTTTTAGAATGAGTGTAGACAAAACATGTGATTGTAGTAGATATAACCATAATGTGGATAGTTAATTTTTTTATAATGAACTAATGAAAGAATTATAATAGATTTTTTTTTATTATGAATTGATTATTTTGACACTCTAGTGATGTATTTATTCAAGCTCACATTGAAACTATCTATAAGCTAAAAAAATCATTATTTCGAAACAAGTATACGTCGTTAATCTCCATCCAATAGTGATGACACTACCTTTCGAGAAAACACTATGCGCTATATGGACGTCGCGAATCGGCTGGTCGCATCACCAGCACTTCCGATTGATACGAAGACAGCATTTGACGCAGTCAGCGTGGCCGTTGTTGCACTGAGAGCATATCAACGAACACGCTGCCTGTGCCAAGTGATGTGTTCCTATTAACCGGAAATATTGGTGCTGCGACTGGCCGATTGGTGACATCATTGTACCGCACCGTGTCCCCCCCGAAAGTCATTGTCATCACCGCAGGGTCGAGGTTACCGACATATACATTTTTCGAAATAAAGTTTTTTTTTCTTCTAGATGGTTTCTGGATATTGAAAAGAGTGTTCTCCTGGAACTGAAGGGTGTCAAAATAATTTGGAGTTATAGAGATTTATTTCAATTAATTAGAGATTTCTCTCAATTAGTTTATTCAGGTTTTTTTGATTAAGAATTAATGTGATTTTGCATTGTAGTTCAAAGACACTTACCAGCAAGTGTGAAATGTAAACGAAGTAGTGTTGCTATTGGGACATTAGTCACATTGTGCCTGCTCTGTCACAGCTCTTTCTAGACCCTTCATTATGTAGATAGGGTGAGGTCAAGACCGACGAAGAATAAGGGCTTAGAGAGAGCTGTGACGTAGCACGGCACACAATGATGATTAATACCTTAATAGCAACTCTAATTTCATTACATTTCAGACTTCATTGTAAGTGCCTGTGCAATTCGAATATGAGGATATAATGATGTACATATTTACATTGTAATTGTAAGAGTTTTTCAATCAATTTGCAAATTAATGTGATTTATTTTAATTAATTTATTCAGATTTTATTGTAATTGTAAGAATTTATAATGTTGTAAAAAATAATAGTGTTTTCCAATAAAATATGGCTTCAGCAGCTGGAGGTAGTGGCACCGGTGGGGGTGATCGTTGTGGAATGTATGTGTCGTGGAATAAAATGTATATGTGTTGTGGAATTTATGTATGTGTTGTGGAATGCATCGTTTGGTATTTGTTATGCATTTAGTTGCATTATTTTGGCACTCTAATGATGTATTTATTGGGGCTCATATGGAAACCATCGAGAAGTTTAAAAAATATATGTTTCGGATCATGAATATGTCGTTAACCTTGATCCTTCGGTGAAAACTCTGATATTTGGGGCTAGAATCGATATCCACGATGCGGTGCGGTATATATGAGGACGCGATGAAGGAGTACGGTCTTGGTCCCAATAATGAAATCCTCGATGGTTTTAGAGGAAGTGGCCCTGAAACAAAACCTTTGCAACATGTATTTATTAATTTGGACTTCTATTAATTTTGTATTTCAATGTTAAATTCGCAAAAATGGATTTTGTATGTCATTATGTTATGTGCCAATTTAAATGATATGAATACAAGTAAAATAATGTTGTTACTTAATTCAAAATTGTAGATCGATGGACAGATAATGGATGTACGGCGACCGGCGCACCATGGCGTGGATTAATGGTCTAAAGTCTTTTCTCGATGCGGCGCAGGCCCACAAGTCATCGAAAGGTTTTATGTGTTGTCCGTGCCGCGTTTGCCAAAATAAAAAGGAATACTCTAAGAGGAGCACTCTACACGCCCACATTTATGAAAAGGGTTTCATGGATAACTATACTCTTTGGACCAAGCACGGTGAACCTGGAGTTGTGATGCAAGATGGTGAAGAAGATGATGATCATAATATTGCAGACTGGGCTCATCTATATGAAGCAGGAGCCTTTGAAGATGAACCATGGACGATGCTGAAGAAATGGACGCGGCTGGAGAAAATGCAGCAGAAGACCAACCACCTGATGAATTAGGTCAGGTTCTAGTGGATTCACAAAGAGACTGTGAAACTTTAAAGGAGTCAAAGAAGTTTGAGAAGATGTTAGAGGATCACAAAAAATTATTGTATCCAGATTGCAAGCAGGGGCTTAAAAAGTTGGGTACCACACTTGAAATGCTGCAGTGGAAGGCAGCTAATGGTGTCACCGATAAGGGATTTGAGGAGCTACTTGGAATCGTAAAGAACATGCTTCCAGAGGGAAATGAACTACCCTCTACAACATACGAAGCAAAGAAGGTTGTTTGGCCTCTTGGATTGGAGGTACAGAAAATTCATGCATGTCCTAACGATTGTATTCTCTATCGAGGTGAAGAATATGAGAAACTGGATGCTTGTCCTGTCTGTGATGCAAAACGGTACAAGATCAGGCAAAATGATCCTGGTGAAGTCGACAGGGAGCCCGTCAAGAAAAAGTTCCTGCTAAGGTGATATGGTATTTCCCAGTAATACCACGTTTGAAGCGCTTTTTCAGAAATAAATCCAATGCTAAATTGATGCGGTGGCACAAAGAAGAGCGTAAGCAAGATCAGATGCTGAGACACCTTGTGGATGGGTCCCAGTGGAGAAACGTGGATAGAGATTTCCCAGATTTTGATAACGACCCAAGGAATATAAGGTTCGGTTCAAGTACGGACGGAATGAATCCATTCGGCGAGTGGGTCAGCAGTCACAGTACATGGTCTGTGACCCTCTGTATGTTCAATCTTCCTTCTTGGCTATGCATGAAGCGGAAGTACATGATGATGCCGGTGCTTATCCTAGGCCCAAAACAACCGGGCAATGATATTGATGTGTACCTAAGACCGTTGGTTGATGAACTTTTGCTGCTGTAGAAGGAGGAAGGTGTACGTGTTTGGGACGAGTACAAATAGGAGAATTTTGACCTGCGAGCATTGGTTTTTGTTACCATCAACGATTGGTCTGCACTTAGCAATCTGTCCGGACAGTCGAATAAGGGATACCAGGCATGCACTCATTGTCTAGAAGAAACCGACAGCTTGTATCTAAAAAATTGTAGGAAGGTCGTGTACATGGGTCATCGTCGATTCCTTCCCCTCAACCACCCCTTAAGAAGAAAAGGAAAACATTTCAAAGGGGAACCAGAGACTCGTGCTAAGCCTATATTCCGAAACGGGAAGTGTGTTTTCTCGATGGTGAAGGATGTCCATGTCGTGTTTGGAAAGGGCCGTGGAAGCCAACAAGTTTCGAATGATGAAAACGGCCATGCCCTAATGTGGAAGAAGAAGTCCATACTATGGGAGCTCCCATATTGGGATGTCCTGGAGGTCCGCAACGCAATCGATGTGATGCACTTGACGAAGAATCTTTGCGTGAACTTGCTAGGATTCCTTGGTACGTATGAGCTGTCAAAAGATACACTAGAAGCAAGACGTGATTTGAAAGAAACAAAACAACGAGAAGACCTACGTCCTGAGAAGAGAGAAAATAAACAGCACTACTTACGTCCTGCTAACTACACTCTCAACAAAGAGGAGAAGGAAAGCATGTTTGATTGCTTGAACAGTATGAAGGTACCGTCCGGTTACTCCTCGAATATGCAGGGAAGAATTAATATGAAAGAGAAAAAGTTCACAAATCTAAAGTCTCATGATTGTCACGTTTTGATGACCCAATTGCTTCCAGTCGCGTTGAGGGGTATTCTACCAGAAAATATAAGATTAGCAATGGTGAAGCTATGTGCCTTTCTTAATGAAATTTCGCAGAAGGCAATCGATCCAAATAAGCTCACAAGGCTACAGAATGATGTGGTCCAATGTCTTGTCAGTTTTGAGATGATCTTTCCACCTTCGTTCTTTAATATTATGACCCACCTCCTGGTTCATATTGTGAAATAGATAAACATTTTAGGTCTTGTATTGCTACACAATATGTTCCCTTTCGAGAGAAACATGTCAGTCTTAAAGAAGTACGTTCGGAATCGTTCTCGGCCAGAAGGATGTATCGCCAAGGGCTATGGAACAGAGGAGGTCATTGAGTTTTGTGTTGATTTCATTGATGAATTTAGTCCGATTGGGGTCCCCATGTCACGCTATGATGGGCGATTGGAAGGAAAGGGCACACTAGGTAAGTGAAAGGATCGATGGACCAAGAAGGGGGGGTGAATTGGGTCTTTTTCAATTTCTAAAACACAATAAAGCAACCTTAACCTAAGCAATGCTAGTAATGCACCAATTCACCAACCGGATAACTAAGCTACCTAACAAGCTATGAGAGAGAAAACGAGAAGAAAAGACTAGCAAGGTAGAGCTAAGTTATGATCTCTAAGTCAAGCACATGAGTAAATTGCATGAAAGAAAATGCTTGAATAAAGAGAGTGAACAAGAGACGACCGGATTTTTTCCCGTGGTATCGATGTGTTGGCACACACCCCTAATCCACGTTGTGACACTCACAAAGAGTCTTGTCACCTCCCATGTCACCGAGACGTGGGCGCTCACTAAGAGTCTCCGTTCACCATCCCGGCGTGGTGGAGATCAAGCCACGTACAATCTTCTTCTCCGGGCTCCCACAATCCTTGGCAAGCTCTGCGAGAAACACCCCGATCACCAAGATCGCCTAGGTGATGCCAATCACCAAGAGTAACAAGCTAGGGCCTTCACTTGAGCAAGAACCAATCACCAAGAACGGATGCATACAAGCTTCTCTCTACTCAAGTCCTTAGTCTTGCTTCTTGATTGATTGAATGAACAAGTATGTCAAAGATGAAGCTCAAGGTGGCTCTCAACAATGTATGAGTATGTGAATGTGTCCTGGTGTTAAGAGTAGGCAAAATGACCCATTGGAGGGATATATATAGGCAGCTCACACGAATAGAGCTGTTGGAGAAAAGCTACCAGAAAACTGCGTAGCGCCGATTAATCCGACGATCCTCTAATAGCCAGCGTCGGTTTAACCGATGAATGTAAACTGCCCCTTCTGAAAACTAGCCGTTACAACTTGGGCAGATTAACCGATGTATCATCGGTTTAACCGGTGAGTGTAGTTGTCCACTGATCAGCTGAAATACCAAGTCTCTGGACAACTGCACCGATGTTAACTCAAACTTATCGTCGGTTTAACCGGTGAGTACAACTTCTAAAATTCTTCGAAAAACCATCTCACTGGTCAATTGCACCGACGTCTTGATTCAAACATCGTCGGTTTATCCGGTGTATAGAATTTAAAACACCCTGGAAAAACTAACTCTGGACTAATGCACCGACGTTAAATTCAAACACGTCGGTTTAACCGGTGTATTGACTTGTCCAGACTCTGCTGACTTCGTTTAACCGACGTATAGGAAAATGAGAGCGTCGGTTAAACCGGTGTATAGACTTTTTCCTGATTTTGCCTTTTCTGATTTGAGTCTTGATTGAAATCCAAATATTCTTGAGATATAAGTTGAAAACCACTTATTTGAACTTCTGGAAACCTGAGTGACCATATTGTGCATCCATTTTTGATTGACCATGTCCATACTCAAGTTACTTGGCCTTAACCCCTCTTAATAGTGCGATCACTACAAAACTATAAAACCTATACTAACCTAAGTGTCCTTCTCAACCTTACAACACTTAGGACTAGAAAGATCCTTAGTCTTGTTATAATCTTGAGTTGAATATGAGATCGCCTTTTTGAATAATGAAATTTGAGGGGCCTCTTTTGACATATGACCAAAAGAGCGATAATGATCTATTAAGCTACACAAACTCATTAGTCACAATAATGGTTGTCATTAATCACCGAAACATACCTTGAGTGCCTAGATGCTTACAATCTCCCCTTTTTTGGTGATTGATGACAACACAAACATAAATAACGAGAGAGCGAGAAAGATAAAGCAAGATAAACACAAGCAAACTCGAAAAAGGACCAAAGAGCTCAACGGCTCAAACGAAATCCATAGATATGTCTCAAACCACAGCATACTCAAACGACAAAAGTACATATCCTTGAATTAACACCAAATGTGATACAAAGCATCAAAGTCCTGATAACTACGAGCTCTCTCTAACTCTACCCTCCCCCTGACTCCAACTCCCCCTGACTCTCTCCCCCTTTGGCGTCAAAGCACCAAAAAGGCGAGCTACTGATCCGGCTGTCGCGGCACGGCGAGGAAGCGGTCCGGGTCATCGTCGTCGTCGTCGTCGGACGGTGTACCCTCGGTGACAGACGGGAGCTGCTGGTCAGAACTGCCTGCTGGATCTGAACTGACTGGAGGTGTAGCTGTCGTCGAGGCTCTCGTGCTGGCACTGCCTGGAAGAGGGTCCGTGGAAGTAGTAACCGGCTCAGCAGAAGATGTGTCAACATCTGAAGTAGTAAGTGTTGAAGCTGCCGGCTATGTCGACTGCTGAAGCAAAGAACCCTCTCCTCCTCCCCCTGAAGGTAGTGTCTGTGGTATGACGGGGAGGGCGACTGACTGGACTGCTGAAGGAGACTCCTGGAAGAGTGAAGTCGCTGGCAGTGGTGAGAAGAGTGGACGACTGGCAGACCCAAGTAGTGCGGACATCGAGAACGTGGTCTCCGGTGTCGCCGTAGTCGCTGAGCTGCTGTAGGGGCTAGAGCTGGAGTGGCTGCAAGCTGAGGTGCTCCAATGCCCTGAAGGCCTGGCTGTCCTGTCTGCTGCGGGGCGAGTCCGGTGTGAGAGTAAAGCTGTGAGATCATCCCGAACATCGCCATCATGCCCTGCTACATCTGCTGGAACTGAGCGTCTGTCCTCTAAGAGACTCTATCAATAAGCCCGACAAAACGCTCCTCGGTCGCAGCCCGCTCTCGGGCGGCCTCCCTCTGTATAGCAGCAAGCTGAGCCTCATGGGCTCTCCTGGCCTCCTCCTGTGCAAGCCGGTCCTCTCTCTGCTGAGTCACGAGCTGCTGTAGAAGTGCGGTGAGCTCGGACGACTGAGACACCTGTGACTCAGAGACTGTAGCAGCAGCGGCTGACTCTGGGGCTGGCTCTCTGGACCCCCCTGCCTCGTGGTCGTGACTAGCTGGGGCTGCTGCAGGGAAGTACTCGACATCCTCGGAGGAGTCTGACTCAAGCTCAGACCAGTGTATCTCATCATCTCCTCCGGGAAGCTGGGCCTCGGCAGCTAGCAGTGCCTCATCCTCCTGTGCCACTCGGGCCTGTGCCTCTGGGGACAACTGGGCCATGGCAGCTCTCTCGGCCTGTCTGCCTCTCCTCCGGTCCTGTGGTGCTGTCGGTCGGTAAACGGGGAACCGGGGAGCCTCATCGTGATGGTAAGGAGCGCTGATGGGTGACTCTGCTGGCACAATCATAGAACATATATAGCTGATCCATTGTGCAAATTGAAACTGTCACACCACACCCATCCCGTCTGTGATCACATCCTCTATCTCAGCCAGAATAAAGTCAACTATGTCAAACGTTAAATTCAAACACGTCGGTTTAACCGGTGTATTGACTTGTCCAGACTCTGCTGACTTCGTTTAACCGACGTATAGGAAAATGAGAGCGTCGGTTAAACCGGTGTATAGACTTTTTCCTGATTTTGCTTTTTCTGATTTGAGTCTTGATTGAAATTCAAATATTCTTGAGATATAAGTTGAAAACCACTTATTTGAACTTCTGGAAACCAGAGTGACCATAGTGTGCATCCATTTTTGATTGACCATGTCCATGCTCAAGTTACTTGGCCTTAACCCCTCTTAATAGTGCGATCACTACAAAACTATAAAACCTATACTAACCTAAGTGTCCTTCTCAACCTTACAACACTTAGGACTAGAAAGATCCTTAGTCTTGTTATAATCTTGAGTTGAATATGAGATCGCCTTTTTGAATAATGAAATTTGAGGGGCCTCTTTTGACATATGACCAAAAGAGCGATAATGATCTATTAAGCTGCACAAACTCATTAGTCACAATAATGGTTATCATTAATCACTGAAACATACCTTGAGGGCCTAGATGCTTACAGTAAGAAATCTAATATGCACATCCCTGAAAGTGAAATCCGCAAAGCAAATTTCACCGTTCTACAGAATTCATCCCTCGTGGCCCCATATATGGATGAGCACATCAATATTGTCCGATATGAAAACATAGGGAAGTCTGAGGCATGGATTACACGTCATCACATAGATAGCTTTGCGGTTTGGCTGAGAAGAAAACTCATAGGTGACAGCACGATTGATGTACAACTACAATGGCTTGCTAGGGGACCATCAGCCACAATCTTGCAATACCAAGGATACGAGATCAATGGATATACGTTTTACACAAGAGCCCAAGATTAAAAGAGCACGAACCAAAATAGTGGTGTGCGTATTGATGCAATAGGCCATGATGGAAATAAGGACAACTACTTTGGTGTCATAGAGGAAATATGGGAGCTTGACTATGCCACCTTGAAGATTCCTTTGTTTCGATGCCAATGGGTGAACCGAGCAGGTGGCGGTGTAACGATAGACCGGTATGGAATGACAATAGTAGACTTCAAAAAGATTTGATATAAAGACAAACCATTCATCCTCACCAAGGATATGACGCAGGTTTTCTATGTGAAGGACATGGCAAGCAAACCTAAGAAAAATAAAGGCAAGTCCGACGACGAGCCAAAACGCCACATAGTTCTTCCAGGAAAAAGAAAAATCATTGAAGTTGAAGACATTTCGAACAAACCAGAAGACTTAGATCAGTTTGATGACTGTCCTCCATTCTCGGTCGATGTTGACCCCAGCATCCTGTTATCCAAAAAGGACGCTCCTTACTTGCGTCGTGATCATGATCAAGGGACATTCGAAAAAAAAAAGGTTGTCAACGTTCCACTAAACAATAATGTGTAATTAATATGTTGTACTTTGATATTTATGTGACCAAGTGATTGATGTAATATATTTGAAACTTATTTTGAACTCAATATGACGAGTTCAGAGCGTAAACCTACAATCGATTTGATGCTGTGTGTAAATTATAAAACTATTAATTTTTATAGTTACAATAGTATTTTTTCTTACAAATTAAGTGCTTAAATCATTATTTTTCATTTTTTATAGTTACAATAGTTATAAATTTTGAACTCAATACGATAAATTATGTGCTTAAATAGTAAATATATGCATATATATACATTTGTATAATACTATACACACTAAAACACATTTGACAGACTAATATACCAAATTTTGAACTCAATATGATAAATTAAGTGCTTAAATAGCAAATTTATCTATTTTATAGGCTCTTATTGAATTTATTGCACATAAAACATATTTAAACGAATTGAAATACTTTGAATTTAGTGCAAAAACTAATATTTATTAAGATTACCGTATGTTTAACAATAATAATATAATTTTGCATGGTGAAAATAGTACATATATCTATTTTTTAATCATTTATTGAATTTTATTGCACATAAAACATATTTAGACGAATTACAAAATAATTACAAAACTGAAAAAGGCAGAATCATTTTGGCCATTTAGTACCGGGCCATGGTTGCAGCCGGTACTAAACAGCCTCCCAAAATTTTCCCGCCTGTTGGGGACGTTTAGTACCGGCTGGGGCCACGACCCGGTACTAAACGGGGCAGCTTAGTACCGGGCCGTCGCACCAGCCGGTACTAAACTGCGCAGAAGGCAGTTTAGTACCGGGCGCAGCCATGGCCCGGTACTAAACTGCCTCCTCTATATAATCGGGGGGACTTAGCGTTCGTCGCCATCCCCGCCCCCCCCCCCGACCAGATCGATCGAAGCCGGCCGCCGCCCGTCGCCGACGCCGCCACCGCCGTCCGGCCCCCCTTCGCGCGCGTCGTCCGAGGCCCTCTGCACTGCCATCCTCCGCGCCAGCCTCCTCTGCGCCGCCCTGCACCGCGGACGTCGGCCCCGCGCCCTCCCGCGCGCGCTGCCGCCGCCCGTCGTCGTCCCCTCCGGTGCCAGCCTCCTCCCCCGCGCAATCACCTCATCCGGAGGTGTCCTCCGTCGCAGCCGCCGCCCTCCGTCTTGGCCGCCGCCCCTCCGTACGCCGCCGCTGCCTCCGTAGACTACGCTGCGCGCCCCCTCCTCCACGCTCGCTGTGCCGCCGTCTAGCCTCCTCCGCGCGAAAAGCAGCAACCGATCTAGCGTCTATTTTTAAAAATCTCATTTTGACCACCCCTACAAATGGTTCGTGTAGTAGTGAAATTAACTATAACAGTTGTGATTGAAAACCATGTTATTCTTTAGTTCCTTTTATTCTTGATAAATACAAATGTATTGAAAACGGAAAAATTACATCCATTGAATGATTTGATTGGCTCTATGCCTTTCCCTATACAATAGATTTTTGGTTCTTGACATTATTTCAATTAGATGAACTTCATTATAATCGAACCAGACATTTTTTATGGGATAAAATTTGAATGCTATATGAATTTTTGTGGAGCGGAGGGAGTATATATAATTGATATCATCATGCGGTAATCAAATATTATGACCAACCTATGAAATTATAAAAATGTAACTGATTTGTTCTTTAGAAAATAGCTCCACTACTCGAGGAATCTTCATCCGGTCGGTTTGCCTTAATAATGGTAGTCCGTTGAATTGGTGGTCATCTAACTACTCCACGATAGATTATTTGTTTTTAAGTGCATACTGTAATCGGGTAGTGTGAACGCACACGCGCAAGCTGTTCAGACTGTCTGCTAGCTTTATGGTGGCTCCACTTGTAATCATCGATTCGAGCCTTTGTCAGTCTATTTAGGCCATATTTAATTTAGTTTCCAAAAATTTTCATACAGTACCAATCACATCAAATTTTTGGACACATGTATCAAACTTTAAATGCAGTTAAAAAAATAACAAACTGCACAATTTAACTGTAAATGACGATACGAATCTTTTAAGTCTATTTAGTCCATGGTTGGATATTAATTGCCAAATAACAACGAAAGTGCTACAGTACTAAAATTCAAAAAAATTCAGGAACTAAACACACTCTTAACTGATTTGCTCTTCAAAAATAGCTCCACTACTCGAGCTCCTCGAGATCTTCGTCTGATCGGTTTAGGACAGTCTTAATTTCATAACATTAAATATTATCAATTTAGTTGACGGGACAAGGAGAGAGAAGGATGAAGTTTCATAGGATATGAGAAAAATTTTATCACCATGAAATCCCTCTGGCACAGTTATCTAATTTCCAATCTAGCTAACTGTGACCATGAAACTCTCCGGCGAAGAGTCTTATTAATAAAAGTTCTTCAAAAATAATTTAAATTTAACTGTATTTATATAATTTTTTTAAATAAGACGAATCGTCAAATTTTAGATTAATGAATTATAATTTGGAAAGGAGGTAGTAAATGACCTACCACCACGCCCATGCACATGCTCACGTTCCGTCTTTGAGAAGCAACCAGCGGATTAGACCTGCCGACAAGAACCTAATGCCGCACTAACTCAGCATCAATAATGCCACCTCAGCGCATCACTGCTTTTACAGATTCTGATAGAAACAGGCACCGAGGAAAGTGGGGATCTTTTATTGAGTCTTTTCGAGCATACTATATTCATTTCTATGTCTTATAATCATATCCTAAACAAGGTCCTAATTATAACTACACTGATGTATTTTATTTTGTTGCCTTTTCTCCGGAGCCTTGGTCATGACACCACGTAAATGACCTACCTCCACGCCCAGGCACACATTCCGTCTTTGGGAAGCAACCAGCGGATTAGACCTGCCGACAAGAACCTATTCCGCACTACCCAGCATCAATGCCCCATCGATCAGCGCATCATCGCTTTTACAGATTCTGATAGTGACGACGAACGGTGTTCCACTCTGCACGATGAGTCATTGATAACATAGTGTGGATTTGATGTCTCTTGGCTCATGATGTACAGACGTAGGATGTGACATAGTGGTTGACGGATACGGTGAAGTCAAGCAAAAGATTCGTGCCGATGAACCAAGGGCGGTAAAGGGCGAACGTGAGTAGATTTGGATTGAGGGACCCAAGGAGTCCTGATAGAATTACGAGCAATCCACGTGGTGCACTGAAGAGCAAGAGTACATGGATGGATGAAGACGGCTTCGGTCGAGTCAAGCGGAACGGAGGCGTCGAAGGATTGGTGGAGACCGAACACACGTTGGCATCGAGAAGGTTGCATGACGGCCAAGCTGAGATGGCAGGTTTGGGTGGTTTGGGCCACAAAACCACCGCGCAGCCAGATTTTTCCAGTTTGGACCTCAAAACCGGGGGGTGCGTCCGGTGCGGCCAGATTGCTGAGGTGGAGGGCACGTGGTGTCATCGCCAAACTTGCATCGAAGCGAAGCAAAGTCATGAAGGCGGTCTGTCTGTCCGATACTCCGAGAAAAATATAGGTCATTTTGCCCCTATGTAGGCGTGTGGCGTAGTTAATAGTCTAGGGCATTTTCGTCATTCACCGATGACCTTATATAGATAGGTATGGCAAGAGGAGGACATAAGTATTGGAACACTAGTTCATTTGCTTCTCTAGTTTTTTGTATTTTCAAATTAGAGTTTGTGCTAAGATTTTTTTTTTTGGAACGGAGGCCCTAACCTTCTTTTGTCCTCTGGGCGTCAAAATTTGAGTGCTTGATTTTTGTTCTCCGCGCTTTTGTTTTTCTGCTATTTTCGGGGGTAGTTTCACGAATTTCTTCATGAATCTGTTAGTCCTTATTGTTGTGACGCAGGTTTTCTATGTGAAGGACATGGCAAGCAAATCTAAGAAAAATCAAGGCAAGTCTGACGACGAGCCAAAACGCCACATAGGTCTTCGAGTTAATTCCCTGAATGCCATTGAAATTTTCGCCAATCCCTTAAATGCCACTGAATGCCATTGAAGGGATTTTTTTTGTGTCTATGACATGTGGGGTCAATGGCACTCAAGGGATTGGCTAAAATTTTAATGGCATTGAGGGAATTGGCTCTAGGTCTTCCAGGAAAAAGAAAAATCATTGGAGTTGAAGACATTTCGGACAAGTCAGAAGACTTAGATCAGTTTGATGACTGTCCTCCATTCTCGGTCGATGTTAACCCCAGCATCCTGTTATCCAAAGAGGACGCTCCTTACTTGCGCCGTGATCATGATCAAGGGACATTCGTAAAAAAAAGGTTGTCAATGTTCTATTAAACAATAATGTGTAATTAATATGTTGTACTTTGATGTTTATGTGACCAAGTGATTGATGTAATATATTTGAAACATATTTTGAACTCAATATGACGAGTTCAGAGCGTAAACCTACAATCGATTTGATGCTGTGATGTAAAGTATAAAACTATTAATTTTTATAGTTACAATAGTATTTTTTTTTACAAATTAAGTGCTTAAATTATTATTTTTCATTTTTTATAGTTACAATAGTTATAAATTTTTAACTCAATACGATAAATTAAGTGCTTAAATAGTAAATATATGCATATATATACATTTGTATAATACTATACACACTAAAACACATTTGACACACTAATATAACAAATTTTGAACTCAATACGATAAATTAAGTGCTTAAATAGCAAATTTATCTATTTTATAGGCTTTTATTGAATTTATTGCACATAAAATATATTTAAACGAATTGAAATACTTTGAATTTAGTGCAAAAACTAATATTTATTAAGATTAACGTATGTTTAACAATAATAATATAATTTTGCATGGTGAAAATAATACATATATCTATTTTTTAATCATTTATTGAATTTTATTGCACATAAAACATATTTAGACGAATTACAAAATAATTACAAAACTGAAAAAGGCAAAATCATTTTGGGCATTTAGTACCGGGCCATGGTTGCAGCCGGTACTAAACAGCCTCCCAAAATTTTCCCGCCTGTTGGGGACGTTTAGTACCGGCTGGGGCCACGACCCGGTACTAAACGGGGCAGCTTAGTACCGGGCCGTAGCACCAGCCAGTACTAAACTGCGCAGAAGGCAGTTTAGTACCGGGCGCAGCCATGGCCCGGTACTAAACTGCCTCCTCTATATAATCGGGGGGACTTAGCGTTCGTCGCCATCCCCCCCCCCCACAAGATCGATCGAAGCTGGCCGCCGGCCGTCGCCAACGCCGCCACCGCCGTCCGGCCCCCTTCGCGCGCGTCGCCCGAGGCCCTCTGCACTGCCGTCCTCCGCGCCAGCCTCGTCTGCGCCGCCCTGCACCGCGGACGTCGGCCCCGCGCCCTCCCGCGCGCGCTGCCGCCGCCCGTCGTCGTCCCCTCCGGCACCGGCCTCCTCCCCCGCGCAATCACCTCATCCGGAGGTGTCCTCCGTCGCAGCCGCCGCCCTCCGTCCCGGCCGCCGCCCTTCCGTACGCCGCTGCCGCCTCCGTAGACCGCGCTGCGCGCCCCCTCCTCCACGCTCGCTGTGCCGACGTCCAGCCTCCTCCGCGCGAAAAGCAGCAACTGATCTAGCGCCTATTTTTAAAAATCTCATTTTGACCACCCCTACAAATGGTTCGTGTAGTATTGAAATTAACTATAACAGTTGTGATTGAAAACCATGTTATTCTTTAGTTCCTTTTATTGTTGATAAATACAAATGTATTGAAAACGGAAAAATTACATCCATTGAATGATTTGATTGGCTCTATGCCTTTCCCTATACAATAGTTTTTTGGTTCTTGACATTATTTCAATTAGATGAACTTCATTATAATCGAACCAGACATTTTTTATGGGATAAAATTTGGATGCTATATGAACTTTTGTGGAACGGAGGGAGTATATATAATTGATATCATCATGCGGTAATCAAATATTATGACCAACCTATGAAACTATAAAAATGTAACTGATTTGTTCTTTAGAAAATAGCTCCACTACTCGAGGAATCTTCATCCGGTCGGTTTGCCTTAATAATGGTAGTCCGTTGAATTGGTGGTCATCTAACTACTCCACGATAGATTATTTGTTTTTTAGTGCATACTGTAATCGGGTAGTGTGAACGCACACGCGCAAGCTGTTCAGACTGTCTGCTAGCTTTATGGTGGCTCCAGTTGTAATCATCGATTCGAGCCTTTGTCAGTCTATTTAGGCCATATTTAATTTAGTTCTCAAAAATTTTCATACAGTACCAATTACATCAAATTTTTGGACATATGTATGAAATTTTAAAAGCAGTTGAAAAAATAACAAATTGTACAATTTAACTGTAAATGACGATACGAATCTTTTAAATCTAATTAGTCCATGGTTGGATATTAATTGACAAATAACAACGAAAGTGCTACAGTACTAAAATTCAAAAGAAAAATCAGGAACTAAACACACTCTTAACTGATTTGCTCTTCAAAAATAGCTCCACTACTCGAGCTCCTCGAGATCTTCATCTGATCGGTTTAAGCCAGTCTTAATGGGAGTTTCATGAATGGTTTCATAACATTAAATATTATCAATTTTGCTGACGTGACAAGGAGAGAGAAGGATGAAGTTTCATAGGATATGAGAAAAATTTTATCACTATGAAATCCCTCTGGCATAGTTATCTAATTTCCAGTCTAACTAACTGTGACTATGAAACTCTCCGGCCGAGAGTCTTATTAATAAAAGTTCTTCAAAAATGATTTAAATTTGACTATATTTACATAATTTTTTTAAATAAGACGGAATCGTCGAATTTGAGATTAATGAATTATAATTTGGAAAGGAGGGAGTAAATGACCTACCTCCACGCCCATGCACATGCTCACGTACCGTCTTTGAGAAGCAACCAGCGGATTAGACCTGCCGACAAGAACCTAATGCCGCACTAACTCAGCATCAATAATGCCACTTCAGCGCATCATTGCTTTTACAGATTCTGATAGAAACAGGCACCGAGGAAAGTGGGGATCTTTTATTGAGTCTTTTCAAGCACTACTATATTCATTTTTATTTCTTATAATCATATCCTAAACAAGGTCCTAATTATAACTACACTGATGTATTTTATTTTGTTGCCTTTTCTCCGGAGCCTTGGTCATGACACCACGTAAGTGACCTACCTCCACGCCCAGGCACACATTCCGTCTTTGAGAAGCAACCAGCGGATTAGACCTGCCGACAAGAACCTATTCCGCACTACCCAGCATCAATGCCCCATCGATCAGCGCATCATCGCTTTTACATTTTCTGATAGTGACGACGAACGGTGTTCCACTCTGCACGATGAGTGATTGATAACATAGTGTGGATTTGATGTCTCTTGACTCATGATGTGCAGACACAAGATGTGACATAGTGGTCGACGGATGCGGTGAAGATCAAGCGAAAGATTCGTGCCGATGAACCAAAAGCGGTAAAGGGCGAACGTGAGTAGGTTTGGATTGAGGGACCCAAGGAGTCCGGACAGAATTACGGACAATCCACGTGGTGCACTGAAGAGCAAGAGTATATGGATGTATGAAGACGGCGTCGGTCGAGTCAAGCGGAACGGAGGCGTCGAAGGCTTGGTGGAGACCGGACACACGTTGGCATCGAGAAGGTTGCATGACGGCCAAGCTGAGATGGCAGGTTTGGGTGGTTTGGGTCTCAAAACCACCGCGCAGCCAGATTTTTCCAGTTTGGGCCTCAAAACCGGGGGGCGCGTCCGGTGCGGCCAGATTGCTGAGGTGGAGGGCACGTGGCGTCATCGCGAAACTTGCGTCGAAGCGAAGTAAAGTCATGAAGGTGGTCTGTCCGTCCGATACTCCGAGAAAAATATAGGTCATTTTGCCCCTATGTAGGCGTGTCGTAGTTAATAGTCTAGGGCATTTTCTTCATTCACCGATATAGGTATGGCTAGAGGAGGACATAAGTATTGGAACACTAGTTCATTTGCTTCTCTAGTTTTTTGTATTCTCAAATTAGAGTTTGTGCTAAGATTTTTTTTGGAACGGAGGCCCTAACTTTCTTTTGTCCTCCGGGTGTCAAAATTTGAGGGCTTGATTTTTGTTCTCTGCGCTTTTGTTTTTCTGCGATTTTCGGGGGTAGTTTCACGAATTTCTTCCTGAATCTGTTAGTCCTTATCGTTGTGACGCAGGTTTTCTATGTGAAAGACATGGCAAGCAAACCTAAGAAAAATCAAGACAAGTCCGACGACGAGCCAAAACACCACATAGTTCTTCCAGGAAAAAAAAATCATTGGAGTTGAAGTCATTTCCGATAAGTCAGAAGACTTAGATCAGTTTGATGACTGTCCTCCATTCTCGGTTGATGTTGACCCCAGCATCCTGTTATCCAAAGAGGACTCTCCTTACTTGCGCCGTGATCATGATCAAGGGACATTCGTAAAAAAAAAGGTTGTCACCGTTCTATTAAACAAAAATGTGTAATTAATATGTTGTACTTTGATGTTTATGTGACCAAGTGATTGATGTAATATATTTGAAACTTATTTTGAACTCAATATGACGAGTTCAGAGCGTAAACCTACAATCGATTTGATGCTGTGATGTAAAGTATAAAACTATTAATTTTTATAGTTACAATAGTATTTTTTTTCTTACAAATTAAGTGCTTAAATCATTATTTTTCATTTTTTATAGTTACAATAGTTATAAATTTTGAACTCAATACGATAAATTAAGTGTTTAAATAGTAAATATATGCATATATATACATTTGTATAATACTATACACACTAAAACACATTTGACACACTAATATAACAAATTTTGAACTCAATATGATAAATTAAGTGCTTAAATAGCAAATTTATCTATTTTATAGGCTTTTATTGAATTTATTGCACATAAAACATATTTAAACGAATTGAAATACTTTGAGTTTAGTGCAAAAACTAATATTTGTTAAGATTAACGTATGTTTAACAATAATAATATAATTTTGCATGGTGAAAATAGTACATATATCTATTTTTTTAATTATTTATTGAATTTTATTGCACATAAAACATATTTAGACGAATTACAAAATAATTACAAAACTGAAAAAGGCAAAATCATTTTGGGCATTTAGTACCGGGCCATGGTTGCAGCCGGTACTAAACAGCCTCCCAAAATTTTCCCGCATGTTGGGGACGTTTAGTACCTGCTGGGGCCACGACCCGGTACTAAACGCAATTGTGAAAATGTATAAAATAGTAGGAAAATGTTAGGAATTGATACGCAATTGTGAAAATTGTAGAAATTTTAGAAAATTTGTAAAAAATTATAGATATTTGTTCAATATATAGTAAATTTGTTGAAATTTGTACAAAATTTGTAGAATTTTTTAAAAAATTGGTAGATATATACATAGAAAACTTCATGTCTTTACAGACTTCACATTTATATCTTGTAGTAATTATGGATATTGTACAAAAATCTTGAATATTGTAGAAAACTTCATGTCTTTACGGGCTTCACATTTATATCTTGTGGTAATTATGGATATTGTACAAAAATCTTGTATATTGTAGAAAACTTCATGTCTTTACTGGCTTAACATTTATTGTTTTATTTGGTATTGTTGAATTGTGTATTTTATGACATGTATATGATGTAAATTTTGTCTTGTATAGTTTTATCTATTGAATTTGTAATTTTCTTTGTAAATTTTAGGTTGCTATACTATAAACAGGTGAAATTAGTAAAAAATAGTAGAAAATCTTAGAAATTGGTAAAAATAGTAGAAAAATAGTTGAAAATCTTAGAAAATTCAGGGCACATTTTATAAAATTCTAGGGCACATTTTATATAAGATGTATATGATGTAAATTTTAGAAATTTTGATCTTGTATGCGTTGTACGGCTTTATTGAAGGTGCACTTGTAAATTTTTTATACATTGTCAATTAGTATAAAATTGCATATCAAACATATGTTGATTCACATAGGAAACGAAATGGAACCCTTTCACCGTGATGTCGACGAGGCCTTTCTTGCGGACATAATTGGTACGGGCACGCACCACTATGAAGAGGATGCTGCCAAGGACGATGGCAGCCAATACCTTAACGATACTGGTGATGGCGATGATAACCAGACAGAACAAACGACTGTGCAAGATGATAGCGCAGAGGTATATACAATTCGAGCTTATATATATAAACATACGCATTAATTCTGTATGTAAGTACAATGTGTACTAAATACATATTTTTTATGCATCCGGATCGACTAGGAAACCAAAACGGAAACGAGGGTCGAAGAAAATCATGGAGGGGCACACTATTATCACTTCATTGAATCCTAACGGTGAACCAAAGTCTCCGAAGGGTGTCAAGACGACGGTGGTGAATCAATGTGGATGTTATGTCAGGGACCACATTCCCATTAGTTTCAAGCTATGGATGAAAAGTAAAGCCACAGATATCGATGCTGACGTCATTCCCGAGACCGAGAAAGAAATGTTATGGGCAGATGTCAAATGGCACTTCACCTTTTCGGAGGACAAAGAACAGCTGTTTAAGGATTGGGTCATGAAGAAGATGGCTATTGCTTTTCAGACGTTCAAGAAAAATTTGAACAAAGATTATGTTAAAAAGGGACTCACGCCGGACTTCGAGAAAAACTTCAAGAATCAACATCCTTATTAGGAGGCAGTCGTGCAGTACAAGTCGTCCGAGGATAGCGAGAAGAAGACAGCCCAAGCCAAGGAGAATGCGAGCAAAAAGAAGCACTTCCATCATCTTGGGCAAGGAGGATATGCGTCGGCGATTCCTAAATGGCAGAAGATGGAATATGATCTCGTTGCCAGAGGAATCGTACCGGCGACTTTCAACTGGCCGTTGCGAGCAAAACATTACTTCTACGCTCATGGAGGCTCATTGAATATGGAAGATGGGTCGTTCGTCACTAGCGATGCCATAAGGGAAGCGGCCGACAAGCTCGATGTGGCACTAAAGGCCGTGTCCGAAGGAAGCTTCAAGTCAAACAGAGAGAAAGACGAGCTGACGTACGCTCTTGGCATACCGGAACACACAGGACGTGTGCGAGGCATGGGCGTAGTTCCATGGAAGCATGGCTTCAGTGGCGACATAGAGACGTATCGAAGCCAACAGAGAAGAAAGGCTGAAGTAGTAGAGAAGGTGTGTGCCCTAGAAGAACGGGTTGCTTCGATCGAAGGTGCACTTACAGCTAGCCAACAGCAGTCACCAGAAGCCAGATCAACGGCTCAGCTGGAGACTAGCCTCGTCGGCTTGCAGCGTCATAGCAGTGTCGCTTCAACGGAACACCCAGCCGCAGATCGAGAGGAAACGGTTGCCGAACATTACCCCGTGGACGACATCGCCGTGAGGACCCCTTGTGAGCTTCTATTTCCGCTAAGGAAAAAACTGAAAGTAGTCGCTCACGGGGTTGCTGAAGTCCCTGTTCAAAGCGGGACAATCCATGGCATGACGATTCCAAAAGGATATGCTAGAGTCATGGTTGACTGTGTCGAGAAAGGATGGGAAGACCTCGACCTCGAGATCCCTGGAGGCGATGGAGAAGAGGAACTAGGACAGGCCCTCCACATTTGGATCTGTTGGAAAAAAACAGTACATAAAATTGCAGGAAGGGATCCTAGCCCGTCTCCGAGATCACCGCCAGCTGCTCAAGGGTCTCCGAGGCCCAGTGTGGATCCACCGTCACCGCCCGCAGCCAAGGACCCCAGTGTTAGTCCATCACCGTCACCGGCCGCTTCTGGGGAGCCTAGTGTTAGTCCGCCTCCGCCATCTCCTCGCCCCGCAAAGAAGAAGAAATCTGCTTGGGTGCCACCACCGCCACCTCCAAGATATAAGAAGACCCAAAAACGAAAGAAGAAAGAGAAGCCCGCGCCAGAGAAGTCAGGTTACAAAATGACTCTAGAGGAATTGGATGCTTGGGTGCAAGAAGACGTGCGCAAGCAGTTGAAGTTAAGGAAGCCTCCGCCAAAGGAACCAGTGGATCCGGCAGCGAAGAAATTCTATCTATCCATGATGTGCCAACCAAAGCCTCCACTGATGTCGGACTACAACCGCTCGATTACAAAATCATGGGAGAAGAAGAGTAATCGGAGGTACAACCAAGTCTCCCAGCTCGGCGAACAACCCAAACAAAGCGTACCCCCTCTAGTAGTGCTTTTAAAAGAAGATGAAGCTACTGCTGAGTTTGTCAAGGAAACGAACCTCACAAAAGCTCAGCTCCTAGGTCAGGAAAAAATCCCGGTTCACCAAGGGGCAGAAAGGAAGCCATTTGTATTGGGGGAACCTCTGATGTGGCCAGAGTTGATTGACACCCTACCAACAAGAATGTGTGGGTTACATCAGTGGTACTTGAAAGCATGTGCAGAGGGGTATATAATGCTAGCTGCTCGAATTAAACATACCCATTTCTATCGGGGAATGGATGACATTTGGATTGATTTTGACCATTTTTTGTTTCTATTCCATCAAGACGCCCTAGACAAGTCCCTCATCAGTGTATGGTCTATGAATGTGTTTTCTGTCAATTGTATACTCTAGCTCTACTAAGTAGTTCAGATTTCTCATTCCCTCCTTTTATTTGTAATCGTGCAGAATGAAAATGCAAGAATGCCGGAAGAGCGGGATTTACAACGTTGGCTTCATGGATCCGAATGTTATACATGAGGAGAGTGTACGCCAATATCCTAATCGGACCGAGAATAATTTAGTCATGTCCTTGGAAGGGCAGCACGATCGCACATTCATTCTATTGCCGTACAACTTCAAGTGAGTCCTTTCACTTTTTGAGTCACTTCAACTAGCCAATAAGTGTATATATCTAACATTTCTTGTATCCATATGTATGTATCAACAGTTTCCACTGGATCCTACTTGTGATCGAAATCGATCGGTCCCGAGTTACTATGTGGGACTCCTTGAGGAAGCCACCAGAATTATATCAAAATCTCGTAGACATCATGCAAAAGGCATGGTCTCGGTTCCTCAAAACACAATTAGGAGTCGCGTCAACACCGACTGAGCTTGAATTCAACTATAACAAACCGGTACGAATATCGCACATCTACTTTCATTTATTCAAACAGCATGAATATTTCATAACATGTATATATGTATATATGTATATAGTGTTTGAGACAGAACCAAGGAACCAACCTCTGCGGATACTACGTATGTGAGCACATGCACTTTTTTTGCAGAGATACCAAGAGGGTGACACAAGAAAACTTCGAAGTACGTATAACATTAGTAATAATTTCTTGTATTTAATTCCATGTAGGTACTAAATTAAACTATTGGTGTTTATTTGTTGATGACAGATTTGGAGAATGAAAGAGAACCTCATCGAACTGGAAAGAATCAGGGCAATTCAAGAAGCGCTATGTGGATTCCTGTTGGATGAGGTGATAAATCCAAAAGGTGAATTTTATTCCGATCCAATAATAAGTGTGGCTCGAGCTGATAAACTCAACAAACGCCGCAAGAAGGATGCCGGTGCCGATGACGATGCAGATGATTAGAATTATTGAAGAATTTTTCAGAAAAAACTTATGAGAATTCATACTTGTAAATATTATTGTATTTTATCCATGTATGTACATAATTTCTAATATTTCTTTTATCCATGTATGTATATAATTTTTTTATTTGCTTTGCTCCATATACGAATACGAATTCTAGATACGAGTACGAGTACGAATACACAAACCGCTGCGAATACGACTACTAATACTAATTAATTGAAATTGAAAGGAAAAGAGAACAAATATAAAACATCAAAAAGAAAAAAATCGTTTAGTACCAACCGGTACTAAACTGTTCGGACTAGCTGCTGGCGTGGCCAGTAGTTTAGTACCAGTTGGTGGTACTAAACAGGTTGTTTAGTACCGGGCCAGCTGACCGGTACTAAGTGCGCGTGCACTTAGTACCGGAGGAGCGGTACTGGTCGGGAAACCGGTACAAACCGGGGTTCCCGATCGGTAATAATGAGAGATTTGCAGTGGGATGCGTGCATGCATCGAGCCATTATTGAATTAACGTCAGACGTGGGGACATAATCACAGTAGTAACATTGACGAGGGGTCACTCCTACTGTGTTACACAGTCCGAGCCCTGTCAGCAGCCGCAAAGTTTTACTGCCTGAAGATAATTGATTGGACCTTTGCTCGAAGATAATTGATTGGGCCCTATTTAGTTATAAAATTTAAAATTTCAAATCTATCCTATCGAAAGAGAATCTTACATGAATAAAATATTAAATCTAAACGAAATAAAAAACAAATTGCATTGTTTAGTTGTAAAATTTAAAATTTCAAATCTATCATATCAAAATAGAATTTTACATGCATGAAGTACTAAATCTAGACGAAATAAAAAACGAATTGCATAGTTTGCTTATAAATTGTGAGACGAATCTAATGAGTCTAATTAGACCATAATTAGACACTAAATTGCTACAGTAATTTCTACAGTGCACATGTACTACTGACGGATTAATTAGCCACATTAGATTCGTCTCGTAGTTTACAGACGAGTTCTGTAATTAATTTTGTGATTAATTTATATTTAATATTTAAAATGTGAAAAAAAATTATTTTAAAAACTTTACAGCTGCAACTAAACGAGGCCTGGGTGTTGTCTGCTGCAGCCATCGTTTCCCACCACCAAGCTTCTAGGTTGTTTCTGATTTTTTCAGCGCCATTTATTAGTTTCAACATGACTTTTGATTGAAATGTTAGTAAATAGAACACATATTAACTTTGTCTGTACATGTTTTGATTGTATGCTAAAAATAATACTCCTCGCTCCTATAAGATTACAATTATTCAACCAAAATGATAGTATTTCTCAGTAAACTGTGAGGCTACAACTTTTCTAGTTTTCTCATGGTGCTGTGATGTACAAATATTTTTCTGAAGATTGTCTGGAATTTTTTTTATCAAGATTTATGCAGTAGAAAAAATGAATTAAAAATCATCATAGCCATGACATGAACCATGTACTCAGAGTGACCCTGACTTAATTTACCTGTCATCCCACTCTTGCACACCGTCCGTCCACATGCCCATCGTCAGATCCATCTATATGCCATTATTGTCTGGCCCTCTGCCACGGTTTCACGGCACAGTATTGCTTGCGGCAAGCGAACCGGTGATGCATCATAATCATGTGTGCAGTGTGGAGATGTGGCGTAGTAAGCACTGTATGCGATGGAGCCATCGAGGAGAGCCATTGGATTCGCCGTAGAGCAGGGAAAGCAAGGAAATGTCACACCTGGTTTAAGAAAGAAATCGAATGCATCTCATATGTGCGCCAGGATCAATTTACACACATACGATAGACAAATAAAACGAATATCATAACAATACCATAACGAAAAAGAGTATTAAAGACTTTATTACATAACCGAATGTCTTGAACTTAAACGAATAAATAGCATCTTAGAGTAACAGCGGAATCCTCATCAGCACCGGCAATCGACTGGGAGACATACGCCTAGAAATCTTCGAAGTCTTCTTAATACTCCGGGCAAGTATTATCTTGGTCTGAACAACGTTATGCAGATGTGAGTACACTTATGGTTGGTACTCAACAAATAGTCAGCAAACAACTATAATACATGCAAGCCTTGATCAAGGAGTAGCTGACATGATTTAACTGCGATAAGCACTTTTAATTGATCAAATTTTGTTAGCAAGCATTAACTAAATGTAAGTTTATACCATTAACCCACAAATAAGTAATTGAAGTAACCATCATCAACATCATAAATAAAGCATCAATTTAGATCATTTTCAAGTTCAATTATCATGTGAGGGTCTAAGCTGCTCATGACCGTGAGCACAGCTAACTGGTTAGTTTTACACTCTGCAGAGGTTGTATACTTGCCCCATAATTCGTGTTCCCCTGTGTTGGCCGGGTTTGCAAGGCCCTTAAACACTTCCTTTGGTGAGTTGCGTGAGGTTCAGTACGAGGCCTTTACAAATATTCCCTAACTCATGACAATCCACTAAGGTTTCAAGCTAAAGCGGTCATAACCCTCCCTAATGGTCAGCTCCTTAGCAAAGGCCGCTACTCCAAGAGGACCCAGCTATACCCGTCGATGCATCCCCTCTTACTCTTTCGGTAAGACTGTCACAAGCTAGAGTTTCTAATTAATTAGCCAAGACCAGAGCCATATAGTATTGTGGTTGTACTATTTTTCTGAGTGGTTCTCCATCTTCCAATTAAAGCATATGATCTTATTTAACAATATTAACCATAGAACATGAAGTAACATAAGTAGCAATTGTCTCAAGTATCTCTAACCATGATCTAAGTATAGCAACTAGCATAGCTACCCAACATAAATAAAAATACCCATGTTTTGATCAAGGATGGATAAAATAAACTAGGCATATCTTTAATTGGGTTCCCATCATATTAAAGACTCATGCATGCAATAAAGTAAATGTGAATAATTTGTGAATTATTTGGGACAAAGTATGATCAAGGGACCACTTGCCTTCTTCAAAGTGCTGCTGCTGCTCGTCTCCAAAATTTTGCTCGGGCTGCTGCTCGAACTGCGTATCGTCTATCGCACACGTACATACAAGCAAACAAATGCAATAAATAAGAAACAGTATACCAATCAATATAAACAGTACAAAACAACAATACAGAACTGTAGTATGCGTTACAACGATCATGTGAGCGCAAGAACCGCTTAAAACGGAGTTAAAACGAGAAAGTTATGGCCAAAACAAGTTTCTAGGGGCTTATTTGCGAAGGAATTAAAAGAACAAGGGCACTGGTAAAAGAAACTGAGGGTCTAAATATAAATAAACCTAATTTGCAGGGGCTAGCAAGCAAAAAGGCAAGCTAGGGACGGCAGCTTCTAATTTAAAGAAAGACAGGGGCTGAAACGAGATTTACAGGGCTATTTTGTAATTATTTTTGAACTATGCTGGACCGAGGGTTGATTTCCAAAAATCCGAGGGACTCTTTGCAAAAGTGGCTGTGTTGACCGGTATGGGCTAGGTTGACTCGGGCCAGATTAGATCTGGCCCGTTGGATTTGGATCTGGCGGCTCGGGAGGTTGCGGCGGTGCGGGCGGCGGCGCTGAGCGCCGGCAGCGAGGTCCGGTGCCGGCGAGCTCGCCGGCACAGGCCAGAAATGGCCGTTCGGGACCGTATTTGAGCGCAGGAAGGATGGAAAGAACGAGGGCGAGGCCGCAAACTCATTTTGGTGTTCGGTTGGGCGAGAAGGAGACCGTAGGGAGGCGCGCAACAGCGAAAGGCAGCGCTGGCCATTGGAGCTCGCTCCGATGAGGAATCCCGCACGAAACAGAGGTGGAAAAAGGGAGGGGAAGGTCCTGCGAGCTTCTTTACCACGATGCGAATCTCCGGGGTGGCGAAGTTGTCGAGGAATGGTGACAGAGCGGCAGAACAGAGGCGGCGGCTCCAAGCACGAACAGGCGGCGGCGGTGGCTAGGGTTTATGCCAAAAGCGGCGGCGGCGACTTTGGGATAGGTCATAGGGGGTCGGCGCGGCGCCGTTTATAGGGGTCAGGGGACTCGGCGTGCGGGCCCAAGGCGCGGGGCGGCGTGGCCGGGTCAGACTCGAGCTCGAGTCCGGCTCGGTCGGAGGAAGGAGGCAGAGCTGACGGGCGGGGCCCGCTGTCAGCGAGAGAGGGCGAAGGGGCATGAAGAGATGGGCTGGGCCGGGAGGATGTTTGGGCCGCGCGAGGGAAGGAAAAGAGAAGGAAAAGTGAGAAGGAAAGGGAAGGAGAAAGTGGGCCGGGCCAAAAGCAAGAGAAGGAAAAAGAGAGGGTTTTGCAATTTGTGAGTAAAGCAACAAACACATTCAATTTGAATTCAAATTCATAGAACTCGAATTCAAATTGAGCAACAAGCAATAAAATGATGCAAGGCAGCATGAAAATGCACAAGACCTAATTTTCTTATATTTCTTTTTATGGCTAAGTAAATTATTTAAATTCCTGATAAATGCTCTAGAAACAAGATAAATACAAGTAAACCTTAGCGAGCCTATTCATTGGCCTGTAATATATAATGAAATATTGTTCTCACAATAATGCTAGGGTTAAAATTTTACGTTTTCTGGAAGTGTTTAGTTATTATTTCAGATTTATACAACTCAGAACAAGGGAAATATCAATTTGTATTAGAATAAAATTTTCTTATTCATTGGCCTGTAATATATAACCAAAAATTGTTCTTGTATTTTTTTTATTGTTTTATTATTCACAATAATGCTAGGGTTAAAGTTTTGCTTTTTTGGAAGTGTTTAGTTATTATTTTGGATTTAATACAACTTAGAACAAGGAAATATTAATTTGAAAAATATTCCTAGAGACGGTTGGTGGCAAAGACCGCCCCTACAAATCTGTTTATAGGGACGGGTAACATCATTAACCGCCCCTACAAATACATTTGTAGAGGCGGGTGTTTTGACAACCCGCCCTACTAATGATTTTCAATTTGCTTCAGAAAAATCAATTAATTCCAAAAAAATAGCAAAACAGATCCAAAAACGTGAAAATTTAACCCTAGCATTATTGTGACCAATAGAACAAGAAAAAATATGAAAAATATATCTCAGTGTATATTTTCCTTGAGGGTGTGAAAATCTCAAAGTATAGGGTTATGTGATAGTAGTGAGAGCCCCATATTGTGGGTTGCACACTATGAACTACATGCTGAAATATTGTTCTCATATTTTTCTCTTGTTCTATTGGTCACAATAATGCTAGGGTTAAATTTTCACGTTTTTTGAATCTATTTTGCTATTTTTTTTGCATAAAATACAATTTTCAGAATATTTTGAAAACATTACTAGGGGCGGGCGGTGGCATCACCACCCGCCCCTGAAAATCTGTTTCTAGAGGTGAGTGGTGGCGTCACCGGCCCCTGAAAACTTTTTTTAGGGGCGGGTGGTGGCGTCACCCGCCCTACAAATGTTTCTCCTATAAATCTCCTATAAATAACAGGGGAGCGGACTTAGCCAATTTCGCAGCGCGCAAACGGACGCCGGGAGGCTGCCAAATTTTGGATCTTGCCACCACCGTCCTCCTCCTCCCGCGCCGCCGCCTTCCTTTCCTTTCCGCGACTGCCGCGTCCTCCTTCGACCGCGCCAGCGCCGCCGCGCGCCGTCCCTGCTGCCGTGCTAGTGCTCGAGCTCCCTACGGCCCGAGCCACCGGAACCCGCGCCGCCACCACCGTTGCTCGAGCTGGTGTGGCCCGAGCCGTCGGGATCTACGCCGCCACCGTCCTCTCGTCCTCCGTGCAGATCTACGCCACCGCCGTCCTCTCCTCCGGTCCTCCGCGCCGTCGCCCCTCTCCACCGGTGCCCTCGCGTCGGGACCCGAGCCACCTCCCCGAGCCGGTGTCCTTCTTCGCCCGGCGATCCTCCCCCGCGGCAGCGCCGCCACCTCTTCCCCAACTAGCCAAGCTCCCGGCCAATGTTTAATTTTTTTATTTTTTTACATGATTGCTTATATATTGAAAAAAATGTTACAATGTGGACTTCATTATTGTTTACTTTAAGGGGTAATTTAGTTGATAATTATTGTATTGAAAAAATGTGGACTTTATTGTTGTTCACTTTAAGGACTTTATTATTGTATATATATATATATGAAATGTGGACTTTAAGGACTTTATTATTGTATATTGATAATTGTTGTATTGTGAAAAATGTGGATAAATCTAGATGGCCATTTATTATTGAATCTTCTTTTGAAGTTTTGATATGGTGTAATGGAAACCTGTGCATGAATTCCGGATGCCAACTATCTCAAATAGTAAATGGCCCTCGGTTAAGGAGAAGGTTGTAACACCCCTGTGTTAATCGTGATAGCTAATCTCGTGTTTAGCTGCTAATCATGGCTAAAGCGCGTCATTAGCGTTAACCAAGTTCGCGCGTTAAACATTGTTTTAGCGATGTACGATCTCGTTTTTGTCCTTGATCTGAGCTCCAAATCAACTTCCGCCCAAAACGAAAGTGGTAGATCTTTTAATCCTCTACAACTTTTATTTTGGCCAAATTTCAAGTTCCTATATCAAAATTTGAGTTCTAGAGGGTCAAACTTGAGTCAAATTCGTTTCAAATGAGTTCACTGTAGCGACAGCGTTTCCACTGTGACCGCCCATGCCGGCGTCTGCCCGTCGGCGAGGGACGCCACGCGTCATGACCGCCGACAATCCTCGTCGCCCGTGCGTCGTTCTTATCCTCGCGGTCGCACTGGAAGCTTCCCGTTCTCGCCCGTTCTATCCCCATCCTCGGCTCGCTCGGAGCTAGGTCGAGCAGAGTCGCCGCCGTCCGCCGCGCCGGCCACGGCTCGCCACCCCGCCTCGATTCATCGCGTCCCGAGCTGCGCAAGCTTGCCCCGAACCTCCTCCGTCCGTCGCTGAGCTCGGCCGAGCCACCCCCGGCCGAAATCGAGCTGCAGAACGCCGTCCGTCATCGCCGTCCGCTCCGAGTCTCACCCTCTCCGTCGACGACCATCTCCCGGCCATCCTACGCCCCAAATCGACCCACGGTGAGCTCAATCGCGGCCTCCTCCTACACCCCGACCTATTCCCCACTCGAATCGGCGCCGCCGTCGAATCGAAGCCGCGCCGCCGCGGAACGCGCCGCCCGCCGCCCGCGCACGTCACCGGCTCTCCCTGCTCCAGCCCGTGCGCCGCTCCCGCGTGCCTTAGGGCCGCCGTGACCCGCTGCACGCGGTGCCGCCCGCCTCCGCCATCGGCCGGCGCTATCCGGGCCGGAACACCATGCGCCACAGCCGCCGTGGCCTTGTGCCGCCGTGAGCCGCCGCCGCCCTTGGCCCTGCGCCTCCCCACGAGCCGCCTGCCACCCCGCAACCCCCGGCCGCCCTGGGCCTCGCCTGCAGCCCCGCCGCACCGCCGCCGGTCAGCCCCGCCGGCGGGGAGCGCCGCCGCGGGCTACCCGGCCGCGCCCCACACGTGCGGGCGCGAAATTGAGGAGGGGGCGGGCCTGGGTCCCTGGCAAGTGGGGCCCGGCTGTCAGCCCCCCCTCTTGTATGTTTTCCTGTTATTCTATTTTTTTCAGCTGAAATGTTCTTAATTGCCTAGAAATTCGCAAAAAAATGCGAAAAATGCCAAACAAATTTTGTTAGGTTTCTAAAATCATGATCTTCAGAGGAAAAATGCTTAAGCATGCTTTTTATCACTTTTGCTCTGCTGAAAATTCAGTTTGTTTTAAACCTAGTTTATTTATTACCGGTTGTTCTAGGGATCTAAAAATTATGGAAAATTCGCAGTGGCTTACTCATTTCATGTGTAGCCCACTGTAAAAGTTTCATGGCCTGTTGCTATGCACTTTTGGGTAGATCTATTTATGTTCCTTTTACCTTGCTAGGGTTAGTTAAATACTTTGTTAGCAGCTTTAATTGTTGGAAAAATTTGTGAGGCATGCTTTACTACTTTCACGGTACGTTGATTAATTGTGTTGCTAGATCATGTTTGCAAGTTAGGGTTTTGCTTATAGTTTGCCCTAGCCATGCTCTTTTCTTTATTTATTGTTGTTAGTTGTTTTTGGAAGGAAACACTTTAGGCTAATTTTGAGTTAATCTTTTCATTGCATTAGGTGCTCATGCATTGCACCGTATCCTAACTGTTGCATGTCATATTTTATTCGTGTAGACGCCGCGAACGAAGTCGCCCACGAGTTGATCGTTGAGCCGGTCCAGGAGCCACGAGCAGGAGAGCAGCAGAGGACGCCGTTGAGCCCGCTCCAGAGGTTTTCGTTAACCCCGCTGACCTGCAAGGCAAGCCCCGGAGCATAACCATAATTTAAATTATTCAATGTTTACTTAAGTATTGTGCATTTATGTTCTAGGAGTTGAATGGAACCATAGTATGCATGTTTTCCCTAGGTACCATGGGCCTATACTAGTATGCAGGTGTCGATAGAAATGCTCCGCTAAATAGGATTTCGGTAGAAGTCGAGTGATTGCTGTCACTCGCGAGTTTAGGATCTTGATCCCTTAGCTATGGCTTTGATTTGAGTTGATGAGTAAAAAGATTTGGAGACCGGGCGGAAATGAGTTGAAATATGGATATGGAATAAATGAGAACATGACCTTCCGCCTGTGTCGATTGAGGACCGTACCGATGTTGGCCCTGATGACCGAGTTTGAACAGTACTAACCACATACCGGAAGTAGGAGGTAGTCGAAACCGGTAAGCTGTGTACCACTTTACAGCGGTGATTTGAATTCTGTCATGCTACGCTGGGCGTGGGAGTTGGCGGGTGTTGGATAGGATGCCGCCTCCGGGTTCTCCGGGAGTTCACCGCGAGGGGCCCATCACCTGAGTTTTAGCAGGCGTAGTTCAGATGCCGTGGTAATGTGGAAACAGTTGACGCGCGTGGCCCAACGGGGCTTACATGTGTCGTGTGAGTTAGGTCCACCTTGCAAGGTTAAATCGGATCGATTCGCCGTCTCTCTCGGTTAAGAGAACCTTGGTCACTGCGTCACATCGTAGTAAGAAGTGGAATAAGTATTGAAAGGTAGAGATGGAATGTTGTATCTGTTGTTCTGAAGAATAATCTGCTCCACCATGTGTGCTCTAGATGTTTAGGCAAATTTAGTTAATACTCGCTATACTAAATGGAGCTAAAATATTGAAAGTAAGGATTCACTTCTAGCAGCCTTTCAGCAAAAGAACTCCAGAGCCAAAAAGCCTTTCATGTCTAGGTAATGGGCTAAGTATACCCAAAGTCGGGTAAGCCTTGCTGAGTATTAGTATACTCAGGGTTGTTGTTGTACCTTTTTTTAGCAGGTTGTGTCCCCGTTGACTTCGAGGAGATCTGTGCGTCCTGGATTGGACAGCCGCTTCCTCCGGGTTGGACCGTCGAGTGGGCCCCGTCTTCCCCGTGAAGATTGGGCAGGTTGGCGTCACATCGGTGGGCAGGATGTGGAGCTCACCTTTTATCGTCATCGTGGCTATCGTATTGTATTTCGAACTCAGTTTTAAACTTCCGCTGTGCGTTTGAACTCTGTTGTTTGTATTTAAACCTTTTATGTAAAACCGGTGTTGTAATTTAATTTGAAGACTTTTGTGTGCTGGTATCACCTGTGCTCGTCTTCATACGGGTCTAAGTGCAATTGTGATCCTGGAGTACAGTAGTTTAATCGGGATATTAGCCGACAGCCTGTCAGGTTACACCGTTTTAAGTGCACAGTAACTTGATTAAGTATTAAGATGATGGTTAGTGCATTTAAGCCGGTTTAATTTGGACGGTGCTGCTACAAAGGTTATCTCTTAATTTTAGCTCTGTGCACTGTTACTGAATTTTGGCAAAATTTGCAGGAAAAGACTCTTTAATTTGTCAGCTCACATTAGTAATTTTTGTTTCACCTATTTGCATTATAATTTCTGAACTCCATTTGCACCGTGTGCGTGTGTCACACTTGCAATATTTTCTGAATTTATGTACTTTATGGTACATTGATTAGTTATTAACCATTCTAGTTTTCGTTTTTCTTGCCATCTCCACCTCTAAAAGCAAACAACTAATAATATTTCCGTTTTGCTTGTATTCGAATATGTTTGTATTGCAATATATGATTCTATTCAAAATATCTTCTTATGCTTTGTAATGTAGAAGTCGTAAATGTCCCATCCATCGTGAACTTCCCCACAAAGGGAAAATGTGATGTGGCAAGTAGAGGAAATTGATCAAATCGCATCCCAGATGGACTGGGCCGATGAGGATGACGCTGGAGTTGAATCTGGGGATGACGAATGTCCCTAGATAGGACGAGGGGCTTACATAGCAGGAGTGTGGTGCGATCCGATAGATCCACATCTGTTCCCTCAAAGAGAAAGGTGTTCAAGGTTGGAGTTCGATCAGGATTACGTTCGGAGTCCAATTCGGGTAAGGACTTACAAGCAAGCATTTATTATACATTTTCAAGGACTACGCGTAATGAGTTGCCAAATTGTATGGTCCATGTAGGAGGCTCCGACAGGAAGAAGTAAACGACGACGCCAACCTGCAAACGCAACAGAGGACGAACTTGAAGGCAATGAAAGCTCTGGTCCAGAACCTCAAACTACTTCCTCTGGCAGCCAAAATAAAAGGAAACGGGGTCAGCGTGGAAGAAACAAATACCCCGAAGGCCAATAGTTGGTCAACGTAGTTAGTGCAGTAGGCGAGCCCATAGAGCCGCCAGAGGTGTGTGCAAAGTTTTGGAACGCAATCGGTTGTATAATAAGAACAAAGATGGTTTTGGATCCAACAATCCCCGATTAGCTAACAGTTTCTGAGAGAAGGAAGGAAGCGATGTGGCAACTGTTGAGCAAAACCTTTATTTGCCAAGAGGAACTCAAGATAAAGTCAAGCAATATGCTAAGAAGATGTTGGGTGAAAGTTTCCGCCGGTGGAAGAGTGAATTAAATACCAAGTATGTGCAGAAGGGCCGAACACCATTTGCAGATTATGGGGACATCACACCAACATAATGGGAAGAGTTTGTTTGGCAAAAGAACTCTGAGGAATCTCTAGCTCTAAGCAAGAGAAATAAAGATCTAGCAATGAGCAATATACATAAAGTCCGTCTTGGCCCAAGTGGATACCAAAGAAAGGCCGATCAATGGCGGCGTGAAAGAGATGCTGCAATAGCCACAGAGCAACCTGACCCTTTTGCAGGCCTTACTGAGCATGGCTGGTTCTGGCTTGAAGCAAGGAAGCCTAAGATAGTGGATGGCAAGCCACATTTTGACAAACCCGAGATCGAAGCCGTCGCACAAAAAATGTATGAACTTATCGAACTTCAGAATCAAGGAAAGTTCAAAGTCAACAGGGACAAGGATGTGCTTAGTACAGCCCTCGGGCCCAAAGACCATGGAGGCCACGTCAGAGGCGTGTCCTCTAAGTTGACCTTTAAAGATGGGTTCTAGGAGGACCGGCCTACCTACAAGAGGCATGACCGCTACAAGGAAGAGATGATACAAGCGGCCGAGAAAGCAGCGAAATCAAAGTTTAAGGAAATGTTAGCACAAATTGCAGAGCAGCAGCAGTCCGGGCAAATATGGATGAATCCGTTGCAAGTGGGGCAGCAACAGTCCGGCCAGATGGTGACGATGCCCCCTCCGGTATTAGGCCAAGCAAATACGACATGTGCTCAGAGTAGTGTTGCCTCAACCACAGCACAACCATATCCTGTAGATTGTATAACAAATACTACTCCATGCATGTTGCTATATCCAATCGGCAGAGCTGGAAAGACGAAAGAAGTTGCCAAGGCCCACGTGGATCCTGTTGGGGGTTTATTTGAGGAAAAACCAATCCCGCCCCTATATGCATGCATGCGAGTGCAGGAGCTCCTGAAATCAAGCAATGAGGACATCGAGATAGACATCCCCACTTCAGATGGGAAGACCACACTTGGACAATGCGTTGGCATCACCATTCTGTGGCACAAACGAGATATCATATTGCTTGTTTTACCCGATCTACCGGCACATCAGACTCTACCAGCTCCAGCATATCTACCGACCCCGCCACCACCAGCTCCAGCATCGCCAACAGCTCCAGCACCGCCACCACCAGCTCCAGCATCGCCACCAGCTCTAGCATCGCCACCACTAACTCCAGCATCGCCACCAGGAGCTCAAGCATCACCGCCACCAGCTCAAGCACCTGCTCAAGCATCACCACCACGAGCGCACATGGCACCGGCTCTGCCACCACCAGAACCACAACTTGGGCAGTTGTATGTACCACGAGTCATACGGTCTTTCCAGAAGGAAGACTTAGAGATTGTAGATAAATGGCATGCAGCAAACACCAAGCAGAGGTCAAAGGATAAACCAAAGGACAAGTCAAAGGATGTTTCAGATTCTAGTGGCACCAGATGACCGGGCTTTTCCTTGCCCCGCACTGACCACGAGTTCTGTCATTATGTTGGGGTCGATGACATAGCAGATTTACCGGATTGTCTGATAAAATTTGAGTATGGTAAACCATTTCTACCCAACTCTTTGATTGAAGAGGATGAACAGTTGGTACACGAGGGCATGTAGACTTGGCCTCAAAAGCATTTGGGCTCAGTATGATCCCGATATTTTTGGATCAAAAACTGACGGCATCAATGATGTCATATTCGATTTTCAAGACATCCAAGAAATTTTCTGCCTCAAAGAACTAAGCATAGAAATGGTAAGACTCTGGTGCATGTAAGTGTCGCATCCAAACTAATATCTTATATGCAATGGTTTATAATTATATATGCATACATATCTAATTAGTTGTGATATTTCATTCTACAGGATGCAACAATGACAAGCGGATGCTCTAAAACATAAGACCGCGTTCCTTGACCCGGTAGCTATTTTGTGAGTCCAGGCAATACGGGCTAATGTTGTGGAAGGACGACCACGATGAGCTAAGCAAGTGTTCAACGCGCAACGCAAAACTTGATAAGCGAAAAAAGGCACACAAAGATATCATAAGGATAGTTGGTGCCGACATATCGCTTTAGATGCAACGGTGGCAGGACATGGATATCATATGGGCATGCCACTTCTAGTAAGTGTAGTCTCAATCATTTGATATAATATGCACTTGCTTCATGTAAATGCCTAAGAAATCATATATGATATTTTTTACAGAAGACACTGGATTGCATTTATGATACAGCCAAAGCGTGGAAAAATGCTTGTATTGGACTCCGCAGATACGCTGAATTCGTATCCGTCCTCAACATGTTAGCAAAATTGTTATCCTCTACATGGACATCATGCTAAATCTTGTAGATATAAATAACTTCTTATTTCTTTTTTTATAAAAATAGGGCTTAAAGGCTATACATTTTCAAAGGAGGAATTCATCCCCCGGAGAGAAAAGATAAAATGGTGATGCGCACAAGCTTTCCATGCCACAAGCAACCTGCAGGTTCCGTGTACTGTGGATACTACGTGTGCGAGCACATGAGATAGCTCGGGAGATACACAAAATATCCCGAACGTGTAAGGATATACTCTTTGCTAGGGATAGATGCAGAACTGCATATTGTTATTACTTGCGTCTAATACTTTGCTGAATTTTTCCTTGGATTTTTTATTTGCAGGATTTCGCGAAACCCACAAAGGTCCACTCCATGAGCAACAACTTCTCCATGTAGTCGACGATTTATGTCACTTCATTTTGCATGAAGTGGTCCATATAGATGGAGAATTTGTTCACCCTGAGCATGAATTATCAACTGACAAAAAATATGAAAGCCTCCGTCAGTGGGACAATGAGCAACTCCGTGCCGGCTATAGTAGCGTTACTCAAAGGAACTACGACAAAATCATGCATGTATTCTATGCGCACTTTCATGATGTATGTACTCTAATGATGCACGGTAATGATACTTCTATATGATTTTATTTTGAATTTGTATTTAGTTATATTTAATAAATATATTCATCATCGGTCACAAAATCCTCAATCGCGTGCTACCTTGATGGAATCGTGCACTAGCTTGATAGGTCAAAATTGACGGGAAACAGAAATTTAAATAAAGCTGGAAACAGATTTGGTGAAAATTTGTGGGAAGCAGAAATTTAAATAAAGAGGGAAATAGATTTGGTGAAAATTGGCGCAAAACGATTTAATAGAGCGGGAAACGGATTTGAAAATTTGAAATATTTAATAAAGTGGAAACGGATTTGAAAATTTGAAAATTGGGAGGCGGGAAAGCTATGCGGGTGTTTCCAGGGGCGGGTGATGCCATGACCCGCCCCTGGAAATGTACTTATAGGGGCGGGCCGTTTACCCGCCCCTGAAAAGATGATTTGTAGCTGCGAGAGACAGGGACGGATATCGCGCCCATCCCTACAAATGCTGTTTTACCCGCCTCTAAAAACGATTTCTGTAGTAGTGTATGTATGGCCATGGTGACAACGTGCAAATGTCAAGGAATAGTTTTTCTGAAAATAAAAGGATTGTTTACATTCTAAAAAAACAATAGTCTTGTTTACACACTCAAACTATAATAAAACTCCAATTTTCAATCTTTCGCAACTACAGAATGACTCAATACAAACGCCTCATCACCGCTAGTTCAAATCGAATTGGCGGTGATAGACTATTACTACTGGTTCCATGGAGAACCGGCGGTGATAGTAGGCACACCGGGTCCTATCACGATCCGGCAGTGGTGGACATGCCCCTTTTTTCCTCTTCTATCCTTCCTTTTTCCCTTCACCCTTATCCACTCGATTCCCTTCATTCTTTCTATCCCCCTCCCGTCTCTGTCTTCAGCGGATCTCACTCCTTCTGCCATTTCCTCCTCTCTCCCTCACCCGAACCTACACCTCACCCTCCCCTCCCTTCTTCCACTGCTGGCACCTCCCCGCACCTTTTTCGTCGACCACTCCCTCCCCTTCCTTCTTCCTCACGCATGGGAGTAGCGGCATAGAGCAGCTGCAACGGTGCCCGGCACGAAGCGGGTGCTTGGGGCCATGGTGGCCGATGCGCTGTGGAGTAGCGTCCGGCGGGTAGGAGTAGCTCCAGCCGGGTGGTGGGTGGGTGCGGTCGCGGCATTCAGTGTGCAGGCCTTCACTCGCCGCCTCCTCCCCTCCCTTCTTCTGCCACACAAGAGCAACGGTGTGTAGGCAGGAGCAACAGCGGGCGGTATGCATCGGACGTATGGGGCCACGGCCCGCGCGGGCACAGCGCCACGAGTGGGCAGCGGCATTTTCCATCACTGTCGAGTTAAAGCCAATGCTGCCTAAAACCGGTGGTGATGGCTGTTTTCAGCCGGCAGGAATGGTGGCGTTGTAGTAGTATTTAACCACAAAACTTGATAACAAAGACCATCCGATTGTCAAAATTGGGAAAATTTTGCCCTTTCGGTTGTTTCAAAGGTGGTTTTTTTGTAAAAATAATAATTATTCATTTTATATTAAAATTTTAATAAATAATTTATTTTAAATCAAAAAATCAAGCGGGTGCTAACATTTTTCAAAAAATGTAACTTATCTATTGGCACTCCACTTGTCAGTCATTTAAATCCAATTTTTTATATTTCTACTATTTTTTTTGCTTGTAGTTATGGTTATTATGTTTGAATAAATAAGATTCAAATAGAATAAAAATTGATAGGTCTTATTTTTAGAAAAAAATTGGTACTATTTTTATATTTTTTGATTTAAAATGAATTAGTTTTGATTTTTATATCTGCCTAGAATTTTTTATTTTTTTAGCAAAATACAAAACTCATTTTGAAACCACCGGAAGGGCCAAACTTGTCCGATTTCGACAGTTGGATGATTTTTATTATCCGGTTTTGTAGTTGAATGTTTATGTGATAGTTTTAGGGTGTAAACTAAATTTTTTCTAAAAAAAATACTACGTGATCAGTTTGCTTGGAAGAAGAACATCTCTGACTGCATAAAGAGAGAACAGAGTAAACTGGTGATGCATTAAGAATAAACCCGAATCCAAAGAGATCAAATTAATGATGTAGGTTTCATAATTTTAATTAGCTTTGAGATTAATAATAAAGGCATAAAACTTCGTAAAGGAAGAAGTACGACCAAACGATAGCTTAGCCAAAGAGTGGGCTTCTTTGGTCGTAGGAGTCCTGAAGTCATGCAACCATATTCATTGATCGCAAAATGGCGTGGTCAGGTCTCCAATTCATGGTAATGTTTGGTTGAAGCCCTACAGCATGCCATGCCGGAGAGAACAGGAGAGCCAGCCACTGTTTATTTCGACTAAAGATCCATTCGGTCCTGCTTATATATTGAAAGAGGGGCAGTTGCGTTATGCTGGGGATACCAGCTTAGAAGATTCAGCTCTCAAAAATATACCAAACGCTATTCCTTCTATTCCAAATTATAAGTTATTCCATCTTTCTTGTAGATTTTTCATTAAATATACTTGTATAGTACAGCTATTCGGTGCTATAAATTTTTGTAAATTTTTCTATAATTTTTATCAATATAAAAATAGTTTAACTCTCCAAAAAAATTGGAATGAGTTTGGACTTGTTTGGTTGAGCTTTTCAGCATGCTTTTGCGTTTTAAAAAGACAAAAGCCAACCAAAGGGATCGCTCTCATCTAAAGTCACATCTAAAAGCAGTTTTTTCATAGTTCATTTTTCACAGCACCTCCTCCGATGCTTTTTCTGTCTGTGGAGGATACTTTTTGTTTTTTTTCTCTCTCACTGATTCCTTCCCCACTCGGCCTCCTCTTCTCCGCCCGACTGCTCCCGCCTCCTGCTTCCCCTGCCGTGCCTCTCCTTCATGCTCCTCCCGGTGCTAGCGCAGGCCGCGGCGCGATGAAGGATGGTGGTGGGAGCAGGGCCGCCTCGCATGCGGCCGGGGCTGGCACTGCCTCCCGACCAGCCGCTGACGCCCTTGACCAGCTCTGCCGGCGGCGATTCCAGGCGACGGTGAGACGAGAGGAGCAGTGCAGTGCGGTGGGGAGCAGCGGTAGGCTTGCTCGGAGGGGAGTGGAGTAGCGGCAGCGGGCTGGCGCAGAGGAAAGGAGCTGCGGCGGTATGCTTGCTCGGAGGGGAGGCGAGTAGCAGTGGCTGGCCGGCGCGCAGGAGAGGAGCTGCGGCGACCGGCATGGAGGGGAGGAGCTGCGGCAGCCGGCATGCGGGAGGAGCTGTCTGCGGGTCTGTGTGAAAGGAAAGGAGGAGCAGTCACGGACTCACGGTCGTGCACAGAGGGGAGGGATCGCGGCTGGCCGGTGTGTTGGGGAGGAGCGCCGTCGAAGCCGCCGGCCTCTCCCGCGGCGGCAGCGACGGTGCATAGGAGAGAGAAAGAAAGGGATTGAGAGGCTGACATATTAGGTCTCCAATCAGCCCACACTAATTTTCATGTCATATTTGAGATTAGGGTCAGTTGGATCCATGCCACTCCAATTTCTTAAAATTGGATCTCATGTTGAAAATCATGCCATTGAGTGGCATGATTTTCAATATGATATCCAATTTCACGGAGTTGTGGTGGCATGAATCGAATTTTCCCTTGAGATTATTAGATGCCGCCACGAGCAGCATAGGCAGGTTGGTTGATGGCAACCACTACCGGAATTCCGGAAACTCGCTTTTTGCCAAGTGCTAAACAGTTTGCCAGAGTGCAATCTTTCGAGCACTCCGCAAACAACTTCTTTGTCGAGTGTCGCGCGAAAAACACTACACTCGGTAAATAGTGTGTTTGCCGAGTGCAAAAAAAAAATACTCGACAAATAGCTTGTTTGCCGAGTGCAAAAAAAACACTCGGCAAAAAACTTATTTGCAGAGTGCTAAAAACCGAGTGTCATACTCGGCAAATCCCAAAAAACTTCCGGCACTCAGCAAACCTGCTGATTCCGGTAGTGAACGGACCGTCGGGTCCGTGACACTGCTACCCTGAGCTTGTCGATAAAGCGCTATAATTACCATAACTCACACAGTCACACGCCTTTCCTTTACATTTGGGCTATCTGCATTTCTGCATAATAAAGCTATGGTAAGGTGACAAGTGGCAACAGGACAAGAATTTTCAACTTTCCATTGCATTTCATGGGTATATACAAATACAGTATCCAGTGGGTCAATCAATGAAGAAATTGGTGTTGTTGTCTAGCAACTGAAATTTTTTTACAATAATGGCACAACCTTGGAGCATGGATCGCGTTACAAATTTCCCCACTCTACTAAAACATTATCCTTCGTCAGAATATATACCACTGCTCTCACCCTCCAGAAGGTTGTGAAAGGAGGGTGGAATTGGAGGGGTTTCAGTGTCCACAATGCCTTCCAGCACGCGAACCACTTGCCCTATTGATGGCCTGTCATTCTTGTCGTCCTGGATGCACCAACAGGCAACTCTGCAGGTGATGTCAAGCTCCTTGACATTAGCATTCCCTTCCAGCCTACTATCCAATAAGCACATCACATTCCCTTCATTCACTTGAGCGGCTGCATAAAGAGGGAAATATCGATGATTTCCGAATGTCAATCTCTTTGTAGTTCTTCTCCCCGAGACTAGTTCGAGAAGCACGATGACAAAACTATAAACATCTGCCTTTTTAGTGATAGGCTGTCCAGATATCCACTCTGGTGCGAGATATCCTATGGTTCCTCGGACGGTGGTCAATGCAGAGTTGAATTCACGTCCAAGAAGCTTTGCCATGCCAAAGTCTGAGATTTTAACGCAGAATTCCTCATCAAGTAATATGTTTTCAGGCTTGATATCACAATGTATGATGCAGTCCTCACATCCTTCATGAAGATAGGCTAGACCCTTTGCAATACCGAGTGCGATTCGGTAGCGAACATCCCAGCTCAAAAGACTAGACCTTTCTGAAAATAGGTGTGAATCCAACGAACCATTAGGCATATACTCATAGACCAGCAACCTCATATCCCCTTTAACACAAAATCCCAGAAGAAAGACAAGGTTAGTGTGTTTGATCACTCCAGCTGTCTGCACTTCTGCTCTGAATTGCTTATCTGCGTGCCCAAGGCCTTTCAGACTCTTCACAGCGATAACAGTTGATTCTGGTCCTGGCATTGTTCCCCTGAAAACACTACCGAAACCTCCCTCACCAAGTTTATCAGAGAAATTCCTTGTAGCTTTCTTGATCTGCCCATAAGAGTAGAGAACAAGAGAACCCTCCACTTGAAACTTTCTGCAAGTAAATAAATCTCTCCTGTATCTCCATAGAAGCGCCAGTGTCAATATCACAGAAGCCAATGCTATAAATCCTGCCACCAACAACAGAATAGCTCTTGTGTGTAGACCCTTTTTGGCCCGGAGCTTGGAATTGGAACCCCCACGAACATAAACCTTGCTGTATGGAGGTCCAGAAGCAAAACTCATGTTGTACAGCTTGTCGTACCATAGCTTGCATCCGTAGTCAAACACATACGCAACACAGTAACAATTGCTCACGCAGGCTTGTTTACAATCTTCATCACTTTCTGCTGGATCACCCTGGCGGCCATAAGGGAGCCCCTGCAGCTTGTCTATCAGGATAAACGAGTCATCATGTTCAGTCTGGCCAATCGCCTCGCAGCTCAGTGGAAGAGATCTCGAGCAACCGGTGACAAAGTATCCAAGCCCCCACTCAGCTGGATACGAAGGCTCAAAACCATCGAGGCATTCGCATCTGCCGTTGCCTGTGCAGGCACCGAAGGAACCACAGAAGAAGCCGCTGGATTTGCAGCCTGAAGGGAAGGTCCAACGAGCCACCCAACCGCTTCTGTTTGCTGATGCAGAATCCTCTGACCACCGCATCAATCTGACTTGCCCCAGATGGAGCTGCAGGAATTCGATCACGTTTGGGCTTGGACGATTCAGCACCAGTGAGCTGCCGTTGTCTTGAGATGTCACCATCCCATCCGGGAAGGTCCCCGGAATATCGTCGAGCCCATCGGTTGTGAGCACGAACCCGTTCCTCCTGCTCGGATCGACGCTGATGCTGCCATTGTGCGGGTAGTGCTCGTACGTCATGGAGATGTTGCTCCCGGTGTCACTGTCGAACCCGAGCCTCGCGCCCGGTAGCAGCGAGTCGCCGGGGTAATCGAAGCTCTGCCACAAGATCCGGGAGGAGTTGGCCTGATCCCTCACCACAAGATTGTCGTTGTCAAGGAGCACCGTGGCGGCAGCGGGCGGCGAGGGGCCGGCCGCGGCGCCGCTCGAACACCAGAGCTGAGCCCCGGCCTCCGTGGTACACAGGCTGCCGCTGAAGACCTCGAGCGCCGAGGCGGAGAGGTCAGTGACTGGTGTTGGTTTTGATTTGGTTGACCTCTGTCAACAACAGAACCAAAAGAAAAAGGGGGAGTTTTTCACCCTGTTAGTTTAGGGATCGGTTCAACAGAACCAATCCGCGAATGCCTTGATCGGGAGGCAAACCTAAGCCCATTGAGCTCGGCCCTGGACCTACAGTGCTTATAAATAAGAGGGGGTCAACCCAGGGTTAGGAACCTAATCTATTCCACCATCCTCCTATCATTCAGAGCACTGGAAGGCTCAGAAGCGCGAGTACCACGCCAGGGGCAGTGCCGGTGGCGTCCTGAAGGCCGCCGCTACCCCGAGAGAATGCTCAAGGAGCGTCTGCGCTACGTCCCCGACGCTGTCAACACCATCGACGTCATCGCGCCTACACCTACTTCTAGCAGCGCCATGGACACCACTACTGCTGGTATAGACCGAACATTTGATTCCGCATTAGTTAATGTACCAGGAATGATCTACTTTAGATTAGTGATCCTGGTTAGTCAAGTCAGTGCTAAGATTTGTTAGATTTTATTCCTAACAATTGGTATCAGTCGCCTCTACTAATCCAGTATAGATCCCTAGACAACCCTCAGTTTTAGTTTCGGTTTATGGTGTAGATCTATCTGTGCATGATCCTTTTCATGTTTTAGCCCTACTCAGTTAAGTTTTTCAGTTCATGCACATGTTTTTCTAGTTAGTCAGTACCTAGAACATAAGATCAGATACGGTTTCTAGGTGTTCTTCATGTTTTAGTTCAAGAAATTAGGGTTTTCTCTATGTCAGTGGCCTAACCCTCTCGGTTTTGGGTCAAATTCGTGCATAAGCTCGGGCGCAGTGAGATTAGAAGGAGAGGAATGCAATCTCAGATCAAACTTAGTTCCAAATCCCGCAAATCCCCATCCCAAACCCTAACCCTAGATCAGTTTAAGTAAGATTAAGACAAGGAGGCTTACCTCACAGTCAGTGGCCGCGCGTGGCATCAGTTACCGCCGCGCGTGGTCGCCGGCGAGCCTCCGAGAGCCGCAGCGGTGCCCACTCACCGACTGCCTCGGCGCGGCGGTGCCGGCTCCCTGGCCATGCTTGCGTTGCCGCCGGCGCATCAGTCGCGCCACCCTCGCATCAGTAGCGCCGCCTCCGCGCCATCAGCACGCGCCTCGCCGGCGCATCAGCTAGCTCCCGCCGTTGGCCATGGAGCCCCGGCGGAGCACCTCGGCGTCCCACGCACGAGACGCACGCAGTGCCGCAAAGAGGGCCCACGGAAGCTCCGGCCTCTCAGATCAGGGAGAGTGCGGGGAGGGAGTCGGACCGCCGAAAGGCGGACGGCGGACGGCGGCCGGCGGCGCCGCCGGTGCCGTCCTGACCAGAGCGTGCGGGGGAGGGAAGGGGAAAATGATTTAGGGTTTCCCCTCCCCCTGATTTTTTAGCCTTTTAAGCCCTCGCCGAACCGCCCTCAGCCGTTCGATCAGAGCCGACGGCTCAGATCTCCTCTGCGGGTGGGGGAGGGCGCGCGCCGAACGGGCCGAAATGCCGGCCCGTTCGTCCGCTGCCGTGCCTCGATGGCTCATGGGCCGCCTAAGCCGTGCGCGCCCGCATTAAGCCGAGCCGAGCCGCGCTCCCTAAGCTGAGCCGCCCGCGCGCCTGAGCCGCCCTAAGCCGAGCCGCTGCCGCATACCTAAGCCGCGCGCATGAGCCGCCCCCTGAGCCGCAGCGCTGCGCTGAGCTGGGCCGCGTTTTTCCGCCTTGTTGGGCCGCGCGCGCGCATTTTGAGCCTGCGCGTTTTGGGATGTTGCGCACTAACGGGCCGCCAGCAGGCCATTTTGCTTTCCGGGCCAGTTTGAAGTTTTCTTTTATTCTCAGTTTTCAGCTCATTTTTCAGTATTATGCTCAGTTTATTTCTGCATTAATTCCAGTTAAGCTATTGCATGAGTAATTTTAAGTAGTTGGTGTTTTATTTCATGTTCATAAGTTTATTCCACCACTATACTTTGAGATGTCTCTAAATAAATGGAACCAACCAGAAGTTTATTTAGAGTAAACTTGTGATTATTTCTGACCACTGCTGTTTAATCATGAGTATTAAGACAAAATTTCGTTTGTTTTCCCCACCGGGGATGCAAATTGAAATTTTAATTGCATGATGTTAATCAGACCACCGTAGAATTATTATCATACTTTTATTTGCATTTCATTGTATATGATTATTAAAATAAGTTTTTCCTTTGATTTTCAGTGACAAATGTCAATGCTGTGGCCTCCCACCTGAACAACAGTAAGCCGCTCAATGGAGCGAATTTTCCTGACTGGAAGGGCAAGGTCATGACGTGCTTGGCTTGGAATGATCTTGATCTAGCATTAAGGGAGGATAAGCCTGCTGTTGCTGCAGGACAAACTTCAACTCCTCTGGAAAAGTGGGCAAGATTAGACCGCATGGCGTTTATGGTCATGTCTCAGACCATCAGTGCTGGCATTAAGGGCGCCATCCCTACCAAGGATGCGCAGGGAGCAGATCTGAGTGCTAAGGCCTTTTCTGGCAAAGATTGAGGAGAACTTCAAGAGATCATCCAAGACTTATGCAAGCACTCTCATCATGAAGTTAGTGGCCTCTCAGTATGATGGGAAGACTGGCATCAGGCAGCACATTCTCAACATGTGTGATATGGCCAACAAGCTTAAGGAGATGCAGATGGAGATCTCAGATGGCTTCCTTGTTCACTTCATCATGACCTCGCTGCCCTCATTGTACAGTGCTTTCAGGATCAGCTACAACACCAACAAAGCTATTTGGTCTATCAGTGAGCTGATCAGTTACTGTGTTGAAGAAGAAGAAAGGCTTAAGATTGAGAAGATGAAGGATGTGGTGAACATGGTTCATCACTTGAGCATCAATGACAATCTTTCTAAGAATCAGCATGAGTCAGGTAGCAGCAAGCAAGGCCAGAAGAAGTTTAAGAAGAAAGAGAACCAAAACTTTGGTCCAAGGAACAACAACAAGTTCAAAGGCAAGCAGTCCCATGGTGGAAAGATGTTGTGTTCATTCTGTGCTTCACCCAAACATCTTCAGAAGGGCTGCCCAGGCTTTAAGTAATGGCTGAAACAGCAAGGTAATATTAAGTTTGATGTTGTTTCTTTCGTTGATGAGTTATTCTTAGCACATTTATCCCATAATACTTAGTTAATTGACTCAGGTGCCACTGTGCACATTTCTAATTCGTTACAGGTATTCAGTTCGATCCGAACTATAAGAAGGGAGGAGCGAAGCCTAAGAGTGGCTGATGGGAACATGGTTGAAGTCGAAGGCGTTGGAAGCTTCTCCTTAGAGTTGTCAGGCGGCTTCCAGCTTAATTTAGATGATGTCCTTTATGTTTCTAGTTTAAAGAGAAATATTATTTCCGCTTCGCGTTTAGATAAATCTGGACATGTGTGTGAGTTTGGCAACTCGGTTTGCAACATTAAATTTCATAATATTAGTGTTGGTCTTGGTCATTTGCAAGGCGATCTTTATTTGCTCTCTCTTAATGATAATTATTCTGTAATGAATGTTTGTGATGCGATGCATAAGCGTAAGCGTGATAATGAGACTTCTTCGAAATTGTGACACTGTCGCCTTGGCCACATTTCGAGGGGGAGAATGGAGCGTCTCATTAAAGATGAGATACTTCAGGAGTTAGATTTTTCAGATTCAGAGCAGTGCATCGACTGCATTAAGGGAAAATATGCTAAGACTATTAAGAAAGGAGCAACTAGGAGTACGGGCGTATTACAAATAATTCACACAGATATCTGTGGCCCTCTCTCAGTAACATCGGTAGACGGTTATGATTCTTTTATAACATTTACTGATGATTATTCCCATTATGGACACATTTACCCCCATCCAAAAGCGTTCAGACGCTTTAGAAATTAAGGGACCATTCGCTAAGTAATTAGAAAAAAATGGCATAAGAGCGCAATACTCTATGCCAGGCGAACCATAGCAAAATGGAGTCGCTGAGCGACGCAACCGTACACTGCTTGACATAGTACGGAGCATGCTCAGTTATTCTAGTTTGCCTGTGGAGCTATGGATGGAAGCATTAAAAACAGCTGCTCACATACTTAATCGGGTTTCGTCTAAGTCAGTTCCCAAGACACCTTTTGAGCTGTGGAATGGGAGGAAACCGTCACTTAATTATTTGAAAGTGTGGGGCTGTCCTGCTGAGACTAAATTATTTAATCCACAGCAAAAGAAATTAGATTCTAAGATGGTAAGCTGCCACTTCATTGGATACCCAGAAAAGTCTAAGGGGTACATATTCTACTGTCCTGGTCATCACACTAAGTTCGTAGAAACCAGACAGGCTGTGTTCCTAGAGGACTCAGGAATTAGTGGGAGTTTTCCAAGGAGGGAAGTGACTCTCGAAGAACTACGGGTTGAGCTTCCTGATCCAGTAGTTCAAGAGCCCACAGAGATATATCAGTTTGTACCACCAGTCATTCCTCCTGTTCAGGTAAGTGGCGCCATGCCATCTACTGCTGTTCAGCAGGAGAACATGGAGCAAATGGTCGGGAACCAGGCGCAACCTGCACCACAAGATCAAGTTCCTCAACCAATTCCTCAACCAGTTGCGATTGAACCAGTAAGAAGGTCGCAACGGGCAAAGAGATCAGCTATTCCTGATTATTATGAGACATACTTAAGTGAGGATGTATATGATATCGGGAATGTAAGTGACCCTGCCACATTCAGACAGGCAGTGTCAAGTGAGAATTCCACTAAATGGATTGAAGCCATGGAAGATGAATTAAGATCTATGAGTACTAATAAAGTATGGGATTCAGTAGAAATTCCCGATGGAGTCAAACTAGTAGGCTGTAAGTGGGTCTACAAAACCAAACGTGATTTCAAAGGAAAAGTCGAACGATTCAAAGTTAGGCTCGTAGCAAAAGGGTTCACACAGAAGGAAGAAATTGATTATAATGAGACCTTTTCTCATGTGTCTATCAAAGATTCGTTTAGAGTCGTCATGGCATTAGTAGCCCATTTTGATATGGAGCTACATCAGATGGAGGTTAAGACTGCTTTCCTAAAAGGAGACTTAAATGAAACAATCTTTGTGGCACAGCCAGAAGGTTTTGCCATAAAGGGTAAAGAGCATATGGGATGCAAATTAAAGAAGTCCATTTATGGACTTAAGCAAGCGTCCAGACAGTGGAATCTTAAATTCGATGAGGTCATTAAGAAATTCAGATTTAAGGAGAATGATATGGATAGTTGTATCTACGTCAAAGTTAAGGGTGGAAAATTAATAATTCTAGTGTTGTATGTGGATGACATACTATTAGCGTGCAACGATAAGAACATGTTGCATGAGACTAAGAATTTCCTCTCATCCAACTTTGATATGAAGGATCTTGGTGATGCCTCATATGTCCTTGGCATTGAGATACACCGAGATAGAGCCCAAGGAGTACTAGGATTATCTCAGAAAGCTTATATTGAGAAAATGCTTAAGAGATATAACATGGATAAGTGCAACACTTCACCTGTTCCTATTCAAAAGGGCGATAAGTTTAGTCAAGCACAATGCCCTAAGAATGACTTAGAAAGAGAAAGAATGAACAATGTTCCTTATGCATCAGCTGTCGGAAAGTCTGATGTATGCACAAGTTTGTACGCGTCCAGACTTGGCATTTGCAACCAGAGTTTTTAGTAGATATCAGTCAAATCCAGAATGGGCTCACTGGGTAGGTGTCAAGAAGGCGTTAAGATATTGTCAAGGCACCAAAGATTACATGCTCACATATAAGAGGACAGACAATGTTGAGGTTGTATGTTACACTGATGCTGATCTTGCTGGTGATGAAGATGATAGAAAATCCACTTCTGGATATATCTTCACTTTGGCAGGGGGAGCAATTTCATGGAGAAGTGGTAAGCAAGGTGTAACGGCTGCATCTACGATGCAAGCTGAATTTGTGGCATGTTATGATGCAACAGGACATGCAGTGTGGCTTAAGAATTTTATCCCGGCATTAAGAGTTGTGGATAGTATCTCGAGACCTATCACAATGTACAGCGATAATCAATCTGCAGTAATCTTTTGCGCAAACGATAATTTCTCTAGTGCTTCTAAGCACATTGACCTCAAATATCATGTCGTGAAAGATAGAAACCGGGATCGCACAATTAAGATTGAGCATATAAGTACTACAACAAATATTGCGGATCCGCTCACAAAAGATTTATCACCATTCCTCTTTCTGAAACATATCCTAGGTATGGGTTTGGTTGATACTTTTGATCAGGTCCTGGTTCTGGGCCATTAATATTTCCCCAAATAAGAATAAGAATCCTGACAAAGTTTTTCAGTAAGGCTATGGGTACTGTTGTCCCAGTATGTCGTTGTGCTGCTGACGATGCAGTGGTCTTGTACTTGCTGATTTACGGAGGATGGATTTTAGTTTTAGTTAAGTCTAAGTTAGTGACATAATAAATATTAAGTGTAAGTTAAGAATAAGTTTTTGACCTTCGGTCAAGGGGGAGAATGTTGGTTTTGATTTGGTTGACCTCTGTCAACAACAGAACCAAGAGAAAAAGGGGGAGTTTTTCACCCCGTTAGTTTAGGGATCGGTTCAACAGAACCAATCCGTGAATGCCTTGATCGGGAGGCAAACCTAAGCCTATTTGGCTCGGCCCTGGGCCTACAGTGCTTATAAATAAGAGGGGATCAACCCCAGGATTAGGAACCTAATCTATTCCACCATCCACCGATCATTCAGAGCACTGGAAGGCTCAGAAGCGCGAGTACCATGCCCGGGGCAGTGCCGGTGGCGTCCTGAAGGCCGCCGCTACCCCGAGAGAACGCTCAAGGAGCGTCTGCGCTACGTCCCCGATGCCGTCAACACCATCGACGTCGTCGTGCCTACACCTACTTCTAGCAGTGCCATGGACACCACTACCACTAGTATAGACCGAACATTTGATTCCGCATTAGTTAATGTATTAGAAATGATCTACTTTGGATTAGTGATCTTGGTTAGTCAAGTCAGTGCTAAGCTTTGTTAGATTTTATTCCGAACAATTGGGACCCTGTTCGCGACCCAGAACCTGGGGCTGGTGCTAAGTGGATGTTGTCGCACGGGGAGAATTGTTAGCACCGGGTTAGCGACACACGTGCCCACCGGGCCGCGACTCACGCGTGCCCGCACATGCCCCAGGTTGTGGGGTTGGCACCGGGCTAGTGACACACGCGCCCACCGGGCCGCGACTCACGCGTGCCCGCACAGGCCCCAGGCTGTTGGGTCGCCACACACACACCCGAACGCACAGCAGCGAGTCTTATGTCTGTTGGGCTGACACTCCTCCCAAAAAGTTAGCCTGATAGGGGGTTGCACCCTCACCATATAAACCATGCTTGCCCACCCACAACTCTCAATGTGTGACTATTCCCAACAATTCCCCCCTCAAACATTGAGAGACACCGGGCCAACTAGGGCTTTGATACCAATTGTTGGCACCGGGCTAGCGACACACGCGCCCACTGGGCCGCGACTCACGCGGTCCGCACATGCCCCAGGCTGTTGGGTCGCCACACGCGCACCCGAATGCACAGCAGCGGGTCTTATGTCTGTTGGGCCGACACTCCCCCCAAAAATCTAGCCTAATAGGGGGTTGTACTCTCACCATATAAACCATGCTTGCCCACTCACAACTCTCAATGTGGGACTATTCCCAACAAGAAGAAGCCCAGCTCAAACTCGACGTTCTTGGAGACCAGAATCTCGTTCCCGGAGATGCCGTCGCCGGGGACGATGCTGTCGCCGGCGAAGGCAGCGACGGCGAAGAATGCGCAACCAAGGAGGACAAGAGGGGAGGTGGGCAGCGCACGCTCACGTGGCCGGGAAAGCGGGAAGGCGCGCTTCATAGGCGCCCCCATTGGCGAGCGTCACTAGCAGGGGAACGAGCACGGCATGGTGTGGCTGGCACAAGGCAACGCAAGCTGAGAACAAGATGAATCAGCAATGCGAAGCAGAATGTGGTGAGCCAGTGGCTGGATCCTGAAAGTCCTTATCCACGGGTGGGTGGTAGAATTTGTCAGGAACACGCCAGAGAGACGATGCAGATTACGTCGCCGGCGAGCTCACGGCCAAACACAAACTCACGCGAACACAGAGGACACGATCTCGTTGGTGCTGTCAAAACTTGGCAGCTTTTCCATGGTCTATTGCTATGTTTATATAACAGATTACAAGGAAAGTAATTTGGCCCTCTCAATCCGGCCGAGCACAATCAGTGCAATCACACACTAACTTTCTAAAATAAGCCATTAGCTAAACTAGGAGAGCACTAATCTAGCACCTAAGGATTACTATCAACAACCTCATCCTAAGCCTTGTGGTGCGAACTGCATACATCAATCAGGCCAATCTTAGAACGAAGTTCATGGAACTTGGTTTTGCCCAGCGGCTTCGTCAGAATGTCGCCCAGCTGTTCTTCGCTCCTGATGAACTCTACCTCGATCAGACCTTCTTCAACAGACTACCGGACCAGGTGGTACTTCACTTGAATGTGCTTACTCTGGCCGTGGAGTACTGGATTTTTCATCAAAGCAATGGCGGACTTGTTGTCCACCCTCAGCATTGGTGCTCTTGGTGCTGATCCCTGCACCTCAGCTAGCACTCTGGCTAGCCACAATGCCTGACAAGCAGCATTGGCAGCTGCTATGTATTCTGCCTCACAGCTTGACTGTGCCACCACCTTTTGTTTCATGGACTGCCAGGTGATTGGGCTGCTGCTGAGGAAGAAAATCACCCCTGTCGTGCTCTTCCTTGCATCAACATCCCCAGCATAATCGCTGTCACTGAAGCCCATCAGATGAGCCTCCTTCTCCTTCTTCCTGCCAAACCAGAGTCCCCAGTTCTTGGTTCCCTCCAAGTAGCGCAAGATATGCTTCACTGCCTTGAGATGATCCTCGCGTGGCTCTTCCAGGAAGCGGCTCACATACCCAACAGCAAAAGAAAGATCTGGGTGAGTGTTCACCAAATACCTCAAGCTCCCAACGATGCTTCTATAAGCTGTTGCATCCACCGGCGGTTCTGAACTGAACTTGCTCAGTTTCAGCCGTGTCTCCATTGGCACCTGACAGGGGTTACACCCTGCCATGCCACTTCTCTCCAGGATCTTGGCAGCATAAGCACCTTGGCTGAGCGAGATGCCACTCGCGCCCTGCTTCACTTCAATGCCGAGATAGTAGTAAAGCAGACCAAGGTCACTCATCTTGAATGCAGCTGCCATCTCCTCCTTGAACCGCTTGATGTCGTCGCAGCTGGCTCCAGTGATCACCAGGTCGTTGACGTACACCCCGACCACCAGCTGCGCGCCCTGGTTTGGCCTGATGTAGATGGCATGCTCCGAGGGACTCCTCCTGAACCCCAGCGACTGCAGTGTGTCGTCCAACTTCGCGTTCCAGGCACGCGGCGCTTGGTGTATCCCGTACAAAGCCTTCCGCAGCCTGAACACCATGTGCTCCTTGCCGGTGATGATGAAACCAGCAGGCTGCTCCACGTACACCTCCTCCTGCAGGTCGTCGTTCAGGAACGCCGACTTGACGTCCATGTGGTGCACCTCCCACCCCTCGTGCGCAGCAAGGGCGATGAGCAGGCGCACCGAATCCAGCCGAGCCACCGGGGCGAACACCTCATCGTAGTCGATGCCGTGCCGCTGCGCGTATCCCTTCACCACGAGATGCGCCTTGTGCTTGGACACCGCCCCATGTTCATCCCTCTTGACCTTGAAGACCCATTTCAGCCCAATCGCCCGCCTCCCAGGCGGGAGATCAGCAAGGCTCCAGGTCTGATTGTCCTTAATCGACTCCATCTCCTCCATCATCGCCTTCCTCCAGCTTGGGCAGCGCTCTGCCTCAGCAAATGAGGCTGGCTCATCGGAGCTCACTGCGTGCAGCTCCTCCATCAGCAGTGCTCACGGCGCGAACCCGAGCGGTGATGTCGGCCCGAGGATGTTTTCAATCTTCTAGAAGCGGAGCGGAGCCTCCTCATCATGGCAGCATCCAGATTGTCGTCGCCACCGGCAGGTGGCGAGGCAAACTCCATAGCCTGCGCCCCGTCGGAACCTCCTGCCGCCTCTCCTGCAGTGGCGTGCGGCGATGGTGGCGGTGTCGTGTCGCTGTCCGCAAGACCATCCCAGGCAGCCTCGGTAGCACCCTTAGCAGCCGTCGGAGGTCCCTGTCCCACGATGGAGTACTCCACCGTGAACACATCGTCGTCGCCGTCCGCCACGCTAGAGCTGCTACTGGCTGCCCAGTCCCACTGGTCTTGATCGTCGAAGACAACATCCCGCGTCACATTGACACTCTTGGTGATGGGATCGTAGGCGCGGTACGCCTTCGTCCCATGCTCGTAGCTGATGAAGATCATCTTGCGGCCATGATCCTCCAGCTTCGACAGGTGAGGTCGAGTGTTGCGGACGTAGATGATGCAGCCGAACGTCTTGAGGTGGTGCACAACCGGCTTCTTCCCGTGCCACGCCTCGAACGGCGTCATGCCGTCCACACTCTTCGTCGGGCACCTGTTCAGCACATACACCTCCGTGCTTACCGCCTCGCCCCAGAACCAGCCAGGCAGCCCCTTCGCTTTGAGCATGCTCCGGGCTGTGGCCACCACAGTCCCATTCCGGCGTTCGACCACGCCGTTCTGTTGCGGACTGTAGGGCACGGTGTGCTGCCGGTGAACGCCGTCCACCATGCAGTACTCCGCGAACTCGATCGAGGTGAATTAACCCCCTCGATCAGTTCGGAGTACCTTCAGCTTGACTCCAGACTCGCCTTCTGCCCGCTCTTGGATCTCCTTGATGGCAGCCGCAGCACGATCCTTCGAAGGAATCGCGGCTACCCACATGTATCTGCTCAGGTCATCCACCAGCAGCAAGAAGTACCTGTTGCCCCTTAGCGTCGCCGGCGTGATGGGACCGCAAAGGTACCCATGCACCAGTTCCAGGCGCTCCCGCGCACGGTACTCTGCTTGCGCCGGGAAGGATGTGCGCCTCTGCTTGCCCGCCTGGCAAGCCTCGCAGACCCTCTCCACCTGTCCGAGCTCCGGCAGCCCTCGAACCAGCTCCTCCCGAGCCAGCTTCCGGAGTGCCGTCATGTTGACATGGCCGAAGCGCTCGTGCCAGCGCCACACCACCTCGTCGTCGCGCCCGCGCATCGCTAGGCACACCGGCTGTGCCATCTTGAGGTGGAGCAGGTACAGCCGGTTTGCCGCCCGCCGCGCCCTTGCCAGCAGTTGGCCGCCAGGCTCTCGGACCCTCGTGACCCCGGAGCCTATCTCGATCTTGTACCCGACCTCTTCGAGCTGCCCGATGCTCACGGTGTTTGTCGTCAGTCGTGGAATGAAGTAGACCCCGTCGAACGAGCGAAGCTCACCGTTCTTGCAGACGAACGTGACCATCCTGCGGCCTTCGATGCGCGCGCCGAGTCGTTGCCAAAACGCACGGTGCCCAGCACTGCCGTGTCCAACTTGGTGAAGGTGGCCCTGGACCCGGACATGTGGTTGGTTGCCCCGGTGTCCAGGACCCACGTCTCCGCCTCGCGCTCCGACTCCACTCCGAGCTGGGCGAAAACCTTATGCTCCCAGAACTCGATCTGAGATCCGGATCCCGCCTCCGCCGCTCCATGACTGCCACCACCATGTGCCTGCCCCGGCCTCTGTAGTGGCAGGGCAGCACGCGGCAGCGGAATCGCCGTCAGGGAAGTGGTCGACGGGGATCCAATCGGCGGTGCCGAAGTGGATTGCGGCGGCGATGAATGGAGGACGGTCATGGAGGCCCTGACGAGGGGGAGCGACGCCTCCTCATCCTCCAGGATGGCGTGGGCCTGCTCCTTCTTGGGCCGCGAGGGGCAGTCGCGGGCCCAGTGGCCTAACTTGCCACACCTCCTGCATTCATCACCAGTGGGCTTACCCGATGACGGCCCACCCGACGACCAGCCTCCACGCCCACGGCTGCGCCCGCGTCGTCCTCCTCCGCGACGCCCTGAGCCGCCGCTTGTGCCGCCGCCGGAGTGGTTCTCCGTCTCCCTCTTCTTCCGCCGGGCGTCCCACTCCTCCTCCGTGAGGTAGAGGCGCCCGTCGTGTTGCAGCGACCCCGGAGCCTCCTCGAAGGCGTCCTCTGCCACCTTCAGCCGCCCCACCAGATCGGAGACGGTGAGGGTCGTCACGTCGAGGAGCGTGGTGATCGAGATCACGATCTGCTTGAAGCGCGGTGGAATGCTTCGCATGATCTTATCCACGATCTTTACCTCCTCGACTGGATCGCCGAGCGTGGCGAGGGTCGACGCCATGCTGTTGATGCGCAGCGCGTAGTCCTCAATGGACTCGCCTTCGCCGAACGTCACCATGTCGAACTTCCGCCGGAGTTGTGCCGCGGACGCCTTCTTGACACGTTCGTTGCCGACCCGCATCTCGGCGATGGTCTTCCAGGCCTCCTTTGCTGACTCCTTGCCGACGATGGCGGGCACCATCTCCGGCGGCACCGCACTACAGAGAGCTTCGAGCGCCATCATCTCGTCATGCTCGTCGACACCCCCCTTTTCGACGATGTTCCAGAGCGACCTCGCCTTCAACTTCACCTTCATCAGCAGTGCCCAGTCGGAGTAATTGGTCTTGGTGAGGACGGGGTAGCTACTCCCGCCGCTCACCTCACGAATCACCCGCTGGATCACAACGCCATCGCCGGCGGAGCTGTCGGCGAGCTTGTCACTCGGCTTCTTCTCGTCACCCATCAGTCCCCGGTCCGGAAACCGGCTCTGATGCCAATTGTCAGGAACACACCGGAGAGACGACGCAGATTACGTCGCCGGCGATCTCACGGCCAAACACAAACTCACGCGAACACAGAGGACACGATCTCGTTGGTGCTGTCAAAACTTGGCAGCTTTTCCATGGTCTATTGCTATGCTTATATAACAGATTACAAGGAAAGTAATTTGGCCCTCTCAATCCGGCCGAGCACAATCAATGCAATCACACACTAACTTTCTAAAATAAGCCATTAGCTAAACTAGGAGAGCACTAATCTAGCACCCAAGGATTACTATCAACAGAATTGCCATCCCAACTCCAGCAAGCAAGAACCGTCGCCGCCTCCGTTTTTGACCAACCTTTAGTTTCGGAAAACATCGCCCCTGGATCTCCTGCCACCTACATTGCGCAGTCGCCCCGTAAACTTTAGTTGAGGAGTAAATCTCAAAACTTTATGCCATATTGCCATTGCCATCAAAAGTGGATGCAATTGGATTAGTGCGTAAACTCAGTGGACCAAAAACATGAGAAATTAAAGAAATGTCTGCAAACCAAATGTGAGTCATGTGACTATTTATTTGTTTATTTATTTTGGGTAGGTATTGACCAAACTGTTCGAAAGCTATAAGGCCAGTCCCAACCCAAGAAACCACTAGTAGTTTCTATAGTTGCCATGTCATATAGACACTACTCATAAAAACTATACCTTCAATGGATAGTTTCTTCAAAATAAAGTGTTATCCAATTATATCTATTCTCTCTCCTATTCCTCTCCAATCCTCTCTTCTTTTGTCTTGGTTTTCGTGTAGACATGATTTTTTACATGAGATCTGGTTTCTTCATATTTTATCTTCTCTCCTCATTAACTTTGCTGCCACCTCAGCTTTTTGCTTACATGGCAACGTATTTAATGCTATGGAAACCAGCTGAATTGGAGGGTTGGGAGTCGGGTTTAATTAACCGACCGGTCCGGTCAAACCGGCGGGGTCCGGTACCGGTATACCGGACCGGTTTGGCCGGAAACCGGTAGATTCCGGTCAAATTCAAATTTGAATTCAAAAAATTCAGTTCAACCGGTTCGTACCGGTATACCGGCCGGTTAGACCGGTTTTCCGGCCGGTTTGACCGGTTTGAATTCATTAAAATCGTATGTGTAACCGGTTTGGAACGGTATACCGGCCGGTTTGACCGGTTTACCTGCCGGTTTGACCGGTTTACCAAGTGGGCCTTAATGGGCCGTCTCATTTTTTTCCTTTTCTTTTTTTGGTTTAACTTTAAATGCCAGAAAAGTATGTTAAACGAACGATTTTTTGAGAAAATTTGACACCATTAGATTCGTCGCACCTTGAAGTATTTTTAGGAATTTTTCATTTTTTTGAATTCAAATTTGAATTTTGAATTTGGACCAATTTGGTACCGGCCCAAACCGGAACCGGACCGGTTCCCACCAGTTTTGTAAACCCTGGTTAGGACTGCTCTAAAGCTCTTGCAAGTTGAGAAACACGTAGCAGCCTTTCAAAAAAGAATGAATAACTTGGACAAAGACGGACCTGTCAAAGGACCATGCATATTTCTCCATCCATCCATGAAAGCAACTGAATCCACTTCTCTTGGCCCCTTCTCTTCGTTGGGTCTGTGGGATGGATTCCACTTCCAATCGGCTACCTTGCTGGGCGCCGTTTGGCCGGTCTCCTCTGGCTTTGGCTCCAGGTATTGTAGCAGTACAGTAGCAGACGGAGCTAGAGTAGGGAAGCCACTTTGGCTTCTCCGGATTCTACTTTATTTTTCATCTCAGTTTGCCTTCTAGGTGCATGCTACAGTAACTGTACAAGATAAAGCCGGGTCTGATTGAAGCCGTGCCAAGTCGGGTCACTCTAGGTGACAATGAACAAAATATCACCGGTAGGATTTGGCGTTGACGAACTTACAGAGTAAACGAATACCCCTACAAAATTGTAAAAAATGGTATAAGGTGCAAAAGAAAAAGATCATTGGATCGGAAATAAGGAGAAACTACAAATTACTCCCTCCATCCAAGTATGATAGATATATTTCCATATGGCACAATGACCAAGAGCACCAAGTGTACTTATCAATCTCATAAATGCCACATAGACTTTTTATTGGTCCTCCAATGTTTTAACTAGGAACTCCTCGTTTCTAGTGCTATTTATTGCCACAACACATGCCAATAGCAAATATAGCTATCATTTTTGAACATTTGAAGTTTTGAAATATATCTATCATACTTGGATGGAGGGGGTACAAAATAAGGCATTAGAAAAGGTAGAAGCAGGGGCACGACAAGTTAGGCCAATCTCAATGGAGTTTCATGGTATTAAATATAATCAATTTTGCTGACATGATAAGGAGAGAGAATGATGAAGTTTTATGGGATGTAAGAAGAGTTTGATCACCATAAAACTATGCACTAAGACTGACCTTAAAGTGCAAAGGAAAATAAGCATCGAACTATATAGCATAGAATGGTATTCGGTCCCAAACATAGAACTATTCTTATTGATGAACAATATATCCGCAAGGTAAATAAATTAAAGTGGACATATTATACATCAATAATTAGTAAAATGTACAAAGAGAATGAAAAGAAAATTTTAGCATTAAGAAAAAGAAAAAAGAAAAATAGAGAAGGGTAAGGAAATAAAAGGAAAATATAACAAAATAAATATAATAAAAAATTTATAGTTAGAGGGGGAAAAAAGAAAAAATTTGTAGGGGACTATAGAAAAAATAACAGATAAGAAGGCATATACTTATGTCGCGGACTATGAGTTATGGTAATTATAGCGCTTTATTAGTTCAGGGCAGTGTCACGGACCTGACGGTCCGTCACCATCAACACCGCTATGCCTGTGCATATGCAGCAGTGGCATGCTTGTTCAACAATACAGAATACTGAGAACACTAGCAACCTTCAGAACACACTAATTTTGCTGGATGATCTCGTTTAGCTACTGCTTAAAGAACACGTTTAATTATATAAAATGAAAATTATCAAAAGGAAAAAAAAACAAGAGAATGGACCATGCCATGACTAGTGTAAACCACTTTGAGTCGTGCTCTATTTAGATTGAACCATGGGAACCGCCGGTCATTAAGAACAAAAAAAAAGAGAGCAAAATAGCCATTTCAATCGAGCTACTACTTTTCAAGGCTTAAATTTGTTATCCAAGCATCAAATAGGCCAATTTAGTCCTCAAACTTTTTATTTTGTCAAATTTTATCTCTATGGTGATATCACATACATGACATGCCAAAGCCGCCATTCAAGAGTGTGTGAGAGCGGGGACGCCATAGTATTCTAGCCTGGTGCACAGGCACCAGGGTGAAAACCAATTTTTATAGGTAAATTGGCTAATATTTACCACATATCAAAATAAAATTATATTTTTTTTTACTTATGGGTGCACTACCTTAATGTTTATGTTAGCTTTACCCCTGTGTGTAAGCTTCTTAGAAGGCTACTAAGTCGACCACCAATATCATTTCAAGTGTTGTACTGAACCATAATCCACTAGCATAATGAAAAATGAGTAATTGATGATTTGTGTCTATAAACAAAAGGTTTACGCTTTTGTTCATTTGTGCATTATCCTTAACCATTGCGCCATAATTTATATTATACATTGAATAATAAGAATAAATTTTTTTGTGGCGGGTCAAAATTTGACTCATTGCTACAGATAGAGCGGAGTTACTATAGCAACCGATCTGCTCCTAAAAATAAATTTTTCGGGGAGGGTCACTCCCTCACCCAACCCTACAAATGATTTTTAATTTTATTCCAGGAAGTGACTCAATTATAAAAATAGCACGGCAGACAGTCCATCCTTAGTGGGTGGACTGTTCGCTGGTTTGGACGTCCGAACCTCGCAGTGAAGTTTGGACCTCCGAAACTGCGGACCGTCCGCCAGCTATTGCCGGGCTGTCCGCAGTGCTATTTTTAGGGGCAGGTGACGCCACCACCCGCCCCTGAAAATTAGTTCCTCTACAGCATCTACATCATCGATCCATGTCCCAACGCCCTCCGCCAATCACACGCCACCGGCCACCACCGCAACCACTACATCACCGTTCTTTTCTTTTCCTTATCTCTTCGATTTTCTCCCTGTCAGACCCGGGGCAACGAGACTGCTCACAGGTGTGGAATATTCCAAAATAAGGAATAGCACATGGCATGTACTTTATCCTGGTGTAAATACTCGTACAGAGGTAGGACTAGTCAGATTGAAGGAAACTACGCGGTAGGCATTCGGAAGGACTCCTTGAGTAGTATTCGGCTAGAATTTTCATGTAACATTGGTCCTCCCAGACTGTATAAGGGCAAGCACGGACCTTCTCGAAATAATTAACTCATCTAAGGCAACACAAACAACACACATGACATAGGGTATTACACATCTCGCGGTCTGAACCTATCTAAAGCTTTGCGTTCCTTGCACCATCGGTTCCAGACTCGGCAAAACCCTACCTACAACCCCTACTACTTGGGGTATCCTTGAGTAGATTTGGTGGATAAACACCAATACTCCACATCTCTTCTCTCCCACCCACCACACCTCTCCTCCCCGACCTTGGTATAACCGCCACCTCGCCTCCCCTCCCCCTCACTTGCCGCGCAGGGCCCCCGCAAGCAGCTCGCCACCATTCCCCTCGCTTGCCGTGCGGGGCCCTAGCCTGGCGCGGTGGCGCGGTTGGCTTTGCGCGGTGGGCGGGCTGTGGTGGAGCTGAGCCACGTCAAGGAGGGGCACCTGGGAAGCCCGCAGACACAGGAGCGGTGCAGATGTAATCCCTCACTGAGCGCCAAGTCCGCGCGACCGGAAGCAGCCAGCAGTAGATGCGGTGGCACCCAAGAAGAGGTGAGAAAGCTGTGATTTATTAGCTTCAAGTCCGACGCTCCCTTCATATGCGAACCCTTTTTAGGAGAAATCTCTTTATTAGCTTGTTTGTTGTTAGGTGATTTGTCTGCGGGAGGACAACAGAGAGTGTGAAACTCAAGTGAGGGAGAGCTCGGCCGCTGTTGGTGATGTCTCGGCCGACGACGGGCACAACTGGAGGAAGCGTGGCGCTGCAGGCTCCGGGGCGCGGAGCGCGGAAGGGCTAGGTGTTAGAACTTTAAGAGCGCAGGGGGAATAGATCCAGTGGATTTTGTTCAACTTTCTCTATTCGGAGTGCAAGGGAATCCTAGATCTATAACAATAACAGAAACTAAGGGGGGTGAGAACCTTCTCCAGTGGAGCTCGAGCTGCCTGCTATCTCGTGTTTCTCGATGAAGATCCACGCAGGGCCGGCGACGGTCGGCGCAGTGAAGACATGGTGGCGGCGACGCAGTGGAGTGGCAGCGCCTGTGGTGCTTCCCACCGCTACAGCCCACCCTCTCTGACCGGATTAGGGTTTTGAGGTGGGGAACAGTAGCGGCGGTGAACCTTTTGATCCGAGCTGTCAGTCCACACCTCCTCCTTATAAGGCTGTGTGATGGAGGCCCACCAACCTCGTCTTGGGCTGGGCCCCCGATCAGAGCGCGAGGTCAAGAGATTAGTTGGCTGTTGGGCCAACTGATGGAGATCAACTCTAACATTCTCCCTCTTGATTTCATCTTATACTTTCAACTTTATATCTTTTACTCCTTTTATATTTCATCACAGATAATGCATAGAGCAACTTCATCATCACTGTCAGTTGCCGTTAGATTCAACAGTTACAATACATGTCTCTGTTATGAAACAGGTGCTTTAACTTTGGGCCCATTATTGTTTGGAAGATATAGGCTATAACATAGACCCATGTCGACTGTATGTTCTCTGTACACACTGGGCGGTAAACCTTTAATAAGCGGATCCGCAAACACTTACCTATCATTTATATGCTCAATACATTACAACATGATTCCGGACTTTCTCCTTTACAACGTATAAATTTGTGTCAATGTGTTGGGCACCACACTTGACTCGTTATCATAGGAGCAAACTACTTAAATGATTATTGCTGTTGTCAACCATTATCAACTTCGGGTACAGATTCCCTTAACTATTTTGCCTGTCCCTCAGTCTCGTATCATGCTATACCATGTCTTTGCATCACATTGATCTTAATTGCTTCATTTTAAAGATTTCCACACAAAACCTCCAAGCGTGAAAGTTAGCAATAATTGTGGATTTCACTACACATTTCACAAGTTCTAATTTTGTACTCACAATCTGTTGAGAGTACATGTTCTTTCCAACTTAGCATGAGGCCGACATTCTCAATTTCATTCCAATGATCTATATCTGGATTGAACTTTTGCTGAAATAACCTGGATACACAGACTATGTCAGGGTAAATTCTTTATCTTCGGGCTCATTAAGCTTCCAACAGCTGAAGCATATGGAACTATTTCATCTCACATTAGTTCCTGGAACACTAAGGTTCTCAAAACTATTACTCTTGACGATATGAGCAGGCGTAGGTTTACTCGTATGCATACTAGCTTCATTTCTTTAGAAGTTTTTCTAAGTATATGCCTTTGTGGTAACCATAATACCCCTTTCTTTTATCTCGATAAGTCTCAATTCTTAGAATGAAAACTCATCACCGAGATCAAAACTTGAGGACAAGGATTCTTTATCTATAACAACATATTAACACTACCACTAGTAAGTAGGGTGTTATCTTCATTTAGTTGTGGAATCAAATTTCCCATTGTTTAACTTTGCTTGAAAGCTATTGTCCTCCTCAATGTCTTTTAAACCCAACCATTCTTACTATTTCAATAAGCTTTAGATACCACCGTCTCGAGGCTTACTTTAATCCACAAATGGATTAGTTATTGTGGTATCCCACATGTTCTTCTTCTCTTTGACCAAAATTTTGTCACAAGTCTTGCTTTATATCTTTTAACATTCCTTCTAGAGTCACATTTTGTTTTGTATGTCCATTATAACCTACTGTGATGGCTCTTTCAGTAATCACTTCTCTTTCCATGGACTTAACCCATGGAATTCTCGTGACTTCTTCAAATGGGGTGGAATCAACATCCATTTTCTTTTCTTTACTTTGTATAGCGCTGTTGTTGCTCCTTTTTGCCAAATGGCAATGGACTAACAAGATCGTGCATAACAAGATCCTTCCTTACTTTATTCATTTTCTTTGAGAGCTAACAACATGTGTATTATACAACATCAGCTGGTATGAGAATCTTTTTGTTCTTCAATCATCGAAGTGGACATCATTCCTACTTCTCTTCAAGTCTTAGGTCTCTACATACCATGCTCCCTTAGATTTTTGCCATCTTTTGTAAAGATGGCGTATCAGTAAAACTTTTTGTTTAGGTTTCAACTGTTAAAGACTTTATATGTGCTATGTAAGCACCATCTTACTATCTTTGAGGGTCGTCCAGTATAAATACTGAATTTAACTATATTTTACTTAGTGGTATCAGTATAATGACTGTTGTACTCCCCTGACAGTCACATTCATTCTTTAATATATCATCTTTTACTTTCAATGCACATTATAAGGGAGTATCTTTCTTAACTGTCTCACATTTCTCCCCATCGAAATGTGGTATGAACTGTTCTGCCACAATTTTAAAAATTATTCATAACTCATTTGAATGAGGAAACTCTTATTACTTCATCCACATGATTACGTCACGCAGAACAAAGTAATTTCTTAATTCGTATGAGAGTACCTTTTACTCATTTCACTTTGAGAACTCAACACAGTCCTTTATTTCATATGACAGTTCTTTTCCTTATTTCACTTCAAGAACTCAACATAGTCCTTTATTTTCAGTACTTTTGCAAGTCACGCTCACATATCATTCTTATCTTGAGGTTCGTATGTAACTTTCCATTTTTCTTAAACTCATTGAGTGCTTAACAATTCTAGAATAGCTTAAAAGCTACTCCAAACTTTTCTCTCAATGTGGGATAAGCCAGCACAAGAGTCATCACAACTTTCTCCTACCATGCAGGATAAGTACTATGCCAACTTTACCCCGCCATGCGGGTATTATCTCATACTTTTCCCGGACATAAATATGTATATTCGATGACACACATGTTTAATCCGACGTTGGTCAAATTAAACATGCATGACTTATTACAACTTTGATTGAACTCAAGGTAAATTCCTCTTGATAGAGAGTATATAAAAGACATTTCATGAACTAAAATCTTATTGCTCTATCTTCTTTTCTTGTATCAATATCCATAAATACTTTTCTTTTCAAGCTATTTTTTACAGAGAATACATTCTCTCATGGAATGGCCTTTTTTCTTTCTGAGTCACAAGTACCCAGCTCATTTTCTTGTGTGTCTTCAAGGAACACGGCATGCAGATCTTTTGTCTGAGAAGACAATGATCAAAACTTTAAGTTTTATTCTACATCACCGTTGGGCAAAAACAGAATAAAACACCTTTCTTCTATATTAATTCCACATCACTGTTGGGCAGAAATGGAATAAATGTATGAAAAACTCAATTAACTTTAAAATCATATATCTACTCCTCAAAATTAAATTCTCCTGTTGGTTCGAATTTAATTCGATGATAATCATCTTTATTGCAGCGGAAACTAGAAAATACATTTCTCTAGTTTAAGAGCAGTTCTTCATCAATTCTCTGAAAAATGGTCACTTCGATGCAAGATTTACTAGAGACTTTAGAATTTAAGCTATGACTCATTGAATTTATAATATTGTTATCATCAATGTTGGTCAGCAAATAATAATTTCATAATTATCTTTATGATTCCAGTAAAGCTTAACTTTGAGACTTCGAACGACACAATAATGCCAAAATTTAACTTTGACTTAAGACAATGGAAGCATTTCTGAAGCTTAAACTTTAAAAATGTCTTTTACACACAAGGAAAACTCATTTAACTTTTAATCTATTCTTTCAATTAAATCTTCTCATTGGTTCCGACTTACTTGAAAGATAACATCATTATAGCAGCGGATAACTTTTCTTTCTTTTTAGAAATAGTACTTTGTACTCTTTTCTCTCTCTAAACAATTTATCCTGTTGGTTCAAAATTGAATAGAGAAAAATGAACATTAAATTACTCAAAATAAGTTCTTTAATCATGCTCTTAAAAATAATTCTTCCATTGTTTGAATTAAAATTAAGAGCAACAACTTTAAAACTTTGCAGCGGAAATAGATAAAATTCAATATTCAGAAGCATTATCATTGTGAAACTTTACTATTCTCTAAAACAAATTATGTCGTTGCTTCAAATTTGAATAGAGATCAAACAATAATCAAAAGTATCAAACTATCAAAGAAAGATGCTTCTAAAAATAGAAGAAACTGATAACTGTGTATTCTTTTCCTGGGGCCCGGCTTGGAATGCGGCCCATAGCCCAAATATGCGCGCGGCGCATTTTCCCAGCGCCCAGCGGCGAGCACTCGGCCCAGTTCTTTTCGGCATAGGGCCGAATCTTTATGCGCTCGCATGGCCCAGCGGTCGTGCAGCCCATTCTACGTGCCGCGCTCCCCCGTGCCCAGGACGCAACCTGGGCCCATGATTTTGGCCTGCGTGCGAGTACCTCCTGGGCCAAAACTGGCCCGTCAGGCGGTCGGGCGATCGCTGACCATCGGATCAAATCCGACGGTTGGGCATTCTTTTCGGTCGATCAAAAACCGGGAAAAAAGGTGGCCGATTCTCTCCAAAAGCGTAGCATCATTTGACTCCTCCTCTCCCGGCCCGAGCCGGTGGCACCACCGCCGCTAGCGGCTATCGCCGGTGCACCGCCAGGTCCGGCCACCCGCCCACTGCCAGCGACCCTTCTTCTTTCCTCCTCTTTCTTTCTGCTCGATCAAGCTGCGGCTAGCCATGGCAGGGGGAGGAGCGGCTCGACGCCTCCGTGGGCCTCTTGTGGATGCGCTGCTGTCAAGCAGCATTGTGGTGGTGCTCGAGTTCGAGCCTCCCTTACAGCGGAGGCACAGTGGTGAGCCTTGACCCGCATGGAGGCAGTGTGACCGCGGTGAGCCGACGCCTCGGGAAGCTGTGCCGCGCGCTGGCGAAAACCTGCGGTGGTGCTTTCCTGCATGAGCCCATGGCTTGGTCAGGCTTTTTGCGGCGGCGGTGCGGAGGCTCTGCACGCCACGGTAAATGGCGACTGTGGGGAAAAGCCAGGTATGCCCCCTCCCCGATCCGTCCTTTCTTTGATTGTTCTAGGGTTAGGGTTTCCTCTATCGATCCGAAAAACATTGCCAACTTCCATGGCGCCACCGTGGAGGTCGGAGTCCGCCAGAGTAGATGAAGCAGTGCGGGGCACCGGAGTCGTGGAAGATGACGGCTTCAATGTGACGTAGGGGCGGCGGTGCGGTGTAGTGAAGACACGATGGTGGCGGTGTAGTGGAGTGGCAGCGCCGGTGGTGCTTCCTGCCAATGCAGCCCACCCTCTCTGATCGAATTAGGGTTTTGAGGTAGGGAACAGTGGCGGCGGTGAACCTCGTGATCCGAGCTATCAGTCCCCTCCTCCTCTTTATAGAGTTGCGTGACGGGGGCCCACCAGCCTTGTTTTGGGCTAGGACCCCGATCAGGGCGCGAGGTCAAGGGATTAGTTGGCCGTTGGGCCAACTAATGGAGATCAATTATAACACAAGGAACGTGCAACCAGCCCGGCCTCGGCTCCGGCGGCGGTGTGCGGCGCTGCAGGAGTGGGGCCGGCTCTATGTTAGCGCGGCCGGCTTGAGCTCCGGCGTCGGCGTGGCGCTGCATGCATGCTCGGGGCTAGCTGGGCTCTAGCGTCAGCACATAGAGCTGCGGATGCGCGAGGCCAGTCGATTGCTGGTGCGGCCGCTGCAGCACTCGCGCCAGGAGCCGCCGGAGCCGGGATGGCAGCCCCGAGTGGCGCCACCGGTTTTTTTGTTTTCTATTTGATTTTAAGGGTGGGTCACCTCGTCGTCCGCCGCTACAAATCACCCGCCCCCTAAAAATGAATTTGTAGGGTTGGGTGGGGGCATGATCCACCCCTAGAAATAGATTTGTAGGGGCAGGTGAGGGTATGACCCGCCTCTAGAAATTGATTTTTATGGTCGGTCGCTTTACCCACGCCTACAAATACTATTTTTAGCAGCGAAAACTAGAGGCAGGTGCGCCGTCCGCCCCTAAAAAAATGGTTTTGCCCGCTGCTACAAATCTTTATTGTAGCAGTGTTTGCCAATTTGATAGTTGAGAGCAAATTTTAGCTTTAGGTAAAAGTTGAGGGATCAAACTAAAAAACAAGCACGGCCCTCAAAATCTTCTAGGCCACCTTGCTGCAGACATGCAGCAGATAGTACAAAAATGAAAAAAAAAAAGAAGCATAGTCATCCTCTAAACAAAAAGAAAAGGAAATAAGCATTTGTTTAAACCCAATATCTGCAATAGAAGACGAGTGACGGGATTAATGTGCAGGAAAACTGCGTCCAAAATAAAGTACTTGCATCCAAGCTCGATTGGATGAAACGATTGGCAATAAGGCCGGCCACAATGTGACAGGGACGCTCACAAAATTGTGGGACCCCCAGAGGGAAGGGACACATCACTATCCGAGAGCTGCAGCGGGGAGGGCCCAAGGCCCTTTGTTTCCATCAGTTTTTTTTTAATTCTATCATATCAAAAGGAATTTTACCATTTAGAAATATTAAATAAAATTTATTTATAAAACCTTTTTGATAGATGGGTGATAATTTGCGAGACGAATTTAATGAGACTAATTAATCCATAATTTGCTACAGTGATACTACAGCAACCATCCACTAATTACAGATTAATATACCTCATTAGATTCGTCTCGCAATTTAGCCACAGGGTTCTGCAGTTAGTTTTGTAATTAGATTTTATTTAATATTAATAAATATCAAGATTCTCTTGGATGTGACATAGTCTAAAGTTTAGCCCCTGGAACCAAACAACCCCTAATAAAGATTAAGAAGAAGGAGTGGTTGATGTGACTTGGCTTGCCTACTCAAAAGATTGGTGTTGTCCTATGAGCTTTGTTCTTGTCCCAAGTGAGAATGGTTAAAATCATGCCACTAACTAAAACTACAAGTTTAGATTCAGTTTATTAAAATTTGATGTTTATTAAAATTTTGGAAAAATTATGGTACATTTTAATTGTGTTAAAAATAAATTATGAATATTTATCGTGCGGGTGTTCATATTCCAAAACCTAAAGGCGAGATTAGTGCCTGAACACCAGTTGCATCGGCACCAGCTGGATTAGTACGATGTTAGATGTTAGCAGTACGGTCCCATAAATAGCCTTCTGGATCTAGCACGAAGTAGATTAATCTTTGTTGCTTTGGCTTCTTTTTTTTTTTTTGAGGATAAAGCTGCCTTCCATTAAATATGGCCAGGATTACATTCCGACTCCAACAAGACACGCACGCAATCCGGAGTTTCATGCCACACACCGGATGTTTCTATGCTAGTGATTTGCCTAGTCAGTACATGGGCAACCTTATTACAATTCCTACTAGCAAAAGTAAACAAGAAATCAAAGAAAACTAAGCTGAGGTCTTTGATCTCCATCAGGACGGGATAAATCGCAGAACGTTGAGCTGGACCAGCTCAAGGCAGTCCGTCTCCAAATGCAACTTCTGGACACCACACTGCTGAGCCAGCCCCAAAGCATCTCTACACGCCATCGCTTCCATCGCACATGCGTCAAGGCAGCGCTCATACCATTTTGCTTGCCCTGCCATAAACCTCCCATTGTGATCACGTAACACACATGCCGAGGCTCCGTGGCTATCTTCCGCGTAGTATGCTGCATCTGTATTGCACTTCACCCATCCCAACAGTGGTGGCCTCCATCTTTCCTCCACAGGAATAGAAATAGTATCCTTGGCAGGGTGCATGATATGCCATAGGTCAAAGGCTGTATCACGTACCCAGCACGACGCCTGCCTTATAGTCATAGATTGCTCACCATGTCTTCGTTTATTTCTCATCATCCAAAGCGCCCACATACCACAGATGATTATAGCTCGATCATGCCTCGAGCATATATCTGCAAGCAAATCTGTCGCCCATGTGACCGGATGTAGAATAGGAATTTTCACACCGGTCATCTTCACCACTTGGTGCCAGAATTCTTTAGCCACAGTACATTCCATCAAAACATGTTTGACTGATTCTTCTGTTGCCCCCACACACTTCACAGTTAGCAATTGGTTCAATGTGTCGTCTACATAGCACCTGCCTTGCTGGTAGGAACTCATGCAACACTCGCCACCAGAACACTCTCACCTTGGGTGGCACTTCCAGCTTCCAGATCATCCTCCATACACCATCCGATGAGGTATTTGGCTGGTCTTGTTCTCCCCTGCCTTCTCCTTTATCGAGTGTTGGGGACACCACCTTCGGGCCGGTCGCCGAAGGCGCACGAAGACAAGACGTCAGGAGCAATGAAGCCGATGTCAAGAGCAAGCGCGGAGATGGCCCGTCTCATGGGTCCTCGGGTCGGAAGACGAAGACAGGCGAAGACCGGGCGACACAAGCGTCCTGACGAGGAGTGGTCAGTGGGCCCCCACGGTCTTTGTCGATCAGGTCGAAGAGGGCCGCCTGGAGTTGTGGGCCCTTCTGAGCTGTACCGCACGTAGGCTGGGATTTGGAAATCACGTGTACGTCCAGAAATATGACCGTTGTAAGGGTGCAAAAGAGTAATTGTACATTGGAGGCGTAACGCCACCTATAAATACCCCATGTAATGTTCATTGATGGGACACATTGAATAGAGAGAGAACATTTACTGCTTGAATTGTGTGCTTGTCTCTTACTGTTGTAGTGTCCGTCCGTTCCGGAGACGCTCTCCACCAACAGTTTGGCGCCCACCCGTCGGTTCGATACACCACATGGCGGCGACGAAGAAGAGAGGAACCACCGGAGCCACTTCGGAGGACACGACGACGACGACGACAACAACACCCTCGCAGGGCGAAGTGGCAGCAACACAGGCGAATGGGACTACCAGCGACGGCGTCTCTGTCGACGCCCTTGCAGATGGCCAGCTTGAAGTCAACCTTCTGGACCTCGGCGTCTCGCCGAAGACATCGCGGCGATGCGTCGCATTGACGCTCGCATCGAAGAGGCGCGAAGGGATCAGCAGCAGGCCTTGGAAGCAGAACCTTCGGAGCCACAGATGACGACAAGAGCGAAGGGGAAGAAGACCATGCTCACCGAAGCAGAGCGTCAAGAGCAATACAACAAGTTGAGGGAGGAGGAGCTTCGCTGCAAGGCGATGCAAGAGAAGCTCCGTGTCCAGCGGCTGCAGCTCGAGAAATTGCAGGCACCACCACGACCACCACCGCAGAAGGAGATGATCGGGGTCAACCCGCGACAACAAGAACCACCAAGGTTCCGCCCGAAGTTCGTGCCAGTCGAGGAGATCTCTGACCATTCTGAGTCAGACGGCGAAGAGCCTTACCGAAGAAGGCACCAAAAAATATCACCACTGTCCGAAGAGCTGGAGGAGGTGCAGTGGCCTCATCGCCTCAACCCAGCAATATTGCCGCAGTTCGATGGGGAATCAGACCCCGAAGAGTTCCTCCTAAAATATGAAGCCACCATAGAAGCATCGGGAGGATGCACCGCGTGTAAAGCGAAGGTGCTCGTCCTCGCAGTGAAGGGCTTGGCGCAGCGTTGGTATGCAAACATCCCTTCAGGAACCATTCTGTCTTGGAAGCAGCTTCACTTCGAACTATGTGCAAGTTTCCGTGCGGTGAGGCCCGACGAAGTCACATCCTGTGATTTTCACGATCTGAGGCAAGGAAGTATGACCTTGCAATAATATCTTCAGAGCATCATGAAGCTTCGCGCAAGAGCACCCAATGTCGCCGACCAGAGCATCATCGACTCTGTGGTGAAGGGGATCAACTTAGGACCATGCGGAGAATACATATCTCGGCGCAAGCCGAAGACAGTGACAAAGTTGTTCGAGATATTGCAAGAATATTACATATCCGACCGAGCGAAGAGGAGAAGGCTCGAGGAGAAGAACGAGCAGAAGTCGCGAAGCAGTGAGAGGTCCCATTCAAAACCATGGCATGCTGACAAACCAATGCAGAAAAGAACAGTGAACAACGTGTCTGAAGAAGAACCCCCCAAGAGCAGAGACACCATCATAGGGGCAAAGGCGAGAGGGACCGCCACGAAGAAAGATCCAACCGCGATGATCGTCACCATCGCGAAGAACGACACAACAAAGGCCGAAGAGACAACAGCGGTCGAAGAGAGAATTCCATTCCGTTTCTTCCACGGGAAGGACAAAGGCCATTGGACAAATGAATGCCCCTTGGCCATTGAAAGAAAATAAGAGTTTGACCGGCAGAATTCCCAGCCAGCGAAGCCAGTCAATCATACCTCGCAGTTGCCACCTCAGTATTCGGCAACGGCAACTACTTGGGCTCCTAAGCCAAATTGGCCGGTGTCATACCCGGTTTTCAATTACAACCCGTTACCGTATGCACCACCTCCGCAACAATCAATACCAATGCTACCACCTCCGCAGTACAATCAGACATGGTCTAGAAGCTCAACACCATTGTCTAGCGATACAACTCTACCTCCACCTCCGAAACTTGAGCCGGGGCAGATTCCAGAGCGAGCAATCGATGCACCTTCGGGCAGCAGGGTGAACATAATCAACACCATCTCCGGAGGATCTAATGAACCAGTGCTTGAGACAAAGAGGCAGCGCAAGGAGTACTTCAGAACAGTTTCTCATGTCAGTGAGGGCAAATGCTTCCGAACAACTTGGTCGCATGTCCCGATATCCTTCACACAGGCAGACCTTCGGCTGCAACACTACCCACACAATGACCGTCTCGTCATCAGGGCCAACCTCGGCAAGAATTCAGTGCACTTCGCAGGGAACGATGTAGGGAGAATACTGGTGGACAATGGGAGCTCCGCAGACATCCTCGTATGGCAGTGCTTTGTAAAAATGGGTTTCACAGAAACAGCCCTGCATAAGTCACCATATCCGCTCATTAGCTTCGGAGGCAAGAGAATAGAAGCTCTTGGCAAGATAGAGCTCAATGTCACATTCGGCGAAGGAGAAGCACAAAGAACCGAAGCAATAACCTTCGATATAGTTTACATCAAATACCCATATAACGCCATCTTCAGGCGCAACACCTTGGTCAAATTTGCAGCAGTGATTCATCAGTCCTATTTATGCATGAAGTTACCTTCGGCCGGGGAAATTATCACAGTCTTCGGCAACCAGGAAGAAGCAAGAAGATGCGAAGACAATGCATCAATTGGCAACAAGAATGTCCATGTCATTGAAACACCAAATGAGGACAATGAGGCTGCAAACAGCGAAGAGCCAGAGAAGTCAGGAGGGGTATCCCCGGCGGAAAACACGAAGAAGGTGCTATTGTGCGAAGATGTGCCCGACCGAATGGTGATCATCGGAAAAGGGTTCGAAGAGGCTGAAGAAGCCAGGCTTATACAGTTTCTCCGTAATAATCAAGACGTGTTTGCTTGGTCCTCTTCGGACCTGCGAGGGGTCAGTCGAGAGGTCATCGAGCATGAGCTCAGGATGAACCCGAAGGCAAAACCAGTAAAGCAGGGACAAAGGTCAATGTCTGAAGAAAGGCAGAAAGCGGCTCAGGCCGAGGTACAAAAATTGCTGGACGCGGGCGTCATTCGCGAGGTCCAGTACCCGGAGTGGCTAGCAAATATTGTCATGGTACCGAAGAAGAACGGGAAGTGGCGAATGTGCATTGACTTCACAATCTTGAACAAGGCGTGCCCAAAGGACGAATACCCACTACCACGAATTGACACCCTGGTCGATGCAGCAGCTTGCTTGGAGGTGCTCAGTATGTTGGACTGCTTCTCGGGTTATCACCAGATATTCATGAACAAGGCAGACGAGGAGAAGACCAGTTTCACCACCCCCTTCGGGACATACTGCTACGTGAGAATGCCTGAGGGCCTTCGCAATGCCGGATGCACTTTTCAACAGAATGATCAAAAAAGTATTGGGGATCAATTGGGGAGAAACATCTCCACATACGTTGATGATGTGGTTGTGAGAAGCAAAAAGAAGGAGGATGCCATCCAAGATCTTCGCGAAACATTTGCGAATCTTCATCGCCATGGCCTCAAGCTGAACCCGGAGAAATGTGTCTTCGGCGTGCGAAGAGGCAAACTATTGGGCTGCATGATCACCGAAAGGGGAATCGAGGCAAACCCGGAGAAAATCGAAGCTATTAGGCGGATGAAGCCGCCTACCACAAGAAAGGGGGTGCAGAAGTTAATAGGCAGGTTGGCTTCGCTGAACAGATTCATCTCGAAGTCAGCAGAGAAGTGCCTCCTATTCTTCAAGGCGCTGAAAGGCTCTGGCAACTTAGAATAGGGTGAAGAGCAGGCGAAGGCCTTCGAAGACCTCAAGCAGTACATTGAGAAATTGGCAGTTATGTCCAGCCCTTCGGAGAAGGAGTTGCTGTTATACATCTCCACATCAGGTGCAGCCGTAAGTGCTGCTCTCGTCGAAGAGCGCACGATCGAAGGGCATTGACACAGGTGCCTATATACTTCGTTTCCGAAGCCCTAAATGGGTCAAAATTGCTATACTCAAAAATGGAGAAGATGGCATATGCGGTGGTCATGGCAGCACGCAAGCTTCGTTACTACTTCCAAAGCCACAAAATTAAGGTTCCAACCTCTTTCCCACTTCGGGACATGTTTGAAAATAGAGAAGCCTCCGGCAGGATATGCAAATGGGCCACGCAATTAGCCGAGCACACCATTGACTTCGTCTCCAGATCAGCAATCAAGTCACAGGTCTTGGCAGACTTCATCGCAGACTGGACACCAGTCGCACCTTCGCAAGAGCAGCCGAAGATAGAGGCAATATGGCAACTTGAGTGTGATGGGGCTTACCAGAGAGACGGAGCAGGAGCTTCAGCAGTCCGGACAGCACCTTCGGGTACCCAACTGAAGTACGCAGTCAGACTTGACTTGAATGGTTGCACCAACAATGTCGCAGAATACGAAGGCCTTCTCTTGGGTCTTCGCAAAGCAAGAGCGCTGGGCGCACGAAGATTAACGATCAGGTCTGATTCAGAGTTGATCACAGGCCAAATAAACAAGTCAAACAGGGCTCTCAAGCCAGAATTGGCGAAGTACCTGGCAGCAGTGCGCAGCATGGAGAAATACTTCCTCGGGTTTAGTGTCCGCAGTTTCTCCAGAACGAAGAATAAGCAAGCTGATCAACTAGCAAAGGCAGCAGCGCAGTTTGATCCATTACCGCCAGATGTCTTCTTCGAAACATTAAAGCAGGCCTCCGTCAATTGTGCCAAAGAACCAGCTAAATTCGTAAACGCCATAATCAGCGAAGACTGGAGGGCCGCCATAATGGCTTATCTTCGCGGACACTTCGTCCTGGAGGATGGGAAGGAAGAGAAGAGAATGGCACTTCGGGCCAGGAATTACAGAATCATAGGCGAAGAGTTATACCGAGGGGGAGTCTGCGCACCACTCCTAAAGTGCATCTCACGCGAAGAGGGAAAACAGCTGCTTGAAGAGATACATGCAGGGATGTGTTCTTCGCACATCGCAACGAGGGCCCTGGTCGGCAAAGCTTTCCGCGAAGGATTTTATTGGCCATCGGCTGTGGCGGACGCTCACGATGTGGTTCGCACATGCCCAAATTGCCAAAAGGCATGCCCCATACAGCAAATTCCCACCCGACGAGGTGCAGCTACTGCCTCCGGTATGGCCCCTCGCGCGATGGGGCATTGATATTGTTGGACCATTGCCTACAGCTCCAGGAAACTACAAGTACGCCGCTGTGGCGGTAGAGTACTTCTCCAAATGGGTCGAGGCCAAAGCGCTCAGGGACATCACAGCAGGAGCCCTGTAAAAATTCTTTTGGCAGAACATCGTCTGCCGCTTTGGGGTTCCAAAGGAGGTTACAGTGGACAATGGCAAGCAGTTCGACTGTGCAACTTTCAGGGAGTTCACCACTCAACTTGGCACCAACTTATGCTTTGCCTCGGTTTACGACCCGCAGACCAACGGCGCGGTGGAAAGGGCCAACGGCATCATCTTCGCAGGCATCAAGAAAAACATCACTGAGCTGCCGAAGGGGAAATGGGCAGATGAGCTGCCGAGGGTCATATGGTCTCATAACACAACAGAGTCCAGGACCACGAAGTTCACCCCTTTCAAGCTTCTATATGGCGAAGAAGCCATAACACCCGAGGAAATCAAGCTCAAATCCTGGAGAATAGCCGAAGGGGCAGAAAACATCGAAAAAGACATCAAGCCCTCAATTGACACAATCGAAGCTGGCAAGATACAAGCAGCAATCAACTTGAGAAAATATCAAGAGGAAACACGAAGGTGGAAGAAAAAGAAAGTGAAGCCCAGAAACATCAAAGAGGGCGACTTGGTGCTTCGAAGAATACCGAAGCCCAAGCAAAAGGGCAAGATGCACAACAAGTGGGAAGGCCCATTTATCGTCGCATCCATGGCAAGGCTAGAGGCCTGCAGGCTCCGCACGCTAGAGGGCACTGAAGACCCTTATTCATGGAACAAGGACTTGCTACAGAAGTACTACGTGTAGGAAATGTGTAAGAGCCACCGGAGGAAAATAACCGAAGGGGCTTGTAGGGCAAATTCTTTTTTCTTTTTTGCGTCTTTCCTTTTTTCTCATGTGTAAATCCGCACAATGTACCGAAGGGCCCGTACTCTTTTCCTCACAGGGGAAGCTTTCGAGTGTCCACTCCGGCGCCGAAGGTGTGAGGTTTTTAACGAGACGGAACCCTATGTAACCCCTTGTGAAATATAAACAAGGCCCCCACAAAAAATTCTCGAAGGAACAAGCACGCTGCAAAAGGCGCCAAAGCGTCTATCCCTCTTCGTCAAAGCGAAGAGGGGAGTCGTCGGCGCGAAGTACAAGCCATAACGCTTGAAAGAAGTAAGCACGAGGCGCAACCCCGATTAAGGGCTTCGCTCCTCTTAGCTTCACTTCCGAAGAAATTAACAAAATCCCGTCGCATGAAAGCGAAGGGTGGAAAATCCTGTCGTGCGAAAGCCGAAGGCTAGGCGCGAACCTCTCCGGCTAAAGAGCCGAAGGTCCCCTAACAAAATCCCAACGCATGAAAGCGAAGGGTGGAAAGTCCTGTCGTGCGAAAGCCGAAGGCTAGGCGCGAACCTCTCCGGCTAAAGAGCCGAAGGTCCCCTAACAAAATCCCGTCGCATGAAAGTGAAGGGTGGAAAGTCTTGTCGCGCGAAAGCCGAAGGCTAGGCGCGAACCTCTCCGGCTAAAGAGCCGAAGGTCCCCTAACAAAATCCCGTCGCATGAAAGCGAAGGGTGGAAAGTCCTGTCGCGCGAAAGCCGAAGGCTAGGCGCGAACCTCTCCGGCTAAAGAGCCGAAGGTCCCCTAACAAAATCCCGTCGCATAAAAGCGAAGGGTGGAAAGTCCTGTTGCGTGAAAGCTGAAGGCAAAGGCGTGCATAATTACAACAAGAGGACGGAGGGGCTCAAGCACGTTTCACAATCATCATCCACGCCAGTCGAGCGAAGAGGGGTAGCACTTCGCAAAACAAGAAACACGCACCATGCCGGTGAAGATGAACGAACAAAAAGGCGTTTGTAACCTCGCCCACGCAAAGGGGGAGTGGCGCTTCGCAGAATATATTTGTGCACAGTCAAAGGATAAACGCCAAAAAATTACATAATTTATTACACACAAAGTACATGTTTATTACACCGCGAAGATACACTTCGCGCAAAGGCACGAAAAAATAAATTACATAGTTACATCCGAGGCCTCTTCCTCGAAGACTAGGCGGTCCACCACAGATATGATTTCCTGGACCGCCACATCTATTATTTCTTCGGCTGTCCGTTGAAGAAATGCTTCGAAGTCATTCCCTGAAACCGAGGGCAACGCAAATTAACTAGAGCTCTCGACGAAGATGCCTTTGCGTCGGTACATAAATTCATGAGGCGGAAGGGGCTCTTCGTCCACCGGCTCCGGCTTCGGCTCACGGAGACCTGCGGGAGCACTATACGGTCTATCAGTATCGAGAATCCGTTTTATTTCCCGACGAAGCACGCGATCAGCAAGGATATTCGCGTGTTTTTCCGGATCACGCTGAAATTCGGCAAAAAATGCTTCGCATCAGTGTTCCGAAGGTCGTAAACACGCATCCTATCCGCCCATAAATCTTCAAATGAAACCGAAGGGTAACGAATATGGAACTTTGCCCAGGACGCACCAGCGACATAGAAATCCTCTCGATTCAGCTTGCGAGGAAGCACATCCTCGGTCACTTGCGCAGTGGCCAACGCAGGGTCCTGCGCAGGCACCGAAGATATTAGCTTACAAAAGTAATAATTACAACCAGAAGACCCCTACACAACAGCCTACAACGACACTCACACCTCGCCAGCCGAAGGACGAGAAGAGGATGCCCCTGTCCGGCCTTCGGGCGCCGGGGCTCCGTCAGTAGCGTCTCGGCCATTTTCGCCATTCGCACCCTCGCCACCAGGTCCTTCTTCGGCAGACACAGCTTCATGGAGGATGGGCTCCGCGATGGCATCAGCCTTGGCCTGGAGCTGAAAGATGCCAACTAGAAGTCAGCAGGTTTTCGGTAAAAAAAATGCAGATAATCACCTGGGGCTTCATCCGCTCGACTTCACGTTGTACAAGGGCACGACCTTCGCCCTTGAAGAAGCGCTCCATGAAGCTGACGGCGATGTTTTTCGCCAAAGCTGGCAGTGTCTCCGAACAAACAGTTTCCTCGCCCGGCTAGCGGAAGGAGGAATCTCGAAGGGAACGAAGTTGAGCCTTCGTCACCACGCTAGCCTGCCCAGCTTCGGAGGGAAAAAGACTGTACACTGCGGCACTGAGAGTACGGACGGCGACCATGGCACTGATATCTTCATGGAAATGCGCCCCAGCGTCCAGCATGGCGACGCAAGCGCGAAGCCACTGGAAAAAGGAGCCCAGGCCTTCGTGGTGTCGGTGCCCTCCGGAAACATATCCGGAGCCACAAGCCCATACCGGGCGAGGAGGTCAGGAAGCTCTTCCTGCAACTTCTCCGAACCGGTCTTTATAGCCTCTTTAAAAGTGCAAAGCCGTCTTTGCATCGCATCTCGACGTTTCTCAGTGTCTTCAGCAAGCAACTTGGCGGCCTTCGCGGCGTCCTCCGCCTTCACCGCCCGATCAGTGGACGCAAGCAGCTCCATGGTAAGAGTCGCCTTCTCCTCAGCAGATCTGGCGAGGCGCGTTTGCAGCTCTGTTTTCTCCTTTTCCAGAGAGGCTACCTTCGCCTCCAGATCAGCAACAACAGCCTTTGAGCTGTCGTCAGCCGCCAACTGCCGGGCAGCACAGCGCGCAGCCACGAAGGCCTTCAGCGACAAGTCTTGGGCGCTCTCTAGGATGTTATTTAGCCCGCTCCCCATCAAGTCTTTTTCCATGAGGGGGAAGCAGAAAGAGTCCCCCGCCGCTGCTAAAAGCCCACGTTCGCGGTCCCGGCTCTCAAAACGAAGAGATTTGACGATGTTCCCGCCGAGGCGCACAGCAGTGGTATTCGTACCGAGTTCCATAGCAGCAGCTTTAGGATCAGCGTCATGAACGAAGAAGCTACTGCTATCTGACGAACTGCTGGAGTCTCCGCCGCCACTCTTTTTCTCCCCGGAGGAGGACGTGGACTTCTCGGGCGAGGATGAGGCTTCGGCGGTTTTCTCGGAAGGAACTTCGGCTTCTTTGCCGGAGGTAGGGGCTCCGCGCGGAAGAGACGAGCGGCGGGGGGGGGGGGGGGGGGCCTCATCTTCGCTCTCCTGGGCGGTGCTGAACTCAAGGTCCAGGGTGGGATGGACCGCCCTTAGTGGCACCGCCACCTGTGGAATACCAAGGGGCGTTGCCTCGGTAGGAGGACGGTTGCTGTCTTCGCTCCCGCCATCTTCGGATTCCCCCTTGCTTTGCAAGGGAGACTGATGCAAGATGGCGTCGATGAGCCGGCTTTTCTTTTTCGGCTCTGCGGACGAAAACGCTTGCTTCCGCTTCGCCTTTTCCAGAGCCTTCGCCTTCTCCGGGCCACCCTGGCCTTCAGCAAGCTTCAACTCGGCCGCCCGCTGAGGAGCGGAGAGGCCCAATGCGTGGAACACCCGGTTCCGTCGAGCCCCACTAAGATGACCGACGAGAGCTTTGTACTCGTCCCTTGACACCGACCCGACCATCTCGTCGGCCCGGCTCTCGATGACAACAGGGTCCCCCCTGCATCGCCGAAGAGGCAAAAAGTGTAAGCAAAAGAGCGAAGCGTGCACCTCCATAACATGAGCTTAAGTACGAAAACTCACAGTCGGTTTGAAGGCTGAAGACGGTCGCGAAATCAGGTACCGGAATACCTTCGATCCAGCGGTCCTCGGCCAACAAGCTGGAGATGTCCCAGCCGACCCTAACGGGAAAGCAGCCGCAAGCGACGAACTCTTCGATGATGTCACGCGTGCTGAAGGTCTTCGATAGTTTCCGCAGCAGGGCAAGAAGAACCTTGTCTTCGACTCGGACATGACAGGCGGCCTTTGGCACATCGCCAAGAGCAGCAATGCGGTCGACGACGAGGGGATGGGTCTTCGTGACGGGGTCCAATGTCACCTTGTGATAGAACCAGTATGAGGACCAATTGTTGGCCCACTTGTTCTTGCTCGCGGGGACTGGACTCGGGAGGTTCTTGTGAAAGGCGAAGGTATAACAGCCATATTGGGGAATGGCTGATATCTCCGCACCTTCGGTTGATTCCACAGAAATCTTCTTCGGTTGGTAATGCACCCTGAAGGCACGAGCGAAGCCTTCGGCGCTTGGAGAAAGGCGGCAGGTCTTCGCCAGCCACATATACAGATTCAGCCGCACGATCGAAGTAGGTGTCATCTGATGTAAGCACACCTTGAACAGACGAAAAATGTCCACCACCACGGGGTCCAAGGGCATCTGAAGGCCGGCGGTGAACAAGTCACGGAAGACAACCACTTTGTCGTTGCGGGGATGAGCAACAGTCTCACCCGTCGGAGGAGCGCGGACATCGTCAGCAGAGACGAAGCCTCGACGAGCCAAGTCGTTGAGGAGGGACGGAGTCATTTTGGACAAGCCAAGTACAGTGGTCGTCGGACCTCCCGATTGATTCCACTTCGGAGCCATCTCCGAAGATGCTGAGTGTTCTGAGAGCGCCACTCTTGAAGTTCAGCACCAGATGGGTTCGAAGAAGACGACGCTCAGAAACAACCTTCGTGAAGCGAGAAGCGAGGAGGCTGGGAAGCAAGGACGGTGAAAAGTAAAAAAGCACAGCCGTCGCGGCGCCGCTATTTATAGGCACGGGGACAAGCGCGAGAATTACCACACGCGCCACCGCAAAATGGAAAGACGCCAAACCCCGCGTTGCACGCGTGAGATTAAGAAATCGAGGGGTATATCTATCCTTTCAGGTCTACGAGCCAGCGCAAGATTTCCCGCCAAAGTTCGAATCTAATGATTTGGGCGCGAACTAACGGTTATGAACATGAAAAATTTGCTTCCTCGTCAGGAGCGCAACTTTTTAACAGGTGAACACGGACTGTGCTCCGCCGGCTACCGTCGCGGTGCCCAGCCCGAAGGGTGGCGCTTCGGGACGCCGACGGCGCCCAAGGAGTCGAAGCCGCGCCCCTCCCGAAGATCGGACCGAGGCTCCGAGGGGCTACTGTTGGGGACACCACCTTCGGGCCGGTCGCCGAAGGCGCGCGAAGACAAGATGTCAGGAGCAATGAAGCCGATGTCAAGAGCAAGCGCGGAGATGGCCCGTCTCGTGGGTCCTCGGGTCGGAAGACGAAGACCGGCGAAGACCGGGCGACACAAGCGTCCTGACGAGGAGTGGTCAGTGGGCCCCCACGGTCTTTGTCGATCAGGTCGAAGAGGGCCGCCTGGAGTTGTGGGCACTTCTGAGCTGTACCGCACGTAGGCTGGGATTTGGAAATCACGTGTATGTCCGGGAATATGACCGTTGTAAGGGTGCAAAAGAGTAATTGTATATTGGAGGCGTAACGCCACCTATAAATACCCCATGTAATGTTCATTGATGGGACACATTAAATAGAGAGAGAATATTTACTGCTTGAATTGTGTGCTTGTCTCTTACTGTTGTAGTGTCCGTCCGTTCCGGAGACGCTCTCCAGCAACAGTTTGGCGCCCATCCGTCGGTTCGATACACCACATGGCGGCGACGAATAAGAGAGGAACCACCGGAGCCATTTCGGAGGACACGACGACGACAACACCCTAGCAGGACGAAGTGGCAGCAACATAGGCGAACGGGACTACCAGCGACGGCATCTACCGTCGACGCCGCACCCAAGCCTCACTATTTGTTTTGAGCATCTACAGTATCGGATCACAGAAATAAAAACTCTGAAGACACAGAAAGCAGATATTTCTGGTCCCACGGAGGTGGAAGATCGGCTTGATCGGCTTTAATTACGGAAGCTCAAGGTTCAGTCCAAATCCTATCTGTTTCCCCATTGTGGAAACTTCCCGTGGTCCAACTCGATGCGGGGTCTTGTGGCTGTGGATAGCAAAGTTTCCTCCAGTTTGCGCTCGGCGAATATTTTTTTATTTTTAATTTATTTTTCAATTTTATTTTAAAAATAATCTATCCGGACAAATATTTGTAGATCCAACCCTTTTAGTCGCCCCGGTCCGCGTGGCGCGACAAAAACATGCTGTCGTGCCACATGCATTGGCATGACAAGATGTGCCACGTTAGTACGCTTCGGAGCGCTCGGAAGGGGTCTGCCAGTGCATATTTCACGTGTCAATCTTATCACGCCACTTCCATCGGCATGACAGTACAGCCTTGTCATGCCACCACCGCTGACGCGACAAGGTTTGACCTTAGAAAAATCATATCTTTTTCATATGAACTTGGATGGAGATGATTTTTATACGAAAATTGTAGCTCTCAATGAGATCTACAACTTTCTAGTTTTAATTTTTTTTATTTGAAGATATTAAGATGTTTAAATAATTAATTTAATATTTTGACAGCATATTAAGCACTTGTATATCTATTAGCATTTCATCTCACGTTTATCATTGGTATAAATTAAGTTCTATATGGTGGTTGATATATGAAATAATATGGACTAAATAGTTTGATAAAAAATACAATAAGAAATCAAAAATAGAATTGAAAAATAGGTTAAAAATAAAAAAATATTCCTATTGGTGATTGTGGCGAGGGATAGCAAGGTTTCCCTCAGTTTGCGCACGGGTGACGTGGCCACGCCGTAACAGTGAGTGGCCAGCATGGACTCCACCCATCTTCACCAATCGCCATGGCCATGGCTGCGTGTGCTCCTCCGCTCGGCACCACACAAAGGTTGCCAAGAAAATGAAAAGAAAACCATTTTCCCCCTACCCAATAACCCAAATCGAGGGCGTGTATAGGTAAACAAGAGCGCGCCAGCCAGAGAGTGCGCGGCTCGGCGCCGAGGGAATCCATCAAGTTCGCCCCAAGAACTCGTGGGAGCGGCCGAAAGGAGTCAGTTTTCGCCGCCGATTCCTTCGCCGACGACTGTGTCGGCAAGAGCCGACGGTGAGTGTTCAGAGCTCCCTCTGTTGCCTCTATCCTTTCTGTTTTCTTTGGGGGGGGGGGGGGTGCGGGCACGCCGTCGGTGCCGGCACGGGAGATCTGTGATGGCTGGCGCCTGGCGGGTTAATTGGTGGCTCCGGCGGGGAGGGAGAGTGTGGGGAGGCAGCTCCCCCGCTGGTGGCCCGGGGGCTGCGGCCTGCGCCGCGCTGGACCGGGAGCCGTGGATCTTGCCGCCGCCGTGGCCTAGCAGGGCGTTCTGGGGCTTGAGGAGGCAGCTCGGGGGGTGACCTTGGGAAGGAGGAACGCCATGGCTTCCTTTTTCTTGCCCTTCGATTTTTCTGGTCTCCTCTGCTTCGTCTACGAGCGTCGGTGTCCCATGGAGAAGCTTCCAAATCCCAGGGGTTGCCTCCTTGGGAGCTTGCATTCGCGTATGTTGTGAAGGGGAGGGGGGTGCTGCGTCGGTTCCCCACGGGCGAGATTGCCGACGCGGCACCCCGCGCGGGCCGCCTGAGCAGCCATGTGCAACGGAAGGGCAACGCGTGGCCGGGGCAGAGCCCCTGCAGGGTGGCGGCGCGCCCTGCGCGGACCGGCGGAGCAGCCAAGCAAGAAGGCATGGACGGCGGTGGTGACAGCTTGGCGGCGGCGGAGCTCGTGGAAATCCAGACGCGCAGGGAGCACCTGTCTAGTTTGCGGGGGATTGTTATTCTTATTCTTATACTGTTCACTCTAGGAAAGTATTGCTGTAATGGCGCTCCGTATGTCGGGATTAACGATTGCTGATGTAGTTTGCCATCTCTTCAAGATATTAGAACTTGAGGCCCAAGATGGAGCTCTGCACGGCATGTATCTGGACTTCAGCGCAGTGGTCTCAAACAGTAAATCCTAACAGACGAGCATCATACCATGGATTTGTGAGGTCAATCTCCACATCACCCCAAAGGAGAAGGCGATCAACCCTCTGTGTCATGAATGCTGCCACAACTAGTGCACCAGTCTCATCTCAAAGTGTAACTCACCTTCCACGCAGCAATGGCCCAGGTCTCAAAAGTATTTCCAGCAACAAACCCAGCAGTGCAATGGAGCAACTTGATATTGAACGTGGTGTTTGTATCCCATTCCGAAAGTACACTCCAGAAATGGTACTGATATCTGCAAGCTTTTATGTTTATAGATTGACTTGCTAAAAGTTATTTTAATTGTGTGCATTTCCATAATTGCTAGGTCAGGAAAAAGGTTTTGGATTCAAGAGGCTCCATACTATCCCTCGCTAGTAGGGGAGTGGAGATAATTTGGAAACTCGGATTTTACTGGTCATCTCTAATGTATGACTTCTTGGTTGGACGGGATGAAGAAATTGTTCCATATCGCGCCCGCCAGCTTCGCAACCTTTTATGTGACCTGGGGCCATCTTTCATCAAAGCAGGACAGGTCATATCATTTAGCCTTGGTGATAAAGGATACATCTCATTGTACAATTTGGATCATTGGTCCTATCTTTCATACACAATTTTCGTAACTTTCTTTGGTTCTGTTCTTCAGGTTCTAGCGAACAGGCCTGATATTATTCGAGAGGATTATATGAATGAACTCTGCATCTTGCAAGATGATGTTCCTCCAGTCCCTAACCAGGTATATGTTTACAGCAGATATTAGTTCTTCGAGATTATATTAGAGTTTGTGCAGATGAAATTGGAATGATTAACCAAGTTGAGTTTGTTGCTGAATACTTGGTAGGTGGCTTTTTCCATAATTGAGGAGGAACTTGGACAGCCTCTAGAGAGATTGTTCAGCAAAATTTCATCGGAGACAATAGCAGCTGCTAGTTTGGGCCAAGTTTACCGCGCCACACTAAGAGAAACTGGCGAGGATGTTGCTATTAAGGTTCTTATATTCACTTTGTTTCTGTTATCAGTTTACTTCTTTTATCACCTTTACTATTCTTTTTCCATCTAGAGACATTATTTTTTCTATGTATGGTCATTAACAAAGGATGAGTATAAGTATATCATGGTAATTGTGTCTGTAAACATCGCATGTCATGAACCAGATGCTTAAATGTGCTCCGGGAATCAATACTTATCTATTTGATTTATGTCATTGAAATTGCAGGTTCAGAGACCAGGGATTGAACCAATAATATACCGAGACCTTTTTCTGTTCCGCACTTTGGCTTCATTTTTGAATGGGATTAGTCTTCAGAAATTAGGGTGCAATGCCGAGCTTATTGTTGATGAATTTGGTGAAAAACTTTTGGAAGAACTTGATTACACTCTTGTAAGTTTCTTCATAGCATTTAACTGTCGTTATCAATTTAGCAAATTAGTTATTACAGCTTTTATGTTCCTAATACAAAGTGCATTTATTCTGTTGCAACAATAAATTCCTTATCTTTGCTTTCTTTTTGATAAGTTTATAGGAGGCTAATATTTTTAATTGCCTTTTGCATCATATTAGGAAGCTACAAATATCGAGGACTTCCTAGAAAATTTTAAGGATGATCCAACTGTTAAGATACCTCAAGTGTACAAGCAGCTCTCAGGTTCTCGTGTTCTGGTGATGGAGTGGATAGATGGAATTAGATGTACGGACCCACAGGTTTGACCATGCATATCATTGTTTGTTTATTTCAACTGTCAATATTTCATGGTCACATGGTGAATCTTTAGCAGCACTGATTCCAAATTCATTCATGCAGGCTATAAAAGAAGCTGGAATTGATGTGGAAGGCTTTCTCACAGTTGGAGTGAGTGCTGCCTTGCGCCAGTTACTTGAATTTGGTCTTTTCCATGGAGATCCACATCCTGGAAATATTTTTGCAATGCGTGATGGTCGGATTGCATATGTCGACTTTGGCAATGTGGCTGTCCTTAGCCAGGTCTGTAAAATGTTCTTGTCTAGTATTAGAATTCTTTGCACTTACAGTAAGTTAAATTGTTGCTGCTGCTTATTTTTTCTGTCTATATTTCTAGAGGGAAATAACTCAATGTATTCCTTCAAACCCTAGAAGGGTGGGTAATGTAGTAGCTATACATGGGCCTCTAGATGTGCCTCAATCTATACACCAACACCCCCCCGTAGTCTGAACTACCGGCGCAGCGGAGTTCAAGACTGGACAACAAAGAAAGCACACAGGGACAATACCCCCTGCAGCCACAACTAGCAACCTGCTACGTTGAGGCTGGAGCGAAACTCCGAGAAAGTCGAGGAGGGGAGACCCTTGGTGAAGATGTCAGCAAACTGTGAGGTGGTCGGGACATGGAGGACCTGAACATCGCCGATAGCGACCCTGTCGCGCATAAAGTGCAAGTCAATCTCCACATGCTTCGTTCGCTGATGCTGAACGGGGTTGGTGAAGAGATACACGGCGCTGACATTGTCGCAGTAGACGAGCGTGCTCTTGGCGAGCGGGCTATGGAGCTCAGCCAAGAGCTGTCGAAGCCAGGACGCCTCCGCCACGCCGTTAGCGACAGCACGGTACTCCGCCTCGGCACTGGAGCGGGAGAACCGGCTGCCGCTTGGACGATCAGGAGACAAGGTTGCCGCCCAGGAAGACGGCATAGCCGGAAGTGGAGCGGCGAGTGTACGGACAGCCAGCCCAGTCAGCGTCGGTGTAGACAACCAGCTCAGTAGAGGGAGACCGGTGAAGAAGCAGGCCGAAGTTAACAGTGCCACGGACGTAGCGGAGTAGACGCTTCATCGCAGCAAGATGTGACTCTCGGGGATCATGCATATGAAGGCAGATCTGCTGAACGACATGTGAGGTCTGGCCTGGTGAAAGTGAGGTACTGCAAGGCTCCAGCAAGACTCCGGTAGGCAGTAGGATCAGCCACGGGATCACCCAGAGCAGCAGATAGCTTCGCTTGAGTGTCTACAGGAGTGGAGCATGGCTTGCAATCAGTCATCCCAGCCCGCTCCAGAATATCAAGTGCATACTGCCGCTGGTAAAGGAGAAGACCAGACGGGCGAGGCTCAACAGTAACATCCAAGAAGTGATGGAGCTGACCAAGATCCTTCATGTCAAACTCCTGCTGCAGAGAGGAGATGATGCGCTGAAGCAACTGTTGACTGGAGGCTGTGAGCACAATGTCATCAACATAGAGCAGCAGGTAGGCAGTCTCATCCCCACGGCGGTAGATGAACAGAGAAGTGTCAGACTTGGCCTCGGTGAACCCCAATGTCAGCAAGAACGTGGCGAACCGAGAATACCAAGCCCGAGGAGCCTGCTTCCGACCATAGAGAGACTTGTTGAGCCGGCAAACCATGTCCGGACAACTGTAGTCCACAAATCCTGCTGGCTGAGTACAATAGACTGTCTCTGATAGAGTGCCATGGAGAAATGCATTCTTCACATCCAGCTGGTGCACAGGTCAAGAGCGAGAAAGAGCGAGCGAGAGGACCGTGCGCGCTATAGAAGGCTTCACTACTGGACTGAAGGTCTCATCATAGTCCACACTAGGCCGCTGGGTGAAACCCCGGAGAACCCAGCGAGCCTTGTAGCGATCCAGGGTGCCATCAGCCCGACGCTTATGCGTCTAGATCCACATGCCAGTGACCACATTGCAACCGGACGGACGTGGCACGAGATTCCACGTCTGGTTGGCAAGAAGAGCCGCGTACTCTTCCATCGCGCGACGCCAGTGAGGATCCACCAGGGCGTCGCGGACAGAGGATGGAACTGGAGAGATCTGCGGCTCTCCCTCGGTGGCGGAGAGAGTCGCGGGCTGAGAAGCCATCCGCCGAGTCACCATAGGATGAATATGACCAGGGTTCCGATGGATGACGGGCGGGTGGTACACCTCCGGCTCGACACAAGAGCGAGACGGTGGAGGTGGCGGTGGCGATGGCTCCGGTGGAGGTGGCGACGGCGACGCTAGAGCCTCCGGAGCTGGAGTCGGCGCCGGTGCCGGCACCGAACGACGTCGGTACACCTGCACCAGCTGAGCGTAGCGTGCAGGTGCAGGAGGAGCCACCGGGGCCGCGCGTGGCGTAGCAGGAGACACCGGGGCAGCGCGTGGCGCGACAGAAGGCACCGGGGCTGCGCGAGGTGCAGCAGAGATCACCGGAGGCGGTGCCGGTGTACCAGGAAAACCTGCAGGGAAAGGACAGACAGACAAAGGTGGCTGAACCACCGGGTCAGTCGAAAACAGGGACTCCAACTCGGGGTCAGGGGAAGGTGTAGAGGAGGTGGAGTAGGGGAAATCCGACTCGTCAAACACGTGTCGGGAGATGAGGACTCGGCGAGAGGTGAGGTTAAAGCATCGATACCCCTTGTTGTCAGGAGAGTAATCAAGAAACACACGAGTCGAGCGGGGTGCCAGCTTGTGAGGAGCAGTGGCGGAGATGTTAGGATAACAGGCACACCCGAAGACACGAAGGTGGTCGTAGCGAGGAGGGGTACCGAAGAGAGCGTGGTGTGGAGTGGGAGCAGGGGAAGCCGTAGACGGAAGGCGGTTGAGCAAGTAGGTGGCGGTGTGGAGACTCTCAGCCCAGAAGCGGGGGGCAGAGAGGCCTGGATCAAAAGGGTGCGCATGACGTCGTTCGTCGTGCGAATTATCCGCTCAGCCTTGCCGTTCTGGGGAGAGGTATACGGAAAAGACATACGCAGCTGAACACTCCGAGAGAGAAAGAAAGAACGGGAGGTGGTGTTGTCGAACTCACGCCCGTTGTCACACTGGACGGCCTTAATGGTGAGGCGAACTGAGTGGACACCCAGACAAAGAAGTGGAGGAGGAGGGTGGGAAAAGTCTCCGACTTGGCGCGCAAAGGAAAAGTCCAAGAGTAATGAGAGGAATCATCAACCACCACCAGATAGTATTTATAACCCGAAATGCTGGGTACAGGAAAAGTCCACAGGTCCCAATGAACAAGATCAAAAACATGCGTCGCATGCGAAGAAGAAGAAAAAAGAAGTCTAACATGACAACCAAGCTGGCATGCATGACAGAGGTGCTCAGCAGGAGCCCTAGTACAAGAAACATCGGTACTATGACTAAGCTGAGCCAAAACGTTGCGGCCGGGGTGACCAAGCCGACGGTGCCAGGCGGTGGAAGACGGCGTCGCGGCAAAGGCAGCAGACGGAGAAGAAGTCGAAGGCGGAGCAGCGGAAGCAGGAAGACGAAGGGTGTAAAGGGGCCCGAGCTGTCACATCAGAGGAGCGGACACCGGGAAGCCGAATCCTTCACAGTATGACCAGAGGAGTCAAATTCGATGAAACAAGAATTGTCAGCAGTAAACTTGCGAATGAAAAGAAGATTATGAATTATCTGAGGAGTAACAAGAACATTGGAAAGACGGAAAGAACCAGAAGCAGAACCCACGGCGGTGACAAGAAGACAAGACCCATCACCAACCATGATGGAAGAAGGACAAGAGGGATGTGGGGGTCGGACAGAAGAGAGGATACCGGCATCAAGGGTGGTGTGGAAGGAGGCACCCGAGTCGGCGATCCACTCGGTGCTGACTGGTGGTGTCAGTCCCATGGTGCTGAAGGACTGCGCCAGCGCGTTCTGGTCCCACCCCCCAGGCCAGGTCGGTGGCTAGCTGGGCTGAGCGGGTGGAGTCCAGGACGGCGCGAACATGGGAGCAGTACCGGTGAACATGGCCGCCGGCTGGAGCTGTGGGCGAGAGCCCCCCCTGACCCTGGAACAGCCACATTGAGATGCGCCCTGACCATGGGTTGCTGAAGGATGGCCAGGGCGTACCTCCAGGGCCAGTGGCAGGAGAGGGAGCTGGAGCCGGAGTCGGCGTGCCCCGACGGCCCCCACCAGAACCACCACCGGTACCAGCACCACCAGAAGCAGAGCCACCAGTACCACCGCCTCCACGTCCCCCCCCCCCCCCCCCCCCCCGACGACTCCCAGCTCGGCCCCCACACCCCCGGGCTGATCGGTGGGAGGAGCACCAAGGAGAGAGGTAGCTGGCGAGGCAGAGGAAGCCGGAGGAGCAGTCACGAGCGCGGTGGAGGAGGGCGAGGACGAGCCGGTCGCGGGAACCCTGGTGATCTCCTTGAGAACGAGGTCGTCTCGGACCTGCAGGAAGGAGGGGAAGGTCCTCTGACGGGTGATCCATGTTCGCAGGTGGTCATAGGTGGAGTTGAGACCCCGCAGCACATTGAGCACCAAGACCCGGTCGGGCACCGGGCACTCGAGGTCATGAAGAGCATCAGCCATGCCCTTCATCCTTCTGCAGAACTCACCAACGGAGAGGTCCTCCTGCTCGAAGGTGCGGAAGGTGGCGTCGAGCTGGAGAGCGCGGAACTCGGCGTTGCCGAGGAATTGCACCTCTGAGCGCCAATCAGGCCTGTTGCGCAGTGCCGCCGTGAGTCCTAACAATGTCCTGCAGATCTAGGGAGATGGTCCCAAAGATCCAGGACATGGCGACGCTGTCGAGGCGTAGCCACACCAGGTTCCGCGCCTCGACCGGCGTGTCGAGGAGGACGTGGTCGTCGAGGGCGTAGCGGCGGAGGGCGAGGAGGACCTGGTCCCGCCAGCACCCGTAGGAGGAGGACGTAGGGTCGAGGAGGACGGAGACTAGGGCCTTGATGTTCTGGACGCCGGCGGCCTGAAGGTGGAGCTGGGCGACCATGGGATCGGTCGGGTCGAGCCGGGGTCCAGAACCCGAGGGCGGAGCCTGGTAGGAAGAAGAGGCGGCGTGCTCGGCGAAGGGGACGATAAGCTGCTGGCCGGAGGAGAGGAGGATGTAGTGCTCCGCCTCAGCAACCCGGCGAGTGAGAGCATCGGCCGCGGAGCGCTCGCGCTCCCAAGCGAGGGCAGCCATGCAGACCCGCTCCTGAGCTGTCGCAGCCTCGGACTTGGTGGCGAGGAGGGCCGCGGCGAGAGCAGTGTCGGCCGTAGTAGCTTCGGCGACGATCTGCTTGCCGCAGAAGGCAGCGGCGCCCGCGGCCCCCGCGCCAGCCATGGCGGCGGCAGCGGCAGCGCAGGGCACAACCGCGCCCTGGGCAGCGGCGGCGGCGGCGGCGCCGGGCGCATCGACGAGGAAGGGGCCACCCGCGGCGGTCAGGAGCGGCACACCTGCGGTGAGGGAGGGGGCGGCGCCTGCGGCGTGGGCGGCGGCGGCCAGGGCGGCGCCCGCAGGGCCCGCGCCTGGTGCCCCAGCGGCGGCGGCGGCTAGAGGGAGGGAGAGGGAGAAGGCTAGATACCATGCTAGAGGGAAATAACTCAATGTATTCCTCCAAACCCGAGAAGGGTGGGTAATATAGTAGTTATACATGGGCCTCAATCTATACACCAACATATATATATATATATATATATATATATATATATATATACATTTTTCCTATTTTGTATCTGTTAATGCTGCATCAAATGTCTTTTCATGAAATGGTATTCCTTCTCTGTTGTGAACTCATGTTTGCGGTGTGTTGCGTTGGCACATTATACATGGAAGCAAAAAGTGGTTAACATGCTGTTTTTTCATTGTTCTCTCTTATGTGCAGCAAAATAAACAAATCCTAATCGATGCTGTTGTTCATGCTGTTAATGAAGACTATGCTGAAATGGCAAATGACTTCACTAGGCTGGGTTTTCTCGCTAGAGGAACAGATGTAGCCCCAATTATTCCAGCTCTGGAAGCCATTTGGCAAAACTCAGCTGGAAAAGGCTTGGCAGATTTCAATTTCCGGAGTGTGACTGGTATGTTAATATGGCTAGGATTGTGGTGACGCTGACAAATTAAAGCTTGTTTATTTCTTTTTTCTCACACCGTACACAAGTTGTTTTTTCAATGTGTTGTTAGTTCTCACACCGTACACAAGTTGTTTTTTCAAATCTCAATGTGTTGTTAGTTTATTTGTTTAGCGCTTGGTCAAATGAATTGTGATTTTTTTACTGCATTTCTGTATGGTTGCTTACTAATGGTTAGCGCACATTATTTTCCTTCCACTAATGAGACGTTTTTAGTGTAAAAAAATATCTGAAGGAAAATATAATTCATTTTTTAATGTTAACCAAAATCACAGGGAAGTTCAATCAGCTCGTTTACAACTACCCGATCCGCATTCCAGAAAGGTTTTCCTTGGTTATCCGTTCATTGTTGACGCAAGAAGGAATTTGCTTCACGCTAAAGCCTGATTTTAAGTTTCTTGAGGTATGATGTGTGCCGCCTTTGAGCTCCCATGGAAACACCAATTTGCATTTCTATGTTTACTTACATCGTTTTCTCTATATTTCCTCATATTTAGGTTGCATATCCATATGTAGCAAAGCGTCTGTTGACAGATCCAAACCCTGCTCTGAGAGAACGCCTGATTCAGGTAACTTGTGTAGACCCTATTATTAGATATGTGTGTGTGTGTGTGTTGTTTCCCAATCCCTGTACCTCTCTACACCTATTGACATAAATGCAAGGACTATGTGATCCAAATAGTCAAATTAAGCATTGGTACAGGGAAATAAATGGAAACTCTTCTGTGAATGTGGAAAAGTTGTGTAGTTTCAAGTGTATGTTGAAGTGCACCATTATGCATCTACTTTTCAGATTCTACAATTGCTTATGCCTTCTATATATATATATATATATTTGCATTATTCCCGCACTGTTCCCCAGACCCCGCACAGTGCGGGAAGCCTACGGCACTGGGTACGCCCTTTTTTTTTATTTCATCGAATGTTTCTCTGTGCAGGTGTTATTCAAAGATGGGGCATTCCAGTGGAAACGACTAGAAAACCTTATAGTTCTTGCGAAGGAGAATGTGTCCAAGATGAGCAGCAATCCTGCATTGAAAAAGAACAGTTCGTGGGTATCGGAACCAATGTCTTGCCATCCTGCATATGTTTGTTTGACCTAGAAGTTTTCTGATACTTTGGTCTATCAGGCAAGCTGCGAGAAGTCAACAGCTGGAGAGCAAACTTGATCTCACGGAAACAATAAAGGATGGAGCACGGATGTTCCTTATCGATGCTGGGATCAGGAGACAACTTATACTGGCTTTCAATGAAGACTCCAAGTTGCATGTAGAAGAGGTACTATAGATAGATTGTTCAGTCGTCCTGTAAATTGCTGGTGTCCCTATAAAACAAATTTGATAGAGTGCTCAGTGAATGAATGCAACTCATTTCTTTTTTCGCAGCTTGTTGATGTGTACAGACTGGTTGAAGATCAAATAGATATGCCTTCAGTTGCCCTTGAGGTTCTCCAAGGTAAGTGAAGCAAATTCTATTTATCTTATAACTATGGGAAAATTTCTCCTTGCTAGGAATATAATGTATTATACTTACGCTTTTGTGCAGATCTGCCATCCGTTGTGCGCGATTTCATGCTTTCTTGGAGTGACTCCATCCTGTCGGATCGCCGGTACTAAATACTTTTAATCACCCTTACAGCTAGCATGGAAAGAAGAGTGAATTTTAGGCCCCGCAAGATTATGGTACCTCAAAAGAGAATCTGCCAAAAAAGCTAGACAGGCATTCCTACTCACTGTATACAATTCGTTTCTCCTTTTTTGTATAGCGAAATCTGCAACGTTCAATTTCTTTCATCTTTTCTAGATTTTCTCAGTTTATATGTTCTGTATAGCGCAAGGGAACCTGTATATAGAATGAGCTTGTACTTTTGAATACAGTAAGGTGTACAGAACCAGCTTACTAATATATACATCAGGATCAACGTTTTTCTGTTGACTACTTGGTGTCTGCAGGGACATTTGTTTCCCTCTCCTCCACTTTGTTTTTGGTGTCTGCAGCGATCAAAATTTTTTATCGGAAATAAGTAGACTGCATCACCAGTTTTCTCGTCGATGTGTCCTGTTCGTTGGTGCTAAATGATCGGTTACAAATCATATTATAACAGCTTATTACTATTGATGGGGATGCAGCTCAAATGGTAGAGCACTCGCTTTGCATGCTAGATGCTAGAGGCACTGGTTCGTCACAAGTTGACAACTATTCCCAATCTCTATTTTGTCCTCCCAGCTTTCGCACTCACCAACCTTCACTTGAGAGAGATGAAGTCGAATCTTTCTTGCAATCTTGACAGCAAAAGCGGAACAACTTCACAAACAGTTTTCTGCTGTTGGATTAGGAATAGGTCCCAATGATGAATTTATAAGCGACCGTAATCTTCTCTTGGAGCAGTCGATTTTTTCTTCACCCACGTGCGCAGGTCCCACGGGACTTTATCTCTCCGCCTACTCTTTTCATTCCACTTTCTATCTCCATCTGTATCCCGCGGCTTCATGGCGATGCTCCCCTTCCTCTTTTTTCCTCTGCTCCATGCGGCCTGAGAGGGAGGCGCCGGCGGGAGGCGCGGCGAGGCCGGCGGGCCCGCCGAGTCAGAGGCGGGAGGCGCGGCGAGGCCGGCGGACTTGGCGAGCATGCGGCGGGGCCCACGGGAGGCGCGGCGGAGCCGACGAGCCGGCGGCGGGAGGTGCGGCGGCACTCGCCCCAGTGCCGGCCCTGGCCAGATCTTTTTTTATCATTTTTCTTTTTTTTCTTTTTTTCATACAAAAAATTTTGGAAAAAAATGTTACTGAGTTTTTTTATTTGGATGTACAATTTTGTTTCTTCAATTTTTTCAGTTTATTTGATAAATTTCTCTTTGTCAAATTTTTTCTCGTAAAATTTTTTTTATCTCACCAAATTGTTCTTGAAATTTTTTCTACCCACCAAATTGAAATTTTTCTCCTTCGTCGGCGGCAGTAGACCTTTCAGGGTTCTCGAGTGGGGCTTGTGGGGTTATCACGAGTGGTCCCCATCCTATGACGGGTGTCCCGAGTAGAACATTGTCTTCCCAATTGCCGGGACTAGGGTTCCACTTCTGGTCCATTCTTGCATACGCCGGTCTCGGGCTTGCCTGAGGCTTTCCTGAGTAACTGCTTCACTGCTGACTGCAGCTGCGGCTCTTGCTTCGGCTTGGGCTGCTCGTATCTGTTGCAGTCTCACCGTGAGCTCTGCTTGCTCGGCTCGATGGGTCTGCTCCCTCAGGATGTTGGCTTGCTCGCCAAAGAGCTGATCCAAGGAGGCTAGGTAAGTAGCCACTTGGTACAGGGGGTCTTCTTCATGGCGGCGCCGTTCTAGACTTCTCATGCGTGCTTCCCAAACTGGGGTTCTGATGGCCGGCGGAAAGAACCTCATTGGTGTGGGAGCGAGGTGTCTTTCAAAAATCCGACACAGGTAACGGAGCGCCTTTCTGACGGCCAAGCGATAGGTGTCTTGGTGCCTAAACCCTGTAGTGGTTACTCGCCACGGCTGAATGTCGGGGTAGCGGTCACTTCTGGCGTTGACCAGAATCACCCTGCAACGGAGGGTACCATGGTGCTCGTACTCTCTGCTGTAATACCTTGGGCGTTCCGTAACGCCAAGGCTTTCCAGGGCATTGATCAAGAGGCTGGGGAAGCCAGGCGCAGCTTGGCAATTGCCTTGGGTCCATCCTTCCTTAGCCATCTGAAAACAAAGATAGGGTGAACAAATTTTGCACGAGTATTTGGGTACAAAGGGGACAGATTGTATTTATTACTGCAACATGGGGAATACAGATTTCATGGATACACGATTATTAGGATAGGATTCTAGCTCGGAGTGCTACTCCTATCATGGGGACTCTTCCTCGATCCGGATAGGGCATTTCTTTGGTGGAAGACACTGATCCATGACATCATCTTCGGTCTGAATACCTTTATCCCAATGATTTTCTTCGGGTTCTTCTTCTTCTTCCTCTATCCACCCACCTATTCCTCTGCGAGCCTCGTATTCTTGCATTTGGGCTTGGAGAGTGGCCAGGGAATACTTGGTGCGTGCGGCTCTTGTCCGTTGCTCCTCCAGTTCTTGGGTTGCCTTTTCTGCCCTGTGGATTTGTTGCTTCAACTGTGCCGCTTGTTCGCGGTAAAGTTCATCCAGGCCAGTGAGGTAGATGGACAGGTGGGAGACCGTATCTTCTAAGTCCTCTTCTTCTCTCCCGAGTCCTCTCATCCGGGCAATCCATGTGCGTCCTCTTCCTTCAGTAGGCGGGAAAAATCCCATAGGAGTCTGCTGAAGATGGTGCTTGTAGATCACACGCAGACGTCGCAGGGCTTTACGGGCGGCTTTTCGGTAGGTGTCAGGGAAGCGAAATCCAGTGGTGGAGATGAACCAGGGATCCACATCAGGGTAGCGGGTGCTCTTTCCCACGAAAATCATTACGTCGCACCGAAGAGTGCCCCTGGAGTCGTACTCCCAGTAGACGTACTCTGGTGGGTCCACCACTCCAACGCGTTCCAGGCTGAGTATTAATAACTTAGGAAGGCCGGGCTCTGCATGACAGATTCCGCCAATCCATCCATTGTCAGCCATCTGGAACAGTGCAAGAACCAGTGGTGAGTGTTTGTGTGAAAGAAGGATTAAGGAAGGAAAAGTCCTAGTGTGAAAGGGCCTGAAAAGGGTTTCGCTCCTAAGGTCACGTCCTACAGCCAACCTACGGCTCTGATACCACCTAAAGCGTCCCCTCATAAGAGAAGACTTAAAAGTGATACCAACATCAGTCCCAGGAGGCTGATGACACATTTATTACATCAGATGGTTCATCACCGTACAACTCTACGCGGTAATGGGCTGTGAAGCGCCACTATCGCGAGGATTACAACTAAAACCCACACAACTACATTAACTACGAAGAGGGGGTCATCAGAGTTTTGCGCCATACGGAACTTCCTGCGGGTGACCCTATCCACAGGCAAGGCTGGGTGCAGGACGGTACCCTACTCGACGTCTTCGGGAATGTAGTCTGGATCTTCCTCTGAAAAAATTAAGAATGGGGTGAGTACAAACGTACTCAGCAAGTCCAACCACACCCACGGAGGGGGTATAAACAGAATATAATGCACATGATAAATCAAGGATAAGGCTAGGGTTTAATTTGCGGAAAGTAATATTTTATGCAGGGGTTCATTTGAAAGAAAGGATTTTCAAAGCAAGTTTTTCTTGCACCGAGTAACACGTAGTGTTGACCCACACAGGATCCAAGTTTTAAGCTGCTACCGGACTCGTCATCCGCCGTAGCACACGGCACAACTGCCGGACACTTTTCCCAAAACAACTCACGCCAACCCATCCAATCCCAGAAGAAACACTAGTTATGTGACCACACCGTAACTCGCCTAGTACCGTGGGCACGACTATTCGAATAGATTTTAACTCTGCAGAGGTGTGCAACTTTACCCACAAGCGGGATACCACAGCTCGAACACCGTAGTATCGGTGTAGATTCCAACAAAGCCATTACCCACCTTAGCTAGACCTGACTAGCCATCACGGGATCCACCAAGGGGTCATTGACCTATCACAGAGGTTGTAACCGGGGCATAAGTCACACAAAGCTAATCCCTTCTCCTTGATCACCCGTTGCTCTCAGCTCTCCTGATGGCTATCAGACTAACTAGTGGGGTTTATGCTAAGCCGTTGCCCATTCAACGGTCGAGTGGTTTGCATGATAGTGGAGTTAGGTGAGATGACACACCAACTCGGTCCTTAATCGTGACAAGATGGATATCTCCCTTCCTTGCTCTGCCACCCAGGCACGAGCACACCCATCGGTAAATCACACAGAAATGCCATCCATCCCGTCTAAATTCATCTTTCGAAATTCCACTTTTCTTCCTTCCCACACACGCACACCTTTTCTTTATAAAACAAGTTGTATTGTGTATAAGGTCCTAAGCATTCTAGCAGCGATTAACGTCCAAACAAAACACATTCAGACATTAATCTAGGTGGTCAAGGAATGGTTATAACAAATCAAGGGGTGGCTATCCAACCATGTTTTCAGCAGGCAAAACATATGCAATTTTATAAAATAGGCCAATAGGTTGTGTTTATAAAAACTAGGACAAAACATGCATCAAAGGGCGGGATTGAACTTGCTTTCTTCAAATCCTTCCGGGGGGTTCCTGATCGAAGTGCTGTCCTTCGGGCTTGGGGTCGCAGAACTGGTCATCGTTCGCTTGCTCGCAATACTGCTCATCGACAGGCTCTCCTTCGTTCACACCGTGGTCTACAACGTATACAAAAAAGCGCACAATCAAGAAAAAGAAATTTTTACACAATGTTCCAGACTTCAAATCTAGTGTACAGTAAAAATTGCAGACAAAAATAGTAAAATTTGTAAGCATGAAAAGTTATTAAATCCTAGTATGTTGATATCAACCACAATTTATACAGATTGATTCCTAATGTTTCTGGAGCTCAAATTTTTACAGGAACTACTAAAAATGATATTCTTCTTACTTTAATTTTTCCATGATTTAACTGACCATATAACAGTATTTACCAATTTAACAAAACAAGCATGTACATAGCTAAGTTAATTTATACAAAGAGTTCCTTATGGTTTTTGTGGACCAAAATTATACCAGAGCTATATATTAACTTAAGCATGATTCAGTAAAAATATCAGCATTTATTTCCACTAGATCATTTACTTATGAATTAAACTATTTTATGAACTTGCATATTCATTCAAGATTCAAGATGACCAGTACTACATGTCAAAATTTTATTAAAGAGAGTAAACACACTTAAAAAGAACATGCCCAAAGATCATGATCAGATATGAAATATAGCATCCAAAACAAAAATAGCAATTCTAGACATGATATAACAAGTATGATTTATAACTGTAGAAATACTCAGTAAATGTAGTTCAAACTTTGCAGACACGATTAAATTAAATGACTAAAACAGCGTATGGGCTCTGCCCTTTATAGGCCGGAAGAAGGGGGAGGGCGAACTGAGCACGAGTGAACCGGGGCACGATTGCCTAGGAAGGGCGTGGCCCGGGCAACTCGGCTTGGCGGGTAGCGGTGGCCGGCCATGGCGTCGTGGAAAGCAAAGGGAGGGGGCGCGTGGCGAGCTCGGAAGGTGCCAGGGGGAAGCGGTCTCATGCAAACCGGGAGCGCGAGAGCGGGCTTTAGCTAGGGCGCGGCCAAGTGGTCGGCCAGCTGGCGGCGCCGGCGTATGGCATGGCGCCGTAGGCACGGTGCAGGAAGGAGGAAGGAGGGAGATGAAGACAGGGACTTATTTGTGATTTCTAAATTTTCTAGGGACAGTACTGTAAATCAAAATTATCTCCTATTTCCTGGCCTCAATTGAAAAACTTGTGAATACCATTTTTGTTCAGTTTTTCGAGATCTACAACTTTCGTGTTAAGCATTTTTTTTATTTGAGCAATTGTTTGAGAGTTATTGTAAAACTATGAGATAACTTAATGATTAAGGAACTTGTCATTTCATGTAATTTGTGTCACTTTTACTCCTAGTGTCCAATTAGACTTTTGTTTAACATGACAAGGTGATGATGCCCATTTATTTTCATATGCATGTTTGTATTGTTTTGAAGGTTATTTAAATGCCTTACTACTAGAATTTAAACTCCCTTTTATTTAATTTGCTTACATTTTGAATTTGCAACATGTCTTTTTAAATTTAAAATTGTGTCACAAAAATATGAGTGTGTAATCTTACTACATTTTTATGACAAGTTAAGCATGAATGTTTTAGGAATATTAAAGGAACAAGTTTGTTCCCAGACATACTCTTATACAAGGATGCATTATTGTTTTCTATAAGTATTTGTTGCTATGTGCTACAGAAATATTTAGTCCTTTGTTTGAATTATTATTTTGTTTCATAATTCCAAGTTGTCATTTAATGAAGAAAGGAATAACCAAATATTTTCTTACTGGACCTTCGAGGTAAGTATGTTTTATGCCTTCTTTCCTTTGAAAAGATTTTCAGATTTCAAAACTACTTGTTTGTTGAATATTTGTGGCCTTATTTTATTATTTGGTTTGAACTAGTAGCTCTTTACAAATCAAAGAATGGTTCCATTAATCATTTCATGTGATGGTTTTCCAGTTTAAATTTGATTTGCATAGAAAGTTTATCGATCATTATGAAAGGTGTATTTTAGTGCCTTATTACCACTTATGTCAAGTCAAGTTTAAAAGTGTACCAAAAATTGTTTTTCAAGCACATTGCACTCAAACACATGCACACATACATTTACACACAAGTTTGCAAAAGCAATTTGATGAGGTTTTATTTAAACCTTCTTGGCTCATTTAGGTATGAGGTTATGCTAACTGTCTTCCTTTGGCTAAATTGACACAAGAGGTGTCACAGCCTACCCCCTTAAAAAGAATCTCGTCCCGAGATTCAGGTGAATAAGCTAAATGTGGAAAGTGTGTGTATCTTTGGTTGGTGAAACCAGAAGGTAGACATTATTATCGACTTGAAGTTGCAATGGTTTTCTTTTTTTTATCCAAATAACTCATTTGGCTAGAGTGGGTAGCTTTAAGATTTTCTAGTATTATCTTTGCTGGTTAGCCTACCTAATTACCAGGTCTGGTCCAATTTTTTTTGTGGTCTCTGATTCGTGACAAACTCAAAGGAGTTCGACACCTTTGGCCAAACAAGGTATTTGAATAGTGCTATTTCTAGTCTTCCTTGATAGCTATATGAGGACTCTGCTAAAAACTATCATTTGTTTCAATTCTGGTTGCAATGAGTGACACAAACTCTCAACATGTTTCAAGATTTGGTTCACCTTTTGGCTTTACTGTCGGTTGAAAGATGATAAGCTGGTCTTTGGATTAGTTGGGTTACACAGAGAAAATCGCAACTGGGTCTCCAAAAACGTGCTAGGAATTGAGTGCCACTATTGGAATTAATTGTATGTGGTATGATATGTAGACCACAATGTGATCAAGATGAATACCAGTACACTTCTTGGTAGTATGAATAATGTGTACTTGAAGAAAAGGTGTCGGTTGTCGATAATGATCCATATGGAATCAGGCCTTGGAGAGGTGCTTGGCAAGCAATCATGAAATCCAGCATTAGCAGAAGTGAGAGTGTAACGGGTATTTATAAGTGGTCTCGGTATAGAATTATGAGATATAATTAGCGAGAAATTTTGCCTAGGGTCTTGATATATTGCGTTAATACCCAAGTGGTTGGAAAGCTTTGGAGAGAGGTGACCTATCAAGAATTTGGTTTTTCAAGATCATGATTCATTTGATCCACTATGGAGATTCGAACAATAAAATTGTATCCTTATCGAAGTAAAACATTTAGGCTTCTTCGTTCTTTAGAAGAGCTTGTGCTTGACGATTTTCTCAGGACAGATTCTGGGTAGTTGATTGAATTGAGCATATTTGATGAATCCAAGTTATAAAAATTCTCAAATTTTTACTGGAGGTGCCTAAGATAATTTTGATCATTTTATCTAGTCAACTCCAACTCAGAAACAGAGCTTAAGATAGTCAAATATTTAAGTGTTTGCCTCAAGGTTGATCCAGATTTTAGACGGAACAGAGGGCTAGTATTTTGTTTGTAAGTACCCAACCACTTGACTAAAAATTCTCAAACTTTTACAGTAGCTTCTAGACTCAGTTACCCACAACCTTAATGTTTAATGTTTTCTCAGAAAAAGCTTTTAAGTGGGTAGAAAAATTCATGTGGCCAGACTGCTACAAGTTGACAGAATTATAGGGGTTTACCACAAGACTGAATTTCGTGGGTTATTCTTCTCTAAAAATTTTCAAAATTTTACAGAAGTAAAGAGATAGATTTTACTACATTTTGTTCTACAGGGTCAACATATTTTGAGGTAGTTAGCTAGGTCTAAAAATTTGGATTTCTCTTTTGTACCTGCCGGTCCGCTTACATTTGATTGCCTTCTAGGATGGAGATCTTATTCTTTGGTAGAAACAAACTCTTCTCAAGACATTCTTGCTCAAGATGCTTTTATTAAATGGTGTTGGTACTTGTTTCAGAAAAATGCACATTAGTTCAATGCCTTGACGTATTGTGGAGATACCTTCATGCCATGAGATTGGGGATACAATGTGCCAACTTGTGATGCAAAAATGATGCTTGCAATTAGGTTATGCACCCTTAGTATTCTTATGATGATGCCACACAATATGAGATGACCATACTTTGATGAAGTGATGCATTTTTCTTAATGCTAGTTGATTGAGGTGCGGGTCATGGTGTGTAACTATTGATGCACATGGTTTTCATGCATGATAGGGTATATCTATTTGGTAGGATGATCATGCTCATGGGCATAAGATGCACAACTGAAATGCATCTTAGTGATCCAGAGAGTTATGCAAGTACTCTTAATTTCTGTAGAATCAAAACGGAACCCAAATCAATCAACACATTATTCAGGTTGCGAGAAAATAGATTGCCATGGAGTCGCTATCACAGACCAAGATACCAGCGCGCACCTAGTAGCACAATCGTGTTGTGGTAGCACACACGAAGCCCTAGGTTCCGTCGCGACACCTTAGGTCAGTGACGAACACAACAACAAGGTAAAAACATAGCAACCCAAATAATGCTCGTGGCAAGAAAGGAAGATGAAGAGCCAGATAATATTCACCATTCCTTCCAAGATGCAAATGTGATTATATTGTGGAAATGCACTAACAATGCATCGGTAGTACCTTAGCTAAATGCAATGCATGAATGTGGCAGTACTAATTATGCATGATTTCCTAGAATTTTCATGCACCATTTTTAGTTTTCAAAAGAACCATTTGAGCAAGAAGGGCAATGAGAATTCCTCCATCTCGTCCAAGGGAAAACACCTTTAGTCATTCTTTATTTCTTTGGTCTCCTTACCGAGATCTCTATAACCAGCAACTAGAGGTTGGAGGACACTGTGCTTCAAAAATATGGAAGGCTTAACACTAGTAATACGGTCCCTAACGCTTGTATGATTCAAGGGATGGATGTGCAGAGGAGTAGAACTCGGAAGGCTTGGTTAACTGAATGTGCAGGTAGCTGCAGGTTATGATAAAATTCATATCTCCCATTCTGTTCATTGAAATGGCTTGACATTTTGACAGGAGCTAGATAATTTCATGTTCTACAACTTTGGTAGTCAACTAAGAGGCCAATTCTAGGAGTAAGATGGTCGAAAAATTCCATTACTACACATCTGATTTTCTGAACAGAGTCTCTATATTTAGGGCATAACTCCTGCTATATATATCCTATTAAGCTGAAATTTTGTGGGCATGTAGCTTAGGAAGTTTGGAACAACTTTGGTATTCAACTCCAAGGCTAAATCAATGGTTAATATGGTTAAAATATTAAGTCTTTGCTTCTCTGTTTTGGCTGTTTTTCAGCAGGTCGGGCAATAGTGTTTCGCCTATAGCTCGGAGTATACTAGCTTCATGGATTTGAAATTTTGTGAGAACCTAGATCGTGAAATCTATGACCACTTGATTATTCAACTAACATCCAAGAAAAGTCATCTACAAGGGTGAAAATTTCAACAATATACCGTAGCATATAGACTGGACAATAGGGGTTCATTTGTTCTAGAGATAACTTTAGAATTTCATAACTCTAGATTTAGAAGTCCAAAAATTTTCAAATTTTTCCAGTGCATTCCTAAGATAATTGTGCACAATTTTTCTTGTCAAGCCTAAGTCTAAATCAGATTTTAATGTGGTCATGTTTTCAAGTTTTCATCTTGCTGTCTATTTGAAAAACTCAGCAACCAGAGGGCTAGTGTTTTGTTCACCATGGACAATCTACTTGGCTAAAAATTCTCAAAATTTAACAGATGCTTTATTGTTAAGTTTTCTACAAGTTTCATGTTGAACTTTTCTGCATTAGAGGTTTTTATATTGGTGTAAAAAATTTCAAATGGTTGAACTGCTACGGCTAGACAGAAAAGCAGAGGAAACAAACTCTGTAGTGTTCTCTAATGTATAGCAATCCAAAAAATTTCAAATTTTTACAGAAGATGCCTAGGATAGTGAGGAACATTTCATCTAATCATTGATAAGGCCAGTTCAGATCCTATCAAGGTGATATTCTCAAGGATTTGAAGTGATGTCAAACTAGAAAAACAGGTGGTCCAGAGAGTCAGTAATTTGATCATAGCTACCAATCCACTTGACAAAGATAATTCAAAATTTTACATTAGGTTCTTCATTAAGTTACTTACAACTTTTGTTGAACGATTTTTGAAATGTGCAACTTAAGATGGTTGAAAAATTTAGTGTAGACACTCTGTTCCAAGTTAACAGATTTGTAGAAGGTTACTATAAATTTGAAAACACTAAGGTGGGAAGCTTCAAAAATTCTCCAATTTTTACAGCAGCTTGGAATTTTACATAGCTACATTTAATGTTCCAATCTAAACTCGATTTGAGGTGATCTTCATATTTTAGAAATTCAAGGAAACCAGAATCTCTAGATTTTTACAGATTACCTAGATGATTCTTAATGATGGATTTGTAACCTTTTTGATTGGGATTTCTTTTAAACATTTCTTTGCTAAAGGTTTAGGAATGAATGCAGATCTTAATTGTCCTCACCAAAGAAAAAATTACCAAGTAATCTTGGTTTTACGGGGTTTGCTTCGGTGGCATACATAATACGTCTCTCGCTATATAACTAGTCGATATAGGTAACTAGCCTAGGATTCGGTTTCGAGTTAGCATACCTGCAGAAAATTGATAGTATACAAAATGAAACTTTCGTTCCAGCACTTACGAAAGCGTTCCCATATATTACCGATCACTATAGAACCGGTATCCATAGAATTCCCGCCGTATGGACAACGTTAATCATACATTACCGGAATAACGTATTGACTGAGTATCGTCTTTGACAGGGAATTGAATTCCAATTTCGAACCATTACTCCCCATATAATCAACCGAAGTTGGTATATGGGCAGCAGCTCAAGTAGGCCACTGCTTGAGCTCCAACGTTCGGCTCGCATCGCCGACGGGAAGGTCAGACTCCCTCAGCTGACTGAGCAAGCATACCTCCGCGGTGACAATGTAGTTGCAGAATTGAAATTGCGGAATTTAAATACTGAAATGTAATGTGCTAGAAGTTAGCCATACAATATAAGCCACCTGATTGTACCCATAAGATCCCCTAGGGCTTTACGTTCTAGACTTGTCCTTGAAGATCCTAGACTTTTTCAAAAACTTATGTAGTTTTGAAGTCAAGTTTTAGTTTGTTGTTTTGAAAATAGGGGTTGCCATCTCTGCTAGGCTGTCCGCGAGCTCTGATACCAGCTGTGGCGGAATGACCCAAAAGACTGGGCCCGGGTGCACTGATCTTTGTTGCTAAGCAACTCGGACCCAAATCGGCACGCACCGGTAGTTCCTCGAGTGAATCCTCGATAAAAGCCACGCTATTCCAGGATCGCGCAGACAACACTCACACGAAGGTGAGCCCAGAGATTAAAACACAGAGCATCTCATACATCTCAGAGTGATTTCAGCGGAAGATAAATTTATTACAAACCGAGTTCACAATAGTAAGGTACTACAGAGTTCAACTAAGCAAATTATTCAAGTTTCATTGTTCAGCGGAAGCAGTAAAAGACAACTAGCGAAAGGATGTGACGCATCGATAAAGCCTGTACGAAAGCGTCACTCAGCGGGAGGGTGGTCAGCACCGGCTGAAGGACCATCCCACTCAACAGACCAGCCCGGGGGCAAAGTACAAGGCCAAGTAAGACTCGCAATCATATCCTCGAAGTTAGTACCTGAGAACAGTGCCACAAGCAAGGCTGAGTATATTAATGCTCAGTAAGACTTACCCATCACCGGATATACCATAGTCCGATAACTAGACATGCAAGGCTTTTTGGTTGGTGGGATTTGTTTTATCAAAAATGCCACTAAGTATTGATCCTTACTTTCAGATTTTACTTATTCATATTCTTGTTGGATTAACCGTTCTAAGTTTGTAACTATCTCTACTCAAATATGGTAGAGCCAACATTTAATCATACAACAGTATTATCATCATCATGTTCCACTTGTTACTCTGTGTGACCAAAAACATTAAGCAGTCTCATGCCGTGAGAGGCGAATGAATCTGAATCGAATTTCAACCTGGCCAGGGGAACCTAGACCACACGCATGGGGATCGACTTCGCTCCCGCCCATGCTAGTTTTCCCCTTTCTTTCCAGCCAGTGGATCCGGAACACCCCCCCCCCCCCCCCGACTACAGAGTCCGACCACTCTGCACCCGTATGTCCAGACAAAAATAAACCTACTACTACCAAGGGGGTGCGAGATCGTTCCACTCACTGGTCCAATCAGGTACTTAAGTTTACCGATTACCATATTTTTCGGTATGTGGCTAGTACTTTCAAACACTTAATGAAATGAGCCACACACCGCGACCTTAGCTAATTTTGACTACACTAGCGGGGTATAACAACTACACAACCCCGCCCATTGTCCTTATATTCAGCAGGAATTTAAAGTCAGTAAATTCCTATATGCTCGCGAGAGGCCGAAAACCCCTCGACTTCTACCGTTCCTAATTAGCGGGGCAACTAGTCGATAAAAAGATCCGGATATCAAACATAGGTACCTAGGGATCATGCATCTAAGGTTTTCGATCAACACCTATAAAACTTAAATGCAGAAATAAAATTATTACAACACATTATGAATAGTTAGATGAATAATAACTCTGAAAATAATGGGATTATGCACCGGAGCTTGCATTCTTGGGCACTGTCAGGCAGATAAACCTCTGGGGCATGGCCCAGGTCTTGAGCAAATTTAGTGCAGTTCAAATTAACCTCCTGATCAACACGAGAGTCCGCGGGCACCAGTTCGTATTCTCCGTCAGCAAGATTAACCGTTTCTATATGCAATGCAAGATTATGAGTTACACATGAATAACGATTTCTTTCCTTCACGATAAAGTTGTAGTCCAACAAAAAGTTAAATTGGTGATGATCTCTGTGATTTCATTTACTGGGTAGTCATTTATGGAGTAGTACTTATAATTAACTTACTTCATAAAGCAAGGGTTTGCTGTTTTTCTTTTTTATTAATGTGCAGAAAATGTACTTGTCCTAATTAATATTAGAGAAACAAGGTGATATTCCTAACTGAAGTTATATATAGTTTCTGTTGTTGAAATTTTTTATACAAGGTACTTCTCTGAACAAAGTGTTTACTAAATAAATTTCAGCTCATTTTGTGCAATCAATTAAACATGAAAAATGCAATACGCAGCCACTGCTAGAACAAAGATCTATTTATGCAGAACTAATCATGTAAGTATTGGTTCTCATAATTTTACTGGTTGTTCCAAATCTGGTGTTCATGTTATTGTAAAATTTTCAGAGTTTATTGTGCAATGTACATAGCATAGTAAATAAGTAAATATACACCTACATTAATAAAGTTTTATTTATTCAGAGAAAATTAAGCAAGTTATGGTTCTCAAATTTTTACACAATGTTCCAGACTTAAAATCTAGTGTACAGTAAAAATTGCAGATAAAACAGTAAAACTTGTAAGTATGAAAAATTATTAAAACCTAGTATGTTGATATCAACCACAATTTATACAGATTGATTCCTAATGTTTCTGGAGCTCAAATTTTTACAGGAACTACTAAAAATGATATTCTTCTTACTTTAATTTTTCCATGATTTAACTGACCATATAACAGTATTAACCAATTTAACAAAACAAGCATGTACATAGCTAAGTTAATTTATACAAAGAGTTGCTTATGGTTTCTATGTACAAAAATTATACCAGAGCTAGATATTAACTTAAGCATGCTTCAGTAAAAATATCAGCATTTATTTCCACTAGATCATTTACTTATGAATTAAACTATTTTATGAACTTGCATATTCATTCGAGATTCAAGATGACCAGTACTACATGTCAAAATTTTATTAAAGAGAGTAAACACACTTAAAAAGAACATGCCCAAAGATCATGATCAGATATGAATTATAGCATCCAAAACAAAAATAGCAATTCTAGACATTATATCACAAGTATGATTTATAACTGTAAAAATACTCAGTAAATGTAGTTCAAACTTTGCAGACACGATTAAATTAAATGACTAAAATAGAGTTCCAAAAATAAACCTAGATTTTTCTAAGGACATGAACTATATACCATGAATTAAGTTCATCAAACAAGCATTAAATATAATATATAGCAAACTAAATCTAACATTTCTCAGAATTGTAGATCAGCAAGAGTTCAGTAACATGTTTATCTAGAAAAAGTTTCAGAGCTAACCCATGTCTATTTTCACCAGCATTAATTCATGAAGTTAACTAGTAGATCTAGGAATCTTGCTCATTTGAGGAGGTCAATGATTTCAAACTGAGCTCATCTTTTTACCAGATGTTTCTAACAATACTAAGTTCAACATATCCAAAAATCAGGCATAGTTACTGAACCAAACTCCTAGAACAAAGATGAGCTATTTAAACTAACTTTATTCATGGATTAAAATAGAAGCAAAATATGAATATGTGACTGTAACAAAAGTTGTAGTTCTTGTTCTAAGGATTTCAGAACTATTAAGTTTGTATTTTTATGATTTTTCTATGATTTTATACATATTTTACAAGTTTGCTGTTTTGAAGTTCATGTACATTTTGCACTTTAGCCCCTGCACTTTTGTTTCTTCTCCACAGGAGTCCCTGGGCGGACTGAACAGAACAGAGGAGGGTAATGGCGGCCGGATTCCGGCGAGTTTCCTTGCCGGCAGTGAGGGAAAAGTGGGGGAAAAGGATGAGGAGCTCGAGAGCTACCTTTGGGTGGCCGTGGCTCGTCGGGAGAGGGTCGGAGGAGGCGGGTCCACGGAGAGGGGCGGCCAGCAGTGGCTCTGGTCGCCGGTGGCCATGCTCCGGTGAGGGAAGGAGGGAGCGGATGGGTCTGAGAGCTTCAGGAGGCCGAGGAGCTTCCGTTCTAGGGGTTGGTTCGCGCGGAGGAAGGCCGGAGATGGGGGTTCTGCGTTGGGCGGATCTCTGCGGCGCCAATGGAAGTCCGGCGATAGTTCTGGGTGATTCTGGCGGGCTAGGATGGAGGGGGATGGGTCAGGGAGCTGTCGTATGGGGTGGAGGAGGCCGTGCGCAGCTTGGATTGGAGAATGTGGGGGTGTAGGGGGTGGTTTCACGGTGAGCCGAGCTCTGCTCGCCGGCATTAGTCTGGGGGGGGCGCGCGAGGATGGGCTCTGCCCTTTATAGGCCGGAAGAAGGTGGAGGGCAAATTGAGCGCGAGTGAACTAGGGCACGACTGCCTGGGAAGGGCGTGGCCCGGGCAACTCGGCCTAGCGGGCAGCGGTGGCCGGCCATGGCGTCGTGGCAAGCAAAGGAAGGGTGGGGGCGTGTGGCGAGCTCGGAAGGTGCTAGGGGGAAGTGGTCTCATGCAAACCGGGAGCGCGGGAGTGGGTTTTAGCTGGGGCGCGGCCAAGTGGTCGGCCAGCTGGTGGCGCCGGCATACGGCGTGGCGCCGTAGGCACGGTGCAGGAAGGAGGAAGGAGGGAGATGAAGACAGGGACTTATTCATGATTTCTAAATTTTCTTGGGACAGTACTATAAATCAAAATTATCTCCTATTTCCTGGCCTCAATTGAAAAACTTGTGAATACCATTTTTGTTCAGTTTTTCGAGATCTACAACTTTCGTGTTATGTATTTTTTTTATTTAAGCAATGGTTTGAGAGTTATTGTAAAACTATGAGATAACTTAATGATTAAGAAACTTGTCATTTCATGTAATTTGTGTCACTTTTACTCCTAGTGTCCAATTAGACTTTTGTTTAACATGACAAGGTGATGATGCCCATTTATTTTCATATGCATGTTTGTATTGTTTTGAAGGCTATTTAACTGCCTTGCTACTAGAATTTAAACTCCCTTTTATTTAATTTGCTTACATTTTGAATTTGCAACATGTCTTTTTAAATTTAAAATTGTGTCACAAAAATATGAGTGTGTAATCTTACTATATTTTTATGACAAGTTAAGCATGAATGTTTTAAGAATATTAAAGGAACAAGTTTGTTCCCAGACATACTCCTTTACAAGGATGCATTATTGTTTTCTATAAGTATTTGTTACTATGTGCTACAGAAATATTTAGTCCTTTGTTTGAATTATTATTTTGTTTCATAATTCCAAGTTGTCATTTAAGGAAGAAAGGAATAACCAAATATTTTCTTACTGGACCTTCGAGGTAAGTATGTTTTATGCCTTCTTTCCTTTGAAAAGATTTTTAGATTTCAAAACTACTTGTTTGTTGAATATTTGTGGCCTTATTTTATTATTTGGTTTGAACTAGTAGCTCTTTACAAATCAAAGAATGGTTCCATTAATCATTTCATGTGATGGTTTTCCAGTTTAAATTTGATTTGCATAGAAAGTTTATCGATCATTATGAAAGGTGTATTTTAGTGCCTTATTACCACTTATGTCAAGTCAAGTTTAAAAGTGTACCAAAAATTATTTTTCAAGCACATTGCACTCAAACACATGCACACATACATTTACACACAAGTTTGCAAAAGCAATTTGATGAGGTTTTATTTAAACTTTCTTGGCTCATTTAGGTATGAGGTTATGCTAATTGTCTTCCTTTGGCTAAATTGACACCAGAGGTGTCACAGATTAGTTCATCCAGCCTACCTACAGAATTTAGTCGCCGTGTTCCTTGCGGAAATATAAATGACACCCTGGAATACTCTCTGGGTAAAATGCTGCACCGGTGATTCCATCCGCTTGCGGAATGATTCATGGATCATGATAGTTTTGTTTCCCGTAATTGCTATATGAAATGTTGAGGTATTGTTGGTGACGAGGCCGGGCATTTCTGATGCTATTACCAGAACCAGGCTGAATGACCCTGTATCTGAAGTAGACGTTACGAAATACCAACACTAACATTAGTTGGTTACCCAAAATAAACAACTAGTTAGCTTTATCTTATCTCTGACTCTGAACCATAGAAATCCTCTTTGTCCCTTACCTCTTCGGTTGTGTGGTTTTCTTGGACGAATTCGAGCCTTGGATAATATACTCATGGTCCTAATTGGATACGATACCCTGGAATACTCCTAAGTGAAAGCTGCAACGATATCCGTGTGCTTGCGGATTCTGTTCATGACGCTCTAAAATGTCAACAGCCATGAGGGGTGATGGTCGATGTTAAGCAAGGACTCGTTTGTTGAGGCGCCCAACTCCACCTTAAGGAGGTTGTGGAATGATGCTGGGGCGTAGTCAGCTGCCCCAACGAACTCCCTACAAGGGGGGTGGGGTGACTGGCTTGTCCACTCGACAATCTTTGGATCGAAGAGGGTCGCCGCGTTCCTCATCCTGAATGGGAAAGGGACACTGTGATCCTATAAATTGCTTTCTGCGTGCATGGATTATCTTACAGACAACTGTGAGAGAACATTGGCCAGCACGTAGAATGTGAGCCAACACCCTTCAGCTCAGGTTCGGGCTCGAGCTATGTGTCCACACGAGGGTCTAGAGATCCACCGTGAGGCTGCTACCCTTTGTGACGACGGTGTCCTTCGCAGGCGGGGTGGGGATTTCCTCCCTACTCCTTGAAGGTGAATGTGGCCGAGCTTCTTAGTTACGAACTCCAGGCTTCCGAAGCGGATGGCCTGGTTGGGGTTTGAAGCTAGGCATGTACCTTAGTCCACCGACATTGTTGACAGGGAACTTGAGGTTGCCGAAGTGAATGGAATCCATGAGAAACCCCCGGCGCCGTGTTCGCACTAAGAGCTAGCATCGAGCGATCATGTGGCGGTGAGAGTGCGTGACTTCCCCTACCTGGTTCACAACTATCAGTGTTTCAATCACCGACTAGTAAATTTGCATGGTGCTTCTCCGTAGCTTGATGGCTAACACTCAAAGATAAGCGATTTGAATTGGTTCGGGCAACTGCCCTACATCTAGATGGGTGTGGTGCGATTGGTGTTCTTTGCGCTCGAGTGTTGGGTGCCTACAGTAGGGTGCTTGCAAGTGAGTGACTGCGTCTGTGTGTCGAGGGTGCTCAGATCGAATGGATTCGAGAGAGCCTAAGAAAAAAAAGGCTGCTCTACCTTTATATACCTCGGTGGGCTAGGATACAATGCGAGAAGAAGGGGTTCCTCAACCCCGGGGTTGACATCCCGGTGGGGAGGCCGAGAGCTCTAATTGGGTCCTGGACTAGGTCGACTAGTCTAACATGCTCCATATTGTCCTGAAGTCAGGTATTGTCAGCAAACCCCACGATGCCGCCTGTCAAGGCCTCAATCATGATAGCCATCCCTTTGTCATGTTATGGAGCATGTGTGTTGGTTGCATGGCTGTCCCGGTCCGCTAGGACATGCTCCTCTGTCCTATTAGTGAGTCAACTCTCCTAGCGGTGGTCGGGTGGTTGCGCCTCTCACCCCCGGTTTTGGAGGTGCATGACATGCCCCTCTAGCTCAGCGTCCCTCCCTCACCCTAGCCCTGTGAGCAGAGGGTGACCGATGCAGCACATATCATTGCTATTATTGGATGAGGGGTGTAGGTGGAGCATGTGCATATCCGTAGTGTCATGATGCTTCGGCTGACGAAGGGCGCCCTATGGACCGTCGGTCCTTGGGCTGTGCTTCTGCCTTGTTTGTTCGATGGGAGGGGTGCGGCACGTATCCTGGCACATTTAATGCACCAGCGGCAAATCTTCCCCCGCACGCCGCCCGAGGGTTTGAGGGGTCGGACTGGGCCGCCGGGTTAGGGTTGGCATCCTAACCCTCCCGAGCCTAAAGGGTTGGGTTGATGCCACGTGTGCGGTGGTCACCCTATAATCGGGCTTTTTGTAATGCCATTCCGCTGAGTGGGATGGCGCCACATGCACGGTCGGCTAAATAGGTCGTTGAGTGAGATTAAGGCACTGCTAGAAAAACGTTCATTTGTACTGGACGGGAACCCCCGGTTAATACCGGTTCCCCGCGCCGGTACCGCCAGGCCGGTACTAAGTGCGCCGTCACTTAGTACCGGTCAAGCCGCCCGGTACTAAAGAACCACTTTAGTACCGGTTGGTAAGTGCCTGCTAGGCAGTGGCCCCTGGAGTGGCCATTTAGTACGGGTTGGTGATACCAACCGGTACTAAGTGTTGTTTTTGTTTGATTTCATTTATGAATTTTTCCTTTTTTAGGTTTCAACTAATTCATATTCATGGATGTTTGCCTATGCATTTTAGTGGATGTTTACGTATTCATATTTGTGTACGTTTGCGTATTCATATTCGTATCTAGTATACAAAGTCTACATTTGTTATATTTATATACACTTGAAATATTATATTTACTTCTAATATATGAATATAATGCACTCGTCATTCATAAAATATTTACAAGTTGTCATGCACATATGTTTTTTTGACAAATTTGTACAAGATACTAGGTCTCCGCCTCTTCATCGCTCACATCCTTATTCAGATCCAGTCGACCCACTTTTATCCTAGGATCCACATAAAATTCTCCATGTGGATTTATGACCTTATCTAGCAGGAATCCATAGATTGATTCTTGAATTGCTTTGATTCTTTCCGGTTCGATGAGGCCCTCTGCCATAGTACTAATCTGTCAAGTGAAAATACCGATATTTTCAATCAATACCTAGATGGAATTAAATGCAAGTATTTGTTAGTAATGTTGTTCTACGTACATTGAATTCATGTTGTGTCATCGAGTTGCGGGTGCAAAAATGTTGCATGAGCTCAGATACATATTAGCCACATAGGTTGTTTTCTTGCTCCTGTCTCAAACACTATATATAGGAGAAATGTTTGATCCAGTGGAAGCTGTTTGATACCCATATATGTAGGAGAAATGTTTGATATATACAAATATGTATAGTCAAGTGATGAAAAAAGGTAAAGAACTCACTTGAAGTTGTACGGGAACAGAATGTATTGACAAGTGTGATGCCAATCCAAGGCCATGAATATGTTGTTCTCGGTCCGATTAGGCCATTTCCTAACACTCTCCTCATGTTTATTAAATGGGTCTATGAAGCCAACGTGGTAGATCCCTTTTTTCTGGCATTCTTGCACCTTCATCCTACACGATTAAAAATCAAGGGAGAGGATGAGAAAACACATAATTAGTAGAGCTAAAGTACTATAGAAATTATAGGAAACACTTACATAGAAAATACACTGAGGAGAGACTTGTCAAGGCATCCTGACGGTATAGATCATAAAGATTTGAAAATTCAATCCATACATTATCAATCCACAATGGAAATGTCTATCTTGAACTCGAGCATAGAACATTATACTCCCCTCTGCAGTTGATTGCATGTACCATCGATACAACTCACGCATTCTCATTGGTAGCAGCGGAATCAGCTCTTCCCATATTAGAGGTTCCCACAACTTGAATGGTTTTCTGCCTGACCCTGGGTGAACCTGGACTTCTTTATCCCCTCGGAGCTGAGCTTTTGTGAGGCCGCTTTCCAGCACAAATTGAGCAGTATCTTCATCCTTTTTGGAAAGCACTTTCAGAGGGGGTATCGTTTAGTTGGGTTGTTGTTCCAGATGGGGAACTTGGTTGTACCGACGGTTACGCGGCTTCTCATAGGACCTTGTGATTTGGTGGTCGTAGTCGGACAGGGGTTCGCCGTGCTTTGGTTGGACTAAAGATTTGAAGTACTTATTTTTGGCTGCTGAAAATGATTGCTTCGGCGCAGGCTTTTTTGGTGCGAAATGCTCTTTCACATGCTTGCTCACACTTTCGTCCAATTCCTCCTGAGTCACATGGTATGCTAATTTCGGTGCTGGAGGCTTTCTTTTTTTCATAGGTGGGCTATTTTCTACAATTTTTGTTATAATTTCCAAGTATTTTCCTACACTTTACTACAATTTTCTAACCATTTTGTACAGTTTTCTGACAATTTCTACCATTTTTTGATTTTTTTCACAATTTTATACAATTTTCTATCAAATAATACAAAGAAAAGCTGACGTCAGCACTGCTAGTGCTGATATCAACAGAGGGCTTACGTCAGCCCTTTGCGGCGGTGGCGAGGCCGGATCGGCGGCCTGCACGGGCGGTCGAGGGCGCGTGGGCGGCCTCGGCCGGTGGCGTCGTCGGGGGCGGCGCACGGACATCGGTGAGGGGAGACGGTGATCATCTGGTGCGACGGCGGCGGTTTGAGGAACGCGCGGCAGCGGGGCTCACGATGGCAGCCGGCCTCGGGCGGACTGGCGGCGGTCGTGGAGGGCGATGGCACGGCGCGCGGATTGTTGGCACTTCCTAGCGTCACTACTAGATCAACTAGCGACGGCGCCAAAAAGCTGCTCATGGGTAACAGAACCTCACGAAAGCATCCGCAAGCGTACGGATACCACTGTAGCTTTCACTTTAGAGTAATCTAAGGGTTATCGAATCCAAGGGAACGTGAGTACGATATCTAAGGTTTAGGCTTAACCAAGGACACAACACCGACAGGATCAAAGGGGTAGAGAGGACAACAAAGAATCAAGGTAAGCCGGACTAAGAATCAGCTGTAAACATTCCATCAATTCGTGTTCGGTTTACAGCTGATAACTACTATATACTAGTAGGCACTCAATCCAGTAAACAACATGAAACTACTAAACGAACTTGTAAGGTAAATTATGAAACTGAGATAGTCACGAACACTTACAGACTGTGAACTTATAGATTTATAAACATCTGTCGAGGTACAAGCGGAGAAGAGTGCCGACAGGCCCGCACTTCCCCCGACATATCGTCCCTCTCTTCCTATTTCTCCTTGACCTCCTAGGCTTCCTAAGCTCCTAGGAAGAACTCCAAGCTCCAAGTGAAGGATGAGTGGAGGGATGAGATGTGTGTGTGTCCTATTCTATCCCCCCTCTCATATTTATAGTTAGGAGACATAGGGTCTTCTCACGGCAAATGCATCAAGGGAGGCACAAGGAACCGACTTAGGGAAGCTGCCAGGAAGCTGCACGTGAAGGCTGGAGGTTGGTGGTGGGGCCACCTCCTTTGGCCAGAAAGCTTACTGGTGGGTCACCTCGGCCTTGCCACGTGTTTAAGCTTCTGCAATGTCGGTTTTCTTGCTCTGGTGGGCCATTTGATCTATGTGATGACATGTGTCGCGCTCTGATTCGTCAAACTTTTGTGCCTCGGATCATGACCTCCTATCTAGCTTCAATTTAAACTCAATTTCACCTGCATGCATTTTCAAACCAACACTTGTGGAATTTGTTAATAAATAGTCCTATGCTACCATAATTTCCACTTTAATGTATGGTTTTCATGCCAGAGTTGATGGTCAAAACGGGTGAAATTAGACTGTCAACACGGAGGCGGGGGTCGCGGACGTCGCACGGGGAGCTCGAAGGCGGTGGCTGTCGACGGCTGTCGATGGCGGCGTCATCGAGGCTGGCGGCAGGCTGGCGGTCGAGGAGGGAACGCGGGACGACGGCGTCGTCGGGCGGGATGTCGGCGATGGGCGGACGGCGGCCAGCGACGACGACGAGGGAGATCCAGGGGAAATGGCGATCGATCTAAGTCCCGGAGCATATATAGGGCAGCCAGTTTAGTACCGGGACATGGGTACGCCCGGTACTGAACTGGCTCCTAGGACATTTAGTACCAGGCAAAACCAAAGCCCAGTACTAAAAGTGCGTTTTGTACCAGGCGCAACCAAGGCCCGGTACTAAAAATGAAGCCTTTAGTACAGGTCAAAGCCTTGGCATGGTACTAAACTGCGTCCACCGGCAGGAAAATTTCGTGGAGGCAATTTAGTACCGGGCCTTGTTAAGGCCCGGTACTAAAATGAAAATCTGTAATGTTTCTCAGTGTTTATTTTGTTTATGGATTATGCATATTTACACCATTTCTTATGTGTAACAAATTAACAAAGGCATTATAAATAGAAATATATAATATTTTGAACATGCAAAATTACTAATATATGTTATTTGCATCATTATTGTATTGTAATTTGAATGTTTGGGTGAAATCGATTATACATTTATGCATAAAAAGTTGTTTTATGTACCTTTTAAATGTGTTTGGTGTGTAACAAATTAAATAAATTCATGAAAATGCTAACATATGTTATTTTGACATAGAAAAATTCTCGTGGAGTTAGAGGATATGGCACAACATGGTGATAGTGGAGTAGACAATGAGGGATCATGTTGAAGATGCAAACATAGAACCAAGCAACCTAGGTAAACAATACTAACTTATATTACTTTGTGACGAAAAAAATATATTACATAAATCACTTGATCAAATGAACAAAAAAGTACAGCATAATGGATAGACAAAACTATGACTCATCATTATTTAATGGAACATTTATAACTTTTCTTGTGACGAACATCCCTTGGTTGTGATCGCGGCGTAAATATGGAGTGTCCTTTTTGGATAATAGGATGCTGGGGTCAACATCAACTGAGAATGGAGGACGGTCATCAAACCGATCAAAATCTTCTGACTTGTCTGAAATATCCTCAACTCCAATGATTTTTCTTTTCCCTATCCATAAGTACCCACGAAATCTAGCAGGTTCACGCAAAGATTCTTCGTCAAGTGCACCACGTCAATTGCGTTGCGGACCTCCAAGATTTCCCAATACGGTAGCTCCCACAATATAGACTTCTTCTTCCACATCAGTGCATGTCCGTTTTCATCATTCGGAACTTATTGGCTACCGCGACCCTTTCCAAATACAACATGAACTTCCTTTATCATCGAGAAAACACGCTTTCCCTCACGGAACATAGGCTTAGCATGAGTTTTCGGTTCCCCTATGATGTGTTTTCCTTTCCTTCTCAAGGGGGGCTTGAGGGGAAGAAATCGACGATGGCCCATATACACAACCTTTCGACAATTTTTCAGATACAAGCTGACAATGGGTGCAGGCCTGATATCCCTTATTTGATTGCCCAGACTAGTTGCTAAGTGCAGGCCAATCATTGATGGTTACGAAAAGCAATGCTCATAGGTCGAAATTTTCCTGTTTGTACTCGTCCCACACACGTACACCTTCTCTCTTCCACAACAATAAAAGTTCATCAACCAATGGTCTTAGTACACATCAATATCATTGCCAGGTTGTTTCCGGCCCTGAATAAGCACTAGCATCAATATATACTTCCTCTTCATGCATAGCCAAGAAGAAAGGTTGAACATACAAACGGTCACACAGGCCATGTACTATGACTGTTACCCCACTCGTCGAATGGATTCATTCCATTTGTACTTAAACCAAACCTTATGTTCCTTGGGTCGCCGCTAAAATCTGGGAATTGTCTATCAACGTTTCTCCACTGGGACCCATCTGAAGGGTGCCACATCATCTGATATTGCTTACGCTCTTCTTTGTGACACCGCATCAACTTAGTGTTTGTTTTGTTTCTGAACAAGCGCTTCAATCGTGGTATTATCGCGAAATACCACATCACCTTAGTGGGAACTTTTTTCTTTGCGGGCTCCCCGTCGACATCACTAGGATCATTTTGCCTGACCTTATACTGCTTTGCATCACAGATAGGACATGCATCCAGTTCCTCGTATTCACCGCGATAGAGGATTCAATCGTTAGGACATGCATGAATCTTCCGTACGTCCAATCCAAGAGGGAAAACAACCTTTTTTGCTTCGTACGCTGTAGGGGGCAGTTCGGTCTCCTCTAGAAGCATGTTCTTTACAATTTCCAGTAGCTCCTCAAAATCCTTTATCGGTAACACCATTGGCTATCTACCACTGCAACATTTCTAGTGTGGTACCCAACTTTTTTAGCCCCTGCTGGCAATCTAGATACAATATTTTTTTTGTGATTCTCCAACATCTTCTCAAACTTCTTTGACTCCTTCACAGTTTTAGAGTCTCTGTGTGCATCGACTAAAACCTAACCTAGTTCGTCAGATGGTTGTTCTTCTGCTGCATTTTCTTCAGCCTCATGCATTGGTTCATCTTCAAAGGCACCCGCTTCATACAAGTGAGCCCAGTCTGGGATGTTATCATCATCATTATCTTCGATCAGAACTCCAGGTTTACCGTGCTTGGTCCAATGAGTATAGTTATCCATGAAACCCTTTTCAAAAAGGTGGACATGTAGAGTGTTTCTTTTTGAGAACTCCTTTTGATTTCTGCAAATGCGGTATGGACAGAACATGAAACCTTTCAATGACTTGTGGGCCTCAGCAGCATCAAGAAAAGATTTTAGACTGTTAATCCACGCCAATATGCACCGCTGGCCATACATCTATTGTCGATCCATCAACAATAATATTTATTGGTTGGATAAGCAAATTAATTCAATGGAAAAGAATGTCACAATTTTGTATTAACGAATAAATTTATTCGGCACATTTCATACTAGAAATTTACATAATGAAGAATGCATCATTATTGTCGCTTGCTAGCGACCAATTTCAAGAGTCAATTTGATCAGAAAATCTTTAGAGTTTAAATATTTCATATGCATTTTTATTTAGAATAAAGTACAAATCCACAAATCCACTATTAGAGTGCAGAATTCAGGCTCACATGGATCAAAGGGCCCATATGTAGCACCAAACCGACGTACCAGAAGCTTAGACACGTGGAAAAGGAACAAGGAGACGTGTGGGAGGCCACCAGAGTAGAGGGGGGCCGGTGGGGCCCACCTACCAGTCGGCCAACCACCTTGGTTGGCCGAGTGGGCCCGGCCCCACCGACCTCCAGCCTCTGCATGGAAGCTTCCTAATGTTTTCCTTATGTTGGTTCGGGGTGCCACGTGTTAAGCAACGGGGTGCAAGAAGGCCATTGAGCTCCCCCTATAAATATGAGGGGGGGGGGTAGAAATGAGGTAGAGAAGGCAATACAAGCAAGAGCACTCCTCTCATTTTCTCTCTTGAGTAGTTGTAAGGCTAGTGAAGTTTAGGTGAAGTAGTTGTCGGGTCGCCGGACATTCATCAGGGAATAGGTATGGGTTCGCTACTAGATCTCTTTTGTAATGTTCGGTTGTGTAAACTTGACTTATCTTATAGTTATTTATATTTTCATGATATATGCCATGTGTTACAGACATAGATTTTATGGTTAGTTTACTTTGTTATTATATGTTGGGAAAAAATCTGGTGGAAACCGCAACCTTCATGAAAATCCATGCAAACCACAGTAAAAAAGTCATCTAAATTCACCAAAACAATCACACATGTACATGATATAATGATACACAAGCTTGTAGAATATCTTGTCCAAATTCGACTTCGTTTGTGAGATATAAAAATAATAAATTTCAAGCCAGAAAGATGTCCAAATGATTTGTTAAAATTTTTATTTTTATATCTCACAAAGATAGTCGAGTTTGAACAAGATATTTTACAAGGTTGTGTATCATCATATCATCTACATGTGTGATTTTTTGATGAATTTAGACGACTTTTTTATCATGGTTTCCATGGGTTTTCACAAAGGGTGTGGTTTCCACCAGATACAATGCCTTATATGTTTTGTCTGGTTAGAGATTTAGTGCTCCCATGTTTTAGGCATAACTTGATATTCATAACCAACCTGTGCAAAGTATATAATGCTAGTAAACAATGTAGATAATTAAAAGAACATTAGATAGACCTTGACTAACTAACTTCGGCCTAGCTCCCTGCCTTCTTTTACCCTTTTTGTTAGAATTAAGAGTTGCTTGTCTTTTCTCACACTACCTCTATCCATAATTTATCTTACCCCCTTTTTATGCATCTAAATATTCCATTGAGATTAGTTCATGTTGCCAACCTATGCACTTAGTCGCCGCCTTCCCTGCGGAATTACAAATGACACCCCGGTTTACTCACTGGGTAAAATGCTGCACTGGTTATTCCGTCCACTTGCGGAATGATTCTTGGTTCATTAGTTTGATTATCAGTAATTGCTATATGAAATGTCGAGGCATTTGTTGGTGCTGATGCTGGGCATTTCTGAAGCCTTTATCGAAACTCGGCTGAATGACCCTGTTTCTGAAGTAGACGTGACGAGATACCAACAATCATGCTGCAAAGCCATTTATACGAACTAAATATTGAAATACCAAAAGTTCGAATATCCATCACAAAACATGATTATTATACATTGTTCATTACACAATGTAATTATAAATCTATCACAGAACATTGTCAAACGACAAATACGACCGCTAACAAGATCAACTCGCTCTTCAGGACAGAACTCAAGCAAATGTCCGGTGCACTTCAATTGATTGCGTACTCTTACAATTACAACGCAAATACTAATTACTCTTACAATTACAATGAAAACATTAATTACTCTTACAAATAACAATAAAAACTTATACAAAAAAATAATTACTCTCACAATTACAATTAAAATATATACATTATTATATCATCATATTCGAGTTTCACAGACACTTACCATCAAGTCTGAAATGTAAACAAATTAGAGTTGCTATTTAAGCATTAGTCATCATTGTGTGCCATGCAATGTTACAACTTTGCCTAAACCCTTATTCTTCGTCGCTACTGGCCTCGCCCTATCTTCATAGTGAAGGGTCTAGAAAGAGTTGTGACATTGCAGGCACGATGTGACTAATGCCCCAATAGCAACACTAATTCGTTTACATTTCACACTTGCTGGTAAGTGTCTATGATCTATAATGCAAAATCACATTAACTCTCATTCAGAAAAACATGAATAAATTCATAGATCTACTACACTCATTTATAATATATAGCCATACATACAAGTAAATCACAACAACTCTCGAGACTAATTTTACTCAATTAAAACAAGTTTAACAGGCACTTACTGGTAAGTCTGAAAATGTAAACACATTAGAGTTGCTATAGAGGCATTGATCATCACCGTGTGCCGTGCTATGTCTCAACTTTTACTAAACCCTTATTCTTCATCGCCAACTGCCCCACGCTTCTGGCCTGTCCCTATCGCCATAATGAAGGGTCTAGAAAAAGTTGTGACATAGCAGGCACGATGTGATCAATGCCCCTATAGCAACACAAATTCATTTACATTTCAGACTTGCTGGTAACAAGTATACATGTATAAAAAAGCATTGCATGACTACCAAACTAACCATGTCACTTCAAATTAATTAAAATAAATCTCTATATCTCCTAATTATTTTGAAACTCTTCAGTTCGAGGCGAATACTCTTCGTCCCTGGCCGATGCCTCGAGATGGAATGCAATCGTGGTTCACATACATTGTTTCAGGCTCAATATCCAAAAACCATCTAGAATAAAAAAACTTTATTTCAAAAAAGGTATATGTAGTTAACCTCGACCCTACGGTGATGACACTGCCTTTCGGGGGGACACAGTGCGGTACAAAGATGTCACCAATCGGCTAGTCGCAGCACCAACATTTACGGTTGATATGAACACAACACTTAGCACAGGCAGTGTGGTCGTTGATATGCTTTCAGTGCAACAACAACAATGCTGCCTGCGCCAAATGCTGCGTTCGTATTAACCGTAAGTGTTGGTGCTGTGACCAGCCGATTGGCGACGTCCTTATAGCACATCGTGTCGCATATATGATGTAGGCCCCGAAAGGTAGTGCCATCACCGCTGGGTCGAGGCTAACGACATGTACTTGTTCTGAAATAAAGATTTTTTTAGCTTCTAGATGGTTTCAATGTGAGCGTGAATAAATACATCACTAGAGTGTCAAAATAATCTATTCATAATACAAAAGATTTCTAATGTACTCATTTCAATAATTCATTTTAAAAATTTCTACTATCAACGTCTGGTCATATATACAAGTAAATCACATGAACTATCTAGACTCATTCTAAAAATTTTCTACTGTCTGCATCTCATTCTAAAAATAAAAAATATACTACACTCACTTATATAGCTATGTCACTTGGAAATGATAGAAAAATATCTCTATAAATTATCCACATTCAACCTAGCTAATAAACCTTCTCCCAAACTCAAGTCATGGGTTCTATGTATCTCAAATCATTGCATAAATTAAAGAAATCATGCTCATTCTCACTATTTCTAAAAATCACAAATTTCTCCAACTATGGAGCATAAAATGAAGCATGAATACAATCAATGAAGAGAGGATGAAGTTGCAAACCTTTGGCACACTTGGAAGAGTGCAAATCACACAAAAATTTGAAAAAAATGGCGGCACCACTCTAATATGAAAGAAGAACCGAGCTCGAGCTAGCTCTCTGGTGAAATGGCTGGCTCAGCTCGGGGAGGAAGAAGCCCCCGATATATAGTGGGCGCATTAGTACCGGCTAGTGGCTCCAGCCAGTACTAAAGCTTCCCATTTAGTACCGGCTGGAGCCACCGGTCGATACTAAATGTCCTGGGGGCCATTTGGTACTGGCTAGTGCCTCCAGCCAGTACAAATGACTCCCAGGGACACTGTGGGTTACGCCCGGTACTAAATGGGTACGTTAGTACCGGCCGAAACTGAGTCCGGTACTAACGGCCGCGGACGAATGTAGAGTTTTCCAGCAGTGAGGGCCCGTGGGGGCCTTTCCTTGGTACCCGTTGTATTTGACCCCTACTGTTGTCAACTATAAAATTTTAGAGTTTGTCGAGCTCTATAACTTTCATATCAAATTTATGTTATCTAACTTCATGTAAAACAATTATTTTAGTTTTTTATTAAGAAAAAGTTGGTTTGAGCTCAACGAGCAGTTTGCCGTTTGCACCCACCACCTCATCGATTGAGTACGTGGTGCGGAAAGAAATAACCTTATTGCTTAGGCTGGTAGACTGAGCAATAATTGAGCTGTGGAATTTCATGACCATAGCTGTGCTACAAATAAAAATTAGAAGAAAGCACACAATTTATAAATTTAAATTTTGGTGTCTAGTATGGTTTCCACGTGTGTTCACTGGGATATGCGCAGGCAGTAGTCAAGTAACTGATCAGAAATTACCGAACCCGCTAAATGTCACATGCTGCTAACGGGTATTTTAGTCACATATGCTGGTGGATTAACCGCTAACACTAGCTGCCCGTCACTATTTTCTGGATCTGAACCATTATGCGTTGCACCACCTGAGATTATGTAACTTGTTTAGTTTTCTTTTCTACGATATTTCATCGTATGGAATCTCCTCGGGGCATCAGCCGCCACAGCCAGTTTGCCAGCACCAGACGCAGGGTCCGCTGGTGCCGCACCTCGGCATGGGACTTCCTCGGATGGGCCGCCGGCACACCGCTTCTCATGTTATCTTCCAGCGGCATGCGCAGGCTGCAGGCTCCGCTGGCACTGCTAGTAGCTATCACAATGCCGGATTCCGTGCAGATCGCCGCTGACTCTCGAGTAATCTCGACCTCAAGTAGCGGGGATAGCATTGGATGGACGATCCAGGGAGAATATAATGGTGGAGTATCTGTATATACCTTCTTTAATCGTTAAGTTCACAATGCACATCATTTCACTACGCGGAGCTGAGGATAGGCTGCGGCCGCATCAGGCCGTCTCATCTCCAACCCGGTGGTGGCATGTGCATATGTTGGTAATGTCATTTACAGCACGTATATTTTTAGATGCAATCCGAAAGAAAAGATATCATCTAGTTACTAGCTCGTCAAACCCTCTTTCATACTTTTATATATATATATATATATATATATATATATATATATATATATATTATCTCAATGCATGACATAAGCCTCACTACTATAGAACACCCCCTCGATCTTTAGCATTTATCTTGGTCATATTTGGGTCCCGGACTAATAGTTCCGGGTCATAGGGGACACGGGTCCAACTGGGACTAAGAGTAATCCTTTAATTCCGGATGGTAATACCAACCACGATTTAATGTAGTCCCTTTATATTAGTCTAGCATGGTATTATCATCTGGGTCTAAAGGGTTCAATTCTTTTGTCCCGATAGGACCCCCACAGGTTAGTTTGAAAGAAACGCATGCTATACATTTAAAGTCACATGTGCTATGTAGATGAGATGGTAACTAAGATATGCATGAGGCACGGGTCCTAGGTTCAAGTCCTGCGGACTGTAAGGCTCAGGTTGCTTACGCCAATTGTTTTCCCCCTTGTAGATGTAGACTATTTAGTTCGGGTCCTGGACCCGGGACTAAAGTCCATTTTTGTAATAGTGCCCAAGTTTGAGGACATTATTTGCACATCCTGAGTGATCATAACCACAATTGGAAAAAGAACATACATGTCATTATATGGTGTAGCTTCAGTCTTCACCAATATAGTAATTGTTTTCCGGTGTATTTAGACTTTTTCTAGAATTGGGCCAGAGGTCGAGGTTATTTTGCACCCAAAAGAATGATCTCTGTAGCTGTATGGTTGGGTCTGACTCAGGCGAACCCAGCAAACAAAGTGCTCGGTACGTTCACCCCCCCCCCCCCCCCCCCCCCCAACCTCAACTTGCGTTCCAAGTGGCCGTCTGGACCATCCAAAGGGGCTGACAGGGGCCTCTTGCTAGCTGGTTACCTCACCAAGGAAGCTAACTTAGAACATGTCGTGCCAGTCCCAGGCCACTCGCCCTGCTCTATCCCGCTAGCTATCCAAATATCTCAGGCGGCGCGTCTCATCCTTATTAGCTTGCTCGTGGCTGTGATGCTCCTGCCTGTCACACGTCGTCCTAGCACAACATGCACGTACGCCGTCCCTGTGCACGCATAAGCTGGTCTTGTCGTCGTCGTTTCGGATGATACCATACGATGACCTTCAGTTTATCTCAAAATAACCTCTTTACAGCACAAGTTGTCACCGATCCACTAGCTCAACTTGTGAACGGACGCACTCACCTACGATGCGGGATGCCTACATCACGCAAAAGATCTTTATAGTTGAAGCTACTCCTGCTCGACCAAGAAGCTTCTTAGAAGCTCTTGAGTTTCAGAAGAACAACTATTTTTGCCCATATATGAGTAATTGGGAAATGCTTGCACTACGTAAAGACCACCAAATTTAAGACCGATTTAACACTACGAGAGAAAGGATTTATAGGGGCGGTCAAAATGGTATTTTTAGAGGCGAACCCCGGACCGTTGCTAGTTTACGCAGCTAAAAATGATATTTATAGGAACAGATAACATACACGCCCCTGAAAATCTATTTCCATGTGCATTTGTAGGGGCAGGTCACCACCACCCATCCCTACAAATCGATTTTCAGGGACGGGTGGGGGTGACCCGTCCGTAAAAATTCATTTACAGTGGAGGGTGATGGCGCGCTCCTGGAAATGAGTTCCCAGCCCACAAAAAATTCACGGATTCGAATTTGAAATTTCCGATTCTTTTTGCAACTATTTTTTTAAAATCTAGATTCCCGCCAATTTTGATCTATAAAGCTAGCCCGTGATCTAGACCTGGAATATGTTAGATAAAAATACTTAAGCATACAAAATTAAATGTATGGAAATAAAGCATCATTAAAGTACACAATGAATATCTGATTTCCCCTATTCCCTACTCGCGCTGCTAGAGGCGGCACGGTGTGCTTGATTGCGCCACTCACGAAGTCCAATGTATTTACTGTCCGTTGCTAATTCTTATGCCTCGTGTAAGAATTTGCTCTCCACATTGACCACTTCATGTAGAATAAAACGGCACAAATCGTCGACTACATCTAGAAGTTGTTTCTCATGGAGCCGGGTAGGGTGCCTTTGCGGATGAATCTACAATTACTGATGCCATAGAAAAATTAAGCAAGTGTTTTTTTATAGTAAAATAACATATATGCATCTATCCCCAATCAAGAGTAGGCCCTTACACATTCATGGTCACTAGTGTATCTCCCTTGCACCCTTAGATGCACGCACATATAGTAGCCATAGTACACAGAACCGTAAGGTTGCTTGTTGTACGGGAAGTCTGTGCGTATAGTAATTTCCTTTGTTCTATCGGCGGGATGAGCTTCTCCTATATAAATGCCGTACACGTAGGCCCTGTTTTAGAAAAAAAGAAATGGGAAGTTAATTTATATATGTATACTTCTATGGAGTGAAATCAGCATAATGTACATAGGGGATATAACAAAATCCCTCAAAATCTTAGGATATCTTTGAACTCTTGGTATCCACTCTTTGGCCAATCCTTGGATTCGAATAAGAGGACTTTTCCATGCTTTGGCTGTAGTTGGAAACCAAACTAGTGATTCCTACAAAAGATATTATATACAATTTTGTGTTTTGTTGACGCTAATTAGGGACCAATTTCAAGCGTCAATTTGATCAGAAAATCTTGAGAGTTTAAATAATTCACATGCATATTTATCCCAAATAAAGCCAAAACACACTATGCTCTTAGAAATTATACAACATTGGAAAAGAGCTAAAATGCAGGTTGTGAGCACATGGATCCAAGGAGAAAACTATCGACCAATCAAAGCGCAGAATTAAAGCTCACATGGATTCAAGGGCTCACTTACATCATCAAACCGACATACCAGAGGTCTAGGCACGTGAAAAAGGGGTTAGAGGACATGTGGCAGCCTACCAGGAAAAGGGGTGGCCGGTGCGGCCCACCTGGCAGTCGGCCGACCACCATGTTCGGCCGACTGGCCAGGAGCACCACCAACCTATGCCCTCTGTAGGCAGCTTCGTGGCACCTTCCCTAAGACGTTTCCAAGTGCCCAGGCAGCTGCATCACGCCTGAAGACCCCCCATTTGCACCCTCTATAAATATGAGGGGGGGGGGGGGTAAGAATGGAGACACCACAAGTTGATGCTCTAGATCAAACACTCTTTTGTGTAATTCTAGGCTAGTGGAGTTTAGGTGAAGTAATTGTCGGGTCCCCGGACATGCTTCGAAGAATAGGTACGGGTTCACTACTAGTTCTCTTTTGTAATTTTCGGTCGTATGTAATAGACTTATCTTACAATTATTTATATTTGAATGATTTATGCCCTATGGTGTCAGGCATAGAATTCATAATTAGTTTGCTTTGAATGGTTAGAGACTTAGTTCTAGTTAACTTTTACATGCTCCTGTATTCGTATGTTTGCGAGTATGATGTCTGTTCATCCGAAGGGTGGGTGCTCCATGTGGGATACTAAAGTATCGCTTACTAGTGTAGACATGGTGTCTGGGTTATATAAGTGTTGCTGGATCTTGCCCTTTTTCACGATTTGTAGAGGTAGCCTACAGGTGTTGACAACCCTGTTTAGTGCATTCGTAGTTCTTCATGTTCGGTTAGGGGGGTCGGAGGGTTATAAAATGCTGTCATGGCTAGACAGTCATATCTTTTAGCCATTTACATAGTTCTCCCATGCATTAGGAGTAGTTAGATGGAGGCTAACCATATCTTGTGCAAAGTATAAAGTGCTAGTAAACTGTATAAATGCCATAAGAGCATTAGAGAGACCTGATTAACTAACTTCTACCTAGCTCCCTATCTCTTTTTACCATTATCAGAGCTGAATTTACTTGTGTGTCACACTACCTTTTATACATATTTATCTTACCTCTATTTATGCATATGAATATTCCATTGAGATTAGTTCATTCTGCCTACCTACACAATTTAGTCGCCTCTGCGGAAATATAAATGACATCCCAGAATACACTCTGGGTAAAATGCTACACCAGTAATTTCGTCCGCTTGCGGAATGATTCATGGTTCATGATAGCTTAGTTTCTAGTAATTGCTATATGGAATGTCAAGGCATTGTTGGCACTGATGCTGGGCATTTCTAATGCCGTTACAGGAATCATGCCGGATGACCTTGTATCTGAAGTAAACGTTACGAAATACCAACATAGGCATGGATCGGAGCAATGATTTATTATATGAAATGATTGATATTAGACTTACTGCATCTGGAATGGAGCATATATGACATCCATGTCTTCCCATCATGTCATCATAAGCGATATGTAGGCCGCAACCTTCTTCATGGTCTCTTGGTGAAATCTTTTTCATTTATTATCTTTTTCCTTCTTTGTTTGAAATGGCTTTAGGTGGTCATATTGCCCTTGCAAGCAAGACCTAATTGGTGCATAGGTGCTTCTCATTGTTTCAGTGTAGTTTTGGACTTTGAGAGATGTTTCTTGGTACGCAAGCTTTACCAAAAAAATAGGAGGGTATATGTTGACACCAAAAATTGGCACAAGTCATCTCTGCTGGTCCTGGGCAAACCAGTTAAACTGGTAATGTAAACCAGTCAGACTGGTCTGGATTGTGAAATTACCAAATGGGCTGCACCATTACGTAGATATCGCCGAGACTGGTCTGATTTAGGTTTTGGATGAGAAAGTTATTCCTCTAGGAAGACCTGCACCTGGGTCCGACCGATCAGACCGGTCCAGGGTAAGTCAGACCAGTTTGAGGACCGGTAAGACCAGTCAAAATAGCCAAATCCAAGATAGGATTTGTGTTTTGACATGGGATATCCATGAGTTTTGACTCCCATCAGGGACAGACCTCCCCACCCTATATATATGAAGGGCCACAATCAATTGAGGGCATCCCCAATCGAATCAACACATTACACTTGCTTATTATCTCTCAAACCCAAGGTTTTCCAACACCTTTGCTGTTCTTTATGCATCTCCACGGCGTATGAAGGGGTTCTGAGTGGCTTGCCGATCTTAGGGCAACCCTAGATCTCCAAGCTTCAACAGGGTCCCTCCCGAGCTTGGGGTTTTTTGTTTTTCGCGATCTCTCTGAATAACCGGTCTGACCAGTTGAGCCAAGTGGTCTGACAGGTTGGCACAGAGGATTCGCTGTTGAAGATCGTTATGATCCGTGCGCTCTAGCACTTTGTGTGTTGAACTAAACTGCGTCAACTAATGCACTTTGTGCTACCGTACAAAGATGCAATTCTTTCCGCTAACAACCTGACTGCTCTTCCTAATGTTGGTTCCAATGTGTTGCAGGCTTTCAATGATGTTTTTTTCAAAAGGAGGTACCAGCTAGCCTACCCCCACCTCTTGGGATTCAACATCAAATAGACCTTATTCTGGGAGCTTCACTTCCAAACCGGCCACTATACCACACCAATGCGGAAGATACAAGGGAAATTTAGCGTCAAGTGCAAGAGGTACTCGACAAAGGGTACGTGCATGAAAGCCTTTCTCCTTGTGTTGTCCCTGTAGTTCTTGTCCCAAAGAAAGAAGATGTATGTTGATTGTAGGGCTATTAACAACATCACTATCCGATACTGTCATCCCATCCCTAGGCTTGATGACATGCTTGATGAACTTAGTGGTGCTATTATTTTCTCTAAAAGTGACCTATGTAATGGATACCATAAGATTAGAATGAAGGAAGGAGATGAATGGAAAACAACCTTTGAATCATAATTTGGTTTGTATGAGTGGTTAGTGATGCCTTTTGGTTTAATTAATGCACCCAGCACATTCATGTGGAGGACTACGAAGGACCGACAAGGCTGTCACCACTTGCGGCCTACCTATACAGACCGTGGGATATAAGGCAAACCAAGGTAACCCTTAGACCAGACACCACGTCTACGCTATTGGTTACTACTACAATCTAACTACGTCTGTTAACCTGCAACAAACTACATCACTCCGTATAAATATGGTGCGATGAACCCACGAGTAAGAAAACTGATCTCACCCATACGAATGTACTATGCAAGATAGGAATCATCAGTACTAACTTACTCATACATGAGGAAGCTAGGATCTGTAGAGGTACAAACTTGGAGAAGACAGCCGACAAGCCCGGCGCTTCCCCGAACTACTCCTCATCCTCCTCCTCCTATAAGCACTAGCTTAGTTAGGGCCTCACCTTTGCAATAGAGCACAAGTTCTACATGTTGGTGATGTGTGAATAAGGGGGGTGAGGGGCTCCTTTTATAGCCTTGAGAGGTCAGTTCCCGCCATTCTTCGTATGGAAATATTGGGCATCGCCATAAGGACGGTAAGGGTGAATCTCCCGCCAAAGGGCACCTGGATGGGGGCCAGACTAGGTTCGGCCGACCCCCTAGGTCGGTCGACCTCCCCTTGCCGCCTCTCACCACCACCTTCTACCGAGGTACTAGCAGGTGGGTCCTCATCTTGGGTAAGTGTGTTTCCGGACTTTGTACCTCGGTTTGTTCTGCCAAATGGGCCCTCTTTGTTAGAGTGACGCAGGATGGGATCTTTTGTGTATTTTTGTTGTCTTCTGCATGTTTTCTTCATATTCTGAACTTGTGTACCTACTATCAACAATTTGCCAACACTTATGGAATTCGTTAGTAATAACTCCTACCACTAATGTTGGTGTACATTCTTTAATTGTTTATGTAGGAGTTGGCGACATATATTTTGCACTTGACAGTCGTCAACACTTAGTCCCTGGATACATCATTTTGATGCAGCATGTGGGCCCTTTGATCCATGTGAGCCTGAATTCTGCGCTCTGATTGGTCGATGATTTTCTTCGTGGATTATAAGGTTCTTACAACCTACATTTTAGTTCTTTTTCTAACATTGCATAATTTCTAGGGTTATATTTTAGACTTTATTTTGGATAAATATGCATAAAATTGATGCTTGAAATTAGTCTCTAACAAGCATCAACAATGAATCATGTTTTTAGGGCTTTCTTTGGGAAATTTGTGATGGTTTATTTTTATGACATTTTGATATACAGCCACACCAAGGAAGAACATGTTGAACACATTAAAATGGTGCTATATGTGCTTAGAACTGAAAAGTTGTATTCTAACATGGAGAAGTGTACCTTTTGCACCACAAGGTTGTGTTATTGGGGTTTGTTGTTTCAGGACAGGGGGTAGAGGTGGATGAATCCAAGGTTGAAGCTATCAAGAATTGGCCTACTCTTGTCAATGTGAGTCAAGTGAGAAGCTTTCATGGTCTTGCCGGCTTCTATTGGCTCTTTGTGAAGAATTTCAGCACCATGTAGCCCTATTGAATGAGCTAACAGAGAAAGGTGTTGAATTGTGTGGGGTAAGTCACAAGAAGTTTCTTTTCAAGAGCTAACAAATTGTTTAACTCCAGCCCCATTGCTTGTTTTGCCTGATTTTAATAAATCTTTTGAGATAGAATGGAATGCTAGTAGGACAGGGATCGGAGGTGTCGCGAAGCAAGAAGGAAAACCCATTAGTGAGAAAATTGGTGGTGCTCAATGGAATTATCATGTTTATTACAAAGAATTATATGCTCTAGTTCATGTGTTTGAAAGTTGGCAACATTATTTTTGACCCAAATAATTCATCGTTCATTCTGATCATGAAGCTTTGAAATACTTGAAAGACCATCCAAAATTGAACCGTAGGCATGCCAAGTGGGTTGAGTTCATCTATCCTTTTCCCTGTATTGTCAAGTACAAGAAAAGGAATGAAAAGTTTGTTGTTGACGCCTTATCTTGAAAAAGTATTTTGCTTAATCAATTAGAAGTAAAGGTCCCAGGATTAGAGATCATAGAGGAATTATCTGCCACTGACCTTGTTTTCGCAGAGACAAATACCATTTTCATTATGGGTTCTTATTCCCAACTAACAAGTTGTGTATTCTAGATTCGTGAATTTGTTTACTCTTATTGTAGGAATCACATATGGGTGGATTGATGGGTTACTTTGGGAGAGAAAAGACTTACATGCTGCTGAGTGACCACTTCTACTGGCCTAAGATGAGGCGTGATGTGGAGAGGTTTGTGCAGCAATGTACCACCTGCCACAATTCTAAATCAAAGCTAAACCCTCTCGATTTGTAGACTCCATTCCCCACTCCAAGTGCGTTGTTTCCACTTCCTCTCACGGGGAGAGAGAAGCAATGGTTCTATACTAACAAGAGTATTGTAAATACTTGGGATAATTGCACCAAGGTATTCTTCGTGAAGTTATTTCCGATGGGCAAAACAAATGCTCTTCCTGGAAGGATTTTGAGCTTTCAGCAAGCATTTGATGAAACCATTCCTGAAGCTTGGAAGCGACTTCAGCAGTACATCCTTGCGTGTCCGCACCATGGGACAGACAATTTGCTCATACTTCAAAGTTTCTACAACGGGTTAACTCAGACAGCCCGTGATCATGTAGAGGCTACTACTGGTGGAGCTTTCTTCTCACTGACTAGTGAAAGAGCGACATCTTTAATTGAGAAGATGGTGTCCAACCAAGGATGGAGCAATGACCGACTCCAATCACGTCAGCGAGGCATGCATACAATCAAGGAAACAGAAATGCTCGCTACAGAGATTTATCTCCTCTTCAAGAAATGTGAGGGCTATTCCCAAGACAAGGCTCAAACACAGACACTTCATGCTTTGGATGTTTGCATGACATGCCAAGTCTGTTGAAATAATGGACACTCAAGCAATGATTGCCCGAAAACCCAAGAAGCAATGTTTCTGAACAACAATAATGGGTTTCGTCCACAAAAAGGTCAGGGGTGGAATCAACCACGCCAATGTTATCAAGGAGGTAAAAGAAATTGAAATTCATTGAATCCTAACCAACCTACCTTGAGGGACTTGGTCTACGGCCAAACAAAGGTCAAATGAAACTATCTAGAAGGAGCTGACCGCCAACAACAAGCCCCTGGAGACAATTCTTGCCAAGCTGGATGCATTATCCACCGCTACCAAGAATTAGCTGAGCATCAACAAAATGCTTGAAACTCAGTTAGCTCAGCTGGCTACTGCTCTAGCCCCTGCTGTGGAGAATGTCAATGCCGTGACCACGAGAGGAGGTAAAACCATTGTGATCCACCTTATCCTAACCATGACAGCAGAAAGAAGGAAGATAATGCAGCGGAAAAGCCACCTACGGAAGATGATTCCGAGAAGGTCCACGATGGGAAGATGGCACCACATGAATTCTATGATACCCAAGTACTTTTTGTTTCCCATGAGAGTAAAGAAGCCAACAACGGATGAGCAGTTCAGCCACTTTATGGAGATGATCCAACAAGTGAACATTAATGTGGCCTTGATGGGTGGTACGCAAGTCCCGACTTATGCTCGCTATCTCAAGGACATAATCGACAACAAGCGGCCATTACCAACTACATAAGTGGTCAAGCTTAACGAGGCATGCAGTGCCGCCATAATGCATCAATTACCTGAAAAGAAGAAGGATCCCAGGTGTCCTACCATCAGATGTTCGATTGGGACATAGAACTTCGACAAAGCCCTATGTGACCTAGGTGCCAGTGTCATTGTCTTGCCCAAGGTAGTATTTGATCAGCTAAACTACTCAATGTTGGCTCAAACACCGATGCTGTTACAATTGGCAGACTCAACAGTACAGCACCCTGAGGGCATTGCTAAGGATATTCTAGTAAGGGTACTAAAACAAACCGGGATCCTGTAAGGCGAACCCGACTCCCTGTATCATCGTGATAGTCCCTGGATCAGATGCTATCACATATAGATTCATCATTTCAGACAATATCAAAGTCGTACCACTAAAACAGTACAATCATGGGTTTAAATTATTACATAATTCTGGAGAGTTTAATAGTTTTCTCCCATTACAAGCACGTTGACTTGAATTCTTAGAACAAACAGAAAGCGATAGCGGAACTAGTCTTTAGAGCCTCCATCTTCAGGACTCCTTTCCCACAAGCAGGCTTGAGCATAGCCCGAGCCTCAGTCATACCAGTAGTCATTGTTGGTGTCGAACTCCTCGAATCCTGCATCTTGCCAGACTATCCCCAAGGACGGGATAGGTTCACATCATCATCTGTATGCAAACTTTGTGGATGCATCGGTAAAAAATATAGCCATGAAAAGGTAAGGGTTTCCTATGCATAACAGTAACTCAAAAATAAACACAACTCTCCTCATTACGGGTCATTTCGGCATCCCGGACTCCCGGATCACTCACTCCTTCGATCTTCCCACTCACCCAGTCGGCATGAGAACTCCCTCTCCTCGCAACTCAGCTGTAGACAGGCAGGAAAACACAACTAGGGGGAGGTAGAAGTTAAGTAACCCTACTCTAGTTAGCAAAGCCGGATCAAGAGTCGTGCATGACCGAGTACGCGGCTATACATATAGTTTTACATCCTGGAGGGGTTGTACACCTGGACCCACCCGAATTGTAGCTAGTCGGGAATGACCCTCCGGGATAACGAGACACCGGTCTACTATCACGAAACCAACGACTACGGCCACCACCCTGCTTTCCCGGGTCTGGGTACGATCTCCTGCGAGAGATCGTCCTGGAACTGTGAAGCCTCTCCCTGCTATGTCGGGGCTCGCGAGGGCCAACACCCCTTCACGCCAGCACCGGCCCTCCCCCTGCACTGATCCGTATCCTCCAGCAAACTTGGTGCTGCGCATAGCTAGCTCGGATTGGATCCTTCATGGAAATAACTGTTATACGCGTAACTTCTCAAACCTCTACTCCAAAGAAAAGAGTTGTGCGAAATATGTGTTGTTTTATCAGTTCTGCAATTACTTTGTAAAATGCCTGCAATGATGTGGACTGGCTTACAGTTGGGTAAACATCAGTTCCCATAACAAGCAGACTCCTTCACATATAGTTTGGGCATATTTCATTTTTCAATTAAATGTAAATAGCTTCTCAAATTGTGCTACTTTACTCAAATTTCCAGGTTCAACATACTGTTTCTTGCACAGATAAATGTTACTTGTGTCACAGCATCTCCTTTTGATCTTAAATATGGATGCTATATATTGCTTGAAAAGTAGGAGACACAAGTTATTTCTGCCAGAACATCATTTTGGTCTTAGACATAGGTGATAAATTGTGCAAATAGTAGAAGAAGATGCAAATTAAAAATTCTTTCTCACAATATAACTTTTACCAGACCTGGTAGCTGTTTATTGAACACTAAAAGAAAAGGAGTAAAAAGTTTAATACTCTTAGCAGAGTGGTAGGTTATTTCATCTTCAGATCCCACATTCTAAGTGAAATTTAGAAGTTTGCTTATATTAGATGTATATAGCCGTATTTTACAAGTAAAGTCAGCTATATACATCTAATAGCTTAGCACTCTAAATTAAAAAAGGAAAAAGAAAAACACAGTTGGCTTTATAGGAAAAATGCTATCTCCAAGAGAATAATATGAACATTCCATATCATCCATAGGTAGGCAAAGGACGTACCATTGGAAGAGGCCCTTCTGCAGCAAACAAGCTCATAATATCAGCGGCTCACCTGAAGTTTATTGTGCAACTCACATGGGACGTTGCTTGGTATGTTTCCATTAGTTCTTAATTTTGCTTTTCCAAATGCCTGCGATTGAATCAGGCATTACATTAGAATCAAATCATCATGCATCAATTCACAGGTCTACATTGGAATCAAGCCATCATCCATCAAATTGCAGCAGAGAGCTAAGCATATTTAAACTACAGGAAAAAGGTACATTAGTACCGGGCGCTGGTGGCCATTAGTACTGGCTGCCCCCGCCGGTACCGGCTAGCCGGTACTAAATGGACGTCCATTTAGTACCGGTCGCAGCGTCCGGTACTAAATATACTATCCTTTGAAAAAAATACATCGCATGTGCTGAGTTTCGAACTCGTGGCCTGTGGCCTTGGGTGTAGTCTCCTCTACCATCCCACCCACACAGCACATGTGAGTGTATTGAAAATGCTATCCTTTTGATGTAACCGGGACTGATCATTTAGTACCGGGCCATGACCATTTAGTACCGGGTCATAACACCACCAAGTACTAAATGATGGCATTTAGTACTGGGTGGTGTTATGGCCCAGTACTAAATGACTTGGGGGCCCGGGAGCTATTTAGTACCGGGTCATAACACCAACCGGTACTAAATGCCACCATTTAGTACCGGGTGGTGTTATGACCCGGTACTAAATGGCCCCGGGGGGCACTGTGCTATAGAACCAGTACTAAATTGGTATTAGTACCGGGTTTAAAGGAATCGGTACTAAAAGGAGGTGGGCGAATGGCTCTTTTTCTAGTAGTGTTAATTAGGCACAATAGCATTTACCTGGAGGTTTCCAGCTCCAATGCGTAGTGCCTAATTGATTTGGAGTAGAAAAATGATTTCCATCCCACCAACCACATGAAATCAGGCAAAAATTAGGACTATCTATCAAACTGTACGGGATAAATCAGTTTCTGGAGATGGCATGGTGGTATTGTATCAATGTCTTACAACTTCTGCAGGAATATAGCAGTAGCAACACTAGCCGAATGCCATGCGCAGTGCGACACTAATTAGAATTACAACACCAGGTACGTAGCAGTAGGAAGGAGGATATGTCACGGTAGCAGTATGAAGTATGAACCTTTAATGGTTGCTAGTATACCCGTCTGATTCTAGAGCCAACCAGGTACTCCGTCAGCCCACTGGATCGCAGGGGTGTTGAGGACAGCCGAAGGAGTATGAAGTATGAGCAACGAATTTCCTCGCCAATGCTCAACTGCACCCGATGCCGATGTTGTCGTAGTAGTTGTCGGTGACTGTATTGCCTACCTGGGGACAAGAGAAGCATAATTGAACATGTCTACATGACGCAGATTATAACATGTACTCAAAATATTAGGATAATATAATCATATAAGAAAAATATAGTATCAAGCGATAAGGAACAGGCATGCAGTAATATTGATTGTTACAACTTCTAGCTATATGTGTTGAAGTTCATAGCATATTTAAGCAATCATATTATCACTCTGTGATCTAACATATGGCAATTAATCATTGCAATTCATGATAGAAAAACTAGCAAGGCAGTAAATTTAATACTACATCCTAAACTACTTATGTGCACTATTGAAGTTTCCTATCCTATATCTTAAATGTGAAGTATGATGTATAATAACACGTTTCTAGGCTTCTTCAGGTCAGCTTGATTAGACCATATGGCTACCCATGCACCAGCTAGGGCTCCTGCAATCACCAAGTTTCTGAAGCCCTAATTTATTTCAGTGAAGCCCCACACAGTGCAATTCAATTTTTCTTTCAAACAACTCTAGCCCAAAGTGTAATGATCTTTCCGTCAATGTGGTTCCCATATCAAAAGATAGCCCTCCCATGTACCAGGGCTGAGACATACTCCTTTTCAAGAAAAGATCTAACCTTCCCATTTCACAATAATGTCTGTGTGACAAGCATAGCACAGATACCTTGGGTAAAATTTTTTTATCATAGCACCATTTCTTTTTGTGCCCTATCTTTTCCTGGGTGAACAAATGGAACTTCCAATTCCAATCAATCACTGATATTCTGGAAATTGACTGTTATAAAGCAGAAAGCAAATTATACAAGCATGCTTAGCACCATGCCTTGCTTAAATATTATTGCATGTCTTTCCAGTGCAAAATACTAAATGTTCTCCATTCAGAGAGCAGAAGTGAACACAATAACATTACCAGAGTCTAATTAAACCTGCCTAAGTGTTCTATTCTAAAAGTAAAAACTGATATAGTTTTGACAAGCAAATTGATGTCCCTTACCACAAGCATCGTGAGCAAAAAGATCCCCCCCCCCCCCCCCGCATCGCTCTTGTTGACGACAAGGGGGGTGCCCCATGCCGCCGCCCACTTCCCCGCCCCCCGGTCAGCCTCCGGCGGCAACCGTTCGGGCGGCGGCGGCGGCCCGTGGCCGAGCCGAAGTCGGTTCCCCACGCTCGGGTGGGGGACGCACTGCGTGCCACCGCCCTTGTGCCCCTGCCCACTCACCCTCGGGTGGTGGGGGATCCTTGGCCGCACCGCCGCCACCTCGGGCGGGGGCCTTCCGCCGCCGCCGCCTCGGGTAGCAGGGGGCTCCTGGCTGCGCCGCCGTCACATCGCCTGGCCGCGGTGCCGCCTGCCCGAGCGGACCTTGCCTTGGGTGGCCACAGCCTCCTGGCCATGATGCCGCTGTCGCAAGCGACCGGGAGCTCCTGGCTGCTGCGTCGCCATCGTATCTCCTGGCCGCGGTGCCGCCTACCAGGGGCGGACCTTGCCTCGGGTGGCCGGGAGCTCCCAGCCGTGCCGCCGTTCACCCTGGGCGAGCCTCTTCTCGCACCGCCCTTGTCGGGGCCGGTGGCCGGCCGCCGGCCTCCGGTCCTCACAGCTCTCGGTGGCCGTTGGCCATGGCTGCCGCTGCCGGCCCCATGGTGTGGCCCCATGTGGTCGCGCCACTGCTTGTGTCCACCGTCGGCTTTGGGTTGAAAGGGGGTGGTCGCGAAAGCCTGGGATCTGCTTGCAAACTGATGATGATGACATCCTAGGGTGTCGTTTACCTTCTTGAAGGCATCATCTTAAAGCTCTTTTCCTCCTTCTTCGGCTTGCCTTCCGGGTGAAAACCTAGACCTTGTTGGTCGGATGACGACGGCGCTTGTGGCGTCATTTCCTTCCTAGAGGCGTTATCTTGAAGGCTTTGCTGGTGGTAGTCATCTGCTCTTCTCGGAGAGTTTATGCTTCTGCACCTTCCTTTGCTTCATTTCATCTGCATCATCTGGGTCGCGCTTGGTCGTCGAATTCTCTTCGCTGGCAGATACTTTTCCGCCCTCGTCGCATTGGTTGAAGGTTGCTTTGGGCAGATGCTTTGCCGCCGTGGTTGGTTATTCGGGTGGATGCTTTGCCACCTTTATTAGGTTGTAGACCTTTGCACCCTGGACGTTGTTGCTTCCGCTAGCAGGTTCAATTGTAGGGTTCCGGCTAGAGGTGTGGGTTGTGCCGTTTGTCATCTCTGTGTTGATTTGCTGTTGTTCGTGTTGTTGTTGTGTTTCCTTGTTTGTGTGGGCGTTTTTTTAGTGTTTCTTTTTTAGTCCTTTGTGCTCTGGTGTTGGTCAAGCTCTACTTGGCAGCATCATGATTGTGTCTGTAAATGTTTTTCTCTTAATGAAAAACGTGCTCAGACACAGTCGCAAAAATAACAAGCAAATTGATGTATAGAAATCTCCAAACTCCAACCAGGGGTACAAGAGAGAAAAACTTGAAATTGTTCGGACCAATATCCACCATTTTGAATGGGATAATCATAAAGCATCCTCCATCTATCTAAACTTCTTAGTGCAAAGCAAACATGACACATTAGAAGTACACTACAATACCAATACAAATAGTATACTCAGTACATCATAAGTGTTCGCATTCAGATCACCAATCGCATTCTGTAAGGTGCAAGCAATTTCTAAGACTGCAAGTGTTTTTTTTTTGAAAATTCACTGTCATCACATCACCACGTAGTTCAAGCAAACCATGGATTTGATTAGGAGGCTGAAAAATATATTCGGTACCAGGCAAAAAGTAGTAGAATTGTTGAGGTAGGCAAAGGGCAACAAACCATCAACACAAAGGGCATCAGTGTCGATTCATTTGGCATGCTCAAGATCTTCGATCTACCCCGATCCCGGCGCTCTCCCTATGTTTGCGATGGCGTTGTGGGTGTGCCAAGAGGCGTGATGCTGCAGCATATCCACAGACTGAGCATTTCAACGAACAGAAGGTGGGCGTCCTCCTTGGTGCAGGGCACACAACAGGCTGCAATCAAGGATGAACATAGCAAGAAATTAAGGCATCTAACCAATAGCAGGGTTAAGAACAGGTCGAGAAGCAAGCGATGACCTCCTGCTTAAAGAACAGGTCTAGAAACAAGCAAACCAGTAGCATCTTAAGTATGGAGGGCAGGAAATGAATTTGGAACGCAAAACTGAATAGTAGGGGACGGGATCACCATTATTCAGTCCATCATTCCAATGTGCTGATATTTACTTTGTAAGGAACATGGCCCCATTAGGCCATTGTTTTGTGATTTTGATGATTGAGTAACAACACAATTAATGGGACTAATGAGTTTGTCAAGTGAACATTTCTAGATCCCAGGGATGAAGCAAAAAGGCCAAGCAAAGCAAAATGTTGAATTGGATGAGTTCTACAGAAAACAGCAGCACCGGATGAACTGGTGACTAAAGCACCAGTGTAACCGGTAGGCTCCGAATACACCAGTGCCCTATCACTGGTGCAAATGGGCCATGCAATGCTCAGGCCACGTGGAGAAAGTTCAAGTAGCACCGGTTGAACGGGTGGTGCCAAGTTGAGGCATCGGTGCAATCACCATGCCATCACTCAGAGAGCATGTTTGTCGTACAAGTGAAGTTTCTTCGGCACCGGATGAACCGATGGAACACCGGAGCATGGCACCGGTGCAATACCACGTCAGAAGAGGAAGATTCCTTTAGGATCGGTTGAACCGGTGCACCACCGGTGCAATGGCCAGTCTAACCGATGACAGCCACGTCAGCTGTCAGAGGCCAACGGCTAATACAGAAGCTGTGAGTGACCGGTTGCACCGGTGCCCCCTCACTAGTTACATCGGTGCTATGCGCAGAAAAAGCCCAACGGCTAGTAACGGCTCTATGGACTTGGTGGACTATATATATGCCATCCCCCGACCATTTGAAGATTGTTGGAGTTGATACAAGTCTCAAACACACCCAGAAACCCTCCAAGCTAACCCAAGTGCATATTGATCAAATCCTTAGGTTTAGCACTAACTTTAAGAGTGTAAGTGCTAGTTTAACTCTTGAGTGAGTGAGCAAGCAAGGTGTTGTACCTTGTGCCTGGTTCTTGAGTGAACCAACAAGAAGATCTCGGTGCGCCGGCCCCTTGGAGCATTGGTGGCTCGCTGGCACGTCATCGATCCTCCGACTTGGTGTGGAGCGGCGACGACATCTTTGTATGGGGGGTGTGGAGACCATCTTCCTTCGTGGACAAGCTCCTTAGTGGAAAACGGGATCAAGGTGACCGTGATTATGTTCATGGAAGAGACTTGATTGCCATGAAGCGATAGTCTTAGTGAGTGCTTCAACAACATGGATGTAGGGGTGCCTTTGTGGCTAACCGAATCACGGGATAAACACCCGTGTCAAGAGTTTGCTTCCTCCTATCCCGCTCTTTACGTTTCCGCATTTCATACTAGCAACTCGTGTGTGCCTTTACTTTCGTAGAGTAGTATCTTGATAGGAAAGGCTAGCTAAACTCTTTTGGGATAGGGGTTTCACACTAGCAAAGCCAATGTTGCACATATAGATAGCATGTTTTAGTTTAATATTGTGCAATTTAGTTGGAGCCATAGGGTTAAAGTTTTAAATTGCCTAATTCATCCCCTCCCCCTCTTAGGCTAGAGCACCCGATCCGAACTTTCATACTTATTACTAGTCTTTTTAATTTCTCCAGAACAACAAGAATTGGAGCAGGACTATAAACTCTACAATCCGAGAACAGCTATTCATGTTTCTCAATGACCAAATTGTTCGGAGCATTGTCTGTTGTCATAAAATTTGTGTCACGTTCACAGTTTCAGGTGTCTGTCAAGCACGAAATTTACTGCTAAATGATGATTTGGCACCACATAGAAGCCCACAAGCCATTTTTCTACGCGACCGTATGAGTAGCAATTTCCGATTCCAAAACCAGATGAGAATGAAGCAGATCGCCGGGGGCTCAACGGAGTGGTAGTGCGAGAAGTGGCGCTAGATGGTGAGGAGCATATTGAGATCGTCCTCATCCTCGTCCGTATCGGATGGCGGCCACGTCCAGAAGGAGCGCAGCAAGTGATCGCCGCCCCCAAGGCGTCGCTCGGCGGCGGCGGGTAGGCCGGTGGGGCCTTGTTGAGGCGGTGGAGGTCCTCGCGGATGCTGCGGACGAGGGCCAGGTCCTCGCCCTCCTCCTCGTCGTCCGAGTTGACCATTGCTAATTTGCTACCCACCGCCGCTGGGGTCGTCGCCGCGGCGAGGGTGGGGGTGGAGGGCCAAGGCAGGTGGAGGAGACCTGCACAACTGAGGCGTCCGGGTCGGCCGCGGACAGGATTTAGGAGCGGCGCAGCGCGTCGATGACCTCCCGCAGGTTGATCAGGTGAAGGGTGATGAGGCTGTTCGGCTGGTAGAATGAATAGTGTTTGGCTGGTAAAATGAATAGTATTATGTGAGAGGAAATAAGCCGAGACAAACCGAGAACCGATCAGCCAAACAGCCTTGATGTTCAGGCTAATCAGGACGGAGCAGCTGTAGAGCTGGTCACATAAAATTACTTCACGTCACCGGTAGCATGGAATGAACGCCCATGCTTGCAGGATGAGTTTGCAAGTGATGCCCAAAATGATAATATTATTATTGAAAAAACAGTAAATGTTGATACACTACTACACAACAACACATCGATTCCATGCATTCCCGTGTTCTGTGGTAGTGATATAAAATCTCAGAAATTTCTGAATCTTCAATTCTTCATGGATCCTCTTCTACAGGTTCTCCTAGCATGCAACCCATCACAGAGAGGTCGACAAGGTGCCCAGCTCCCCACTTGTCAAAGGGAATTGCTGCATTTGGGAGGGCAGGCTGTCTGATCTTCGTAAAGTGTCGACAGAAGAAAATGTTCCATACTATGTTCCATGCTGACAGCAGGAGAAGCCACATCAGATGCAAATGAAGTCGAACTTGTTGGACCTGAGCCCGGCGATGTACGCCGGCGTCGAGGTCGCAAGCTCGCCGGAGGACGAGGTCTCACAGCAAGAAACACACGCTATCACTTGGACACAATAGTTTGGTGCTGCTTGAACTGGCAGCGTTTTCTGTTGTTCTTTTCTGAATATAAAGCAAAGATTACAAGGCAAAGCGCTCGGCCATTTGCCGCACGTCGCGTGATTTCGGCGCGTCCATCCCCATGCCCACGACGCCGCTCACAGCTGAGAGCTCAGGTCCGTGGCGAGCTATTCTCGGCCACGACCTCTACGCGCACGGCGACCACAGAATACGGTGCTCGTGCGCATGCATAACAGAAAAGGAAACATGCAAGTCTATCTACAACGCAAGGTTTAACTAACAAATCTCCTCCTAAGCCTTGCGTATCTGCTTGAGATTGACGAGGCCAAGCCTGGCGCGCAGATCACAGAAACGTTCGGGTGCCAGAGCCTTCGTCATGATGTCTGCCAGTTGCTCAGTGGTGCCAATGGAGGCAACGCACACCCTTCCTTCTTCGATGCACTCACGAATAAAATGAAATCTTGTATCTATATGTTTGCTGCGATCGTTGAAGACAGGGTTCTTACTGAGTTGAACAGCGCACTGATTGTCGATGTTGATCTTCACCGCGTCTTCCTCCTTGCCCTTCAGCTCAGCTAGGAGACGCGCCAGCCACACACCCTGGCAGGCAGCAGTAGTTCCAGCAATGTATTCTGCCTCACATGAGGACAGAGCGACGACCTTTTGCTTCTGTGACTGCCAGGTGATGACGTTCTTGCAGAGGAAGTAGATGACGCCTGTGGTGCTCTTGCGGGTGTCGATGTCCCCGGCAAGATCATTGTCGCTGAAACCGACGAGGTGCGCGTCCTTCTCCTTCCTCGTGTAGAAGCAGCCGTAGTCCAGAGTGCCGGCGATGTACCGCAGCACCCTCTTCATAGCTGCCAGGTGCTCGGTGGTCGGCTTCTCCATGAAGCGGCTCACGTAGCCCACCGAGTAGGCCAGGTCTGGCCTGGTATTCACCGGGTAGCGCAGGGAGCCAACAATGCTCCTGTACGCTGTTGCGTCGACAGCGGGCGCAGTGCTCTCCTTGCTTAGCTTGAGGCGTGGCTCCATGGGGATAAAACTGGGATTGCACCCAGTCAGCCCGGCGTTCTCTAGGATCTTCGCCGCGTATGCACTTTGTCCCAAAGTGATGCCGCTGTCGAGCTGGGTTACCTCCAGACCAAGATAGTAGTGGAGCAACTCCAGATCACTCATATGGAACGTGGCCTTCATCTGCGACTTGAACTCGTCGATGTCGCCCGTGCAGCCACCGGTGATCACTAGATCGTCGATGTACATACCCACGACGAGTCGTCGTGCGCCCTCGCCGCGCAGGTACACCGCATGCTCGGAGTTGCTGTGCCGGAAGCCGAGGCTGAGCAGGGAGCCGTCCAGCTTCGCATACCACGCGCGCGGGGCTTGACGAAGCCCGTACAACGCCTTGACGAGGTGCAGCACCTTGCCCTCTTGCTCCTTGAGGACGAAGCCCGGCGGCTGCTCGACGAAGACCTCCTCCTGCAGCTCGCCATTGAGGAAGGCCGATTTGACATCCATATGATGGACAGCCCAGCCCTCGTTCGCGGCGTGCGCAAGGAGTAGCCGCACAGACTCCAAGCGTGCCACTGGAGCGAACACTTCGTCGAAGTCGACACCTTGGTGCTGCACGTAGCCCTTCGCGACCAGCCGGGCTTTATACTTGGTGATGATCCCGGCTGCGTCCTTCTTCGCCTTGAAGACCCATTTGAGCCCAATGGCCCGTGTCCGCGGGGGAGGGTCGACGAGCTCCCAGATGTCGTTCGCCTCGATCGCCGTCATCTCGTCGAGCATGGCGTGATGCCAGCATTCATGCTACTGTGCCTCGATGAACGTGGACGGTTCTATGTCGCTGGCCATCAGCAGCTGCTCCGACGTCTCACGATGTGCTTGTCCCGGCGGCGTCGCCGGTCCAAGCATGTTGTCGATCTTGCAGAATCGGAGTGGTGCATCATCATGGTCTGCATCCAGATCAGCTTCATCGATGTTGGGGGGCGTGGCGAACTCCAGCTCTTGCCCAGCACCTTGTGCTGGGGTGCTCGGTGTCGGCGGCGCGACATCGTGGTGCGGTGACCGTGGCGAGGGAGTCGATGCGGCCGACGTCGAGCTGGATGCATCGGCAGCCGCTGGTGTCGACGAGGTGGTCACAGTAACCACCTGAGGTAGTCCGGCGGTGGCCTCCTGGATGTGGAAGTCCTCAGCGGCATCGCCGAGCTCTCCTGCCCAGGACCACTGGGCGGTCTCGTCGAAGACGACATCGCGGCTGATGTGGACGCGCCGGGTCGATGGATCGAATAGACGGTATGCCTTGGAGCCCGCCTCGTAGCTGACGAAGATGGTGCGCCTGCTCCTGTCATTGAGCTTCTTCAGGTTCGGAGTCGTCAGCTTCATGTGCGCGATGCAGCCAAATGTGCACAGGTGCTGGACTCCTGGCGTGCTCCCTGTCCAGAGCTCATAGGGGGTCTTGCCTCTTATGCTCTTGGAAGAGGACCGGTTAAGGAGATAGACGGCCGTCGTGACTGCCTCACCCCAGAACTCTCCCGGGAGCTGCTTCGCCTTGAGCATACACCGGGCAGTTCCCACCACAGATTGATTGCGCCGCTCGATGATGCCGTTTTGCTGCCGTGAGTAGGGCGCCGAGAGCTGACGGTGTACGCCGAGGTCGATGCAGAACTGGTCGAAGTCGCCTGCAAGGAACTCGCCTCCACGGTCCGTACGCAGTGCGCGCACTGGTTTGCCGGCCTTCCGTTCCGCCGCGGCCTGGATGCACTTGATCGCTGCGGGTGCGCTATCCTTGCCGGGGAGCAACGCGATCCACATGTATCGCGAGTAATCATCGACCAGGAGTAGGAAGTAATGATTACCGCTCGGAGTCGGTGGCGTGATGGGGCCGCAGAGGTCGCCGTGGAGTAACTGGAGCACATCCGTGGAACGTGCCAGGGCGCGCTATGGGAACGACGTGCGCCGGTGCTTTCCCGCAAGGCAAGCGTCGCAGAGCTGCTCGGGCTGGTCGAGCAGCGTCATGCCGCGGACAAGCTCCTCGACCCATCTTCCTCAGCGTGCCGAAGTTGACATGCCCAAAACGGGCGTGCCAGAGCCATGCATCCTCCTTGGTGTGCACGGCAAAGCACACCGGCCGCGCAATCTTGGCATCGAGCATGTAGAGCCGGCTTGGGCTCCGGTGGATTTTGGCGAGCAGGCGGTGCTCCTCGTCGCGGATCCGCATCACTCCCTCCTCCACGAGCACCTGGAACCCCACCTCGTCGAGCTGGCCGACGCTTATAATGTTGGTGGTGAGCCGTGGGATGAAGTAGGTGTTGGCGAGGGTGCGATGTTCTCCATTCTTGCAGGCAAACAGAACGGTGCCGCGGCCCTCGATCTTGACGACTGAGCTGTCGCCGAAGCGCACCATGCCGACGATGCCGGTGTCGAGGTCGGAGAAGGCGCCGCGGGATCCCGTCATGTGGTTCGTCGCCCTGGTATCCAGGACCCAGCGCTTCGGGTCCCGGTCCTCGGCGGCGTCGAAGGCGGCGAACACCTTCACCTCCACGACCTCAAGCTGGCGCGGCGGAGCGTCGTCGTCGATGACGTCGCAGTTGCGGATGTGCGGCGGCACTTGGAGAGGAGACAGAATTGATGATGCATCCTCCTCCATGACCCCGAAGGCGTACTTCTGGGTGGGCTCGTCGTCTTGGGCCACATGGGCCTGCTCCTCCACCTTGAGTTTGCCACGGAAATCTTTGGCCCAGTGGCCTTTCTTGCCGCAACACTTGCAGGTGTCACCTGACCCGGCCCGACCTGAGCTCGAGCCGGCACCGTCGGAGTTGCTGCCGCCGCCGCGACTGCGTGGCTTGCCGCGCCGCTTGCCCCGAGTGCCGGAGCTCGACCCTCCGCACTCGGAGTCCTGCTTCTTGTACCTCTCCAGCCACTGCTCCTCCGTGAGCAGCAACTTGCCGCTGGCTGCTTGGGGCGGTGTTGGATCAACATCGTCCGCTGCCTTGAGCCGTCCGGTGATCTCTTCGATGGACAGTGCAGAGATGTCCAGGAGAGTTTCAATGGAGATGACAAGCTGTTTGTACCTTGGACGTACGACGCGCAGGTACTTCGCGACAACCTTGGCATCCGGCTCTGGATCGCCAAGGGTTGCCAAGCGCTGGACGATGCCGGTGAGTCGCAGCGCGAAGTCTTCAATCGCCTCGTCATCACGGAGCGAGATTGCCTCATACTCGGTGCGGAGGTTCTGCACCGTCGCCTTCCGCACCCGGTCGCCGCCGATACGGAGCGTCTTGATGGCTTTCCAGGCGTCGTGCACCATCTCCTTCGTAGCAAGGGAGGAAACCAGTTCTGGGGGCACCGCGCTGCAGATGGCCTCCAACGCGGTGCGGTCGTCGTGGAAGTCGCCGTTGCTGTGCTCAACGACATCCCACAGATGGCGGGCTTGCAGCTTCACTTTCATCAGCAGCGACCACTCATTGTAGTTGGTCTTCGTCAACTGCGGCCAGTCGCGGGAGCCGCCGGTCTCGCGGATGACCCGCTCGACGCTGACTTCCCGTGGACGGCGCGAGCCTCGGGTGCGCGGACGTCGTGCGTTGCGCGTACGCGAGCGGTGCGGTGGGGAGCGACTCGGCGACGGCGTGCGCTGTGGAGTCTTCCCCTTTGGCGATCGCGGTGGCGTCTTGTTGCCGCCCGACGTGCCGATCTTGTTCGACGGCGGGGACCGGCCACGGAGCGGCGGAGACGACATCGCGGCGCGCTAGGACCTGCCGCCTGGCTCTGATGCCACTTGTTGGACCTGAGCCCGGCGATGTACACCGGCGTCGAGGTCGCAAGCTCGCCGGAGGACGAGGTCTCACAGCAAGAAACACACGCTATCACTTGGACACAATAGTTTGGTGCTGCTTGAACTGGCAGCATTTTCTGTTGTTCTTTACTGAATATAAAGCAAAGATTACAAGGCAAAGCGCTCGGCCATTTGCCCCATGTCGCGTGATTTCGGCGCGTCCATCCCCACGCCCACGACGCCGCTCACAGCTGAGAGCCCAGGTCCGTGGCGAGCTATTCTCGGCCACGACCTCTACGCGCACGGCGACCACAGAATACGGTGCTCGTGCGCATGCATAACAGAAAAGGAAACATGCAAGTCTATCTACAACGCAAGGCTTAACTAACAGAACTCATGCTTGGAGGTAGTTCAGATGTACTGGATAAGAGGAGTGTTGTTCCTGATAGTCTCCTAACAGCTTCCTCTGCTATGTTCACCTGAAAACAATAACTTCTTTAATACAACAAATTAAGGAAGACATGTAATTGTTTACAGTGTTGTACCGACGCATCGGTAAGTCATGGCGTTTGTACTTGTTAAAGAATTATGTTTTAAATTTCTTATAGAACATGAGTGAAACAACTTAGTCACTTATAAGACAAATCTGCAGAGTAAGTATTTTACATGAATATTGTATAAACCCTTAAAAACGATATACTAAAGTTTATGACCTTTACCAGTGGTACAAAAAATACAGAGTTAATAAATGCTTCGATGGTAGTATCCAGTTCTGACTTACCACGTGCGATATTTCAATTGTCAAAGGACAAAATAGCCCTTTCGCATGAGCAAACGGATCGGATGCTACAGACTGGCAATGGTTAGCATTTAGCAAGACCACCGGAGGGAGAGGGAGAAACCGGAGGTTGACAAACTGCATCCGATCCGTGGGGGATGACGAGCACCCAGCGTTCAGCTTGACCAGTGGATCCATTTTGAATTGGGATTGCACGTACGTGAGATAACAAACTAACTATGTACTACTAGTTAAGTCATTACTCCCTTCATTCACTTTTGATAGATGTATTTTAAAAACTCAAATATTCTGAAATGATATATATATTTACTATTGGCATGGGCTATAGCAATAAATAACACAAGTAACGAGGAGTTCCCTGTTAAAACATTGGAGAACCAATAAGAAAGTTTCTGTTGCATTTATTATATGATAAGTAAGGTTATTTTACTTGGTCATTGTGTCAAATGAAATATAGTTATCAAAGGTGAATGGAGGAAGTATTTACGAAAGGGTAACCTCAAGCACCATAACACATACGCCTCTTTTTTTTAGGGCAACTCCTTTTGTTACTTTCTTTAGGGAAAGAAACACAAACACTGGTCTAGTCTGTATGAAATTATGCAGTCCCTATGACTGATGGACGAAGGTACCTTATTGTGTGAACCATTCAGTTATTTCATAGGAACAGTGAACTGTAACCTCAGTTGGTTTGGTTCCTTGTGCCAGTTGACACCAAGACGCATTATGACTTGGTAATAAATCTCGATGTGTATCGGCACCGTTTTTTTCCAGTTTGTTCATTGGAATAGGGTGTGTATATGCACGTGACATCTAATGCATAGATGTATATATGATATGTGTGTGTGTATATGTTCAACAGGTTGAGTATGCGTGTATTTATAAAAATTATATATACGCTTTCCTCTAAATAACATAAAAATGTTTACAACATCAACGAACGAACCTTGGTCCTCATTGTCTCAACAGCAATTATGAGATTTCTGTTGTCAAGGGTAGCATCCTGGTACTTCTGAGTCATATCAGCCATGCGCTTTAGCAAAGATGCATTTTCAGATGTTAACCTGGAAACCTAGAGAATCATATAGTAGTTAGCATGATTACTTCAATTTCAGTATGACATTAACTTGAACATTCATCTATTAAGATATAGAACCTGAGATTCGAGATCGCACAGGTGACTTTCCCTCCTCCTCCTTGAACGCCTAGCTGATTCTCGATTTAACAGCATTCTGATGGCAACATGACAATTTAACCAAGCCAATTCATAATGAAAATTTAACCAAGCTGTATCATGTTGCATGTAGATCAAGGTAAAAGGTTACCAATGTATATGTAAAAAGAGGAAACTATTTGGAGAAAAAAGTATGGGATTTCGAGAACCCATTACTTCAAACTGAATGACTAACTCCTAGGAGTCTAAGTACAATAGCATCTAAAATTTGATAGAGCTTGATGTGATTGGATCCTTTTTGCCAATAAATGCAGAGGAAGGTAGTGGGGAAACAGAAGTACATCGACTTCTTACAAGATAATTAAATCAATATTTCACTCACAACATAAATCAAGTATGGTTTCTATTAGAGGGACCTTTGTTAAAACTGATGAACAATTTCATTAATATATTCAAGAAAGTCTTGCAATACAGTAATATATGTTACCTCCTCATTTTTTTCTCATTAGCAGGGTCACCTTTCTCCTCAAGATTGACACAGGCGTCTGACTGTTCCTTAGATGTACCACTGTTAATTGGGTCTCCTTGATAGTCATCACGACCGAGGACATTTGAGTTATTTGTAACTAGGCTTGCCCCACCTCCATCACCTGTGTGTTCAACTAAAGAAACCAAAACAGTACATTAGAATTTAGAATTAGATAAAATTCAATCGCGAGAGTTCAAATGTAAAAATGGGCTATTATACACTTTCCAAACCACAAATGCAGCATATCTGAACACTGCCAATGCAAATTGGTGCCAATAGAATTGCATGCCCAATAATGCAACTCACCAACAAAGTGAATGTCAGTGTCCATCATAACTGAAGCAGTATCAAACTTTTTATTTATCACCATTATATCTAACCTCAACCATATTAGTCATAGTCTTTGAACATTTCTCAAATGGGTGCCATATCGACATCAGCATACCACAAAGATAATCCAGAATTGATTTCTACTCAACTCCGGGATTCCTTGAGCATCAATTAATCTATTTCACATAGAGTGCTGGTGATATCAGATCTTGTATATATGTAAGTTTTGCAGGTGGAGAGTTGGGTTTCTATTGGATAGCTCATAAGTACCAAAGTGGCAAGGCTAAGCAAACAAGAGCACTAGGATAACAGAAATTTGGTGTCAACAGAGTGATTATTAATTAATTGGAGTGGATTTGACATCTAACACCCTTCGGCAGTACTCCTAGTGCATTGCAGCTAACATGCCTGTGTACAAATAGGAAAGAAATAAGAAAATGCAGCAAGCAATGGCGGCACCAAAACCACAGTGTACGTGTGTATTCTCTGAGTGTGTGACGTACTCCTCGCTACCTGCGAGTCTTCTAGGCTTTCACAGACACACTAGTGGCATGAACAATTTAGCCTAAATTCTTGATAAACTGACATGTATGCCATATTGAATGGCAATAGTCATAAATACCAGCAGAAGAAGCTTGAGAAGTCAATTGTGAAGTGCCTGAAGCCTGTGAGTCGGAGTAGCCCAACGAGGATTCTTGTGATTTGGCCTCCTGAAATGGACTTACATTAGCATCACAAAAATTGAAGTTCAAGTGGTTGGGTGCAGGCAGCAGTACGCGAGGGTTGTCGTCACTGTTAAGCTCTGGATTCTGGAAAGCCACTAGTATTGCACTTTCCTTGCCAATAAAGATACAGTAAGGAAAACAACAATATAAATAGCACAGAGTTACGCCGAACCAATGGTTGCAACGATCAATATAAATGATTGTGCCGAAATCAACTTTCCAATAATACAAAGACTTGGAAAATAATGCATTTTTGTACTCACCATTTTTAATTTGTACTCATAAATTTAGGGAACGGAACGAGGCCTGGGTGGCTAGCTGTTCCGGTTTTGGAGTAAGCAACCTGTGTTCGAATCCTGTCGGATGCGCTTCCACTGTAGTGGAAGGCGGTCCGACCAGGGTGGAGTACCCTAGTGCCTAGCATCCAGGTGAAGCATGGGGGACACTATGGCTTCTAGCCCCTCAACATCCTAAATTTCGTTTACATAATAATATAAAATTTTGTTAAGATTGTTGGCTCTTGTTTTTCTAGTTTAGGCCTAGTATTGAATTTATTTTCTAAATTAATTAATGAACTATAAGCTCTACACTTGTTTGTTGCATCTCATGCGGATGCATATTATTTTTGTCTGTGCAAGTGTGCATCTCCAGAGTTGGAGAGGTGCAGTGGGAGAGAGATTACTTACTGTGTGGTGTGGGGTTGCGGTGGAGAAGGAAGCGTTGAGATGGATGACGTGGAGTTGAGGGAACACAATAGTGAACCAGATTTCTAAACTAATTCTGTGGGTGACCGCTCGGAACCCATCTTCCGGTCCACAGCCTTGTCCCCGCCTTCCCGTACGCCCGTCCTTATCTACTCGACTACTCCGTAGTTATCTCGTTTCCTTTTTCTTTCACGTTCCTCTCTCTCATCAAAGCAGATGCGGGAGCGGGGTGGCCGGCTGTGTGGGAGCAGGAGCGGGGTCGCCGGCTCCATGTGCTCTCGCCTCGGCGGCACGGTAAGCCTGTTGCCCAGAAGCGCAGCGCGAGGGGAGCGGCGGCGCACCAGGGGCCACGCAGAGCAGCAGAGATGGGGAGCATCGGCGATTTCGGCGGGCAGGCACGTCGTGCGGAGCTCCTCGGCAGAGCGCTGGGTCCTAGCGTGCATTTTCAGTTATAACTTTTGTTTATTGGTTTAAAATTTCTTTCCGAAGTTCTGTGTTCACCACTATATATTCAAAATTTTTATCTCTAAATTTTCTCCGCACTCTTCCGAATATTTGGTTTGCAAAATATATTTGATTTAAAAGTTTTGTACAGATAATTTGTCTATGTATAATAACTTTTGTGTCGTATATGGCCGAACTAAACACTGTTTAAATGAAACTGACCAGTGAGCGTTTCTGAATTTGCAATCATTTCATAAAAAAAACTAGACGTAGACAGTGTGGAACATCCAATTATATGCTCGTCGTATATTTAAATTCACACCTTATTTTCTTTCCTGTCGGTTTTAACCAGAAATAGAAAAAAACAGAGGAATCACAGTCTTTCAGAAAATCTAAACGAAAAAAAAGAGATCCTATTGGCCTGACTCCAGCAACATTAGATTCATTCGTTCAATTAATTAAGGCTAATGGCATTCCATCAAAATATTCCAACGCTGTGTATATGTGTACTACGTAGTCTATATAAGCTGATACAACAAGGCACGTAACTTTTTTCAAGTCTACCTAAGGGCATGTGCAACCCATAGATGGGATTCCGTCTCTAAGCGCCTCGAATCTATCATACAGACACAGATTGGGTCTGTCTCTAAAGCTATTTAATGCTTCACATATAGGTAGGATCAACTTGTAAATAAATTTTTGTATACCATTGTGTGGCTAGTTGATAGAAATATATGGAGCATAAATAAGAGCATAAATAAAAAGTGATCTTAGCGGAGTAGAAACCGTACCATGGATTTGGCGACAGCGGCGCAGTACAAGTCCAGCTTCCTTTTGAGCCCAGCCGCGTAGGCGGCGGGGTTACCTTCGCCTCCACCGCAGGGCAGCTCCACCACCACCTCGTCATCGATGCCGTCCACCATTCTTCGATGGACTCGTTTTCTTTTTCTCCAACAACCACGTACTCGATGAGGGGGAAGGCTGGGAACTTGGAGCAACCTGAACAATCGTGGACAGTGAAGACGGGGGGGAGGGAGCATATTTATAGCAGTAACGCTGGTAGCGCAAGTTGGCAACAAATGAAAACTATCTCGGCATTTCTCGTGCCAGGTAAAACGTATAGGAGTTGCATTTCTTAAATAATATCGGAAAAGGTGCTAGTTTTGATCATATGGGCTCCAACTTTAACAAGCCACAAGTGGAACCAAACTTACAGCTTTTGGTCTCAGATTTATAATCCAGATATCTTATACATTCTAACAATCTAACAATCCACTCAAACTTAGATTGTTACCACTGGGTTGTGGACATGATGGGAAATTACACACACTTCCAAGGACTCTATCTATTGGGACTTCAATACGGTTAAGTGCATTGTAGACTTTTAAGTTTTGACATGCAAACCTAAGGGCAATCCCAACCCATAGTGTCTATATGTAGTATCTATATTGCCACATCATCAAGACACCACCTTTACAAAATACACTCTAAAGCATAACACATGATGTCTTATTATGGATTCATATTAAAGTCACTCTCTTTTCTCCACCTATAATATTTGTTCTTAATTTATTATGAAGACATCATCTCATTCCCAAGGCAAACTTATAGTGTCTAGCGTATTGATTTACATGTTGACACTGGGTCTTACATGAGACCTAGTTTCTTCCTCTTTCTCTCCACTCTCTCTCTCTCTCTTATTTATTATGGTGCCACATAAGTGTTGGGTATTTTAACGATGCGAAATAAATCCGCAAGCGCACGGATACCGTCGTAGCTTTCACCCATGAGTATTCAAGGGTATCGTATCCACAGGGAATGTGTGTGCACTAACTCCTAACTTAGTCGGTACAAGGACATACAAAGATAAGTGGCGAGGATGGAGAGGATTCCTGCGGTAGCACTAAAGATGAGTTAAAGGTTGATCTCTCGGCCAGAATACTTGCTTCGGGCACCGGCTTACCCCTGAAATGGTCAGGAGACTCCGGCCAATAGCTCTACGCTATATCCGAACGTGGAGGACTACGAAGGACCGACAGGGCTGTCACCACCTGCGGCCTACCTCACGGACCGTGGGATATAAGGCAAACGAAGGTAACCCTTAGCCCAGACACCATGTCTGTGCTACTGATTACTACCATAGTCTAACTACGTTTGAGCTCTCGTAGCAATCTATGGCACTCTGTATAAATACAGAGCGACGAACCCGCGAGTAAGAGAACTGATCTCACTCAAGTAATAGTACTATGCAAGAACAGGAATCACAAATACCAACTTACTTTACTCAGAAGGAAGCTAGCATCCGTAGAGGTATAAGACCGGAGAAAACCGCCGACAGGCCCGGCGCCTCCCCGAACTACTCCTCACCCTCCCCCTACTCTAAGCACTAGCCTAAGCAGGGCCTCGCCTTTGGAATGGAGCACTACATCTTCTCTTGAGTGGTGTGTGAGGTCCCTTGGTGGTGTGTGATGTGAGGGGTGAGGGAGGCCCCCTTTTACAGCCCAAGAAGGTCGGTTCCCGCCAGAATTAAATATGGAAACACTGGGCACCGCCTTCATGAGGATAAGGACGACCTTCCCGCCAAATATGAGGCCGAGAGGCGCCAACATGGGGCCGGCCGACCCTGTGGTTCGGCCGGCCCACAAGTGTCGCCTCTCGCGCCACCTTTCGTCCTGGACACTGCTAAGTGGGCCCCCAACTTGTGTATGTTGGTGCCGGGGCTTTGTTCGTTAGTTTTCTATGTCAAATGGGCCTCTTTTGGATGTGTAACGCAGCAGCGATGTTTTGTGTATCTCTGTTGTGTCTTCTGCGTGTTTTCATGTTATTCCCGACTTGTGTCCCTACAATCAACAATTCACCAACACTCGTGGAATTTGTTAGTAATAACTCCTACCACTACTGTTGATGTTCTCTTTTCATGTCTTTATGCAGGAATTGACGGTATATATTTTGGACTTAACAACCGTCAACAACACCCCCACACTTAGCCCTTTGCTCGTCCTCGAGTAAAGATTGAAGAACTAAGTTGGATGCATCTCCCTTGATATAACCTACATACAAGTTATTCCAATTTTCTTCCAATTCTTGTGAAACTTTTTGAGTGGCTACCATACTTTTTTGGGTAATTGAAGAATGGAACAATAAAGACTTCGGGTTCCTAGATTGACAACCCCGCTTCATGGAGGGTTGGGAATGCCCTAACAACCCAATCCATACAAAATCCAGTTTGCCAGACATGCATGTACCTTTTAACTTTTTAACCTACAATTATTCACAACCCAGCTTCTGCAAACTAGATTCCGTAATCCGAGAACCAAATATCACGGCATATGAAAATGTCCCACTCGTACGTCGTGTAGCAATCCAACGTTCCATCTTTTTAAACACAAATATGGACATGTATAGACACACGTACGCTCACCTGTATTAACTGATAAACATACGTTCAATCCACGGGTCGGAAAATATTGATATTGATAAAATATTACTGATATCTTGCAGGTGATTGATGCCATCGCAACTAGAAAACGGGCTAATGGCAGCGGAGCGAGGGAGGGGAGTGGGGTGTTTGGATTTTTTTAGTCAAAAAGGTTAGCAATTATCTCTGTGACTTAGTATTTAATCTTTTTAGATGTAATTTGGTTTGTAAATGTGATAATTATTTTTATATGTAGTTAGCACCTGATTTTTATACTTGTGAAGTTATATTATTTTTTATACATATGATAATTATTTTCACGTGTAGTTAGGATCCGATTTAGTTTATAATTATTATATTAATTATTATGCATATAATAATTAATTATTTAGATGTAGTTAGCAATTGGGTTAGTTTGGTATTGTTATCAATGAATTATTTTGACACTCTAATTATGTATATAAAGGAATTGTGAACCTTAACACTTCAAGGATAAGAGAATAATTGTGAATGAGATAACTCATTCTGAATTAATCCCTTGTCCTCGAAACTGCCAAGGTTCTCTAAAAGTCTAAACAAACTGAAGAGTGTCAAAATTAATTATTTTCAGATGTAGTTAGCACCTGATTTAGTTTATAGTTGTTATATTTACTATTCATGTGATAAATTTTTTTAGATGCAGTTAGCACCCAATTTAGTTTATAATTGTTATATTAATTATTACGCATATAATAATTATTTTTTTAGATGTAGTTAGCAATTGTGTTAGTTTACTGTTGTCTTATACATGTGATATTTTTTTAGATGTGGTTAGCAAGTGATATAATTTATTTTTTTTACAATAATTATTACACACGTGAGATAGCGTATTCAATTTTTGTTCAAATTTTGTACAATGAAAGAGTTATTTTGACACTCTAATGACGTATGTAAAAGAATTGTGAACCCTGATTGTTCAAAAATAAGGAACTAATTGTAAATGTGACAACTCATTCTGAACTAATCCCTTATCCTCGAGCAATCAATGTTCTAAGAAAGTCTAAACAAAATAAAGAGTGCCAAAATATTAGTAATGACTTGTGCATCCAATTATCGGTTAATTTGTAACTAATGTTTAATCCATAGAAATGACTTTGCAACACGATGCATTAGTAGATTTGTCAAATTTTTACATTTATTTGATAAGTGTAGTGAATTCTAACCATTTGAACATAATAAATTTGTTGATTTACTCCTTATTTTTCCAGATTAGTCGGCGATGGATGTACAACGCCGATCGGCACTCAATTGAGTTCATTAATGGTGTGCATGAATTCAATGATGTGGCCAGAAACACAGGTATGACGGTTTTATTCGTTGTCCACTTAAATTTTCTGTAAGAATGAGAAGGATTACTCCTCAGTAAGAACCATCCACAGTCACTTGTTCGCAAGAGGTTTCATGCGCATCTACTATGTTTGGACCTAGCATGGAGAAAGAGAGATAATGCTGGATAATGACGACGAAGAAGAGGGTAGGATTACTAACTTTGAAGATACTGCAATGAGTGAGTCAGAAGAGGATGCTAGAGGACATGCTGCAGAAGATGATCCTGGTCATACGTTGCGTGAAGCGGAGGAAGTCTGCGAAATTGAATAGGAATCGAGAGATCTAAATCATATGTTGGAGGACTACAGAACATTGAGATGATATTTCTATCATTTTTCAATATTATGATGCATCTCCTGGTTGACCTAGTCAAAGAAATTAGTATTCTCGATCTTATTTTCCCCATAATATATTTTCTTTTGAACGATACTTTACAGTCTTAAAGAAATAGATTCATAATCATACTCATCTGAAAAGGAAGCATTGCCAAGGGTTATGTGATGGAGGAGGTCATTGAATTTTCTGTTGATTTTGTGGATGAACTTTGCTCGATTGGGGTTCCAGTATCACGGCATGAGGTGTGGTTGATTAGAAAGGGCACACTTGGAAAGAAATCAGTAAATGCTAATGACAGTTCCACAAATAAAGCACACCTCACAGTTCTGCAATAATCATCCTTGGTAGCTCCGTATATGGAGGAGCACATGCAGATGGTCCGAAGCAAGTGCCCTATGAAGTCTGAAACCTCAAAGCATCACAACAATAATTTAGCATTGCCACCTAGTTGTAGAAGGAGCTCATGGGCAATATTGAAATTCATGAGCAACTAGCCTAGCTAGCTAGCATCCAATTCAATCTTGACGTACCAAGGATATGAAATTAATTGGTACACATTTTACACAAGAGCCCAAGACAACAAGATCACCAATCAAAATAGTGGTGTCCATATGGATGCCATAGACTCTAATGACAAAAGGAACTCATATTTTGGTTACAGACTCCTCAATTTCGTAGCCAATGGGTGAAGCTGATTGGAAAACGTGCTGATATCGATGACCACAGAATGACAACAGTAGACCTCAAAAAGCTTGGATATCAAGATGAACCATTCGTCCTAGCTAAGGATATCACTCAAGTTTTCTATGTTAAGTACATGTCTAGCAAATCCAAGAAGGACAAGTCTAGTAATAAATCAACAAAGGACTATCAGAAGGTGATGAGACAAAGCGCCACATGGTTTTGGCAGGTAAAAGAAAAATCGCGGGAGTTAACGATGTCACAAATGAAGAATATAACAAGATTGAAGACAGACTCCGTTCGCAGTGGAGGTTGAGGCATGTATCCTTTTATATGAAGAGGAGGCTCCCTACGCATGCTATGATCATAATGAAGGGACGATTATAAAGTGATCCATAACTAATATTCCATTAATTAGTTGAATAATTATCTCATGTAAAATTTCCATCAACTTTTAGTATTTTTACTCATCATGTAATATTTAATATTTCTTTTCAACATTTAATATTACATTAGTTTCAGCTATTTGTAATATTATTTGTTAATTACACACACTCTCTCACATGGACACTCACACTCTCTCAACTTAGTCACACTCACTCTCTCTCACACAACACACTCTTTCATAATAAAAAATATTTTTGTAACGTATATATGAACAATACTCATTCAAATAAAATCTGATTTTTTTGAAGCTATATTTGATTTATTAGGCAATTAACAAATTCATTAGAGGAGCAGAAAAGAAAAAAAGGAAAGAAAACACCACTCACTCACGCATTTCAACTATTTATAATATTAAATTGTTAATTACACACAATCACTCTCACGCTCTATCTTTGTTTCTCTCTCTCTCTCACGCCAACACACACTCACTCATTCACTCACACACGCACCACACTTCAATAATATATAATTTCTTCCTCAGATAGGTATAAAGAACACAGCATTCATATAATTTTGGTAATTTCTTTAGCCTATCATTATTTAGGATTTGAGACAAAAAAGAAAAATAACTAAAGAAGTATATTTCCCCTACTTAGATATAAACAATAAAACATCCATTAAAATTTTGGAACTTTTAAACCCATATTTGATTTTTTTTACACAACTAAACACTTTGGGCAAAGAAATTAAAACAAGGACAAAAAAAACTAAAGAAAAATATTTTCCCTACTTATACATAAACAATAAAACATTCAACATTTTTTCTAAATTGTCTAAATATGTATTCCTTTTTTAAGAAATTAATTGGTTTATAATGAAAAGGCCCAAATGGGCGGGAGAGGAAAAAGGACCCCCACCGTTTGGTACTAGGTGAGAAAGTCAACCGGTACCAAATGGGGGTATTTTCTCATTTGCGCCCATTAAGGGCCTTGGTACCTGGTGAAAAGGCCACTTAGTACCTAACGAGCCTTAAGGTATCGAGGGAGTTTTTCATGCAGTGTCAAAGGCCCGAGCTATATAGGAGGTGCCCCTTCTTCCTCCTCGCCAACACCCTGTTGTTGATCATCACCGTCTACTCGTGCCCTGGCCACATCGCATGGACGCACCGCCACTAGGCCCCCGACCGCGCCACTTCACTGCGTGTGCGCCACCCCACCGGCGCACGGCCACCTGATGGGTCGGCGCCTCCTGTAAGCGCCACGAGCACTAAAAGTAAGGGCGCCACAGCTGACCCCTTTCTATTATTTATAATTATTTTGTTTATAATCTATACAGACAAAAAATTCAATTATTTAGATAGAAATTTGTATTATTTATTTATAAATTAGATTTATTTAGAACATTATTATAATTTATATAGATAGAATTTTGATTTATTTATTTAGAAATTAGATTTAACTTGTTTATAATTTATATAGTTAGAGCTTTCTTTTATTTAGCTAGAGAACTTTTTTTATTTACATTTTCATTAAGTGTATGTACAATTACTTTACATTGTATATATATATATATATATTCAATAATGATGTACAATTACTTTTCAATAGGTTTTACCAACTTTAGGTTTAAATTAGAATATTTCTCTTAGGAATGACTAATAACTTTTGAATGTAGATTCTAATTAAAATATGATGATGTCGCTCAATGTACTTAGGAATTTAGAATTTGGATAAATATGTACAATTACTTTACATTGTATATAAATTCAGTAATGATGTTCCAAAGACGTATAATTATGAGTTTATATATTAATTATTTGATATTTCAGTTTATTTAGAATTTATATTTAGTTTAAGTTAATTAGCTAACTTAGCATTTAGTGAATTTCGTGTACATATATTATTCGAGTGATGTAATTTCAAAGAGTCATACATATAATATTTTTTCTTGTTAAAGTGTTCCATGAATGCGCATGTGTTATTTGTAGATTTAATCATTTTATGTAATTTAGATTTAGATACTCTAAATGTTTAATTTCAACATACAACGTCCTCATTTTCTTATTGTAATATGTATAAAATGCATCCAAATGCATCCATGGTGATTTGATAAATTGCATCCATGTTGATTTGAACCCACGACATCATGAGTTGCACGACCACTCCATACTACTACGCTACACATTGACTTATGACTGCTCAATGAATATTACCCTTTTATACTAACTTTTCTAAATATTCTACTATATTTTTAGATGCAAAATAATGTCGACCAGAACAACCAACTTTTTTAGATGCAAAATATTGGGAACTGCAAAGTTTTAGATGTTGTCGAGCAGAACATCGAACTTTGATACTCTATGGCTTGCTTGAACATATTTCGTCGTGTGCAAATTAAATAAGGCTGAAGCAGAGAGGGCATACACCATAGAAAGAATATCTTTTTTTTGGGGAGAACCATAGAAAGAACATCTCCTGTAGTTGAACTGGTGGTCATCAGGCGACCCAACTAAAAGGTACTCGGTTCATCCCCCAACAACAAAAAAAGGTACACGGTCGGTTCATCCCCCTCCCGACCCCAACTTGCGTTCCAAGTGGCCGTCTGGATAGGTCCAAGTGTCCTGACAGGGGGCATCTTTGCACTCCACTCGCCCGGTCCCTATCCGCTCGTACGTTATACAAATATCGCAGCCTTGCTCGGCTGTCATGCTCATAGACTCCCAGTACTACAAGTACGTCGTCCCCGTTCATGTGGTCAGTGACAATGCCGGTTTACCAAGAAGCTTCCGAAGAAGCTCTAGAATTTCAGAGGAACGACAGTTATTTGGCTCATAGAAGTGATTATCGGAAATGCTTGCAGTCTTGCACCACTCAACATTCACACAAAATTAAACATGCCTCCCGCCGAATCATCGCTGAATGTAACACCAAACAAAAATGATTGAATTTGAATTGTTTTTATTTCACAAAAAAGAGAAGCCTTTTTGCTTTTGTTAAAAAAAATCCATTTTTCTTTCTTCTCTCCTTTTCTTTCTTTTTGGCCTAGCCCAATCTTCCTCTCTTTTCTGCTCTAGGCTGGCCCAGTTCTTTGTGTTATGAAGGAATTAGGATTAGTGATCAATTTCAGTAATAGTTAGTTGCCTTTTTGCTTTTGTTAAAAAAAATCCATTTTTCTTTCTTCTCTCCTTTTCTTTCTTTTTGGCCTAGCCCATCTTCCTCTCTTTTCTTCTCTAGGCTGGCCCAGTTCTTTGTGTTATGAAGGAATTAGGATTAGTGATCAATTTCAATAATAGTTAGTTTGATTAGTCATTAGGCGGTTATTTTTCATGAAAGGGTCACCACGAAAGGTTCAATTCCAAAGGACACCATACCCTTTCGGCTTGTATCTATATATCTTATATAGATAGCACCCACTAACTATTTCTCTCTTCATGCAAGGTATCCACCTCATTCTCCACTAAGTGTCCCACTAACTTGCAACTACCTTATTAATTACAAAAAAAATATTCATGTCATCTCTACAATATGCAATACTTTTAATCTCTAATTAAGTAAAGTAAAATCATATACATACTCTATTTTTTCATCACCTAATCTTCTATAATGTGATCAAATATTCTATTGGTGTTTCTTCTTTTAGCTCATCGATTTTTATGAGATTCAATAAACAAGAAAATGTCCATATGACCTCTACTATGTGCAATACTTTTAATCTTTAATCTATTAACGTAAAGTCATATACATACTCTATTTTTGCAATACTTTTAATGTTTAATCTATTAACGTAAACACTTATATACATACTCTATTTCTTTGAGCAACTATTCTTTTTATAATGTGATCAAATATTCTATTGATGTTACTTTTGTTAGTTTATCGATTTCTACCAGATCCTGATAAAAAATAACATGTAAGTAAAATTCATATCACCTATATAACCTATATAGATGGTACCTACTAAAGTCATTAACTCTATTTCTCTTAACATGCAAGTTATCCGGATCATATAGGAACCCATTATATCAAATGTCACATCAACGTCCACTAGGGCAATCTATTTATGTTTTCCATCGATTTTTTTGTGAATGTTGCCATGCAATCATCTTAATTTTTCTACTTTCAAATTTCACGTTAAAATTTTATTTAAGAAATCTCGCAGCAACGCGCGGGGTATCACCTAGTATGTGTGTGTGTGTGTGTGTGTGTGTGTGTGTGTGTGTGTGTGTGTGTGTGTGTGTGTGTCTAGCCATCATTGATAGTTCATTAGCATTCACCTTATTCATACTCCTACATGACAAATAAAAACTAAACAACTGGAGAGGCAGCTGTGAAGAAGCTTCAAATTGTGATCTCTGATATGGTACTCCGAAGTGACTTCGACCTATCCCTTTATATTTGTAGATCTAGATAGCTATTATCCAACCGTTCCAAATTATAATTTATTTGATTTTTTATCCTAACTTTGACCACTTATTATCTTAGTCAAAAATTTGTGCAAAATATCACTTCTTTTATTATAGCTTGCTTTATTAATAAAAATTCTTTAAGAATGACTTAAATTTGACTACATTTGCACAAATATTTTGAATAAGATGAGTGGTCAAATTTAAGGTTAAAAAGTCAAACGAATTATAATTTGGAACGGAGGGAGTATGCCATATTACAATAGGAGGTAACAGGAGACATAACTTTATATAATTTTTTATTTTGATGATTGATAAATAAATAAAATATATATCTTCTCATTGGATCTAAGTATCTAACAACTATCTTTCATGAAGCTTGGATCGATCTAACAATGACAATTAGATGGACCACCGTAGCAAGCGCCATCGGAGAATCTACAAATCATTGTGGTTTCCCTCATATTTTGTGAGACAATCTATCGCCTGACCTTTTCTCTCCTAATTTGGTACGAAAACATGCCCCAGCCGGCATGTCATTATTCCGAAGAATCAACCAACACTCTTCCTTTTCCTGACATAATCGATAATTAATGAAATCAGCGCACTCCGGTCATACAACTTGGCTTGATATGCCCGGAAAAAAAAGAACTTGGCTTGATACGAGTTCTTTCCTTCTTCGGTTAAGTTGCCACAAATCCCCAAAAGCACGTGCGCGCGAGAACACGCAAGCAGCCACACCAGTTTCGTTCCGGTAGCTGTATTATTAAACCCTCGCTTAATGACCTGCACTACAATTTCTGTACCAAATTGAGGTTCCACAGGCGCCACAAAGAGACATCTACCATCACTACCAGCAAGCTCGACACCTACACCTATAATGGAGAGGCGGCCGGAGCAGGACCTCGACCTTGAGCTCACCCTCCTCCACCCCGGCGCCTCGGCCGCGCCGGAGGAGCCGCCCGGCTTCTTCCTCTGCACGTACTGCGACCGCAAGTTCTACACCTCGCAGGCGCTCGGCGGCCACCAGAACGCGCACAAGTACGAGCGCACCCTCGCCAAGCGCCGCCGGGAGATCGCCGCCATGCGCTTGCATGGGCGGTCGGGTGCCCTGGTCGACCCCCCCGGGAGCGCTGGAGCAGCAATCAACCTGCCTGCAGGAGCGGAGCCTGCCGGGAGGGCGAGGATCAAGTTGAACACTCAAAAAGCTGCTCCGGATCCGTCGTTGGCCGGGCAGTCCAGCAGCCTGCAGCACAGCATAAGCAGCAGCTCGCCGGAGCGCGGCGTCGGGCGCGCCGACGAGCTGGACTTGTCCCTCAGGTTATGAGGCGAAAGGCGATTGAGCCCATGACTGGCTGTCTGGCTCTAAGTTTCCCCTTAACCTTTGTACCAATTATTCTTTGTGTTTGATTTCTTGAGAAGATTGCCTGGTTTCTATTCTCCTGCACCCCTCCTCATCTTGCATGTGTGGCAATACAAACTCGGGCGGCTTTGCATGCTCTCTAAAAGGTTTGGATAATTCTGAGCCCATAAATTTCAATTCGGCAGTGCCCCTTTCTCATGTAAGTTTGGTTTTTGTCTCCTGGAATAATTTCATGTCAAGAAAGAATTGAGGCCAGTTCCTCAAGCTTACCCAGAGAGTACTTGAGGAGATTTGATGTGTGCTTGGTGCTTATTGCATTCTTTTGGCAATTTGGCTCTTAGTTGTTCTCCTCGAGAGATTGTTGCATTGTGATTCGCTCCACTAATTATGTAGAATATTCAATAATGTGATCATATACAGCAAGGTGTTCACATCATTCTCCACTAAGTGTCCCACTAATTTTCAACTACCTTATTAATTACAAAAAATATTCATGTCATCTCTACAATATGCAATACTTTTAATATTTAATTAAGTAAAGTAAAATCATATGCATACTCTATTTTTTCATCACCTATTCTTCTATAATGTGATCAAATATTCTATTGGTGTTTCTTCTTTTAGCTCATCGATTTTTATGAGATTCAATAAACAAGAAAATGTCCATATGACCTCTATTATGTGCAATACTTTTAATCTTTAATCTATTAACGTAAAGTCATATACATACTCTATTTTTACAATACTTTTAATGTTTAATCTATTAACGTAAAGACTTATATACATACTCTATTTCTTTGAGCACCTATTCTTTTATAATGTGATCAAATATTCTATTGATGTTACTTCTGTTAGTTTATCGATTTCTACCAGATCCTGATAAAAAATAACATGCAAGTAAAATTCATATCACCTATATAGCCTATATAGATGGCACCCACTAAAGTCATTAACTCTATTTCTCTTAACATGCAAGTTATCCGGATCATATAGAAACCCATTATATCAAATGTAACATCAATGTCCACTAGGGCCATCTATTTATGTTTTCCATCGATTTTTTTGTGAATGATGCCATGCAATCATCTTAATTTTTCTACTTTCAAATTTCACATCAAAATTTTATTTAAGAAATCCCGCAAAAACGCGCGGGGTATCACCTAGTATATATATGTAATCAATCCCATCAATGAGAATCGATCATTCCATTCTACTCTCAATGTTAACACGTTATCACGCACGCATACTCTCTATTGAGACTAAGAAGGCGGAGAGGCCAGAGAGTCTTGCCGGAGAACTCGCCGAGTTCATGCGAGAACAGAAACATCTCGCCGAGGCCCACCCCAAGAAAACTTGCGAGATGAAGCACCGGGCACGATGGCCTCTGCACCACCATGACGGATTCACCATATCCATTCGAGGATTCCTCAAAGGTAAGGATACAAGAAGCCTCGGAAACAGGAATTCAGACCTTCGATTTCATGGTGGCAGAGCGTTGTGGAGCAAGGACACCACCGAGTCCTCCATCACAGAACGGCCGGGGATTTGGCGCGGCACATGGAGCCCCGCCGCCCTAGGGCTCTCCTCCGGCATCCATGGCCGGCGGTGGCCGTGGGCCAGCCATGGCCGGCGCATGGGGTGTTGGCGGACCAAAGTAAGAGGGGAAGAAAAGGAGGTGCGGACGGGGGTGTGAACGGCAACAGCGGCACACGCGACCGGCGACTGCGGCGCTCGGTGTAGGCAACCGCGCGGCGGGGCACTGGAGAGGCGGCGGTGCTGCAGCACCGCGTGCGGCGCAGGGGCGGCGCTTCGCGGAGGGGCGCACGAACAACGACGGAGGGGCGCAGGGGCAACGGCGGCGGAGCACATGGGAACCGGCGGCACACCCGCAAAGCGGCGGCGGCGGCGCCCTTTGCCCCCAAGGGGCCATGACGGTGCTTCAAGGGGAGGTGGCGGCTTGGGCCACTGCCAAACCGCCCCTACACCTTTATGCGGGCCTTCTTGGACCTGCATGAGCCGCCACAGGCCGGCTGAACCGGCTAATGGGCCTCACCCGCCCAGCAAGCCGCTAGCAGGCTTTGCCCGCCCGCCAGGCCGCCAGCAGGCCGCAAACGAGCCTCGCCAGCAGGCCGAACCGACCAAGCAGGCTGAATTGAGCTGGGCCTCCTGATCGCGTTTTTTTTTATTTTTATATTTTTCAAAATCGTTTTTTACATAAATATATTTTTGGTTTCATAATTTACAGTTTTGTACCCCTACCGCCCGGCTGCGGGGCGGCCGGCCCCCTACCGCCCTCCTGCCGGGCGGTAGAGACCTGAATATAAATAAAATTTGTTTTAATTGCATTTTGGCCACTGGGGGGAGGCCGCCGGGCGGCAGGTACCCACCGCCCGGTCGCGGGGCGGTAGGCCAGGCAGCCGGTCGGCAGGGGGGCGGCAGGCCCCTCCTCCCAAGTTAAACCTTGAACGTCAGTGCGGCAGTGCGGCATTAGATGTGGTTTTATATATTTTGGATAGAAATAAAAACCGTTAGTAAAGTAGATGAATATGAAAAGTATAACTTAGCAATTCATATACATACGTAACTGAGAACAAAATAGGTGATGCATAAGAACGAAATAAGTATAACATGACGACATGTTCATAACAAAAATACAGAAACAACTAGAACCACCTCCTAACCACCCTGGCTATGTCGACCTCTTTTATGCTGTGTGTGGACATCCCTGCAGCTGGTGCCATGGTACTAAACTGGGTCCCTCCGTGAGGTTGATAAGGTGGGTGTCCATCACCTGTATGGACTGAGAATTAATTGTTGTTATCAAAGAAGGAAGTCAGTAAGTATCCTCACGTACCTGGATAATGCTGCTGAGACCAATAAGGTGCTGGGGAAGGCTGCTGATGTGTGGGACCACAAGGAAACGAGATCGAGGCTTCAGATGAACCGTAGGAGTCCTCGTACGATGTCCGGCTACCAAAGGCTTCAAGCATGAAATGGGCTCTTTGTGAAACTCGGGTCCAGGCCGACTCTTGCTAATTCCTATCCATCATAGATCCCGCTTGAATCCTCATCAAATTCGCCTTGGCATCTACGTCCATCAACCTGCACATTTCAAACTGCATGCAAGAAAAAGAAAGATATTACCACTATAATCCAAAGTATTTGAAAAGCGATGATAACTTTGACTCACCGCCCCCAGCTAATGCCTCATCTCTATGTCGTGCATAGCCATTCTGTGGGGTCGCAACATGCGGCTGTGGATGCATGTCAGCATATAGCAAGCGGCAACGAGTCTTAGGCTGGTACCAGTTTAGGTACGCCCTGTACGAAGCCTCCGTGTGTGCAGGAGTCGGAAGCGCCACGTTCTCCTCTGCCTGGTCCCAGCCATCGACCCAAGGCTGCACCCTTGTCATCCACATATTCGAGAAGGGTTGACTAGCCCTCGACAAACTAAATATTGATTAGTTAAAGCAGCAATGCATCACTACAAAAAATTTGGTGATTCATGATGACTAATTTTCGTCACAAATCACTAAAAAACCGTCATAAAACAGTATCTATGACGATCTCAAATTACATCATGTATTGAGCGTCATAGATCACACCTCGTGACGTTCCTTAAAATTCCGTCACAGATTGTTTGATCCATGACATTTTGAAATCGTCATAAAATGTACCCGGGCCCCCAAAGCCCAGCCCAAACCCATTTTCTATGACAAAAATAAACATCACAAACATTATAATTTTCATCACAAATTTAATTGCCACATCACACAATATCCACATGGGCAATGACAAATCTCCTTGGTGGCACTGACATGGCAATCATGTGATGCAGACACGAAGCTGCTGATATGGTCGATGACGTCAGCGTAGCCCAGTTGTGGATGGGCCCAATTCAAAGTAGACTACTATGATGGGCCAAATATTTTTCAGCTCACCACACTACTAGAAAAGAGGCCTTTGGCACCGGTTGAAGAGGGCCTTTGGTACCGGTTTTTCCAACCGGTACCCGGAAAGTGGTACCAATGGCTAGGGCCATCAGCACCGGGTAAAAGAACCGGTGCCTAAGGCTCTCTTACCAGAATATTTTTTGTTAAAAAGGTCTGGTCGGGATTCGAACTCAGGATCTCTGACTTCAGAGTCACCTTTCTTACCATCTCACCTACACATCACTTCTGATGGGAAGAGAGATATTTTCCTTTTAAAGTAATTCTTGAATGAGCCTAAGGTACCGGTTGGTAACACCAACCGATACCTAAGGCTCCTAAGGTACCGGTTGGTAACACCAACCGGTACCTAAGGCTCATCCATAGGCACCGGTTGGTGGTACCACCCGGTACTAATGTAAAAATTACCACCCGGTGCCTCTGGAGAGCCTTAGGTACCGGTTGGTGTTATCAACCGGTACCTAAGGCTCGTCCATAGGTTCCATCTAGTATAGGTACCGGTTTATCTACATACCGGTATTTTTGGGTGGACCTTTGGCGTGTTTTCTAGTAGTGCCATTTATTACCAGCAATGCACGGCCCATATAAAAATCAGTCCACATAAAATATAAGCCCAACAATTGACCCATAAATGAAAACAATAGTTCCAACCCAGAAATTATAGTATATATTTAGAGCAAGTATCTCAAGTTACATCATGTCAAAAAATTACATCTCAGGTTTAAAATTGAGAAGCACATTGAATAGCTAGTTATTACACTCGTGTTTTCATCTTTGCATCCATTGGACCTTCTCGTCCATAATCTGCAACCAAAATAAAAATATGCATTAACACAAATATATTCTCGTCCATAGTATGCAAACAAAATTAAAAAAAATGCATCAGCACAAATATATGTTGTACTCTAGGCAGTTGTCTTTAACGAAAATAAGAGCATGACAGAACTATATATCAAATGTTGTTACTGACCACCAAGAATTAATATGTGAATAAAAAGAGCTACAACTTAATAAAAACAAAGAGCCATTGAGAGCTGCTAAGCTATTGCCACTTGCTAACAGGACATCATGATTCACAGACAAGCATTAAAAATATGTCCCATGACTCCAAATAAAATGGACCAACCTGTTACTCTAGTGCTGCGAAACTTTAGTTTGTTCAAGGAGTATAGGTGCACACAAATAGTTACTAGCATACACTAAAAAAGGTGTATTGATGTCCTTTGAATTTCTAGCACCAATTAACGGTACATGTACCATGTATATTTGAGTACATACACTAAAAGACAAGTAGCATAAAAGTACAGTAATTTCTAACTGGACATTGTGTTACAGAACTGACAAAAGCTAGTTTTGTCAGTAGCCAACAGGAGAAGTAAAAAAACTAATATTGCCATCAGGAACCATTCTTATTTTTCTTACATTGCATTGATATCAGGAGAAGTTAAAAATGGAAAAGAGTATAAACTTATCTCATAGGGATTGACCCGGTGCTTCCATGACCATGCAATGTACCACACAAAAAAAATAACACAAGTTCAGACTTCAGAGCATTATAGGTTCAGACTTTGGAGCACCATTTCAAGGAAATTCATCACAAGTACTAGGATATGTTTGGCTAGCTTTGGGTGGATTTGCATAAAAAATTCAAATGATCATATCTACATTATGGAGCAATTTTCATTTTTCATCTTTCAGAGCATGAGCATTACAGGTTCATATGTGAATCTGCAATTTGTAAAGTTCAGTCATCATTATGGTTCAGAGTATGTATCAAAAGTTCAGAGCCATTACAAGGAAGAAAAGCAAATCACAACACAAGATAGCAACGTATATATCATCCAGTCTGTGCACCAGAGATGCACTGACAACTGGAACAAGTAGACACAACACAAAATAAGCTACGCATCTTACCATTCCAGCATTAGATCGAATAGGTTGCTAGCATCATGGAAGACTAGATTCAGGTCCTTCATCATCTGCAAGCCATCCTGCTCCTCCCCATCATCTCCCACACATTCAACCTGCAGACAAATAGAGAGAGGAAGAGTTTCCTCACCTCGGTAGGAGATCGACTTGGAGCTCAGCAGCTTGACAGCACTAGAGATCTCCGTGATGGGCTCCAGCACAACCTCCTCCGCGCCCGCCTTAGCAGGAGGCAGCCACGACCACAGCGTGCCTCTGCGCCCGGAGCCCGCCAGTGGCTGCAGGGCGCGTGGATGGCCGCGCCGAGCCCAGATGACTGCCACGCGAGGGCCGTCACGGCGGCGGCGAGGTCGAGCGAGACGGTGGCCCTTGACGAGCGAGAGGGAGCAGCGCGCAGATCTGAGGAGAAAGAGAGGGAGAGGTGTGGAGGCCGGAGCATTAGTTGCGCAGTGACGAGGACGCGAGAGCAGAGTAGGGTGGCTGCACGGCGCTCGGCATCTCGTCTCCCTTCCCTCCGAATGCGGCAGCTGGGAGATGGAGGAGCCGCCCGCACCAAATCTGGTGGTTCATGTGCCGCCCGCTAGCAGGCAAGGCGTGCACGTGCACAACTCCGGCGGCCGCCAAGCTCGGTCGCGGTGGGCACAGACGAGAAGTGCCAGTTGGGGACGGGACAGGGAGAGGCGAGGAGGGCGGCGGCGCATCTGAGGCGAGAAGAGCGGCGGCGCGTCTGAGGTGAGATGTGGGAGGGGGAGGAGAAGCGAGTAGGGTTTGGAGGTGGAGCAGTGGATATTTATTGGATGATTGATGCAGCTCAGGCGTTGGATCGAAGATGGATGGCTAAGAGAAGTTGGGCCTTAGTGAAAAATAGGTTTGTCTGTGTTTCTTGGCCCGTTTAATGTTCTAATTTTTTTTTTATGGACCACTATGAAGTAAACTATAAAAATAATTATGTTATATATACAAATTTATTTTTAATGTGTAACAGCCTAGAGATAAATTGTGGTGTAGAAGTTTCAAATTTGTTAGAACTTATTTACTATTTTCTATAAGTTAAATGAATTTCTACATGGTTATCGAAATTAATTCCAAATTGAATTACATGTGCATCTAATAGGATTAAAAAAAACCTACAAAAACTATATTTAGTCTCATATGTTACAGTTTAGTCAATTTCCTCGAGATATATGAAAAATTCAATTGTATTCTATGGACAATTCAAACTTCTTTCTCCAAATTACCGCATAATAATTACAATAATATCTAAATTTGGTATAAAAAAAATCTACAAATTAACACAGTAACATGTTTTTGGTCCATAAGCTCACCATAAAAAACTTGTATAGTATTAGTAAAGTGAGACCATATATTGTTCACAAAATGATACATGTCTCATCTAGTTTCTTATAACTCAAGCTAAACTTTGAGTTTTGAATACCTCATAACATTTTTGAACTCATATGCACCTTGAACCCGGACACAACCTCATTTTCCCCATATTGTTAGAAAATATGAAGTTACATTGGTCATTGCTATGCCAAAAAGTTATTTTCTATTTTGTACTTGGTTAGAAGAAAATTTGCTATATAGAAAAGTTATGATAAATAATAATTTACATACAAAAATATGGCATAGATGAAAGTTCTTGATTTTAGAAAAATTCAGAAACAAGAATCATCAAATTTGGAGTTATTATGAGGGAGAAATACCAACAACAAAATTTAATTCTGGATTAAAAAGAAAAAGATGAATCGCACATGTGTTCTTGATTGCAGGGCCACGTGTAAATAATAATATATAAATATTTTATTATCCTCCATAAACACAAGTTGGTAATTGGCGCTTTGGTAGGGTGGTAATCTCTTGTACCGGTGACCCGGGCTCGAATCTCCGCCATTCAAAACACCTCTCTTTTTTTTCCAAATTTAGCTTCACCGTGTATAAAAAATATTTTAACGCTCCGTCTTCAACCAAACGAAGGAGTAGCTCAATGGTTAATCCTTTGCTCCTCCAGCTTGGTACGTGTTTTCCTTTTTGTTCCCCCCCTTTTTAGCATCACGGTTAAGTTTTTTTTCCAAATACAAATAGAAATAATTTGCTTTCTTTATTGTAGCTTTTTTTCCTCCCCTTTTTGAGCGTCACGGTTAAGTTTTTTTTTTTTTCCAAATGCCAATAGAAATAATTTGCATTCTTTATTGTAGCTTTTTTGCGGCATGTGTTTTTGTCTATAAAAAATTTAATACTATGACACAACATAGATGAATTTGTCTGGTGGAGCTGGTTAGGCTCCTATCTCTTCAATATACAAGGTGGTGTTACGTTCGATGCCTATGCCACCCATACCATTTTGGTTTTCTTTTTTGGATTGTTTTTTTTCTTTTACCACAAGCGCACAGGTGGGAGGCTGCAATTCTATTTTTTTATTATTTCCTGGACTGCTTTCCCCCCTTTTACCACAAGCGCATGTACGGCGGGAGTTTGTGGCCATTTTTTCTTTTAATCGCTAGCACATGCGGCAGGAAAGTGGGCTAAGCCCAGGAGAATGTTGAAGCGGATCAACAATAATTTTTTTGTGAGAATATATATAGGTGGAGTTTTTTCTACGCAATAACAATCTTTAATCATGATGAAGAATTTGTTGAAACGTCATATATTTGATAGAAAGGCCAAAAGGACTATGACAATATATATAAGTGTAGCATTTTCCATCTCCATTTCTTTTGTTAATATCTTGTGTATATAAAATTTTGTGCCATATACTTGATAGATAGGCCAAAAGAACTATGACAATTTTTAATATATTGACCGTGACAAATTTACTAAAACGTCATTGCTTATGGGCCGAATCGTGACGAAAACGCTAGAACGTCACTGAGTTTTGGGCCCAGAACCCACAACTCTAGATCCATGACGAAAACTGGAGAATCGTCATAGATGGTGCAACATTGTGACGCTTTTTTAAAATGTCACAAAAAATTCGTCATAGATCAATAGATTTCTTGTAGTGCATTATCACTGAAATGACATATGAATCGTTACCTGTGGTCATGACGTTGGACCCGATCCAATGCTGACAGCACAGGATACAACTACCTTTGACCGAACTGCCTCCTGACTCTGTCCGGGCAGTGGGCCTCAATGTAAACGTCATACACCAACGCTGTAGTTGTCATCCAAAGGCCCTGGTCCTGAGAGCAAACCGAAGATATCCCGAACGGTGCACGAGTGTTTATAGCCAACTGGGAGTAGGGCTCCCACACAACGTCTTCAGGTGTCAACCGATCAAACTCAGCTACAAACTCAGGATAGGACCGCCGCGACTGTACGTGGGCCCAACTCTTCTACACGAAATTAATAATATATATCAATAAGAAATACAAAGAGGGTCAAACAAAGCAACATAATTGCCAACAGAATAGTACGAGTAGCAGTCATTTCCGTACCTGACGAGCGTACCAGAGAGTCCCCATGGTGGGCCTATCATCCTCAGTGTCACCGTACATATCCAGCTCATACTGTGAGTGGTCGATAATCGGACGACCAATTATTATCCTCTCGTACGACCAAAGCTGTAGCAGAATCGGACATCCTGTAAGAATTACATTGTGCTTATTTTGCACCGATGCCTTGCAGAGGCCACGGTACATGGCTGCAAGTACCGCTGAACCCCAACTGTATTGAGGCATTTCCTCCACAGCTGCCTCTGCGATCTCCTATGCGTAAGGCACAAGCACCCTATCCACATAGGCCCCGTGTGAGTTGTTGAACATTATGTATCCAAACAACCACAACAGGTATGCCTCAAGGAATCGAGTGACGCTATCCTCATCAGCATCATGTGCCAAATTGTCGGACTGCATAGAAAAGATGAACATTTAGGAGTATAAGATCAATTATAAAATAAAATCATAACTGCACTAGTCAAAAGCATAACTCTAACATTACTCATAACAAAACGAGGTATGTACCTGGAACTGTAGAATCCATGACTTGGCAGGCCCTGTTGCTTTTGGGTGCTCCTCTATATCAATCGCGATGTCAATATTTGCAAAACGCTCATCTAAATCGTCCAACCACGTAGACGGGACAACGCGAGGCCTTACGGCATCCCCACTGATAGGAAGACCCAGCAGCATCGCAACGTCCTGTAGGGTCGGTGACATCTCCCCACAAGGGAGGTGGAAGGTGTGTGTCTCAGGCCTCCATCTATCAACCAGAGCCATCAGTAGGGATCTGTCCAGCTTTGCCAAACCACTCTCAGCAAGACAGCCTATAGTAAGAAGACCAGCCTCACTCAACCTGAAAAGTAGAATGATCAAAGGTAAGTACATTATGTGGGAAATGTATACGAAACAAACGTTTTCTCAGAAACATAATCCGACGACATATCACCTGGGCACCCATCGTGAGTCAACAGGAATCAACTCCGCTGGTGGACATGGACGCATCACGTTAAGTTTCACGCGCTGAACCACTACAAGGAAGGACCGGTGCGACGAGTCTATGACTCGGTCAAGTAGAGCTGGCTTATCTTCGGCCATACCTAACAGGCCATACTTAACACAAAAAATATAAGTTTTCTGCATTTTCTACAATTTATCTGAAATTTTCATAAACTTTTCTAGCATTTTCTAGCATTTCCTACAATTTTTGTACAATAAATTTTTATAAATAAAATTTTCTAACATTTTCTACAATTTTTCTGCATTTTCTACAATTTATCTGAATTTTTTATATACTTTTATAGCATTTTCTACAATTTCTGAGTATTTTCTAACGTATTGGTTTACATGTTGACACTGAGTCTTGTATGAGACCCAGTTTCTTCCTCCCTTTCTAGTCTTTCTCTCTTATTTATTATGGACACGGAATTTTGCTTCTGTCGCGGCTCTATTTAATTATTTTATAAGAATCAAACCCCTTTTAAAAATGGCCTACATAGAAAAAGAGTTACAAATTTATACCTATTGAATCTTCCACAGCATTGGGAAGCATCTCCCAGATCCCATCTTGTTCAACCTTCAGGCCCTGCTAGGATGCTTCTCACGCAAGAGGTACGGAGTGATAGAGAGGGATGTGTAGGCGAGAAGCATTGCAAGTATGTAGGCCAAACTGTCCTAACTGACCCCATTGATTTGGTGGAAACAGATATCAAGAGGAGATACATGCATGTGAAGAACATGATGCGTGCGTGACGGCAACAGGCACTACTACAGAATAGGCCTTTGTTCCAGTCCATTTATCCCGATTATTTTTCTGCCCGGGATAAAAGGTGCCTTCGTCTCGGGTCCAACGGCTAGCCAGGCCAACGTGGGGGACAGGGGCTTTTTGTCCCGGGTGGAGCCACCAACCCAGACAAAAGGCCCCCCCTTTTGTCCCGGTTGGTGGCTCCACCCGGGACAAAAAGGCCCAACCCTTTTATCCCGGGTGGTAACACCAACCCGGACTAAAGGTTGACTCTTTTGTCCCGGTTGGTGTTACCAACCCGGACAAAAGGCACCTCCACGTGATAGTTCAAAAGGAAGTTATTCTATATTGAGTCACGTGTACTACTTAGGTGAGTAGGCAAGGAAACCATGCGCTAGGCATGAGGTCTTGGGATCGAATCCCGTGGTGTGCAAAAAAATTTTTAACGTCAGGCACCTTTTGTCCCGGTTCTGCCACCCGAGACAAAAGCCTCCCGGAAGCCTTGTCCCGATTCCAAAACTGGGACAAAAGCCAATTTGGAACCGGGACAAAAGGCTGAATCTGTAGTAGTGAGGATGCAAAGCCCGCGCACGCACCAGACAGGAGACAGGAGCCGAAGGCTACCATGCTCCAAACGGTGCACAGCAGTCCCAGGCGATACATCATGGCACGCTAAATAAGGATGAAAGAGTTGACGTTTTATACGGATCAACACACGAACGCACTAGGTCACGTGGCGCGAGGAGGGGCTCGAGGAGAGACCCAGAAAAAGGGAGGGGACGGCTTCTTCTCCCCCCAAAAAGAGACGGCAGAGCTGGTGCACGAGCTCTGCCCTTATACTCTCTGATTGATTCTCCAGTAAGAATTATACAGACAAGCAGGATGTAGGGCTATTATCTTCCAGGAGGCCTGAACCTGGGTAAAAGGCCCCGTGTGCTCTTTATTCTCTCACAAGCTATTGCAGGAGTTTACACCATATTCATCCCCTGGCCAAATCTCAAAAGGGCAGTTAATCCTAACCCCCATGTGGTTTACAACGACAGCGCCCCTCCTATTTCATCAAAAAAATATCTAGTTACTAAACAAATTGGGAGGTTCATGGTCATCGTATCATTATCGAAGTATCACCCGAAGCCCACCCTCAGCGTGCGCGACACGACACCAGCCTTGCATGGAGACTTCCGTTTGCATGGCAAGAACGTCACCAACTTTAATCTGTTCATGGTCTTCGTGTCATCACCAAGGTTTACAATTTCGGCGAAATTTCGCCGAAATTTCGGTATTTTTTTCATTTTCGCTAGTTACCGGGAACCGGAATTTCGGTAAATTTCGGTAAATTTCGTTTCAAAATTCAAAAATTCAAAAAAATTTATAAAAAATTGGAAAAAAATATGATAAAAAACTAGGTGTTTTTCTAAGCAAATAGGACTAGAACACACTCAAATCTAAGATCATTTGCTAGGCTAAAATTAACATTTGAAACCGTAATTTGAATGACTCGTCATTTTATGTGCAAAAATTTGTTTTCTCCCCTCGACTTCAACTAGACTTTGGTTTATCATGATGTTGGTGAGGTACCTATTCAATTTCATACGCACATAAACGCTTCTTCTTTATTTGTCAGGAATTTGCTTGTGGTTTGGACATGACATGGGCAGGTGTGCAATACACACGCACGTTTACTCTTTAATTTTGTCGCTTCTGCTAGCTATACGCAGAAACCATGAGAAGTTATAGTAATGTAGAATTAACTCTGACGATGAATCCGTTCGTATCATGCATGTGAATTGTTTTTTTTTCCTGTAATAATATCTATATGCATGCTTTTCCTTAAAGTTAGCGACAAAATTTGTAAGAGACCGTAATTATTTTAGGATGGCAAGTAGTAGGAGTAAAACAGATTGGAGTATTTGAGAACTTGAAAATTTTAACCAGCTATTAATATGTTTTTCATGACCGAACTCACACTTTAAAATAAAAGTTTGTTTGGAGATTTGACTGCTAGGCTTGTACTATATAGGTTGCTTGTCTTGTACGCACGAATAAAGTATCTTTGTCCTATCAAGGATGGTAAACTACCGAGACAGATTAGATTCGTTTTCTTATTTTACAATGTATGCGCAGTCAACAGAATAATTTCTAACATTGTTACACAAATTAAGCTTCCTTGTCAGATGATGAATATATATAACAATTGGTGTACTCTGTTGTATTTAAATGTAGAGAATATGCTACATGGACTTAGTATGAACTATGTCTTTGCCTCTGTTGTATCTTTGGATTGTAATAATTCTAATAGACTTTGGATGTATTGTGTTGTAATAATTTATAGGCATATCCGCAATAACAAGAATAATAAAAGTCCAGTTGAGGCCTAAGAGAGAAAATGGAAGTTGTCACATGAAATGACAAGACTTTTAATTGGTAGTTTTTGAAATAATTAAATAACTTTCAAACCATTGCTCAAATGAAAAAGTTCGTAAAACAAAAGTTGTAGATCTCGAAAAACTGAACAAAGTTGGTATTCAAAAGTTTTTCATTTGACCTCGGGAACAGTAGGAAAAACACAAATTACATAATTTTCCGATCGAAAATCACCGAAATTTCGGTCGAAATCACCGAAATTTCGGTCGGAATTCATCGGAATTTCGTTTTTTGAATTTGAGGTCCCTTTCCGTTCGAAATTAGCGAATTTCGGCGAAATTTCGGCCGAAATTTCGTTTCCGGCAAACGGCGGGATTCGGAAAAAAAACGAAAAAGTAAACCCTGGTCATCACCAAAGTGGCACCCGAAGACCACCTTCGGCCTGTGCGACCTTTTAGGGTCTTCGGTTTAGCTGCGTGGATGACTACAAAAGGAAGTTTCAAGCCGTTGGAGTGTGCCATTATATTTTTAGTGGGCTTCAGCTCGTGAACCAAAGTTCATTAACAAACAAAATTTATACCTTCGATTAGCTTCGGTCCCGGCCATCGGAGCTAACCAACCGAAGCGTCTTGTATTTTGCCATTCTTCAGTATATATAAGCATCTTTATTATTATATAATTACCATGACTAACCATGCAGAGATACAAAAACTTCTAGCTTCGGTTACAATTAGACTATTAGTTGTCTCCGGTCTACATAAATTGTAGTTGACTTCGGCCCTCAGTTTCATTTTAAATGCAACAGGCTAGATGCCTCCGGTCTATCTCTATGGGGCTTGGACAGCACATTCTGTCAATTAGTCTCCGTTTCCCATATATTTATTGAGCATGAAAAGATAATTGAGCTTCGGCAGGTGGGCTTCGTTTTTAGTTATGCAGGCTTCGGCAACTGTGTGCCTCAAGCCCACGATATCACCATCTCCGCATTTATTGAGCTTTGGAATTCTCAAAATGAGGCTTCGACGTCAGGCTCTGAAGCATTCTTATAATTGAACCAGGACCAGGCTTCGGTCATATTTATAATGAGGCTTCGGTCATACTATATATAGTTCTTTGGACACGGCATTGGATTGTAAATCATACCCCTTCCGTACATGCGTACATATGAGGAGAGCCAAAGAAATAGCTTTCTGCACGTAGGATTTCTGCCAAGAATACTACCTTCGGGGTATGGATTTTCACCCCGGAGCAAAAAAACAGTCTTATATGGAGCTTTGGTCATCTAAGCGTTATGAAAGATCCCGCTTCGGGGCCATTGGTTTCCACCCCGAAGCAAATTCTATATGGGGCTTCGGTTATCCGAGGTTTACACAATCCTTCAGGCTATCGGTTTTCACCCCAAAGCAACCTCGGTTGTATATGGAAATGATTATACCTTGATCTTATTGAAATATATTTGGCCTTCGGTACTGATTGGCCCCCGGAGAAAGAAGGAGCGTCCAAATGGACAAGTGCGCACCGAAGCGTCTATCCCTCTTCGTCTTGGCGAAGAGGGGAGTCATCGGTGCGTAGCAAGTAAGAATACTTGAAAGAAGTAATTACGGGCCGCAGAAGCGGAATGGCCCTGCACCCCTTAGCTTCACTTCACAGACATTAAAGTCTTCATTTTTTACTCTTTGCAATAGCATTTCACTCATTCATTCATCTCATACTGCAATCTTTACATCATGTTGCATTGCGTTGCATTGCATTGCATTGCAGCGGGGAGCCAAAGATGCTCACACTGATACGGAAAGTCCAATCGTGCGAATTGTCGAAAGCATGGAAAGTCATATTGTGCGAAAGCCGAAGGCTAGAGCTTAACCTATGCGAGCTAAAGAGCCGAAGATCCCCTAAGAAAAGTCCTTCCGTGCGAAATGCCGAAGGCAAAGAAAGCCCTGTCGCGCACAATGCCGAAGGCTAGGATGAGACCTCTTCGAGCTAAAGAGCCGGAGGCATCCTAATAAGTTTGAAAAATAATTTTCTCTCAAGTAAAATGATTCAGGCCTTACAGGTGTACAAATTGTGATCTTCGGAATGGTGAAATTCTATCTTTGGTTTTCACATTATTGTTCAAAAAACAAGTCATCAGCATCAACAATCTTCGCCGCAAATTGACTTTGGAGGGGCCTTCGGCATGCATTAGCCTGCCCTCTAGCTTCGGCCTTGGCCCTCGCCGACACAGTTCGGCTTGAGGGGCTCACCTTCTACTTTGGCGATGATTTCTTCGGCCTTCACCTTTGTCAACACAGTTCACCTCGAGGGCCTCATCCTCCACTTCGTCTTCGACTTCAGCCTTCGCTCTCGTCGACACAGTTCGACTCGAGGCGCTCGCCTTCTACTTCGGCGACGACGGCTTCGGCCTTCACTCGTATTGACACAGTTCGACTCGAGGGGCTCACTTTTGACTTCAGCCTTCACCCTCATCGATACAGTTCGACTCGAGGGGATCGCCTTTGACTTCAGCCTTCGCCCTTGTCGATATTGTTCGTCTCGAGGGGCTTGCCTTCTACTTCGGCGACGATGACTTCGGCCTTCGCCCTCGTTGACACAGTTCGACTCGAGGGGCTCGCCTTCTACTTCGGCGACAGCTTCGGACTTCGCCCTCATCGACATAGCTCGACTCGAGGGGCTCGCCTTCTACTTTGGCGATGGCTACTCCAGCTTACCCACGACGTCAGCTTCATCGACTATGCCCCCAGAAGAATCTTTGATGCCTCCGCTATGAACGCCGGCCAAGAGGGGCTATGATGGGGCCGTGGTGGATTAACACCTCCCGGTGGACAATTCTTGACCGGCGCTCGTAAGCGGAAGCCCATAGGTGTCATCGGCCTCGTTAGGGTGAAGGCAGCATCATTTTATGCTTCCTCTACTTCGACTACATCGACTGCACTGCTTCCTCTGCTTCAAAATAGTATCTCGATGAAGAGTGATCCGAGGAGACGACGAGGTTCAACCAGTGCCAAGAGCACGAGCGCCCAAGAACCAAGGATCCGAGGCCTACACGATGAAGTCAAGCGAAGAAGATTCTGCCTTCATCATCGCCATAGACCTTCATCACCACCGAAGACCCTCATCATCATTAGGACTGAAGTCAATCACTAACAGGAGTTTTATCGTCATGTATATATATGTGTGGGCCTGCTAGGCGTGCGTGCTCTTTTCTCCATCTGTTTTGTCCCACTGGGTTTTTGGATGGAGTTTTTTGCGAGGCGTACGAGCGGGCGGTCGTGAAGACAGTCCTCGTGTCCAAGGTCATAGATAGAGCAAGGCCACTTTCTATGTATTCAGCTACTATACTTTGTCGTACTGTCCAAACCAAAGTAGCTGAGGGGCTACTGTTGGGGGAATGGCCCAGCCCATGTTTTATATGGCCTCATTTGGCAGCCCGAGGACCTATTGTAAATCTTGTACCCACCAGAGGGTCGGGTGTAAATTGCTGTCTCCCTCCCCTCCTACATATAGTTGGCCCAAGGGGTCAAAGTGGGGCTCTCTCCTCCCTCATGAGCATTTTCTCTCTCTTGGGTTGTGCTCACATATTCTGATTTTGGGTGCCTTCGGTGCCTTCTCCCTCTCTCTACTGCTTGGCGGATTCACCTCCCTAGCAATACCTTGATGGATGCTTAGTGTTCGTGATTTTCTTTGTGCTTAAGTTTCTTAGTTAATTTAGTGCTAGCTCCCTAGTTGTTTACGGGACCATTGTTCACTAGTTTAGTGGATACCTCTAGAGTAGGACTCCTGATTGAGAGGGATGCTCTGATCAACTCTAGAGTTAGTAGAAGGCAGTGTAGACATGGTGTCTAGACTAGACTCTACCTTTGGTTGTGGTATAGCCCCACGGTTTGTAAGGGTAGACTACAGGTGGTGACAACCCTATTTAGTGCCATTGTAATCCTCCATGTTTAGGTATACGACAGCAGCCTTATCATAAAAAATTCTAGTTTTATCCAGGCAGACCTGATAGCCCGAAGTAAACAACTAGTTAGCTCTACCTTATCTTTGACTCTGAGCCATAGAAATCCTCTCTGTCCCTTACCTCTTTGGTAGTGTGGTGTTCTTGGATGAATTCAAGCCTTAGATAATATACTCACATTCCTCAGTGGATACGATACCCTGAAATACTCCTGGGTGAATCTGCGATGATATCTATGCGCTTGCGGATTCCATTCTTGACGCCCTAAAACATCAACAATGACTCATCCAATGGTAGGGGCTCAATGAAGGAATTCTCTAAGATGCGATCTAAGAGGTCTTCTCCTTCAACTGTGGTTTTGTGTGTAAAAGATCCTCCCACAGTGAGGTCAAGTTGCACGGCAGAATCTTGATGAGGACATCCTAACCGTGCATACTACTTCAAGTATCAAACATTCACCATCCAACATCAAATATACATATCAAGGGCCACATACAAGAAGTCGTGCCAAGAAACTACAAGAGAAGGTGAATTCGTTTCTTACCAATTTTGCTTTCATGACTTCTAAGGATGTTATACTGCCTAAATGTTCTACATTGGTTGTAGTTAGGTGTACACATGCAGAAAAGGAGCATGATCGGACCACCAGATCGGGCCATCAAAAGAAACAGCCATAACTCTTGATTCCCGAAAGATATGAGGACCCATGAGTACTCATTGGAAAGAATATGAAGCCTACTTTCCAACCCAGCAAACCTCACAACATTTAGACTTTCCAATAAGGAGTTATGTACAAAACTGTAAGGCTGGTTAGAATGTCAAGAGGCTTCTCGAGAATTTATCTGAGTCCAATTTCCCGTGCAACACTGTACCATTCTATAGAGTTTCCTGGTGCATGTTGCACATGCCTGCAAAGCTTGTCAGGTCTAGATTCGCACCCAATAAATGGCTTGTCATTTTGACTTCCGAGCATGGAGTAATGGTCATTTTACTGAATACTTAGCGGAAGGCTAGGAGATGCGCGGGAACTGAAGACCACTTCGTGATTGCTTCAACCTGTTGGCCTTCCACCTTCTCAATGTGGAAAGTTCAGTTCATACTCATCTTAGAGACTTATTACTTGTATAAATATCTGATGTAGGACTAGCCCGATCATCCGAGAGGTAAGGGTAAATTCGAATTGTGGAGTCTCGACGTTGGCGATCCGGCTTCTAATCGGACATGATTCGAAGTCCTATAACCGTTACATTGTTGCCCTGTTGGTTATCAACTAAGCACAACTTGACTGACCTCGCCGAGAAGGCTTTTCCTGCAAGTGAATCGAAGAACACAAGCAAGAAAGGTAAACACGCAATCTGAAATTGCATATTTGTATAAAGCGAAAAACCAAGATAGGGTTCAAGCTCTGATCACAAAAGGGCTAATCGCCACAGTGGTGAAGAACAAGAATGGGGGAGCAAAAGGACTCGACGTCACAGTTACAGTGAAGAATACAAATTCTCGATGGAAAACTTGATCTAAACAAAACCCAAACCGTAAGTGGTGACGACTACTGAGTCTATACCAGAAAAGGGACGTCCTAGGATTAGCAATAAACACAACAGATTAGCAACGTTCAACAAGTATCCAAAGTACACATCACAGTTGCTAGCTAAGATATGTCCCTAGGCGTAGCACAACAACTTGAAACAAAGAACAATGGATAAAGCTCAAAGAATAAGCAAACAACACTTACGTGATTGTAATATTGGCTCCTTCCCTATTAAATATCTAGGAGCCCCACCCCACTTTGCTAAGCTCAGAAGAGAGGATATCCAACCTGTGGTTGATAAACTCATTAAAAGAGTGGCTGGGAGGAAAGGCAAGTTATTGTCTAGTGCTGGGAACACTACTACACAATCCTTTATTTATCCTGGTTCCTAACAGCCTTTAGTCCCGGTTTTTCAACCGGGACTGTCTGGCCGGGACAAATGTGCCAACCCTTTTGTCCCGATGAGTATGGAACCGGGATAAATGTAATTTTTAGAATAAAAAAATCTCAGCTTCCGCCCACACCCCCCTCCCCCTCCCGCTGATACCTGCAGATTTCTGTCAGAGTAGTTCTTGAGGCTTCAACTCCACAGGATTCACAACATCGCAATATAAACATGAGCAATATACAACCAAAGAATTAACATCGCAAACATGAGTTCAATTTGATTCATTATACAACAATTGATTCACAACACATGAATTCGATTTGATTCACAGTACAACATCTAATTCACAACACACTCAAACGAATCATTCACAAACACAAATCATTCACGAACACGAACTCATCTAATCTGTAGCTTCTCACCGCCTGGATCCGCTGTGGCCGGGCCTGTCCTCACGTCCACCAAGGCCGAGCCGAGCTGCTGCTGCCGGCCGGCCAAGACACGCCGCCCTCGCCCACGACCGTCCACGCGCCGGGCTCATGGCGGCGGCGGCGGCTGGCCGGGCCACGGCGGGCTCCACTTGGCTACGCGCCCGGCTGAGGGCAGCGGCGCCTGGCCAGGCCATGCCGGCCTGCGCGCCGAACGGAGGGTGGTGGCGCCTGGCCAGGCCACAGCGGCCTGCGTGCCCGGGTGGAGGGCGGCGGCGCCTGGCCAACCACGGCGGCCTGCGCGCTGGGCGGAGGGCGGCGGCGCCTCCCCAGGCCACGGCGACCTGCGTGCCCAGGCGGAGGGCGGTGGCGCCTGGCCAGCCACGGCGGCTTGCGCGCCGGGCGGCTCACCGGGCCTCCCCCGGGCGTACCCGCCCTGGGCTTGGAGGGGAGGGATGGGAGGCAGGAAGCTTGAGGATGGAGAGGGACGGGAAGCCTCGAGGCGAGGGAGATGAAGAGATAAGGTAGGAGAGAGGGGGATGCGAGTTAAATAAAATAGATGGATGTGAACTCGTGCGCGGTGGATGCAATTTGTCCCGGTTGGAGATCTTCACCGGGATAAAATGGTACTCTCTAATCCCCGCCTTTCTAAGAGATGATTTCGTGTACCTTTAGTTGAGATGCAATCTATGTTTTGATCACCTTTTTGACTAGAACTGTACCTAGAGACGATAGGCCCTAGCTCCTTGGTTGTGTTATCTCATCTACGGTTGTGGGTGCGATGAACACTTATGCTTCATTCATATCTATCAAGTGTTGAGTTTATATGCAATCTTTGCTTCATGTGTAGGATAGGTTCAATAGATTAGATGGTAAACTCTAGTCGGTTCGCTTCCGATCCATGGATTGATAAACCTTGGGGGATTACTCTAAAGGAAAAGCTACCACGATCTGTGCGCTTGCGGTACGTAAATTGGGGCTCTAAGGAGCGTCAACAAGCTTTTCTAGGAATGTTGGCACTCCTTAAGTACCCATTTTATCCCTTGTTTATCCTTGATAATAGCATGAATTTAATATCAAAATCACTAACCGTCCTAACCCTGGCCTAATTATTGGTCATTTTCACATTTGCACATATATTTTGGAGAAACTTCGTTTTTGCAGGTTTTTGGACTATTTTGGAGCATGAAACGACGAGGCCCGTGATCGAGCGCTAACATGGAGAAAGACGAAGGCCAAAGCCCAAAGGAAGAACCAAAGCCCATGTTGATTCGAAGCCCATTCGTGCACATCCATCCTCCAAGAGAGCCCAAAGGACCAAGCCCATAAAGATGAGATCAAGATACTTCGGGATTAAGCAAAGCAAATGAAGATTTAAGGAAGTATTCCCTATCCTATCCTTTCCTCGAGGATATCTCGAAGATAACGACGTCCAAAGGGGTGCAATCGTGAAGGATATAAACTCTAGAAGATGCGAGGAGTCTACATGCGAAAGAGGAGACCGAGGCGGTACCGAAAGAGGGTAGGCCGGCCGGCCTAGGCCCATTAGGCCGGCCGGCCTAGCACATTTCCGAGGCGGTTCGGCCTCCCCTTCGACCGGTGGCTTCCTCAGCTTATAAATAGCTCGCACCTTATTCAACTCAGGAAATCAATCCACCCAGAACTCGACGAAAACCTAGGGCCAAGGCCGGAGTGAGACGACAGCCGCCGCAAGTCTTCGAATGTACCTAGGAGATGGCTTAGGCCACCCCTAGCCACCATGGCCTCCCTGCGAGGTTGTGCCATGGTGGAGTTCGGGAGTCACCCCCAACATTCGTCAGGGTATGTACACACACGATGGTGATATCAATCTACTCTTTATTCTAGTTGTCTCGACTTTGGTCTACTTCAATGCATACTTTCTTTCTCATATGTGATGCATCCATATATTCATAGTAAGATTAGATCTATTCGTGGTGATTAGTCTATATCTTGCAGATATGTTGAGGTAGCGTGTTTTAGCTAGTTGGTTGATTACCCCGGTGTGGTGACAGCATGGCGGATGGAAAAGCCCTAGCGACGACATGATGTGGAATAGGATCAATGGCGAGTATCATGGGAGTCGTGGCGCGGCCACCAAGAGGAGGAGCTTCGAGTAAGAGCACTTGGTGGGCATTTGGGGTAAAGCTTTGGGAAACCTTAGGCGTCAACACGCACCTCGCACCGGCGACCTTGGGAAAGTAGGCCGCTTGCGAGCCGCCTTTCTGAGAGATGATTTCGTGTACCTTTAGTTGAGATGCAATCTATGTTTTGATCACCTTTTTGACTAGAACTGTACCTAGAGACGATAGGCCCTAGCTCCTTGGTTGTGTTATCTCATCTACGGTTGTGGGTGCGATGAACACTTATGCTTCATTCATATCTATCAAGTGTTGAGTTTATATGCAATCTTCGCTTCATGTTTAGGATAGGTTCAATAGATTAGATGGTAAACTCTAGTCGGTTCGCTTCCGATCCATGGATTGATAAACCTTGGAGGATTACTCTAAGGGAAAAGCTACCACGATCTGTGCGCTTGCGGTACGTAAATTGGGGCTCTAAGGAGCGTCAACAAGCTTTTCTAGGAATGTTGGCACTCCTTAAGTACCCATTTTATCCCTTGTTTATCCTTGATAATAGCATGAATTTAATATCAAAATCACTAACCATCCTAACCCTGGCCTAATTATTTGTCATTTTCACATTTGCACATATATTTTGGAGGAACTTCGTTTTTGCAGGTTTTTGAACTATTTTGGAGCATGAAATGACGAGGCCCGTGATCGAGCGCTAACACAGAGAAAGATGAAGGCCAAAGCCCAAAGGAAGGACCAAAGCCCATGTTGATTCAAAGCCCATTCGTGCACATCCATCCTCCAAGAGAGCCCAAAGGACCAAGCCCATAAAGATGAGATCAAGATACTTCGGGATTAAGCAAAGCAAATGAAGATTTAAGTTAGTATTCCCTATCCTATCCTTTCCTCGAGGATATCTCCAAGATAACGACGTCCAAAGGGATGCAATCGTGAAGGACATAAACTCTAGAAGATGCGAGGAGTCTACATGCGAAAGAGGAGACCGAGGCGGTCCCGAAAGAGGGTAGGCCGGCCGGCCTAGGCCCGTTAGGCCGGCCGGCCTAGCACATTTCCGAGGCGGTTCGGCCTCCCCTTCGACCGGTGGCTTCCTCGGCTTATAAATAGCTCGCACCTTATTCAACTCGGGGAATCAATCCACCCAGAACTCGACGAAAACCTAGGGCCAAGGCCGGAGTGAGACGACAGCCGCCGCAAGTCTTCGAAGGTACCTAGGAGATGGCTTAGGCCACCCCTAGCCACCATGGCCTCCCTGCGAGGTTGTGCCATGGTGGAGTTCGGGAGTCACCCCCAACATTCGTCAGGGTATGTACACACACGATGTGATATCAATCTACTCTTTATTCTAGTTGTCTCGACTTTGGTCTACTTCAATGCATGCTTTCTTTCTCATATGTGATGCATCCATATGTTCATAGTAAGATTAGATCTATTCATGGTGATTAGTCTATATCTTGCAGATACGTTGAGGTAGCGTGTTTTAGCTAGTTGGTTGATTACCCCGGTGTGGGGACAGCATGGCGGATGGAAAAGCCCTAGCGACGACATGATGTGGATTAGGATCCATGGCGAGTATCATGGGAGTCATTGCGCGGCCACCAAGAGGAGGAGCTTCGAGTAAGAGCACTTGGTGGGCATTTGGGGTAAAGCTTTGGGAAACCTTAGACGTCGACACGCACCTCGCACCGGTGACCTTGGGAAAGTAGGCCGCCAGAGGGAGGCTGTCAGCGACGAGAACCCACTGCACCATGACGTCGGCGCCCCTACACAGCGACGCCCCGTCCGCGACCTCTTCTCCAACAATGGCGCCATCTCGTCGACCCCTCTGGCGTCGAAGGTCCTCATTCATATGTCTGTCTCTATTCCTTTCCTAGATCTAGGACCCCTTGTACCATGTAAAAAGAAGAGCAATGAAATCCCTCTCGATTTGTGCACTGTGTGATCCTAAAAGCATAACAATGGTATCAAGAGCCTACTCAAGTGAGTAGATCGAGATGGGAAAAGTGGATTCGACCCCGAATCGAAAAAGAATAGAAGGGATTTCGATCACAGATCGAAAAAGCAAACCCTAACCCTAAATCAATAGAGCAAAGGGGACGTACCTGTTGCTTCCACAACGCCGGCCGTGGCCGCGCGCAAAGCTGCTATGAGGTGTTGCCTCACCGCCGCGCCACCGCCACTGGGCGGGAAACAGACCCGAGCCCCATGCTCGAGAGGCCACTGCAGCGCCGCGCGCGGATGAGCAAAATGGCACCGCCATGGGCTACTCGACGGCGGCGCGCTCCCGCACAGGTAAGCATGCGCGCCGGCGGGAGGGCCGGTGGCGGCGCCGCCGCATCCTTCTCTGGCCAGAGGGCGCCGATGGTGGGCATTTCTGAAGCCTTTACCGAAACTAGGCTGAATGACCCTGTTTCTAAAGTAGACGTGACGAGATACCAACAATCATGCTGCAAAGCCATTTATACGAACTAAATATTGAAATACCAAAAGTTCGAATATCCATCACAAAACATGATTATTATACATTGTTCATTACACAATGTAATTATACATCTATCATAGAACATTGTCAAACGACAAATACGAAGACCAACTCGCTCTTCAGGACGGAACTCAAGCAAATGTCCGGTGCACTTCAATTGATTGCGTACTCTTACAATTACAACGCAAATATTAATTATTCTTACAATTACATTGAAAATATTAGTTACTCTTACATATAACAATGAAAACTTATACAAAAAAATAATTTCTCTCACAATTACAATTAAAATATATACATTATTATATTATCATATTGGAGTTTCACAGGCACTTACCATCAAGTCTGAAATCTAAACAAATTAGAGTTGCTATTTAGGCATTAGTCATCATTGTGTGCCGTGCAATGTTACAACTTTGCCTAAACCCTTATTCTTCATCGCTCCTGGCCTCGCCCTATCTTCATAGTGAAGGGTCTAGAAAGAGTTGTGACATTGCAGGCACGATGTGACTAATGCCCCAATAGCAACACTAATTCGTTTATAGTTCACACTTGCTGGTAAGTGTCTATGATCTACAATGCAAAATCACATTAACTCTCATTCAGAAAAAAACATGAATAAATTCATAGATCTACTACACTCATTTATAATATATAGCCATACATACAAGTAAATCACAACAACTCTCGTGACTAATTTTACTCAATTAAAACAAGTTTAACAGGCACTTACTGGTAAGTCTGAAAATGTAAACAAATTAGAGTTGCTATAGAGGCATTGATCATCACCGTGTGCCGTGCTATGTCACAACTTTTACTAAACCCTTATTCTTCATCGCCAACTGCCCCGTGCTTCTGGCCTGTCCCTATCGCCATAATGAAGGGTTTAGAAAAAGTTGTGACATAGCAGGCACGATGTGATCAATGCCCCTATAGCAACACAAATTCATTTACATTTCTGACTTGCTGGTAACAAGTATACATGTATAGAAAAGCATTGCATAACTACCAAACTAACCATGTCACTTCAAAATAATTAAAATAAATCTTTATATCTCCTAATTATTTTGAAACTCTTCAGTTCGAGATGAATACTCTTCGTCCCAGGACGATGCCTCGAGATGGAATGCAATCATGGTTCACATACATTGTTTCAGGCTCAATATCCAAAAACCATCTAGAAGGGAAAAACTTTATTTCAAAAAAGGTATAGTAGTTAACCTCGACCCTATGGTGATGACACTGCCTTTTGGGGGGACACAATGTGGTACAAGGACGTCACCAATTGGCTAGTCGCAGCACCAATATTTACGGTTGATACGAACACAACACTTAGCACAGGCAGCGTGGTCGTTGATATGCTTTCAGTGCAACAACAGCAATGCTGCCTGCGCCAAATGCTGCGTTCGTATTAACCGTAAGTGTTGGTGCTATGACCAGCCGATTGGCGACGTCCTTATAGCACATCGTGTCGCATATATGATGTAGGCCCCGAAAGGTAGTGCCATCACCGCTGGGTCGAGGCTAAAGACATGTACTTGTTCCGAAATAAAGATTTTTTTAGCTTCTAGATGGTTTCAATGTGAGCATGAATAAATACATCACTAGAGTGTCAAAATAATCTATTCATAATACAAAATATTTCTAATGTACTCATTTCAATAATTCATTTTAAAAATTTCTACTATCAACGTCTGGTCATATATACAAGTAAATCACATGAACTATCTAGACTCATTCTAAAAATTTCTACTGTCCCATACTCATCTCATTCAAAAAATAAAAAATATACTACACTCATTTATATAGCTATGTCACTTGGAAATGATAGAAAAATATCTCTATAAATTATCCACATTCAACCTAGCTAATAAACCTTCTCCCAAACTCAAGTCATCGGTTCTATATATCTCAAATCATTGTATAAATTAAAGAAATCATGCTTATTCTCACTATTTCTAAAAATCACAAATTTCTCTAACTATGGAGCATAAAATGAAGCATGAATACAATCAATGAAGAGAGGATGAAGTTGCAAACCTTTGGCGCATTTGGAAGAGTGCAAATCACACAAAAATTTGAAAAAAATGGCGGCACCACTCTAATATGAAAGAAGAACCGAGCTCGAGCTAGCTCTCTGGTGAAATGGCTGGCTCAGCTCGGGGAGGAAGAAGGCCCCCGATATATAGTGGGCGCATTAGTACCGGCTAGTGGCTCCAACCAGTACAAAAACTCCCCATTTAGTACCGACTGGAGCCACCGGTCGATACTAAATGTCCTGGGGGACATTTGGTACTGGATATAGTGCCTCCAGCCTGTACTAAATGACTCCCAGGGACACTGTGGGTTACGCCCGGTACTAAATGGGTACGTTAGTACCGGCCAAAACTGAGTCCGGTACTAAATGCCACGGACAAATGTAGAGTTTTCCAGCAGTGAGGGCCCGTGGGGGCCTTTCCTTGGTACCCGTTGTATTTGACCCCTACTGTTGTCAACTATAAAATTTTAGAGTTTGTCGAGCTCTATAACTTTCATATCAAATTTATGTTATCTAACTTCATGTAAAACAATTATTTTAGTTTTTTATTAAGAAAAAGTTGGTTTGAGCTCAACGAGCAGTTTGCCGTTTGCACCCACCACCTCATCGATTGAGTACGTGGTGCGGAAAGAAATAACCTTATTGCTTAGGCTGGTAGACTGAGCAATAATTGAGCTGTGGAATTTCATGACCATAGCTGTGCTACAAATAAAAATTAGAAGAAAGCACACAATTTATAAATTTAAATTTTGGTGTCTAGTATGGTTTCCACGTGTGTTCACTGGGATATGCGCAGGCAGTAGTCAAGTAACTGATCAGAAATTACCGAACCCGCTAAATGTCACATGCTGCTAACGGGTATTTTAGTCACATATGCTGGTGGATTAACCGCTAACACTAGCTGCCCGTCACTATTTTCTGGATCTGAACCATTATGCGTTGCACCACCTGAGATTATGTAACTTGTTTAGTTTTCTTTTCTACGATATTTCATCGTATGGAATCTCCTCGGGGCATCAGCCGCCACAGCCAGTTTGCCAGCACCAGACGCAGGGTCCGCTGGTGCCGCACCTCGGCATGGGACTTCCTCGGATGGGCCGCCGGCACACCGCTTCTCATGTTATCTTCCAGCGGCATGCGCAGGCTGCAGGCTCCGCTGGCACTGCTAGTAGCTATCACAATGCCGGATTCCGTGCAGATCGCCGCTGACTCTCGAGTAATCTCGACCTCAAGTAGCGGGGATAGCATTGGATGGACGATCCAGGGAGAATATAATGGTGGAGTATCTGTATATACCTTCTTTAATCGTTAAGTTCACAATGCACATCATTTCACTACGCGGAGCTGAGGATAGGCTGCGGCCGCATCAGGCCGTCTCATCTCCAACCCGGTGGTGGCATGTGCATATGTTGGTAATGTCATTTACAGCACGTATATTTTTAGATGCAATCCGAAAGAAAAGATATCATCTAGTTACTAGCTCGTCAAACCCTCTTTCATACTTATATATATATATATATATATATATATATATATATATATATATATATATATATATATATATATTATCTCAATGCATGACATAAGCCTCACTACTATAGAACACCCCCTCGATCTTTAGCATTTATCTTGGTCATATTTGGGTCCCGGACTAATAGTTCCGGGTCATAGGGGACACGGGTCCAACTGGGACTAAGAGTAATCCTTTAATTCCGGATGGTAATACCAACCACGATTTAATGTAGTCCCTTTATATTAGTCTAGCATGGTATTATCATCTGGGTCTAAAGGGTTCAATTCTTTTGTCCCGATAGGACCCCCACAGGTTAGTTTGAAAGAAACGCATGCTATACATTTAAAGTCACATGTGCTATGTAGATGAGATGGTAACTAAGATATGCGTGAGGCACGGGATCCTAGGTTCAAGTCCTGCGGACTGTAAGGCTCAGGTTGCTTACGCCAATTGTTTTCCCCCTTGTAGATGTAGACTATTTAGTTCGGGTCCTGGACCCGGGACTAAAGTCCATTTTTGTAGTAGTGCCCAAGTTTGAGGACATTATTTGCACATCCTGAGTGATCATAACCACAATTGGAAAAAGAACATACATGTCATTATATGGTGTAGCTTCAGTCTTCACCAATATAGTAATTGTTTTCCGGTGTATTTAGACTTTTTCTAGAATTGGACCAGAGGTCGAGGTTATTTTGCACCCAAAAGAATGATCTCTGTAGCTGTATGGTTGGGTCTGACTCAGGCGAACCCAGCAAACAAAGTGCTCGGTACGTTCATCCCCCCAACCTCAACTTGCGTTCCAAGTGGCCGTCTGGACCATCCAAAGGGTCTGACAGGGGCCTCTAGCTTGCTAGCTGGTTACCTCACCAAGGAAGCTAACTCAGCACATGTCGTGCCAGTCCCAGGCCACTCGCCCTGCCCTATCCCGCTAGCTATCCAAATATCTCAGGCGGCGCGTCTCATCCTTATTAGCTTGCTCGTGGCTGTGATGCTCCTGCCTGTCACACGTCGTCCTAGCACAACATGCACGTACGCCGTCCCTGTGCACGCATAAGCTGGTCTTGTCGTCGTCATTTCGGATGATACCATACGATGACCTTCAGTTTATCTCAAAATAACCTCTTTACAGCACAAGTTGTCACCGATCCACTAGCTCAACTTGTGAACGGACGCACTCACCTACGATGCGGGATGCCTACATCACGCAAAAGATCTTTATAGTTGAAGCTACTCCTGCTCGACCAAGAAGCTTCTTAGAAGCTCTTGAATTTCAGAAGAACAACTATTTTTGCCCATATATGAGTAATTGGGAAATGCTTGCACTACGTAAAGACCACCAAATTTAAGACCGATTTAACACTACGAGAGAAAGGATTTATAGGGGCGGTCAAAATGGTATTTTTAGAGGCGAACCCCGGACCATTGCTAGTTTACACTGCTAAAAATGATATTTATAGGAACAGATAACATACACGCCCCTGAAAATCTATTTCCATGTGCATTTGTAGGGGCAGGTCACCACCACCCATCCCTACAAATCGATTTTCAGGGACGGGTGGGGGTGACCTGTCCGTAAAAATTCATTTACATTGGAGGGTGACGGCGCGCTCCTGGAAATGAGTTCCCAGCCCACAAAAAATTCACGGATTCGAATTTGAAATTTCCGGTTCTTTTTGCAACTATTTTTTAAAATCTAGATTCCCGCCAATTTTGATCTATAAAGCTAGCCCGTGATCTAGACGTGGAATATGTTAGATAAAAATACTTAAGCATACAAAATTAAATGTATGGAAATAAAGCGTCATTAAAGTACACAATGAATATCTGATTTCCCCTATTCCCTACTCGCGCTGCTAGAGGCGGCACGGTGTGCTTGATTGCGCCACTCACGAAGTCCAATGTATTTACTGTCCATTGCTAATTCTTATGCCTCGTGTAAGAATTTGCCCTCCACATTGACCACTTCATGTAGAATAAAACGGCACAAATCGTCGACTACATCTAGAAGTTGTTTCTCATGGAGCCGGGTAGGGTGCCTTTGCGGATGAATCTACAATTACTGATGCCATAGAAAAATTAAGAAAGTGTTTTTTATAGTAAAATAACATATATGCATCTATCCCCAATCAAGAGTAGGCCCTTACACATTCATGGTCACTAGTGTATCTCCCTTGCACCCTTAGATGCACGCACATATAGTAGCCATAGTACACAGAACCGTAAGGTTGCTTGTTGCACGGGAAGTCTGTGCGTATAGTAATTTCCTTTGTTCTATCGGCGGGATGAGCTTCTCCTATATAAATGCCGTACACGTAGGCCCTGTTTTAGAAAAAAAGAAATGGGAAGTTAATTTATATATGTATACTTCTATGGAGTGAAATCAGCATAATGTACATAGGGGATATAACAAAATCCCTCAAAATCTTAGGATATCTTTGAACTCTTGGTATCTACTCTTTGGCCAATCCTTGGATTCGAATAAGAGGACTTTTCCATGCTTTGGCTGTAGTTGGAAACCAAACTAGTGATTCCTACAAAAGATATTATATACAATTTTGTGTTTTGTTGACGCTAATTAGAGACCAATTTCAAGCGTCAATTTGATCAGAAAATCTTGAGAGTTTAAATAATTCACATGCATATTTATCCCAAATAAATCCAAAACACACTATGCTCTTAGAAATTATACAACGTTGGAAAAGAGCTAAAATGCAGGTTGTGAGCACATGGATCCAAGGAGAAAACTATCGACCAATCAAAGCGCAGAATTAAAGCTCACATGGATTCAAGGGCTCACTTACATCATCAAACCGACATACCAGAGGTCTAGGCACGTGAAAAAGGGGTTAGAGGACACATGGCAGCCTACCAGGAAAAGGGGTGGCCGGTGCGGCCCACCTGGCAGTCGGCCGACCACCATGTTCGGCCGACTGGCCAGGAGCGCCACCGACCTATGCCCTCTGTAGGCAGCTTCGTGGCACCTTCCCTAAGGCGTTTCCAAGTGCCCAGGCAGCTGCATCACGCCTGAAGACCCCCCATTTGCACCCTCTATAAATATGAGGGGGGGGGGGGGGTAAGAATGGAGACACCACAAGTTGAAGCTCTAGATCAAACACTCTTTTGTGTAATTCTAGGCTAGTGGAGTTTAGGTGAAGTAATTGTCGGGTCCCCGGACATGCTTTGAAGAATAGGTACGGGTTCACTACTAGTTCTCTTTTGTAATTTTCGGTCGTATGTAATAGACTTATCTTACAATTATTTATATTTGAATGATTTATGCCCTATGGTGTCAGGCATAGAATTCATAATTAGTTTGCTTTGAATGGTTAGAGACTTAGTTCTAGTTAACTTTTACATGCTCCTGTATTCGTATGTTTGCGAGTATGATGTCTGTTCATCCGAAGGGTGGGTGCTCCGTGTGGGATACTAAAGTATCGCTTACTAGTGTAGACATGGTGTCTGGGTTATATAAGTGTTGCTGGATCTTGCCCTTTTTCACGATTTGTAGAGGTAGCCTACAGGTGTTGACAACCCTGTTTAGTGCATTCGTAGTTCTTCATGTTCGGTTAGGGGGGTCGGAGGGTTATAAAATGCTGTCATGGCTAGACAGTCATATCTTTTAGCCATTTACATAGTTCTCCCATGCATTAGGAGTAGTTAGATGGAGGCTAACCATATCTTGTGCAAAGTATAAAGTGCTAGTAAACTGTATAAATGCCATAAGAGCATTAGAGAGACCTGATTAACTAACTTCTACCTAGCTCCCTATCTCTTTTTACCATTATTAGAGCTGAGTTTACTTGTGTGTCACACTACCTTTTATACATATTTATCTTACCTCTATTTATGCATATGAATATTCCATTGAGATTAGTTCATTCTGCCTACCTACACAATTTAGTCGCCTCTGCGGAAATATAAATGACATCCCAGAATACACTCTGGGTAAAATGCTACACCAGTAATTTCGTCCGCTTGCTGAATGATTCATGGTTCATGATAGCTTAGTTTCTAGTAATTGCTATATGGAATGTCAAGGCATTGTTGGCACTGATGCTGGGCATTTCTAATGCCGTTACAGGAATCATGCCGGATGACCTTGTATCTGAAGTAAACGTTACGAAATACCAACATAGGCATGGATCGGAGCAATGATTTATTATATGAAATGATTGATATTAGACTTATTGCATCTGGAATGGAGCATATATGACATCCATGTCTTCCCATCGTGTCATCATAAGCGATATGTAGGCCGCAACCTTCTTCATGGTCTCTTGGTGAAATCTTTTTCATTTCTTATCTTTTTCCTTCTTTGTTTGAAATGGCTTTAGGTGGTCATATTGCCCTTGCAAGCAAGACCTAATTGGTGCATAGGTGCTTCTCATTGTTTCAGTGTAGTTTTGGACTTTGAGAGATGTTTCTTGGTACGCAAGCTTTACCAAAAAATAGGAGGGTATATGTTGACACCAAAAATTGGCACAAGTCATCTCTGCTGGTCCTGGGCAAACCAGTTAAACTGGTAATGTAAACCGGTCAGACTGGTCTGGATTGTGAAATTACCAAATGGGCTGCACCATTACGTAGATATCGTCGAGACAATTGAAATGCATATATATATATATATATATATATATATAACATCTGATTTAGATTTTGGATGAGAAAGTTATTCCTCTAGAAAGACCTGCACCTGGGTCCGACCGTTCAGACCGGTCCAGGGTAAGTCAGACCAGTTTGAGGACCGGTAAGACCAGTCAAAACAGCCAAATCCAAGATAGGATTTGTGTTTTGACATGGGATATTCATGAGTTTTGACTCCCATCAGGGACAGACCTCCCCACCCTATATATATGAAGGGCCACAATCAATTGAGGGCATCCCCAATCGAATCAACACATTACACTTGCATATTATCTCTCAAACCCAAGGTTTTCCAACACCTTTGCTGTTCTTTATGCATCTCCATGGCGTATGAAGGGTTCTGAGTGGCTTGCCAATCTTAGGGCAACCCTAGATCTCCAAGCTTCAACAGGGTCCCTCCCGAGCTTGGGGTTTTATGTTTTTCGCGATCTCTCTGAAGAACCGACTGACCAGTTGAGCCAAGTGGTCTGACAGGTTGGCACAGAGGATTCGCTGTTGAAGATCGTTATGATCCGTGCGCTCTAGCACTTTATGTATTGAACTAAACTGCGTCAACTAATGCACTTTGTGCTACCATACAAAGATGCAATTCTTTCCGCTAACAACCTGACTGCTCTTCCTAATGTTGGTTCCAATGTGTTGCAGGCTTTCAATGATGTTTTTTTTCAAAAGGAGGTACCAGCTAGCCTACCCCCACCTCTTGGGATTCAACATCAAATAGACCTTATTCTGGGAGCTTCACTTCCAAACCGGCCACTATACCACACCAATGCGGAAGATACAAGGGAAATTTAGCGTCAAGTGCAAGAGGTACTCGACAAAGGGTACGTGCATGAAAGCCTTTCTCCTTGTGTTGTCCCTGTAGTTCTTGTCCCAAAGAAAGAAGATGTATGTTGATTGTAGGGCTATTAACAACATCACTATCCGATACTGTCATCCCATCCCTAGGCTTGATGACATGCTTGATGAACTTAGTGGTGCTATTATTTTCTCTAAAAGTGACCTATGTAATGGATACCATAAGATTAGAATGAAGAAAGGAGATGAATGGAAAACAACCTTTGAATCATGATTTGGTTTGTATGAGTGGTTAGTGATGCCTTTTGGTTTAATTAATGCACCCAGCACATTCATGTGGAGGACTACGAAGGACCGACAAGGCTGTCACCACTTGCGGCCTACTTATACAGACCGTGGGATATAAGGCAAACCAAGGTAACCCTTAGCCCAGACACCACGTCTGCGCTATTGGTTACTACTACAATCTAACTACGTCTGTTAACCCGCAACAAACTACATCACTCCGTATAAATATGGTGCGATGAACCCACGAGTAAGAAAACTGATCTCACCCATACGAATGTACTATGCAAGATAGGAATCATCAGTACTAACTTACTCATACATGAGGAAGCTAGGATCTGTAGAGGTACAAACTTGGAGAAGACAGCCGACAAGCCCGGCACTTCCCCGAACTACTCCTCATCCTCCTCCTCCTATAAGCGCTAGCTTAGTCAGGGCCTCACCTTTGCAATAGAGCACAAGTTCTACATGTTGGTGATGTGTGAATAAGGGGGGTGAGGGGCTCCTTTTATAGCCTTGAGAGGTCAGTTCCCGCCATTCTTCGTATGGAAATATTGGGCATCGCCATAAGGACGGTAAGGGTGAATCTCCCGCCAAAGGGCACCTGCATGGGGGCCAGACTAGGTTCGGCCGACCCCCTAGGTCGGTCGACCTCCCCTTGCCGCCTCTCACCACCACCTTCTACCGAGGTACTAGCAGGTGGGTCCTCATCTTGGGTAAGTGTGTTTCCGGACTTTGTACCTCGGTTTGTTCTGCCAAGTGGGCCCTCTTTGTTAGAGTGACACAGGATGGGATCTTTTGTGTATTTTTGTTGTGTCTTCTGCATGTTTTCTTCATATTCTGAATTTGTGTACCTGCTATCAACAATTCGCCAACACTTATGGAATTCGTTAGTAATAACTCCTACCACTAATGTTGGTGTACATTCTTTAATTGTTTATGCAGGAGTTGGCGACATATATTTTGCACTTGACAGTCGTCAACACTTAGTCCCTGGATACATCATTTTGATGCAGCATGTGGGCCCTTTGATCCATGTGAGCCTGAATTCTGCGCTCTGATTGGTCGATGATTTTCTTCGTGGATTATAAGGTTCTTACAACCTACATTTTAGTTCTTTTTCCAACATTGCATAATTTCTAGGGGTATATTTTAGACTTTATTTTGGATAAATATGCATAAAATTGATGCTTGAAATTAGTCTCTAACAAGCATCAACAATGAATCATGTTTTTAGGGCTTTCTTTGGGAAATTTGTGATGGTTTATTTTTATGACATTTTGATATACAACCACACCAAGGAAGAACATGTTGAACACATTAAAATGGTGCTATATGTGCTTAGAACTGAAAAGTTGTATTCTAACATGGAGAAGTGTACCTTTTGCACCACAAGGTTGTGTTATTGGGTTTTGTTGTTTCAGGACAGGGGGTAGAGGTGGATGAATCCAAGGTTGAAGCTATCAAGAATTGGCCTACTCTTGTCAATGTGAGTCAAGTGAGAAGCTTTCATGGTCTTGCCGGCTTCTATTGGCTCTTTGTGAAGAATTTCAGCACCATGTAGCCCAATTGAATGAGCTAATAGAGAAAGGTGTTGAATTGTGTGGGGTAAGTCACAAGAAGTTGCTTTTCAAGAGCTAACAAATTGTTTAACTCCAGCCCCATTGCTTGTTTTGCCTGATTTTAATAAATCTTTTGAGATAGAATGGAATGCTAGTAGGACAGGGATTGGAGGTGTCGCGAAGCAAGAAGGAAAACCCATTAGTGAGAAAATTGGTGGTGCTCAATGGAATTATCATGTTTATTACAAAGAATTATATGCTCTAGTTCATGTGTTTGAAAGTTGGCAACATTATTTTTGACCCAAATAATTCATCGTTCATTCTGATCATGAAGCTTTGAAATACTTGAAAGACCATCCAAAATTGAACCGTAGGCATGCCAAGTGGGTTGAGTTCATCTATCCTTTTCCCTGTATTGTCAAGTACAAGAAAAGGAATGAAAAGTTTGTTGTTGACGCCTTATCTTGAAAAAGTGTTTTGCTTAATCAATTAGAAGTAAAGGTCCCAGGATTAGAGATCATAGAGGAATTATCTGCCACTGACCTTGTTTTCGCAGAGACAAATACCATTTTCATTATGGGTTCTTATTCCCAACTAACAAGTTGTGTATTCTAGATTCGTGAATTTGTTTACCCTTATTGTAGGAATCACATATGGGTGGATTGATGGGTTACTTTGGGAGAGAAAAGACTTACATGCTGCTGAGTGACCACTTCTACTGCCCTAAGATGAGGCGTGATGTGGAGAGGTTTGTGCAGCAATGTACCACCTGCCACAATTCTAAATCAAAGCTAAACCCTCTCGATTTGTAGACTCCATTCCCCACTCCAAGTGCGTTGTTTCCACTTCCTCCCACGGGGAGAGAGAAGCAATGGTTCTATACTAACAAGAGTATTGTAAATAATTGGGATAATTGCACCAAGGTATGCTTCGTGAAGTTATTTCCGATGGGCAAAACAAATGCTCTTCCTGGAAGGATTTTGAGCTTTCAGCAAGCATCTGATGAAACCATTCCTGAAGCTTGGAAGCGACTTCAGGAGTACATCCTTGTGTGTCCGCACCATAGGACAGACAATTTGCTCATACTTCAAAGTTTCTACAACGGGCTAACTCAGACAGCCCGTGATCATGCAGAGGCTACTGCTGGTGGAGCTTTCTTCTCACTGACTAGTGAAAGAGCGACATCTTTAATTGAGAAGATGGTGTCCAACCAAGGATGGAGCGATGACCAACTCCAATCACGTCAGCTAGGCATGCATACAATCAAGGAAACAGACATGCTCGCTACAGAGATTTATCTCCTCCTCAAGAAATATGAGGGCTATTCCCAAGACAAGGCTCAAACACAGACACTTCAAGCCTTGGATGTTCGCATGACATGCCAAGTCTGTTGAAATAATGGACACTCAAGCAATGATTGCCCGAAAACCCAAGAAGCAATGTTTCTGAAGAACAATAATGGGTTTCGTCCACAAAAAGGTCAGGGGTGGAATCAACCACGCCAATGTTATCAAGGAGGTAAAAGAAATTGAAATTCATTGAATCCTAACCAACCTACCTTGAGGGACTTGGTCTACGGCCAAGCAAAGGTCAAATGAAACTATCCAGAAGGAGCTGACCGCCAACAACAAGCCCCTGGAGACAATTCTTGCCAAGCTGGATGCATTATCCACCGCTACCAAGAATTAGCTGAGCATCAACAAAATGCTTGAAACTTAGTTAGCTCAGCTGGCTACTGCTCTAGCCCCTGCTGTGGAGAATGTCAATGCCGTGACCACGAGAGGAGGTAAAACCATTGTGATCCACCTTATCCTAACCATGACAGCAGAAAGAAGGAAGATGATGCAGCGGAAAAGCCACCTACGGAAGATGATTCCGAGAAGGTCCACGATGGGAAGATGGCACCACATGAATTCTATGATACCCAAGTACTTTTGTTTCCCATGAGAGTAAAGAAGCCAACAACGGATGAGCAGTTCAGCCACTTTATGGAGATGATCCAACAAGTGAACATTAATGTGGCCTTGATGGGTGGTACTCAAGTCCCGACTTATGCTCGCTATCTCAAGGACATAATCGACAACAAGCGGCCATTACCAACTACATAAGTAGTCAAGCTTAACGAGGCATGCAGTGCCGCCATAATGCATCAATTACCTGAAAAGAAGAAGGATCCCAGGTGTCCTACCATCAGATGTTCGATTGGGACACAGAACTTCGACAAAGCCCTATGTGACCTAGGTGCCAGTGTCATTGTCTTGCCCAAGGTAGTATTTGATCAGCTAAACTACTCAATGTTGGCTCAAACACCGATGCTGTTACAATTGGCAGACTCAACAGTACAGCACCCTGAGGGCATTGCTAAGGATATTCTAGTAAGGGTACTAAAACAAACCGGGATCCTGTAAGGCGAACTCGACTCCCTGTATCATCGTGATAGTCCCTGGATCAGATGCTATCACATATAGATTCATCATTTCAGACAATATCAAAGTCGTACCACTAAAATAGTACAATCATGGGTTTAAATTATTACATAATTCTGGAGAGTTTAATAGTTTTCTCCCTTTACAAGCACGTTGACTTGAATTCTTAGAACAAACAGAAAGCGATAGCGGAACTAGTCTTCAGAGCCTCCATCTTCAGGACTCCTTTCCCACAAGCAGGCTTGAGCATAGCCCGAGCCTCAGTCATATCAGTAGTCATTGTTGGTGTCGAACTCCTCGAATCATGCATCTTGCCAGACTATCCCCAAGGACGGGATAGGTTCACATCATCATCTGTATGCAAGCTTTGTGGATGCATCGGTAAAAAATATAGCCAAGAAAAGGTAAGGGTTTCCTATGCATAACAGTAACTAAAAAATAAACACAACTCTCCTCATTACGGGTCATTCCGGCATCCCGGACTCCCGGATCACTCACTCCTTCGATCTTCCCACTCACCCAGTCGGCACGAGAACTCCCTCTCCTCGCAACTCAGCTGTAGACAGGCAGGAAAACACAACTAGGGGGAGGTAGAAGTTAAGTAACCCTACTCTAGTTAGCAAAGCCGGATCAAGAGTCGTGCATGACCGAGTACGCGACCCACCCGAATTGTAGCTAGTCGGGAATGACCCTCCGTGATAACGAGACACCGGTCTACTATCAGGAAACCAACGGCTACGGCCACCACCCTGCTTTCCCGGGTCTGGGTACGATCTCCTGTGAGAGATCGTCCTGGAACTGTGAAGCCTCTCCCTGCTATGTCGGGGCTCGCGAGGGCCAACACCCCTTCACGCCAGCACCGGCCCTCCCCCTGCACTGATCCGTATCCTCCAGCAAACTTGGTGCTGCGCGTAGCTAGCTCGGATTGGATCCTTCATGGAAATAACTGTTATACACGTAACTTCTCAAACCTCTACTCCAAAGAAAAGAGTTGTGGGAAATATGTGTTGTTTTATCAGTTCTGCAATTACTTTGTAAAATGCCTGCAATGATGTGGACTGGCTTACAGTTGGGTAAACATCAGTTCCCATAACAAGCAGACTCCTTCACATATAGTTTGGGCATATTTCATTTTTCAATTAAATGTAAATAGCTTCTCAAATTGTGCTACTTTACTCAAATTTCCAGGTTCAACATACTGTTTCTTGCACAGATAAATGTTACTTGTGTCACAGCATCTCCTTTTGATCTTAAATATGGATGCTATATATTGCTTGAAAAGTAGGAGACACAAGTTATTTCTGCCAGAACATCATTTTGGTCTTAGACATAGGTGATAAATTGTCCAAATAGTAGAAGAAGATGCAAATTAAAAATTCTTTCTCACAATATAAATTTTACCAGACCTGGTAGCTGTTTATTGAACACTAAAAGAGAAGGAGTAAAAAGTTTAATACTCTTAGCAGAGTGGTAGGTTATTTCATCTTCAGATCCCACATTCTAAGTGAAATTTAGAAGTTTGCTTATATTAGATGTATATAGCCGTATTTTACAAGTAAAGTCAGCTATATACATCTAATAGCTTAGCACTCTAAATTAAAAAAGGAAAAAGAAAAACACAGTTGGCTTTATAGGAAAAATGCTATCTCCAAGAGAATAATATGAACATTCCATATCATCCATAGGTAGGCAAAGGACGTACCATTGGAAGAGGCCCTTCTGCAGCAAACAAGCTCATAATATCAGCGGCTCACCTGAAGTTTATTGTGCAACTCACATGGGACGTTGCTTGGTATGTTTCCATTAGTTCTTAATTTTGCTTTTCCAAATGCCTGCGATTGAATCAGGCATTACATTAGAATCAAACCATCATGCATCAATTCACAGGTCTACATTGGAATCAAGCCATCATCCATCAAATTGCAGCAGAGAGCTAAGCATATTTAAACTACAGGAAAAAGGTACATTAGTACCGGGCGCTGGTGGCCATTAGTACTGGCTGCCCCCGCCGGTACCGGCTAGCCGGTACTAAATGGACTTCCATTTAGTACCGGTCGCAGCGTCCGGTACTAAATATACTATCCTTTGAAAAAAAATACATCGCATGTGCTGAGTTTCGAACTCGTGACCTGTGGCCTTGGGTGTAGTCTCCTCTACCATCCCACCCACACAGCACATGTGAGTGTATTGAAAATGCTATCCTTTTGATGTAACCGGGACTGATCATTTAGTACCGGGCCATGACCATTTAGTACCGGGTCATAACACCACCCGGTACTAAATGGTGGCATTTAGTACCGGGTGGTGTTATGGCCCAGTACTAAATGGCTTGGGGGGCCCGGGAGCTATTTAGTACCGGGTCATAACACCAACCGGTACTAAACGCCACCATTTAGTACCGGGTGGTGTTATGACCTGGTACTAAATGGCCCGGGGGGCACTGTGCTATAGAACCAGTACTAAATTGGTATTAGTACCGGGTTTAAAGGAACCGGTACTAAAAGGAGGTGGGAGAATGGCTCTTTTTCTAGTAGTGTTAATTAGGCACAATAGCATTTACCTGGAGGTTTCCAGCTCCAATGCGTAGTGCCTAATTGATTTGGAGTAGAAAAATGATTTCCATCCCACCAACCACATGAAATCAGGCAAAAATTAGGACTATCTATCAAACTGTACGGGATAAATCAGTTTCTGGAGATGGCATGGTGGTATTGTATCAATGTCTTACAACTTCTGCAGGAATATAGCAGTAGCAACCCTAGCCGAATGCCATGCGCAGTGCAACACTAAATAGAATTACAACACCAGGTACGTAGCAGTAGGAAGGAGGATATGTCACGGTAGCAGTATGAAGTATGAACCTTTAATGGTTGCTAGTATACCCGTCTGATTCTAGAGCCAACCAGGTACTCCGTCAGCCCACTGGATCGCAGGGGTGTTGAGGACAGCCGAAGGAGTATGAAGTATGAGCAACGAATTTCCTCGCCAATGCTCAACTGCACCCGATGCCGATGTTGTCGTAGTAGTTGTCGGTGACTGTATTGCCTACCTGGGGACAAGAGAAGCATAATTGAACATGTCTACATGATGCAGATTTTAACATGTACTCAAAATATTAGGATAATATAATCATATAAGAAAAATATAGTATCAAGCGATAAGGAACAGGCATGCAGTAATATTGATTGTTACAACTTCTAGCTATATGTGTTGAAGTTCATAGCATATTTAAGCAATCATATTATCACTCTGTGATGTAACATATGGTAACTAATATTGCAATTCATGATAGAAAAACACTACTACATAAATCTTTTCAGAGGCGTGCATTTTTTATTTTCAGAGACGGTTTTTGGAAACGCCTCAGAGCTATAGTCAGTGTAAATACAACATTTTCATAGGCATTTTTTGTGCCCGCTTCTGTTAATCAAATAAAAAGATAAAAAAAACAGCCGAGCCTGCCGAGCCCATATGAGGTGCTGATGCTGGCCACCGCCATGCCACCACCGGCTGCCCGCCCACCGCGCCGCCGCCAGCCGGCGCGCGGCTGCCGCCACCGCCCGCTGAGTGCGGCAGCCGCCGTTGCCTGCTGTGCGCGGCCTCCGCCACCAGCCTGCCCGTGGCCGCATCCTCGGGGCCGCGCCGCCGCGCGCGCTCGGTGACGAGGCTATGCACCACCGCGCGTGCTCAGGGCGGGGGCTCTGTCCTCGGGGCCGCGCCACCACCGCTCGAGCCCGGCCACCGCCGGATCCGGCCCCGCTGCTGCCGGATCCGGCCGGTGCCAGCCACCGGCCGACCTCCACGCGAGACAGAGTGAGGGGAGGGAGAGGGGGGAGGGAGCACCTGCTGCCGTCCGCCCGTGGCGCGGCCGCCCCTCCAACAGCACCGTGAGGGAGAGGGCGCGCCGGACCCGGAGCCGCTGCGCGCGCCTTCAAGGCCGCAGATCTACATGCGCGGGAGGGGATGGAGGCAGGAGACAGAGGTGCGTGGAATGGGAGAGGGACCAAGGGAGAGAGAGAGTGAGGGAGAGGAAAGGTTAGGGTTTGGTGAACCAGGCTCTTTGGATTATTATTGGGCCCGACCTATTTACTGAGGCGGACATGTATAATACAACTGCCTCAGAAAATAGAAGTATTTACTGAGGTGGTAATGTATAACATAACCGCCTCTGTTAATTGATATTCTGAGGTGGTTTTGGTAACCGCCTCTGTTAATGCTAGGCATTAACAGAGGCGGTTATTTTTTATGACCGCCTCTGAGTCTTTTTAAAGTGCCTTGCAAAATCCAGAATTGTAGTAGTGAAACTAGCAAGGCAGTAGATTTAATACTACATGCTAAACTACTTATATGCACTATATCTTAAATGTGAAGTATGATGTCTCATAACACGTTTCTAGGCTTCTTCAGGTCAGCTTGATTAGACCATATGGCTACCCATCCACCAGCTAGGCCTCCTGCAATCACCAAGTTTCTGAAGCCCTAATTTATTTCAGTGAAGCCCCACACAGTGCAATTCTATTTTTCTTTCAAACAACTCTAGCCCAAAGTGCAATGATCTTTCAGTCAATGTGGTTCCCATATCAAAACATAGCCCTCCCATGTACCAGGACTGAGACATACTCCTTTTCAAGAAAAGAACTAACCTTCACATTTCACAATAATGACTGCGCGACAAGCATATCACAGATACCCTGGGTAAAAAAATTTATCATAGCACCATTTCTTTTTATGCCCTGTCTTTTCCTGGGTGAACAAATGGAACTTCCAATTCCAATCAATCACTAATATTCTAGAAATTGACTGTTATAAAGCATAAAGCAAAATTATACAATCATGCTTAGCACCATTCAGGGAGCAGAAGTGAACACAATAACATTACCAGAATCTAATCAAACCTGCATAAGAGTTCTATTCTAAAAGTACAACTGATATAGTTTTGACAAGCAAATTGGTGTCCCTTACCACAAGCATCGTGAGCAAAGAGATCCCCTCCCCCCCCTGCATCGCTCTCATTAACGACACAGGGGGTGGCCCGTGCCGCCGCCCACCTCCCCGCCCCGGTCAGCCTCCGGTGGCCGCCGCCGGCTGCGGCAACCGTCCGGGCGGCGGCGGCCCGTGGCCGACCCGAAGTCGGCCCCCACGCCTCCCCACACCTCGTTTCTCTGTCCCGACTCCTGCCTTCTCCTATACAACTACCTCACCGTTCCTCGCCGCCGCCGGGGCCAGAACTGGGCACCCCATGGCCGGATCTACCGTCAGGCATGGTTGCGTCGCAGCCGCCGGCTCAGGTCCGGTTGCACCGCCGCCGTCGGTTCAGGTGTGGGACGCGCTGTGTGCCGCCACCCTTGTGCCCCTGCTCGCTAACTCTCGGGTGGCGGGGGATCCTTGGCCGCAACGCCGCTGCCGCCTCGGGTGGTAGGGGGCTCCTAGCTGTGCCTTCGTCGCATCACCTGGCCGCGGTGCTACCTACCCGGGGCGGACCTTGCCTTGGGTGGCCGCGGCCTCCTGGACCGCCGCGGGCGACCGAGGGCTCCTGGACCGCCGCAGGCGACCCGGGGTGGACCTTGCCTCGGGTGGCCGGGGGCTCCCAGCCATGCTGCCGTTCGGCCTGGGCGAACCTCTTCTCGTGCCGCCCTCGTCGAGGCCGGTGGCCGGCCGCCGACCTCTAGTCCTCGCAGCTCTCGGTGGCCGTTGGCCGTGGCTGCTGCTGCCGGCCCCATGTTGTGGCCTCGTGTCTATGGTCGCGCCACTGCTTGTGTCCGCCATCGGCTCTGGGTTGGAAAGGGGTGGTGGCGAAAGCCTTGAATCTGATTGTGGGCTGATGACGATGACGCCCTCGGGTGTCGTTTACCTTCTTGAAGGCGTCATCTTTCCGCCCTTTTCCTACCTCTTCGGCTTGCCTTCCGGGTGAAAACCTAGAACATGTTGGTCGGATGATGACGGTTCTTGTGGCATCGTTTCCTTCGTGGAGGCATTGTCTTGGAAACTTTGCTAGTGGTGGTCATATGCTCTTCTTAGAGAGTTTCAGCTTCTGCACCTTCCTTCGCTTCATTTCATCTGCATTGTCCGGTCGCGCTTGGTCGTCGAATTCTCTTCGCTGGCGGATGCTTTGCCGCCGTCGTCGCATTGGTTGAAGGTTGCTCTAGGCGGATGCTTTGCCACTGTGGTTGGTTGTTCTGGTGGATGCTTTGCCACCTTTGTTAGGTCGTAGACCTTTGCACCCTTGACGTTGTTGCTTCCGCTAGCGGGTCCAGTTGTAGGGTTCTGGCTAGAAGTGTGGGTTGTGCCCTTTGTCATCGCCGTGTTGCTTTGCTGCTGTTCGTGTTGTCGTTGTATTTCCTTGTTTGTGTGGGTGCTTTTTTAGTGTTTCTTTTTTTAGTCCTTTGTGCTCTAGTGTTGGTCAAGCTCTGCTTGGCCGCATCATGATTGTGTTTGTAACTACTTTCCTCTTAAAGAAAACGTGCTCAGGCACGATCGCGAAAAAAACAAGCAAATTGATGTATAGAAATCTCCAAATTCCAACCAGGGGTACAAGAGAGAAAAACTTGAAATTGTTCGGACCAATATCAACCATTTTGAATGGGATAAGCATTCATCCTCCATCTATCTAAACTTCATAGTGCAAAGCAAAAATGACACATTAGAAGTACACTACAATACCAATACAAACAGTATACTCCGTACATCAGAAGTGTTCGCATTCAGATCACCAACGGCATTCTGTATGGTGCAAGCAATTTCTAAGACTGCAAGTGTTTTTTTTTTTTGCTTTCAAGATGATGAGTTACTTCACTAAAATTCACTGTCATCACATCACCACGTAGTTCAAGCAAACCATGGATTTGATTAGGAGGCTGAAAAATATATTCGGTACCAGGCAAAATGTAGTAGAATTGTTGAGGTAGGCAAAGGGCAACAAACCATCAACACAAATGGCACCAGTGTCGATTCATTTGGCATGCTCAAGATCTTCGATCTACCCCGATCCCGGCGCGCTCCCTATGTTTGCGATGGCGTCTTCGGTGTGCCAAGAGGCGTGATGCTGCAGCATATCCACAGCCAGAGCATTTCAACGAACAGATGGTGGGCGTCCTCCTTGGTGCCGGGGCACACAACAGCCTGCAATCAAGGATTAACATAGCAAGAAATTAGGGCATCTAACCAATAGCAGGGTTAAGAACAGGTCGAGAAGCAAGCCATGACCTCCTGCTTAAAGAACGGGTCTAGAAACAAGCAAACTAGTAGCATCTAATTAAAGTATGGAGGGCAGGAAATGAATTTGGAACGCAAAACTGAATAGAAGGGGACGGGATCACCATTTTTTCAGTCCATCATTCCAATGTGCTGATATTTACTTATTACTGGTCTTTTTAATTCCACCACAACAACGAGAATTGAAGCAGGACTATAAACTCTAGAATCAGAGGACAACTATTCATGTTTCCAATGACCAAATTGTTCGGAGCATTGTCTGTTGTCATAAAATTTGTGTCACGTTCACAGTTTCAGGTGTCTGTCAAGCGCGAAATTTACTGCTAGATGATGATTTGGCACCACATACAAGCCCACAAGCCAATTTTCTACGAGACCGTATGAGTAGCAAATTCCGATTCCAAAACCAGATAAGAATGAAGCAGATCGCAGGGGGCCCACCGCAGTGGTAGTGCGAGAAGTGGCGCTAGATGGTGAGGAGCATCTTGAGATCGTCCTCATCCACGTCCGTATCGGATGGCGGCCACGTGCAGAAGGAGCACAGCGAGGAATCGCCGCCCCCAGGACGTCGCTCGGCAGCGGCAGGTAGGCCGGTGGGGCTTTGTTGAGGCGGTGGAGGTCCTCGCTGTGAGGAACGAACTATTTTGACTAAACTAAGATACTCTAGATCGATGGATCAGAAGAACGAAAGCAAAATTCAGCTAGGATGTAACTGCAATAGGGAAATTGAGTACCAGTACACAGCGGTGGTCTGATCTCCATGCCAACAGAGAGACGTCGCCTACAGCTAACCCTAGCTAACAGAACGAGTTCTTGTTCCACGATAAAGTGTAACAACCCACCTACTCCGACTTTTAACAGTTGGCGGCCTAATTACATTAAGGATTTAATTAACAGATGCTAAGTTCAGTTCTTAACAGCTACTCTTCTACAACAGCCCACTGACTCCTGTAGCACGTCATCAGTTGTCGGAAGCCGTTAGATGAAGATCAGACGATGAAGACGAAGTCGCTGAAGCGGTATGATGAATGCCGACTTCCCTTGGCGCCACAAGACTGAATGCTTCTGAAGACTGAACCCACTGAATGGCAATGTCTTGCCTGACAACCCCCCCCCCCCCTCCTAGTATCCTTGTCCTCAAGGATGGAATGATGGAAAAACCCACCTGATAAACAAGGCATCCTCCCAAGTAGCTTCTGAAGCTGGCAAATTGGACGAGTGTAAGGATCGATGGACCAAGAGGGGGGTGAATTGGGCTTTTTTCAAATTTCTAAGATAGTTAAAACAACCTTAACCTATGCAAAGCTAGTAAGGCTCAATTCACCAACCGGCTAAACAAAGCAAACTACACAAGCTAACTAAGAAAGGAAGCTAAGCAAGGTAGAGCTAAGCTATGATCTCTAAGGTCAAGCACATGAAAGATTGCATGAAAGTAAGTGCTTGAAAAGAGTGAGAGTGCAAGAGACAACCGGATTTTTCCCGTGGTGTCGATGTGTTGGCACACACCCCTAGTCCACGTTGTGACACTCACTAAGAGTCTTGTCACCTCCCATGTCACCGAGACTTGGGCGCTCACTAAGAGTCTCCGTTCACCATCCCGGCGTGGTGGAGCTCAAGCCACGTACAATCTTCTTCTCCGGGCTCCCACAATCCTTGGCAAGCTCCGCGAGAAACACCTCGATCACCAAGATCACCTAGGTGATGCCAATCACCAAGAGTAACAAGCTAAGGCCTTCACTTGAGCAAGAACCGATCACCAAGAACGGATGCACACAAGCTTCTCTCTACTCAAGTCCTTAATCTTGCTTCTTGATTGATTGAATGAACAAATATGTGAAGGATGAAGCTCAATGTGGCTCTTGACTATAGTATGAGTGTTTGGATGTTGCCTGGTGTCAAGAGTAGTAAAATGACCCATTGGAGGGGTATATATAGGCAGCTCACACGAATAGAGCCGTTGGAGAAAAGCTGCCAGAAAACTGCGTAGCGCCGGTTAATCTGACGTACCTCCAATAGTCATCGTCGGTTTAACCGATGAATGTAAACTGCCCTTTCTGAAAACTAGCCGTTACAACTTGGGCAGATTAACCGACGTATCATCGGTTTAACCGGTGAGTGTAGTTGTCCACTGATCAACTGAAAAACCAAGTCTCTGGACAACTGCACCGACGTTAACTCAAACCTATCGTCGGTTTAACCGGTGAGTACAACTTCTGAATTCCTTTGAAAAACCATCTCACTGGTCAATTGCACCGACGTCTTGATTCAAACATCGTCGGTTTAACTGGTGTATAGAACTTGAAATACTCTGGAAAAACCAACTCTGGACTAATGCACCGACGTTAAATTCAAACACGTCGGTTTAACCGGTGTATTGAATTGTCCAGACTCTGCTGACTTCGTTTAACCGACGTATAGAAAATTGAGAGCGTCGGTTAAACCGGTGTATTGACTTTTTCTGATTTTGTCTTTTCTGATTTGAGTCTTGAATGAAATCCAAATATTCTTGAGATATAGTTTGAGAACCACTTATTTGAACTTCTAGAAACCTGAGTGACCATAGTGTGCATCCATTTTCAAATGATCATGTCCATGCTCAAGTTACTTAGCCTTAACCCCTCTTAATAGTGCGATCACTACAAAACTATAAAACCTATACTAACCTAAGTGTCCTTCTCAACCTTGTGACACTTAGGACTAGAAAGATCCTTAGCCTTGACATATATAAGTTGAAAACCGAGATCGCCTTTTTGAATAACCGAAATTGAGGGGCCTCTTTTGACATATGACCAAATGAGCGATAATGATCTATTAAGCTGCACAAACTCATTAGTCACAATAATGGTTGTCATTAATCACCGAAACATACCTTGAGGGCCTTGATGCTTACAATCTCCCCCTTTTTGGTGATTGATGACAACACAAACATAAATAAACGAGAGAGCGAGAAAGATAAAACAGGAGAAACACAAGCAAACTCGAAGAAGGACCAAAGAGCTCAACGGCTCAAACGAAATCCATAGATATGTCTCAAAGAACAGCATACTCAAGCGACAAATGTACATATCCATGAATTAATACCAAATGTGATACAAAGAAGATAAGCAAGGTCCTGAAACTACGAGCTCTCTCTAGCTCTACCCTCCCCCTAACTCTGAGGCTCCCCCTAACACCTCTCCCCCTTTGGCATCAAAGTACCAAAAGGCGAGCTACGGGTCGTGCTGTCGCGGTACGGCGAGGAAGCGGTCCGGGTCGTCGTCGTCGTCGTCGTCGGACGGAGAACCCTCACCCTCGGTGACAGACGGAAGCTGCTGATCTGGGTCTGAGCTCACTGGGGGAGTGACTGTCGTGGAGGCTCTCGTGCTGGCACTGCCTGGTAGAGGATCCGTAGAAGTCGTAACCGGGTCAGCAGAAGAAGTATCAACATCTGAAGAAGTGACCGCTGAGGCTGCCGGCTGCGTCGACTGTGGAAGCAGGGACTCCTCTACTGCTCCTCCCCCTGAAGGTGCTGCCTGAAGTGAGGTAGGGAGGGCGACCGACTGAACCGCTGACGGTGAGTCCTGAAAGAGTGTGGTCGCTGGCAGTGGTGAAAAGAGCGGACGACCGGCAGATCCAAAGAGTGCGGACATCGAGAACGTGGTCTCCGGTGTCGCTGTAGTAGCTGGAGCTGCAGTAGGGGCTGGAGGAGGAGGAGCTGGTGTGACTGCAAGCTGAGGTGCTCCAACACCCTGAAGTCTGGGCTGCTGCTGCTGTGGGGCGAGTCCGGTGTGAGAGTAAAGCTGGGAGATCATCCCGAACATCGCCATCATGCTCTGCTGCATCTGCTGGAACTGAGCGTCTGTCCTCTGTGAAACTCTGTCAATGAGGCCGACAAAACGCTCCTCTGTCGCTGCATGCTCTCGGGCTGCCTCTCTCTGAATAGCTGCAATCTGAGCCTCATGGGCTCTCCTGGCCTCCTCCTGAGCAAGTCGGTCCTCCCTCTGCTGAGTCACAAGCTGCTGTAGTAGTGCAGTGAGCTCGGACGGCTGAGTCACCTGGGACTCAGAGACTGTAGCAGCTGCTGAAGTTGGAGGAGCTGTCTCTCCGGACCCTCCTGCCTCGTGGTCGTGACTGGCTGGGGCAGCTGGAGGAAAGTACTCTACGTCCTCGGAGGAGTCTGACTCAAGCTCAGACCAGTGAATCTCATCATCTCCCCCGGGAAGCTGTGCCTCCGCTGCCAGGAGTGCCTCATCCTCCTCTGCCACTCGTGCCTGAACCTCCGGTGACAGTCGAGCCATCGCAGCTCTATCTGCGTGTCTGCCCCTCCTCCTGTCCTGTGGAGCTGTGGGTCGGTAGACATGGAACCTGGGAGCCTCGTCGTGACGGTAAGGGGCGCTGATGGGTGACTCTGCTGGAACTATCATAGAGCATATGTAACTAATCCAGTGCGCATAAGGAAACTGTCGCACCACACCCATCCCATCAGTGATCACATCCTCGATCTCAGCCAGAATAAAGTCAACTATATCAAATGGCTCATGAGTGAGGATGTGTAGGAGCAAGAGCTGCTGCAAACCTGTGAACCCCTCTGGGTAGCCACTCCTCGGTAACAGAGTCCTCCGGAGTGCCATGTGAACAGCGTATGCCTCTGGAGTCAGCAAGCTCGGCACTCTGGCATAAGAGGCTGGGAACGGCTGGCGGAAGCACTGAGAGATCGCCTCGTGAGAAGGAGCAATCCCGCCAACCATCGCCCTGCAGGGTGGATCTGAGTCCCCGTAAACCCTCTCGTGCAGCGAGACGTCGACCAAGTCAACTCCAAGTATACCAGCAATGGTCGCCCTCGACAAACCAAAGTCCTGCCCCCCAAACATGAAGTGCACGGCTCTGCGCTCGGGTGCTATCCAAGCTGTGGCGTAGAACACTCTGACCCAGTCCTCGATATAACGGTTCTGCTCCATCTCTAGCAGCCTGGGCAGTCCTCTGAAGTGAGCGAAGTGTGCTCTCACGTCTGCTCCCCCTGCGGCTGTCCTCAGTGAGACCCAGTCAAGAACCCTGTTGGCACTCCTTAAGTACCCATTTTACTATATGATTAGGAGTTGTTTTGGTAAATTCTTCGGGATGATTCATGTACTAACCCGCCACATGGCACCCGAACTTGACCGTTTTCGATTTTTTCATGGATTTTGGAGCATGTTGTATTTTGACAGGAATTTGGACATTTTCGGAGATGTTTTGACGCATGGTTACAACTAGGCTAAGATGAGGAATAAAAGAAAGAATCAACACGCAAAAGATGGGACCGAAAGGGGCCAGAAAAGGCCCAGGCCGGCCGGCCTGGAGTCCTTGGGCCGGCCGGCCTAGCCCTTTTCAGAGCCCAATCGGTCTTGGTTTTCTTCGGCACGAAGCATGCGTCAACCCTAATCTATGTTTTACCAAAACCACCGACCATATCTGCCTATAAATACCCCGAAGCCGCCGTCAAAAGAGAGGATCGCAGGGAGCACCGCAGAGGGATCGCAGAGATCGCAGAGAAGAGCATCCGGAGATACATTCGAGTTAGACACAAGAGAAAGGCGACACCGGAGGCCTCATCGTCCCTCGGCGCCGCTGCAAGTTGGAGGACACCAAGGGATCCATCCCTTGCCGGAGATTTCGTCACCATGATCGACTACGCTTCGCTTAGCTTCATGGGGTAAAGTCCTCGTTTGTTCATGGGGTTGTAAGGAGATCTTGAGTTGTAATTGCCGAATCCTTTAGGAGATTGATCTATCACGATTCTTGTTGATGATGCTTTGATGCCTAATAGTTCGCGACTTGGCTTTGAGTTTGCTTTGCTCTTGCATGGTTTACTTAGATTACATCAACTATCGTGTTCTTGTTGATTCGTTACCGATTATCCTCGTGTAGTGACAGTATGCGGGAGGGAAAGGTTTTGATCTTGGAACACACCTTTGGTAGATTAGATCCGTTCTTCGTTGCTTGGCGATTACATCTCTAGTGATCCTAGACCCTATGGACAAATGTTCTTCATATCTTGTGCACACATCTATCATTGCTCACTAGTCTAGATTAGATTAGATTGGTTAGATTAGATCTATTTCACACTCATACACTCAATATAGATCTTTTACCAACATCATTAGTGCTTAGTTAAGCATAGTAATACACTTGTTCCATGGATTGATAAACCTTGGGGGAATACTCTAAGGGAAAAGCTATACACGATCCGTGCGCTTGCGGTACGTAAATTGGCGCTTTAAGAAGCGTCAACAAGCTTTTCTGGCGCCGTTGCCGGGGAACAAGCGATTTTGCTACGTTTAACTTTGTATTAATTTTGTTGGTTACTAACACCTAACATTTTTCTCTAGAAAAAATTTTGTTTTTGTTTTTGTTTTGATTGTCTAGATGGGCCATCTCATTCAACACGTGGAGGAAGGAGAAAAATCACTAAGGGATTATGCAAACCCGCGATCGGAGGACTTCGACATGCAAAAATCAGATTCGGTGTTGCGAGCCACCGAGTACGAGATCAAGCCTCAAATCATCAAGATGGCGGCAGCAAACCCCTTTAGAGGAGATGAGACGGATAATCCATATAGACATATCAAGTGGTTCACAATGCTATGCAATATGGTACAACAAGACGGAGTTCCGCTAGCTTGGTTTAGATGGAATCTTTTCCCATACTCACTTGCAGAACAAGCGAGAAGATGGTTTGCACTTGCATCCTTCGAGGTAAAAGGAAATTGGGATGACTTGATGAAGAAATTTTGCGAACGGTTCTTTCCGTTAAGCAAGGTTCAACATATTCGGAAACAAGTGATCAACTTCGCGCAAGGAGAAGAAGAAGGGATAGATCAAGCATGGGATAGATTCAATGGATTGATTGAACAAGGACCGAAGCTCGGATTTTCCGGTGAAGTACTCATGCATACCTTTTACTTTTCCCTATCCCCCGAGTGCATGCAGTTTGTCCAAATGTGTGCAGGAGGAGATCTCATGGAGAAAACACTCACGGAAGCTGGCCAACTCCTACAAAAGATCAGCAAGGGGGCGGCCATGCGAAGAGATTGGGAAAAACGAAGTTCGGCAAGCTCCGAGGAAGAATCTCAAGTGCGGGTGCTTGCTGGAATTTTCAGAAAAGAGGCATCGGAAGTGAAGGAAGAACAACCGAAGCATGGGAAAGTCATAGAGACAAACCACGATGAAGAAGCATCAATCCGGAGTGCAACGAAAGACGACCCAGAAAAGAAAGGAAGAACCATGGGAACCGCCAAATCGCTAAGGGAATTTGAGCAAATGGATTGGATACCAATTGACTTCGGAAGATTGTTCGACAAAGCAAGACCGCATCCAAATCAGCGAGGAATGGCGAAGGTGATAGCTGAAGACTTCCCGCCGGATAATCACACGGGATACACATTTGGCAAGGAATCAGCCGGTGATATTATTCGGAAACTTTTTGAAGAAAAAGAGGAAGAGATTGACTTGGACAAAGTGCTGGAGATCAAAAGGACCCTAGGAGTGAACTCGGAATCATCACCCTACGTGCACATAGCCCAAGTATACGCGATTGGAAGCGATCAAGGCGAAGGTAATCCATCACCCACACCTCGTGTTGATTGCATGATAGAAGGAATAGAATATTGCAATGTTCTATGTGACGTTGGCGCCCATGTTAGTGTGATGAGTTCCAAGTTTTATGTTGAGCTTTTTAACAAAACATCAAACCTAGATGCCACAATCATTAAATTGATCATGGGAGATGGTAGATTAATCAAACCGCTAGGAGTGCTTAGAAATCTAAATGTTGCTATAGCGGGTAAAAAAATCCCTACCGATTTTTTTGTGATTAATGCTAGTAATGATGAGCATGAAGGCATAATCCTTGGAAAACCCTTTCTCAAATTAGTAAATGATGTTCTAGATGTTGGAAAAGGGATTGTCACTTTTGATCTAGATGGAGAAAAGCGCGCATTCGAATTTCATTCAAAACCGTCTATTGCTTCACCTCTACCTCTTGATAACGAAGAGGTAGAGAGCGTTCGTTCCATTGATTCTTTCAGGGATCCTCTCCAACGCGCTTTGGAGAACGAAGATGCTCAAGATAATCAAGACGAAGAACTAGCAGAAACGATGGAAGAGTTGAAGCCGCAACACGGGAATTTGGAGGAAGAAAAATTTGAAGACATTGGAGAGTTAGATCAAGAAGAGGATGGTGCACCCGATGTTGAGATGAAGCCACTCCCCAAGGGGTTGAAATATGAATTTTTGGGAGATGGCAAGACTTTTCCGGTGATTATTAGCGACGAATTGAGCCCGGAAGAGACGGAGAAGTTGCTGAATTTATTGAAGAAGCACAAAAAGGTGATCGGTTACTCGATTAACGACTTGAAAGGTATTAGCCCCGCTTTTTGCACACATCGTATACAACTCGAGGAGCAATACAAGCTGGTCGTAGAGCATCAAAGAAGGTTGAGCCATGCTATGCGTGATGTGGTGAAGAAGGAGGTTATCAAATTGTTGAATGCCGGAATAATATACCCCGTGCCTCATAGTGAATGGGTAAGCCCCGTTCATTGCGTTCCAAAGAAAGGAGGACTCACGGTTGTGAAAAATGAGAAGGAGCAATTGATACCACAAAGAACCATCACGGGTTGGAGGATGTGCATCGATTACAGAAAATTGAATAAGGCAACGAGGAAGTATCATTTTCCACTACCATTCATTGACGAGATGCTAGAAAGGTTGGCAAAGCATTCACACTTTTGTTACCTTGATGGATATTCGGGATTCTTCCAAATACCTATTCATCCGGATGATCAACATAAGACCACATTTACTTGCCCGTATGGAACCTTTGCGTATCAGAGGATGCCTTTTGGGTTGTGCAATGCGCCCGCTTCTTTTCAAAGGTGCATGATGGCTATATTTTCAGATTTCATAGAAGAGATTATGGAGGTATTCATGGATGATTTCTCGGTGCATGGTACTAGCTTTGATAATTGCTTGGCAAATTTGGAGAAAGTTCTTGAAAGATGTGGAGAGGTTGATCTTGTGCTTAATTGGGAGAAGTGTCATTTCATGGTGAAAGAAGGAATTGTTCTCGGTCATGTTATCTCCGAGAGAGGGATAGAAGTGGACAGAGCAAAGATAGAAACCGTTGAGAAGTTGCCACCACCTACGGACATCAAGTCTTTGAGGAGCTTCCTCGGTCATGCCGGATTCTATAGGAGGTTCATAAAGGATTTTTCAAAAATCACCAAGCCATTGACACAACTTCTCCAAAAAGATGTGGAATACATCTTCGATAGTGATTGTCTTCACGCATTTCGAACACTCAAGCAATCCCTCATAAGTGCTCCTATCATGCAGCCTCTGGATTGGAATCTACCTTTTGAAGTCATGTGTGATGCAAGCGACTACGCTGTAGGAGCCATTCTTGGACAAAGGAAAGAGGGGAAGGTAAATGCTATCTACTACGCAAGCAAGACTCTCAATGAAGCCCAAGTTAATTATGCAACAACGGAGAAAGAATTGCTTGCCGTGGTATTCGCCTTCGAAAAATTCAGATCATACATAGTAAATTCAAAGGTGATAGTTTATACCGACCATGCGGCAATCAAGTATCTCTTGTCCAAGAAAGATGCTAAACCACGCTTGATTCGATGGATCCTATTGCTACAAGAATTTGATGTGGAGATAAGGGAAAAGAAAGGGGCAGAAAATGTTGTGGCCGACCACCTATCAAGGATGAACCATGGAGATGATGGAAAAGAACCGATCGAGGATCAAATGAGAGATGATCACCTATATAGAATTCTCGACAAAGATAGTTGGATGAATGAAATAATAAGGGCAATAAAAGGGATGCCCTTGGATCACTTGGACAAGAATGCAAAGAGAAGAGTGATCACGGAAAGAAGAAAATACTATTGGGATCCACCATACTTATATAGATATGGAGAAGATGGAGTCCTAAGAAGATGCATACCGAGAGAGGAACGTGAAGAAGTTCTAAGAAAGTGTCACTCGTCGGGATATGGAGGACATTATGGGCACTTTAGAACTCAAGCTAAGGTATGGGCTAGTGGATTCTATTGGCCCGAGATGCATGAAGACGCGAAAAGATTTGTTTCGACTTGTCCGGAATGCCAAAGGACGGGGAATATCTCGCAAAGGAATGCCATGCCATTGAACTACAATTTGCAAATAGATCTATTTGATGTCTGGGGAATCGATTTCATGGGACCATTTGTGAACTCACATGGATTTGAGCATATATTGGTGATGGTGGACTATGTTTCGAAATGGGTTGAAGCTATGCCATGTCGGAAGGCATCAACGGAGGAGTCCATACACATGATTAAATCGGTAATCTTCCCTCGATATGGCGTACCGAGAATCTTGATAAGCGATGGAGGAACACACTTCACGGGCAAAGACTTTGGTAAATGCTTGAAGAAATTGGGAATTGAACATAGAGTGTCCACGGCTTATCACCCCCAAACAAACGGACAAGCGGAAACTTCGAACAAGCAATTGAAGGATATTTTAAAGAAGACCGTGGTAAAAGGGGGAAAAGATTGGTCGAAGAGACTAGATGATGCACTATGGGCATATCGTACGGCACATAAAACCCCGATTGGTATGACTCCTTATCAATTTGTTTATGGAAAAACATGCCACTTGCCGGTTGAGCTAGAACATAAGGCGTATTGGGCAATGAAGGAAATGAACTTTGATGCGGAAGCCGCTGGAATTAAAAGGAGAATCCAAATAAGAGAATTAGAGGAGTTAAGATTGAAAGCGTACAATAGTGCATCAATTTACAAAGAAAGAATGAAGAGATGGTATGACAAACGATTACAAAACAAGGAATTCAAAGAAGGAGACAAGGTCCTACTCTACAATTCAAGATTCAAACTTTTTGGCAAAGGAAAATTACAAAGCAAATGGGATGGACCATACGTCGTACACTCGGTTTCACCCACGGGAGCGGTGACAATCATGGATACGAAAGGCGACCAATATGTGGTAAATGGACAGCGACTAAAGGTATTCTTGGAGCTCGACGTCGTGCCCCTTCATTACATCGACATATACACCATGGAGGAGGAACCGGAACGTCAAGCCTAACGACGTTAAGCAAGGTAAGTTTGTAAATATTCTCTTTTAGATTTTATTTTCATAGTTTTATTTCTATTCTGGACGAACTTTGAGTAAAACATAGGCTTCTAATTTATTGGTGTGCACCTCGGAGAAAGTTGGAGTCCAGGGGGCTGAAAAACCCCCTGGGCCGGCCGGCCCAACACCCCTAGGCCGGCCGGCCTAAGCCTCCTCGTGTGCGAATCGGTCTCAATTTTTGGTAGGTGCGAGATAAGGAAATTTCAAAGCTGTGCCTTATATATTTCGCATGCCAAAACCGAAGAGATTTTGTACTTCTCGTCCAAGTCTTTTCGGGACATAAATAGAGGGGTAGGGTAGATCTATTCTCTCATACTTTTCAATCTACACCACCACCTCGAGAGAGACGTCGACAATGGCCGGTCCAGCGAGCGCAAGAGCCATGATTGCAGCAATGGAGATCGAGGAGAAGGGTTGGACGCCTGACACCCCCATGCCAAAGACGCCTAGCCCCATCTCAGCAACCGGTGCACAGCCCCTCCTTGTTGAAGCAAAGCGATGTGAAGCGAAGGCCCCTCCGAAGAAATTCAATACCCAAGCACGGATGAGCGTCGGAGGGAAGGGCCGTCAATGGTACAACGAGAGGCTAGCTCAAGCCCAAAGGGTGGTCGTCGTCATCAGCAGCGACGAAGACGAAGGCGAGAAGCGACAAGACAAAAAGCCACCCGCACCTAGGCGTTCCTTGCGCCTCCTCGGAGTCAAAAGAAAGAACTACATCGAGCACACCCCGGAGCTGAAGGATTATGCGGGGGATGACTACGATGATGATTGGCCGGGGTGGGCCGAAGAGGAGAGAAAAGAGGAAGACGACCCCTCCGGAGGTGATAGCAGCAAGAAGAAGAAGGACGACGACGAGCCCGAGGACGACAGCCCCAACCGCAGCGGGCATTACTCCGGTTGCTGTTTCAAATGCCGCAATGAAATCGCGGATCTCCACGCCATCATTGATAGGTTCCATGATCGAATCGTGGCAATGGATCGAAGGATGGACGACATCGAGAGCTTGGCCGAAAAAGACATAAGGAAGTTATTCGGGATGGTCGGAGATCTACAAAAGCAAGGAGGAGGGCGCCCAAGATGCAATTGCCCGAGGTGCTGTTGAGACCACCAACGAGCGTCACACCCGTCTTTTATATCATTGCGACGAGGACGCCGCATAATCTAAGCATGGGGGGGGAGGTGTGACGACTCCTAGATTAAATTTTGGTCTTTGTTTACTCGAAAGTTCGTCGTGTCAGTGTGCTTTAATTCCGCATGTGTGAGAGTCATAGTTTAGCATTGTGTGCTTTATTTTTCGCATGTGTGAGAGTGAGTCTTAAATTAGTGTTGAGTCATGAAAACAAAATAAAAAGAGTCTTTGTTTTTGTTGGATCGTGCAATTTTATTTATGCATTCAGTTTTACTTTATTTTCTTTAAAGCAATTGTTCATGAGCATTGTCTTGAAATTTATTTCGTATTTGTGGAGCTTAGTAGATTATTCGTCTATGTTAATACCCACACTTGAGCTTTGATCTAGCACTTGGTTTTGATTACGCTTGCGAGTAAGGCATGATTTGGAGGACTTTAATTTCATAAAAATAATAAAACCCCTACAAACATAAGGTTGATCAAGTCCTTGACAAGTCGAGAGTAAAAATCCTGTCATCCAAAAGCTTTATTCGTTCCACCATAAGTATTGGATGTACATTGAGTTGAGTTAGGATATCTTTCTCTTGGGAGTTTTAATTTCGAGCAATGATCATGTCCGTATTTTTCATTTCTGAATTGCTAGCCACGTCAATAGTCGGTAATGAGAATTCCTCATTGGAACAACTCATGAAATCTACCGGATTCCAAAACCCGAACCCGAGATTATCTTGTTTATTATCGTTTTCCTTGACCACAACCCAATTGTGAGGATACGTTCTGTTTCTGCGCATGATTTGTATAAAACATAACTTTGGGATGAAGAAAGGAAGGAGTATTCAAAAGATGGACCGAATCGGACCTGGGAAAGCCCCAGGCCGGCCGGCCTACACCCCTTGAGCCGGCCGGCCTAGGCCTCTCTGGTCTCGGTTCGGGCTCCAAAAATTCAGGGAGACACTTCGGAGAATTGCCTATCTATGTTTTATAGAAAGTGTCCTATGAAAAGGTTCGGAGAAGAGAAAGAAAATTCGGGAGAAAGAAAGAAAGAAAAAAAATGTATGAGAAGAAAAAAAAATGAAGGGATTCTATGGTTAGAGAAGTGCAAAGAGATATTACCTTGTTGTTTGAGAACAATATCCTCAATTCCAACCATGTGCAATCCGACAACGAGGACGATTCTTGTGCCTTGAAGTCAATCTTTTTGTATGCCTTTGCACATGTCCACCATTCTAAATCTTCTTACCCTTGAACCCTTTACGTTATGGAGAAACTCTCATGATCATTGGCTCGGAAGGTAAGCAATCATTAGAAGGTTTTCTTAATTTGACAATATATGTATATACTTTGCTAAGCCTCACCTATTGCCCCACTTTATACTTGAGAGACTTTTGGGAGATGAGAGCTTGCAAATAAAAATAGGATAGCCACTTATATTGAGAGACATGAAAGGGCTTGTGCAAGAATTTTTGGTCTAACCTTTGTTACAGGGTATTTTACTTCTAAAAAAAAGAGAAAAACCTCCAAGGATGGCAAGAAAAGTAAGTGTTGTCGATATTCGAGTTGCCGGCTAAAGGTAAGAGTTGTGGAGTAATATTGGATGAGTTTTTAAACGCCCATGATATGATTATCCTCGCTGCTCCTCTGACCTTTGTTTGAAGAAATATTGTTAGACTTGTTTGCATAAGTAAATTTTGCAGTTCAAGAACTCTTGAGCAACCCATTTGATGATTTGATGATTGATGATTGATTTGCTCGAGGACGAGCAAAAGCTAAGCATGGGGGGAATGTTGGCGCTCCTTAAGTACCTATTTTACTATATGATTAGGAGTTGTTTTGGTAAATTCTTCGGGATGATTCATGTACTAACCCGCCACTTGGCACCCGAACTTGACCGTTTTCGATTTTGTCCTGGATTTTGGAGCATGTTGTATTTTGACAGGAATTTGGACATTTTCGGAGATGTTTTGACGCATGGTTACAACTGGGCTAAGATGAGGAATAAAAGGAAGAATCAACACGCAAAAGATGGGACCGAAAGGGGCAAGAAAAGGCCCAGGCCGGCCGGCCTGGAGTCCTTGGGCCGGCCGGACTAGCCCTTTTCGGAGCCCAATCGGTCTCGGTTTTCTTCGGCACGAAGTATGCGTCAACCCTAATCTATGTTTTACCAAAACCACCGACCATATCTGCCTATAAATACCCCGAAGCCGCCGTCAAAAGAGAGGATCGCAGGGAGCACCGCAGAGGGATCGCAGAGATCGCAGAGAAGAGCATCCGGAGATACATTCGAGTTAGACACAAGAGAAAGGCGACACCGGAGGCCTCATCGTCCCTCGGCGCCGCTGCAAGTTGGAGGACACCAAGGGATCCATCCCTTGCCGGAGATTTCATCACCATGATCGACTACGCTTCGCTTAGCTTCATGGGGTAAAGTCCTCGTTTGTTCATGGGGTTGTAAGGAGATCTTGAGATTGTAATTGCCGAATCCTTTAGGAGATTGATCTATCACGATTCTTGTTGATGATGCTTTGATGCCTAATAGTTCGCGACTTGGCTTTGAGTTTGCTTTGCTCTTGCATGGTTTACTTAGATTACATCAACTATCGTGTTCTTGTTGATTCGTTACCGATTATCCTCGTGTAGTGACAGTATGCGGTTGGGAAAGGTTTTGATCTTGGAACACACCTTTGGTAGATTAGATCCGTTCTTCGTTGCTTGGCGATTACATCTCTAGTGATCCTAGACCCTATGGACAAATGTTCTTCATATCTTGTGCACACATCTATCATTGCTCACTAGTCTAGATTAGATTAGATTGGTTAGATTAGATCTATTTCACACTCATACACTCAATATAGATCTTTTACCAACATCATTAGTGCTTAGTTAAGCATAGTAATACACTTGTTCCGTGGATTGATAAACCTTGGGGGAATACTCTAAGGAAAAAGCTATACACGATCCGTGCGCTTGCGGTACGTAAATTGGCGCTTTAAGAAGCGTCAACAAACCCTGTGCGGGAAGATCCGGTGGCCCCTCCGCTGGAAAGTCTCGTAGAAGCTGGCCTGTAGCAGAGTCCAGAACCTCCTGTCGACTCTGCTGTCTCGGGTCACTGGGAACCAGACCTCCTCCTCAACACTCCACCTGAGCCTCTTGTCCTTGGCCGCATTGGCTCGGGTCAAGTTCTGGAGCATCACACCTGGCTCCAGACTGCACAACAGTGTCCATACGGAACACTGCGCGCTCGGCCTCTAGGGCCTCGGCTCTGCGAGCTGCTGCTGCTACTGCGGACCTGCGGGGTTCCTGTGGCTGGTGTCCTCCCCGAGTCCTCGGTCCAGTGCGACGCTCTGTCGCTGGCGGGGAACCTCCCTCAGACGACTGCTGTGGAGAACTCTGCCCCTCTGACTGTGCTGCCTCTGAGTCAGAACCATCTGAATCTGTCGGTGCTGCTGCTGCTGTCGTGGCTCTGGTGGCCCTGGCACCTCTGACTCTGCCCATGCCCCAGCCTCTGCCTCTACCTTTGCCTCTGGGGTCCTCCCTGATCTGGAACGGACGAGCATGGCCTGATGCCTGCTCCTCGGCGGCCTTGGCCACCATCTCGGCCCTCTCGGCCTCCTTCTCTGCACGAGTCCGCTTGCGAGCGGGCTTCTCGACCACAACTTCCTTTCCCTTCCTCTTCTCGCGTCCCATCTCGAACAGACAAACTATTGAACACTTGGCGTGCACTGAACGGCTGCGGCTGCGGCGTGAACAGCGTGAAGGCGCGGCTGCGTGGGTGGCACGGCGTGTGGGAGTGGCGGCTCAGAGCGTGTGAAGGCCGCGCGTGGCAAGGATGGACGGGCGGCACTGGAGCACGGAGGCGCACGCGGGCGAGCGCGAGGGCGCGCGGCGGTGGCTTGGAACAGCGGTTGGCGACCATGGCGGCGAGCAGCGGCGTGAGCGAGGGCGCGGCGGTGTGGAACGGCGATGTGGAGCGGCGACGGCTCGAGATTGAGTCGGGATGAATCGGGGGAAACAGAGGAAGAAGGGAACCGGCGGCGGGCAAGAGAGATATATGACAGGTGGACCTCGCGGATTTCCTTAATGCCGGTCGATCCGACGCCTAGGGTTTGAGCGCCGGTTGATTGCGTCAGTGCAGTTCACCCGAGACTCCTGCAGATCTGAAACTGAACACCGGTTGAACCGATGATATGCAATTTGTACTCGTCGGTTGATTGCTGCTAACACCGGTTGATTGACAGATCCGATATGTGTTTATGATCACCGGTTGATCCGATGCTGTCACTTTTGTATACGCCGGTTGAACGCCTGAAACTTGACTGAGCTGAGCCACAACTTAGTAACGCCGGTTAAACCATTGAGTTAAAACCTTCTAAGCGTCGGTTTAACCGATGAAGCCAAAAACTCCTCACTCAGCTCACTCTTCTATGCTTAGTCCAATAAACTTATAAAACTCAAATAAACTCAAGTTAATGGACTTGCATAGGCGACTTTACCCCTCAAAATAAATAGGATAGCACACTTGCTTAAATAAATTTTCTTTTCAAACACAAGGAAAGGCCGCAAGATAGACAAAACGCCAAATAAAATGTATGAGCCATGTCATAGGAATATTGAAGATAGAAAGCTTCAAACTCATCATGACATTGCTCACTAGGCAATAACAGCACCTAACATTTTGCTCTTTTCACTTTTCATGAATTAAGATCTTGTATATGAAACAAGTCTCATTTTCATCAAGTGATCTCCTTTGTGACCCTTACGCATGCAATGATGGTGCAAGCTACAACCATATGCGAAAGTAAAGTAAACATGAAGTGCACATCTATATGACAAGAAATGCATAACAAGAAATTAAGATCTACTTGTCAAGTTTGAACCCACGGGAAGCTTCTTCATGATGAGCCTTTCTACAAGCCTAGAGGAAAACAAGTGGACCACCACCTCTAGCTAAACCCTCGCTCATCACTATCTTACCATGGTTAGACAAGTGTCCTATATGTATGCATTTTCCTATATGACATGGCAACTTACATGACAGTTTGCCGCATCTAACACATTAAGCTCATTTCTTAGCCTAACAAAAGTACTCTCATCTAAAGGTTTTGTGAATATATCCGCCAATTGCTCCTCGGATCTCACACCTTGAAGAGATATGTCTCCTTTGGCTTCGTGATCACGCAAGAAGTGATGGCGAATATCAATGTGCTTTGTGCGAGAGTGTTGAACCGGATTTTTGGCAATTTTTTACGACACTTTCATTGTTACAAAGGAGTGGTATCCTATCTAGTTTCACACCAAAGTCCAAAAGGGTTTGCTTCATATATAGGATTTGGGCACAACATGCACCGGCCGCTATATATTCCGCTTCCGCGGTGGACAAAGCCACGGAATTTTGCTTCTTACTTGACCAAGAAACTAGAGAATGCCCAAGCAAGTGGCAACCCCCGGAGGTACTCTTGCGATCCACACGGCTTCCGACAAAATCCGAATCCGAGTATCCCAAGAGATCTAATAGCGCCTTTGGGGTACCACAAGCCTATGCTAGAAGTGTGCTTGAGATACCGAAGGATCCTATTCACAGCCGAAAGGTGTGATTCCTTTGGGTTAGCTTGAAAGCGGGCACACAAGCACACACTAAACATTATATCGGGCCTAGATGCGGTAAGGTAAAGCAAAGACTCTATCATAGAACGATAGAGGGATTGATCAACCGGTTTACCGTCCACATCCAAGTGGAGATGCCCATTAGTTGCCATGGGTGTCTTGATTGGCTTGCACTCATCCATCTTGAACTTCTTCAAGATATCTTTAGTATACTTTTCTTGATGGATGAATGTCCCTTCCTTCATTTGTTTGACTAGAAAACCAAGGAAGAAGGTCAATTCGCCAATCATGGACATCTCGAATTCCCTAGACATCATGGTAGCAAACTCATGGCTTAGTAAATCATTAGTTGAGCCAAAGATAATATCGTCAACATAAATTTGACAAATGAAAAGATCCCCGTTGACGTCTTTTGTGAACAACGTGGTGTCCACCCTCCCGATCTTGAAGCCTTGCATGATTAGGAAGTCACGAAGCCTCTCATACCAAGCCCTTGGAGCTTGTTTGAGCCCATAGAGTGCCTTGTGCAACCTATAAATATGGTTAGGATTCCTCGGATCTTCAAACCCGGGAGGTTGCTCAACATAAACAAGTTCGTTAATAACGCCATTTAAGAATGCACTTTTCACATCCATTTGATACAACTTAATGTTATGATGTGAAGAGTAAGCAAGAAGGATACGGATAGCTTCAAGTCTTGCGACCGGAGCAAAAGTTTCACCAAAATCCAAACCTTCGACTTGAGAGAAGCCTTTTGCCACAAGTCTTGCTTTGTTGCGTATCACCACCCCATGTTCATCCTGCTTGTTTCGAAAGACCCACTTGGTGCCGATGATGTTCTTGTCTTTCGGAGGAGCTTCGAGGACCCAAACTTCATTGCGGGTGAAGTTGTTCAACTCTTCTTGCATGGCCATCACCCAATCCGAGTCCTCAAGTGCTTCCTCTATGCTAGTGGGTTCAATACAAGAAACAAACGAGTGATGTTCGCAAAATGAAGCATGTTTAGAACGAGTTCTTACTCCCTTGGAAGGACTACCAATAATTTGACTAATTGGATGATCCTTGGAGATACGACCATGCTTCACTAGCGGTATTTGCGTGGATGCTTGTTGGGGTGGATCTTGTGTGACTTGTGCTTGTTGTGGAACACTTTGCTCTTCTTGTTCTTGGACTTGGGGTGTTGGTGTTGGCACATCTTCTTGAGGTAGTGGATCATCTTTTTCTTGATCTTCATCCACTTGGGGCGCCGTGGAGGTGCTTGGTGTAGATGAGGAAGGTCCTCCACCTTGATCATTGCCTTCATGCACCTCTTCCGGCTTGATATCCCCAATGGACATCTTCTTCAAAGCTTCTTCAATCTCCTCATCACCTACATTTTCATAGCCAACAACCTCCTCTTGGGAGCCATTAGATTCATCAAACTCCACATCACATGTTTCTTCAACTAACCCGGAGGTTTGATTGAATACTCTATATGCTTTGGAGTTTGATGCATAACCAAGAAAGAAACCTTCATCACATCTACTCTCAAACTTACCGAGCCTTTTTTTCTTATAGATGAAGCATTTGCAACCAAAGACTCGAAAGTAGGATATATTTGGTTTCTTCCCGGTGATGAGCTCATATGGAGTTTTCTTGAGGAGTCGGTGAGGATACACTGGGTTGGATGCATGACACGCCGTGTTGATTGCTTCCGCCCAAAACTTCTCGGACGTGCTATAATCATCCAACATTGCTCTTGCTAGGGTGATGAGTGTCTTGTTCTTTCTTTCCACCACTCCATTTTGTTGAGGCGTGTAGGTGGCGGAAAACTCATGCTTGATGCCCTCTTCATTGCACAATTCTTCAATCTTCATATTTTTGAACTCAGTGCCGTTGTCACTCCGAATCTTCACAATTGGAGAGTTGTACTCCCTTTGAGCTCTTCTTGCGAATGTCTTGAAGATTTCCGGAGTTTCACCCTTATCGCCTAGGAACATGACCCAAGTGTAACGTGAATAATCATCAATAATTACTAGGCAATAGAGGTTACCACCAATGCTTTTGTATATAGTTGGACCAAAGAGATCCATGTGTAGAAGCTCGAGCGGCTTGGAGGTAGACAACATCGTCTTGATGGGATGATGTGTTGCTACTTGCTTCCCGGCTTGACATGCTTTGCACAATTTGTTCTTGTCAAATGGACATCCTTCAAGCCGGTGATCATCCCTCTCTTGTGGGCTTTCTTGAGGTTGCTCATGCCAATATGAGCAATTCTTCTATGCCAAAGCCACCCAAGAGAAGACTTGGTGAAGAGGCATGTCATGGTGCTTGTTTGCTTTGAAGAGAAGTCCACTAAATAGATATTGCCATGCCTAAACCCCGTGAATACCATTGACTTGTCTTCTTCAAGAGTTACTGCAACACCATTCTTGTCAAAGGTACACGTTAGACCAAGATCACACAATTGAGCAATAGAAATGAGATTAAAACTAAGTGCTTCTACAAACAAAACATTAGAAATAGATAAATCTTTAGAGATTGCTATTCTACCCAAACCTAAAACTTTTCCCCTTGAGTTATCACCATAGGTGACATGTTCATGATCGCCGGGGTCTTCAAGAGAGGTGAACATGCTATCATTGCCGGTCATGTGTTGAGAGCAACCGCTATCAAGTACCCAATGTTTTCCACCAGCTTTGTAGTTCACCTACACACATGAGAATTCACTTTTGAGTTTTAGGAACCCAAACAAGCTTTGGGCCTTGCACATGTGTGACAAGAGCTTTTGGGACCCAAAGTTGCTTGGGGAGCTTCTTCTTTGACTCCTTAGTGAGTTTGCCAATGAATTTGGCCTTCACCTTGCCCTTCACTTTACTCAAGAGAAAATGGTTATTTTGAAACATTGATGAGTAATTCTTGGGTAAATTAGGAAGAGGACGTGATGGTAAAGTGCACTCCCTAGTGTGGTGCCCGGTGACTTGGCAATGTTGGCAATATGAACCAACTTCCTTGATGAAGCTAATATTGATCTCCGGAGACGGAGTAGTAGCTATGTTTGGCTCCGGAAATGAACCCAGACCTCTCTTGCCATAGTCACGGGCGTTGTTGAAGAGAATCTCCTTGTGGATGTATTCTCCTCTTGAGAGCTTCTCCACACTACTCTTGAGGCTTGCTACTTGATCCATCAATTCCTTTTCCCTAGAAGGTACAAGCTCGGGCAAAGCATTAGTAGCATTTGCATTAATGAGTAGGTCATCACATGAAGTAGAAGCATTGACCTTCTCAATAGTTTCATGAGCAAAGTTCTCAAGAGTTGGGTCAATTGCTTCATAGGCAAATTCAAGTTCCTGATACTTGTGAGCCAACTCTCTATGCTCTTGTTTAAGCTTTTTGTGGCTCTCTTCAACTTGCTTAGCAAGTACAAGTGACTCATTGTGCTTTTTGAGCAAGTCCTTGTACTTGCCAAGCAAATCGGAGTGGGCAAACTCTAACTTGGCATGAGTGCTCTCAAGAACCTTGACTTTGCCCTTTTCCCTCTTGATAACGGATGTATACTCATTAATGAGGTTAGCAAACTCATTAGGGTCAAGCTCATCATCACTATCATCTTCACTCTCACATACCTTAGAGTTACCTTTGGCCATGAGGCACATTGGAGGTGGATGTAGCGATGGTTCTTCATTTGTGAGGGCGATGGTGACAATGTCTTCTTCATCACTTGAATCTTCGCTTGATGAGACATCGGTCACCCACTCTTGCTTTTCCACCAAGAAGCTTCTCTTGGTGTTGCCCTTTTTCTTTGGGAAGAGCTTTGTCTTCTTGTCATGGCTCTTCTTCTTCCCAAGCTTCTTGTTCTTGTTTTTCTTCTCATCCTCTTCATCATCACTTGAATCATGGCGATGTTTGCCTTTGTTGTCCTTCTTTCTCTTGTCCGGCTTGGGGCAATCGGGAGAGATGTGTCCTTTTTCCCCACAATTGTAGCATGTTTTGTACTTGACATCTTCCCTATACCGGAACATCCTTCTTTTGGGGTCAAAGTTGTAGCCCTTCTTGTTTATCTTGTCGCTCAAGCGTGTGAACTTTCTCATCATGAGAGCAAGTTCCCCATCTTCTTCATTATCGGATGAGCTTTCATGATGATCTTCTTCTTCATTGCTTGAGCTAGATTCTTGCTTGACCATCTTGATCTTGCGGTGCTTGTTGGCCTTGGTTTTGAGAGCAATTGATTTGCTTGTTGTTGGCTCTTCGGTCATACCAAGGATACTCATTTCATGAGCGCGAATTTCGCCCACAAGCTCTCCTACTTCCATTGTATCAAGATTCTCCTTTTGAAGCATAGCATTGATAATATTGTACTTGGGCTTCGGAAGGAGCATGAGAATCTTGCGGTTGATGGAGCCACTGTCAATTTTAGAAACTTCAAGTGCATTAATGTCCTTGACAATGACATTCAAGCGAGAGTACATATCATTGCAATTTTCATGAGCTAGCATTTTAAAAGAATCATACTTAGCTCTAAACAAGTGATATTTTTGCTCACGAACTTTAGTGGAGCCTTCATGAATTTCAATGAGCTCCTTCCAAATATCACTTGCTAAATCCAAGCCATTAACTCTAGCAAAGACTTCCTCACTAATGGCTTCGAAAATTGCATTTCTAGCCTTGGCATTCCATTTTAATTGTTCGGTGGTGGGAGTTCCGGTGAACCCGGTCTTAGTGGCCAACCACACTTCGGGGGCAATCGCATCAAGGTATGCGGCCATGCGAACTTTCCAATAAGCAAAGTTCTTGCCCTCGAAGTGAGGCGGTGAACCACCCATCTTGGCCATAGCTCTAGGCGGTGAAGCCTAATGATCCAAATGAGCAACGAGGCTTTGATACCAATTGTAAGGATCGATGGACCAAGAGGGGGGGTGAATTGGGCCTTTTTCAAATTTATAAGATAGTTAAAACAACCTTAACCTATGCAAAGCTAGTAAGGCTCAATTCACCAACCGGCTAAACAAAGCAAACTACACAAGCTAACTAAGAAAGGAAACTAAGCAAGGTAGAGCTAAGCTATGATCTCTAAGGTCAAGCACATGAAAGATTGCATGAAAGTAAGTGCTTGAAAAGAGTGAGAGTGCAAGAGACAACCGGATTTTTCCCGTGGTGTCGATGTGTTGGCACACACCCCTAGTCCACGTTGTGACACTCACTAAGAGTCTTGTCACCTCCTATGTCACCGAGACTTGGGCGCTCACTAAGAGTCTCCGTTCACCATCCCGGCGTGGTGGAGCTCAAGCCACGTACAATCTTCTTCTCCGGGCTCCCACAATCCTTGGCAAGCTCCGCGAGAAACACCTCGATCACCAAGATCACCTAGGTGATGCCAATCACCAAGAGTAACAAGCTAAGGCCTTCACTTGAGCAAGAACCGATCACCAAGAACGGATGCACACAAGCTTCTCTCTACTCAAGTCCTTAATCTTGTTTCTTGATTGATTGAATGAACAAATATGTGAAGGATGAAGCTCAATGTGGCTCTTGACTATAGTATGAGTGTTTGGATGTTGCCTGGTGTCAAGAGTAGCAAAATGACCCATTGGAGGGGTATATATAGGCAGCTCACACAAATAGAGCCGTTGGAGAAAAGCTGCAGAAAACTGCGTAGCGCCGGTTAATCCGACGTACCTCCAATAGTCATCGTCGGTTTAACCGATGAATGTAAACTGCCCCTTCTGAAAACTAGCCGTTACAACTTGGGCAGATTAACCGACGTATCATCGGTTTAACCGGTGAGTGTAGTTGTCCACTGATCAACTGAAAAACCAAGTCTCTGGACAACTGTACCGACGTTAACTCAAACCTATCGTCGGTTTAACCGGTGAGTACAACTTCTGAATTCCTTTGAAAAACCATCTCACTGGTCAATTGCACCGAGGTCTTGATTCAAACATCGTCAGTTTAACCGGTGTATAGAACATGAAATACCCTGTAAAAACCAACTCTGGACTAATGCACCGACGTTAAATTCAAACACGTCGGTTTAACCGGTGTATTGAATTGTCCAGACTCTGCTGACTTCGTTTAACCGACGTATAGAAAATTGAGAGCGTCGGTTAAACCGGTGTATTGACTTTTTCTGATTTTGTCTTTTCTGATTTGAGTCTTGAATGAAATCCAAATATTCTTGAGATATAGTTTGAGAACCACTTATTTGAACTTCTAGAAACCTGAGTGACCATAGTGTGCATCCATTTTCAAATGATCATGTCCATGCTCAAGTTACTTAGCCTTAACCCCTCTTAATAGTGCGATCACTACAAAACTATAAAACCTATACTAACCTAAGTGTCCTTCTCAACCTTGTGACACTTAGGACTAGAAAGATCCTTAGCCTTGACATATATAAGTTGAAAACCGAGATCGCCTTTTTGAATAACCGAAATTGAGGGGCCTCTTTTGACATATGACCAAATGAGCGATAATGATCTATTAAGCTGCACAAACTCATTAGTCACAATAATGGTTGTCATTAATCACCGAAACATACCTTGAGGGCCTAGATGCTTACAACGAGTGAATTAACCATTGGACGACTGGTTCATTATGACAAGGGATCATCCTTCTTTCCAGAATGTCAAGTGGAGCAACTTTGATATTGCCATGAGCATCAACCAGTGGAAGATCAGGTGTGGGTACTACCTTAGGGCCAATGTGCTTTTTCAATTGACTTACATGGAACACACGATGGAGTTGACAGCTGTCAGGTAGTAAGATTTTGTAGGCCACTTTTCCAATCTTTTCGAGCACTCTGAAAGGTCCATAGTACTTGGAGTGAAGCTTGAGGGATCTATGGATGCTGAGAGATGAGTGTCTATAGGGTTGTATCTTCAGATAAACCATGTCACCCACTTCCAATTGTCTTTCTGTGCGATGTTTGTCAGCTTGATGTTTGATACAACTTGTGCTTTTAATAGATTATCCCTGATAAGTTGGTTTGCTAACTGCCTAGTCTGCAAAATAGCTCTTGCTGCATCTTCTGGGCAGTCAGGTAGAATGACCTCAGCAACTTGTGGTGGAGGAAAACCATAGAGAGCTTGGAAGGGTGTAATATTGAGAGATGTGTGGTAAGATGTATTGTACCACCATTCAGCAAGAGAAATCCAGTAATACCATTTTTTTGGTGTTGTGAACCACATGCGTCTCGAGTAATTTTCCAGACATTGGTTGACTCTCTCGGTCTGCCCATCTGTTTCTGGATGATAAGCCGTGCTAAGGTGAAGTTTAACTCCCAATGACTTGAACAATGCTTGCCATAAGTTACTTGTGAATATTCTGTCTCTATCTGTCACTATGACAGTGGGTAGGCCATGCAGTTTGAAGATGTAGTCCATATAGAGGGTAATGACATCTTGTACTTGAAAGGGGTGGCTTAATGTGAGAAAATGAGCATATTTGGTAAATCTATCAACAACAACTAGTATCACATCTTTGCTGTTGGATTTGGGCAAACCCTCCACAAAGTCCATTGAGATGTGTGTCCATGCCATTTTTGGTACTGGCAATTGTTCCAACAAGCCAGGATAGGGATTATGTTCAGATTTGTTTTTCTGACATATAGGACAGGCCTTGACATACTCCTTAACTTGATGATGCATATTAGTCCAATAAAACACAGATTTGAGTCTTTTGTAAGTAGCTCACTCACCTAAATGTCCCCCTAGTGCAGATTGATGGAAACTGTCCAACCACTGAAGTTTCAGATTTCCAGTGCTTCCAATGAATATTTTGCCCTTGTACCTTAGGATACCATTCTGCAGTGTCATCGATGGAACAGCTGCCTTGTCAATGCTGAGTTTGGCAAGAAGATCTTGACACTTTGTATCCTCATTATAAGATGTAATTACTTGTTCAATCCATACGGGAACTACACAAGAGAGGGCTAATAAGTCAGCATGACTAGCTCTGGATAAGGCATCTACTACTTTGTTTTCTTTGCCTTTCTTGTATTCCACCACATAGTTAAAGCCCAACAATTTTATCAGAAGTTTGTGCTGAATTCCATCAACCAGTCTCTGTTCATGAATATATTTGAGGCTTTGCTGATCAGTTCTAATCACTACGGAGGAACTAGCCAAATAATGTTTCCATTTTTTTAAAGCTTCCAAGATTGCTATGCTTTCTTTGTCATATGTAGATAAGGCTGCTGCCTTTGTGCCCAATGTTTTACTGAAGTAGGCTATTGGCTTGCCCTGCTGCATTAAAACAGCACCAATACCATGTCCACTTGCATCACCTTCTAATACAAAAGGTAATGTGAAATTTGGTAGAGCCAAAACTGGGGGTGTTGACATAGCCTGTTTCAGACGCTGAAATGCTCTCTCTTGTTGTTCAGACCAAAGAAAAGCATCCTTTTTCAATGCGTCATATAATGGTCTACAAATCACTCCATAACCTTGCACAAATCTTCTATAGTACCCGTTAATCCCAAAAATGCTCTGAGCTGAGTAATTGTGGTAGGTGAAGGCCATTGCTTGATGATGCTCAATTTTTGTGGATCAGTAGCTACTCCATCCTTACTGATGATATGACCAAGATACTCTATTTCACTTTGAGCAAAAGAGCACTTGCTCATTTTAGCATACAACTTGTTGCTTCTCAAAACTTCCAAGGCAGATCTCAAGTGGAGCACATGATTAACCATAGTGGAGCTGTATATCAAAATATCATCAAAGAAAACCAATGCAAATTTTCTGAGATGTTGAGCCAGAACTTAATTCATTAGTGACTGAAAGGTGGCTGGAGCATTGGTTAGTCCAAATGGCATAACCACATACTCAAAATGGCCTAGATGTGTAGAAAATGCTGTTTTGTGGATATCTTCGCCTTCATTCTTATCTGATGATATCCAGACCTCAAGTCAATTTTAGAAAATATCTGAGCTCCAAACAGTTCATCTAACAAGTCTTCAATGATTGGTATTGGATACTTATTCTTCACAGTGTTGGAATTAAGCTGTTTGTAATCCACACAAAGCCTCCAGGTTCCATCTTTCTTTTTGACAAAAATAACTGGAGGAGAGTATGGGCTTATGCTTGGTCTAATCATTTGAGATGCCAACATGTGTTTGATCAATTCCTCTAAAGCATTTTTCTGATGAAATGGAAGTCTGTAAGGTCTCTGATTAACCACTTTTGTGTTATCCAGCAATACAATGGAGTGATCCACTTCTGTTGGAGGTGGTAATTCGGTAGGTTCCTGAAATACATCCTGGTAGTCATGTAGAATTGTGGAGATGGCAGGTGGTAAGGCTTGGAGATTCTCAGGAACAGTCTCTTGAGAGATGGTGTTGAGTACAACTACTGATGAACAAGCTTGCTTCTTCAAAACATGGCACAACTTCTTTGGGCTAATAAGCAAGTTGTGGGGTGGTAGAGACTCATCCTAGAAGGTGATGTGTTGAACACCATCCTTAGTCACAGTGAGTTTCTAGTTCTCAGGTTGAAGCCCACTATGCTATGAGCAATGATCTAGTCAGCTCCCAAGATGATATCATAACCTTGCAACTCTAAAAGTTTGAAATCAGAATTGAATTCCTGGCCTTGGATGGAATATGAACAAACAGAACAAGCTGTTTCACTTAACATTGTATAACCATTGGCAGTTGCTACTTGTAAAGGTGATGTAGCTGAAATCTGAAACTTGTGCTTTGTAGCAAATTTTGCATTGATGAATGGAATATCACTGCCAGTGTCTATCAGAGCAATAGCTGTAATTTTACCAAAGTGCAATTTTAGTGTAAATATAGTTGCAGATGAAGTAGAGCCACATAAGGCATGCATAGAGACCTGAGCCACAGGAATGGGTGGAGCATCATAAAATTCTCCATCTTCTGACTGAGTTGTATCATCAATTACTTCAACCTCCTCTTTGCCTTCTTCATTTTCAACAAGCATCATGGAGAAATTTTGTTTTCCTTTACAAACATTTGTATGTCCTGGAACCCATGGTTCCCTACATTTGAAACATTTCCCAGCTGCTCTCAGATCAGCTATTGTAGGGTTAACACTCTTTAGGCTCAGGTGGTTTTTGTTCCTTGGGCCACTGTTTCACTGGTTTCTGCAATTGGGGGTACATGGTGTACTTCCTAGGTGGAGGATTAGCTTGTTCCAACCTTCTAGCAAACTAGAAAGCTTGAGTGAGGGAGGATGGTTTGTGGCATTGCAGATGATGTTGTATATACTCCTTAAGGCCTACAATAAAACTGGAGACAAAATAATCTTCCTGTAGAGATGAATTGTTTCCTTTCACCAAACCCATAAACTCTTCAAACTTGTCAATGTATTCAGGAACAATAGCTGTTTGCTTGAGATTGTGGAATTGGCCAATAATTTCAGCAATGGAAATTTCCAAAAACCTATCTTCCAACAATCGACTAAATTGGTGCCATGGTAATGTGGAAGGATTGCATCCTATGCCTCTCCACCAATACTTAGCTTTGACATTCAAGTACATAACTGCTATTTTAACCCTCTCCTCAGTAGGAACAGCAGCAAGCTCAAAGAATTTTTCAGACTTCCTAATCTAGCCATCAGGATCATTACCATCAAATTCAGGAAATGATAATTTGGGTCCTTTGCTACCACTCTTTGTTGGAACTGCATCTGGGATGCAAAGTGCTGTTGCCTCTGATTGATTTGTGGCTGATAATCCATGTGCTGTGTTGGGGTAGTATGAACAGCAAGGTGTGGTGGTTTGTGGGTATACATAGCAGAGGAAGGCAGTGTATTGTTCTAGTCTCTATTGGCTGCTTCATAAAAGACTGCTAGTTCCATCTCACTCCTGGGGCAATCATGCAAATCATAGTCAGTTTCTCTCATCTCCTGATCTCTAGTAGTCTCTCCATGGTCAGAACTATTGAAGAATTGGGCCTTGGTTGAGTCAGGAGGGATGTAAAAATAGCGAGAGCCTTGCTGATATGGTGGACCGAAATGAGTAGACTTGTGGATGTGATGAACTGGCTTGCCCTTAACATTAGAGCCCTTATCTTCGGCAATTCGAGATTCTTCTCGAACGTATAATTTATCAATCTTTCCAAGGATCTTATCCAGGGTATGCTCCTGAGTAGTGTTGCGTTCTTCCTGGGTCTTCATAAAGGAATCCAAGCTACGGCGAATTCCATCCACTTCCATGGCTGTTGCATAAGCAACCACATCAGAGTCACTTGGCTGCACCATCTCCTTCTTGCAAATTCGATTCGAGAAAAGCTCTCCCCAAGATAGATCTGCAAGATCGGTCTACCATCGCCTGAGTTACGAAAGTAGCTACGAAATTTTATACAAGGACAAGCCCTGCAACCCTTGCTACTGGTAACTCGCCACCAATGCCTCCTCGGTTCTGAATTGACCATGGCTCCCGGATTTTTACACAAGAACTTGTCTTGCAACCCTCGCCTTGTTCAATTCAACTGATAATGAATGGGATTTGGGGGGTGTTGTTCATGGATCCGGGTGGGATGGGTGGGATTTTGCACGAGTGAGTCGAAACCACCTATTCACCGTGCCAATCCGACTAGATCCAGAACTATGGCTTTGGAAAAGAGAAAAAAATTCTGGCCAAGGAACAACCAGCTCTGATTACCAATTGTGAGGAACGAACTATTCTGACTAAACTAAGATACTCTAGATCGATGGATTAGAAGAACGAAAGAAAAATTCAGCTAGGATGTAACTGCAATAGGGAAATTTAGTACCAGTACACAGCGGTGGTCTGATCTCCACGCCGACATGGAGACAGCGCCTACAGCTAACCCTAGCTAACAGAACAAGTTCTTCTTCCACGATAAAGTGTGACAAGCCACCTACTCAGCCTTTTAACAGTTGGCGGCCTGATTACATTAAGGATTTAATTAACAGACGCTTAAACAGATGCTAAGTTCAGTTCTTAACAGCTACTCTTCTACGACAGCGCACTGACTGCTGTAGCACGTCATAAGTTGTCGGAAGCCGTTAGATGACAATCGGACGATGAAGACGAAGTCGCTGAAGCGGTATGATGAACGCCGACTTCCCTTGGCGCCACAAGACTGAATGCTTCTGAAGACTGAACCCACTGAATGGCAATGCCTTGCCTGACACTCGCGGATGCTGCGGACGAAGGCCAGGTCCTCGCCCTCCTCGTCATCATCCGAGGGGAGACCATTGCTAATTTGCTACCCACCGCCGCCGGGGTCGTCGCCGCGGCGAGGGTGGGGGTGGAGGGCCTGGCAAGGCAGGTGGAGGAGACCTGCACAACCGCGGCGTCCAGGTCGGCCGCGGACAGGATGTAGGAGCGGCGCAGCGCAGTGCGTCGATGTCCTCCGCCAGGTTGATCTGGCGAAGGGGGATGTTCAGGCTAATCATGACGGAGCAGCTGCAGAGCTGGTCACTTAAAATTACTTCACGTCACCGGTAGCATGGAGTGAACGCCCATGCTTGCAGGATGAGTTTGCAAGTGATGCCCAAAATGATAATATTATTATTAAAAAAACAGTACATGTTGATACACTACTACACAACAACACATCGATTCCATGCATTCCCGAGTTCTGTGGTAGTGATATAAAATCTCAGAAATTTCTGATTCTTCATGGATCCTCTTCTTCAGGCTCTCCTAGCATGCAACCCATCACAGAGAGGTCGACAAGGTGCCCAGCTCCCCACTTGTCAAAGGGAATTTCTGCATTTGGGAGGGCAGGCTGTCTGATCTTCGTAAAGTGTCGACAGAAGAAAATGTTCCATACTATGTTCCATGCTGACAGCTGGAGAAGCCACATTATCAGATGCAAATGAAGTCGAACTCATGCTTGGAGGTAGTTCAGATGTGCTGGATAAGAGGAGTGTTGTTCCTGATAGCCTCCTAACAGCTTCCTCTGCTATGTTCACCTGAAAACAATAACTTCTTTAATACTACAAATTAAGGAAGACATGCAATTGTTTAAAGTGTTGTAACCATGCATCGGTATGTCATGGTGTTTGTACTTGTTAAGGAATTATATTTTCAATTTCTTTTAGAACATGAGTGAAACAACTTAGTCACATATAAGCCAAATCTGCAAAGTATTTTACAAGAAAATTCTCTTAAAGAGCTTTGTTACAATATTTGTAAAGTACCAATGGGTACTTTCAAGTACTTTTGTCTTGAAATTTTTTCTAGCCGTTGATCGATGGAAGATATTTACAAAAATTAAATTAAATTAGTATTCGGTCCCACTTTTTGGTACTTGGTCATACATCACTTTTTGGTACTTTTGTCTATGCATTTCCAGATACTTTTTACCTTTGAGCACCGTACAATTCTTTCAGATAAACGACTCTTATTTTTTCAATCATTATAAAAATTCTCGATATACTAAAGTTTGTGACACCTTTACCAGTGGTACAAAAAATACAGAGTTAATAAATGCTTCGATGGTAGTATCCAGTTCTAACTTATCACGTGCGATATTTCAATTGTCAAAGGACAGAATAGCCTTTTCGCATGGGGCAACGGATCGATGCTACAGACTGGCAATGGTTAGCAAGACCACACGAGGGGGAGAGGGAGAAACCTGACGTTGACAAACTGCATGGCTGCAGCAATGCTACCATGGTGAGATGAGGCTGCAATGGATGGAGCAGTGGTGTGATGATGCTTCTTCTGTAATACAATCTCTGAGGACGCATGATCCTAGTCGCAGCTTGGTCTGCTCATCGCTTTCTTGATGGAATTTGATCACCAGAACCGTGGGAGCTGATGACGAGCACCCCACGTTCAGCTTGACCGGTGGATCCATTTTGAATTGGGCCGGATTGCATGTACGTGAGTCAACAAACTAACTATGTACTATAGTCATTAAGTCATTACTCCCTTCATTCACTTTTGATAGATGTATTTTAAAAACTCAAATATTCAGAAATGATAAATATATTTACTATTGGCATGCGTTATGACAATAAATAACACTAATAACAAGGAGTTCTCATTTAAATCATTGGAAGACCAAGAAAGAAGTTTGTTACACTTATTATATGATAAGTAAAATTATTTTTCTTGATCATTGTGTGTCAAGTGAAATATAGCTATCAAAAGTGAATGGAGATAGTATTTACGAAAGGGTAACCTCAAGCACCATAACACATACGCCTCTTTTTTTTTTAGGGCAGCCTTACTTTCTTTAGGGAAACAAACGGAAACATTGGTCTAGTCTGTATGAAATTATGAAGTCCCTATGACTGATGGACGAAGGTACCATATTGTGTGAACGATGCAATTAAGATTTCATAGGAACAGTGAACGGTAAACTCATCAGTTGGTTAGGTTCCTTGTGCTAGTTGACACCAAGACTCATATATGACTTGGTAAATCTCAATATCTTTTCTTTTTTGAGCTTTAAATCTCAATATCTATCTGCACCGTTTCTTTCCAATTTGTTCATAGCAGTAGGGTGTGTGTATGCACGTGACATCTAATGCATAATGTATATATGATATGTGTGTGTGTACATGTTCAACAGGTTGAGTATGCGTGTATTTATAAAAATCATATATACGCTTTCCTCTAAATAACATAAAAATGTTTACAGCATCAACGAACGAACCTTTGTCCTCATTGTCTCAACAGCAGTTATGAGATTTCTGTTGTCAAGGGTAGCATCCTTGTACTTCTGAGTCATATCAGCCATGCGCTTTAGCAAAGATGCATTTTCAGATGTTAACCTGGAAACCTAGAGAATCATATAGTAGTTAGCATGATTACTTCAATTTCAGTATGACATTAACTTGAACATTCATCTATTAAGATATAGAACCTGAGATTCGAGATCGCACAGGTGACTTTCCCTCCTCCTTCTTGAACGCCTAGCTGATTCTCGATTTAACAGCATTCTGATGACAACATGAAAATTTAACCAAGCCAATTCATAATGAAAATTTAACGAAGCTGTATCATGTTGCATGTAGATCAAGGTAAAAGGTTACCAATGTATATGTAAAAAGAGGAAACTATTGGGAGAAAAAAGTATGGGATTTCCAGAACCCATTACTTCAAACTGAATGACTAACTCCTAGGAATCTAAGAACAATAGCATCTAAAATTTGATAGAGCTTGATGTGATTGGATCCTTTTTGCCAATAAATGCAGAGGAAGGTAGTGGGGAAACAGAAGTACATCGACTTCTTACAAGATAATTAAATCAATATTTCACTCAACATAAATCAAATATGGTTTCTATTAGAGGGACCTTTGTTAAAACTGATGAACACTTTCATTAATATATTCAAGAAATTATTGCAATACAATAATATATGTTACCTCCTCATTTTTTTCTCATTAGCAGGGTCACCTTTCTCCTCAAGATTGACACAGGCGTCTGACTGTTCCTTAGATGTACCACTGTTAATTGGGTCTCCTTGATAGTCATCACGACCGAGGACATTTGAGTTATTTGTAACTAGGCTTGCCCCACCTCCATCACCTGTGTGTTCAACTGAAGAAACCAAAACAGTACATTAGAATTTAGAATTAGATAAAATTCAATAGCGAGAGTTCAAATGTAAAAAAGGGCTATTATACACTTTCCAAACCACAAATGCAGCATATCTGAACACTGCCAATGCAAATTGGTGCCAATAGAATTGCATGCCCAATAATGCAACTCACCAACAAAGTGAATGTCAGCATATCAAACTTTTTATTTATCACCATTATATCTAACCTCAACCATATTAGTCATAGTCTTTGAACATTTCTCAAATGGGTGCCATATCGACATCAGCATACCACAAAGATAATCCAGAATTGATTTCTACTCAACTCCGGGATTCCTTGAGCATCAATTAATCTATTTCACATAGAGTGCTGGTGATATCAGATCTTGTATATATGTAAGTTTTGCAGGTGGAGAGTTGGGTTTCTATTGGATAGCTCATAAGTACCAAAGTGGCAAGGCTAAGCAAACAAGAGCACTAGGATAACAGAAATTTGGTGTCAACAGAGTGATTATTAATTAATTGGAGTGGATTTGACATCTAACACCCTTCGGCAGTACTCCTAGTGCATTGCAGCTAACATGCCTGTGTACAAATAGGAAAGAAATAAGAAAATGCAGCAAGCAATGGCGGCACCAAAACCACAGTGTACGTGTGTATTCTCTGAGTGTGTGACGTACTCCTCGCTACCTGCGAGTCTTCTAGGCTTTCACAGACACACTAGTGGCATGAACAATTTAGCCTAAATTCTTGATAAACTGACATGTATGCCATATTGAATGGCAATAGTCATAAATACCAGCAGAAGAAGCTTGAGAAGTCAATTGTGAAGTGCCTGAAGCCTGTGAGTCGGAGTAGCCCAACGAGGATTCTTGTGATTTGGCCTCCTGAAATGGACTTACATTAGCATCACAAAAATTGAAGTTCAAGTGGTTGGGTGCAGGCAGCAGTACGCGAGGGTTGTCGTCACTGTTAAGCTCTGGATTCTGGAAAGCCACTAGTATTGCACTTTCCTTGCCAATAAAGATACAGTAAGGAAAACAACAATATAAATAGCACAGAGTTACGCCGAACCAATGGTTGCAACGATCAATATAAATGATTGTGCCGAAATCAACTTTCCAATAATACAAAGACTTGGAAAATAATGCATTTTTGTACTCACCATTTTTAATTTGTACTCATAAATTTAGGGAACGGAACGAGGCCTGGGTGGCTAGCTGTTCCGGTTTTGGAGTAAGCAACCTGTGTTCGAATCCTGTCGGATGCGCTTCCACTGTAGTGGAAGGCGGTCCGACCAGGGTGGAGTACCCTAGTGCCTAGCATCCAGGTGAAGCATGGGGGACACTATGGCTTCTAGCCCCTCAACATCCTAAATTTCGTTTACATAATAATATAAAATTTTGTTAAGATTGTTGGCTCTTGTTTTTCTAGTTTAGGCCTAGTATTGAATTTATTTTCTAAATTAATTAATGAACTATAAGCTCTACACTTGTTTGTTGCATCTCATGCGGATGCATATTATTTTTGTCTGTGCAAGTGTGCATCTCCAGAGTTGGAGAGGTGCAGTGGGAGAGAGATTACTTACTGTGTGGTGTGGGGTTGCGGTGGAGAAGGAAGCGTTGAGATGGATGACAAGGTACTAGTAGGTAGGGCGGAGGTGGATGGCGTGGAGTTGAGGGAACACAACGGTGAACCAGATTTCTAAACTAATTCTGCGGGTGACCGCTCGTAGGGTTGAAAACGGGACTGGAAAATCCCGTCCCGACCAGCACCGTATCCGGTAAAAACCGATCGTATACTGTTTCTGTTGGAGTAATGGGCTTGGCCCATTCATTCTAAAGCATTAAAAGAATTTAAAGCCCACTATTAATGTTAGGGAATTAATGCTTAATTCCGTACCGGGAATTGAGGAGGATCTCAACCGACTTAAAAGGTGGACTTCGTGTACACTACTTGTGAAGCCGGTAAGAGGAGGACAGTGAACCACACGCGCGCTCGCTCGCCTCGCCGTGCCGTGGCCGAGACGAGACACGGCGCGGCCGGCCGGACGGGCGGTGCGCGTGCGCGTGCGCGTGCGCGGCCGGACATGAGGTGCAGGTGCCGGTGCGGTGCGACGTGATGTGCTGAGATGAGAAGGATGTTTTGCAGTAAAGAGTATTAAAACAGAGGGTTAATGTCGTCACTAATGACCGGACATTGAAGGCTCTTTACGACGTCCAGGTTCGTTGAACCTGAGGCACATTAACTGCCGCTCATCAAAGCCATTCATGATGTCCAGGTTCGTTGAACCTGAGGCATCTCGTGCCTATATAAACCAGCACCCTCTCCTCTCATCCTCACTCATCTTAAGCACTCATCCAGGTACTCCTCTTCAGGAGACCTCTCCCTTCTCTCTCAGCTGCTTTCTGCTTTCCCCACCGCTAGCACTGCGCGCACAGGTCTAGCGAGAGCAGGGCCTCCGGAACCTCTGCTCGCTGAAGGTCCTGCACGGGACGCGGGCAATTAGGTTTTTGGGGAGCGTCTTGATGCGACTGCTCGCTCCCTGAACGACTCCTTCGTCTATTTCCCGGCGTAACCGCTCGTGCGAACGACTACTTCGTCTACTTCCCGGCATGACCGTTCGTGGGACGACTACTTCAACTACTTCCCGGCGTAACCGTTCGTGGGACTGCACTGCGAACATCTTCCTGCATCGACATAGTTCGGCTACTTCGAGCAAAGCCAGTCGAATAGCATGTCTATTCCAGCTGGTAACGGCACAACCGGTGCCTCCAGCACTGGTCCCGCCTTGGGGTACTTACTAAACTTACTCTGGTTTAATTCTTTGTTCATGCTTATTAGTGAGAATAACATGAACACATGCACATATCTTGTACACACATTATCACTCATCTATATCATGAAATTGATATTAATATTTGGAATTAAAATATACCGAAAATTGCCTAGATATCTAACAATCCAAAAACCTAATTGTGTTAATAGGCTTTCGGTATCTAGCTTTGCTGCATCAATCAAACCACCACCTTTTGATGGTTCAAATTACAAACGTTGGCAAGAGCGGCTTATACTGTGGTTAACACTATCGAGAGTGATCCATGTGAAAGAGGGTAAGCCTGAACAATTATCTCCAGAGGAAGGGAGTGCGTTCGATGAGGTTGATATCCTCTTTCGAGGCTTGATCATTAGTGTTCTCGGTGATAACCTGGTGGATTCTTATATCCGGCTGCCAACTGGCAAAGCATTGTGGGATGCTCTTGAGGCTCAATATGGAGTATCTGACGCCGGGAGTGAGTTGTATATCATGGAGCAGTTCCTTGAGTACAGGATGGTCGAAGACCGTTCTGTAGTGGAACAGGCTCATGAAATACATACTCTGGCAAAAGATCTCAAAAATTGCAGCAAAGAGTCCCCATGTGTGTTACCCAATAAGTTTGTGGCCGGAGGTATAATCTCTAAGCTGCGACCTTCTTGGAGGGACTTTGCTACTTCTCTAAAACACAAGAGACAGGAGTTCACAATAGATGGACTCATAGGGACTCTTGATGTTGAGGAGAAGGCGAGAGCAAAGGACATACGTGGGAAAGGAGTTGTTGGTGCTTCAAGTGCCAATCTTGTTCAGAAGAACAACTCCCACAAGAACAAGAAAAAGCCACCGCAGAACCAACCAAAGACTAAGAAGACAACCACTTTTAAGAAGAAGAAGAAGAAGACGGGAGCTTGCTATGTGTGCGCTAGTACGGATCACTTTGCTGCAAAGTGTCCGAACCGCAAAGGCAACGACTCCGCCAACATGGTTATTAGCGAGCCTGGAGGAACATCGGGGTACGGTAATTTATTACCTACTGTTCTTTCAGTCTTTGGTTCACCCGAGTGGTGGGTTGACACTGGTGCTAATATTCATGTTTGTGCTGATACTTCTTTGTTCTCTTCTTACCAGACCGGCGGGACTTCCTCCTTGCTGATGGGGAACGGATCACATGCGCGTGTTCTTGGTGTTGGTACGGTAAATCTGAAGTTTACTTCGGGGAAGACCGTGCAGCTGAAGAACGTGCAGCATGTCCCCACCATCAAGAAGAATTTAGTCAGCGGCTCTCTACTGTGTAGAGATGGTTTCAAATTAATCTTTGAGTCCAATAAATGTATCTTGTCTAAGTTTGGTACTTTTGTTGGAAAAGGTTATGAAAGCGGAGGCTTGTTCCGTCTTTCTTTGTTAGATGTTTGTAATAAAATTGCATACAATGTTATTAACGTTGATGAAACAAATGTTTGGCATTCGAGGCTTTGTCACATTAATTTTGGTTGTATGATGCGCTTAGCTAATTTGAGCTTAATTCCAAAGTTCACTTTTGTCAAAAATTCTAAGTGTCATGTATGTGTTGAATCAAAACAAACTCGTAAGCCTCATAAGACCGCGGAGGCAAGGAGCTTGGCACCCTTAGAATTAATTCATTCCAATTTGTGCGAAATGAATGGAGTGTTGACAAAAGGTGGTAAAAAATATTTCATGACTTTGATTGATGATAGTAATAGATTTTGTTACATCTATTTGTTGAAGTCAAAAGATGAAGCTTTACACTACTTTAAAATCTATAAAGCTGAAGTAGAAAACCAACTTGAGAGAAAGATCAAAAGAGTTAGGTCAGATCGTGGTGGCGAGTATTTCTCAAATTTATTTACTTTATTCTGCGAGGAACATGGTATTATTCATGAGAGGACGCCTCCCTATTCACCTCAGTCAAATGGGGTTGCCGAAAGAAAGAACCGCACTCTAATGGATTTGGTTAACGCCATGTTAGATACAGCGGGACTTTCCAAGGAATGGTGGGGTGAGGCTATATTGACTGCATGTCATGTCCTAAACCGTGTTCCTACAAAGAATAAAGAGATAACTCCATTCGAGGAATGGGAGAAGAAAAGGCCAACACTGTCATACTTACGTACATGGGGTTGTTTGGCAAAAGTGAGTGTGCCAATAACCAAGAAACGTAAGATTGGACCTAAAACTGTGGATTGTATCTTTCTAGGTTATGCTATTCACAGCGTTGAATATAGATTTTTAATAGTGAAACCTGGAGTACCTGACATGCATGTTGGTACTATAATGGAGTCCAGAGATGCTACATTTTTTGAAAACATTTTTCCCATGAGAGATGAAACAAGTTCATCTAGGCAAGAGTTCATCGAGGATGATGGCTCTGCTGAGCCGATAGAACACAATGAACATACACTTGTAGAAAATCCTGAGGAGGATAACAATGATGCTCCGAGAAAGAGCAAGAGACAAAGGATTATAAAGTCTTTTGGTGATGATTTCATTGTATACCTCATAGATGATACACCCAGAACCATTGAAGAGGCATATTCATCTCCTGATGCTGACTATTGGAAGGAAGCAGTAAGGAGTGAGATGGATTCTATTATGTCTAATGGAACCTGGGAGGTCGTTGAACGTCCTTATGGATGTAAACCGTTTGGATGCAAGTGGGTGTTCAAGAAAAAGCTTAGGCCAGATGGTACTATTGAAAAGTACAAGGCTAGGCTTGTGGCCAAGGGTTATACCCAAAAAGAAGGAGAAGATTTCTTTGACACTTATTCACCAGTTGCCCGATTGACCACAATTCGAGTGTTACTTTCCCTGGCAGCCTCTTATGGTCTTCTCGTTCATCAGATGGACGTTAAGACGGCTTTCCTCAATGGAGAGTTAGAAGAGGAGATCTATATGGATCAGCCGGATGGGTTTGTATCAAAGGGTCAAGAAGGAATGGTTTGTAAGTTGTTAAAATCTTTATATGGTCTCAAGCAAGCGCCTAAGCAGTGGCATGAAAAGTTTGATAGAACTTTGACCTCTGCCGGCTTTGTTGTGAACGAAGCTGACAGATGTGTGTACTATCGCTATGGTGGGGCTGAAGGAGTGATTTTGTGCTTGTATGTGGATGACATACTGATCTTTGGCACTAGCCTTAATGTGATTAAGAAAGTCAAAGAGTTTTTATCTCAAAATTTTGAGATGAAGGATCTGGGAGAAGCTGATGTTATCCTTAATATAAAACTGGTAAAAGAGATCAATGGTGGGGTGATTCTTACACAGTCTCACTATGTGGAGAAGGTGTTAAGTCGCTTTGGTTATAGCGACTATAAACCTGTCTCAACACCATATGATGCCAGTTTAATTCTTAGAAAGAACAAAAGGATAATGCGAGATCAGCTGAGATATTCTCAAATCATTGGTTCATTAATGTATTTAGCGAGCGCTACAAGACCTGACATCTCGTTTGCTATAAGCAAACTGAGCCGGTTTGTTTCAAACCCGGGAGATGATCATTGGAAGGCTCTTGAAAGAGTAATGCGCTATCTGAAGGGGACAATGAACTATGGAATTCACTACACCGGGTACCCAAGGGTACTAGAAGGGTATAGTGATTCAAATTGGATTTCTGATGCTGATGAGATAAAGGCCACAAGTGGATATGTGTTTACACTTGGTGGTGGAGCTATTTCCTGGAAGTCTTGGAAGCAGACCATCTTAACGAGGTCAACTATGGAAGCAGAACTCACAGCATTAGATACCGCCACTGTTGAGGCTGAGTGGCTTCGTGAGCTCCTTATGGACTTGCCGATAGTTGAAAAACCGTTACCGGCAATCCTAATGAACTGTGACAATCAAACGGTAATTGTCAAGGTGAATAGTTCAAAGGATAACATGAAGTCATCTAGACATGTGAAAAGGCGGTTGAAATCTGTCAGAAAATTGAGAAACTCCGGAGTTATAGCCCTGGACTATGTTCAGACGGCTAAAAATCTGGCAGATCAGTTTACAAAGGGTCTTTCACGAAATGTGATAGACAATGCATCTATGGAATTGGGCTTGAGACCCACGTGAGTCATTCTATAGTGGAAACATGTCCTATGTGATCGGAGATCCCGTGAATTAGGATGGTGAAACAAACTAAAGTCTGACTGTTAGAAGAGAACATTTGTGAAAAGGGCTCATTCCGTGTATAAGGTGCATTTCTCTTCTAATCTGTATGGCAGGTTGGTCTATACCTTAATGTGTGCCAGGTGGTTTCTTTTAAACAAATGAGTTGTTTTCTTGAAACAAAGATGTTGTCCTACAGAACATCTGAAAGGAACACACCTATATGAGTTTGACCACTGGTCATGGTCTATGAGAATTGGGTATTCTCTAGAAACTCATGAAGGGCCTGGAGTATGACTTATAAGTTCCAAACCGCGGGGATGCTTTTGCAGCCTAGTACCAGTGTAGGCCTCTGGTCAAACTTGTTTGCACAAAACTGGCAATTCAAGGCATAGTCCATTGCACAGTTGTGAATAAATGTAGCCTTTGTCCTAGATGGGAGTTCAACTTAACAGTCTCTGTCGAATACTGGTATATCAATGAGGGAATGAGGGCATTTCTAGTGTGGCTTGAATTTCTTGGTGGGGATTGTTGGAGTAATGGGCTTGGCCCATTCATTCTAAAGCATTAAAAGAATTTAAAGCCCACTATTAATGCTAGGGAATCAATGCTTAATTCCGTACCGGGAATTAAGGAGGATCTCAACCGACTTAAAAGGTGGACTTCGTGTACACCACTTGTGAAGCCGGTAAGAGGAGGACAGTGAACCACACGCGCGCACGCTCGCTCGCCTCCCCGAGCCGGGCCGTGGCCGTGGCCGGGGCCGAGGCTGCGGCGCGGCGCGGCCGGCCGGCCGGACGGGCGGTGCGGTGCGCGTGCGCGTGCGCGGCCGGACGTGACGTGCAGGTGCCGGTGCGGTGCGACGTGATGTGCTGAGATGAGAAGGATGTTTTGCAGTAAAGAGTGTTAAAACAGAGGGTTAATGTCGTCACTAATGACCGGACATTGAAGGCTCTTTACGACGTCCAGGTTCGTTGAACCTGAGGCACATTAACTGCCGCTCATCAAAGCCATTCATGACGTCCAGGTTCGTTGAACCTGAGGCATCTCGTGCCTATATAAACCAGCACCCTCTCCTCTCATCCTCACTCATCTCAAGCACTCATCCAGGTACTCCTCTTCAGGAGACCTCTCCCTTCTCCCTTTGCTGCTTTATGCCTTCCCCACCGCTAGCACTGCACGCACAGGTCTAGCGAGAGCAGGGCCTCCGGAACCTCTGCTCGCTCAAGGTCCTGCGCGGGATGCGGGCAATTAGATTTTTGGGGAGCGTCTTGACGCGACTGCTCGCTCCCTGAACGACTCCTTCGTCTACTTCCCGGCGTAACCGCTCGTGCGAACGACTACTTCGTCTACTTCCCGGCGTGACCGTTCGTGGGACGACTACTTCGACTACTTCCCGGCATAACCGTTCGTGGGACTGCACTGCGAACATCTTACTGCATCGACATAGTTCGGCTACTTCGAGCAAGGCCAGTCGAATATCATGTCTATTCCAGCTGGTAACGGCGCAACCGGTGCCTCCGGCACTGATCCCGCCTTGGAGTACTTACTAAACCTACTCTGGTTTAATTCTTTGTTCATGCTTATTAGTGAGAATAACATGAACACATGCACATATCTTGTACACACATTATCACTCATCTATATCATGAAATTGATATTAATATTTAGAATTAAAATATACCGAAAATTGCCTAGATATCTAACAATTTCGGCAAAAAAAACAGGAACAAGAAAAAATCGGCAGGAACAGGAACAGAAAAAGGAGGGATCTTCTCCCGACCGTTTTCACAGTTACTGTATTGTATACCGGAATTCCCGTCAGTTGTTCTCGTTTTCGGCCTGCGAAGCAATTCAGCCCACTACCCACAGCACAGGCGCCTCCCACCCTCCCGCGGTAACATCCCGGCCCGGCCCAAAATCCTCCAAACCGCAAACCTGGTCTCCTCCTTCCGCTCGGAACCCATCTTCCGGTCCACAGCCTTGTCTCCTCCTTCCCGTACGCCCGTCCTTATCTACTCGACTACTCCGTAGTTATCTCGTTTCCTTTTTCTTTCACGTTCCTCTCTCTCATCAAAGCAGATGCGGGAGCGGGGTGGCCGGCTGTGTGGGAGCAGGAGCGGGGTCGCCGGCCCCATGTGCTCTCGCCTCGGCGGCACGGTAAGCCTGTTGCCCAGCAGCGCAGCGCGAGGGGAGCGGCGGCGCACCGGGGGCCGCGCAGAGCAGCAGAGATGGGGAGCATCGGCGATTTCGGCGGGCAGGCACGTCGTGCGGAGCTCCTCGGCAGAGCGTCAGAGCGCTGGGTCCTAGCGTGCATTTTCAGTTATAACTTTTGTTTATTGGTTTAAAATTTCTTTCCGAAGTTCTGTGTTCACCACTATATATTCAAAAATTTTATCTCTAAATTTTCTCCGCACTCTTCCGAATATTTGGTTTGCAAAATATATTTGATTTAAAAGTTTTGTACAGATAATTTGTCTATGTATAATAACTTTTGTGTCATATAGGGCCGAACTAAACACTGTTTAAATGAAACTGACCAGTGAGCGTTTCTGAATTTGCAATCATTTCATAAAAAAAAACTAGACGTAGACAGTGTGGAACATCCAATTATATGCCCGTCGTATATTTAAATTCACACCTTATTTTCTTTCCTGTCGGTTTTAACCAGAAATAGAAAAAAACAAAGGAATCACAGTCTTTCAGAAAATCTAAACGAAAAAAAAAGAGATCCTATTGGCCTGACTCCAACAACATTAGATTCATTCGTTCAATTAATTAAGGCTAATGGCATTCCATCAAAATATTCCAACGCTGTGTATATGTGTACTACGTAGTCTATATAAGCTGATACAACAAGGCACGTAACTTTTTTCAAGTCTACCTAAGGGCATGTACAATCCATAGACGGGATTCCGTCTCTAACCGCCTCGAATCTACCATACAGACACAGACTACTGGGTCTGTCTCTAAAGCTATTTAATGCTTTATATATAGGTAGGATCAACATGTAAATAAATTTTTGTATACTATTGTGTGGTTAGTTGATAGAAATATATGGAGCATAAATAAGAGCAACAAAATTACAATATTTTCGAGAAACATCAATAATAATTATATTATGCATAGTTCAAACGACTTTCTTGACTAATTTATTGCCATGTAGTGTCGGCTTTTTGGAAGCAGACAACTTTATTTTCTGTTTGTGATTCCAAATAGATGCAATAAAGTTCCTCTTAAAGTGGTGATAAACTGCAATGCTAGCAGCTTAATTCGAAGTCTACCTTGAGGGATAGAAATCAAACAGTACAAGAGCTGGAGTAGAAATACCAACCGCGCAAGTAAAAGACAAAATAAAAAGTGATCTTAGCGGAGTAGAAACCGTACCATGGATTTGGCGACAGCGGCGCAGTACAAGTCCAGCTTCCTTTTGAGCCCAGCCGCGTAGGCGGCGGGGTTACCTTCGCCTCCACCGCAGGGCAGCTCCACCACCACCTCGTCATCGATGCCGTCCACCATTCTTCGATGGACTCGTTTTCTTTTTCTCCAACAACCACGTACTCGATGAGGGGGAAGGCTGGGAACTTGGAGCAACCTGAACAATCGTGGACAGTGAAGACGGGGGGGAGGGAGCATATTTATAGCAGTAACGCTGGTAGCGCAAGTTGGCAACAAATGAAAACTATCTCGGCATTTCTCGTGCCAGGTAAAACGTATAGGAGTTGCATTTCTTAAATAATATCGGAAAAGGTGCTAGTTTTGATCATATGGGCTCCAACTTTAACAAGCCACAAGTGGAACCAAACTTACAGCTTTTGGTCTCAGATTTATAATCCAGATATCTTATACATTCTAACAATCTAACAATCCACTCAAACTTAGATTGTTACCACTGGGTTGTGGGCATGATGGGAAATTACACACACTTCCAAGGACTCTATCTATTGGGACTTCAATACGGTTAAGTGCATTGTAGACTTTTAAGTTTTGACATGCAAACCTAAGGGCAATCCCAACCCATAGTGTCTATAGGTAGTATCTATATTGCCACATCATCAAGACACCACCTTTACAAAATACACTCTAAAGCATAACACGTGATGTCTTAGTATGGATTCATATTAAAGTCACTCTCTTTTCTCCACCTATAATATTTGTTCTTCATTTATTATGAAGACATCATCTCATTCCCAAGGCAAACTTATAGTGTCTAGCGTATTGATTTACATGTTGACAGGTCTTACATGAGACCTAGTTTCTTCCTCTTTCTCTCCTCTCTCTCTCTCTCTTATTTATTATGGTGCCACATAAGTGTTGGGTATTTTAACGATGCGAAATAAATCTGCAAGCGCACGGATACCGTCGTAGCTTTCACCCGTGAGTATTCAAGGGTATCGTATCCACAGGGAACGTGTGTGCACTAACTTCTAACTTAGTCGGTCCAAGGACATACAAAGATAAGTGGCGAGGATGGAGAGGATTCCTGCGGTAGCACTAAAGATGAGTTAAAGGTCGATTTCTCGGCCAGAATACTCGCTTCGGGCACCGGCTTACCCCTGAAATGGTCAGGAGACTCCGGCCAATAGCTCTACGCTATATCCGAATGTGGAGGACTACGAAGGACCGACAGGGCTGTCACCACCTACGGCCTATCTCACGGACCGTGGGATATAAGGCAAACGAAGGTAACCCTTAGCCCAGACACCATGTCTGTGCTACTGATTACTACCATAGTCTAACTACGTTTGAGCTCTCGTAGCAAACTATGGCACTCTGTATAAATACAGAACGATGAACCCGTGAGTAAGAGAACTGATCTCACTCAAGTAATAGTACTATGCAAGAACAGGAATCACAAATACCAACTTACTTTACTCAGAAAGAAGCTAGCATCCGTAGAGGTATAAGACCGGAGAAGACCGCCGACAGGCCCGGTGCTTCCCAAAACTACTCCTCACCCTCCTCCTACTCTAAGCACTAGCCTCAGCAGGGCCTCGCCTTTGAAATGGAGCACTACATCTTCTCTTGAGTGGTGTGTGAGGTCCCTTGGTGGTGTGTGATGTGAGGGGTGAGGGAGGCCCCCTTTTATAGCCCAAGAAGGTCGGTTCCCGCCAGAATTATTCACAGCCCAGCTTCTGCAAACTAGATTCCGTAATCCGAGAACCAAATATCACGGCATATGAAAATGTCCCACTCGTACGTCGTGTAGCAATCCAACGTTCCATCTTTTTAAACACAAATATGGACATGTATAGACACACGTACGCTCACCTGTATTAACTGATAAACATACGTTCAATCCACGGGTCGGAAAATATTGATATTGATAAAATATTACTGATATCTTGCAGGTGATTGACGCCATCGCAACTAGAAAACGGGTTAATGGCAGCGGAGCGAGGGAGGGGAGTGGGGTGTATGGATTTTTTTTAGTCAAAAAGGTTAGCAATTATCTCTGTGACTTAGTATTTAATCTTTTTAGATGTAATTTGGTTTGTAAATGTGATGATTATTTTTATATGTAGTTAGCACCTGATTTTTATACTTGTGAAGTTATATTATTTTTTATACATATGATAATTATTTTCAGATGTAGTTAGCATCCGATTTAGTTTATAATTATTATATTAATTATTATGCATATAATAATTAATTATTTAGATATAGTTAGCAATTGGGTTAGTTTGGTATTGTTATCAATGAATTATTTTGACACTCTAATTATGTATATAAAGGAATTGTGAACCTTAACACTTCAAGGATAAGAGAATAATTGTGAATGAGATAACTCATTCTGAATTAATCCCTTGTCCCGGAAACTGCCAAGGTTCTCTAAAAGTCTAAACAAACTGAAAAGTGTCAAAATTAATTATTTTCAGATGTAGTTAGCACCTGATTTAGTTTATAGTTGTTATATTTACTATTCATGTGATAAATTTTTTTAGATGCAGTTAGCACCCAATTTAGTTTATAATTGTTATATTAATTATTATGCATATAATAATTATTTGTTTAGATGTAGTTAGCAATTGTGTTAGTTTACTATTGTCTTATACATGTGATATTTTTTTTAGATGTGGTTAGCAAGTGATATAATTTATTTTTTTTACAATAATTATTACACACGTGAGATAGCGTATTCAATTTTTGTTCAAATTTTGTACAATGAAAGAGTTATTTTGACACTCTAATGACGTATGTAAAAGAATTGTGAACCCGGATTGTTCAAAAATAAGGAACTAATTGTAAATGTGACAACTCATTCTGAACTAATCCCTTATCCTCGAGCAATCAATGTTCTAAGAAAGTCTAAACAAAATAAAGAGTGCCAAAATATTAGTAATGACTTGTGCATCCAATTATCGGTTAATTTGTAACTAATGTTTAATCCATAGAAATGACTTTGCAACACGATGCATTGGTAGATTTATCAATTTTTTAAATTTATTTGATAAGTGTAGTGAATTCTATCCATTTGAACATAATAAATTTGTTGATTTACTCCTTATTTTTCTAGATGAGTCGGCGATGGATGTACAACGCCGATCGGCAGTCAATTGAGTTCATTAATGGTGTGCATGAATTCAATGATGTGGCCAGAAACACAAGTATGACGGTTTCATTCATTTTCCACTTAAATTTTCTGTAAGAATGAGAAGGATTACTCCTCAGTAAGAACCATCTACAGTCACTTGTTCGCAAGAGGTTTCATGCGCATCTACTATGTTTGGACCAAGCATCGAGAAAGAGAGATAATGCTGGATAATGACGACGAAGAAGAGGGTAGGATTACTAACTTTGAAGATACTGCAATGAGTGAGCCGGAAGAGGATGCTAGAGGACATGCTGCAGAAGATGATCCTGGTCATACGCTGCGCGAAACGGAGGAAGTCTGCGAAATTGAATAGGAATAGAAAGATCTAAATCATATGTTGGAGTACTACAGAACATTGAGATGATATTTCTATCATTTTTCAATATTATGATGCATCTCCTGGTTGACCTAGTCAAAGAAATTAGTATTCTCGGTCTTATTTTCCCCATAATATATTTTCTTTTGAACGATACTTTACAGTCTTAAAGAAATAGATTCGTAATCATACTCATCCGAAAAGGAAGCATTGCCAAGGGTTATGTGATGGAGGAGGTCATTGAATTTTCTGTTGATTTTGTGGATGAACTTTGCTCGATTGGGGTTCCAGTATCACGGCATGAGGTGTGGCTGATTAGAAAGGGCACACTTGGAAAGAAATCAGTAAATGCTAATGACAGTTCCACAAAGCACACCTCACAGTTCTGCAACAATCATCCTTGGTAGCTCCGTATATGGAGGAGCACATGCAGATGGTCCGAAGCAAGTGCCCTATGAAGTCTGAAACCTCAAAGCATCACAACAATAATTTAGCATTGCCACCTACTTGCAGAAGGAGCTTATGGGCAATATTGAAATTCATGAGCAACTAGCCTACCTAGCTAGCATCCAATTCAATCTTGACGTACCAAGGATATGAAATTAATTGGTACACATTTTACACAAGAGCCCAAAACAACAAGAGCACCAATTAAAATAGTGGTGTCCATATGGATGCCGTAGACTCTAATGACAAAAGGAACTCATATTTTGGTTACAGATTCCTCAATTTCGTAGCCAATGGGTGAAGCTGATTGGAAAACATGCTGATATCGATGAGCACGGAATGACAACAGTAAATCTCAAAAAGCTTGGATATCAAGATGAACCATTCGTCCTAGCTAAGGATGTCACTCAACAAAGGACTATCAGAAGGTGATGAGACAAAGCGCCACATGGTTTTGGCAGGTAAAAGAAAAATCGCAGGAGTTAACGATGTCACAAATGAAGAATATAACAAGATTGAAGACAGACTCCGTTCGCAGTGGAGGTTGAGACATGTATCCTTTTATATAAAGAGGAGGCTCCCTACGCATGCTATGATCATAATGAAAGGACGATTATAAAGTGATCCATAACTAATATTCCATTAATTAGTTGAATAATTATCTCATGTAATATTTCCATCAACATTAAGTATTTTTACTCATCATGTAATATTTAATATTTCTTTTCAACATTTAATATTACATTAGTTTCAGCTATTTGTAATATTATTTGTTAATTACACACACTCTCTCACATGGACACTCACACTCTCTCAACTTAGTCACACTCACTCTCTCTCACACAACACACTCTTTCATAATAAAAAATATTTTTGTAACGTATATATGAACAATACTCATTCAAATAAAATCTGATTTTTTTGAAGCTATATTTGATTTATTAGGAAATTAACAAATTCATTAGAGGAGCAGAAAAGAAAAAAAGGAAAGAAAACACCACTCACTCACGCATTTCAACTATTTATAATATTAAATTGTTAATTACACACAATCACTCTCACGCTCTGTCTTTGTTTCTCTCTCTCTCACGCCAACACACACTCACTCACTCACTCACATGCACCACACTTCAATAATATATAATATCTTCCTTAGATAGGTATAAAGAACACGCACCACACTTCAATAATATATAATATCTTCCTTAGATAGGTATAAAGAACACAGCATTCATATAATTTTGGTAATTTCTTTAGCCTATCATTATTTAGGATTTGAGACAAAAAAGACAAATAACTAAAGAAGTATATTTCCCCTACTTAGATATAAACAATAAAACATCCATTAAAATTTTGGAACTTTTAAAACCATATTTGATTTTTTTTACACAACTAAACACTTTGTGCAAAGAAATTAAGACAAGGACAAAAAAAACTAAAGAAAAATATTTTCCCTACTTATACATAAACAATAAAACATTCAACATTTTTTTCTAAATTGTCTAAATATGTATTCCTTTTTTTAAGAAATTAATTGGTTTATAATGAAAAGGCCCAAATGGGCGGGAGAGGAAAAAGGACCCCCACCTTTTGGTACAAGGTGAAAAAGTCACCCGGTACCAAATGGGGGTATTTTCTCATTCTCGCCCATTGAGGGCTTTGGTACCAGGTGAAAAGGCCACTTAGTACCTAATGAGCCTTAAGGTATCGAGGGAGTTTTTCATGCAGTGTCAAAGGCCCGAGCTATATAGGAGGTGCCCCTTCTTCCTCCTCGCCAACACCCTGTTGTTGATCATCACCGTCGCCCCACTCTATGCCCGCTCCGCGTCTTTTCCGATCCGTGCGGTCACGCCGCCCTACCCCGCGCCCGCGCCGCCACCACCTCTAGCTCCTCCTCCACGTGGGCCCGCCCCGGCCTCCTCTCCGCCAGCAGCCACGCGCAACTCCATGGATGCTCGCGCCCGCCACCTCTTCTCTGGCCTCCTCTTGGCCGCACCTGCCCGTCTGCGCTGCCTCCGCATCACCGCGCTCCTCTCCAATTCCACGCTCGCATCCTCAACCCGTGCCCTAGCCACTGCGTGCCCTCTACCTAGATCCGGTCGGCCACGCGCGCCTTCTACTCGCGCCCTGGCCACATCGCATGGACGCACCGCCACTAGGCCCCCCGACTGCGCCACTTCACTGCGTGTGCGCCACCCCACCGGCGCACGGCCACCTGATGGGTCGGCGCCTCCTGCAAGCGCCACGAGCACTAAAAGTAAGGGCGCCACAGCTGACCCCTTTCTATTATTTATAATTATTTTGTTTATAATCTATACAGACAAAAAATTCAATTATTTAGATAGAAATTTGTATTATTTATTTAGAAATTAGATTTATTTAGAACATTATTTATAATTTATATAGATAGAATTTTGATTTATTTATTTAGAAATTAGATTTAACTTGTTTATAATTTATATAGTTAGAGCTTTCTTTTATTTAGCTAGAGAACTTTTTTTATTTACATTTTCATTAAGTGTATGTACAATTACTTTACATTGTGTGTGTGTGTGTATATATATATATATTCAATAATGATGTACAATTACGTTTCAATAGGTTTTACCAACTTTAGGTTTAAATTAGAATATTTCTCTTAGGAATGACTAATAACTTTTGAATGTAGATTCTAATTAAAATTTGATGATGTCGCTCAATGTACTTAGGAATTTAGAATTTGGATAAATATGTACAATTACTTTACATTGTATATAAATTCAGTAATGATGTTCCAAAGACGTATAATTATGATTTATATATTAATTATTTGATATTTCAGTTTATTTAGAATTTATATTTAGTTTAAGTTAATTAGCTAACTTAGCATTTAGTGAATTTCGTGTACATATATTATTCGAGTGATGTAATTTCAAAGAGTCATACATATAATATTTTTTCTTGTTAAAGTGTTCCATGAATGCGCATGTGTTATTTGTAGATTTAATCATTTTATGTAATTTAGATTTAGATACTCTAAATGTTTAATTTCAACATACAACGTCCTCATTTTCTTATTGTAATATGTATAAAATGCATCCAAATGCATCCATGGTGATTTGATAAATTGCATCCATGTTGATTTGAACCCACGACATCGTGAGTTGCACGACCACTCCATACTACTACGCTACACATTGACTTATGACTGCTCAATGAATATTACCCTTTTATACTAACTTTTCTAAATATTCTACTATATTTTTAGATGCAAAATAATGTCGAGCAGAACAACCAACTTTTTTAGATGCAAAATATTGGGAACTGCAAAGTTTTAGATGTTGTCGAGCAGAACAACGAACTTTGATACTCTATGGCTTGCTTGAACATATTTCGTCGTGTGCAAATTAAATAAGGCTGAAGCAGAGAGGGCATACACCATAGAAATAATATCTTTTTTTGGGGGGAACCATAGAAAGAATATCTCCTGTAGTTGAACTGGTGGTCATCAGGCGACTCAACTAAAAGGTACTCGGTTCATCCCCCCCAACAACAAAAAGGTACACGGTCTGTTCATCCCCCTCCCGACCCCAACTTGCGTCCCAAGTGGCCGTCTGGATAGGTCCTAGTGTCCTGACAGGGGGCGTCTTTGCACTCCACTCGCCCGGTCCCTATCCGCTCGTACGTTATCGAAATATCGCAGCCTTGCTCGGCTGTCATGCTCATAGACTCCTAGTACTACAAGTACGTCGTCCCCGTTCATGTGGTCAGTGACAATGCCGGTTTACCAAGAAGCTTCCGAAGAACCTCTAGAATTTTAGAGGAACGACAGTTTGAAAGTGATCGGGTGCTCTAATATAAGAGGAGGAGGGGGTGAATTAGACACTATTAAAACCTTAACTTATGGCTCCAACTAATTTGTACAAAAATTAAACTAGATCAAGCTATCTAGATGTACAACTACGGTTCACCTTAGTATGAAACCCTCATCCCAAAAGAGTTTTGCAACCAATAGCCAATCCTAGTAAGATACTACACTAAGAAAGTAAAGGCACATAAGTTGCAATATGAAATGCGGAAGCTTAAAGGGAGGGATGAGAAAAAGCGAACTCTCGACACGAGGATTTATCCTGTGGTTCGGATTGCCACAAAGGCGCTCCTACGTCCACGTTGTTGAAGCACTCACGAAGAGTATCGCTTCCCGGCAATTAAGTCTCTTCCGCAAACACAATCACGATCACCTTGATCCCGATCTTCACTAAGGGAGATTGCCCACGAAGAAGGGGTCTCCGTTCCCCGCACAATGTCGTCGACGCCGCTCCACACCAAGCCGGAGAGTCATTAACTTGCCGGCGAGCCACCAATTGCTCCAAGGGGCCGGCGCACCGTAATACAAGTATGGTTCACTCTAGAACCAGCCACAAGGATCTCAACCTTGCTTGTTCACTCACTCAAGAGCTAATCTAGCACTCACACTTTGCAAAGCTAGTGCTAAAACCTAAGGATATGATTAATGAGCTCTTGTATGGCTTGGAGGTGTTCTTGTGTGTGTATGAGATGTCTTGGGACTACAGCAAGCTTCAAATGGCCGGGGAACTTATATATATATAGGCCACAAACTTGAACTAGCCGTTTGGAGCTATTGGACACATTTCTGCGTAGGCATCGGAACTTCCGATGCAGGGCGTCGGATCTTCCGATCACTCACAGCAACTGAAGTAGCCGTTGGCTTCTCTGACACAGTTGCAGTAACTCCAGGGACCATTGGTTAAACCGATGCTGAAGGTGTTGGTTCAATCGGTCACACACAGCAACTGAAGTAGCCGTTGGGCCTCCCTCTTCTGCTGTCGTCATTGCTCTGATGGTATGCTCCGATGCACCGTCGATTAAACCGGTGCTGAAGGCTTGGCTCCTGGGCACTTGACATTGTCTCTGGAACATGGTACGTTGAATGCACCGATGCTTGTTTTGATATCGTCGGTTCAACCGGTGCTTTACTTGCTCTTCATTTGATCTCCAGAGGCGCTCAGTCTTGCACCAAATACTAGGGCGTCGGATCTTCCGACAACCATCGGATGCACCGATACTCATCGGTTCTTCTGGTGCCTCTGTTTTCTGCAGAACTCGTCCAATTCAGCGTCTCTTTGAGTTCTTTCTTCGTGTTTTGGTTTGTATGGCCTTTTTGCTTCATTCCTGGGATCTAGAAATATTCACTTAACAAAATCATTAGTTCCATTGATTGCGCTGTCATACGATCACCAAAATCACTCGAAATGGCATAAATGGTGCCATATTCGTTACAATCTCCCCTTTTTAGTGATTGATGACAACACAATCAAAACAAGCATAAAATTTGCAAGAATTGACAATTTAAACTACTTACACTTGCTTGAACATATTTCGTCGTGTGCAAATTAAATAAGGCTGAAGCAGAGAGGGCATACACCATAGAAAGAATATTTTTTTTTTCGGGGAACCATAGAAAGAATATCTCCTGTAGTTGAACTGGTGGTCATCAGGCGACCCAACTAAAAGGTACTCGGTTCATCCCCCCCCCCCCCCCCCCCCAAAAAAAAAGGTACACGGTCGGTTCATCCCCCTCCCGACCCCAACTTGCGTCCCAAGTGGCCGTCTGGATAGGTCCAAGTGTCCTGACAGGGGGCGTCTTTGCACTCCACTCGCCCGGTCCCTATCCACTCGTACGTTATCCAAATATCGCAGCCTTGCTCGGCTGTCATGCTCATAGACTCCTAGTACTACAAGTACGTCGTCCCCGTTCATGCATGTGGTCAGTGACAATGCCGGTTTACCAAGAAGCTTCCGAAGAAGCTCTAGAATTTCAGAGGAACGACAGTTATTTGGCTCATAGAAGTGATTATCGGAAATGCTTGCACCACTCAACGTTCGCACAAAATTAAACATGCCTCCCGCCGAATCATCGCTGAATGTAACACCAAACAAAAATGATTGAATTTGAATTGTTTTTATTTCACAAAAAAGAGAAGCCTTTTTGTTTTTGTTAAAAGAAATCCATTTTTCTTTCTTCTGTCCTTTTCTTTCTTTTTGGCCTAGCCCATCTTCCTCTCTTTTCTTCTCTAGGCTGGCCCAGTTCTTTGTGTTATGAAGAAATTAGGATTAGTTATCAATTTTTATAATAGTTAGTTTGATTAGTCATTAGGCGGTTATTTTTCACCAAAGGGTCATCACGAAAGGGTCAATTCCAAGGGACACCGTATCCTTTCGGCTTATTTTATATTTATATATATATATATGTAATCAATCCCATCAATGAGAATCAATCATTCCATTCTACTCTTAATGTTAACACGTTATCACGCACGCATACTCTCTATTGAGAGTAAGAAGGCGAAGAGGCCAGAGAGTCTTGCCGGAGAACTCGCCGAGTTCATGCGAGAACAGAAACATCTCGCCGAGGCCCACCCCAAGAAAACTTGCGAGATGAAGCACCGGGCACGATGGCCTCTGCACCACCATGACGGATTCACCATATCCATTCGAGGATTCCTCAAAGGTAAGGATACAAAAGCCCCGGAAACAGGAATTCAGACCTTCGATTTCATGGTGGCAGAGGTGTTGTGGAGCAAGGACACCACCGAGTCCTCCATAGCAGAACGGCCGGGGATTTGGCGCGGCACATGGAGCCCCGCCGCCCTAGGGCTCTCCTCCGGCAACCATGGCCGGCGGTGGCCGTGGGCCAGCCATGGCCGGCGCATGGGGTGTTGGCGGACCAAAGTAAGAGGGGGAGAAAAGGAGGTGCGGACGGGGGGTGTGAACGGCACCAGCGGCGTACGCAACCGGCGACTGCGGCGCTCGGTGTAGGCAACCGCGCGGCGGGGCACTGAAGAGGCGGCGGTGCTGCAGCACCGCGTGCGGCGCAGGGGCGGCGCGCGGCCCCAAACGGCGGCGGCGGCACGCTGCAAGGGGCGGCGCTTCGCGGAGGGGCGCAGGGGCAACGGCGGCGGAGCACATGGGAACCGGCGGCACACCCGCAAAGCAGCGGCGGCGGCGCCCTTTGCCCCCGAGGGGCCATGACGGTGCTTCAAGGGGAGGTGGCGGCTTGGGCCATTGCCAAACCGCCCCTACATCTTTATGCGGGTCTTCTTAGACCTGCATGGGCCGCCACAGCCTGGCTGAACCGGCCAATGGGCCTCACCCGCCCAGCAAGCCGCTAGCGGGCTTTGCCCGCCCGCCAGGCCGCCAGCAGGCCGCAAACGAGCCTCGCCAGCAGGCCGAACTGGCCAAGCTGGCGGAATTGAGCCGGGCCTCCTGATCTCATCTACAATTTCACACAAAGGCCCCTAGGTTTTTTACATATTTACATATTTTATTATATTCAGTACTAAATATTTATATTAGAGGCTCTAGATTATTCTGTTTTAACCTCTAGTCAACCTGCCTATACTCATTGGTCGCCGCCTTTCCTGCGGAAATATAAATAACACCTCGAAATACTCTCGGGTAAAATGCTACAGCGGTATTCTTGCGCTTGCGGAATTATCCATGGTTAATGAAATACATGCACCTTGTTCGGAATCTGCAAGTGTGGCTGCCTAGGAGCACCTAACCTAACGGTGGCACTGATAAATGCCAACAATCATTTCTGGTGTCATTGCCGGAGATGGGCCTAACAACCCTATTCTAGCGATGACGTTACAAACTGTCAACAACCACCTCACTCCTAATGTTCAAATTGTACTGTCTAACGTATTGGTTTACATGTTGACACTGAGTCTTGTATGAAACTCAGTTTCTTCCTCCCTTTCCAGTCTTTCTCTCTTATTTATTATGGTGTCACATAATTAAGCTAGAAGTTCTATACAGCGGTATAATTAATGCTATGAAAATCATCCTACATAGAAGGTTGAGAATGCCTTGATACTATTTGGTAGTTGCCCAGGATTTTTTTTTTATTTTCTCAAGTCCAGAAATCGGTGATCTGATGTAGGAATTGGGCAAAAATATAGCTCTGATACTCGTCCAAATATCTCTGAGTTCTGCACGCCACGAGAATCCAATTTGTTCGGGCATGGTTGCATTGGGCCAGTCCCTTTTTAATAACAACAGATATGGGCCACCGCATTACACTACGTACGGGTACAGAGATGGGTATGGCCGACCACGACGGGGGGCACAAAGCACGGTGCACCTCGGCCCTCTCTCTCTCTCTGGCAGTGCAGAAGCCGCATAAAGGCTTTGAGTTCGTCTCCCTACTTTTTTGCTTGGAGCAATTTTTTTCAAGGAATGGACACGGAATTTTGCTTCCGTCGTGGCTCTATTTAATTATTTTATAAGAATCAAACCCCTTTTAAAAATGGCCTACATAGAAAAAGAGTTACAAATTTATACCTATTGAATCTTCCACAGCATTGGGAAGCATCTCCCAGATCCCATCTTGTTCAACCTTCAGGCCCTGCTAGGATGCTTCTCACGCAAGAGGTACAGAGTGATAGAGAGGGATATGTAGGCGAGAAGCATTGCAAGTATGTAGGCCAAACTGTCCTAACTGACCCCATTGATTTGGTGGAAACAGATATCAAGAGGAGATACATGCATGTGAAGAACATGATGCGCGCGTGACGGCAACAGGCTGCAAAGCCTGCGCACGCACCAGACGGGAGACAGGAGCCGAAGGCTACCATGCTCCAAACGGTGCACAGCAGTCCCAGGCGATACATCATGGCACGCTAAATAAGGATGAAAGAGTTGACGTTTTATATGGATCAACACACGAACGCACTAGGTCGCGTGGCGCGAGGAGGGGCTCGAGGAGAGACCCAGAAAAAGGGAGGGGACGGCTTCTTCTCCCCCCAAAAAGAGACGGCAGAGCTGGTGCACGAGCTCTGCCCTTGTACTCTCTGATTGATTCTCCAGTAAGAAATATACAGACAAGCAGGATGTAGGACTGTTATCTTCCAGGAGGCCTGAACCTGGGTAAAAGGCCCCCGTGTGCTCTTTATTCTCTCACAAGCTATTGTAGGAGTTTACACCATGTTCATCCCCTGTCCGAATCTCAAAAGAGCGGTTAATCCTAACCCCCATGTGGTTTACAACGACAGCGCCCCTCCTATTTCATCAAAAAAAATCTAGTTACTAACCAAATTGGGAGGTTAATGGTCATCGTATCATTATCAAAGTATCACCCGAAGGTCGTGTGATGTGAGGGGTGATGGAGGCCCCCTTTTATAGCCCAAGAAGGTCGGTTCCCGCCAGAATTAAATATAGAAACCCTGGGCACCGCCTTCATGAGGATAAGGATGACCTTTCCGCCAAAGATGAGGCCGAGAGGGGCCGACATGGGGCCGGCCGACCCTGTGGTTCGGCCGGCCCATAAGTGTCGCCTCTCGCGCCGCCTTTCGTCTTGGACACTGCTAAGAGGGCCCCCAACTTGTGTATGTCGGTGCCGGGGCTTTGTTCGTCTGTTTTCTATGTCAAATGGGCCTCTTTTGGATGTGTAACGCAGCAGCGATGTTTTGTGTATCTCTGTTGTGTCTTCTGCGTGTTTTCATGTTATTCCCGACTTGTGTCCCTGTAATCAACAATTCACCAACACTCATGGAATTCGTTAGTAATAACTCCTACCACTACTGTTGATGTTCTCTTTTCATGTCTTTATGCAGGAGTTGACGGCATATATTTTGGACTTAACAGCCGTCAACAACACCCCCACACTAGCTCTTTGCTCGTCCTCGAGTAAAGATTGAAGGACTAAGTTGGATGCATCTCCCTTGATATAACCTGCATACAAGTTATTCCAAGTTTCTTCCAATTCTTATGAAACTTTTTGAGTGGCTACCATATTTTTTTGGGTAATTGAAGAATGGAACAATAAAGACTTCGGGTTCCTAGATTCACAACCCAGCTTCATGGAGGGTTGGGAATGCCCTAACAACCCAATCCATACAAAATCCAGTTTGCCAGACATGCATGTACCTTTTAACTTTTTAACCTACAATTATTCACAACACAGCTTCTGCAAACTAGATTCCGTAATTCAAGAACCAAATATCACGGCATATGAAAATGTCCCACTCGTACGTCGTGTAGCAATCCAACGTTCCATCTTTTTCAACACAAATATGGACATGTATAGACACACGTACGCTCACCTGTATTAACTGTTAAACATACGTTCAATCCACGGGTCGGAAAATATTGATATTGATAAAATATTACTGATATCTTGCAGGTGATTGATGCCATCGCAACTAGAAAACGGGCTAATGGCAGCGGAGCGAGGGAGGGGAGTGGGGTGTTTGGATTTTTTTAGTCAAAAAGGTTAGCAATTATCTCTGTGACTTAGTATTTAATCTTTTTAGATGTAATTTGGTTTGTAAATGTGATAATTATTTTTATATGTAGTTAGCACCTGATTTTTATACTTGTGAAGTTATATTATTTTTTATACATATTATAATTATTTTTAGATGTAGTTAGCATCTGATTTAGTTTATAATTATTATATTAATTACTATGCATATAATAATTAATTATTTAAATGTAGTTAGCAATTGGGTTAGTTTGGTATTGTTATCAATGAATTATTTTGACACTCTAATTATGTATATAAAGGAATTGTGAACCTTAACACTTCAAGGATAAGAGAATAATTGTGAATGACATAACTCATTCTGAATTAATCCCTTGTCCTCGAAACTGCCAAGGTTCTCTAAAAGTCTAAACAAACTGAAGAGTGTCAAAATTAATTATTTTCAGATGTAGTTAGCACTTGATTTAGTTTATAGTTGTTATATTTACTATTCATGTGATAAATTTTTTTAGATGCAGTTAGCACCCAATTTAGTTTATAATTGTTATATTAATTATTATGCATATAATAATTATTTGTTTAGATGTAGTTACCAATTGTGTTAGTTTACTGTTGTCTTATACATGTGATATTTTTTTAGATGGGGTTAGCAAGTGATATAATTTATTTTTTTTACAATAATTATTACACACGTGAGATAGCGTATTCAATTTTTGTTCAAATTTTGTACAATGAAAGAGTTATTTGGACACTCTAATGACGTATGTAAAAGAATTGTGAACCCTAATTGTTCAAAAATAAGGAACTAATTGTAAATGTGACAACTCATTCTGAACTAATCCCTTATCCTCGAGCAATCAATGTTCTAAGAAAGTCTAAACAAAATAAAGAGTGCCAAAATATTAGTAATGACTTGTGCATCCAATTATCGGTTAATTTGTAACTAATGTTTAATCCATAGAAATGACTTTGCAACACGATGCATTAGTAGATTTATCAATTTTTTTACATTTATTTGATAAGTGTAGTGAATTCTATCCATTTGAACATAATAAATTTGTTGATTTACTCCTTATTTTTTCCAGATGAGTCGGCGATGGATGTACAATGCCGATCGGCACTCAATTGAGTTCATTAATGGTGTGCATGAATTCAATGATGTGGCCAGAAACACAAGTATGACGGTTTCATTCGTTGTCCACTTAAATTTTCTGTAAGAATGAGAAGGATTACTCCTCAGTAAGAACCATCCACAGTCACTTGTTCGCAAGAGGTTTCATGCGCATCTACTATGTTTGGACCAAGCATGGAGAAAGAGAGAAAATGCTGGATAGTGACGACGAAGAAGAGGGTAGGATTACTAACTTTGAAGATACTGCAATGAGTGAGCCGGAAGAGGATGCTAGAGGACATGCTGCAGAAGATGATCCTGGTCATACGCTGCGCGAAGCGGAGGAAGTCTACGAAATTGAATAGGAATCGAGAGATCTAAATCATATGTTGGAGGTCTAGAGAACATTGAGATGATATTTCTATCATTTTTCAATATTATGATGCATCTCCTGGTTGACCTAGTCAAAGAAATTAGTATTCTCGGTCTTATTTTCCCCATAATATATTTTCTTTTGAACGATACTTTACAGTCTTAAAGAAATAGATTCGTAATCATACTCATCCGAAAAGGAAGCATTGCTAAGGGTTATGTGATTGAGGAGGCCATTGAATTTTCTATTGATTTTGTGGATGAACTTTGCTCGATTGGGATTCCAGTATCACGGCATGAGGTGTGGCTGATTAGAAAGGGCACACTTGGAAAGAAATTAGTAAATGCTAATACAGTTCCACAAAGCACACCTCACAGTTCTGCAACAATCATCCTTGGTAGCTCCGTATATGGAGGAGCACATGCAGATGGTCCGAAGCAAGTGCCCTATGAAGTCTGAAACCTCAAAGCATCACAACAATAATTTAGCATTGCCACCTAGTTGCAGAAGGAGCTCATGGGCAATATTGAAATTCATGAGGAACTAGCCTGGCTAGCTAGCATCCAATTCAATTTTGACGTACCAAGGATATGAAATTAATTGGTACGCATTTTACACAAGAGCCCAAGACAACAAGAGCACCAACCAAATGAGTGGTGTCCATATGGATGCTGTAGATTCTAATGACAAAAGGAACTCATATTTTGGTTACAGATTCCTCAATTTCGTAGCCAATGGGTGAAGCTGATTGGAAAACGTGCTGATATTTATGAGCACTGAATGACAACAGTAGACCTCAAAAAGCTTGGATATCAAGATGAACCATTCGTCCTAGCTAAGGATGTCACTCAAGTTTTCTATGTTAAGTACATGTCTAGCAAATCCAAGAAGGACAAGTCTAGTAATAAATCAACAAAGGACTATCAGAAGGTGATGAGACAAAGCGCCACATGGTTTTGGAAGATAAAAGAAAAATCGCGGGAGTTAACGATGTCACAAATGAAGAATATAACAAGATTGAAGACAGACTCCGTTCGCAGTGGAGGTTGAGACATGTATCCTTTTATATGAAGAGGAGGCTCCCTACGCATGCTATGATCATAATGAAGGGACGATTATAAAGTGATCCATAACTAATATTCCATTAATTAGTGGAATAATTATCTCATGTAATATTTCCATCAACATTTAGTATTTTTGCTCATCATGTAATATTTAATATTTCTTTTCAACATTTAATATTACATTAGTTTCAGCTATTTGTAATATTATTTGTTAATTACACACACTCTCTCACATGGACACTCACACTCTCTCAACTTAGTCACACTCACTCTCTCTCACACAACACACTCTTTCATAATAAAAAATATTTTTGTAACGTATATATGAACAATACTCGTTCAAATAAATTCTGATTTTTTTGAAGCTATATTTGATTTATTAGGCAATTAACAAATTCATTAGAGGAGCAGAAAAGAAAAAAAAGGAAAGAAAACACCACTCACTCACGCATTTCAACTATTTATAATATTAAATTGTTAATTACACCCAATCACTCTCACGCTCTATCTTTGTTTCTCTCTCTCACGCCAACACACACTCACACACGCACCACACTTCAATAATATATAATATCTTCCTTAGATAGGTATAAAGAACACAGCATTCATATAATTTTGGTAATTTCTTTAGCCTATCATTATTTAGGATTTGAGACAAAAAAGAAAAATAACTAAAGAAGTATATTTCCCCTACTTAGATATAAACAATAAAACATCCATTAAAATTTTGGAACTTTTAAACCCATAGTTGATTTTTTTTTTACACAACTAAACACTTTGTGCAAAGAAATTAAAACAAGGACAAAAAAACTAAAGAAAAATATTTTCCCTACTTATACATAAACAATAAAACATTCAACATTTTTTTTTCTAAATTGTCTAAATATGTATTCCTTTTTTAAGAAATTAGTTGGTTTATAATGAAAAGGCCCAAATGGGCGGGAGAGGAAAAAGGACCCCCACCTTTTGGTACTAGGTGAAAAAGTCACCCGGTACCAAATGGGGGTATTTTCTCATTCTCGCCCATTGAGGGCCTTGGTAACAGGTGAAAAGGCCACTTAGTACCTAACGAGCCTTAAGGTATCGATGCAGTTTTTCATGCAGCGTCAAAGGCCCGAGCTCTATAGGAGGTGCCCCTTCTTCCTCCTCGCCAACATCCTGTTGTTGATCATCACCGTCGCCCCCATCTATGCCCGCTCCGCGTCTTTTCCGATCCGTGCGGTCACGCCGCCCTACCCCGCGTCCGCGCCGCCACCACCTCTAGCTCCTCCTCCACGTGGGCCCGCCCCGGCCTCCTCTCCGCCAGCAGCCACGCGCACCTCCGTGGATGCTCGCGCCCGCCATCTCTTCTCTGCCCTCCTCTTGGCCGCGCCTGCCCGTCTGCGTTGCCTCCGCATCACCGCGCTCCTCTCCAATTCCACGCTCGCATCCTCAACCCGTGCCCTAGCCACTGCGTGCCCTCTACCTCGATCCGGTCGGCCACGCGCGCCTTCTACTCGCGCCCTGGCCACATCGCATGGACGCACCGCCACTAGGCCCCCGACCGCGCCACTTCACTGCGTGTGCGCCACCCCACCACCGCACGGCCACCTGATGGGTCGGCGCCTCCTGCAAGCGCCACGAGCACTAAAAGTAAGGGCGCCACAGCTGACCCCTTTCTATTATTTATAATTATTTTGTTTATAATCTATACAGACAAAAAATTCAATTATTCAGATAGAAATTTGTATTATTTATTTAGAAATTAGATTTATTTAGAACATTATTTATAATTTATATAGATAGAATTTTGATTTATTTATTTAGAAATTAGATTTAACTTGTTTATAATTTATATAGTTAGAGCTTTCTTTTATTTAGCTAGAGAACTTTTTTTATTTACATTTTCATTAAGTGTATGTACAATTACTTTACATTGTATATATATATATTCAATAATGATGTACAATTACTTTGCAATAGGTTTTACCAACTTTAGGTTTAAATTAGAATATTTCTCTTAGGAATGACTAATAACTTTTGAATGTAGATTCTAATTAAAATATGATGATGTCGCTCAATGTACTTAGGAATTTAGAATTTGGATAGATATGTACAATTACTTTACATTGTATCTAAATTCAGTAATGATGTTCCAAAGACGTATAATTATGATTTTATATATTAATTATTTGATATTTTGGTTTATTTAGAATTTATATTTAGTTTAAGTTAATTAGCTAACTTAGCATTTAGTGAATTTCGTGTACATATATTATTCGAGTGATGTAATTTCAAAGAGTCATAGATATAATATTTTTTCTTGTTAAAGTGTTCCATGAATGCGCATGTGTTATTTGTAGATTTAATCATTTTATGTAATTTAGATTTAGATACTCTAAATGTTTAATTTCAACATACAACGTCCTCATTTTCTTATTGTAATATGTATAAAATGCATCCAAATGCATCCATGGTGATTTGATAAATTGCATCCATGTTGATTTGAACCCACGACATCGTGAGTTGCACGACCACTCCATACTACTACGCTACACATTGACTTATGACTGCTCAATGAATATTACCCTTTTATACTAACTTTTCTAAATATTCTACTATATTTTTAGATGCAAAATAATGTCGAGCAGAACAACCAACTTTTTTAGATGCAAAATATTGG